>NC_086446.1:607337760-608537760 GCF_028390025.1 Pseudophryne corroboree
TCCTGTAAAGGCTCAAACCATTCTGATTGTAGAAACTGCAACACCACGTTGAGATCCCAAGGTGCCGTGGGAGGCACAAAGGGCGGTAGAATATGCAGAACCTCTTTCAAGAACGTCTGGACCTCAGAGGGAAGCCAATTGTTTCTGAAAGAAAATGGACAAGGGCGAAATCTAGACTTTTAAAAAAGGAGCCCAAACGTAGGCCCACATCCACCCCCGATGTACAAAAAAAAAAAAAAAAAATTATGAAACAGTTGAAATTCCACTGCAGGAAATTTTCTGTTTTCACACCAAAAAACATTTTTTTCAAAAACGGTGGTAATGCTTAAACGAGACCCCTTTCCTGGCCTGGCTCAGGGTAGGAATAAACCTCATCTGGGATCTACTTCCAGGCTAAAATCGGACGCTCAACCTCCATGCTGTCAAACGTAGCCGTGGTAAGTCTTGATAAACAAATGGCCCCTGTTATAGTAGATCCTCGCGAAGAGGCAGAGGCCACGGGTCCTCTAGGAGCATCTCCAGTAGATCTGGTACTTCTTGGCCAGTCCGGAGCAATGAAAATGGCAAGGGCCTTTTCCCCTTTATATTCTTTTGAGAATTCTTGGGATCAGTGGAAGAGGCGGAAACACGTAAACCATCCGGTAAACCCATGGAGCCATGGGTCCCTCGACCTGGAACAATACCGCGTGAGCTTCTTGTTGAAACGAGAGGCCATCATGTCGGTGTGTGGAATTCCGCACAGACGTGTAGAAGGGCGTTGTATATGGCCCTTAGCTGTAGAACGTCGATCGGAAGGATGGTTTCCTGACTTAACCATTTTCCTTGGAACTGTTCCCCTTGGGTGACAGCTCCCTAACCTCTTAGGCCTGCGTCTGTGGTGAGCAGAAACCAATTTTGAATCCCGAACCTTTGACCCTCAGTCAGGTGAGAAGGCTGAAGCCACCTCAGAAATCATTCTGGTGCATGTGAAGATGCGATCCGGACCATTTGTCCAACAGATCCAGCTGGAAGGGCCTTGCAAGAGGCTACCATCTTCCTCAGAAGGCAAATGCATAGATGTACAGAGATCTGGGCTGGTTTCAGAACATCCCGCACCATTGACTGGATTACCAATGCCTTTTCCAAAGGAAGGATTACCTTCTGTTCCTCCGTATCCAGTATCATACCCAGGAATAGAAGCCGCCGTGTTGGTTCCAGATGGGATTTTGGTAGGTTCAGAATCCACCCGTGATCCTGGAGTAGTCGGGTTGAGAGGGCAATGCTGTCCAACAACCTCTCTGGATGGCACTTTTATCAACAGTTCGTCCAGGTACAAGTTTAAAATGGGCCTCACCGAACCGTCCGGTTTTCGGTACAACAAACAGGGTGTAGTAATAACCCTTGTTTTGTAGGTGAAGTGGAACTGGGACAATGACCTGAGATTGTACCAGTTACTAAATTGCTGCCTGCAAAGTCATACCTGCATCTGGAGAAGCAGGTAAGCCCGATTTGAAGAATCAGCGAGGTGGGACTTCCTGAAACTCCAGCCTGCATCCCTGGGTGATAAGGACTGTGACCCAGGGATCCTGGCAAGATGTTGCCCACACAAGACTGAAAAATGTAACCGAGCTCCTACCTGCCTGTCTTCCAGGCAGTGCGGTCCACCATCATGCTGAAGACTGAGGAAGCAAGGCCGAAGGTCTGTTTTCTGAGAACCTGCATCTGCCAGTTTTCTGGATTTACCTTTATTGCTTATGAAGGCTGTAGAAGAACCTTTGGGTCTGCCTTTAAACTCCTCTGTCCAAAAGGACTGCAGAGTTGGAGCAGAGTAGGTGTATGTATGTATGTATGTATGTATGTATGTATGTATGTATGTATGTATGTATGTATGTATGTATGTATGTATGTATGTATGTATGTATGTATGTATGTATGTAGACTCCCGTCGTCAAATATAAAAAAAAAAAAAAAAAAAAAAAAAAAGGAGACACCTGAACTTTCAGGGATCCCAGACAGTCTGGAATCTAAACCTGCCTGAATAAAAGAGCAAGAACAGCGAGACGAAAAGAATCCGATTGAAACCCTTTTCAACCGCAAGATGTGATGGTAATAGGCTGCCGTAACAGGTTTTCGTGCCACAACATTGTGGGAATCACACCTTGCGGAATCCCTTTGCGTGTTAGGATGTCTCCTTCAAGAGCCATCCCGTTAAACATAGCCATGGTAAATCTGGATGCACGAAGGGCCCTTGCTGGAGTAGATCCGGACGTGGAGGGAGAGGCCAAGGATAGTCTGCTAGCAGAAGGTGTAGGTCTGAAAACTGAGCTCTCAGAGGCCAATTTGGTGCCACCAAAATCCCCGTGATTGACTCCAGTTTGATTTTCTTGAGAATACGAGACAATAGAGGGAAAGGAGATAACACGTATACTAGGTCGCACGGCCAAGGTGTCTACAGCTTCCGCTTGAGGATCCAGTGTTCTGGAGATGTGTCCAGCTTCCTCAATATATTTCTGGACATCCACAGCATTGTTAGGGCGTCGAACACCTCTGGGTGAAGTGCCATTTCTCCCGGATGTAGATCCTGACGGCTGAGGTAGTCTGCTTCTCAATTGTCCACTCTTGGAATGAAAACCGCTGAGAGAATTACAGCGTTGCGTTCTGCCCACTGGAGGATGCGTGTCATCCCATATCACCTGGCAACTGCGAGTTCCTATTTGGTTACGCACGCTACAGCAGTCATGTTGTACGATTGAACCTTTATCGCCTTTGATCGAACAGTGATTCCTGTGGAGACCAGTGGCCATGAAGATGAAAGTCAACACAACCGCATCAAAAATTCCCTAGGGCTGGCATCCGTTGGTAGGAGCGTCCAGTACCATATTCCGAAAAGCCTGCCCGCAGAGAGATTGTGCAGCTGGAGCCACCAAAGCAGTGAAGTGTGTCTCTGGAGTCAGACGAACCAACTGCTGAAGGTGTAAATGCGACCCTTACCATTGATGTAACAGGTCTAGCTGGAAAGGACGTGAATGAAAACAGCCGAACTCAAGAGTTTCGAAGGCAGCTACCATTTTTCCCAAGCAAACGAATGCATAAATGGACTGACACCAGTCGTGGTTTGAAGACAGCTTGGACCAGTTTCCTTATACTCTGAACACCCTGGGTGCCGTGGACAGTCCGAATGGCAAGGCTCTGAACTGAAAATTATCCTGTTTAATAGCGAATCTGAGAAACTCTTGGTGAGGTTCCCAGATCGAGATGTGGAGATACGCATCCTTGATATCCAGAGAGATCATTAACTTCTTGGGTTCCAGGCTCAAAAATCACTGAGTTGAGCGACTCAATCTTGAACCGGTAATAAGTTAGAAACTGATTCAATGACTTTTCGTTCAGGATAGGTCACAGTTCCATCCGGTTTTGGAACTACAAAAAATAAAAATATTAGAATAACCCTTCTTTCGCTGAAGCAGCGGCACCGGCATTAATGCTGCCGATTCCACTAAGGTCCGTATTGCACCTTGAAGGGCTAACAGTTTGTCCAGAAGAATTGGAAGACTTGTCGTAAAATATTTCTTTGGCGGTAAAACTTTGAAATCTAACTTGTACCCTTGGGAGATGACATTGCGTATCCACGCACTGTCCGATATCTTGAACCAGGCATCTTGAAAATTTCAAAGCCGCGCTCCCACCGTACCTGGGCCCCTGTGGGAAGGGAGACAGTTCCGTCACTTGTCTTTTCTGTAGGCTTTGGGTCCTGACAAGCAACGACTGGTTGTTTGCTGCGACCTCTGCCTCGCAAGGATACATTTCTGCCACGTCCTCTAAAAGAGTGGGACGAAAGGACCAAAAAGATATTTCGGAATAAGAGCGTTTAGGCGGTGGTGGAAGGGTCAGTAAAAAGATAGATTTACCCCCATAGCTTGCAAAATAATCGTATCCAGCTCTTTTCCAAAAAGAATGTCACCTGTAAACGGCAGTGCCTCCGCCGCTCTGACTCCATATCTACCGGCCATGACCTTAGGACTCTTCTGGCAGCAATAGCCGAAGCTGAGACTCGAATTCACTTGGCCGTTATCTCTAGCTGCTTCCCCTAAATATACGGCCGACTCCTTAATGTGTTCCACTAGGATAACTTCTTAAATCTGAACTCCATTTTGTAAATCAGCAATTAACTTTGTGGCCCAATGCTCCACTGCTTAGTTCACCCAAGAGCTCACCAAGGTTGGTCGAAGGGATACACCTGCCTGCGAAAGATGGAAACTGATTACTGAGGAATCTTTTAGGCATTTGAAACAGTTTGTCTGGGATTTTCCATGCCTCAGTCAGCTGATCATCCAGCTTTGTTAAAAAAGGATAAGTGATGATCGCTGTTTTCTACCAAATAAGGCAGTATCTGGCGAATCTGGTGCCGTAGTTTCAATATATTCAAAACCTGTTTAATTGCTAAAATGAGACTCAACCCCTTGGGAAGATTTCAGAGAAACTTCTTCGTCCGCGTCAGTAATCTCGCCCAACTCCCATTAGTCTTCAGCTTCGTCCTGAGAGAAGTTCTGCAGTCCGATGAATCAGAAGTAATGATACTGGACGCTTTTCAGCCTTAGCCACTGTCTGCGGCTGTTTATTGGACATGTCCAAACGTTTTGCGAGACCCTCAACTGACTTGGCTAGCCCTGCCACCCTGGGTGGTTGCGCAGCAACATCGTTATGAGGGAAGTCCGTAACAGTCTCGCAAGTTTTCCGTAAAGCAGCCACCTCCGTATGTAATTGAGAAATGGTTCCTGTGAGCACTACCACCCAGGAGAGAAAATTAGTGTCTTGGGACGGATTAACTAATGTAGACTCTGAGGCACATGCTTCACACAGGGAGGAGTCATCTGTGTGAGCTTTTTTGTTACATTTCGCACAGACAAATAATTTTTGTGATGCCTTGTTCTCTGGTCCTTTGCCTGCCATTGTGATGGACAGTGAAGATGCATACAATTCCCACGAGCACTTTCAATACGACAGACAGATATATCAGAAGGAGAGGGAGATATATTTGCACTACTCCCCTATTCTAAACTCCCTCAGCCACCAGCCTGTATTTTTTGTGTAGGCTTTCAGGTTTCTGGCAGTCTGTAGAAATCAATGTGCACCTGTCTCTGCTAACAGTGCTGATTCCAGAGGAGAGAAGAAACATAGTTGCCAACACATGAACTGCTGGGCTGAAAACAAAAAGCGCCTTTTTGTGATTGACACCCCACCCTCACCCAGGCACCTATCTCAACCAGGTCTAACGCCATTTTGAATGAGTGCCTGACCAAATCAACAGGTCTTTGTTGCACTTAATATATAAAATGTGCTCTGTTATGAACCCTGCTGTCCCACCGCAGTATTCTGGCTGCAAGCCCCCCATTCCCTGCAGTGCACCTGTAGTGGGAGACTTTGCAGGCTGTAGATGGATCACGCTGCCGCGTTATGTGCAGTCAACGCGTCAGTGAAGTGGAAACCACGCCGCTGTTACCCGTGATGCCAATCTCCGTTAGCGCTGTGAAGGAGGAGAAAGGAGGGGGGGGTGGCCGCCATGCTGGACACTGCCGCATTGTGTGCGGTCAGCGTGGCAGTGACAATACCGCTGCCACAGCTACTTCTGACCCCTGGCCAGGCACCTCTCCCACTGCAGCACCTCCCCCTGCCGCAGACATGTCCCCTCCGCAGCCAGCCCTTCCACGCTGGCCGCCGATCTCTGCTCCCCCCACAGGCACCTCTCCCTGCAGCGCCTCCCCCCGCCACTCCAGACATGTCCCCCCACTGCCAGCTCCTCCCGCCGCCCAGCTTACCCCTGCCGCTATCTGCACTCCTGGCCGCTGCTGTCAGCAGCAGGACAGGACCCTGTGTATGGCCAAACCAGACAGTCAGATTTGGCCGTCCATTGCATAGGGGTTGTCTGATCCATTCCGACAACTGCATGTCGGAATGGATCCGACTCTTATTGAATATACTCCAGTCTTCAAGTTGTGCCAGTGTTCCCTACTGGCTGACAGAAAATAAGATTTTACTTACCGGTAAATCCTTCTCGTAGTCCGTAGTGGATGCTGGGGACTCCGTAAGGACCATGGGGAATAGACAGGCTCCGCAGGAGACAGGGCACTTTAAGAAAGAATTTGGATACTGGTGTGCTCTGGCTCCTCCCTCTGTCACTCATCCAGACCTCAGTTAGAGAAACTGTGCCCGGAAGAGCTGACAGTACAAGGAAAGGATTTGGAATCCAGGGCAAGACTCATACCAGTCACACCAATCACACCGTATAACTTGTGATAAACTTACCCAGTTAACAGTATGAACAACAACAGAGCATCAGATAAACCCTGAAGTAACCATAACAACCCTTATTTAAGCAATAACTATATACAAGTATTGCAAAAGAAGTCCGCACTTGGGAAGGGCGCCCAGCATCCACTACGGACTACGAGAAATAGATTTACCGGTAAGTAAAATCTTATTTTCTCTAACGTCCTAGTGGATGCTGGGGACTCCGTAAGGACCATGGGGATTATACCAAAGCTCCCAAACGGGCGGGAGAGTGCAGAGGACTTGCAGCACCGAATGAGCAAACACAAGGTCCTCCTCAGCCAGGGTATCAAACTTGTAGAACTTTGCAAAAGTGTTTGAACCTGACCAAGTAGCCGCGCGGCAAAGCTGTAATGCCGAGACCCCTCGGGCAGCCGCCCAAGAGCCCACCTTCCTAGTGGAATGGGCCTTAACTGATTTTGGCAGCGGCAATCCAGCCGCAGAATGAGCCTGCTGAATCGTGCCACAGATCCAGCGAGCAATAGTTTGCTTTGAAGCAGGAGCACCAAGCTTGTTGGAAGCATACAGGATAAACAAAGATTCTGTTTTCCTGACCCTAGCCGTTCTGGTCACATAAATCTTCAAAGCCCGGACTACGTCAAGCAACTTGGAATCCTCCAAGCCACCAGTAGCCGCAGGCACCACAATAGGTTGGTTCAAATGAAAGGATGACACCACCTTTTGCAGAAATTGCAGACGAGTCCGCAATTCTGCCCTATCCATATGGAAAACCAGATAGGGGCTTTTACATGACAAAGCCGCCAATTCTGACACGCCTAGCCGAAGCGAAGGCCAACAGCATGACCACTTTCCACGGGAGATACTTTAGCTCCATGGTCTTAAGTGGCTCACACCAGTGGGATTTCAGGAAATTCAACACCACGTTAAGATCCCAAAGTGCCACTGGTGGCACAAAAGGGGGCTGAATATGCAGCACTCCCTTAACAAACGTCTGAACCTCAGGCAGTGAAGCCAGTTCTTTTTGGAAGAAAATGGATAGGGCCGAAATATGGACCTTTATGGACCCTAATTTCAGGCCCATAGTCACTCCTGACTGTAGGAAGTGCAGGAATCGACCCAGCTGGAATTCCTCTGTAGGGGCCTTCCTGGCCTCACACCAAGCAACATATTTTCACCATATACGGTGATAATGCTTTGCGGTCACATCCTTCCTAGCCTTTATCAGCGTAGGAATAACTTCATCCGGAATGCCTTTTTCCGCTAGGATCCAGCGTTCAACCGCCATGCCGTCAAACGCAGCCGCGGTAAGCCTTGAAACAGACAAGGCCCTTGTTGTAACAGGTCCTGTCTGAGAGGCAGAGGCCATGGGTCCTCTGCGAGCATTTCTTGCAATTCCGGGTACCAAGTCCTTCTTGGCCAATCCGGAACAATGAGTATTGTTCTCACTCCTCTTTTTCTTACAATTCTCAGCACCTTTGGTATGAGAGGAAGAGGAGGAAACACATAGACCGACTGGAACACCCACGGTGTTAGGCGATAGCTGTGGACGCACTAGTGAGGGTCCCTTGACCTAGCGCAATATCTTTTTAGCTTTTTGTTGAAACGGGACGCCATCATGTCCACCTGTGGCAGTTCCCATCGATTTGTGATCTGCGTGAAGACTTCTTGATGAAGTCCCCACTCTCCCAGGTGGAGGTCGTGCCTGCTGAGGAAGTCTGCTTCCCAGTTGTTCACTCCCGGAATGAACACTGCTGACAGTGCTAGTACGTGATTCTCCGCCCAACGAAGAACCCTGGTGGCTTCTGTCATTGCCACCCTGCTTCTTGTGCCGCCCTGGCCGTTTACATGGGCCACTGCCGTGATGTTGTCTGACTGAATCAGCACTGGTTGGTTTCGACTCAGGGTGTTTTATACGGCCCTTAGTTCCATGATATTGATGTGCAGACAAGTCTCCTGACTTGACCACAGCCCCTGGAAGTTTCTGCCTTGAGTGACTGCCCCCCATCCTCGGAGGCTTGCATCCCTGTATGCCGAACCTGCGGCCCTCGAGGAGGTTAGCACTTTGCATCCACCACATAAAAGACACCCTGGCTCTGGGGGATAGGGTGATCAGCCGATGCATCTGAAGATGCGATCCGGACCACTTGTCCAACAGATCCCACTGAAAGATCCTCGCATGGAACCTGCCGAAGGGAATGGCTTCGTATGTCGCCACCATCTTTCCCAGGACACGCGTGCAGTGATGCACCGATACCTGTTTTGGTTTTAGGAGGCCTCTGACCAGAGTCACGAGCTCCTGAGCCTTCTCCTCCGGGAGAAACACCCTTTTCTGGTTTGTGTCCAGAATCATGCCCAGGAAGGGCAGACGCGTCGTAGGAATCAGCTGCGACTTTGGAATATTCAGAATCCAGCCGTGCTGTTGCAACACTTCCTGAGAGAGTGCTACGCTGATCAGCAACCGCTCCCTGGACCTCGCCTTTATGAGGAGATTGTCCAAGTATGGGATAATCTTAACCCCTTGCTTCCGAAGGAGCACCATCATTTCCGCCATCACCTTGGTAAATATTCTCGGTGCCGTGGACAGGCCAAACGGCAACGTCTGGAATTGGTAATGACAGTCCTGTACCACAAACCTGAGGTACTCCTGATGAAGTGGATAAATGGGGACATGCAAGTACGCATCCTTGATGTCCAGAGACACCATAAAATCCCCCTCTTCCAGGCTTGCAATGACCGCTCTGAGCGATTCCATTTTGAACTTTTCAGATAAATGTTCAGGGATTTTAAATTCAATATGGGTCTGACCGAACCGTCCGGTTTCGGTACCACAAACATCGTGGAATAGTATCCTCTTCCTTGTTGAAGGAGGGGAACCTTTACCACCACCTGCTGGAGATATATGTGAATTGCCGCTAACACTACTTCCCTTTCTATGGGGGAAGCTGGCCGGGCCGATTTGAGGTAACTGTGAGGGGGCATCACTTCGAATTCCAGCTTGTATCCCTGAGACACAATCTGTATAGCCCAGGGATCCACCTGTGAGCGTACCCACTGGTGGCTGAAATTTCGGAGACGCGCCCCCACCGCTCCTGGCTCCTGTGGAGCCCCAGCGTCATGCGGTGGATTTAGTGGAAGCCGGGGAGGACTTCTGTTCCTGGGAACTAACTGTGTTGTGCAGCTTCTTTCCTCTACCCCTGCCTCTGGCCAGAAAGGACGAACCTCTGACCTTCTTGCTTCTCTGTGATCGAAAGGACTGCATTTGGTAATACGGTGCTTTCTTATGCTGTGAGGAAATATATGGTAAAAAGTTTGACTTTCCAGCCGTAGCTGTGGAAAATAGGATTTTGGTACTTACCAGGTAAATCCTTTTCTTTGAATCCATAGGGGGCACTGGAGTACTCTTGGGATATGGACGGGCGGAGCCGAACAAAGGCACTGAATATTCAAATTTAGGACCCTCCCACCCCTCCATATCCCCGAGTACCTCAGTGTACTGTCTCAGTGTTTTTTACTGAGCGAACAGGAACGATATAGAGAGGTTGACAATGGAGAATACCTATAACATAACGGACAACAACAATGTTGACCCATAACCTTACTGTCAACTAAACAGTTGACACCATAACCGATAGAACTTTATAATTTGAACCAATCGGTGAAAATGTGTTACCATAAGCTCCTCTGAGCTTAATATCAATCAAGTAAAACTTGTTACCCTAAGCTCCCTTGAGCTTAAAACAACCCAGGTAAAACTGCTCTGGGTGGGCGTCCAGTGCCCCCTATGGATTCAAAGAAAAGGATTTACCTGGTAAGTACCAAAATCCTATTTTCTTTATCATCCACTAGGGGTCACTGGAGTACTCTTGGGACGTACCAAAGCTTCCCTCGTGGGCGGGAGAGCTGTTTGATACTTGTAACAGTAGGCAGCCCAAAGCTAGATGCTGATGGCGCCACCATTTATAACGTGTAAACGTGCACAAACATGGTGCACATGAAGGCTATATAGCCGCGTTTTAGACACTCCACGACCCACTGGGTCTGACATTCCCACAGACCTGTGGGATGAGCTATTACTGACGCAGGCGATTGTAACTTAGCCTTAAAGTAAACCTGACTTGTAGTCATTATTATTACCCAACTGGATAATGTCTGCTAAGAAACTGGCTAACCCCAGTTGGCAGTATCATAGAGAACAAACAACGTATTCATATCACGTACTGTTGACGTTCGGGACATATATAAACGCGTAATGCGTGTACCACATTCAGAATTCTAGAATGTGCTGTCCACACAGGAAACCCCTATTGGTATATTGATGTGAAGAATACGAAAGCGTGATTCGTCCGAAGATCTGCTTTGTCATGAGAAAACTCAAATACGGTGGCTTGGAATACAAGGCACCCAAATATGAAAACAAAACCCTTGCCGAAGCCAAGGCTATAAGAAAATTGTTTTCCAAAGTGAGAAACTTAATTCCCATTTGTTGAAAGGGTTCAAAATATGAAAACTGTAAGAAATCTGAACCCAACTTCAAGTCGCCTGGCGCTGTAGGTGGGATAAATAGAGTGTGAACTTTGATGACACCTTGTAGAAAGATGTGTACAGACGCCAATAGAGGCAAACGTCTTTGACAATAAGTTTATCACACAGATACCTGCACTCTTCGTGCAGATCAACGCAGTTTTCCATCCCACCCCGTTTAACAGAATACGGGTTACTTGAAGGATGATGTTGGAAACTTCCGAGGTTTACCACCTATGTAAGCACACGAAATTTTGTAAAAATGAGCTGCCTTAAACGGCTTACTATGTCGTAACATGGTTAGTATAACCGATACTGTAATGCTCAATTTCTTAAGAGGGCGTTTGCACCCTCACCCCGTCAACCGCAGCTGCGGTACATAGATAATAGGTACATAGGTAACTATGGGTAAACTAACGTTCCCTGATGTAACAGGTTGGACGTATTATGAGCGGGCCAAGATCGTGTGCAAGTATTCCTTGAAAATTCGAGAAGCAAACTTCTCCGAAACCCATGAGCTACCACCAGTATGACTGTGACAAACTGTCTTATGAGCCGTTTTGACAACGGAGAGAGCAGCGGAAACTGGTGGAGCCAGATACACGATGCTGAATGACCACATGAATGTGAGCGACTCCACCGCCACTGCCCTTGTGATCTGTTTTGTACACATACTGAGCTTTTGTAATTGTGGCGAGATGCCATCATGTATACTTGAGGGTAACCCCCTTCTGTGGACTCACATATGAAACACCTCTGGATTTAATGTCCAGTTTTCAGGATCCAAATCCTGACGGGTGAGATCCTCTGTCTAACAGATGTCCACTCACGTAATGTGACATTTTCACATAATGGTGTTCTAAGCCATTGAGGATTTGAGTCACATGCCGCATTACCATGCGGCTTCTTGGTTCTCACTGGTTGTTGTGTATGCAACTGCCGTTGCCTTGTTTGACTGCTTAAGGCCAGCGTGAGACAGGCATCAAACATTTACCTGAAACTCATGGTTGTTCCTCTCCACAGAAATCTTTAGTAAAAGGTAAAAGATTTATTCGTTCTGAAGAGAAACCAGAGTATATACCTGGTCAGACTGAAAGCGAATCATGTATTGCATTGTAAAATGCACAGAGTTCTAGGACCTTTATCGACAGCAATCTGTCGTGTTTTAGAACCTTTGTTGCTGATTTTAACTACAAATCCTGACCCTCTGCGACTGTCGTCCAGAGTATATGCACCCTTTTCCCTCTGTGGGAAACGCGAGTGAAGGGTGGCGAACTAAATTGAAAACACATCTTTATTCTTAATAGGTGAATACACCAATGTACCGCTAGTGTGCGTGTTTTGCACTAATTACTAGACGTACATTTGTTATTGCTGGTGTAGTAGGTAAAAGTCTTTGATTTATAATCTTACCTAGGAATTGACATCGTTTAGACGGAATTAGATGCGATTGTTTTCGAACTTGATCTGCTACCGCAGTATACCTTAGTAGCGCAAGTTAGAGGAACTTTGTTGAGACAGAGTTCTTATGAGCAGATCATCTAAGGTAGAGAAACTCTGTTGAGACAGAGTTCTTATGTGAGATGAGCTATCATCCCCAACATAACTTTGGTAAATACCCGAGGCGATAAGCAACGGTAGACCCGAAATGGATAATGGTTGTGGCGATTTGCAAACGCTAGAACCCGTGAAGATCAAACCGGAATGGGTAAATACGCATTGTGAAGATCAAGTGCCATTATGCCACTTTGTGCTCCAATAAACAAATACTAACCGCAGAAAATTCATTTTCCCACTGCAGTAAGTGACCTGCTGATTGAGATTGCGACAGAGCCGTCTGGTTTTGCTCAAACAGAGGGAATATGTAACCCTGACTCTGTTGGTATACTACTGCTTGGATTATAAAGACAGCTGAAACCCAGCAGAGACTAAATGGCAACCTGCCAAACCGGTCGACAGAGCCAGTAGTGTCCTTTAATCTGTAAATAGCTGAGACATCCATGAATTGAAGTCTGGAAACCCCTCAAAGTAACATGTAAAGACGCGCTTCCACAATTGGAAAAGAGGTCATCAAACCACTGGCTTGCTGACTGTAGCGTCCTGACGTTACAAGGCGTGACTGTTTTGTACACCCGCCTTTGAAAAACGGAAGTCTAAAGGGATTAAACGCCGGTACCAGTATTCCGTTTTGATACTGGATGCGGTAATGGCTGAATATCAAATTTAGGACCAACCAAGCTCTGTCCTAGTCGTGCTGAACTAGCTACGATGAAAAACAGGCGTTAGTAGAGGCTTTACAGATATACTCTGCAGCTTCTTTTAACAGTGATCTCATAGTTTCCATACCTAGAGACTAATGACCCAAATGTATCCTGGGTCTTTAAAATGTTTAACACAGACGCATTTGCCAATGGCGGATCGCGTTATTTTGAAACGATTAAATAGTGGTCAAAGTCCACTAATATTTTCTAAAAAACAAATGGAGGCCTTGACTCACTGGTTTTTAGCAATGTATGTTGCCCAAAACCCCCGCACTATATAAGTGCTGGTGTAATGCACCCTTCTCACTCGAAGTTTCTGCATCAACCCTGGTACCCAAAGGAACTTGGCCCTTTGAAAAGACTATCTTTAGTTATAGCAGGCGGAGTACTTCCGAGACTCCGATATTACCGCTGTTTTAATTTGAATTATTTTTAGTCTGCGCTAGAGCCTTACTAGCTATGCAGACTGACACCACAATAGGCAACAGACAGACACTTGCACTACTTGTTGAAGTTCTTTTGTGTCATATATATATTTTAGTTGCTGAAAAGCATATTAAGGCCAGCCGTAGCCAGGCTATGAAACACATGGTTATTTCTCTCTACGGACATCTTTAGCAACAGGCGAAAGATTTATTAGATCTGAAGAGAAACCAGAGTATTCTTTATGTGAAAAGCAGTTCACATGTGCAATCCGAACTACATTCCCACTAACACCCCCTTTGCCTCTGGTGGCTTAGAGATGTAGGGCAGGAATGTTCTAGAATTATAAACTGGAAGAAACTGTAATGATTAAAAATGGCCCCCATGCCATGCATACACTGAAAAGCACAGGACCTGCTGCAGTGTTAATATATAGACATAATAGCCTATTATACAGGTAATATAGGCTTAATAGCCTATTAAAGTGTGATAATCACATTCCAGTTAATAGAACACTTATGACATCAAATGGCAGCCTACAGAAACAGGAAGCATGCCATCCATACAATTAGAAACATATTTTAGGACATGCTCTGTGAAAACTATGTCTTATTAACCCATGCAGCCTTGGTGCTGTTGCTATGGGTATTTACTCCCCCTTACCCCCGGTAGTCTCCCCTATGTTACCTGCAGCGGGAACGGGTGCAGGGAGAGCAGGGGAGCGCTGTGTATAGCGCCGGGGAGCCGTCCGGAAGAGCGGGCGGCGCCATGTATCATCAGCGTGCGGTGTCAGCGCTGGAAGAGCGGCCGGCGTCTGTGAGTGACGTGCGGCCGCTCTGTGCATGTTAGAAAGCGGGTACTTACTGTGGCTCGGGCGGCGCCTGTCCTACCTCGGTGCCGGGTAATCAGCGCTGGGAGAGCGGCCGGCGTCTCTGAGTGACGTGCGGCCGCTCTGAGCTTCCAGCGTAGTTAAGCGGGGCATATCAGCGGCGGCTTCAGCGGCGGCAAACCCCCACACAGCAGGGCGGCAGCGTGAGCTGACCGCCCTGACACCCCACCATTAGGACATGTGCCGCACCTCCTGTACGCTCCGTCCAGCTTGTGACGGGGCTTTCATCCTGGCTGTGACGGGGCTTTCTGTAAGCTCCGTCCAGTGTCAGACTGACTTCCATAGCGGCTGGGCATAGTGCGTATGAGCTCCCCCTGCTGTGCAGCCGGACGGAGCTCCGTATGCGCAGGAGGCATTAACCCCTACATAGCGGGGCGGCAGCCTGCGCTGACCGCCCCGTTTCCCCCAGCCTACCTTTCTGATCATGGCTGACGACTGCCTGTAGTCTTGGCTGTGGCGGGGCTTTTTATGTGTAAGCTCCGTCCAGCTCCAGTCAGCTTCCAGTAATCTATGGCTGCGACGGCTTCTTTGTGCAAGCCCGTCCAGCTTTTCCTGGCTGCTCTTTGTAGAAGCAGTGGGCTGTCTGTGGCTGTGAGGGTGCTCTTCGTGAGGACCGACACGCCATGCTGTCTGTGGCTGTGAGGGTGCTCTTTGTGAGGACCGACACGCCATGCGCTGCCCGTGCAGCGGCACTATCCCGGACCCATGTTTTTCCAGAAACTGGGAAGGGATGTGCTAAGTGTAAAAATAAAAATTAAAAATAAAAATTAAAAATAAAAATCCAAGTGTGGCTATACCACAAGCCGATGTTCGTGCTGTGAGCACCGAAAAAACACTGAGACAGTACACTGAGGTACTCGGGGATATGGAGGGGTGGGAGGGTCCTAAATTTGAATATTCAGTGCCTTTGTTCGGCTCCGCCCGTCCATATCCCAAGAGTACTCCAGTGACCCCTAGTGGATGATAAAGAAACTAGGTCCGAGAGACCGTCCCCAAACAATTCCTCACCCTTGTAAGGTAACACCTCCATGTGCTTTTTGGAGTCGGCATCACCTGTCCATTGCAGAGTCCACAGGACCCTTCTGGCAGAAATTGACATTGCATTTATTCTAGAGCCCAGTAGGCAAATGTCCCTCTGGGCATCCCTCAGATATAGGACAGCGTCTTTTATATGCCCCAGGGTCAGTAAAATGGTATCCTTGTCGAAGATATCCATTTCCTCAGACAGATTATCTGTCCATGCTGCTACAGCACTACACATCCAGGCCGACGCAATAGCCGGCCTCAGTATAGTACCTGAGTGTGCATAAACAGACTTCAGGATACTTTCCTGCTTCCTATCTGCAGGATCCTTTAGGGCGGCCGTATCCTGTGACGGCAGGGCCACCTTTTTAGATAAGCGTGTCAGAGCTTTATCTACCCTAGGGGAGGATTCCCAGCGCATCCTGTCCGTTGGCGGGAAAGGGTACGCCATAAGTAACCCTTTTGGAAATCAGCACTTTCTTATCGGGGGAATCCCATGCTTTTTCACATAACTCATTTAACTCATGTGAAGGGGGAAAAGTCACCTCTTGCTTTTTCTCCCCATACATATATACCCTTTTGTCAGGGACAGGGTTTTCCTCCGGTATGTGCAATACATCCTTCATTGCTATAATCATGTATCGGATGGCTTTAGTCATTTTAGGCTGCAACTTTGCCTCATCGTCATCGACACTGGAGTCAGAATCCGTGTCGACATCTGTGTCAACCAACTGGGATAGTGGGCGCTTTTGAGATCCTGACGGCTCTGAGCTGCAGAATCAGACACTGGTTGAGACCCTGACTGATTATCCAATCTTTTATGCAAGGAGCTTACATTATCATTTAACACCTTCCACATATCCATCCAATCATGTGTCGGCGCCGTCGGCGGCGACACCAGTCACTTGCACTTGTTCTGCCTCCACGTAACCGTCCTCGTCAAACATGTCGACACAAACGTACCGACACCGCACACACACAGGGAATGCTCTAATTGAGGATAGGACCCCACAAGGCCTTTTGAGGAGTCAGAGAGAGTATGCCAGCACACACCCCAGCGCTATACAACCCAGGGATTACACAGTAACTTAGTGTTTACCCAGTAGCTGCTGTTTATGATAATTTTGCGCCTAAATTTATGTGCCCCCCCCTCTCTTTTTACCCTTTTTCTACCTTGATACTGCAGGGGAGAGCCTGGGGAGCTTCCTCTCAGCGGAGCTGTGAAGAGAAAATGGCGCTGGTTAGTGCTGAGGAAGAAAGCCCCGCCCCCTCAGCGGCGGGCTTCAGTCCCGGGTCTGTGTAATAAAATGGCGGGGGTTCGTACATATATACAGTGCCCAGCTGTATATGTGTGTCTTTTTGCCAAGAGGTATCCTAATTGCTGCCCAGGGCGCCCGCCCTTGCGCCCTGCCCCCTACAGTGACCGGAGTGTGTGGGTAGTGTGGGCGCAATGGCGCACAGCTGCAGTGCTGTGCGCTACCTCATGTGAAGACAGGAGTCTTCTGCCGCCGATTTCGATGTCTTCTTGCTTCTGCCGGCTTCTGACTTCTGGCTCTGCGAGGGGGACGGCGGCGCGGCTCCAGGAACGGACGACAAGGTCAGGTCCTGTGTTCGATCCCTCTGGAGCTAATGGTGTCCAGTAGCCTAAGAAGCGCAACCTAGCCGCAGTTAGTAGGTTTGCTTCTCTCCCCTCAGTCCCACGTAGCAGAGAGTCTGTTGCCAGCAGAAGCTCTCTGAAAATAAAAAAACCTAACTAAAAATAAGAATTTACTTACCGATAATTCTATTTCTCGGAGTCCGTAGTGGATGCTGGGGTTCCTGAAAGGACCATGGGGAATAGCGGCTCCGCAGGAGACAGGGCACAAAAAGTAAAGCTTTCCGATCAGGTGGTGTGCACTGGCTCCTCCCCCTATGACCCTCCTCCAAGCCTCAGTTAGGTACTGTGCCCGGACGAGCGTACACAATAAGGGAGGAATTTTGAATCCCGGGTAAGACTCATACCAGCCACACCAATCACACCGTACAACTTGTGATCTAAACCCAGTTAACAGTATGATAACAGAGGAGCCTCTGAAAGATGGCTCCCTACAACAATAACCCGAATTAGTTAACAATAACTATGTACAATTATTGCAGATAATCCGCACTTGGGATGGGCGCCCAGCATCCACTACGGACTCCGAGAAATAGAATTATCGGTAAGTAAATTCTTATTTTCTCTATCGTCCTAGTGGATGCTGGGGTTCCTGAAAGGACCATGGGGATTATACCAAAGCTCCCAAACGGGCGGGAGAGTGCGGATGACTCTGCAGCACCGAATGAGAGAACTCCAGGTCCTCCTTAGCCAGGGTATCAAATTTGTAAAATTTTACAAACGTGTTCTCCCCTGACCACGTAGCTGCTCGGCAAAGTTGTAATGCCGAGACCCCTCGGGCAGCCGCCCAAGATGAGCCCACCTTCCTTGTGGAGTGGGCCTTTACAGATTTAGGCTGTGGCAGGCCTGCCACAGAATGTGCAAGTTGGATTGTGCTACAGATCCAACGAGCAATCGTCTGCTTAGACGCAGGAGCACCCATCTTGTTGGGTGCATACAATATAAACAACGAGTCAGATTTTCTGACTCCAGCTGTCCTTGCAATATATATTTTCAATGCTCTGACAACGTCCAGTAACTTGGAGTCCTCCAAGTCACTTGTAGCCGCAGGCACTACAATAGGCTGGTTCAGATGAAATGCTGACACCACCTTAGGGAGAAAATGCGGACGAGTCCGCAGTTCCGCCCTGTCCGAATGGAAAATCAGATATGGGCTTTTGTAAGATAAAGCTGCCAGTTCTGACACTCTCCTGGCCGAAGCAAGGGCTAGTAGCATGGTCACTTTCCATGTGAGATATTTCAAATCCACATTTTTTAGTGGTTCAAACCAATGAGATTTTAGAAAGTCCAAAACCACATTGAGATCCCACGGTGCCACTGGAGGCACCACAGGAGGCTGTATATGCAGCACTCCCTTAACGAAAGTCTGGACTTCAGGGACTGAAGCCAATTCTTTCTGGAAGAAAATCGACAGGGCCGAAATTTGAACCTTAATAGATCCCAATTTGAGACCCATAGACAATCCTGATTGCAGGAAATGTAGGAATCGACCCAGATGAAATTCCTCCGTCGGAGCACTCCGATCCTCGCACCACGCAACATATTTTCGCCAAATGCGGTGATAATGTTGCACGGTTACTTCCTTCCTTGCTTTAATCAAAGTAGGAATGACTTCTTCCGGCATGCCTTTTTCCTTTAGGATCCGGCGTTCAACCGCCATGCCGTCAAACGCAGCCGCGGTAAGTCTTGAAACAGACAGGGACCCTGCTGAAGCAAGTCCCTCCTTAGAGGTAGAGGCCACGGATCTTCCGTGATCATCTCTTGAAGTTCCGGGTACCAAGTCCTTCTTGGCCAATCCGGAACCACTAGTATCGTTCTTACGCCTCTTTGCCGTATAATTCTCAATACTTTTGGTATGAGGCGCAGAGGAGGAAACACATACACCGACTGGTACACCCAAGGCGTTACCAGCGCGTCCACAGCTATTGTCTGCGGATCTCTTGACCTGGCGCAATACCTGTCCAGTTTTTTGTTGAGGCGAGACGCCATCATGTCCACCATTGGTCTTTCCCAACGGGTTACCAGCATGTGGAAGACTTCTGGATGAAGTCCCCACTCTCCCGGGTGAAGGTCGTGTCTGCTGAGGAAGTCTGCTTCCCAGTTGTCCACTCCCGGGATGAACACTGCTGACAGTGCTATCACATGATTCTCTGCCCAGCGAAGAATCCTTGCAGCTTCTGCCATTGCACTTCTGCTTCTTGTGCCGCCCTGTCTGTTCACATGGGCGACTGCCGTGATGTTGTCCGACTGGATCAACACCGGTTTTCCCTGAAGCAGAGGTTCTGCCTGGCTTAGAGCATTGTAGATTGCTCTTAGTTCCAGAATGTTTATGTGAAGAGACGTTTCCAGGCTCGTCCACACTCCCTGGAAGTTTCTTCCATGTGTGACTGCTCCCCAGCCTCTCAGGCTGGCGTCCGTGGTCACCAGGATCCAATCCTGTATGCCGAATCTGCGGCCCTCCAATAGATGAGCACTCTGCAACCACCACAGAAGAGATACCCTTGTCCTTGGAGACAGGGTTATCCGCTGGTGCATCTGAAGATGCGACCCTGACCATTTGTCCAACAGATCCCTCTGGAAAATTCTTGCGTGGAATCTGCCGAATGGAATTGCTTCGTAAGAAGCCACCATTTTTCCCAGGACTCTTGTGCATTGATGTACAGACACCTTTCCTGGTTTTAGGAGGTTCCTGACAAGCTCGGATAACTCCTTGGCTTTTTCCTCCTGGAGAAAAACCTTTTTCTGAACCGTGTCCAGAATCATCCCTAGGAACAGCAGACGAGTTGTTGGCATTAACTGGGATTTTGGAATATTCAGAATCCACCCGTGCTGTTTTAGCACTTCTTGAGACAGTGCTAATCCCATCTCTAGCTGTTCTCTGGACCTTGCCCTTATCAGGAGATCGTCCAAGTATGGGATAATTAATACGCATTTTCTTCGAAGAAGAATCATCATCTCGGCCATTACCTTTGTAAAGACCCGAGGTGCCGTGGACAATCCGAACGGCAGCGTCTGAAACTGATAGTGACAGTTTTGTACGACGAACCTGAGGTACCCCTGGTGTGAGGGGTAAATTGGAACGTGGAGGTACGCATCCTTGATGTCCAAGGATACCATAAAGTCCCCTTCTTCCAGGTTCGCTATCACTGCTCTGAGTGACTCCATCTTGAACTTGAACTTCTTTATGTACAGGTTCAATGACTTCAGATTTAGAATAGGTCTTACCGAGCCATCCGGCTTCGGTACCACAAATAGAGTGGAATAATACCCCTTTCCTTGTTGTAGAAGAGGTACCTTGACTATCACCTGCTGAGAGTACAGCTTGTGAATGGCTTCCAAGACCGTCTCCCTTTCGGAGGGGGACGTTGGTAAAGCAGACTTCAGGAAACGGCGAGGTGGATCTGTCTCTAGTTCCAACCTGTATCCCTGAGATATTATCTGCAGGATCCAGGGATCTACCTGCGAGTGAGCCCACTGCGCGCTGAAATTCTTGAGACGACCGCCCACCGCCCCCGAGTCCGCTTGAGAAGCCCCAGCGTCATGCTGAGGCTTTTGTAGAAGCGGGGGAGGGCTTCTGTTCCTGGGAAGGAGCTGCCTGTTGCTGTCTCTTCCCCCTTCCTCTGCCTCGTGGCAGATATGAATATCCCTTTGCTCTCTTGTTTTTAAAGGAACGAAAGGGCTGCGGTTGAAAAGTCGGTGTCTTTTTCTGTTGGGGAGTAACTTGAGGTAAAAAGGTGGATTTCCCGGCTGTAGCCGTGGCCACCAAATCTGATAGACCGACTCCAAATAACTCCTTCCCTTTATACGGCAAAACTTCCATATGCCGTTTTGAGTCCGCATCGCCTGACCACTGTCGCGTCCATAAACTTCTTCTGGCCGAAATGGACATAGCACTTACCCGTGATGCCAGTGTGCAGATATCCCTCTGTGCATCACGCATATAAAGAAATGCATCCTTTATTTGCTCTAAAGACAGTAAAACATTGTCCCTATCCAGGGTATCAATATTTTCAATCAGGGACTCTGACCAAGCTACTCCAGCACTGCACATCCAGGCTGTCGCTATAGCTGGTCGTAGTATAACACCTGTATGTGTGTATATACTTTTTTGGATATTTTCCATCCTCCTATCTACTGGATCTTTAAGTGCGGCCGTCTCAGGAGAGGGTAACGCCACTTGTTTAGATAAGCGTGTGAGCGCCTTGTCCACCCTAGGAGGTGTTTCCCAGCGCGCCCTAACCTCTGGCGGGAAAGGGTATAAAGCCAATAACTTCTTTGAAATTAGCATCTTTTTATCGGGGGCAACCCACGCTTCATCACACACCTCATTTAGTTCTTCTGATTCAGGAAAAACTATAGGTAGTTTTTTCACACCCCACATAATACCCTGTTTAGTGGTACCTGTAGTATCAGCTAAATGTAACGCCTCCTTCATTGCCAAAATCATATAACGTGTGGCCCTACTGGAAAATACGGTTGATTCGTCACCGTCGCCACTGGAATCAGTGCCTGTGTCTGGGTCTGTGTCGACCGACTGAGGCAAAGGGCGTTTTACAGCCCCTGACGGTGTTTGAGGCGCCTGGACAGGCACTAATTGATTGTCCGGCCGTCTCATGTCGTCAAACGACTGCTTTAGCGTGTTGACACTATCCCGTAATTCCATAAATAAAGGCATCCATTCTGGTGTCGACCCCCTAGGAGGTGACATCCCCATATTTGGCAATTGCTCCGCCTCCACACCAATATCGTCCTCATACATGTCGACACACACGTACCGACACACAGCAGACACACAGGGAATGCTCTTAACGAAGACAGGACCCCACTAGCCCTTTGGGGAGACAGAGGGAGAGTTTGCCAGCACACACCAAAGCGCTATATATATATATATATATATATATATATGACAGGGATAGCCTTATAATAAGTGCTCCCTGTATAGCTGCTTTTATAATATAATTTTTGCCACTATTTTGCCCCCCCTCTCTTGTTTTACCCTGTTTCTGTAGTGCAGTGCAGGGGAGAGACCTGGGAGCCGTCCTGACCAGCGGAGCTGTGTAAGGAAAATGGCGCTGTGTGCTGAGGAGATAGGCCCCGCCCCTTTTACGGCAGGCTCGTCTCCCGCTCTTTAGTGGATTCTGGCAGGGGTTAAATATCTCCATATAGCCCCCGGAGGCTATATGTGAGGTATTTTTTAGCCAAATAGGTTTTCATTTGCCTCCCAGGGCGCTCCCCTCCCAGCGCCCTGCACCCTCAGTGACTGCCGTGTGAAGTGTGCTGAGAGGAAAATGGCGCACAGCTGCAGTGCTGTGCGCTACCTTTAGAAGACTGAGGAGTCTTCTGCCGCCGATTCTGGACCTCTTCTTGTTTCAGCATCTGCAAGGGGGCCGGCGGCGAGGCTCCGGTGACCATCCAGGCTGTACCTGTGATCGTCCCTCTGGAGCTGATGTCCAGTAGTCAAGAAGCCAATCCATCCTGCACGCAGGTGAGTTCACTTCTTCTCCCCTAAGTCCCTCGTTGCAGTGATCCTGTTGCCAGCAGGACTCACTGTAAAATAAAAAACCTAAGCTAAACTTTTCTAAGCAGCTCTTTAGGAGAGCCACCTAGATTGCACCCTTCTCGGCCGGGCACAAAAATCTAACTGAGGCTTGGAGGAGGGTCATAGGGGGAGGAGCCAGTGCACACCACCTGATCGGAAAGCTTTACTTTTTGTGCCCTGTCTCCTGCGGAGCCGCTATTCCCCATGGTCCTTTCAGGAACCCCAGCATCCACTAGGACGATAGAGAAATACTTTCTTATTAGCAAGCTCAGGAGAGCTCACTAAAAGCACCCAGCTCTGGCCGGGCACAGATTCTAACTGAGGTCTGGAGGAGGGGCATAGAGGGAGGAGCCAGTGCACACCAGGTAGTACTAAATCTTTCTTTAGAGTGCCCAGTCTCCTGCGGAGCACGTCTATTCCCCATGGTCCTTACGGAGTCCCCAGCATCCACTAGGACGTTAGAGAAATATATTTAATGTAGTCAGTGTAATTTTTACAAATCACCAATATAACCGAACGCTGATTGGCTGTTAGAGACTAATATGAGGCAGGCATCACTGCTTTTGAGTGCTGGCTGTTCTAATCCCTTAACACTAGAACAGCTTTAAGTGCCACAATATTTTATGATCCGAACTGTTACTAAGGAGGATATTTATTATTGGGTTTTAGACCAGAGATTAGTTACAGCTATTCATGGCAACAAAAAAAAAAAAAAAAAACCCACACGTTTTCTCCAGAATTTCTAAATACTGTACCAACAAGGACAGGGGCTCAGAAAGGAGCAAATCACTGCAAAGTGTTAATAGTGATGTGACCGCATCACAGGTTTCTTCACTTCAGGATTCTTGTATGCGCTGTCTGCCAGAGCATTTGCGGCTGCCAATGTTGGGAAGGGTTCTGGAAGATCAGCAGCTACGCTGTGGAATGCTTTGCATTATGGAACTGGGTAAATGTGACCATTTTGCAGTTCCCATAAAAACCTATGGGGGGCTGCAGTTGCTGTCAGAACGGGAGGGAACACAGCAGATATCTATTGCAGTCTACTTCATACATTTGAAGTAATAATAATAATTTTATTTATATAGCGCTCTTTCTCCAACAGGACTCCAGGCGCTTTACAGATATCAAAAACAATGCACTTAATACAGAATATTTAAGTAATAGATAAGCCACAGACCTAATAAATGAAAACCTTAAGCACACAAAGCATAATGCAGTACTGGTGTAGGCATTTTGGGTAATAACTTCCAAGGGTTGCGGATTCCACCCTTACAAGGTTCCAGATGTGGCAGCCATCTTGGGCGCACAGCGTAGGATTACCCAGGGTGGAAAAGTCCACCCCTAGAAGAGATTACACAAAATGTGGGTGATTTCAGAGTCCTAAAGTTCAGAGTAGGGTTCCGACAAAACTACCAGGTCCATCGATTTTTCATCCCATCCACAAGCGCATCAGATGAGGCAGCCATGTTGGCAGCAGTTCGAAGGTGAGCCATACAAGGGCCCAGTGCATATATATGAAAACCGACACTTGTGTAGTAGTATGATGTACCATGTATGTAGGACGCAATGGCAGGGTGTGCAATCAGGGGGGGTAAACATTGCAGGAATAGCACGTAGTGGGGTGGAAGTAAAAAAAAAAAAAAAAAAAGGTACAATAAAAAAAAATAAGATTTTACTCACCCGTAAATCTATTTCTCGTAGTCCGTAGTGGATGCTGGGTACTCCGTAAGGACCATGGGGAATAGACGGGCTCCGCAGGAAACTGGGCACTCTAAAAGAAAGATTAGGTACTATCTGGTGTGCACTGGGCTCCTCCCTCTATGCCCCTCCTCCAGACCTCAGTCAGGGAAACTGTGCCCGGAAGAGCTGACACTACAAGGAAAGGATTTGGAATCCAGGGTAAGACTCATACCAGCCACACCAATCACACCGTACAACTCGTGATAACTATACCCAGTTAACAGTATGAATAACAACTGAGCCTCACTGAACAGATGGCTCATAACAATAACCCTTTAGTTAAGCAATAACTATATACAAGTATTGCAGACAATCCGCACTTGGGACGGGCTCCCAGCATCCACTACGGACTACGAGAAATAGATTTACCGGTGAGTAAAATCTTATTTTCTCTGACGTCCTAGTGGATGCTGGGTACTCCGTAAGGACCATGGGGATTATACCAAAGCTCCCAAACGGGCGGGAGAGTGCGGATGACTCTACAGCACCGAATGAGCAAACTTAAGGTCCTCCTCAGCCAGGGTATCAAACTTGTAGAATTTTGCAAACGTGTTTGATTCCGACCAGGTAGCAGCTCGGCAAAGTTGTAAAGCAGAGATCCCTCGGGCAGCCGCCCAAGAAGAGCCCACCTTCCTCGTGGAATGGGCTTTGACTGATTTAGGATGCGGCAGTCCAGCCGCAGAATGTGCAAGTTGAATCGTGCAACAGATCCAGCGAGCAATAGTCTGCTTAGAAGCAGGAGCACCCAGCTTGTTGGGTGCATGCAGGATAAACAGCGAGTCAGTTTTTCTGACTCTAGCCGTCCTGGAAACATAGATTTTCAGGGCCCGGACTACATCCATCAGCTTGGAAGCCTCCAAGTCCCGAGTAGCCGAGGCACCACAATAGGTTGGTTCAAATGAAACGCTGATACCACCTTAGGGAGAAATTGGGGACGAGTCCTCAATTCTGCCCTGTCCATATGGAAGATCAGATAGGGGCTTTTACATGACAAAGCCGCCAATTCTGACACACGCCTAGCCGAAGCCAAGGCCAAAAGCATGACCACTTTCCACGTGAGATATTTCAACTCCACGGTCTGAAGTGGCTCAAACCAATGTGACTTTAGGAAATCCAACACAACGTTGAGATCCCAAGGTGCCACTGGAGGCACAAAAGGGGGCTGAATATGCAGCACTCCATTAACAAACGTCTGAACTCCAGGCAGTGAAGCCAGTTCTTTTTGAAAGAAAATAGACCGGGCCGAAATCTAGACTTTTATGGATCCCAATTTTAGGCCCATAGTCACTCCTGACTGTAGGAAGTGCAGAAATCGACTCAGCTGAAATTCCTCTGTTGGGGCCTTCATAGCCTCACACCAAGCAACATATTTTCTCCATATGCGGTGATAATGTTTTGCTGTCACATCCTTCCTAGCTTATCAGCGTAGGAATGACTTCAACTGGAATGCCCTTTTCCATCAGGATCCGGCGTTCAACCGCCATGCCGTCAAACGCAGCCCCGGTAAGCCTTGGAACAGACAGGGCTCCTGCTGTAGCAGGTCCTGTCGGAGCGGCAGAGGCCAAGGGTCCTCTGAGATCATTTCTTGTAGTTCCGGATACCAAGTTCTCCTTGGCCAATCCGGAACGATGAGTATAGTTCTTACTCCTCTCTTTCTTATTATCCTCAGTACCTTTGGTATGAGAGGAAGAGGAGGGAACACATAAACCGACTGGTACACCCACGGTGTCACTAGAGCGTCCACAGCTATCGCCTGAGGATCCCTTGACCTGGCGCAATATCTTTTTAGCTTTTTGTTGAGGCGGGACGCCATCATGTCCACCTGTGGCCTTTCCCAACGATTTACAATCAGCTGGAAGACTTCTGGATGAAGTCCCCACTCTCCCGGGTGGAGGTCGTGGTCGTGCCTGCTGAGGAAGTCTGCTTCCCAGTTGTCCACTCCCGGAATGAACACTGCTGACAATGCTATCACGTGATTTTCCGCCCATCGGAGAATCCTTGTGGCTTCTGCCATCGCCATCCTGCTTCTTGTGCCGCCCTGTCTGTTTACATGGGCGACCGCCGTGATGTTGTCTGACTGAATCAGCACCGGCTGGTTTTGAAGCAGGGATCTTGCCTGACTTAGGGCATTGTAAATGGCCCTTAGTTCCAGAACATTTGTGTAGGGAAGCTTCCTGACTCGACCATTGTCCTTGGAAGTTTCTTCCCTGAGTGACTGCCCCTCAACCTCAGAGGCTTGCATCCGTGGTCACCAGGATCCAGTCCTGTATGCCGAATCTGCGGCCCTCGAGAAGATGAGCACTCTGCAGCCACCACAGCAGAGACCCTGGCCCTCGGGGACAGGGTGATCAGCCGATGCATCTGAAGATGCGATCCGGACCACTTGTCTAACAGATCCCACTGAAAGATCCGTGCATGGAACCTGCCGAAAGGAATTTCCTCATAAGTTACCATCTTTCCCAGGATTTGCGTGCAGTGATGCACCAACACCTGTTTTGGTTTTAGGAGGTCTCTGACCAGAGATGACAACTCCGTGGCCTTCTCCTCCGGGAGAAACACCTTATTCTGTTCTGTGTCCAGAATCATACCCAGGAACAGCAGACGCGTCGTAGGAACCAGCTGCAACTTCGGGATATTCAGAATCCAGCCGTGCTGTTGTAGCACTTCCTGAGAAAGTGCTACTCCGACCAACAACTGCTCCCTGGACCTCGCCTTTATAAGGAGATCGTCCAAGTACGGGATAATTATAACTCCCTTCTTTCGAAGGAGTATCATCATTTCGGCCATTACTTTGGTAAATACCCTCGGTGCCGTGGACAGACCAAACGGCAACGTCTGGAATTGGTAATGGCAGTCCTGTACCACAAAACGGAGGTACACCTGGTGAGGTGGGTAAATGGGGACATGTAGGTAAGCATCCTTGATGTCCAGTGCTACCATGTAATCCCCCTCTTCCAGGCTTGCAATAACCGCCCTGAGCGATTCCATTTTGAACTTGAACTTCCTTATATAAAAAAAGTGTTCAAGGATTTCAAATTTAGAATGTGTCTTACCGAACCGTCTGGTTTCGGTACCACAAACATTGTGGAATATTAACCCCGTCCCTGTTGAAGGAGGGGAACTTTGATTATCACCTGCTGGAGGTACAGCTTGTGAATTGCCGCCAGTACTACCTCCCTATCCTGGGGAGTAGCTGGCAAGGCTGATTTGAGGTAACGGCAAGGGGGAGACGTCTCGAATTCCAGCTTGTATCCCTGAGATACCACTTGTAGAACCCAGAGATCCACCTGTGAGCGAACCCACTGGTCGCTGAAGTTCCGGAGACAGGCCCCCACCGTACCTGGCTCCACATGTGGAGCCCCAGCGTCATGCGGTGGACTTAGTGGAAGCAGGGGAGGATTTTTGTTCTTGGGAACTGGCTGTATGATGCAGCTTTTTCCCTCTACCCCTGCCTCTGGGCAGAAAGGACGCGCCTCTAACTCGCTTGCCTTTCTGAGGCCGAAAGGACTGTACTTGATAATACGGTGCTTTCTTAAGCTGTGAGGGAACCGGAAGTAAAAAAGTCGACTTCCCAGCTGCTGCTGTGGATACGAGGTCTTAAAGACCGTCCCCAAACAATTCCTCACCCTTATAAGGCAAAACTTTCATGTGCCTTTTAGAATCATCACCTGTCCACTGCAGAGTCCATAATACTCTCCTGGCAGAAATGGACATAGCATTAATTCTAGATGCCAGCCGGCAAATGTCCCTCTGTGCATCTCTCATATATAAGACTACGTCTTTAATATGCTCTATGGTTAGCAATATAGTGTCCCTGTCCAGGGAATCAATGTTATCAGACAGGGAATCAGACCACGCTGCTGCAGCACTACACATCCATGCTGAAGCAATAGCAGGTCTCAGTATAGTACCCGAGTGTGTATACACAGACTTCAGGATAGCCTCCTGCTTTCTATCTGCAGGTTCTTTTAAGGCGGCCGTATCCTGAGAAGGCAGTGCCACCTTTTTTGATAAGCATGTGAGCGCCTTGTCCACCTTAGGGGATGTCTCCCAACGTAACCTATCCTCTGGCGGGAAAGGGTACGCCTTCAGTAACTTTTTAGAAATCACTAGTTTCTTATCGGGGGAAGCCCACGCTTCTTCACACACTTCATTCAACTCATGTTTGGGGAGAAAAAGCAACCAGTGGTTTTTCCCCCATCAGATAATACCCTTTTTAGTGGTACCTGGGTTAACGTCAGAAATGTGCAACACATCTTTCATTGCCGTAATCATGCAACGGATGGCCCTAGTGGAATGTACATTACTCTCGTCCTCGTCAACACTGGAGTGTCGACATCTGTGTCTGCCATCTGAGGTAGCGGGCGTTTTTGAGCCCCTGATGGCCTTTGAGACGCCTGGGCAGGCACTGGCTGAGAAGCCGGCTGTCCCACAGCTGTTATGTCATCGAACCTTTTATGCAAGGAGTTGACACTGTCGTGTAAAACTTTCCACATATCCATCCACTCTGGTGTCGGCCCCGCAGGGGGTGACATCACACTTAGCGGCAGCTGCTCCGCCTCCACATAAGCTTCCTCATCAAACATGTCGACACAGCCGTACCGACACACCACACACACACAGGGAATGCTCTGACTGAGGACAGGACCCCACAAAGTCCTTTGGGGAGACAGAGAGAGAGTATGCCAGCACACACCACAGCGCTATATAATCAGGGATTTACACTAACACAAAGTGATTTGTCCCTATAGCTGCTTTACATATACAGTTTTCGCCTAAATTTTGTGCCCCCCCCCCCCCCCCCCTCTCTTTTACCCTTTGAGCCTGGAAACTGCAGGGGAGAGCCTGGGGAGCCGTCTTCCAGCAGAGCTGTGAAGAGGAAATGGCGCCAGTGTGCTGAGGGAGATAGCCCCGCCCCCTTCTCGGCGGACTTCTCCCGCTCTATTTATATTTATATTATGGCAGGGGATTTTTGCACATATAGTTTTTTTTAGACTATTATGTGCTGTTTGCCAATGTAAGGTACTCTAATTGCAGCCCAGGCCCCCCCCCCCCCCCTCCCCTCCAGCGCCCTGCACCCATCAGTGACCGGAGTTTGTGGTGTGCATAGGGAGCAATGGCGCACAGCTGTCTGTTGCCAGCAGATCTCACTGAAAATAAAAAACCTAACAAATACTTTACTAGAAGCTCAGGAGAGCCCCTAGTGTGCAACAAGCTCGGGCACAGATTCTAACTGAGGGCTGGAGGAGGGGCATAGAGGGAGGAGCCAGTGCACACCAGATAGTACCTAATCTTTCTTTTAGAG
Source organism: Pseudophryne corroboree (assembly GCF_028390025.1). Classification (NCBI taxonomy): domain Eukaryota; kingdom Metazoa; phylum Chordata; class Amphibia; order Anura; family Myobatrachidae; genus Pseudophryne; species Pseudophryne corroboree. The sequence goes on from NC_086446.1 coordinate 607,367,383, forward strand.
TGCCCAGTCTCCTACGGAGCCCGTCTATTCCCCATGGTCCTTACGGAGTACCCAGCATCCACTAGGACGTCAGAGAAAAAATAGATAGAGATATAGATAGATAGCTATAGATAGATAGACAGATATAGACATATAGAGATAGATATAAATCGCGCTCTCTCTCGCTCTCTCTAAAAAGGGGAGATAAAGAACAATTACAGGTAACCAGTGTCAGAAGGAAAATTGGGATAACATTATTTTGATAAGATCATGGTACGGTTGGGTAGGAGAATGCACCCTCAGGACCAATGGAGATGTCCCCACTCCCACAGCTCCCTGCTCATCTTTAGGTTTAGGCCCAGGGGCAGACTTGATGTTCTCAGCCAGAGAGGTGGTAATCCTGATCCTGGAATTGTCATGGTAGAGATGAGGGGAGAACTCCTGATCCTGAGTTTTGTGGTTGTAACGCAGTCCTTCTGTTATCTTGTTGGTTTGTTTGCCTTCTGTTTACCTTCGGTTTTGCATAGGTATAACACTGCTATTGATTTAAGCTGCCACTTTATAACTAGCCACTTCAGCGTCCTAAAGGACTGGCGTCCTGGCCAATACTGAATAAATAAGTCTACAAACATGTACAACCGGATTACAGCCCCCTCCCCCACACAGCAACCATCCACCTCCAACAAAAGGTGTTAATAAAATCTAACAAATGTAAGGTCAAGTAAAAGCCACTCAATCATTATAGGTTCTTAACATAGTACAGATATATATCCACTTAGAACAGCTTTCTAAAACTTTTAACCATGCAATGTAATTTGAAAAACAAAATAAAACAAAAAAACACAGTAATATTGATTTGAGTAGGTTTACAGAGTAAAACTTTAGTAAGGTAGTTGCAATAGTACCAATATTTGCAGGTATCCCCTGAAAACAGGCATTGGGATATACTGCAACTCTACAGTGATAAATAGCCCCCTAAGTGAGGAAGCAATAAATACGGCCAACAAATTAAAATAAGCGAAATAATGGCATATCAATCTCTAGATTTCCAAGAACAAAAAATGTGGCTATTGCTCTATTGCAAAGATTATGTGAAAGTAGAAAGGACTAAGGTTTACATTTTCTTCTCTTTCTTCATACTTCATACTTCCATCCAACCTGCTGAAGTTGAAACATCTGTAGTAGCAGTAATCCATTATTATGTCCAACATCATGGTCATTTGTGAGAACATCAAAACCTGCAAGATTAAAAAAAAAAAAAAAAAAAAGGTGATTTTTGTTACTTACCGTAAAATCTCTTTCTCTGATTCCATCTGGGGGACGCTGCGCCATTACTTGTGGGTTAGAGGAGTTTGGCACAGAACTATTAAAACCTGACTCCTCCCCCCTCTAACCCCTCCCATCTCCTTCCTGCCTAGCCAGTACCTCAGTTAACGTTTAGCCAAGCCAAAGGAGATAGATCAAAGAAAATTAACTGGTTAAACCAGACAAACATCTGGGAGGGATCGCAGCGTCCCCCAGATGGAATCAGAGAAAGAGATTTTACGGTAAGTAACAAAAATCACCTTTTCTCTTTCATCCATCTGGGGGACGCTGCGCCATTACTTGTGGGATTTCCCAAAGCAAGCTAATAAGAGGAGGGAGACGGGGACGGCATAGCCGTCTTTAATATACGACGCCCAACAGCGGCAGTCTCCAAACCAAAAGTATGAAAACGGTGAAAGTATGTGTGAAAGTATGAATTGACGACCAGGTTGCCGCCCTGCACAGTTGCTCAACAGATGCACCACCGCGAACAGCCCCAAGAGGCTCCAACAGCTCTAGTAGAATGAGCCCTAATTGAGTCAGGAACCGAAACATTAGCAGACACGTAAGCCTGTCTTACGGCCGAAGTTATCCAACGGGCCACAGTATTTTTGGAGGCCGGCCAACCTCGTTTCGGAGCATCAATCAAAAACCAGCAAGTTATCCGTACGCCGGAATGACTCGGTGCGAGACAAATAGACACGTAAAGCTCGAACCACATCCAGGAGAGCTAAATGAGAGTCCTCCCCAGGAGAAGATGTCGGAGTAAAGGCCGGAAGGACAATGTCCTGATTTAAATGGAATTTTGAAACAACCTTTGGAAGGAAAGAAGGCTTAGTCCGTAGAACCACCCGGTTCTCATGAAACACTAACAAGGGGGGTCTGCAAGAAAGAGCCGCCAACTCAGATACTCGTCTAGCTGAGGCAATAGCCAACAGAAAAACAACTTTCTGTGTCAGATAACGGAGTTCAACCGATTCTAAGGGTTCAAATGGAGAGGTCTGAAGAGTCGTAAGGACCAAGTTTAAATCCCAGGGAGGAACCGGAGGGACAAAAGGTGGTTGAATCCGAAGTACTCCCTGCAGGAATGTTTGAACCTCTGGAATATTTGCTAGTTTCTTCTGAAAAAGAACCGATAAAGCAGAAACCTGACCTTTTAGTGAAGAAAGCTTTAGGCCCTTGTCGAGACCCTCCTGAAGGAAAGAGAGTAGGCGAGGTAGCCTAAACAAATGCGGAGTTAGTCTCCGTTTTTCGCACCCTGCAATGTAAATACGCCATATCCTATGGTAAATGCCAGAGGTCACCGGTTTCCTTGCTCGAATCATCATCTGAACAACCGATCGAGAAAGACCTTTTGCCTTCAAAATCTTGGATTCAAGAGCCAAGCCGTCAAAGCCATCCTATGTAAATCTGGGTGGCGACAAGGTCCTTGAATAAGAAGATCTGGTCGCAGAGGTAGGCGAAAGGAGTCTGACGACCATACTTGCGCAGTAGAGTGTACCACTGTCGACGCGGCCAATCTGGAGCCACTAGAATCACTGCGAGACCCTGTCACCGAATGCGTTGAGGTAGACGCGGGATCAGTGGAATTGGCGGAAACACATATCCCAGTTGAAACTGCCATGGAGCAGTTAGAGCATCGATCAGGAATGCCTGTGGATCCTGAGTCCTTGCGCCGTAGTGAGGAAGTTCTGCGTTGAGGCGGGACGCCATCAGGTCTATGTCTGGCATTCCCCATCGGTCCACTAGAGAGAGGAACACCTCCTGATGAAGTTCCCATTCTCCCAGATGAATCGTGTGATGACTCAAAAAGTCTGCTTCCCTCCTGGAATGTGGATCGCGGAGATCACCGGAACCCAACGTTCCGCCCACGCGAGGATCTGAGCGACTTCTCTCATTGCGGACCAGCTGCGAGTTCCTCCCTGTTTGTTGATGTAAGCCACTGCGGTGGCATTGTCGGACTGCACACGAACTGGTTGACCCTGTACCATGGTTTGAATGTGAAGGAGTGCATACCGAATCGCCCTTAGTTCCAGAATGTTGATTTGCAATTTTGACTCCTGATTGCTCCAGCGTCCCTGGAAGTGAGGAGTCTGGAACACTGCCCCCCAACCACTGAGGTTTGCATCCATGGTGACCATGATCCAAGACCAGATAGTGAAAGGTGTACCCTTTTTCAAATTCCGACTGTGAAGCCACCATTGAAGAGACTGACGAGTCTTTACCGACAAGCGGATCAACTGTAATTCGAGACGCGGTTCCGTCCGAGTCCAACAGTTGAGAATCTGAGTCTGGAGAGGTCGGGCATGAAATCTGGCATATGGAACTGCCTCGAAAGAGGATACCATCTTGCCCAACACCTGCATACATCTGAGGACCGACACTACTGGTAAGTGTAACAGGGTTCGGATTCTGGACTGTAGTCCCTGAATCTTGTCCGCCGGAAGAAACACCTTCTGGCTGTTGGTGTCGAATAGAAGTCCTAGAAAAATCATTGTCTGAGAAGGAAGTAGAGATGACTTTGGAAAGTTGATTATCCACCCGAACGATTGTAGCGTCTCCATCGTGAGATGCAGGTTCTGAGTGAGAATCTCCGCTGATGGTGCCTTGACCAACAGGTCGTCCAAATATGGAGTGATGTTGACCCCTTGACAACGGAGAACTGCGACTACATGACCTATGACCTTTGTAAAAAACCCAGGGAGCCGTAGAGAGACCAAAGGGAAGAGCCTGAAACTGAAAGTGCTCCGGGCCCACTGCAAATCTCAGTAGAGATTGATGTCCTACCCAAATCGGGACATGTAAGTAAGCGTCTTTTATGTTCTTGAATTTTTGGGTTGAGGGATACGGGTTGAGAGCCTTCAGATTCAGAATGGTTCGAAACGAACCATCCGGCTTGTCTACGAGAAAAAGACCTGAGTAAAAACCCCGACCCCTCTGATGAGAGGGAACCGGAATGATTACTCCATTTTGTAAGAGGGTTGTTATTGCCTGAAGGAGAGCTTGACGTCTGGAGGGATCGTCTGGGAGAGGTGTTATAAATAGTCGGGTTGGGACTGTTTCTTCGAAATCCAACATATATCCTCTGGATATGACTCCCATTATCCACCGATCCGGTTTCGATAGGAGCCACACATCCTTGAACTGAAGTAACCGGGCCCCAACCTTCTTTGATCCCTCCAGGAGACCTGAGGCGTCATGGCTCAGGTTTGTCGGCAGGCTTACTGGCCGGCCTGCGAATAGCCTGGGATCCTCTTCCTCTGAAAGACCCCCGTCTTGGAAATCTGTAGGAAGCACGAAAGGATTGGAAACTACCTCTGCCCTGTGTACGAAAGGACCGAAACCTTGTAGGTTTTGGTTTGTGAGGTGTAGATGGAAGGAAAGGGCTCTTTCCTCCAGTAGTGTCTGAAATAATCTTCTTTAACTCTGATCCAAAAAGAAACTCACCTTCAAAAGGCACTGCCGTCAAGGTTTGCTTTGAGTCAGAATCAGCATTCCAAACTCTAAGCCACAAGGAGCGTCTTGCGGATACTGTCAAGGCTGAAACCCGAGACTGTAGCGCAACTGAATCCAACCAGGCCTCACCCACATAAGTGAGGGCCTCCGAAATCTGCTCTGCTAATTGGATGGCTTCTGACGGATCGTCCGACTGCATTCCCGATACCACCTGTGCAAGCCATTCATCCACGGCCTTAAGTACCCAGGCACTCGCCAGTACTGGACGGAGGGAAACACCTGATAAAGAAAACATAGATTTTAGTAATGCTTCTATCTTCCTATCGGTAGTGTCTTTTAAGGTCACAGACTGTACCGACGGAATCACCGTAGCTTTTGCCAGATGTGAAATAGGAGCGTCTACCTTTGGGTCCGTCTCCCAAAATTTTGTATCTTCCTCCGTAAAGGGATATAGAAACTTTAACTTTTTAGGCGCCTGAAAACGAGAATCCGGCTTAAGCCAGGGTTCTTTTAAAATATCTGCAAAGTGAGAATAAGAAGGGAAGGCAGTAACCTGTCTCTTCTGTCGTTTGAAGAAGGGGGAAGGAGTCTCCTCCACCGCCGCGTCCTGAATATTAAGAGTCTGACGAATGGCTTCTATTAGCAATCTAACTTCCCAAGCCGAAACTTCATCCCATTCAGGATCTACCTCCCCCTCCTCCAAAGGAGATGACAGAGTGTCCGCCTCCTTACCTGGAAACGCTATAGCTGGTAACGGCTGCGATCGCTTAGTAGCAGTCGAACTGCTGGCCGCATTTACAAACTTATTTAAAGGACTGAGTTAAATCAGTGATACTCCTGCCCATATTCTGGGCCCTCAAGGGCTCCACCTGAGTCCGAGCAGATTCAGTCTCTCTAGACTGACGCAAATCTGAAATTGCACCAGAACATGCTGTACATAGGGTACCCGCGTCAGTACTACATTTTGCTAGCTTTGAGCCACACTGAGAGCAGGAAAATTAAACCACTGAGGCCGTTTTTCCCTTTGAAGGTTTGTCCGGTTTACCAGTCATTTTCTCTATTCTGAATGTACTAAAGAAAGTAGCATACAATTGTGACTAGTGACCTTTCAATAAGAAATTTATAGCTTGAAGAGATCTCTGGGACTGTAACCCAGTATGCTGGCTCTCTTTGCCAAGTAATAAACAGCCTTAGCTCATTAGCTTGATTGTAATCTCCCCCTATGAATAGCCCCTCTATACTTGCGGTTTTGTAAATAAAGTCTCCCCCTGAGAGGCTCTCCTGTACTGCACAGCGTCCCCTCCGGAAGATGGCGTCAGGCAAAGTGACGCGCGCGCGGGCAGAGCAGGGCGGGAAGCCGTCCCTGCACTCTCTGTTACTACGCGATCAACCGGAAGTTCGGGCTGCCGCGCGTTGCTAAGTATAGCGACTTACGCGGCGGCTTCTCCGGGATCCCCGTCCGTCCCCACAGCCCCTCAGACACTACTGCGGGTGTAGGGATACAGGTCTCCGGCATAGCTCCCGCTGGCGGGCTTGCGCCGGGGGAGAGGGGGTCGGGGGGGGTGAAATATTAATATCAAATAAATAAATATTAAATAAAATAATAATAATAATAATAAAATAATAATAAAAGCAGTTAGGGACAGCCCAATACTGTCAGTGACAGATTGTGGCTGTCCAGTACCTTTTTGATCTGTCGTTTTAGTGAATAAAAAGGCCCCAGTGACCAAGGTATGGTGGCCCTTTCTGACAGCATCCTTGTTCCATTTATACCTGTCACCTGTAGACAGGGACTAGGTATAGAAAAATAAGAAAGGAAAAAGAAAAAAAAAAAAAAAAAATCTAAGGAGAAAGAAAAACTGTGTCTGTACTCCACAGGCACAAAACTAAAACTGAGGTACTGGCTAGGCAGGAAGGAGATGGGAGGGGTTAGAGGGGGGAGGAGTCAGGTTTTAATAGTTCTGTGCCAAACTCCTCTAACCCACAAGTAATGGCGCAGCGTCCCCCAGATGGATGAAAGAGAAACATAACTAAGCTCTACATAGAACGCAAGAGGTCATTTATGTCTAGAAGAAAGCAGATATGGCTAGCAAAATAATCACGCACGTTTTATTAATTAGCGACTAGTATGAGTAGTGGTGTGTAGAGTTCAAGCACGTTGGCCATTATGACTATCCTTCACAAGGACTGTTACTATGTGGAAAGAACTTGCATATCAACTGGTATTACTTTGTTTACATAGCACCACCATTTTATGCAGCGTTGAATAGAGGCCCTCAATCATAATAGCAAGCAAAAGAAAAAGAAAAAGGAGGAAAAGCCCACAAATTTGTTAACCCAAGTTTCAGATTGCTGCTATTTTCTTAGTTAGCGTGCTGCAGAGAAAACAGATTGAGAAACTCAAATTAGAAAGTTGCTGTTTCAATGACAGAAAGAAGAAAGATGGTCTTCCATCCAAGGTATTTTAAGTCCACTGCCTCCAAAGGCTCAAAGTCACTGGAGTGGAGGAAGTAGAGCACTAGATTAAAATCCCAATGTGCTGTGGGTGGTACAAAACGGAGGCTGGCTTCTGAGAACTCCTGTAAGAAGATCTGCAATTCCAGCAAGAGCGCCAGTCGTCGTTGGAAGAAAATCGAAAGTGCAGACACCTGCACCTTAAGGGATCCCAGATGAATCGCTGAATCCAAGTCTGTTCGAAGAAACAGCAACAATCCAGAGAGGCGAAAGGAGTCTGAGAAAACTCCTGCATTCACACCAGTCTACATAGGACCGCCAAATGGGATGCTGTAACTGGTTTACGTCCTGCCAAGGCACTGACGGAGCGTCCACTACTTCTGCTTGAGGGTCCAGTGTTGTATCGAGGAAGCAGATTATTGAGCCGTGACGCCATAAGGTCCACTTGTGGACAACCCCATAGGTGTACTAGAGCTTTGAACACTTCCTGGTGAAGAGCCCATTCTCCCAGATGGAGATCCTGACAACTAAGATAAATCTAATTGACTGAGGGGTACTAATTAAGTCACCTGGGCTCAAGCAGGATATCCTTAAAACTGGACTGTAATGGCTCCCAAACTCTGCTCTAAGGTATATAATTTAGTCAGACTCAAAATTTACCTATTCATATATTTGTGTTGGAGGAAACCCATGCAAACATGGGAGAGCATACAAAGCACTCAAGAGGGGAAGCAGTTAGCTAGCTTTAGACAGGAGAAGGGGGGGTAGCATTAGGGTGCAGCCACACGAAGATTAGGGACCGTAGAGGGAAGGATAGGCATCAAGTTGGTAGGGTGAGGTTTAGACAACGGGCAAGGGAGAATTAGGCACCAAGAGGGTAGGGTTAGGGAAAAGGTGAGGGGCCTTAATGGGGGACTGTTGGGATTCTGATGGACAGGATGCCGCCGTCTGTATACAGACAGCCAGCATCCCGTCCATCGGAAAATGATACTGATCTCAGATAGTGTACAGATCCAAGCAGTGAACAAATGACCAAAGCTGTGAGGTTACAATTATAACCACTGTTGCACATTGCTTGTAATAAAGTTGCAGAGGTAGACAAACACTTTAAAAAAATTAAAACCAGAGATGTAAATCAGATGTAAAATAAAGTGCAGCTCATTATGAAGAAACATTTCAAATGTAATTAGATTTAAGAGTATAGATTCAGGAGATACCTTGTGTCCTCTTTTTTTCAGTTCTGGCAACATTCGATCCAGGAGTAAAAATTTTCCAGAAGAATTTATCAGTTCTTGATCGATCTATAAAATAATTACACACAATAGCAGCATTCATACGGTACCACAAAGTTCTGCATTAGAATACAGAGCAGTAATACAATCAGGGTATACATAAAAATACAAGCATAACTACTTTTACATATATAACGAGGATTAGATTACCACAAATAACATTAAGATGTAGACTTAAATAAGGCAGTAAAAAGGTAGAAGGACAAGAGTAGTGAACTAAGGGCATTGCTTGCGAGAGCTTATTTTAAAAGAGGTTGGAGGGGGTGGGGGGTGAGTAGGGATCAAGCATGAGGGGGCGAGGGATTGGAAGTTGGGATTGACCGAAGTCAAAGTTGACACTCAGGGAGCATGCTGGAGGAACTGATGCATCCTAGACCACTTGACCGAAAAAGAACATTTGCGCTGTAAGCACCGTTAATGCAGACTGAGGCTATTTCTTACATTTAATAAGCACACGCGACAACAATCGGGTGAATCAAATTCAACATTCCTTTATATTTTTCAGGTTGAATAGAGGCAAATTGCCCATCGTGTTCAACCCGTATTAAGTTGTGATGATTCAACATACCCGCTGAATAATGTTGTGACTAGTTAACTACTATATCTCATATTACCCCCGGATTAACCATGTAGATATTTTAATTATAACCTTGGATATCATTTTTCAGAAATGTATCTATTCCTTTTTTAAATCCATGTACAGAGTTCACCATTACCACCTTCCCCCTGGCAGGAATCCTTATTGCCCTAACAGTGAAGAACCCTTTCCTCCGTTGCGCTCAGAAATACTCCAGCCGCAGCGAGTGCCCACGTGTCCTAAACTGTGTTCTTTTAATAAATAATTCCTCTGATAACTTTGTGATGTCCCTTTACATACTTGAAGATATTAATGATATCTCCTCTTAGGCGCCTCTTTTCTAGTGTATACATATTCAACCTAGTAAGCCTTTCCTCGTAATCCAGTCCCTCTGGCCTTTAATCAATTTAGTAGCTTGCCTTTGAACCCTTTCGAGTTCACAAATATCTTCTTTTATACAGTGGTGCCCAAACCTGAAAATATTCCAGGTGCGGACGTACCAAGGCTTTATACAGCGGCAGGATTACATCAGAGTCCCTTGTCTCAATTCCCCATTTTATGCACGCTATCACCTTACTTGCCTTCTTTACTGCGCTTTGACATTGTGTATGGTTATTAAGCCTATTATCAATGAATACCCCCAAATCTTTTTCCAATTCAGTTTCCCCTAGATGTTCCCCATTTAATATGTAGGCTGCAAGTTTGTTTTTAGCCCCGAAATGCATAACCTTGCATTTGTCTGTATTGAACCTCATTTTCCATATAGACGCCCAGAATTCAAGTTTAGATAGATCATTCTGCAAGGACTTAACATCCAATTCGGAGTTACTTACATTACACAGTTTAGTATCATCTTCAAATATTGACACTATGCGTTCCAGGCCTATTTCTAGGTCATTGATAAATATGTTGAATAGAGGCCAGAGTACGGACCCTTATGGTATTCCGCTGACTACTGGGGACCAGGTTGAGGACTTCCCGTTGACCACTACTCACTGTACCCTGCTATCCAGCCAGTTACTTATCCATGTGCAAATAGTTTTTCCTAGGCCAAGCTCCTTTAATTTGATCATCAGTCTCCTGTGAGGCACTGTATCGAAGGCCTTTGCAAAAATAAGAATTTACTTACCGATAATTCTATTTCTCTTAGTCCGTAGTGGATGCTGGGAACTCCGTAAGGACCATGGGGAATAGCGGCTCCGCAGGAGACTGGGTACAAAAAGAAAAGCTTTAGGACTACCTGGTGTGCACTGGCTCCTCCCCCTATGACCCTCCTCCAAGCCTCAGTTAGTATACTGTGCCCGGACTAGCGTACACAATAAGGAAGGATTTTGAATCCCGGGTAAGACTCATACCAGCCACACCGTACAACTTGTGATATGAACCCAGTTAACAGCATGATAACAGAGGAGCCTCTGGATAGATGGCTCACAACAATAACCCGATTTGTTAACAATAACTATGTACAAGTATTGCAGACAATCCGCACCTGGGATGGGCGCCCAGCATCCACTACGGACTACGAGAAATAGAATTATCGGTAAGTAAATTCTTATTTTCCTCGGACGTCCTAGTGGATGCTGGGAACTCCGTAAGGACCATGGGGATTATACCAAAGCTCCCAAGCGGGCGGGAGAGTGCGGATAACTCTGCAGCACCGAGTGAGAAAACTCCAGGTCCTCCTCAGCCAGAGAGTCAAATTTGTAAAACTTTACAAAAGTATTTGACCCTGACCAAGTAGCAGCTCGGCAGAGTTGTAAAGCCGAGACCCCTCGGGCAGCCGCCCAAGATGAGCCCACCTTCCTTGTGGAGTGGGCTTTTACAGATTTTGGCTGTGGCAGGCCTGCCACAGAATGCGCAAGCTGAATTGTACTACAAATCCAGCGAGCAATAGTCTGCTTAGAAGCAGGAGCACCCAGCTTGTTGGGTGCGTATAGGAGAAATAGCGAGTCAGATTTTCTGACTCCAGCCGTCCTGGAAACATATTTTCAGGGCCCTGACAACGTCCAGCAACTTGGAGTCCTCCAAGTCCTTAGTAGCCGCAGGTACCACAATAGGCTGGTTCAGATGAAACGCTGAAACCACCTTTGGGAGAAATTGAGGACAAGTCCTCAATTCTGCCCTGTCCGTATGAAAAAATCAGGTAAGGGCTTTTACAGGATAAAGCCGCCAATTCGGACACACGCCTGGCTGAAGCCAGGGCCAACAACATGACCACTTTCCATGTGAGATATTTTAATTCCACAGTGTTGAGTGGTTCAAACCAATGTGATTTTAGGAAATCCAAAACATTCAGATCCCAGGGTGCCACTGGAGGCACAAAAGGAGGCTGTATATGTAGCACTCCCTTAACAAACGTCTGGACTTCAGGCACTGAAGCCAGTTCTCTCTGAAAGAAAATCGACAGGGCCGAAATCTGGACCTTAATGGATCCTAATTTTAGGCCCATAGACACTCCTGCTTGCAGGAAATGCAGGAATCGACCCAATTGAAATTCCTCCGTCGGGGCCTTCTTGGCCTCGCATCACGCAACATATTTCCGCCAGATGCGGTGATAATGCTTTGCGGTTACATCCTTTCTGACTTTTATCAAAGTAGGGATGACTTCGTCTGGAATGCCTTTTTCCTTTAGGATCCTGCGTTCAACCGCCATGCCGTCAAAAGCAGCCGCGGTAAGTCTTGGAACAGACAGGGTCCCTGCTGCAGCAGGTCCCTTCTCGGAGGTAGAGGCCACGGGTCCTCTGTGAGCATCTCTTGAAGTTCCAGGTACCAAGTCCTTCTTGGCCAATCAGGAGCCACGAGAATAGATCTTACTCCTCCCCGCCGTATAATTCTCAGCACCTTGGGTATGAGAGGCAGAGGAGGGAACACATACACTGACTGGTACACCCACGGTGTTACCAGAGCGTCCACAGCTATTGCTTGAGGGTCCCTTGACCTGGCGCAATACCTGTCCAGTTTTTTGTTGAGGCGGGACGCCATCATGTCCACCTTTGGTTTTTCCCAACGGTTTATCATCATGTGGAAGACTTCTGGGTGAAGTCCCCACTCTCCCGGGTGGAGGTCGTGCCTGCTGAGGAAGTCTGCTTCCCAGTTGTCCTCTCCCGGAATGAACACTGCCGACAGTGCTATCACATGATTTTCCGCCCAGCGAAGAATCCTTGCAGCTTCTGCCATTGCCCTCCTGCTTCTTGTGCCGCCCTGTCTGTTTACGTGGGCGACTGCCGTGATGTTGTCCGACTGGATCAGCACCGGCTGACCTTGAAGCAGAGGTCTTGCTTGGCTTAGAGCATTGTAAATGGCTCTTAACTCCAGGATATTTATGTGAAGTGATGTCTCCAGGCTTGACCACAAGCCCTGGAAGTTTCTTCCCTGTGTGACTGCTCCCCAGCCTTGCAGGCTGGCATCCGTGGTCACCAGAACCCAGTCCTGAATGCCGAATCTGCGGCCCTCTAGAAGATGAGCACTCTGCAACCACCACAGGAGAGACACCCTTGTCCTTGGGGACAGGGTTATTCGCTGATGCATCTGAAGATGCGATCCGGACCATTTGTCCAGCAGGTCCCACTGGAATGTTCTTGCGTGGAATCTGCCAAATGGGATTGCTTCGTAGGAAGCTACCATTTTTCCCAGGACCCTTGTGCATTGGTGCACTGATACTTGGCCTGGTTTTAGGAGGTTTCTGACTAGCTCGGACAACTCTCTGGCTTTCTCTTCCGGGAGAAACCCCTTTTTCTGGACTGTGTCCAGGATCATCCCTAGGAACAGAAGACGTGTCGTCGGGATCAGCTGCGATTTTGGGATATTGAGAATCCAACCGTGCTGCCGCAGCACTACTTGAGATAGTGCTACTCCGACTACCAACTGTTCCTTGCCCTTATCAGGAGATCGTCCAAGTAAGGGATAATTAAAACTCCCTTCCTTCGAAGGAGTATCATCATTTCGGCCATTACTTTGGTAAAGACCCGGGGCGCCGTGGACAATCCAAACGGCAGCGTCTGAAACTGATAGTGGCAGTTCTGTACCACAAACCTGAGGTACCCTTGGTGAGAAGGGTAAATTGGGACATGGAGGTAAGCATCCTTGATGTCCAGAGACACCATATAATCCCCTTCTTCCAGGTTCGCGATCACCGCTCTGAGTGACTCCATCTTGAATTTGAACCTCTGTATGTAAGTGTTCAAAGATTTTAGATTTAAAATAGGTCTCACCGAGCCATCCGGCTTCGGTACCACAAACAGCGTGGAATAATACCCCTTTCCCTGTTGCAGGAGGGGTACCTTGATTATCACCTGCTGTGAATACAGCTTGTGAATGGCTTCCAATACCGCCTCCCTGTCGGAGGGAGACGTCGGTAAGGCAGACTTTAGGAAACGGCGAGGGGGAGACGTCTCGAATTCCAATTTGTACCCCTGAGATACCACCTGAAGGATCCAGGGGTCCACTTGTGAGTGAGCCCACTGCGCGCTGAAATTCTTGAGACGGGCCCCCACCGTGCCTGAGTCCGCTTGTAGAGCCCCAGCGTCATGCGGAGGACTTGGCAGAAGCGGGAGAGGGCTTCTGTTTCTGGGAACTGGCTGTTTGCTGCAGCCTTTTTCCTCTCCCTCTGCCACGGGGCAGAAATGAGGAGCCTTTCGCCCGCTTGCCCTTATGGGGCCGAAAGGACTGCGCCTGATAATACGGCGTCTTTTTATGTTGAGAGGCTACGTGGGGTAAAAATGTAGATTTCCCAGCAGTTGCCGTGGATACCAGGTCCGATAGACCTACCCCAAATAACTCCTCCCCTTTATAAGGCAATACTTCCATATGCCTTTTGGAATCAGCATCACCTGACCACTGCCGCGTCCATAACCCTCTTCTGGCAGATATGGACAGCGCACTTACTCTTGATGCCAGTCGGCAAATATCCCTCTGTGCATCACGCATATATAAAAATGCATCTTTTAAATGCTCTATAGTCAGTAATATACTGTCCCTATCCAGGGTATCAATATTTTCAGTCAGGGAATCCGACCAAGCCACCCCAGCACTGCACATCCAGGCTGAGGCGATTGCTGGTCGCAGTATAACACCCGTGTGAGTGTATATACATTTTAGGATATTCTCCTGCTTTCTGTCAGCAGGTTCCTTAAGGGCGGCCGTATCCGGAGACGGTAGTGCCACCTGTTTTGACAAGCGTGTGAGCGCTTTATCCACCCTAGGAGGTGTTTCCCAACGTGCCCTATCCTCTGGCGGGAAGGGGTATGATGCCAATAACTTTTTAGGAATTATCAGTTTTTTATCGGGAGAAACCCACGCTTCATCACACACTTCATTTAATTCCTCAGATGCAGGAAAAACTACAGGTAGTTTTTTCTCACCAAACATAATACCCTTTTTAGTGGTACTTGTACTATCAGAAATGTGTAAAACATTTTTCATTGCCTCAATCATGTAACGTGTGGCCCTACTGGAAGTCACATTCGTCTCTTCATTGTCGACACTGGAGTCAGTATCCGTGTCGGCGTCTGTATCTGCCATCTGAGGTAGCGGGCGTTTTAGAGCCCCCGATGGTCTTTGAGACGCCTGGACAGGCACCAGCTGAGTAGCCGGCTGTCTCATGTCATCAACCGTCTTTTGTAAAGAGCTGACACTTTCACGTAAATCCTTCCATAAGCTCATCCACTCAGGTGTCGACTCCCTAGGGGGTGACATCACCATTACAGGCAATTGCTCCGCCTCCACATTTTCCTCTTCATACATATCGACACAGTCGTACCGACACACAGCACACACACAGGGAATGCTCTGATAGAGGACAGGACCCCACTAGCCCTTTGGGGAGACAGAGGGAGAGTATGCCAGCACACACCAGAGCGCTATATATATGTTGGGATAACACCAGAGTGTTTTTCCCTTTATAGCTGCTGTGTATATTATACTGCGCCTAATTAGTGCCCCCCCCCCCTCTTGTTTTACCCTTTTCTGTAGTGCAGGACTGCAGGGGAGAGTCAGGGAGACGTCCTTCCAGCGGAGCTGTGAGGGAAAATGGCGCCTGTGTGCTGAGGAGATAGGCTCCGCCCCCTTCTCGCCGGACTTTTCTCCCGCTTTTTTCAGGAATCTGGCAGGGGTTAATATACATCCATATAGCCCTGGGGGTTATATGTGATGTAATTTAGCCAGCCAAGGTGTTTATATTGCTGCTCAGGGCGCCCCCCCCCCCCCCCAGCACCCATCAGTGACCGGAGCGTGTGGTGCATGAGGAGCAATGGCGCACAGCTGCAGTGCTGTGCGCTACCTTGGTGAAGACGGATGTCTTCTGCCGCCGATTTTCCCGGACCTCTTCTTGCTTCTGGCTCTGTAAGGGGGCCGGCGGCGCGGCTCTGGGACCGGACTCCGAGGCTGGGCCTGTGTTCGGTCCCTCTGGAGCTAATGGTGTCCAGTAGCCTAAGAAGCCCAAGCTGGCTGCAAGCAGGCAGGTTCGCTTCTTCTCCCCTTAGTCCCTCGATGCAGTGATCCTGTTGCCAGCAGGTCTCACTGAAAATAAAAAACCTAAAACTAACTTTTCCTAAGAAGCTCAGGAGAGCCTCCTAGATTGCACCCAGCTCGGTCGGGCACAAAAATCTAACTGAGGCTTGGAGGAGGGTCATAGGGGGAGGAGCCAGTGCACACCAGGTAGTCCTAAAGCTTTTCTTTTTGTGCCCAGTCTCCTGCGGAGCCGCTATTCCCCATGGTCCTTACGGAGTTCCCAGCATCCACTAGGACGTCAGAGAAATCAGGATTTTGGTACTTACAGATAAATCCCTTTCTCCGATTCCACAGGGGCCACTGGAGCGCAGTTACAATGGGGAAATAGTAGGCAGTAATTGGGAGCTGGCACTTTAAAATTTTAACACTGTGGCTAGCTCCTCCCTACTATGTCCCCCCTCCAAGCCAGTCTACGTAAAACTGTGCCTGAGGAGAGCTGGAATAAACAAACTTTAAGGGAGGAGGAGGATAACGCCGCCATGTAAACTAAGATAACAGGAAACAAACCTGGAACATAACCTAACAAAAAAGGTTAACCTGAACCAAACAAGTAGACAGTGATCTGCAAACCGTTAAGTGAAAAAGTAGGAAACAGCGCTGGGTGGGCGTCCAGTGGCCCCTGTGGAATCGGAGAAAGGGATTTATCGGTAAGTATCAAAATCCTGATTTCTTCTTCATCCACTAGGGGCTACTGGAGTGCAGTTACAATGGGGACGTCCCAGAGCTCCCAAAACAGGTGGGAGAGCGCTGAGGGTCCTGTAGAACCGATCGGCCAAACTGCGATGCAGAGGCCGCAAAAGTGTCAAACCTGTAGAATCTGACAAGCGTATGTCGGCCCGACAAAGTAGTCATGGAGACCCCACGGGCAGCCGCCCACGAAGGTCCCACCGAGCGCGTAGAGTGCGTTGAAATTGAGGACAGAGGTTCCAGAGAAGCTGCCAAATAAGCTTGTCTGATGGTCAGTCGAATCCATCGGGACAAAGTCTGCTTAGAAGCCGGCCAACCAGGGCGAGCAGCATCGTATAGAACAAATAAGGAGTCCGACTTCCGAATAGTTGAAGTCCTATCCACATAGATCTTGAGCGCCCTGACAACGTCCAACGATCTCGATTCCGGAGAGTTCACAGAGTGCTGGAATCACAAGCGGCTGATGTGAAAATCAGACACCACCTTAGGTAGAAAAGACATGCGAGTACGAAGCTCGGCCCTATCCGCATGAAACACCAGGTAAGGAGTGCGACAATAGAGAGCCCCAAGTTCCGACACCCGTCTGGATGAAGCGAGAGCCAGGAGAAGGAAGGGAGGCTGTATTCGAAGAACCCCCTGAAATAAAGTCTGAACTTCCGGCAGCAAGGCTAACTTTTTCTGGAAGAAAACCGAAAGAGCAGAGACCTGCACCTTTAGTGAACCCAGTCTTAAGCCTGCCGAGAAACCTGCCTGCAAAAAAAAAAAACTGAGAAGGCGGGTTAAGCGAAACACTGAAGGAGAAAATTCGACGTTCACACCAGGCTACATAAGCCTTCCAAATGCGGTAGTAGTGAGAAGATGTGACTGACTTTCTAGCCCGAAGCATAGTAGGTATAACCGTGCGAGGAATCCCACTTCCTTTTCAAGATGGCTCTCTCAACAGCCACGCCATCAAACGTAGCCTGCGTAAGTCTGGATAAAGAAAAGGACCCTGTTGTAGATTGTCCTGCAGTGGCAGGGGTCAAGGCTCGGCTACTGACAACAGGTGTAGGGTGGAGTACCAAACCCTGCGTGGCCAATCCGGAGCCACCAGGAGGACCAGAGCGTTTTCTCTCTTGATGTGTTGCAGAACCCGTGCCAACAGCGGGAAAGGAGGAAAGCGGTAAATGAACCGGAAATTCCAAGGAGCCCTGAGGGCATCCAAGCCCGCCGCCACCGGGTCCCTCGTCTGAGAGTAATAAAGAGGCAACTGATGGTTCAGGCGGGACGCCATGAGGTCGATCTGTGGTTTTCACCACCGGCGGACCAGTTGCCAAAACACCTGGGGATGGAGTGACCACTCTCCCGGGTGCATGTCCTGACGGCTGAGATAATCGGCTTCCCAGTTGTCCACTCCTGGAATGAATATCGCCGAGAAGGAGAGAGCATACCCCTCCGCCCAGAGGAGGATGTTGGTGACCTCCCTCATCGCCGCGAGTGCCGCCCTGGCGGTTGATGTACACCGTCGTGGCATTGTCGGACTGAACTCTGACCGCTCGACCGCCCAGTAGGTGATGTGCCTGAAGTAGGGCATTGTACACCGCCCTTAGTTCGAGAATGTTTATGGGGAGAGCGGACTCGTGGATTGACCAGCACCCCTGAAACCGATGTTCCAGAGTCACTGCCCCCAAGCCTCGCAGACTGGCGTCCGTAGTGAGGAGAGTCCAATCCCATACTCCGAACCGCCTTCCTTCCAACAGATGTGCCGACTGGAGCCACCAGAGAAGCGACGACCGTGCCTTTGGAGATAGCGCCACCCGCTGATGAAGGAACAGATGAGATCCTGACCACTGATTTAGAAGACACAGCTGAAAAGGTCGAGAGTGGAAGCGACCGTACGGAAGAGCTTCGAACGCTGCTACCATCTTTCCCAGAAGGCGAATGCACAGATACACTGACACCCGACGGTGTCAAAGTACCGACCTTACCAGTGTCTGTAGAGACAGGATCTTGTCCTGAGGAAGGAAAACCCTCTGACGGACCGTGTCGATAATCATCCTCAGAAACCGCAATCGTTGCGAGGGGCATAAGTGAGACTTCGGGAAATTCAGGATCCACCCGTGCTGAAACAGAAGGTCCTGCGTCAACCGGATATTCTGAAGCAAAAGTTCTGCCGAGCTTGCCTTTATTAGCAGATCGTCCAGATAGGGAACAATCGTCACACCCTGCTTCCGAAGTAGGGCCATCATGACCGCCATGACCTTTGTGAACACTCTGGGAGCAGAAGAGAGACCGAATGGAAGGAAGGGCTGGAACTGGAAATGAGCGTCCTGTATCGCGAACTGGAGAAAAGCCTGATGAGGAGGCCAAATGGGAACATGCAAGTATGCATCCTTGATGTCTAAGGATGCCAGAAACTCGTTTTTCTCCAAACCTACAATAACAGACTGGAGGGACTCCATCATGAACTTGAACACTCTCAAATACGGATTGAGATCCTTTAAGTTCAGGATTGGCCTGACCGAGCCGTCCGGCTTCGGTACAAGAAACAGGCTTGAGTAATAGCCCCGTTTCCGATGATGAGAGGAAACAGGAATCACCACCTTTGCAGATAGAAGCTTCTGGACCGCTGCAACTCCTCTGTTGTCGGAAACTGGTAAACCCACGGTAAAAAACGCTGGGGTGGTTGTTCATGAAAATCGAGCTTGTAACCGCAAGTGATGAGATCCCATCTAACCATGAATCATTACTGTCACAATTGTTATGCTCTATTCCCACCATCAGTTCTTCTCTGGTGAATACTGATGATAAAAATTTGTTCAGTATTTCCGCTTTTATTTCGTCATCATTTATCAATTCTCTAAATTCATCTTTTAATGGACCTATATTCTCTTTTAACCTTTTTACGTTTAGGTATTTAAAAAAAACTTTTTAGGATTGGCTTTACGCTCTATAGCCATTTGCTTTTTATTTTCCATTTTAGCTGCTCTTATTGCTTTTTTGCATTTTTTATTACATTCCTTGTAATACTTAAAGACTCCTCCTTTCCATTAGATTTAAATGCTTTGAAAGACCGCTTTATTTATCCATGTACTCAGTGGTGCAAATGTATTCTATGTACATAGAAACGTGTTACAATTAAAAATGAGCCGTTTAGCCATATTTCAGCCTGTGTTCCCTTTGAAGGGACAATAGAATTTGTGAGCTGCTACTGTATGTTGCAAATCTGGGTAAAACATTTTCTACGCAGTCAACATACCTTAAACTCCTGAGTAAATGGATCCAGAGGATATTCTATCAAATAAGGATGATTACAACATTTTCTCAGCAGCATCATAACGTTACTCATTTTTAGATTTATTTCTGCATCTACTGGAAGGACATCCTCTACCTTTGGTCTGGGAGAAGAAAGTAACATGTCAGTGTGCTCAACAACTACCAGTAGAGGCAATCTACATTTAAAGAGATAATACCTTTCCTGTTTCACTTCTTGCTGCTGAAGCATGGCATTAATGAGCTTCTCTATCTCATCTGGAGTGTCCTCAACCTGCTCATTGTAATTAACCACTTTGCGACTTTTTCTCTTCCCTCTTCCGTTAGAGCAAACTATTAGATCTGGGGACTGAAGAGAGTTATATTTAAGATCGGCAACTAAGAAAAACTACTACTTAAAGCAGAACAACTGATAAATCTCATACCTTATCCTGCTTCAGCATTTGCTGAATTGTCCGGTTTACTATAGCTGTGTAGAAAGTCTCTTGTTTATTTGTCAA
The DNA here is from genome assembly GCF_028390025.1 of Pseudophryne corroboree. Classification (NCBI taxonomy): domain Eukaryota; kingdom Metazoa; phylum Chordata; class Amphibia; order Anura; family Myobatrachidae; genus Pseudophryne; species Pseudophryne corroboree. The sequence continues at coordinate 607,387,392 of NC_086446.1, forward strand.
AGGTGCATAAACGACAACTTCACGCTTCGGAGGAACCTCCAGTGTCACATCACTTTTCAATCTTCTCAACAGAAAGGGTGTTAAGATCTATAATGAAAAGAATTTTGATCATTGCTACTGATGAGATTATAGATGTAAGCCTCACAAAGGGAATACCAGATTATAGGAGAATGCATTAACATTTATGACTTCAGCCTTTACCTGGTGCAACATATGTAGAATGTTCTGTTCGCGTTCATTGGCAACAATGTCTTCAGCATTCTGCGATATGCCAGCTATGTCAAACCAAGACTCAAAGCTAAAAGGTGGGAAGAGAAACCATGTTTACGGCATCGTCGGAATAGTACAAAGTGACACGCCGAAGCATTACACTGAATGGCTAAATAGCATGAGCAGTTCTCATTGGTTGCAGATAACCATTTTGGAGCAGCTTGCTATGAGACGAGTACGGATTTTATGGCACTCCATGAAAATAAGGTGATCACTTATCCATGTTTACATTAAGTTACATAACGAAAAATGTTCTAAAGCGGTTGATCACTTAACTGTACAATAAAAAAAACAAAAAAAAAAAACAACCTCAACCCTTATGTGTTACCTTTTAAGATCATCAAATACATCAGGTAGTAGAAAATGCAGAAGAGACCACAGTTCTGCCAGGTTGTTCTGTAGGGGTGTCCCTGTAAGAAGCAACTTGTTGTCCGACTTGAACTGCTTCAGTTCTCTCACTAACCGGCAGTTCATATTTTTTATCCTATGCCCTTCATCTAAAATCATGTATTTCCAGGATCTATGCTGTGAAGAAAAACATTTAATATAATTATTATAATTGATACCATCTGAAACACCACTGTTACAGCAAAGTAGTCATACATTATAGTACCTGTAAAACAGGACGATCTCTCATTGCGATCTCAAAGGAAGTAATGACCACAGGGTAAATCTGCAAATCTCCAGCACGTTTATGTATTTTTTGGGCCAACTGACGGCGCTCTCGTTGATCTCCATGGTAGAGGATTACAGGTATCTGCAAAACATTAACACCTTGCAATGTCATTTCCACTAATATCCCTTCATTAGTAAAAACAGTTGAATGACGACTGGAACAAGGATGTAAGAAAGTGGCACCTATAACCAAAGGATTTCAGGCCTACATTACCAAACCAATTTTGAAGACTTTCTAGTTTTAATCCTATGTACGCATTCACAAACATACTATTGATATACGTTTTACACAAACCGGTCTTAAAAGTGTTTTCAATGCTTACAGCAAACGGTGATATCCCGAACTTTGGGGCAGATGTATTAAGCCTGGAGAAGGGATAAAGAACTGATAAAGCAGTGATAAGTGGATGGGGATAACGCACCAGCCAGTCATAATGGATTTGAAAAATTACAGGAGCTGACTGGCTTAATGCATCTGCCCGTAAGTCACAACTCTAGCTGGGAAATGAAAAACCTTCACAGTATCAGAAGACTAGCCAGGATGAAACATTGGAGAAAATAAGCAGCAGATTAATTGCTCATTTTAACCATTAGATTTGTCAATCATGTCCCATCAACAAAGAGGATTTTAATTACCTACCGTAAAGCCTTCTCATAGTCCATAAGGGATATTGGGAACGCTTAATTACGATTGGGTCCAAAGGAGCCGGTGCACTTTAAATTTCTTCAACATGGTGTGCTGGCTCCTCCCCTCTATGCCCTCCCGCACACCTCAGTATAGGAAAACTGTGCCCGAAGGAGAAGACATACTTGAGGAGGAACATAAGACATGAGTTGTGAAAGCAACGAACCAGCACACAGCAACAAAACTAGCAACCACTAGTGAACTAGAAAAAAAACAGCAACAGCTGTAACGTAACTACTTCACAGAACTATAACTTGCAGGAAGTGAAGCACAGAGGCGGGCACCCAGTATCCCTCATGGACTACAAGAAAAGGATTTACCGGTAGGTAATTAAAATCCTCTATTCTCTATCATCCATAAGGGATACTGGGATAACTTAATACGATTGGGACGTCCCAAAGCTCCCAGAACGGGCCGGAACGTGTCGAGACACCTGCAACACTGTACGTCCAAACTGGACATCCTCTGTGCCCAGGGTATCAAACCTGTAGAACTTGACAAATGTGTTTGTCCCTGACCAGGTAGCAGCTCGGCATAGTTGCAGAGCTGAGACACCATGGACAGCAGCCCAGGAAAAACCTAAAGACCTGGTAGTATGGGACTTTATAGACCTAGGAACAGATAAGGCTGCAGAAGCATAGGCCTGTTGAATAGTAAACCTAATCAAACAGATTGTTTGGAAGCAGGAAGACCTTTCTTGCGAGCATCATAGAGGACAAACAAGGAATCCGATTTTCAGACTGTCGAGTCCTCTTGACGTAAACCCTCAAGGCTCGCACGACAAAGGACTCCGGAAGAGAGGCCGTGGCAGAAGCTGCCGGAACCACAATAGACCGATACAGGTGGATCACAGAGACCACCTTCGGAAAGAACTGTCGAGTCCCGAGCTCTGCCCTGTCCGCATGAAAGACCAGGTAGGGACTCCTACAGGACAAAGCACCCAGCTCTGAAACCTGCCTGGCTGAAGCCAAGGCTAAGAGCATCACCGTCTTCCACTAACAGAAGATGTTCAAACTAAGAGGATTGGAGGAATGTCAGAACCACGTTGAGATCCCAAGGAGCCGTAGGCGGCACAAAGGGAGGTTGAATATGCAGAACACCCTGCAGGAACGTCTACCTCAGGCAGAGCAGCTAATTTCTTCTGGAAGATGGACAAGGCCGAGATCTGAACCTTGGAGCCCAGCTGTAGACCCATATCCACGCCAGCTTGTAGGAAACGTAAAAAGCACCCCAGACTGAGTTCCACAGCTGGACATTCTCGGCACTCACACCAGGAGACGTAACGTTTCCAGATATGGTGGTAATGCTTCGACATGACTGGCTTCCTGGCTTGAACTACGGTGGTAATGACCTTATCCGGAATACCCTCCATAGCTAGAATGTTCCATTCAACCACCATGCCGTCAAACAAAGCCGCCGTGAGGGTAGACGAACAGCCCTTGCCATGGCCAGAAGATCCGCGTATCAGAACCTTCAAGGCCAGTCGGGAGCAATGAGAATTGCCTAAATTCCTTCTCTTTGGATTTTTAGGATCCAAGGAATAAGGGAATCGGAGGAAATAGGTACACCAGCTGGTAACCTCATGGTGCTGTCAGCGCGTCCACTGCCGCTGCTAGAGGGTCCCTCGCCCTGGAACAACAGCACGGAAGCTTGTTGAGCCAAGAGGCCATCAGATCATTCTGGGGACGTCCCCACAGATCTGTTAACATGTTAACATCCGGAACACCTGTGGATGCAGACCCCACTCTCCTCGGTAGAGGTTGTGGCGGCTTAGGAAGTCCGCCTCCCAGTAGTCCACTCCTGGAATGAAAATCACCGACACCACCCTTGCAGTCCTTTCGACCCAAAAAGGAGAATCTTGGATACTGCTCTTTGTTCCTCCCTGTCGACAGATGTATGCAACCGCCGTAGCATTGTCAGACTGTACTTAAATGGCTTGACCTCGGAGCAGCTGAGCTCCGTGCAGGAGAGAATTGTATATCGCTCTGAGTTCAAGTATGTTTATCGGAAGGCAGGCCTGGAGTTCCAACCACCTGCCCTGAAACTGTGCCCCTTGGGTAACAGTGCCCCAGCCCCGAAGGCTGGCATCCATGGTCACGAGAATCCAATCCTGGATCCCGAAGCTCTTCCCCCGCCAAGAGGTTGGCGGGCTGTAACCTCCACAGAAGAGAGAACCTGGCCTGTGGGGACAGATAAAGGACTTTGTGCATCTGCAGATGCGAACCTGACCACTTCTTCACGAGGTCCAGCTGGAAGGTCCGTGCATGAAACCTGTCAAACGATATGGCCTTGAAAGACAGATGTACCGAGATCTTGCGTGGTTGGAGAACCGCTCAAACCAACTCCTGAAGAGCTTCCGCCTTGTCTGCAGGGAGGAAAACCGAGCCACAGTGTCCAGGATCATTCCGAGGAACTGGGGGCGTTGGGTTGGCTACAGGTGGGATTAAGTTCAGAACCCAACCGTGGTGCAACAGGGATGTCGTGCAGGAGATGCTGTCCAGCAGGATTTCCCTTGATGTTGCTTTTATTAGATCAGCTAGGTAGGGGACAATGTTCACCTCCTGAATCCTGAGTCGAAACATTTCTGCCATAACCTTGGTGAAAACCCTTGGGGCTGTGGATAAGCCGAAGGGCAGCGCCTGGAACTGGTAGTGTGCCTCCATCAGAGCAAACCTGAGGTACATCTGATGAGGCAGCCATATTGGGACATGGAGGTAGGATTCCTTTATGTCCAGGGAGACCAAGAACTCCCCCTTCTTCCAGACCCGAGATCACTGCTCTGAGACTCCATTTTGAACCAGAAAACCCACAGATATGGGTTTGACTTGAACCGTCCAGTTTTGGTACCAAAAAAAGGCTAATATGTATGCAACCTTGTTGTTGAGGTGGCACAGAAACAAAGAACTGGGTCATGGTTAACTTTTGAATGGCCTCCTGCAACGTGGAGCGCACGGTTTCTAAAGCTGGTAAACCTGACTTGAAAAACCTGCGAGGTGGTAGACTTTCAAATTTCAGCTTGTAGCCATGGGAGATCAGCTGGCAGGAGCGGTTCCAGATGGAGCTGAAGAATCTCCAACGAGCTCCCACCCTGAGGTCCCCCTGGAGTGGAGGAACACAGTCATGCTGAGGGTATGGAGGAGCTAGAGCAGACACACTGGTGATGAGATCCTGTGGTAGCCGGCTTGCAAGACTTCCCTCTGGAACCTCGTGCCGCATTGGAGGCATCGCGCTATCCGAGAAGGTCCCGTGTAAGAGCGTCTAGGAGGCGGAGCAACAGAGGGAAGGAACGTTGACTTTCCAGCGGTCGCCTTCGAAATCCAGGTATCCAATTCACCTCCGAACAGCCAATCACCTGTTAAGAGTAGGGCTTCCACACTCTCAGACTTAAAGTCAGCTACCCACTGGCATAACTACAACGCTCTGCGTGCAGATACCGCCATGGTAGAAGTACATGCATTAATACAACAGATTCCTTTAATGGTGTGCAGCATGCAGACTCCTGAATATGCTGAACCAGCAGTACTAAGTCAGCTAGGCCCTCCTGAATGTTACCAGCCCAAGTGTGTATTGCATGCGTCACCCAACATCATGCAATAACAGGCCTTTGGGATGCCCCTGCTGAAACAAATAGGGAAAATAGAAGCAACTTTAAAAATCTGCAGGTTCCTTTAAGGCTGCAGCCCCTGGAACCGACAGAACTAGCTTTTTAGACAGGCGTGATGCAGATGTGTCCACCGCCGGGGAAGTTTCCAATACCTTACGCCACTCCTGGGCAAATGGGAAGGTGGCTAGCCACCTTTTGGACACAGATTTTTTAATTTTTTTTATATCAGGAGAGGCCCATGGCTCCCTGAAAAGGATATCCAGCTCCTTTGAGTCAGGAAATGTGACCTGCACCTTTTTCTGTGCAGGGAAAAAGGATTGCTGCAGTACTAGGAATATTTAAAATCTCTTACTGCAATAAGTGAGTCTACACCCTTTGCAGCAGAAAAAATAGGATTTTGGTACTTACCAGGTAAATCCTTTTCTTTGAATCCATAGGGGGCACTGGAGTACTCTTGGGATATGGACGGCGTAGCAGAAACAAAGGCACTGAATATTTAAATTTAGAACTCTCCACCCCTCCATATCCCAGAGTACCTCAGTGTACGACCTCAGTGTTTTTACTGAGCGAACTACTATAGAGAGGTTGACAATGGAGAATTCCTATAACATAACGGACAACAACAAAGTTGACCCATAACGTTACTGTCAACTAAACAGTTGACACCATAACCGATAGACCTTTATAATTTGAACCAATCGGTGAAAATGTGTTACCATAAGCTCCTCTGAGCTTAATACAAACCAGGTAAAATGTGTTACCCTAAGCTCCTCTGAGCTTAAAAAACAACCCAGGTAAAACTGCTCTGGGTGGGCGTCAAGTGCCCCCTATGGATTCAAAGAAAAGGATTTACCTGGTAAGTACCAAAATCCTATTTTCTTTTTCATCCACTAGGGGTCACTGGAGTACTCTTGGGACGTACCAAAGCTTCCCTCGTGGGCGGGAGAGCTGTTTGACACTTGTAACAGTAGGCAGCCAAAGCTAGATGCTGATGCCGCAACCGTTTAATAACGTGTAAACGCGCACAAACGTGTGCACTGAAGGCTATGTAGCCGCGTCGTAGACGCTCCACGACCAGCTGGTCCTGACATTCCCACAGAACCTGTGGAATGAGCTATTACTGACGAAGGCGACTGTAACTTAGCCTTAAAGTAAGCCTGACTTGTATTCATTTTTATCCAACTGGATAATGTCTGCTGAGAAACTGGCTAACCCCAGTTGGCCGCATCATAGAGAACAAACAACGTATCCGTATTACGTACTGTAGACGTTCGGGACATATAGACGCGTAATGCGTGTACCACATTCAGAATTCTAGAATGTGCTGTCAACACAGGAACCACTATTTGTTTATTGATGTGAAGAATAAGAAATCGGAATTCGTCCGAAGTTCTGCTTTGTCATGAGAAAACTCAAATACGGTGGCTTGGAATACAAGGCACCCAAATATGAAAACAAAACACTTGCCGAAGCTAAGGCTAGAAGAAAACGTTTTCCAAGTGAGAAACTTAATCCCCATTTGTTGTAAGGGTTCAAAATATGAAAACTGTAAGAAATCTGAACCCAGCCTCAAGTCGCATGGCGCTGTAGGTGGGATAAATGGAGGCTGTATTTGATGACACCTTGTAGAAAAGGTGTGTACCGACGCAATAGAGTCAAACGTCTTTGAAAATAACTTGACCACACAGATACCTGCACCCTCAGTGCAGATAAACGCAGTTCTCCATCCCACCCCGTCTGTAAAATAACAGAATACGGGTAACTTGAAAGATGATGTCGGAAACTTCCGAGCTTCACACCCACCTATATAGGCACACCAAATTTTGTAATAATGAGCTGCCGTAAGCAGCTTCCTAGCTCGTAACATGGTTGGTATAACCGATACTGTAATGCCCTATTTCTTTTCTTAAGAGGGCGGTCTGAACCCCCCCACCCCGTCAACCGCAGCCACGGTACATAGGTAAATAGGGGTAAAAGAACGGTCCCTGTTGTAACAGGTTGGACGTATTATGAGCGGGCCAAGATCGTGTGCAAGTATTCCTTGGAGATTCGAGAAGCAAGCTCTCCGAAACCCATGAGATATCACTAGTATGACTGTGACGAACTGTCTTATGATCCGTTTTAGCAACGGAGAGAGCAGCGGAAAATGGTGGAGCCAGATACACGAGGCTGTATGACCACACGAATGTGAGAACCTCCACCGCCACTGCCCTTGTGATCTGTCGTTCTGTACACATACTGAGCGTTTGTAATTGTGGCGAGATGCCCTCATGTATACCTGAGGGTAACCCCACCTGTGGATTCACATATGAAACACCTCTGGATTTAATGCCCAGTTTTCAGGATATAAATCCCGACGGGTGAGATCATCTGTCTAACAGATGTCCACTCGCGGAATGAACCCCGTCGACATCACATAATGGTGTTCTGGGCAATTGAGGATTCGAGCTACCTGCCGCATGGCCATGCGGCTTCTTGGTCCTCCCTGGTTGTTGTGTATGCAACTCCCGTTGCGTTGTCCGACTGCACTTGGTCAGACTGAAAGCGAAGCATGTAGTGCATTGTAAATTGCACGGAGTTCCAGGACATTTATCGACAGCAATCTGTCGTGATCCGCTTTAGAACCCCTGTCGCTGATCTTTTTTAACTACAACTCCTGAACCTCTGAGACTCTCGTCCAGAGTATATACACCCTCGCCCCCCTGTGGGAAACGCGAGTGAAGCCCGGCGAACTAAAGCGCTTTGAAAACACATCATTATTCCTAACAGGCGAATACACCAATGTACCGCTAGTGTGCGTGGCTTTTGCACTAATTACTAGATGGTATATTTGTTCTTGCTGGTGTAGTAGGTAAATGTCTGTGATTTACCGTATTTATAATCTTACCTAGGAATTGACGTCGTTCAGACGGAATTAGATGCGATTGTTTTTGAACTTGACCTGCCACCGTAGTATACATTAGTAGCGCAAGTAAGAGGAACTCTGTTGAGACAGAGTTCTTATGAGCAGATCGTCTAAGTATGGAACGATTGTCACTGGCAGGGCTCTGAGATGAGCTATCCTCACCAACATCACTTTGGTAAATACCCGAGGCGTTGACAAGAAGCCAAATGGTAGAACCTGAAATGGTTAATGGTTGTGGCGTTTTGCAAACGCTAGAACCTGTGATGCGGTGACCAAACCGGAATGGGTAAATACGCATTGTGAAGATCAAGTGCAATTATGCAATTTTGTGGCTCCAAATATGCAAATACTAACCGCAGAAAATCCATTTTCAAACTGCAGTAAGTGACTTGCTGATTGAGACTGCGACGGAGCTGTCTGGTTTTGTTACCCCAAACAGAGGGGAATAAGTAACCCTGACTCTGTTGGTGTACTATGCCTGGAAATAAAAACAGCTGAAACCAGCAGAGACTAAATGACAACCTGCCAAAACGTTCGACAGAGGCAGTCTTGTCCTTTAATCTGTAAATAGCGGAGACATCCATGAGTTGATGTCTGGAAACCCCGCAAATGTAACGTGTAAAGACGCGCTTCCACAATTGGAAAATGGAGATGGCCTAAGAGGTCGTCAAGCCACTGGCTTGTTGACTGTAGCGTCCTGTCGTTACAAGGCGTGACTGTTTTTGTACCACCGCCTTGAAAAGACAAGTCTAAAGGGATTAAACGCCGGCACAAGAATTTCCGTTTTGATACTGGATGCGGTAATGGCTGAATATCAAATTTAGGACCAAACAAGCTCTGGCCTTGTCGTGCTGAAACTAGAGACGATGAAAAGTAAAAATGAAAAATTAATAAAATCTTCCACAAAGTGTGGGAACTCCCACAAGCCGATGTTAGTGCTTTGAGCACAGAAAAAACACTGAGGTACTCTGGGATATGGAGGGGTGGAGAGTTCTAAATTTAAATATTCAGTGCCTTTGTTTCTGCTACGCCGTCCATATCCCAAGAGTACTCCAGTGACCCCTAGTGGATGAAAAAGAAATCATCTAACTCAGCATTTGATTCTAGCTCCTCCCCCTCTGGTACCTCCTCCTCAGAATCCGAGAAGATATCGGGTAACCCCCTTTGTTGGGGTAAAGGATTACAGAGAAGGGAAACAAGTCTGCTATCTGCACTGGGTTTTTTTCAGAGCAGCCATAGACTGTTTTAACTGCTGCCTTTCTTGTCTTGCAGTAGTTAACTCATTAGATATGTCAGCCATCAGTTTTCATTTAACAGAGCGAATGCGGCTCTTGCAATTCACCCCCAGAAGCCCCACTAGTTTGAGGGCTAACTGCATTGTTCACACATGATAGAATCTGCAGGAGAGGGGGAAAATCTGGTGTGACATAGCACACACAACCTTTTTCTCATTGCTGACAGAGGACATACACACATACACAGACACGGGGTTCAAGCAAGCCTGACCAGCATAGTATGTATGGAGCTGGCAGTCTGCAACAGTCAAAAAAAAAAAGTTTAACAGTAAAATCCTTTTTTCGGAGGCCGTGGTGGACACTGGGATTGTGGGGTATGGTGTAGGAGCACTGCGGGTACTAAGGACTTAAACTCCTACAGAGTGCAGCAGAGGTTCCTCCTCCCCATACCCCACTTGCCCATGGGAAGCCGGTTTGTATCTTAACAAGCCTCAAGAACAAAGACCAGAGAAAGAAAAAAAAAAGAAAAAAAAAAAAGGACCGACAGATACTACCCCGGTGAAGAGAGCCATGGCACGGAGTGCCAGCAGAATGGACCCCTCAGCAACGGAGCGTGAGGGCGGGCGACCAGTGTCCACCACTGCTTCGGAAAAAAGGATTTTACAAGTAAGACCAAAATCCCATCAGTCTAGGTGGACACTGGGATTGTGGGAGGTCCCAAAGCTGTCCCTTTACGGGCGGGAACGCTCCCGAGCTGCACTGAGGACAACGCGCAGAGGACGCATCAGTCGAGGCGAAGGTGTCGAACTGATAGAATTTGATGAAAGTGTTTGTGGAAGACCACGTAGCTGCCCTGCAAAGCTGCTCAGCAGAAGCGCCATGGTGTACTGCCCAAGAAGGGCCAACAAGCCAAGTGGAATGAGCTGACAGATGCTGGAAAAGGCCGCTCAGCCAGCAGATAAGATTGTCTAATGGCAAAGCGGATCCAACGGGCCAAAGTTTTAGAAGCAGGCCAGCCACACTTTCGGACATAATAAAGAACGAAAAGGGAGTCAGATTTGCAGAAGGAAACCGTTCTGGCAACATAGGTACGGAGAGCCCGTACAACATCCAGAGTGACCAAGGACTCCTCCGGAACGTCTGATGTGTTGGGTAGTAAGGACGGAATCACAATCTCAATAAATGTGGAACCTGGAGACAACTTTAGGAAGATCATCCATTCTAGTACGTAGTTCCACCCGATCTGAGTGGAAAACTAGGAAAGGAGATCTGTGAGACAGGGTGCCCAAGTCGGAAACCTGGTGCACCGAAGCAATGGCCAACAGGAAGGCAGTCTTCCAAGTAAGCTCCACAGAACCCAAGGGTTCAAATTGAGCCCGGTGAAGCATCCGGGGGACCAAAGACAAGTCCCATGGATTAACAGGGGGGACAAAAGGAGGTTGTAAACTTAGTACTCCCTGCAGAAAAGGGCGAATAGCCGAATAATTGGCCACCTTTCGTTGAAAGAGAACCGAAAGAGCAGACACATGCACTTTTAGGGAGGCAAGCCGAAGTCCCAAGTCCAAACCGGCTTGAAGAAAAGCCAAAACCCTGGAAACTCGATATCTCAAGGTATTAAAGAGACGATCCGAGCACCACTGAAAGTACCACCACCACCACACTCTGATAGATGCGGGCCGAAGACTGTTTTCTGGCTGAGAGCATAGTGTCAATGAGTAGGTCCGAGAACCCGCAAGCTCTTAAGAACGACCTCAGCCCCCCCATCAAAGCCGGGCAGGTCAGGGTGAAGGCAAGGGCCCTGAGAAGGGTGGTCCGGACGAAGAGGCAGGCGAAATGGAGGCTGAATGGAGAGGCTGCAAAGATCCGTGTACCAAGTCAGTCTTGACCAATCCAGGCCGCGATGAGGATGGCCATGACCAGCTCCTGCTTCAGGCGTCTGTGTACACGTGGTAGGAGAGCAAGCGGCGGAAACAAACCTTCGAGAAGGGCAGAGGAGCTACACTTCTGGGTGAAGTGGCCATTCTCCGGAATGGACATCTTGTCGACTCAGGAAGTCCGCCTCCCAATTCTGTATTTCAGGGATGTAAATAGACAGCCTGTAAGGAGCATTCTGCCCAATGGAGGATGTGACCCCTCTTTCACGGTGGCCCAACTCCTTGATGGTTGATATAAGCGACCGCTGTTGCGTTGTCCATCTGTATCCGGACAGGCTTACCAAGAAGAGGGCCCGCTTGGAAAAGTGCTCTGTATATTGCTCGGCGCTCCAGGACCTTGATTGATAGTCACCTCTTGAGCTGACCAATGACCCTGGAAGGAGTGGTTGCTCGTGACCGCCCACCAGCCTCGTAGGAGGAGACTGCCGTAGTCAGAATGACCCAGTACTGGATACGGAATGGGACGGCACATTGTGAGATGGGATGACTCAAGCCACCACAGGAGTGACAGGTGAGTTCCCCTCGACAGTGAAATACAGCTGGACCTGAGATGGAGATGTGACCTGTTCCAGCGACGGAGCAATTCCAGTTGACACTGACACCTATGAGTTGGAAATGGAGGTTAGCCAGATGTCCGAATAGTAAAAGCAGACCACCCACCATTGCCAGGTTAGTCACAATTTTATCCAATTCAGGTCCAAAGAGGATGTCTCCCGTAAAGTTGAGAGACTCTAAAAGTTTGTCATTATCTGCTCTACACTAGCGAAGCCACGCCTAGCCGCCACTGAGGCTGCAGAGATTTCGTCACCAAATGCACCCGACTCTATAGCCGTCTCACCCAGCTAAGTGCTAGCTTCTCCAATATAATCCACCAAGGAGAGTAAATCTGAGCACTGTATCCCAGATTGGAGGCCATCCGTTAGACCATCTGCACAATTACCGATGTATAAAGACATCCAGCCCAAAGCAAATGCAGGACGGTTAGCTGCACCTGCATTAGTAAATCTTGTATGGAGGAATTAGTCCAACTTTTTATCAGCTGAATCCCATAAAGACACAACATCAGTAATAAGCAGGGTGGTCGACTTGACCAATCTGGCCACATGAGCATCCAAGGTACACTGTGCTCCACAAGGATTGACATCGGGGATGTCCTAAAGCAGTTCCTTATGGGAGGGGACGCACTAGAGCGGGCACAAGAACCCGGCGTCCAAAGGAAGCATCCTGGGAAGCAGCAGTATCAAAAGGCATAGACCTAATGAACGTGTTCCCAGAGGACCACGTAGCCGCCTTGCACAATTGTTCAAGGGTCGCACCACGGTGAGCCGCCCAAGGTGGTCCAACCGACAGAGTAGAATGGGCTTTGATGGTAGCAGGAACCGGACGACCAGCCTGTACATAAGCATGTGCAATCACCATTCTAATCCATCTGGCCAGAGTCTGCTTGGAAGCAGGCCAGCCACGTTTGTGAAAATCAAATGCAAAAAGAGAAATCGGATTTCCCAATGTAGGAAGTTCTCTTCACATAGATAAGGAGAGCCCGTACCACATTCAAAGATCGCTCTTTGGAAGACCACTCAGGAGAAATAAAGGCCGGAACTACAATCTCCTGGTTAAAGGTGGAAGGAAGACATCACCTTGAGTAAATAAACTGGGCATATTCGAAGCACCGCCCGGTCACGGTAAAAAATCAAATAGGGAGACTTATAGGATGGGTTCACTACGATTTGCCGGCGGCCGGGCTCCCAGCGACCAGCATACCGGCGCCGGGAGCCCGACCGCCGGCTTACCGACAGTGTGGCGAGCGCAAATGAGCCCCTTGCGGGCTCGACGCGCCACACTATTTTATTCTCCCTCCAGGGGGGTCGTGGACCCCCACGAGGGAGAATAAGTGTCGGTATGCCGGCGGTCGGGCTCCCGGCGCCGGTATGCTGGTCGCCGGGAGCCCGACCGCCGGCATACTGAAGACCAACCTTATAGGATACCCTTCTAGCTGAGGCAATAGCCAGCAAACACCTTAGGAGAAAGCCCCTTAAGGTCAGCAGAGGTAAGAGGCTCAAAACGGAGACTCTAAGGTAGGCATGTCCAAACTGTGGCCCTCCAGCTGTTGAGAAACTACACATCCCAGCATGCCCCGACACAGCTTCAGCATTCTGACAGCAAAACTGTGTCAGGGCATGCTGGGATATGTAGTTTCACAACAGCTGGAGGGCCACAGTTTGGACATGCCTGCTCTAAGGCCTCCAAGACCACAGACAGATCAAGGTGCCACAGGTGGTACATAATGAGGCTGAATCCTCAACACACCCTGAGTGAATGTATGGACATCAGGTATGGTAGTGATCTTTCTCTGAAATCAAACAACGCAGAGATATGCTCCTTGAGGGACACCAGATGCATGCCCAAGTCCAGGCCTTGTAGAAAGGCCAATAGTTTGGCCGTACAAAGCTTAAAAAGTCATGATTTTGAGACGCACACCAAGTAAAGTAAGCATTCCAGACCTATGGTATATCTGAGCAGAAGCCGGCTTACGGGCCTTCAACATAGTTTGAATGACCACTTCAGAAAAACCCTTAGCCCTCAGGACGGAAGCTTCAAGAGCCATGCCGTCAAAGCCAGACGGGCCATATCCTGATAAACACAAGGGCCCTGAACGAGGAGGTCTGGTCGTTGTGGAAGTAGAAGGGGCGATCCAACGAGAGGCCCTGTAGATCGGGAAACCAGTGCCGTCTGGGCCACGCTGGAGCGACTAGAAGGTTTCCTTCTCCTTGCTTGAACTTCCGTAACACTCTGGGCAGGAGCGACATCGGAGGGAACACATTTGGCAACTGAAAAGTTCCACGGGATTGACAGAGCATCCGCAAACGCTGCTTGAGGATCCCTTGTCCTTGTTCCGAAGACAGAAACCTTGTGATTGTGTCGAAACGCTATCGGGTCCACATCTGGGAGGCCCCAGTTGTCCACGAGAAGTTGAAAACAGCTCTGGATGTAGGCTCCATTCTCCGGCGTGCACGTCCTGACGACTGAGATAGTACGCCTCCCAGTTCAGAGTGCCCGGAATGAACACTGCTGATATGGCCGGCAGATGGCGTTCTGCCCACTGAAGAATCCTTGATACTTCCCTCATTGCCATGCGGCTTCGAGTGCCGCCTTGATGATTGATGAACGCCACCGTGGTGGCATTGTCTGATTGTACTTGAACAGGTCTGTTCTGTATGAGATGCTGGGCCATTGTCAACGCATTGAACACTACCCGCAGTTCCAGAATGTTTATCGGGAGTAGGGACTCCTCCTCGGCCCACCGACCCTGGAGAGAGAGTGTTGATCCAATACCGCGCCCCAACCTCTCAGACTGGCATCCGTCGTCAGCAGGACCCAGTTGGATATCCAGAAGGGACAACCCCTGCTCAAATCGTTGGTCCTGAAGCCACCAGCTCAACGATAGGCGGACCTCCGGAGACAAGGAGATCTAATCCGGTGAGGCAGGCCATCCCACTTGGACAGAATCAACTTCTGTAGAGGGAGAGAATGGAATTGAGCATACTCCACCATGACGAAAGCCGACACCATGAGACCTAACACTTGCATCACCGAATGAATAAACACTTGGACGGGAAAGGAAGCATCGGATCTTGTCCTGAAGTTTCAGGACTTTCACAACCAGCGATTGTTCTCGTCTCAGGAGAGTGTCCAACAATGCTCCCAGGTGTACCATGATCCGAGCTGGAACCAGGGAGGATTTCTTCCAGTTGATCAGCCACCTGTGGGCTGTCATGCACTGGACCGTCAGATCGAGATGACACAGGTGAATTTCTGGGGAACTCGCCAGGATCAACAAATAGTCTATGGTAGTATCCTGACCCCTTGACGGCAGAGTGTAGCCGTCATGACCGCCATTACTTTGGTGAAAACTCGCAGAACCATTGTCAAACCAAAGAGTAACACCCGAAATTGGTAATGAAGGTTGCCCACCGCAAACCGCAGGTACTGCTGATGAGATACATATCCCTATTGCGGTAGGTAGGCATCCTGTATGTCCAGGGAGACCATATAGTCCCCAAGCTCCATGGCTAGAATAGAGAGCAGCATTTTCATACGGAACTTGGAGATCCACACATGCTTGTTCAAGGACTTCAGATTGAGAATGGGCCGCGAGGACCCGTTCGGTTTCGGGACTAGAAACCGCGGTGAATAGAACCCCTTGCCCATCTGAGCCAGAAGCACCTGTACCACCACTCCTGTGGACAGGAGGGAATGTACCACAGAGTGCAACGTGTTTGCTTTTGCCGGATCCAGAGGCAAATCTGTCGGGCAAAATCGATGAGGGGGACGATTCTTCAAGGGTACGGCGTAACCTCGAGCAACGACTTCCCTCACCCAGGTATCCGAAGTGGTCTTTAACTATTCCTGGGTAAAACCTAGAAGTCAGCCCCCCAACCCTGGGATCCCCCAGAGGGAGGCCCGCCTCATCATGCGGCCGACTTGTCAGTTTTGGAAGCTGGCTGACGGGCGGCCCAGGCACGCTTCGGTCTGGGCTTGGCAGGCCTGGAAGCACGAGCTTGCTTTGGATACACCTGACCTTTTGTTTTACCTGGAGTACAAAAGGGCCGAGGGAAAGTACTATTAGCCTTCTGTGCGGAAGGAGCCGTACTAGGTAGGGTAGGCTGTTTTAGCAGTAGCCAGATCGGCCACAATCTTATTGAGGTCTTCTCCAAAGAGAATGCCTCCCTTGAAAGGAAGCACCTCCAGGGATATTCTTGGAATCCAAATCCACCGACCAGGATCTCAACCAAAGGATACGTCTGGCCAAAACGAATGCAGTAGGAGCCTTGGCCGCGAGCACCCCGGCATCGGAGGCCGCCTCCTTAAGGTACGGAGAAGCCGTGGCAATATATGAGACATTGTCGAGCATGCTCAGATGCATCGGAAAGCAGTTTCGCCTCGAGCTCCTGAGCCCATGCCTCAATAGCTTCAGCAGCCCAAGTCGCTGCAATAGTTGGCCTTTGCACAGCCCCCAAAAGGGTATAAATCGCTTTTAAATAGCCCTCCACACGACGATCCGTCGGTTCCTTCAGAGAGGTGACGGTAGTTACTGGCAGAGCAGAGGAAACAACCATACGCGCCACATGAGAATCTACAGGCGGAGGAGTTTCCCAATTTTTTTTTTTTTTTTTTTTTTTTTTTTTTACACACCTCCGCAGAGAGAGGATAGCGAGCCAACAGTCTCTTATTCGGTGTGAATTTAGTTCCCGGATTTTCCCAGGATTCCTGACGTATGTCCACCAGGTGTTTAGAGTAGGGTAAAACTTGTTTAACCACTTCTACGCTTAAACCTATCCGGTTTCTTGGAAACTGTTTCAGGCTCAGAATCAGACACTTGAAGAATGAGCCATATCGCCTCAATCAAATCCGAGGTATCCACGGATGACTTTTCCTCCCCATCTGAAACATCAGCGTCAGAGGGGTTAGTATATGCACCGTCCTCCTCAGAGGACGTGTTGGTCAAAGCCGTGGGTTGGGAGGAGGTAATAGCCCTTTTAGAAGACGACTTAGTCTTTTGCAGGCGAGTGTGACCCTTAAATTTAGACATGGATCGGTTCAAATGCTGTAACAGAGTGGAAAGGTGATCCGCCCACAGCGGGGACCATAAACTGGTAGTGGCACAGGTGGTCCCACAGGGGGCATCAATTTAGTCACAAGCGTGTTTAACAATGTGGAGAATGTAGCCCAAGGTGGGTCTTGTAATAACCCTCAGTGGGTCGGTAGTGCTTGGGGCAAGGAACCCCCTGAACCCGAACTTTCAGCTGCTAAGTTATCCTCCATTACGTCCGCGGCCTCACAACCACGCACTGTGTGAGAGGCCCCAACGTCGTTGCCAAGTACAGCAGACATAACTATGTGCACAGTAATGGGCAACCCGGTACAAAATCTAGCAGCACTATACCCAACGAGAACTCTCAGAAGGAGCCTAAGAAGGCACAGACCAGGAGTTCAATAGATATAAAATATATGGCGACTATAAATCACAAGTAAAAATACCCCATTAGTATATTTTGTGAAACAATCCTATATTATTTGCAGAGAAAAAACTGAAACACTTGGACCCCTCAGGTATAGTAATATAGGAATAGCACGCCGAGTGAAATACCCTGCAATAAGGCAACCATGCAGCAGCTACATGCACACACACACACACATACGGTACATAATTTCTGCATGGTACAAGTGTACCATGCAAAAATTATGTACCATAAACTGCACTGGACTAGCAATACAAAGTAATACTCAGTATAGCTATACGTGATAATAATAGATATAACAAACACATTAAGCATTGGATGTATATCACAGGGTGTTTGTACCACACAACCCTGAAAATAGGATTTTGGTACTTACCAGGTAAATCCTTTTCTTTGAATCCATAGGGGGCACTGGAGTACTCTTGGGATATGGACGGCTTAGCAGAAACAAAGGCACTGAATATTTCAATTTAGAACTCTCCACCCCTCCATATCCCCGAGTACCTCAGTGTTTTTTACTGAGCCGAACAGGAACTATAGAGAGGTTGACAATGGAGAATTACCTATAACATAACGGACAACAACAAAAGTTGACACATAACGTTACTGACAACGAAACAGTTGACACCATAACCGATAGAACCTTATAATTTGAACCAGTCGGTGAAAATGTGTTACCATAAGATCCCCTGAGCTTAATACAACCCAGGTAAAACTGCTCTGGGTGGGCGTCCAGTGCCCCCTATGGATTCAAAGAAAAGGATTTACCTGGTAAGTACCAAAATCCTATTTTCTTTTTCATCCACTAGGGGTCACTGGAGTACTCTTGGGACGTACCAAAGCTTCCCCTGTGGGCGGGAGAGCTGTTTGACACCTGTAACACTAGGCGGCCAAAGCTAGATGCTGATGCCGCAAACATATCAAACTTGTAAAAGCGCACAAACGTGTGCACTGAAGACCATGTAGCCGCACGGTCAAGCTGCGTCGTAGAAGCTCCACGACCAGCTGCCCATGACGTTCCCACAGAACCTGTGGCATGAGCTATTACTGATGTAGGCGACTGTAACCTAGCCTTAAGGTAAGCCTGACGTATAGTCAGTTTTATCCATCTGGATAAGGTCTGCTGAGAAGCTGGCCTTCACTTGGCAGCATCATAGAGAACAAACAACGTATCCGTATTACGAACTGTAGACGTTCGGGACACAAACGCGTAATGCGCGTACCACATTCAGAGTTCCAGAATGTGCTGTCAACACAGGAACTACTATTGGTTGATTGATGTGAAAAAGAGGACACTAGCTTTGGTAAGAAATCGGGTTTCGTCCGAAGTTCCTCTCTGTCATCATGAAACACCAAATACGGTGGCTTGCATGACAAGGCACCCAAATCTGAAACACGCCTTGCCGAAGCTAAGGCTAGAAGAAAAATTGTTTTCCAAGTGGGAAACTTTATATCCACTTGCTGTAAGTGTTCAAAATATGAAGACTGTAAGAAATCTAAAACCAGATTCAAGCTGTAGGTGGAATGAATGGAGGCTGAACTCTGAGGACACCTTGGAGAAAGGTGTGTATAGACGGCAATAAAGCCAATCGTCTTTGAAAGTAAATTGACAAAGCAGATACCTGCACCATTAGTGTAGATAAACGCAGTCCTCCATTTAAACCCGTCTGTAGAAATAACAGAAGACGGAATAACTGGAAAGATGTCGGAAACTTCCGAGCTTCACACCAACCTATATAGGCACGCCAAATTCTGTAATAATGAGCTGCCGTAACCGGCTTCATAGCTCGTAACATGGTTGGTATAAATACTGTAATGCCCTCTCTTCTTAAGAGGGCAGTCTTAACAACTACCCCGTCAAACGTAGCCGCGCTAAATAGGGGTAAAAGAACGGACCCTGTTGTAACAGGTCTGAACGTAGTAGGAGTGGCCAAGGATCGTCTGCGAGTAGTCCGGAGATCTGAGAACCAAGCTCTCCGAGACCAATGAGGCATCACCAGTATGACTGACGGACTCTCTTGTGATCCGTTTTAGCGACTGAGAGAGCAGCGGAAAACGGTGAAAACAGATAAACGAGGCTGTACGGGCCCGCGATTGTGAGAGCATCCACCTCCACTGCCCTTGGATCTCTCGTTCCGGACACATACTGGGGCGTTTGTAATTGTTGCGAGATGCCATCAGGTCCACCTGAGGATATTCCACCTGTGGACCAACTTTTGAAACACCTCTGGATTTAATGCCCATTCTCCTGGATGAAAATCCCGACGGCTGAGATAATCCGCCTCCCAGTTGTTCACTTCCGGAATGAACCCTGCCGACAATATCACCTGGTGGTATTTTGGTCAATTGAGGATTCGAGCTACTTCCCGCATTGCCATGCGGCTTCTCGTTCCTCCTTGTTCGTTGATGTATGCGACTGCAGTCGCGTTGTCTGACTGCACTTGGACAGTCTGAGAGGGAAGCATGTGTAATGCTTGTTGTAGTGCATTGTAAATTGGGCGGAGTTCCAGGACATTTTTAGACAGCAATTTGTCGCGATCCGCCCAGAGACCCTGTCGCTGACAATTTTGAACTATAGCTCCCCAACCTCTGAGACTCACGTTCGTCGTTAGAATTATTCAATTCCAGCCGCCGCCTGCGGTTAAATTGTGAACCTTGAGCCCCAGAGTAGAGACACCCTCGCCCTTGCCGACAACCTCACCCTGTGGGAAATCTGCAGAATGCGAGGCCGACCACTATTGTTGAAATGGACGGGAGGGAAAACTTCCGAACTGAAGCGCTTCGAAAGCCACCACCATTGTTCCTAATAGGGGAATACACAAATGTACCGAGAGTGTGCGTGGCTTGAGCACTTATTGTACCAGATAAATAATCTGTACTTTCTTTTGTAGTAGGGAAATTCTTTGATTTACCGTATCGAGAATCATACCTAGAAATTGAAGTAATTGAGACGGAAATAGATGCGATTTCTTGAAATTAACACTCCAACCGGGGTGTATGTTATCAGCGCAAGTTGGAGGAGCATCTGTTGAAACGGAGTTTTCATGAGCAGATCGTCTAAGTACGGAACGATAGTCACTGCCAGGGATCGGAGATGAGCTATTATCACAGACATCACTCTGGCGAAAACCCGAGGCGCTGACGAGAGGCCAAACGGTAGGGCCTGTGTGGCGTATTGCAAAACGCAAGAACCTCTGATGAGGTGACCAAATCGAAATGTGTAAGTACGCATCCTTGAAATCAAGTGCAATCATGTGGCTTCAAATCTGCAAATACTGACCGCAGAAATTCCATATTCAATCTGTAGTAAGTGACTTACTGATTGAGACAGACGGAGCCCTCCGAAATCGGTACCACAAACAGATGGGAATAATAACCCTGACCTTGGTGTACCAGGCTGGAATTAAAAACTGCTGAATCCAGCAGAGACTGAATGGCAATCTGCCAAAACGCCTTCTTGTCGTCCGACAGAGACAGTCCAGTTTTGACAACAAAAACGCAGTGGCGGAAGACAGCTTTTTAACACTAAATTGCGGATACAATATATATATATATATATATATATATATATATATATATATATATATATATATATATATATATATATATATATATATATATATATATATATATATATATATATATATATATATATATATATCCGAAATGCATTCACTTTGCCAGCCTATATAAAAGCTGAAGCAAAAATTCCCACTAACACCCCTGCGCCTCCGGTGGAGTAGTGTTGTAGGACAGGAACGTTCTGGAATTAGAAAGAGGAAGAAACAAGAAGCATGGTTAAAATTGCTCCCATGCCATGCTTACACTGATAATCCCAGATCAGGTTACAATACATTCTGTGTGAATATAGGCTCAATAGTCTATTATACAGGGAGAATCACAGGTTAGGTTATTAATATAACCTATATAAATGTGGCAGCCTGTCATATTTTACTAACATATCTTTCCATGCAGCAGCGCTGCCTGTGGCTTGTCCCCCCCACCTCCCCCTGTGTTCCGTGTCGCAGCGGGGAGCGGGTGCCGGGAAGCTGACTTGCAGGGAGGCAGGGAACGTTGTGAGGAGAGCGGCCGAGTGTTCGGCTGGCTGGAGCGGCGTGTAGCGGCTTCCGGCGGTGCTAGTTAGAGCGCTGTGCTGCGGCGGTCTCCCTGGCTTTGAAGTCCGTACAGCGCAGACGGAGCGGCTGGGGCGGGCGCTGGTATTAGCGGCGGGTGCGGGCGGCCGTAAAGAAAACGGACCCCACACAGCGGGGCGGCAGCGCGCGCTGACCGCCCTGTTCCCCCCAGCATACCTTGTCTCGTAGGGAGGGCTGCGACGGGGCTTCTATCTGTAAGCTCCGTCCAGCTCTTGTTCCTGGCTGCGACGGGGCTTCTATCTGTAAGCTCTGTGCAGCTCTCGTTCATGGCTGCGACGGGGCTTCTATGTGTAAGCTCCGTCCAGCTGATCACGTCTTCATGGCTGCGACGGGGCTTCTTTCTGTAAGCTCCGTCCAGCTCTTGTTCCTGCCAGTTGATCACTTCTTCATGGCTGCGACGGGGCTTCTATCTGTAAGCTCCGTCCAGCTGTTGCAGGAGGCAGTGAGCTGCCTGTGGCTGTGAGGGTGCTCTTTGTGAGGACAGGCACGCCATGCGCTGCTTGCAGCGGCACTATCCCGGACCCATGTTTTTCCAGAAACCGGGAAGGGATGTAAAAAAGTAAAAATGTAAAAGTAAAAATGAAAATTAATAAAATCTTCAACTAAGTGTGGGAACTCCACACAAGCCTTGTTAGTGCTGTGAGCACAGAAAAAACACTGAGGTACTCGGGGATATGGAGGGGTGGAGAGTTCTAAATTTAAATATTCAGTGCCTTTGTTTCTGCTAAGCCGTCCATATCCCAAGAGTACTCCAGTGACCCCTAGTGGATGAAAAAGAAAGTATGCACTCTTTACTAAGTCCCAGTGACAGGTAGAATACTCGTGTCCTGTAGGAAGCACAGCACTGGCAGTCAGGCGGTTCCACAGAGGATTTGCCCAAGCAATCCCAGGAAACAGCAAGGCTGTCTGTAATGGTGCTGAACGGGAATGAGGGAGAGGGAAGCAGCTCCAGGGCGGGAACATTGTTGAAATGGTGCCCTGGGGCTGGGGGGAGGGGCATCAGGTCCAACCTGCTGCCCCTGCTAGCATCCGCACTGGGTGTGCGGGCAGTAAACAAAGCAGGGGGGGATGTGGTACAACATCTCCCTTGACCTGTGCCCATAATATAACCCTGGTGGCTAGAGGAACAGTTGCCCAGTAATTAGTGTCCACGCCAGGGCGGGCGCGGCCCGCCTCCTACGGCCACGCTGGATCGCGGTAAAGTGCGGCACAGAAGCCCCTTACCTCCCCCTTGTCTGCGGCCCTGCGATCCGGGAGACGGCGGCGTGTGACTCCCGTTAGGATGGAAGAAGCCGGCGCCTCAGCTGCAGTGACCCGGCAACCGCGCCGCGGGAATATACAGCGTCACTGGGGGTGATGGAGCTGCACGCAGGAAAGTCTATGAGACTATACCTGCAGCAGCCCTGGAAGTCTTTACATTTTCTGTTCAGTCTGTAAAACGAAGCTCTGAAAAGGCTGCTTATGGCAGCCTCCTGTTAAGTGCCTGCATACTGCAAGGCACCAACTTACAAACTGAGCTCACTGGCATGGAGGCGGGGTTATAGAGGAGGCGGCGCTGTGCATCTTAGAACAGTCAAAAGCTTTGAGCCTGTTGGTGCCTCGGATCAAGATCCTACTCTACACCCCGATGTGAATCCTTGTGGAACCCAGTGTACCCCGCAGCAGAAATTACATCTTGAAAACATTGAACTATCAAATCAGATTAAGTAGCTTAGCTACTATAACTTCACTTTTAAAGTCTTAACAGGGAGGGTTTTTAAGACCCTGGCAAACATTCTATGCTCTCCAGCACATTACAGCCACTTAATAACACACTCTCTAATCAATTGCGCCTTCGATTTAACGTGTCAAAAGTCACCACCTATCTTACTGTGCTTTGAATAGGTGAGGCTTAACAGCCGAGCCCCTGCCCAACACTTCATTTATCCATTGCCCCATGGGCTATTTGATTAACCTGATATTTCAAACTGACACCTTAGATAACATATTACTATTGAAAACTGAAAAACTAAAATAAAAATTACCTCTGGAGAAAAACGTTTAAATTCAGACATCCAGTTAGGGAGGGTAGATAAGGGGCCACAGACAAAAAATGGCCCAGGTACACCTCTTTCAACCATCATGGATATGGTTGCAATACATTGCACAGTTTTTCCTAGACCCATTTCATCAGCCAAAATGCCATTTATACCATTCTCCCACAGCATCTGTGGACAAGAACAGAAGAAAATTAGGTTTCAGAAAAACATACCTAAAGTGAAAATGTAACAACGCTAAAAGAAAAAGCAAATACTGTTGAAAACTTAAGAGCAATTTAAAAAATTTTTGGTCCACCAAAGTAACAGACACCAGTACATTTTAAGCACTGGTCTTTAGCAGCGCGGATAAACTAAACTAAAAAAAGTGCAAGCAAGGTAAAAAGTACCGCTCGGGTACCCAACCAGGACACTTTTTGCACATTTCTGCTTGCCACCTCAGGAGGATGCAAGCAGAGAATAAGATTTTACTTACCGGTAAATCTATTTCTCGTAGTCCGTAGTGGATGCTGGGGACTCCGTAAGGACCATGGGAATCCAGGGTAAGACTCATACCAGCCACACTGTATAACTTGTGATAACTTTACCCAGTTAACAGTATGAACAATCACAGAGCATCAGATAAACGCTGATGCAACTATAACATAACCCTTATTTAAGCAATAACTATATACAAGCATTGCAGAAGAAGTCCGCACTTGGGACGGGCGTCCAGCATCCACTACGGACTACGAGAAACAGATTTACCGGTAAATAAAATCTTATTTTCTCTAACGTCCTAGTGGATGCTGGGGACTCCGTAAGGACCATGGGGATTATACCAAAGCTCCCAAACGGGCGGGAGAGTGCGGATGACTCTGCAGCACCGAATGAGCCAACACAAGGTCCTCCTCAGCCAGGGTATCAAACTTGTAGAACTTTGCAAAGGTGTTTGAACCTGACCAAGTAGCCGCTCGGCAAATCTGTAATGCCGCGACTCCTCGGGCAGCCGCCCAAGAAGAGCCCACCTTCCTTGTGGAATGGGCCTTAACTGATTTAGGTAGTGGCAACCCAGCCGCAGAATGAGCCTGCTGAATCATGTTACAGATCCAGCGAGCAATAGTTTGCTTTGAAGCAGGCGCCCCAAGCTTGTTGGAAGCATACAGGATAAACAAAGATTCTGTTTTCCTGACCTTAGCCGTTCTGGCTACAAAAACCTTCAAAGCCCCGACCACATCCAGTGACTCGGAATCCTCCAAGTCAGTAGTAGCCACAGGCACCACAATAGGTTGGTTTATATGAAAGGATGAAACCACTTTCGGCAGAAATTGTGGGCGGGTCCGCAATTCTGCTCTATCCGCATGGAAAACCAGATAAGAGCTTTTATGTGACAAAGCCGCCAATTCTGACACACGCCTAGCCGAAGTCAAGGCTAATAGCATGACCACCTACCACGTGAGATATTTCAACTCCACCGTTTTGAGTGGTTCAAACCAGTGTGATTTCAGGAAACTCAACACCACGTTAAGATCCCAAGGTGCCACTGGAGGCACAAAAGGTGGCCGAATATGCAGCACTCCCTTTACAAACGTCTGAACTTCAGGCAGAGAAGCCAGTTCTTTTTGAAAGAAAATGGATAAGGCCGAAATCTGAACCTTAATGGAACCCAATTTAAGGCCCAAAGTCACTCCCGACTGTAGGAAGTGAAGGAAACGGCCCAGCTGGAATTCCTCCGTAGGGGCATTCCTGGCCTCACACCAAGCCACATATTTTCGCCATATACGGTGATAATGTTGAGCCGTCACATCCTTCCTAGCCTCTATCAGCGTAGGAATGACCTCATCCAGAATGCCTTTTTCTGCTAGGATCCGGCGTTCAACCGCCATGCCGTCAAACGCAGCCGCGGTAAGTCTTGGAACAGACAGGGCCCCTGTTGCACAAGTCCTGTCTTAGAGGCAGAGGCCACGGGTCCTCTGTGAGCATTTCTTGCAGATCTGGATACAAAGTTCTTCTTGGCCAATCCGGAACAATGAGTATTGTTCTCACTCCTCTTTTTCTTATGATTCTCAGCACCTTGGGTATGAGAGGAAGAGGAGGAAATAAATAGACCGACTGGAACACCCACGGTGTCACCAGTGCGTCCACAGCTATCGCCTGAGGGTCTCTTGACGCAATATCTCTGCAGCTTTTTGTTGGAGGCGGGATGCCATCATGTCCACCTGTGGCAGTTCCCACTGACTTGCAATCTGCGTGAAGACTTCTTGATGAAGTCCCCACTCTCCCGGGTGGAGGTCGTGCCTGCTGAGGAAGTCTGCTTCCCAGATGTTTCTCGCTTTTCTAAACACGACTTGAGGTTTTTCTGGCAGCAACCCTTTACCATTAAGCATTGGTATGTTCTATTAATAGATCCGGTACTCAAAGGGTTGCTGCCAGAAAAACCTTAAGTCGTGTTTAGAAAAGCGAGAAATCTAAAAAAACTCCTTAGCACCTAGTAATCTACCAAGAATAAAAGATGAAACTTGGTTGAAAAAAACAACTGGATTCTTCCCTTGTGGTAGATGTAAAATGTGTTCCTTTGTGAGTAAAGAAAGAAAATCTGGAATAGGGATAAAAGTAAACACTGGGTTATTAAAGAAATAATTGTCAAACCACTTGTGTGATATATATGGTGGAGTGCGCATGTGGAGCACGCTATATAGGCAAAACGAAACGCCAGTTAAAAATTTGGATGTTAGAACACACAAGAAGTATAACTAATAAATGTCAGGAACAGTGTCCCGAGGCATTTTCTGAAGTGTAATGGAGGTGACCTGAGTAAATTTAGTTTTAAAGCATTGGAACACGTGAGGTTGGATGATAGAGGGGGGGGATATATTAAAACAGCTTAGCAAGAGGGAGGTTTTTTGGATTCATGCGTTAGAAACAATTAGCCCATTAGGACTGAATGAAAATTATGATATCACCCCCTTCTTGCATTATACTGTGGGGAGCTCGTTTTATGCGGCATTGTAGTCGGATCATTGATCCCTTTGCCCCATTGTGAGCTGAGCTCCTTATGGTATATGGGAACTCGGGTTGAAAAGGGGTTAATAAGTAAAAACTGCCTGTGATAAATATTAGTGTATTTAAATGACTATGATTCCTGGTATTCACTGAAAGGATTTATTATGAAGTATCTATTACCAATCATTGTTTTGTTTTATCTTATTCTATTCTATTTCATTTAGTTTATGTAATTTATCCACTCTCTTCTAGGATATAATGCGCCAATGTATAAGATCTGGAGTACCTGTATTGACAACAAGTGTAGTACTCTGAGTGTCTCTGCTGACTGATTTATAATTATATGATAGCTGTTATATAAGTAACGATCTGTAAGTAATAGTATACGAATAATTACTTGGAAAAGTGTTTTTAAAGAAATTGTATTGTATGCAAAGATGTTGGAAGCATGTAAAGTTTTGGTATCTTTATGTATGTATATAATCAGTCAGCCCAAATGTCTAATTATTGTAGATTGCATAGGTCCATAGGATGATGATATACAGGTGTCTCTTATGGTATAAATGTAATGTGAGATAATGCATAGCCACACCCCCTGACGAAGTCCATAGACTAAACGCGTTGGGCGTGGCCTGTGGAGCTGGTGATAGACGGTCACAACCTGGTCTCTGTCCCGGTGAAAGAAAGATCAACTGCCAGTGATTCCCGGTAAAGAGACGGAGGATCGGCTGTATGAGAGAGCGGCTCCGTGGCTTGATTACCATGTGAAGGACGGAACGCATCATTTTAAACTGAGATGTATGTGAGCATTTGTTTTTAATAAATGGAATTGTAAACCTTTTACTCATACCTGCGCCCTCCACTCTTCTTTCGTTACATGTGCATTGGAATTAGTGGCTCTAATTCCTAAACGGAGGAAGCGGCAGCTTACGTCATTTAGAAAACGGGACACGGGACTTTCAAACTATCTATTGGATATGAGAAAAAGGAAAAAGTGTGTCTAATGCGCAGCTGTTTTACTGATAGATATATATATATATATCTATCTATAGACAGCATCTTTAATATATATATATATTATAATAAGATTTTACTCACTGGTAAATCTATTTCTCGTAGTCCGTAGTGGATGCTGGGACTCCGTAAGGACCATGGGGATTAGTGGCTCCGCAGGAGACTGGGCACAACTAAAGAAAGCTTTAGGACTACCTGGTGTGCACTGGCTCCTCCCACTAAAACCCTCCTCCAGACCTCAGTTAGGATACTGTGCCCGGAAGAGCGGATACAATAAGGAAGGATTTTGAATCCCGGGTAAGACTCATACCAGCCACACCGTATAACTCGTGATAACTATACCCAGTTAACAGTATGAAATATAACTGAGCCTCTCAACAGATGGCTCAACAATAACCCTTTAGTTAGGCAATAACTATAAACAAGTATTGCAGACAATACGCACTTGGGATGGGCGCCCAGCATCCACTACGGACTACGAGAAATAGATTTACCGGTGAGTAAAATCTTATTTTCTCTGACGTCCTAAGTGGATGCTGGGACTCCGTAAGGACCATGGGGATTATACCAAAGCTCCCAAACGGGCGGGAGAGTGCGGATGACTCTGCAGCACCGATGGAGCAAACTCTAGGTCCTCCTCGGCCAGGGTATCAAACTTGCAGACTCTTACAAAAATGTTTTAACCCGACCAAGTAACAGCTCGGCAAAGTTGTAAAGCAGAGACCCCTCGGGCAGCCGCCCAAGAAGAGCCCACTTTCCTTGTGGAATGGGCTTTTACAGATTTAGGGTGCGGCAGTCCAGCCGCAGAATGTGCAAGTTGAATAGTGCTACAGATCCAGCGAGCAATAGTCTGCTTAGAAGCAGGAGCACCCAGCTTGTTGGGTGCATACAGGAGAAATAGCGAGTCAGTTTTCCTGACTCCAGCCGTCCTGGAAACCTATACTTTTCAGGGCCCTGACTACGTCCAGTAACTTGGAATCCTCCAAGTCCCAAGTAGCCGCAGGCACCACAATAGGTTGGTTCACATGAAAAACTGATACCACCTTAGGAAGGAATTGGGAACGAGTCCTCAATTCCGCCTTATCCATATAAAATACAGATAAGGGCTTTTGTATGACAAAGCCGCCAATTCTGATACACGCCTGGCCGACGCCAAGGCCCACAGAATGACCACTTTCCACGTGAGGTATTATAGCTCCACGGATTTAAGTGGCTCAACCCAATGCGACTTCAAGAAATCTAACACCACGTTGAGATCCCACGGTGCCACTGGAGGCACAGACGGGGGCTGACTATGCAGCACTCCCTTAACAAAAGTCTGAACTTCAGGCAGAGAAGCCAGTTCAATTTTGTAAGAAAATCGATAGAGCCGAAATCTGGACCTTAATGGAACCCAATTTTAGGCCCATAGTCACCTCTGACTGTAGGAAGTGCAGAAATCGACCTAGCTGAAATTTCTCCTTTGGGGCCTTCCTGGCCTCACAGTACGCAACATATTTTCGCCATATGCGGTGATAATGGTTTGCGTTCATTTCTTTCCTAGCTTTAAATAGCGTAGGGATAACTTCCTCCGGAATTCCCTTTCCCTTCAGGAACCGGCGTTCAACCGCCATGCCGTCCAACGCAGCAGCGGTACGTCTTGGAACAGACAGGCCCCCTGCTGCAGCAGGTCCTGTCTGAGCGGCAGAGGCCATGGGTCCTCTGAGATAATTTCTTGGAGTTCTGGTTATCAAGCACTTCTTGGCCAACCCGGAACAATGAGTATAGTTCTTACTCCTCTCCTTCTTATTATTCTCATTACCCTGGGTAAGAGAGGCAGAGAAGGGAACACATACACCGACTGGTACACCCACGGTGTTACCAGAGCGTCCACAGCTATCGCCTGAGGGTCCTTGACCTGGCGCAATATCTTTGTACCTTTTAGTTGAGGCGGGACGCCATCATGTCCACCTGTGGCCTTTCCCAACGGTGTACAATCATTTGGAAGACTTCTGGATGAAGTCCCCACTCTCCCGGGTGGAGGTCGTGTCTTCTGAGAAAATCTGCTTCTCAGTTGTCCACTCCGGGAATGAACACTGCAGACAGTGCTAACACATGATTTTCCGCCCATCGGAGAATCCTTGTGGCTTCTGCCATCGCCATCCTGCTTCTTGTGCCACCCTGTCGGTTTACATGAGCGACCGCCGTGATGTTGTCTGACTGGATCAGCACCGGCCGGTGTTGAAGCAGGGGTTGGAATTGGTAATGACAATCCTGTACCACAATTTTGAGGTACCCCTGGTGAAGAGGGTAAATAGGGACATGCAGGTAAGCATCCTTGATGTCCAGTGATACCATGAAATTCTCCAGGCTTGCAATAATCGCCCTGAGCGATTCCATTTTGAACTTGTTCCTTCGTATATAAGTGTTCAAGGCTTTTAATTTTAGAATGGGTCTCACCGAACCGGCTGGTTTCGGTACCACAACATTTTGGAATAGTAACCCCGGCCTTGTTGAAGGAGGGGTACCTTGATTTCACCTGCTGAAAGTACAGCTTGTGAATTGCCGCCAGTACTACCTTTCTCCGAGGGCAGCAGGCAAGGCTAATGTGAGGTAACGGCGAGGGGGAGTCGCCTCGAACTCCAGCCTGTATCCCTGTGATACTATTTGCAGAACCTAGGGATCCACCTGTGGGCAAGCCCACTGGTCCCTGAAGTTCCCGAGACGCGCCCCTACCGCACCTGTCTCCACCTGTGGAGCCCCAGCGTCATGCGGTGGACTCGGAGGAAGCGGGGGAAGATTTTTGATCCTGGGAACTGGCTGCTGGTGCAGCTTTTTCCTTCTTCCCTTGTCTCTGTGCAGAAAGGAAGCGCCTTTGACCCGCTTGCTTTTCTGAAGCCGAAAGGACTGTACCTGAAAATACGGTGCTTTCTTAGGCTGTGAGGAAACCTGAGGTAAAAATTTTTCCCAGCTGTTGCTGTGGATACGAGGTCCCAGAGACCATCCCCAAACAATTCCTCACCCTTATAAGGCAGAATCTCCATGTGCCTTTTACAGGCAGCATCACCTGTCCACTGCCGGGTTTCTAATACCCTCCTGGCAGAATGGACATTGCATTAATTCTGGATGCCAACCGGGAAATATCCCTCTGTGCATCCTTTATATATAAGACGACGTCTTTAATATGCTCTGTTAGCAAACTATTATCCCTGTCTTAGAGTATTAATATTATCTGACAGGGTATCAGACCACGCTGCAGCAGCACTATTTATGCTGAGGCAATTGCAGGTCTCAGTATATAACCCGAGTGTGTATATACAGACTTCAGGATAGCCTCCTGCTTTTTATCAGCAGGCTCCTTCAAGGTGGCCGTATCCTAAGACGGCAGTGCCACCTTTTTTGACAAACGTGTGAGCGCCTTATCCACCCTAAGGGATCTCTCCCAACGTGACCTATCCTCTGGCGGGGAAAGGGTACGCCATCAGTAACTTTAGAAATTACCAGTTTCTTATCGGGGGAACCCACGCTACTTTACACACTTCATTCATTCATCTGATGGGGGAACAAAACACTGGCTGCTTTTTCTCCCCAAAAATAAAACCCCTTTTATGTGGTACTTGGGTTCATGTCAGAAATGCGTAACACATTTTTCATTGCTGAGATCATGTAACGGATGTTCCTAGTGGATTGTGTATATGTCTCAACCTCGTCGACACTGGAGTCAGACTCCGTGTCGACATCTGTGTCTGCCATCTGAGGTAACGGGCGTTTTTTTTTTTTGAGCCCCTGATGGCCTTTGAGACACCTGGGCAGGCGCGGGCTGAGAAGCCGGCTGTCCCACAGCTGTTACGTCATCCAGCCTTTTATGTAAGGAGTTGACATTGTCGGTTAATACCTTCCACCTATCCATCCACTCTGGTGTCGGCCCCACAGGGGGCGACATCCCATTTATCGGCCTCTGCTCCACCTCCACGTAAACCTTCCTCATCCAACATGTCGACACAGCCGTACCGACACCGCACACACAGGGAATGCTCTGACTGAGGACAGGACCCCACAAAGTCCTTTGGGGAGACAGAGAGAGAGTATGCCAGCACACACCAGAGCGCTATATAATGCAGGGATTAACACTGAGTGATTTTTTCCCCCAATAGCTGCTTGTATACATATATTGCGCCTAAATTTAGTGCCCCCCCCTCTCTTTTCAACCCTTTGAGCCTGAAAACTACAGGGGAGAGCCTGGGGAGCTGTCTTCCAGCTGCACTGTGAAGAAAAAATGGCGCCTGTTTGCTGAGGGAGAAGCCCCGCCCCTTTTTTCGGCAGACTTTTCTCCCGCTTTTTTATGGATTCTGGCAGGGGTAATTTATCACATATATAGCCCTGGGACTATATATTGTGATGATTTGCCAGCCAAGGTGTCTTATATTGCCCTCAGGGCGCCCCCCCCCAGCGCCCTGCACCCATCAGTGACCGGAGTGTGAGGTGTACATGAGGAGCAATGGCGCACAGCTGCAGTGCTGTGCGCTACCTTGGTGAAGACCGAAGTCTTCTGCCGCCGATTTTCCGGACTCTTCATGCTTCTGGCTCTGCAAGGGGGACGGCGGCGCGTCTCCGGGAACGAACACCAAGGTCGGATCCTGCGGTCGATCCCTCTGGAGCTAATGGTGTCCAGTAGTCTAAGAAGCCCAAACTACCACCTGTTAGGTAGGTTCGCTTCTTCTCCCCTTAGTCCCTCGCTGCAGTGAGTCTGTTGCCAGCAGATCTCACTGTAAAATAAAAAACCTAAATATACTTTCTTTCTAGGAGCTCAGGAGAGCCCCTAGTGTGCATCCAGCTCAGCCGGGCACAAGAATCTAACTGAGGTCTGGAGGAGGGTCTTAGTGGGAGGAGCCAGTGCACACCAGGTAGTCCTAAAGCTTTCTTTAGTTGTGCCCAGTCTCCTGCGGAGCCGCTAATCCCCATGGTCCTTACGGAGTCCCAGCATCCACTTAGGACGTCAGAGAAATAAATAAATAAATATATATATATATATATATATATATATATACATACATACATACATATATATACACACATATACATATATACACACATATACATATATACACACATATACTAGGGTCTCAATCTCTGCTGATAAGGTACCTGTCCACGCTGCCACAGCGCTATAAACCCATGCCGACACAATCGCCGGTCTGAGTAGTGTACTAGAATGTGCACGCTATCTGCAGGATCCCTGAGGATAGCTGTTACGTCAGGGCTACCTTTTGGGCAAACGTGACACCCTAGGGCAGTGGTTCCCAAACTTTTTTGAATCACGGCACCCTAGAGTATCAGAATTTTTTCACGGCACCCCTCTGCCAATAGTTTCTTATTGAAATTTTTAGAAAGAAATATTAAATTAAGTAAATTGTCTTTATATGTCATCCTTAGGGTAACTTATGTGGTGAGGGACAAGATTTGCTTCTGATTGTCAATATATTTTATGATTGGCAGCTATTAACACTGGTTTGGCTTTTTACATTGACCATGCAGAATTTGAATTAGTTCGGGACCACCAACCCGAGGCACCCCTGCATGTGTCCTGAGGCACCCCAGGGTGCCACGGCGCACAGTTTGGGAACCACTGCCCTAGGGGAAGATTCCCATCGTATCCTGGCCCTAGTAGGGAAAGGATACTCCCTGAGAATTCTTTGTGGGAAACTGCAGTCTCTTGTCTGGAGATTGCCGCTCTTTTTCATCATGAGAGGAGGGAAATTTACCTCAGCTTTCTTCCCCTTAAACATGTGTACCCTTGTGTCAGGGACAGATGAGTCATCAGTGATATGCAAATCATCTTTTATTACAATAATCATATATTGATTACTTCAATGCCATTTTGGCTGTAACTTTGCATTATCGTAGTCGACACTGGAGTCAGACTCCGTGTCGATATCAGTGTATTATTTTGGATAGTGATCATTGAGAGACTCTGAAGGTCTCTGACATAGGGACAGACATGGGTAGATTCCCTGTCTGTTCTCTAATCTTTTGTGCAATAAATTCACCTTAGCACTTAATTACACATATCCAAACAGGTGTCTGCGTTGTCGACTGAGACACCCTCTCACACACATATTTGCTCCATCTCCTCCTTAGGGGAGCCTTTTACCTCAGACATGTCGACACACACGTACCGACACACCACACACTCAGGGAATGCTCATCTGAAGACAATTCCCCCATAAGGCCCTTTGGAGAGACAGAGAGAGAGAGTATGCCAGCACACACCCCAGCGCTATTAACCCAGGAATAACACAGTAACTTAATGTTAACCCAGTAGCTGCTTTTTATATTGATTTTTGCGCCTAATTATGTGCCCCCCCTCTTTCTTTACACTCTTTTACCGTGTAACTGCAGGGGAGAGGCTGGGCAGCTTCCTCTCAGCGGTGCTGTGGAGAAAAAACATGGCGCTGGTGAGTGCTGAGGAAGCCCCACCCCCTCGACGGCAGGCTTCTGTCCCGCTGTCATGTACAATTTTTGGCGGGGGCTCATACATATATACAGTGCCCAACTGTATATATGCAAACTTTTGCCAAAGAGGTCTCTAATTGCTGCCCAGGGCGCCCCCCCCCTGCGCCCTGCACCCTTACAGTGACCGGGGTATGTGGGTGTAGTGTGGGAGCAAGGCGCACAGCTGCAGTGCGCTACCTCAGTGAAGACTGGAGTCTTCTGCCGCCGATTTCGAAGTCTTCTTGCTTCTTTCACCCGGCTTCTGTCTTCCGGCTCTGCGAGGGGGACGGCGGCGTGGCTCCGGGATCAGACGAGGGTGAGATCCTGTGTACGATCCCTCTGGAGCTAATGGTGTCCAGTAGCCTAAGAAGCAGGACCTATCTGCAGAGAGTAGGACTGCTACTCTCCGCTCAGTCCCACGATGCAGGGAGTCTGTTGCCAGCAGAGCTCCCTGAAAATAAAAAACCTAACAAAATACTTTCTTATAGCAAGCTCAGGAGAGCTCACTAAACAGCACCCAGCTCGTCCGGGCACAGATTCAAACTGAGGTCTGGAGGAGGGACAGAGGGAGGAGCCAGAGCACACCAGAATCTAAATTCTTTCTTAAAGTGCCCATGACTCCTGAGGAGCCCGTCTATTCCCATGGTCCTTACGGAGTCCCCAGCATCCACTAGGACGTTAGAGAAATGTCAGCGCTGAACACACCCAACTGGTAGATCAATGAATTGCTGCAGCTGGGTGCAATGTAGTGGTAGGAACCTAACACAAAAGTCATCCCCTTAGTGTAAATAAACTGATACACACCCCTGGTTTGCAGTGTGAAAAACTATTCACATGTAATATATAGAAATAACCAAGGTCAATGCAGCACAGGTAGGTTTTAGCATCTTAGTAAACAGTGAATTGCCTCAAGTTCTGAAATCATCCTATTGTAATTCTGAACAGCAAGATAAATGTGTTGCATGTAAATTATAGTACACTGTACAAGCATTACATAAACCATCAGCAAGTTACATTTTTTAAACTAAAATGCCCGTAATTCAGATTGCTGGTATAAGATGTTCTTGACTTACAATACATTAAAATAGTTAAAACCTGCAAAAATTATGCAAAAGACTTAGGATAACTATAACATGCACAGCAAGGCTAGACTAATGTGGACAAATTGCAGAAAACCTACTCGGAGCCACTCCATGCCTTCCACCTGGTACCACCGCATTATACCACCACTAAAGTATTTTGGCTGCTGATAAGGAACTGGCTGGCCATCCACTTTCCTCAGCGGATCGAGAAGATGTTTAGCGCTGTGCCTTACAGCTTGAGATAAACGATCTTTAATAACCGTGTTAGAATCTCCGTTACTCTCAATCTCATCAGCAGTTTGTTTGCTAGAGTCGTCATCCTGTAAGGGTTGAAAGAAGGGGGGGGGGGGGGGGGGGGGAGAAAATAAGCATGGCAATAGTGACCAAATGACATTAGACCTGCAGCAAATACACATACCTGTGGGTCCTGTTTGCTCTTCTTGGATGCAGATAAAATGTCCTAAAGGGAAAATAAATAAATTACTTTGACTACACACAACAGCTCACAATAACAGACCTGTGTCACTTATTGTGATTAATGGTCAAACATTTTAAAAAAAGGGCTTACTTCTTTGGACATGACATCGGAAATAATGTAGCCTTCATCCCGTTGCCTTTTCTTTGTAGGTCCTAAAGTTAAATGTCAGACTATAACCCATGCACATCAAAACCAAAAGCAGTCAATATGCTAAAAATCAGTTACAGTAAATTTACATATAGGAAAGGCACTTTATTGCATGTAGGCCACAACATAGTAATTGAGAGAGAAAAATAAAAGAGTTTCAAACAAAGGCTCATCTCAACCCACCTTTTTTGTTAGTTTTATTTGAAGTTGGTTTTTCCACCTATAAAAGAAAAAGGAAAAACTTTAAAAATATATGTAGGACAGTCACAGAACTCTAGCAGTGACTATTAGGTTAAAGTGCACAAGAAGCATGATACAAGTACAAGTATAGTAGAGGACATAAGAATGAGGGGTACTTCCAGCGACAGTTTCCCCAATATATTGGCTTGTTTATAGATCTTTCTTTTACATTTTAAAGTATTAATGGAAAAACAGATGTTTTGCAGGCAAAAAGACTGCCACTCTTTATACAGGCCGAACAACCTCCCTGTTTGTGCAGGCCGTATTCCCAATGGAATTGGTGCATCAGCTGCAGCATAAACCTACTGGATTCTGCATAAAATATGGAGCAATCTACTACGTGCAGCTTTTAATATGTGGGTCGAACTGGTAGAATAGGTTGTGTCTTTGAGTTGTCGGCCTAGGTGATATAAGGGGGAGTTGGAGACTATCTAAAGATTAGAAATGAGAATTTGTTAGTCTTTGGGGTCAATCCAGTTTGCAGTGTGAATAAGGGCCACCATGTCACTCATGGCTGCCCTACCCTGTAGGCTGTGCACAGAGATGAGGTGCCATTGATGGAGATTCCACGCCGCTACTGCGGCACTTTGCCCTGTTCGTAGATAATTGAATGGACTCTGATGATGCAAAGCACTGATACATATGCACCTGACTGGAAAACTCAAGGTTTCAAGTACAGGTTGAACATCCCTTATCCAAAATACCACATTTTTGGGTGTGTGTGTGTATGTATATATGTGTATGTAAGTAAATGTTTTATTTTGGATAAGGGATACTCAACCTGTATATTCAATATTCAAGTTTCAATCATATATTGTAGATGAAATAAAAAATAAAAAATACAAGACTTTGAGAACATTATAGGCACGGGAGATATCCGATAGAGAAGTGTAGACTAAAGGTCCATACACACGAGCCAATTTTGAGCTCAAAGCGGCTCAAAACGCCCAAACTCAGCCAGTGTGCATGGCTGGGCCATGGGCGGCGAGTGCCGATGAGAGTTCCCACATCATCGCTGGCCACCGCCGTCCTGGCTGTTTTAACAGCTGAGTGAAGCACTTTCCAGTCTCCTGCTGTGGAAAGTGGTTCACCCCCTGTGAACATCACTGGGCACAGGAGAAAAAAAAATAAAAAACTGCTCAGTGTGTATGCACCGAGCTGTTTTCCTGCCAGCGATGTTCACATCGCCCAGCAAACACACTGCCCAAAACCGCCTACTGTGTATGCACCTTTACAATGAGACTATAGCAAATCTACAGAATTTACATAGCTAAAACATCTTGAAAATCACGGCTTTAAAAATGAGCCCAAAGACAAGTGTACACACTGTACGTTATCAACCAACAACGTTTAGTGATGTCACCGCCGGCACTCTCGAACATACAGCTCAGCCCGACACCAACGGGTTCAGCTGCATGCCAGCTCAATATTGGTGATCATTGAATGGTGTGCGGGAGCACGCATCGTTCACCAATATTGCTCCCATACACACTGGGCGATTTTAGCCTAAAAATAAACCAGAACGACATTCATATTTTTTAGGCTAGTAAGATTTTCCAAAAACAGGAATTTAATACCTACCGGTAATTCCTTTTCTTGTAGTTTGTAGGGGACACTGGGATGGATTAGTACCATGGGTTATAGATCGGGTCCATTGGAGCCTGGCACTTTAAGAAGTGTTCAGTGTGTGCTGGCTCCTCCCCTCTATGCACCTCCACCAGACTCAGTCTTGGAAAACTGTGCCCGAGACGGACATACTTTGAGAGAAGGAAAAACATAACAGCAGTGAGGTAACGAACCAACACAAAAACAGGAAAAGGATAGCCGCGCTAACCAGAACAAAAGGATAGCCACGCTAACCAAACCAAAAGGATAGCAACGCTAACTCATTCAGTAATAGGGACAGCAACAGCAGACCCATCAAAGAGCTTGCAACCAGGTAAGCAGGAAACACAAAGCACCGAGGCGGGCGCCCAGTATCCCCTACTAACTACGAGAAAAGGAATTACCGGTAGATATTAAATTCCTATTTTCTCCAATGCCCTAGGGGATACTGGGATGGATTAGTAACATGGGGAAGTCCCGAAGCTCCCAAAACGGGTAGGAGTGCGCCGAAACCCCTGCAAAACCGCCTGACCAAACAAAGTCTTCACCGGCTAATGTATCGAACTTATAGAAATTTCTGAACGTGTTCAAACCCAACAAAGTAGACGCTGGGCACAACTGTAAGGCCAAGACGCCACAGGCAGCCACCCAGGAAGAACCTACCGACCTAGTGGAGTGGGCCTGAATAGAACCCGGCAATGGTGCAGAATAGTAGGCCTGTTGAATGGTCAACCTGAGCAATCGAGCAATGGTCTGCTTAGTAGCAGGACATCCAATTCTGGTAGCGTCATAAAGGACAAAAAGAGAGAGAGTCAGACTTCCTGTGACGAGCTGTCCTCTTAAAGTAAATCTTCAAAGCCGGAACCACGTCCAAGGGCTTTGGAGCAACCGAAGAGGACAGTACCAAAACCACTATCGGTTGACTAATGTGAAAAGCTAATGTTACTTTCGGTAAAAACTGTGGGAGAGTCCTGAGCTCCGCCCTATCCTCGTGAAAAATCAAATAAGGGCTCTTACAGGATTAGGCCCCCAATTCTGACACACCTCACAGAGGCCAAAGCCAGTAACATGACAGTCTTCCAAGTAAGATATTTCATTTCCACCCTGTGTAAAAGGTTCAAACCTGTAAGATTGGAGAATAGTCAAGACCACATTCAGATCCCACGGAGCCGTGGGAGGGACAAAGGGTAGTTGAAAGCGAAAGGACACCCTTCAGAAATGTCTGCACTTCCGGAATTAGCGCCAATTGCTTCTGGAAGCATATGGAGAGCGACGAAATCTGAACCTTAAGGGTGCCCAACCCTGGGCCGATATCCACGCCTGCTTGCAGGAAGAGCAGAAAACGGCCAAGATGAAAATCCACAGTAGAATATTTTCTACCCTCACACCACTAAACATTTCTTCCAGATTCGGTGGCAATGCTTAGACGTGACCACCTTCTGGGCTTGGACCATAGTCACAATAACCCTGGAGGGAAGCCCTTTCCTAGATAAAATCTCCCTTTCAACCTCCAAGCCGTCAAATGAAGCCGCAGTAAGTCTGGATAGACTAATGGGCCTTGTTGAAGATCCTTGAGAAGTGGTAGAGGCCAGGGCTCCTCCAGAGACATGGTCAGGAGTTACGTATACCAGGCTCGTCGAGGCCAATCTGGGGCAATTAGAATTACCTGAACGAGGGTTCTCCCATACCTTCCTATTCTCGGGTGGGAAAGAATTAAGCAGCCATTTGGGGAGTCTTACATTTTTTGTCAGGTTTGACCCAAGCTTCTTTAAAGCAGGAGTTTAATTCTTTGGAGACAGGGAAGGTGGCAGAAGATTTTGGTTTTATTTTGAAAAAATAAGATTTTACTTACAGGTAAATCTATTTCTCGTAGTCCGTAGAGGATGCTGGGACTCCGTAAGGGCCATGGGGGAATAGACAGGCTCCGCAGGAGATACGGCACTTTAAGAAAGCTTTGGACTCTGGGTGTGCACTGGCTCCTCCCTCTATGCCCCTCCTCCAGACCTCAGTTAGGGAAACTGTGCCCAGAGGAGATGGACAGTAAGAGGAAGGATTTTTGTAAATCTAAGGGCGAGATCCATACCAGCCACACCGTATAACTTGTGATACACTACCCAGTCAACAGTATGAACAACAGCCTCGGTTCAACCGATAAACTATAACATAACCCTTATGTAAGCAACAAAAAAATACAAGTCTTGCAGAAGAAATCCGCACTTGGGACGGGCGTCCAGCATCCTCTACGGACTACGAGAAATAGATTTACCGGTAAGTAAAATCTTATTTTCTCCAACGTCCTTAAGGATGCTGGGACTCCGTAAGGACCATGGGGATTATACCAAAGCTCCCAAACGGGCGGGAGAGTGCGGATGACTGAGCAAACAGGAGGTCCTCCTCAGCCAGAGTATCAAACTTCTAGAACTTTGCAAAGGTGTTATACCCCGACCAAGTAGCTGCTCGGCACAACTGTAATGCAGAGACCCCTCGGGCAGCCGCCCAAGAAGAGCCCACTTTCCTAGTGGAATGGGCCTTAACCGATTTAGGCAATGGCAAACCTGCCGTAGAATGTGCCTGCTGAATCGTATTACAGATCCAGCGAGCAATAGTCTGCTTTGAAGCATGAGCGCCAACCTTGTTGGCCGCATACAGAACAAACAGAGCTTCAGTCTTCCTGATTCCAGCCGTTCTGGTTACATAAATCTTCAAAGCCCTGACCACATCCAGGGACTCGGAATCCTCCAAGTCCCGTGTAGCCACAGGCACGACAATAGGTTGGTTCACATGAAAAGATGAGACCACTTTTGGCAGAAAGTGAGGACGAGTCCTCAACTCTGCCCTATCAACGTGAAAAACCAAGTACGGGCTTTTATGTGATAAAGCCGCCAATGAAACACGTCTTGCCGAAGCCAATGCCAACAACATGACCACTTTCCCACGTGAGGTATTTCAACTCCACAGTTTTGAGTGGTTCAAACCAAGGTGACTTGAGGAAACGTAACACCACGTTAAGATCCCAAGGAGCCACCGGAGGCACAAAGGGAGGCTGAATATGCAGCTCACCCTTCACAAAAGTCTGTACTTCAGAAAGACCGTCTAATTCTCTTTGAAAGAAAATGGATAAGGCCGAAATTTGGACCTTTATGGACCCTAATTTTAGGCCCAAAGTCACTCCTGTTTGAAGGAAGTGAAGTAGACGGCCCAAACGGAACTCCTCCGTAGGAGCAGCTCTGGCCTCACACCAAGAAACATATTTTCGCCATATACGGTGATAATGTTTTAACGTCACGTCTTTCCTAGCCTTGATCAGGGTAGGAATGACCTCCTCCGGAATCCATTCAACCGCCATGCCGTCAAACGCAGCCGCGGTAAGTCTTGGAACAGACAGGGCCCCTGCCGCAGCAGGTCCTGCCTTAGAGGAAGAGGCCACGGATCTTCTGTGAGCAACTCTTGCAGCTCCGGATACCAAGTCCTCCGTGGCCAATCTGGAACAATGAGGATTGTTCTGACCCTGCTTATTTTATTATTCTCAACACTTTGGGTATGAGAGGAAGAGGAGGAAACACATAGACCGATCTGCAGCCAAGGTGTCACCAGAGCGTCTACCGCTACCGCCTGAGGGTCCCTTGACCTGGCGCAATACCGCTTTAGCTTTTTGTTGAGACGGGATGCTATCATGTCTATTTGAGGCAGTCCCCACCGACCCGTGATCTGTGCGAAGACTTCTTGATGAAGTCCCCACTCTCCCGGATGCAGGTCGTGCCTGCTGAGGAAGTCCGCCTCCCAGTTGTCCACCCCCGGGATGAACACTGCTGATCGCGCGCTTGCATGGCCTTCCGCCCAGCGTAGAATCCTGGTCGCGTCTGCCATGGCCACTCGGCTCCTTGTTCCGCCTTAACGGTTTATATGAGCCACTGCCGTGACATTGTCTGACTGAATCAGAACAGTTTTTTCCCGAAGCAATTCCTCCGCTTGACGCAGGGCGTTGTATATGGCCCTCAACTCCAGGACGTTGATGTGGAGACAAGTCTCAAGATTTGACCAGAGACCTTGGAAATTTCTTCCCAGTGTGACTGCTCCCCAGCCTCGGAGGCTTGCGTCCGTGGTCACCAGGACCCAGTCCTGAATGCCGAACCTGCGACCCTCTAGTAGGTGAGCACTGTGCAGCTACCACAGTAGAGATACCCTGGTCCTGGGAGACAAGGTGATCCTTCGATGCATTTGTCAATGGGACCCGGACCACTTGTCCAAGAGGTCCCATTGAAAAGTCCTCGCATGGAACCTGCCGAAAGGGATGGCCTCGTATGAAGCCACCATCTTCCCCAGGACCCGCGTGCAATGATGCACTGAAACCTGTTTTGGTTTTAATAGGTTCCTGACCAGGGCTATGAGCTCCTGAACCTTTTCGACAGGAAGAAAAACCCTTTTTCTGGTCTGTGTCTAGAATCAGGCCCAAAAAAGTTAGACGCGTTGTAGGGACTATACACCAAAAGAAAAACGTGATGGAGATGGCGCAACATGTCACTTCTATAAACACACAGAGATGCTTACACAAAATATTCTCACAACCGGAGAAAATGGGTGAATTGGAGTTCACCTTCCACAAATATGAATTCTAAAGGTATAATAAAAGAAACACAAAAACATAGTGTATTCCAAATTGATTGATGGATCTTTATTACTTCTTGGTCTCACTCACATGATAGAATTGTTTAATTCGCATGTAGAAATCCATAAGCGTGATGAATCAACTTCATAAATAATTTAATAAAAACCACTCACAAATTATCCTTTTAAATATACACAGACAGGATTGCACTATTTTTTATTTCTCTTTTCTAAGTGCCAATTGGATTTTATGCTGTGTGCATATTTATGAAGTTGATTCATCACGCTTATGGATTTCTACATGCGAATTAAACAATTCTATCATGTGAGTGAGACCAAGTAATAAAGATCCATCAATCAATCAATTTGGAATACACTATGTTTTTGTGTTTCTTTTATTATACCTTTAGAACTCATATTTGTGGAAGGTGAACTCCAATTCACCCATTTTCTCCGGTTGTGAGAATATTTTGTGTAAGCATCTCTGTGTGTCTATAGAAGTTGCGCCATCTCTTCCTCACGTTTTTCTTTTGGTGTATATTCTTGAGGTGAAACCACGGTGAAGGTTTCTTTGTGTGGGACGAGAGGCTGACACTTGTTAAAAGCGCAAGAAAGATCTCTTCTTTTTCTGCGTTGTAGGGACTAGCTGGGACTTCGGTATATTGAGAATCCAGCCATGTAACTGCAACGTCTTCATGGACAGAGACACGCTGTCCAGCAACTTCTCCCGAGTTCTCGCCTTTATGAGTAGATCGTCCAAGTATGGGATAATTGTGACCCCCTGCCTGCGCAGGAGCACCATCATTTCCACCATTACCTTGGTGAAAATTCTCGGGGCCGTGGAAAGCCCAAACGGCAACGTCTGAAATTGGTAGGGACAGTCCTGCACTGCAAATCTCAGGAACGCCTGATGAGGGGGGGAATACCGGACCATGAAGGTATGCATCCTTTATATCCAGGGAAACCATCCAAACTCTCCTCCCCTCCCCCTCCAGGTTGGCGATGACCGCCCTGAGCGATTCCATTTTGAACCTGAACCTCTTCAAGAACAGGTTCAGGGATTTTAGGTTTAAAATGGGTCTGACCGAACTGTCCGGTTTTGGGACCACAAACAGGGTTGAGTAATATCCCTCTCCTTGCTGGAGATGAGGAACTGTGACAATCACCTGTTGAATAATAAGATTTTACTCACCGGTAAATCTATTTCTCGTAGTCCGTAGTGGATGCTGGGACTCCGTAAGGACCATGGGGAATAGCGGCTCCACAGGAGACTGGGCACAACTAAAGAAAGCTTTAGGACTA
The DNA here is from genome assembly GCF_028390025.1 of Pseudophryne corroboree. NCBI lineage: Eukaryota > Metazoa > Chordata > Amphibia > Anura > Myobatrachidae > Pseudophryne > Pseudophryne corroboree. The sequence goes on from NC_086446.1 coordinate 607,430,836, forward strand.
CCTGGTGTGCACCGGCTCCTCCCACTAATTCCCTCCTCCAGACCTCAGTTAGGATACTGTGCCCGGAAGAGCGGACACAATAAGGAAGGATTTTGAATCCCGGGTAAGACTCATACCAGCCACACCAATCACACCGTATAACTCGTGATACTATACCCAGTTAACAGTATGAAATATAACTGAGCCTCTCAACAGATGGCTCAACAATAACCCTTTAGTTAGGCAATAACTATAAACAAGTATTGCAGACAATCCGCACTTGGGATGGGCACCCAGCATCCACTACGGACTACGAGAAATAGATTTACCGGTGAGTAAAATCTTGTTTTCTCTGACGTCCTAAGTGGATGCTGGGACTCCGTAAGGACCATGGGGATTATACCAAAGCTCCCAAACGGGCGGGAGAGTGCGGATGACTCTGCAGCACCGAATGAGCAAACTCTAGGTCCTCCTCGGCCAGGGTATCAAACTTGTAGACTCTTGCAAAAATGTTTGAACCCGACCAAGTAACAGCTCGGCAAAGTTGTAAAGCAGAGACCCCTCGGGCAGCCGCCCAAGAAGAGCCCACTTTCCTCGTGGAATGGGCTTTTTGCAGATTTAGGGTGCGGCAGTCCAGCCGCAGAATGTGCAAGTTGAATCGGGCTACAGATCCAGCGAGCAATAGTCTGCTTAGAAGCAGGAGCACCCAGCTTGTTGGGTGCATACAGGATAAATAGCGAGTCTGTTTTCCTGACTCCAGCCGTCCTGGAAACATACTTTTCAGGGCCCTGACCATGTCCAGTAACTTTGAATCCTGCAAGTCCCAAGTAGCCGCAGGCACTACAATAGGTTGGTTCACATGAAAAACTGATACCACCTTAGGAAGGAATTGGGAACGAGTCCTCAATTCCGCCTTATCCAAATAAAATAAAGATAAGGGCTTTTGTATGACAAAGATGCCAATTATGATACACGCCTGGCCGACGCCAAGGCCCACAGCATGACCACTTTCCACGTGAGGTATTGTAGCTCCACAGATTTAAGTGGCTCAACCCAATGCGACTTCAGGAAATCCAACACCACGTTGAGATCCCACGGTGCCACTTGAGCTACAAACGGGGCTGACTATGCAGCACTCCCTTAACCAAAGTCTGAACTTCAGGCAGTGAAGCCAGTTCTATTTTAGAAGAAAATCGATAGAGCCGAAATCTGGACCTTAATGGAACCCAATTTTAGGCCCATAGTCACCTCTGACTGTAGGAAGTGCAGAAATCGACCTAGCTGAAATTTCTCCTTTGGGGCCTTCCTGGCCTCACAGCACGCAACATATTTCCGCCATATGTGGTGATAATGGTTTGCGTTCACTTCTGTCCTAGCTTTAAATAGCGTAGGGATAACTTCCTCCGGAATGCCCTTTTCCTTCAGGATCCGGCGTTCAACCGCCATGCCGTCAAACCCAGCCGCGGTACGTCTTGGAACAGACAGGCCCCCTGCTGCAGCAGGTCCTGTCTGAGCGGCAGAGGCCATGGGTCCTCTGAGATCATTTCTTGGAGTTCTGGGTACCAAGCTCTTCTTGGCCAACCCGGAACAATGAGTATAGTTCTTACTCCTCTCCTCCTTATTCTCATTACCCTGGGTAAGAGAGGCAGAGGAGGGAACACATACACCGACTGGTACACCCACGGTGTTACCAGAGCGTCCACAGCTATCGCCTGAGGGTCCCTTGACCTTGCGCAATATCTTTTAAGCTTTTTGTTGAGGCGGGACGCCATCATGTCCACCTGTGGCCTTTCCCAACGGTGTACAATCATTTGGAAGACTTCTGGATGAAGTCCCCACTCTCCCGAGTGGAGGTCGTGTCTTCTGAGAAAGTCTGCTTCTCAGTTGTCCACTCCGGGAATGAACACTGCTGAAAGTGCTAACACGATTTTCCGCCCATCGGAGAATCCTTGTGGCTTCTGCCATCGCCATCCTGCTTCTTGTGCCGCCCTGTCGGTTTACATGAGCGACCGCCGTGATGTTGTCTGACTGGATCAGCAAAGGCCGGTGTTGAAGCAGGGTCTAGCCTGACTTAGGGCATTGTAAATGGCCCTTAGTTCCAGAATATTTATGTGTAGGGAAGTCTCCTGACTTTTCCATAGCCTTGGAAGTTTCTTCCCTGGCTATGGGGGTTTCTGCCCCCCAGCCTCGAAGGCTGGCATCCGTGGTCACCAGGACCCAGTCCTGAATGCCGAATCTGCGGCCCCCTAGAAGATGAGCACTCTGCAGCCACCACAACAGCGACACCCTGGCCCTTGGAGACAGGGTTATCCGCCGATGCATCTGAAGATGCGACCCGGACCACTTGTCCCACAGATCCCACTGGAAGATCCTTGCATGGGACCTGGCGAAAGGAATTTCTTCGTAAGAAGCTACCATCTTTCCCAGGGCTCGCGTGCATTGATGCACCGACACCTGTATTTGTATTAGGAGGTCTCTGTCTAGAGACGACAACTCCTTGGACTTCTCCTCCGGGAGAAACCCTTTTTATCCTGTTGTGTGTCCAGAACCATACCCAGGAACAGTAGACGCGTCGTAGGAACCAGCTGCAACTTTGGAATATTCAGAATCCAGCCATGCTGTTGTAGCACTTCCCGAGATAGTGCTACTCCGACGAACAACTGCTCCCTTTATAAGGAGATCGTCCAAGTACGGGATAATTATTTCGGTCATTACCTTGGTAAATACCTCGGTGCCGGGGACAGACCAACGGCAACGTCTGGAATTGGTAATGACAATCCTGTACCACAATTTTGAGGTACTCCTGGTGAAGACGGTAAATAGGGACATGCAGGTAAGCATCCTTGATGTCCAGTGATACCATGAAATTCTCCAGGCTTGCAATAATCGCCCTGAGCGATTCCATTTTGAACTTGAACCTTCGTATATAAATGTTCAAGGATTTCAATTTTAGAATGGGTCTCACCGAACCGTCTGGTCTCGGTACCACAACATTTTGGAATAGTAACCCCGGCCTTGTTGAAGGAGGGGTACCTTGATTTCACCTGCTGGAAGTACAGCTTGTGAATTGCCGCCAGTACTACCTTTCTCCGAGGGCAGCAGGCAAGGCTGATGTGAGGTAACGGCGAGGGGGAGTCGCCTCGAACTCCAGCCTGTATCCCTGTGATACTACTTGCAGAACCTAGGGATCCACCTGTGGTCAAGCCCACTGGTCCCTGAAGTTCCCGAGACGCGCCCCTACCGCACCTGTCTCCACCTGTGGAGCCCCAGCGTCATGCGGTGGACTCGGAGGAAGCGGGGGAAGATTTTTGATCCTGGGAACTGGCTGTCTGGTGCAGCTTTTTCTTTCTTCCCTTGTCTCTGTGCAGAAAGGAAGCGCCTTTGACCCGCTTGCTTTTCTGAAGCCGAAAGGACTGTACCTGAAAATACGGTGCTTTCTTAGGCTGTGAGGAAACCCGAGGTAAAAATTTCTTCCCAGCTGTTGCTGTGGATACGAGGTCCCAGAGACCATCCCCAAACAATTCCTCACCCTTATAAGGCAGAATCTCCATGTGCCTTTTACAGGCAGCATCACCTGTCTACTGCCGGGTTTCTAATACCCTCCTGGCAGAATGGACATTGCATTAATTCTGGATGCCAGCCGGCAAATATCCCTCTGTGCATCCTTCATATACAAGACGACGTCTTTAATATGCTCTATGTTAGCAAAATATTATCCCTGTCTAGGGTATTAATATTATCTGACAGGGTATCAGACCACGCTGCAGCAGCACTATTTATACTGAGGCAATTGCAGGTCTCACTATAGAACCTGAGTGTGCATATACAGACTTCAGGATAGCCTCCTGCTTTTTATCAGCAAGCTCCTTCAAGGTGGCCGTATCCTAAGACGGCAGTGCCACCTTTTTTGACAAACGTGTGAGCGCCTTATCCACCCTAGGGGATATCTCCCAACGTGACCTATCCTCTGGCGGGAAAGGGTACGCCATCAGTAACTTTTTAGAAATTACCAGTTTCTTATCGGGGGAACCAACGCTTCTTTACACACTTCATTCACTCATCTGATGGGGGAACAAAACACTGGCTGCTTTTTCTCCCCAAAAATAAAACCCCTTTTATGTGGTACCTGGGTTCATGTCAGAAATGTGTAACACATTTTTCATTGCAGAGATCATGTAACGGATGTTCCTAGTGGATTGTGTATATATCTCAACCTCGTCGACACTGGAGTCAGACTCCGTGTCGACATCTGTGTCTGCCATCTGAGGTAACGGGCGTTTTTTTTTTGAGCCCCTGATGGCCTTTGAGACGCCTGGGCAGGCGCGGGCTGAGAAGCCGGCTGTCCCACAGCTGTTACGTCATCCAGCCTTTTATGTAAGGAGTTGACATTGTCGGTTAATACCTTTCACCTATCCATCCACTCTGGTGACGGCCCCCCAGGGGGCGACATCCCATTTATCGGCCTCTGCTCCGCCTCCACGTAACCTTCCTCATCCAACATGTCGACACAGCCGTACCGACACACCGCACACACACAGGGAATGCTCTGACTGAGGACAGGACCCCACAAAGTCCTTTGGGGAGACAGAGAGAGAGTATGCCAGCACACACCAGAGCGCTATATAATGCAGGGATTAACACTATAACTGAGTGATTTTTCCCCCAATAGCTGCTTGTATACATATATTGCGCCTAAATTTAGTGCCCCCCCTCTCTTTTTAACCCTTTGAGCCTGAAAACTACAGGGGAGAGCCTGGGGAGCCGTCTTCCAGCTGCACTGTGAAGAAAAAATGGCGCCAGTGTGCTGAGGGAGATAGCCCCGCCCCTTTTTCGGTAGACTTTTCTCCCGCTTTTTTTTATGGATTCTGGCAGGGGTAATTTATCACATATATAGCCTTGGGACTATATATTGTGATGATTTGCCAGCCAAGGTGTCTTATATTGCCCTCAGGGCGCCCCCCCCCCCCCCCCAGCGCCCTGCACCCATCAGTGACCGGAGTGTGAGGTGTGCATGAGGAGCAATGGCGCACAGCTGCAGTGCTGTGCGCTACCTTGTTGAAGACAGAAGTCTTCTGCCGCCGATTTTCCGGAACACTTCTTGCTTCTGGCTCTGTAAGGGGGCCGGCGGCGCGGCTCCGGGAACGAACACCAAGGTCGGGTCCTGCGGTCGATCCCTCTGGAGCTAATGGTGTCCAGTAGCCTAAGAAGCCCAAACTACCACCTGTTAGGTAGGTTCGCTTCTTCTCCCCTTAGTCCCTCGCTGCAGTGAGTCTGTTGCCAGCAGATCTCACTGTAAAATAAAAACCTAAATATACTTTCTTTCTAGGAGCTCAGGAGAGCCCCTAGTGTGCATCCAGCTCAGCCGGGCACAAGATTCTAACTGAGGTCTGGAGGAGGGTCATAGTGGGAGGAGCCAGTGCACACCAGGTAGTCCTAAAGCTTTCTTTAGTTGTGCCCAGTCTCCTGCGGAGCCGCTATTCCCCATGGTCCTTACGGAGTCCCAGCATCCACTTAGGACGTCAGAGAAATACAATTTTTGGATTGCTGCCAACACTAGCTCCCTCTCTGACGGGGAAGCTGGCAGAGCTGACTTGAAAAAACCAGCGAGGAGGCAAGTCTTCGAATTCCAGCCTGTATCCCTGAGAAACAATCTCTAATGCCCAGGGATCCACCTGCGATTGAACCCAGACGTGGCTGAAAAACCGAAGACGAGCCCCCACTAGATCTGCCTCCCCCCGGGAAGCCCCAGCGTCATGTGGTGGACTTTGCAGACGCAGGGGAGGACTTCTGCTCTTGGGAACTAGCTGTGTGCAGCTTCTTTCCCCTGCCTTTCCCTCTGGTAACAAAAGACGATCCCCGTACCTTTTTGTTTTTATTGGAACGAAAAGGACTGCATTTGATAATGAGGTGCCTTTTTTGTATGCTGCGGGGGGACATAAGGTAAGAAATTCGACTTACTAGCCGTAGCAGTAGAGACAAGGTCCGAGAGGCCGTCTCCAAACAACTCCTCCCCTTTGTAAGGCAAGGACTCCATATGCCGCTTTGAATCGGCGTCTCCCGTCAACTGTCGGGTCCACAAGAGCCGACTAGCAGAAATAGACATAGCATTTATTCTGGAGCTTAATAAACAAATGTCTCTCTGAGCATCTCTCATATACAAAGCAGCATCTCTGATATGCTCTATGGTCATTTGAATGGCATCCCTATCTAAGGTGTCAATCTCCGTAGATAAGGAATCTGCCCATGCCACAACCGCACTACAAACCCAGGCCGACGCCATAGCCGGTCTAACAATAGTACATGAATGAGTATAAATGTGCTTCATGGTAATTTCCTGCCTGCGATCAGCAGGATCCTTGAGGGAAGCCGTATCCTGAGAAGGCAGTGCCACCTTTTTGGACAAGCGTATCAGCGCCTTGTCTACTTTAGGCGAAGATTCCCATCGTATCCTATCCGTTTGTGGAAAAGGATATGCCATAAGAATCCTTTTGGGAACTTGTGGTCTCCTATCCGGAGATTCCCAAGCCTTTTTGCACAATTCACTCAGTTCAAATGAGGACGGAAAGGTGACTTCAGGCTTTTCCCCTTTATACATGTGTACCCTCGTGTCAGGGATAGGGGGTTCCTCAGTAATATGCAAAACCTCTTTAATGGCAATCATCATGTACCGAATACTTTTTGCCACCTTCGGCTGTAATTTTGCATCTTCATAATCGACACTAGAGTCAGTATCCGTGTCGGTATCTCATCGATCTGGGAAATGGTGCGCTTCTAATACCCCGAAGGGCCTGGCGCCACAGGGACAGGCATGGACTGGCTACCTGACTGATCCCTAGCTTCAGCCTGGTCTAACCTTTTATGCAATTGATTGACATTTGCATTCAAGACATTCAGCATAGCCACCCATTCCGTTGTCGGTGTTGCCGACGGCGACATGACATTCAAGCACTACCCCTCCACATTAAGCGAGCCTTCCTCGTCAAACATGTCGACACACGCGTACCGACACACTTCACACACACATAGGGAACCTCTTTTCTGAAGACAGTATCCCCTTCAAGGCCCTTTGGAGAGACAGAGTATGCCAGCACACACCCCAGCGCAATGACCCTGGAGACCAACACAAAATGTTTTTCCCCCAGCCGCGCTGTATAATATGTTATCCGCCAATTATGTGCCCCCCTCTCTTTTAAACACCCCTTCACCGTGTGTAAGCAGGGGAGAGTCCGGGGAGCTTCATCTCAGCGGTGCTGTGGAGAGAAAATGGCGCTGGTGAGTGCTGAGGGAGAAGCCCCGCCCCCTCGGTGGCAGGCTTCTGTCCCGCTCAAACTTACTAAAATATGGCGGGGGCTCTTTTATATACATGTACAGTGCCCACCTGTACATGTATATTGTCTTTTGCCATAATAGAGGTGTTATATTGCTGCCCAGGGCGCCCCCCCCTGCGCCCTGCACCCTTACAGTGACCGGAGTATGTGAGGTGTATGGGAGCAATGACGCACAGCTGCAGTGCTGTGCGTTACCCCAGTGAAGCTGAAGGCTTCTGCCGCCTGACGTCTTCTGACTTCGGTTCTTCTGGATCTGTGAGGAGAACGGCAGCGCGGCTCTGGGGGTGGACGCCCAGTAAGAACCTGTGTTCACCCCCTCTGGAGCTAATGGTGTCCAGTAGCCGAGGAAGCAGAGCCTATCTTAGACAAGAAGGTCTGCCCCTCTCTCCTCAGTCCCTCGATGCAGGGAGCCTGTTGCCAGCAGTGCTCCCTGTAAAAAAAGTAGAAAAAAATCCAAACAAAAATGCTTCTAGGCAGAGAACTCAGGAGAGCTCTCTGCAGTGCACCCATCCTGCTCTGGGCACAGTGTAAAACTGAGGTCTGGAGGAGGGGCATAGAGGGAGGAGCCAGTGCACACCCAGAGTCCAAAGCTTTCTTAAAGTGCCGTATCTCCTGCGGAGCCCGTCTATTCCCCATGTTCCTTACGGAGTCCCAGCATCCTCAAGGACGTTAGAGAAACAATTCTTCCTCAGGTTCTGTCTCCTTATCCGGTAAGTTGAAGACTTCTCTAAGAGAATAAATTAGGGCCTCTACACCTTGAGACAGTATTGTCCCCATCCATATCTACCTCACCTTCACCCAAATCTGGCATGTAATTATCAGTCAGACTGGAGTACATGTGGAAGTGTACATTTATGAGAGACCATCAGGGGAGGCTGAGGAGCCTGCATGTTGTCAGCAGCCCTCATTAAAAAAAATCCTTGGATTTCTTAAGGATCTGTCTTTCTTGTCTGGCAGTAGCCAACTCTGTATTAATATTAGTAATCATTCCTTTGAATGATTCTAACCACTCTGGCTCCTGAACACTACCCTGTGAATGTAGAGAACACTGTACAAAGGAGAGATCCCCCACGGTGAAGGGGAAAACTGTGTTGCATGAGGGACACAGCCTTTTTGCCAGACATTCTGATTCAGCAGAAATACACTCAGTTTAGTGAAATAACAGTCCAACGAAAAACACAGGACAGTGAAATAACACATTAGACACCTGAATGGAGCGACACAGAGGAATGAGACCAGCACACAATACCTCAGTCAAAGCAGTGCTCTGCTGGCTATAATTCAGAGCCTTTGTAAGGCAGAATGTGGTAGAGCCACCTAATATGCTTCTACCCTTTCTATAAAACCCCCTGGTAGCAGTACAATTGGTGATTCAGCAGGGTCTGTGGAGGAGCAGCGCTTGCATGCAGCCTGGAATTCTGCAGCAGCTAGAAATGGCACATTTGAGCCGCTGGTCCCTCTAAGCGGGAAGCCCCACCCCCTCAATGGCACAGTGTCCCTATATGATTATACTGGCTTTATTGTAAACCTATACAATGTAAATTGGAGTTTAAAGACCTTTACTTCAGCACCAGTATGGGTGTTTGCAACAGGCACCGCAGCCTGGTGACCACCACGCCCTTATGCCGCCACTGTCACCGGGGAGCCGCTAACCGCCCCCCCGGTGTTCGTACTCACCGCATCTTTTTCTGCATCTCTTAGATGTGATGGCATGCTGCTGGCATGTGCACACACCCAGGGGGCATGTGAAACAGCGCCTCAGGAGCTAATATCCTGTCAGAGGGATACGAACCATTAACCCTATAGGAGGTTTGTTCTGTCCCCCCCTAGGTTCCACGACGCAGGCAGAATGGTGCCAGCCAGTGCTGCCTGAAAATAAACTAATACATTTCTGAAGAAAACTCTGGAGCTCCAGAGAATGCACCTGGCTCCGTGGGCACATTTTCTAAATCAAGTCTGCTGGAGGTGCATAGAGAGGAGCCAGCACACGCTGAACATTTCTTAAAGTGCCAGGCTCCAATGGACCCGATCTATACCCCATAGTACTAATCCATCCCGGTATCCCCTAGGACGTTAGAGGAATAAGACCAGTTACTTGTTTACCATTTTTATTCTGTACAGAAACATGAACGAAAATAGTCAATAGTTTCATAGTACCTTCACAGTCTCATCCAATTTCTGATTCTTCTTTTCAAGTTTCTCTTTCCTTTTAATTTCCTAAGTCACAAAAACAATTAGAAATGTAAGGCAACGACAAAAGAAAAATATCGAAGTAGTAAGAAGTTGGGAAGCACACCAACATCTATGCAATATTTTATGTACTCTTATCACCCGAAGATAAACTGAAGATCATTGCACAATGACATACTAGCAATATGTATAGCAGCTTCCTTTCATCCAGTAAAAAAAAAAAAAAAAAAAATTTGCACACAAAAAAAAAACCATGCTAAACGCACCTCTGAGAATAAAAAGTAGCTATATATTTCCAATTATATAGCTTTAGTTTTATTACTGCTACTAATAATCATACCATCAACTTGCACTAAACAAAAACGTTATTCAATGCAAGTTTAGCAAAAAAAAAATTAATATATGAATATCACACAAGGTTTGTACCAACTGAAAACGATACCCTATCGTTTTTGACTAAGCATGCACCAGACATCACTAAATAAATTAAAATTGATAGATATATATATATATATATATATATATACACATATATACACACATATATATATATATATATATATATATATATATATATATATACATATATACATACATACACACATACACACAGGTTGAGTATCCCATATCCAAATATTCCGAAATACGGAATATTCCAAAATACGGACTTTTTTGAGTGAGAGGGAGATAGTGAAACCTTTGTTTTTTGATGGCTCAATGTACAAAAACTTTGTTTAATACACAAAGTTATTAATAATATTGTATTAAATTACCTTCAGGCTGTGTATATAAGGTGTATATGAAACATAAATGAATTGTGTGAATGTAGACACTTTGTTTAATGCACAAAGTTATAAAAAATATTGGCTAAAATGACCTTCAGGCTGTGTGTATAAGGTGTATATGTAACATAAATGCATTCTGTGCTTAGATTTAGGTCCCATCACTATGATATCTCATTATGGTATGCAATTATTCCAAAATACGGAAAAATCCGATATCCAAAAAACCTCTGGTCCCAAGCATTTTGGATAAGGGATACTCAACGTACGTATGTGTGTGTGTGTGTGTGTATATATGTATATGTATATATGTATATGTATATATGTATATGTATATGTATATGTATATGTATATATGTATATGTATATGTATATGTATATGTATATGTATATGTATATGTATATGTATATATATATATATATATATATATATATATATATATATATATATATATATATATATATATATATATATATATATATATATATATTCAAAACAAGAGGTAACCCTTTCCTGCGCTTTACCACTAGTTCTCAAACCAATAACAAATACCCTCTGTCAGATAAGGTATCAAAGATAGATATGGAGTAAAAAGGTTCTCATGGGAGCCAATCAGCCTTTAGATTAATAATATTTAACAATATTTAAAAGGTTTTTATTTATACACAAATAAAAGGTACTTGTAACCTAAAAATTCGACATTGATACAATTGTCTAAAAATTCAGTAAAACGATTTCACAATCTTATACATAGACATTTTTAATTGATATGAGGAATTTATAGTCAGGTAATCACAATCAGAACTTGAAAAGGACGTGTATCCAACCAGATGCTTGTGGTGGTGACTTTTTTGACCCAATACTGCGAAACCCTACGCGTTTCGTCCGTTAGGACTTCATCAGGGGTTTACAATCCGTTTTTGTGAAAAAATAATTTACCACTGGTTAGGACGGGATTAAATTCTTAATGCTACATCCAATCACATGTTCTTTTCAAATGATGTGGTGTCTAAATTGGCTTCATCAAAACAAAAATTTACAATTAAGTTGAAGTCAGATGTTGTGATTTTCCCTAATTTCCTCAAGGAGAGTGGAACCTTATAATCCACCTCTGCTCCAATAAGTATCTCCAAAAAATGGGGTTCTTTTAGAGATCTCCAATCTTGAACCGCACTATTCCTTTTTCACAGGAACCGGCACAACTTCACAGGAACACAGCTGTGTTCCTGTGAAGTTGTGCCGGTTCCTGTGAAAAAGGAATAGTGCGGTTCAAGATTGGAGATCTCTAAAAGAACCCCATTTTTTGGAGATACTTATTGGAGCAGAGGTGGATTATAAGGTTCCACTCTCCTTGAGGAAATTAGGGAAAATCACAACATCTGACTTCAACTTAATTGTAAATTTTTGTTTTGATTAAGCCAATTTAGACACCACATCATTTGAAAAGAACATGTGATTGGATGTAGCATTAAGAATTTAATCCCGTCCTAACCAGTGGTAAATTATTTTTTCACAAAAACGGATTGTAAACCCCTGATGAAGTCCTAACGGACGAAACGCGTTGGGTTTCGCAGTATTGGGTCAAAAAAGTCACCACCACAAGCATCTGGTTGGATACACGTCCTTTTCAAGTTCTGATTGTGATTACCTGACTATAAATTCCTCATATCAACTAAAAATGTCTATGTATAAGATTGTGAAATCGTTTTACTGAATTTTTAGACAATTGTATCAATGTCGAATTTTTAGGTTACAAGTACCTTTTATTTGTGTATAAATAAAAACCTTTTAAATATTGTTAAATATTATTAATCTAAAGGCTGATTGGCTCCCATGAGAACCTTTTTACTCCATATTTTATTTATATATATATATATATATATATATATATATATATATATATATATATATATATATATATATTTTTTTTTTTTTTTTTTTTTTTTTTTTTGCCTTCGTGTTACTGACAGGTCTAAAAGTAAAATACCTCAAGTCGTTGCTGTTCCATTTTAGTTAAGAGGAACTTGGAATAAATATTGCTTTTCTCAAGTAAGTGCTGAAGTCTTTTAAACCGCATTTCATTGGAATCTCTTTCCCATGACATCCGAGCCTAGGTGGAAGGATGATCAGAAATCACTAGCTTGTTAAGGTTGGACACTAGTTAAATGCATTATTTATTTTATTAAACAATGACCAGAAATGTAAGGTTATAGGCAAGCCCCCCACCCCCTCCCCTCCCCTCCCCCTGGGCAACTGAATCAGCACCACATGGATGTAGCACATCTCCTGGTTAAGTGCCAGGTTAGATGCATTTACCATAGGAGCATTGAAGAGCTCCAGGCACTTAACCCACTTATCACAACAGTGGTAACTGAATCGCCCCTCAATATTTGTTGGGGAGGGGGGATCCAAATACATACTCCATTGAAACCTTCAGAGGATTTTCATTACCTACCGGTAAATCTTTTTCTCGTAGTCGGTCAAGGATGCTCGGGTCCACATTAGTACCATGGGGTATAGACTGGTTCACTAGAAGCCACTGGCACTTTAAGGGTTTGAGAGTGTGCTAGCTCCTCCCTCTATGACCCTCCTACCAGACTCTAGAACTTGTGTCCGAGGAGAGAAGGAATTTACACAGATAGTGGCAAGATTCACACATACAAGGCAAACCAAGCTAACTAGCTTGAAACTTCAGCAACGGCTGAATAATATTACTAAACCAAATAACAAAACAGTACTAAAACCAAGAACTAAGCAGTACTGAACAAAGTAACCACTGCAGGGTCACGAAGCGCTGGGCGGGCGCCCAGCATCCTCTACGGACTACAAGAAAAGGATTACCGGTAGGGAATTAATATCCTATTTTCTCTTATGTCCTAGAGGATGCTGGGGTTCGTATTAGTACCATGGGGGGTGGCGGGGGGGATGTACCAAATCTCCCAGAACAGGAGGGAGAGCGTGGAGGCTCCTGCAGAACTGATTGACCAAACTTCAGGTCCTCAGCGACCAAGGTATCGAACTTGTCGACCCATACAGAGTAGCCGCTTGGCCAAGCTGTAAAGGCGAGACACCCCGGGCAGCCGCGCAGGAAGAACCCACCTTACGAGTAGAGTGGGCCTTAAAAGACGTAGGAAATGGCAATCCTGCTGTAGAATACATATGCTGGATAGTGAACCTGATCCAGCGAGAGATCATCTGCTTAGAAGCAGGACACCCAAGTTCCCTGGGATCATACAGGACAGAGTCCGATTTTCTGTGACGAGTAGTCCTCTTCACATAGATTTTCAGAGCCTTTACAACATCCAAGGACTTTGATTAAATTGAGGAGTCAGTAGCAACTGGCACCACAATAGGTTGGTTGATATGAAATGCCGACACAACCTTCGGAAGGAACTGCTGACGTGTCTGGAGCTCAGCTCCATCTTCATGGAAGATCAAGTAGGGGCTCTTACAAAGACCCCAGCTCCGACACATGTCTAGCAGAAGCGAAGGCAAACAAAGTGACAGCATTCCATGTGAGAAACTTGATCTCAACCTCCTGTAGAGGCTCGAACCAATCCAATTGGAGAAACTGCAGCACCACGTTAAGATCCCATGGTGCCGTAGGCGGCACAAAGGGAGGCTGGATGTGCAGAACCCCTTTCAAAAAGGTCTGAACCTCCGGGAGGGAAGCCAACTGTTTCTGGTAGAAAATGGATAGGGCCGAATTCTGGACCTTTACGGATACCAACCTCAGGCCCATATCCACACCTGCTTGCAGGAAGAGGAGAAACAGTCCCAGTTGAAACTCCACCGTAGGAAAATTTCTTGGACTCACACCAAGATACATATTGTTTCCAAATACGATGGTAATGTTTAGACGTTACTCATTTCCTAGCCTGCATCAGGGTAGGAATAACCGTGCTCGGAATGCCCTTCCGAGCTAATATCGGACGTTCAACTTCCATGGCATAAAACGTAGCCGCTGTATGTCTTGTTAAGCTAACGGACCCTGCTGCAGCAGGTCCTCCCGAAGAGGAAGAGGCCTCGGCTCTTTTAGCAGTAGATCCAGAAGATCCGTGTACCAAGCCCTCCTTGGCCAGTCCGGAGCAATGAGAATTGCCTGAACTCCTGTTCTCCTTATGAGTTTTAGAACTCTTGGAATGAGTGGAAGTGGAGGAAACACGTACACCGACTGGAACACCCACGGAGTCACTAGGGCGTCCACCGCCACGGCTTGCGGGTCCCTCGACCTGGAACAATACCGCTTAAGCTTCTTGTTGAGACCAGAGGTCATGTCTATTTGAGGTACACCCCAAAGATGTGTAGGTACACCCCAAAGATGTGTAACACCTCCGGATGGAGTCCTCACTCTCCTGGATGGAGATCATATCTGCTGAGGAAGTCCGCTTCCCAATTGTCTACTCCCAGAATGAAGATTGCAAACAGCGCCGACACATGTTATTCTGCCCAGAGGATGATTCTTGCTACCTCTGACATTGCAGCTCTGCTCTTCGTTCCGTCCTGTCGGTTTATGTGAAACCTTCCGTACTTTAGAGCCTCGTAAGAGGCCACCATCATCCCCAGAAGGCGAATGCACTGATGAACCGAAACCCGGGCTGGCTTCAGGACATCACGGACCATTGTTTGTATCACCAACGCTTTCTATTCCGGAAGAAACACCCTCTGCACTTCCGTGTCAAGGATCACTCCAAGAAAAGACAACCTCCTGGTCAGCTCCAAATGTGTTGGAAGATTCAGGATACAACAGTGTTCCTTGAGCAGATGAGTCGTGAGAACAATGGACTGCAACAACCTCTCCCTGGACGATGCCTTTATCAGCAGATCGTCCAGATATGGGATTATGTTCACCCCGTCTGTGGAGGGGAACCATCATCTCTGCCATCACCTTGGTGAACACCAGTGGTGCTGTGGAGAGGCTGAATGGTAGTGCCTGGAATTGATAGTGACTGTCTAACAGTGCAAATCTAAAATAAGCCTGGTGAGGCAGCCAAATCGGAATATGGAGGTACACATCCATGATATCCAGGGATACCAGAAACTCCCTCCTCCAGACATGAAATCACTACTCTGAGAGACTCCATTTTGAACTTGAACACCCTCAGATAAGGGTTCAACGATTTCAAGCTCAAAATTGGCCTGACCGAACCATTCGGTTTCAGTACCACGAAAAGGTTTGAATAATAACCCTTGTTTTACATATGGGGTGGAACTGGGACAATGACCTTGACTTTTCCAACTTTAGGATGGATTCCTGTAGGATACACAATATCCTGGATCCAGGCCGGACGACACCCAGACGTGCTTGAAACGTCAGAGTCTCGCACCCACCAGCCATCCTCCAGGCTTTGAGGTCCACCGTCATGCTGAGGATTTTTGAGGGACCAGAAGCAGGTCTCTGGTCCTGGGAGCCTGCAGATGCAGGCTTTCTGGATTTTGCCCGACAACCTCTAAAAGAAAGTGGTAGAAGGCTTGGGCTTTTGTCTTAGCGGTCCGAAAGGACTGCGTCAGAGGTGACGTAGAAGGAGCAGAGGGAAGGAAAGGTGGCTTACCCGCGGTTGCCATGGAAATCCACGCATCCAATGCTTCCCCAAATAGAGACTGACCTGTGTAGGGTAGGTTCTCCACACTTCTCCTGGATTCCGCGTCTGCAGACCATTGGCGTAGCCAGAGTACCCTGCGAGCCGATACAGACATGGAGGATATCCGTGCAATCAGCGTACCCATGTCTTTCATGGTTTCCACCATGTACCCCGCAGAATCCTGTATGTTACATAAAAAACAATTCAATGTCCCTTCTATCCAAATCCTCTAATGCCTGACCACTTTACTATGGCTTTAGAAATCCATGCACAGGCAATAGTGGGCCTTAAGGCCAGTCCTGAAGCAGTGTATATGGATTTGAGCGTAATGTCAATCTTACGATCAGCTGGTTCTTTCAACGCGGTGGAACCAGGGACAGGTAAAACCACCTTTTTAGACAGTTTGGAGACAGATGCGTCAACAATTGGTGGGTTTTCCCATTTTTTTTTTCTATCTTCCTCAGGGAAGGGAAAAGCAACCAGAACTCTTTTAGGGATATGGAATTTCTCTGGGTTTCCCCAGAATTTTTCAAATATAAAGTTAAATTTAACATATCTCTAATGGCCTCAATCATGAGCTGCAACCCATTAACAAGGGATGCTGCCCCCCTCACCGCCTGTAGTATCAGAATCGGTATCCGTGTAATCTTGCATAATTTGGGCAAGCGCACGTTTCTGTGGGAACATGCTAGGGGATTTTGCAGGAATGGGGACAGAGCCTGACCAAACTGCCATAGACTTCTTCAACACCCGAGTTTCAGTATTAGCTACCCTAGTAGAGATCTGAGAGATCATTACTTTGACAGTAGTTAACCACTCAGGTTTAACAATAGGGATCTGAGACAAAGCATTACAATCCTGTGTACATGGAATGGATCACTCCTGAGAGGAAACATCTTCTGCAGCATAGGACACACAGTCCCTATACATGGCTATGCGAGATAGTAAACTCCCACACACAGGAAAATGTCAGACAGTCCCCTCCCCCCCCAAGTATGCCACAGAGACACAGAGGTTGGAGCCAACCCACACACAGTGCTTTTTAAGGTAGAACTAATGAAACTACCAGCACTACCAGCGCTGCCTGCGTACCTTAATAGACTACACAGACTTTACACAGCCTCCCCCCCACAGGATAGCTGGAGTTGCTTTGAGGGACGGCTCTCTGTCAGCATCTGTTACACGGGAACTGCAGGCAAGAAAATGGCGCTCAACGCTGCTGGGTCCGCTGAGAAGCTCCGCCCCCTGAACATGGCACTGCTTCCCGCTCTTCATTGTATTATACTGGCCTGAGGATTTCTGCTGGCAGCGATCCGGGGACCCCGACAGGCTTGCCGACCAGTTTAGGGTATAGGCGCTGGCTCAGGGCCTATGTACCGCTGAGCCCCGGAGCGCTGTTAGTACCACACTCCTTACCCTATTGCCGCAACCTTCACACCGGCTCCCCGCTTGCTAGGGGGGAGCGGTCGCTTGGTGCGGCTAATCTATCCCCTCAGGAGCTCAGTGTCCTGTCAGCAGAAATAGTGGCCCTCACCCCACAGGGTAGGACACTACGCCCCCCTAAGTCCCACGAAGCAGGGAGGCTGTTGCCAGCAGCTTCCCTGTAAAATAATAAAACTCTAAAAAAAAACTTTTACTAGAGAAACTCTGAACAGCTCCCCTAGCTGTGACCGGCTCCTCCGGGCACATTTTCTAAACAGAGTCTGGTAGGAGGGGTATAGAGGGAGGACCCAGCACACACTCAAACTCAAAGTGCCAGTGGCTCCTAGTGTACCCGTCTATACCCCATGGTACTAATGTGGACCCAGCATCCTCTAGGACGTAAAAAAATATTTGCACAAGGGCCAATTCAAGGTGTGTATAAAATGAAGGCATTTAGCAGGGTTTTCAAACTTCAGATAACATTTACTGACTTGTACATGCCTGTAACTTTTACTAAAGTACAAATATGTGTTGTGTTTTGGACTGATTAATAACTCTTAAGGTGCATACACACGGAGAGATTTGGGCTAACCCTGATTCTCACTGTGCGATAGGGACTAGGTCGGTATCGCAAGCATATAATGACTGCTTGCGATACTGGCTTTGTCCGATTTTGGCTAAGTGTCAACTATGACTATCTTTTCTACGAGATAGTCAAAACGGATTTGCCTGCACAGTCTATCTAGGCTTGCGATACCAATCGCGCATTGCATCGGGATCGCAAGGCGACTTTCACCTTGCGATCAGCACCAACTTTCCTTACAATTTTGACTATATAGTCAAAATAGTTAGAAAAAAAATCTCACTGTGTGTACACACCTTATGGGAATGCTGCTCCTCTAATTCAAAGTAAAGTTCATTTGTCCTTTGCTCTGCTAGATGCCAAGCTACTACACATGCTAGTTTTGCCATGGAAAACTACCCAAATAGAGCTTTTAGATATATTTATAATTCCAGTTATAAATTCCAATAGTCAGAAAAAAAACCCACAACAATTATCTCTTGCAATATGGATTTAATGTGACAATTGAAATTATAAAAACAGGATTTTGTTTCAAGTTGGAGGAAACCAGCTCTGAGAAAGTAATTTTTTTTTTCAATATCATTAGAACATGAAATTCATAATTCCTTAAAATAAGTTTAAGTACAATCAATAAAAAGGATTTAGACAGAAATACAAGCAGCACCTTTTCCATCATCTTCCGTTCCTCTGCCTCAGCAGCTTTCTCAAGTTTCTCTTCCTCTTTTATCATAGCTGGAGTTATCATTTCAGTACCCATCTCTGCTTCTGACACTGTAAACACAAATGCCGTTTAAACACCATAAAAGATGGGGTAGGGGGCTGACAGTAAAAATTACTATCTTTAGGGGAGAATTACTGTAGGCTAACTGATCCTACAGGCTACCCAATTAGCCCCGAAGGAAGCCCGATGCTGGCACTTAAAATAAGAATTTACTCACCGGTAATTCTATTTCTCGTAGTTCGTAGTGGATGCTGGGAACTCCGTAAGGACCATGGGGAATAGACGGGCTCCGCAGGAGACTGGGCACTCTAAAAGAAAGATTAGGTACTATCTGGTGTGCACTGGCTCCTCCCTCTATTCCCCTCCTCCAGACCTCAGTTAGGGAAACTGTGCCCGGAAGAGCTGACACAACAAGGAAAGGATTTGGAATCCAGGGTAAGACCCATACCAGCCACACTGTACAACTTGTGATAACCATACCCAGTTAACAGTATGAACAACAACTGAGCCTCCTTGTACGGATGGCTCATAACAATAACCCTTTAGTGAAGCAGTAACTATATACATGTATTGCAGAGAGTCCGCACTTGGGACGGGCGCCCAGCATCCACTACGGACTACGAGAAATAGAATTACCGGTGAGTAAATTCTTATTTTCTCTGACGTCCTAGTGGATGCTGGGTACTCCGTAAGGACCATGGGGATTATACCAAAGCTCCCAAACGGGCGGGAGAGTGCGGATGACTCTGCAGCACCGAATGAGCAAACTCAAGGTACTCCTCAGCCAGGGTATCAAACCTGTAGAATTTAGCAAATGTGTTTGAACCCGACCAAGTAGCAGCTCGGCAAAGCTGTAAAGCCGAGACCCCTCGGGCAGCCGCCCAAGAAGAGCCCACCTTCCTTGTGGAATGGGCTTTTACTGATTTAGGATGCGGCAGTCCAGCCGCAGAATGTGCCAGCTGAATCGTGCAACAGATCCAGCGAGCAATAGTTTGCTTTGAAGCAGGAGCACCCAGCTTGTTGGGTGCATGCAGGATAAATAGCGAGTCAGTTTTCCTGACTCCAGCCGTCCTGGAAACATAAATTTTCAAAGCCCGGACTACGTCCAGCAACTTGGAAGCCTCCAAGTCCCGAGCAGCCGTAAGGCACCACAATAGGTTGGTTCAAATGAAACGCTGATACCACCTTTGGGAGAAATTGGGGACGAGTCCTCAATTCTGCCCTGTCCATATGGAAGATCAGATATGGGCTTTCACATGACAAAGCCACCAATTCTGACACACGCCTAGCTGAAGCCAAGGCCAACAGCATGACCACCTTCCATGTGAGATACTTCAGCTCCACGGTCTTAAGTGGCTTAAACCAGTGTGATTTCAGGAAATCCACCACAACGTTAAGATCCCAAGGTGCCACTGGAGGCACAAAAGGGGGCTGAATATGCAGCACTCCCTTAACAAACGTCTGAACTTCAGGCAGTGAAGCCAGTTCTTTTTGAAAGAAAATAGACAGGGCCGAAATCTGGACTTTAATGGATCCCAATTTTAGGCCCATAGTCACTCCTGACTGTAGGAAGTGCAGGAATCGACCCAGCTGGAATTCCTCCTTAGGGGCCTTCCTGGCCTCACACCAAGCAACATATTTTCGCCATATACGGTGATAATGTTTTGCGGTCACGTCTTTCCTAGCCTTTATCAGCGTAGGAATAACTTCATCCGGAATGCCCTTTGCCGCTAGGATCCGGCGTTCAACCGCCATGCCGTCAAACGCAGCAGCGGTAAGTCTTGGAACAGACAGGGCCCCTGCTGTAACAGGTCCTGTCTGAGAGGCAGAGGCCATGGGTCCTCCGAGATAATTTCTTGTAGTTCTGGGTACCAAGTTCTTCTTGGCCAATCCGGAACGATGAGTATAGTTCTTACTCCTCTCTTTCTTACTATCCTCAGTACCTTGGGTATGAGAGGAAGAGGAGGGAACACAAACCGACTGGTACACCCACGGTGTCATTAGTGCGTCCACAGCTATCACCTGAGGGTCCCTTGACCTGGCGCAATATCTTTTTAGCTTTTTGTTGAGGCGGGACGCCATCATGTCCACCTGTGGCAGTTCCCAGCGATTTATAATCTGTGTGAAGACTTCTTGATGAAGTCCCCACTCTCCCGGGTGGAGGTCGTGCCTGCTGAGCAAGTCTGCTTCCCAGTTGTCCACTCCCGGAATGAACACTGCTGACAGTGCTAGCACGTGATTCTCCGCCCATCGAAGAATCCTTGTGGCTTCTGCCATTGCCATCCTGCTTCTTGTGCCGCCGTGGCGGTTTACATGGGCGACCGCCGTGATGTTGCCTGACTGAATCAGTACTGGTTGGTCTTGAAGCAGGGGCTCTGCTTGCCTCAGGGCGTTGTAAATGGCCCTTAGTTCCAGAATATTTATGTGTAGTGAAGTCTCCAGACTTGACCACTGTCCTTGGAAGTTTCTTCCCTGAGTGACTGCCCCCCCATCCTCGGAGGCTTGCATCCGTGGTCACCAGGACCCAGTCCTGTATGCCGAACCTGCGGCCCTCGAGTAGATGAGCACTCTGCAGCCACCACAGCAGAGACACCCTGGCCCTTGGGGACAGGGTGATCAACCGATGCATCTGAGGATGCGATCCGGACCATTTGTCCAACAGATCCCACTGAAAGATCCTTGCATGGAACCTGCCGAAGGGAATTGCTTCGTAAGAAGCCACCATCTTTCCCAGGACTCGCGTGCAGTGATGCACCGACACCTGTTTTGGTTTCAGGAGGTCCCTGACCAGAGATGACAATTCCTGGGCCTTCTCCACCGGGAGAAACACCTTTTTCTGTTCTGTGTCTAGAATCATGCCCAGGAAAAGCAGACGCGTCGCAGGAATCAGCTGCGACTTTGGGATATTCAGAATCCAGCCGTGCTGTTGCAACACTTCCTGAGAGAGTGCTACGCTGACCAACAACTGCTCTCTGGACCTCGCCTTTATGAGGAGATCGTCCAAGTACGGGATAATAATAACTCCCTTCTTCCGAAGGAGTATCATCATTTCGGCCATTACCTTGGTAAATATTCTCGGTGCCGTGGACAGGCCAAACGGCAACGTCTGGAATTAGTAATGACAGTCCTGTACCACAAATCTGAGGTACTCCTGGTGAGGTGGGTAAATGGGGACATGCAAGTAAGCATATTTGATGTCCAGCGACACCATAAAATCCCCCTCTTCCAGGCTTGCAATGACCGCTCTGAGCGATTCCATTTTGAACTTGAATTTCTTCATATAAGTGTTCAAGGACTTTAAATTCAGAATGGGTCTCACCGAACCATCCGGTTTCGGTACCACAAACATTGTGGAATAGTAACCCCTTCCCTGTTGAAGGAGGGGGACCTTTATTATCACCTGCTGGAGGTACAGCTTGTGAATTGCCGCCAGTACTACCTCCCTTTCCCTGGGAGCAGCTGGCAAGGCTGATTTGAGGTAACGGCGAGGGGGAGTCGCCTCGAACTCCAGCTTGTATCCCTGAGATACAATTTGTAAAGCCCATAGATCCACTTGTGAGCGAACCCACTAGTTGCTGAAGTTTCGGAGACGCGCCCCCACCGCACCTGGCTCCGCCTGTGGAGCCCCAACGTCATGCGGTGGACTTAGTGGAAGCAGGGGAGGATTTTTGTTCCTGGGAACTGGCTGCCTGGTGCAGCTTCTTTCCTCTACCCTTGCCTCTGGCCAGAAAGGATGCTCCTCTGACCCGCTTGCCTTTGAGGCCGAAAGGACTGCACTTGATAATACGGTGCTTTCTTAGGCTGTGAGGGAACCTGAGGCAAAAAAGTCGACTTCCCAGCTGTTGCTGTGGATACGAGGTCCGAGAGACCGTCCCCAAACAATTCCTCAACCTTATAAGGCAAAACCTCCATGTGTTTTTTAGAATCAGCATCACCTGTCCACTGCCGAGTCCATAATACTCTCCTGGCAGAAATGGACATTGCATTAATTCTAGATGCCAGCAGGCAAATGTCCCTCTAGGCATCCCGCATATATAAGACGACGTCTTTTATATGTTCGAGGGTTATCAAAGCAGTATCCCTGTCGAGGGAATCAATGTTGTCTGACAGGGTATCAGTCCATGCTGCTGCAGCACTACACATCCAGGCTGAAGCAATAGCAGGTCTCAGTAGAGTACCAGAGTGTGTATACACAGACTTCAGGATAGCTTCCTGCTTTCTATCCGCAGGCTCCTTTAGGGCGGCCGTATCCTAAGACGGCAGTGCCACCCTTTTAGATAAGCGTGTGAGCGCCTTGTCCACCCTAGGGGATGTTTCCCAACGTAACCTATCCGTTGGCGGGAAAGGGTACGCCATCAGTAACCTCTTAGAAATCACTAGTTTCTTATCAGGGGAACTCCACGCTTCTTCACACAATTCATTTAATTCAGCAGATGGGGGAAAAGTCACTGGCTGCTTTTTCTCCCCAAACATAATACCCGTCTTGGTGGTAACCGGGTTAATGTCAGAAATGTGCAATACATCTTTCATTGCAGTAATTATGCATCGGATGGCCTTTGTAGACTGTACATTTGTCTCATCCTCATCTACACTGGAGTCAGACTCCGTGTCGACATCTGTGTCTACCATCTGAGCTAGCGGGCGTTTATGAGCCCCCGACGGCTTCTGAGTCGCCTGGGCAGGCGCGGGCCGAGACCCCGGTGGCCCAAGGCTGCAGCGTCATCGAACCTTTTATGTAAGGAGTTGACACTGTCGGTTAAGACCTTCCACATATCCATCCAATCAGGTGTCGGCCCCGTCGGGGGAGACACCACATTTATCTGCCCCTGCTCCGCCTCCACGTAACCCTCCTCATCAAACATGTCGACACAGCCGTACCGACACACCGCACCCACACAGGGAATGCTCAGACTGGGGCCAGGACCCCCACAAAGTCCTTTGGGGAGACAGAGAGAGAGTATGCCAGCACACACCACAGCGCTATATAACACAGGGATTCACACTATAAAAAGTGATTTACCCAATAGCTGCTTAAATATCTTATTTGCGCCTAAATTTATGTGCCCCCCCCCCTCTCTTTTTTACCCTTCTTGTATCAGGATACTGCAGGGGAGAGCCTGAGGAGCTGCTTCCAACGGAGCTGTAAAGGGAAAATGGCGCTGGTGTGCTGAGGAAGAAGGCCCCGCCCCCTCAGCGGCGGGCTTCTGTCCCGCGTTTTCTGTAACTTAATGGCGGGGTTTTTTACACATATACAGTTAGACTGTATTATGTGTATTTTATGCCAAAAGGTATTTTATTGCTGCCCAGGGCGCCCGCCCCCCCCCCCCCCCAGCGCCCGGCACCCTACAGTGACCGGTGTGTGTGGTGTGCTGTGGGAGCAATGGCGCACAGCTGCAGTGCTGTGCGCTACCTTAATGAAGACAGGAGTCTTCTGTCACCGATTTCATCGCTTCTCTTCTGTCTTCTGGCTCTGCAAGGGGGACGGCGGCGCGGCTCCGGGAACGGACGATCGAGGTCAGGCCCTGTGTTCGAACCCTCTGGAGCTAATGGTGTCCAGTAGCCTAAGAAGCACAAGCAGTGAGTCTGTTGCCAGCAGATCTCACTGAAAATAAAAAACCTAACAAATACTTTCTTTTCTAGCAAGCTCAGGAGAGCCCACTAGGAGCACCCAGCTCTGGCCGGGCACAGATTCTAACTGAGGTCTGGAGGAAGGGCATAGAGGGAGGAGCCAGTGCACACCAGATAGTACCTAATCTTTCTTTTAGAGTGCCCAGTCTCCTGCGGAGCCCGTCTATTCCCCATGGTCCTTATGGAGTTCCCAGCATCCACTAGGACGTCAGAGAAAGGGGATTTTTTTCCCCCGAGCCTGCTAAGGGCCTAACAGGATAAGTGCCCTGTTTTCAAGATTGCGAAAACACTGAGGTCTGTGAACAGATCACAGACCCGATGGTGGAATTCATTGTTTTGGGCATCTAATTTTCCCATCTAAATGGGACTGTCACTATTCAATTGTTGTTTGGGCACATATGCATATTGCACTCAAACAGGTTTAGCCGCGTTAAACGGCTGAACCCATCTAAAGTCCAGCTTTGGCAGTCCAAACTCCCATTCGGACGCCCAAAGTGCCGGTTTTGCGCACATTTCATTTCACACCTCAGGCGGCTGAGAGAAGAAATGTCAACCCCACAATTACCGGCGTCTAAACAGAGCAACAGTTGAATTGCTCAGTTTTGAACCCCTCAGTTGTAGCGGCAGGTTAAATCAACTGAATCGACCCCTATGTGTTTTCGTCTGAAAACAGGTCATTTTGGCTACCTGAAGTGACTAGCAGAAATGTGCGAGAACTCCATAGTTTGGGCGCTCTAACCAGGAGTATAAACAGGTTTAAGGTTTCTAAAACTTTTGACAAGTAGGGTGGAATACACAACCCTCGAAAGTTGTTACCCATAATGCCTACACCAATCTGTGCTCAAGGTTTTCTTTTTATTTCTGTGTGGCTTGTCTATTGCTGTATGACTTAAATCTTCTGTATTATGTGCATTGTTTTTGATGTCTGTAAAGTGCCTTAAGTCCTGTCGGAGAAAGTGCGCTAAAATAAGAATTTACTTACCGATAATTCTATTTCTCATAGTCCGTAGTGGATGCTGGGGACTCCATAAGGACCATGGGGAATAGCGGCTCCGCAGGAGACTGGGCACATCTAAAGAAAGCTTTAGGACTATCTGGTGTGCACTGGCTCCTCCCCCTATGACCCTCCTCCAAGCCTCAGTTAGGATACTGTGCCCGGACGAGCGTACACAATAAGGAAGGATTTTGAATCCCGGGTAAGACTCATACCAGCCACACCGTACAACTTGTGATCTGAACCCAGTTAACAGCATGATAACAGAGGAGCCTCTAGAAAAGATGGCTCACTACAGCAATAAACCGATTTTTTTGGTAACAATAACTATGTACCAGTATTGCAGACAATCCGCACTTGGGATGGGCGCCCAGCATCCACTACGGACTATGAGAAATAGAATTATCGGTAAGTAAATTCTTATTTTCTCTAACGTCCTAAGTGGATGCTGGGGACTCCGTAAGGACCATGGGGATTATACCAAAGCTCCCAAACGGGCGGGAGTGCGCGGATGACTCTGCAGCACCAAATGAGAGAACTCCAGGTCCTCCTCAGCCAGGATATCAATTTTGTAGAATTTTACAAACGTATTTGCTCCTGACCAAGTAGCTGCTCGGCAAAGTTGTAAAGCCGAGACCCCTCGGGCAGCCGCCCAAGATGAGCCCACCTTCCTTGTGGAGTGGGCATTTACAGATTTTTGGCTGTGGCAGGCCTGCCACAGAATGTGCAAGCTGAATTGTACTACAAATCCAACGAGCAATAGTCTGCTTAGAAGCAGGAGCACCCAGCTTGTTGGGTGCATACAGGATAAACAGCGAGTCAGATTTCCTGACTCCAGCCGTCCTGGAAACATATTTTCAGGGCCCTGACAACGTCTAGCAACTTGGAGTCCTCCAAGTCCCTAGTAGCCGCAGGCACCACAAATAGGTTGGTTCAGGTGAAACGCTGAAACCACCTTAGGGAGAAACTTAGGACGAGTCCTCAATTCCGCCCTGTCCGAATGGAAAATCAGATAAGGGCTTTTTTAGGATAAAGCCGCCAATTCTGACACGCGCCTGGCCCAGGCCAGGGCCAACAGCATGACCACTTTCCATGTGAGATATTTTAACTCCACAGATTTAAGTGGTTCAAACCAATGTGACTTTTGGAACCCAAAACTACATTGAGATGGAGGCACAAAAGGAGGCTGTATATGCAGTACCCCTTTTACAAACGTCTGAACTTCAGGGACTGAAGCTAGTTCTTTTTGGAAGAAAATTGACAGGGCCGAAATTTGAACCTTAATGGACCCTAATTTCAGGCCCATAGACACTCCTGTTTGCAGGAAATGTAGGAATCGACCCAGTTGAATTTCCTCCGTCGGGCCTTACTGGCCTCGCACCACGCAACATATTTTCGCCAATTGCGGTGATAATGTTTTTGCGGTTACATCCTTCCTGGCTTTGATCAGGATAGGGATGACTTCATCCGGAATGCCTTTTTTCCTTCAGGATCCGGCGTTCAACCGCCATGCCGTCAAACGCAGCCGCGGTAAGTCTTGGAACACAGGGTCCTTGCTGGAGCAGGTCCCTTCTTAGAGGTAGAGGCCACGGATCCTCCGTGAGCATCTCTTGAAGTTCCGGTTACCAAGTCCTTCTTGGCCAATCCGGAGCCACGAATATAGTGCTTACTCCTCTCCATCTTATCAATCTCAGTACCTTGGGTATGAGAGGCAGAGGAGGGAACACATACCCTGACTGGTACACCCACGGTGTTACCAGAGCGTCTACAGCTATTGCCTGAGGGTCCCTGGACCTGGCGCAATACCTGTCGAGTTTTTCCCAACGGTTTATAATCATGTGGAAGAATTCTGGGTGAAGTCCCCACTCTCCCGGGTGGAGGTCGTGCTGAGGAAGTCTGCTTCCCAGTTGTCCACTCCCGGAATGAATACTGCCGACAGTGCTATCACATGATTTTCCGCCCAGCGAAGAATCCTTGCAGCTTCTGCCATTGCCCTCCTGCTTCTTGTGCCACCCTGTCTGTTGACGTGGGTGACTGCCGTGATGTTGTCCGACTGGATCAACACCGGCTGACCTTGAAGCAGAGGTCTTGCTAAGCTTAGAGCATTGTAAAATAAGAATTTACTTACCGATAATTCTATTTCTCGGAGTCCGTAGTGGATGCTGGGGTTCCTGAAAGGACCATGGGGAATAGCGGCTCCGCAGGAGACAGGGCACAAAAGTAAAGCTTTTACAGGTCAGGTGGTGTGTACTGGCTCCTCCCCCTATGACCCTCCTCCAGACTCCAGTTAGGTACTGTGCCCGGACGAGCGTACACAATAAGGGAGGATTTTGAATCCCGGGTAAGACTCATACCAGCCACACCAATCACACCGTACAACTTGTGATCTAAACCCAGTTAACAGTATGATAACAGAGGAGCCTCTGAAAGATGGCTTCCTAAACAATAACCCGAATTAGTTAACAATAACTATGTACAAGTATTGCAGATAATCCGCACTTGGGATGGGCGCCCAGCATCCACTACGGACTCCGAGAAATAGAATTATCGGTAAGTAAATTCTTATTTTCTCTATCGTCCTAAGTGGATGCTGGGGTTCCTGAAAGGACCATGGGGATTATACCAAAGCTCCCAAACGGGCGGGAGAGTGCGGATGACTCTGCAGCACCGAATGAGAGAACTCCAGGTCCTCCTTTGCCAGGGTATCAAATTTGTAAAAATTTACAAACGTGTTCTCCCCTGACCACGTAGCTGCTCGGCAGAGTTGTAATGCCGAGACCCCTCGGGCAGCCGCCCAAGATGAGCCCACCTTCCTTGCGGAATGGGCCTTAACAGATTTAGGCTGTGGCAGGCCTGCCACAGAATGTACAAGTTGAATTTTGTTACAAATCCAACGAGCAATTGACTGCTTAGAAGCAGGTGCACCCAACTTGTTGGGTGCATACAGTATAAACAGCGAGTCAGATTTTCTGACTCCAGCCGTCCTTTAAATGTATATTTTTAAGGCTCTGACAACGTCCAACAACTTGGAGTCCTTCAAGTCGTCTGTAGCCGCAGGCACTACAATAGGCTGGTTCAGGTGAAACGCTGATACCACCTTAGGGAGAAAATGCGGACGCGTCCGCAGCTCTGTCCTATGTCGAATGGAAAATTAAATAAGGGCTTTTATAAGACAAAGCCGCCAGTTCAGATACTCTCCCGGCCGAAGCCAGGGCCAGTAACATAGTCACTTTCCATGTGAAATATTTCAAATCCACATTCTTTAGTGGTTCAAACCAATTGGATTTGAGGAAATCTAAAACTACATTTAGATCCCACGGTGCCACCTTAGGCACCACAGGAGGCTGTATATGCAGTACTCCTTTGATAAAAATCTGGACCTCAGGGACTGAGGCCAATTCTTTTTGGAAGAATATTGATAGGGCCGAAATTTGAACCTTAATAGATCCCAATTTGAGACCCATAGACAATCCCGATTGCAGGAAATGTAGGAAAACGACCCAGTTGAAATTCCTCCATCGGAGCACTCCGCTGCTCGCACCACGCAACATATTTTCGCCAAATACGGCGATAATGCTTCGCGGTGACTTCCTTCCTTGCCTTTATCAAGGTAGGAATGACTTCTTCTGGAATGCCTTTTCCTTTTAGGATCTGGCATTCAAACGCCATGCCGTCAAACGCAGCCGCGGTAAGTCTTGAAAAAGACAAGGACCCTGCTGAAGCAGGTCCCTTCTCAGAAGTAGAGGCCACGGATCGTCCGTGACCATCTCTTGAAGTTCCGGGTACCAAGTCCTTCTTGGCCAATCCGGAGCCACTAGTCTTACTCCTCTTTGCCGTATAATCCTCAAAACCTTTGGTATGAGAGGCAGAGGAGGAAACACCTATACCGACTGGTACACCCAATGTGTTACCAGCGCGTCCACAGCTATTGCCTGCGGATCTCTTGACCTGGCGCAATACCTGTCCAGTGTCTTGTTGAGGCGAGACGCCATCATGTCCACCATTGGTTTTACCCAACGGTTGAATAGCATGTGGAAAACTTCTGGATGAAGTCCCCACTCTCCCGGGTGAAGGTCGTGTCTGCTGAGGAAGTCTGCTTCCCAGTTGTCCACGCCCGGGATGAATACTGCTGACAGTGCTATCACGTGATTCTCCGCCCAGCGAAAGATCCTGGCAGCTTCTGCCATTGCCCTCCTGCTTCTTGTGCCGCCCTGTCTGTTTACATGGGCGACTGCCGTGATGTTGTCCGACTGGATCAACACCGGTCTTCCTTGAAGCAGAGGTTTCGCCTGGCTTAGAGCATTGTAGATTGCTCTTAGTTCCAGAATGCTTATGTGAAGAGACGTTTTCAGGCTCGACCACACTCCCTGGAAATTTCTTCCCTGTGTGACTGCTCCCCAGCCTCTCAGGCTGGCATCCGTGGTCACCAGGATCCAATCCTGCATGCCGAATCTGCGGCCCTCCAATAGATGAGCCTCCTGCAACCACCACAGAAGGGATACCCTTGTCCTCGGCGACAGGGTTATCCGCAGGTGCATCTGAAGATGCGACCCTGACCATTTGTCCAACAGATCCCTTTGCATGGAATCTGCCGAAAGGGATTGCTTCGTAAGAAGCTACCATTTTTTCCCAGGACTCTTGTGCATTGATGTACAGACACCTTTCCTGGTTTTTAGGAGGTTCCTGACCAGGTCAGATAACTCCTTGGCTTTTTCTTCGGGAAGAAAAACCTTTTTCTGAACTGTGTCCAGAATCATCCCCAGGAACAGCAGACGAGTTGTCGGCAATAATTGGGATTTTGGAATATTCAGAATCCATCCGTGCTGCTTTAGCACCTCTTGAGATAGTGCTAAACCCATCTCTAGCTGTTCTCTGGACCTTGGCCTTATTAGGAGATCGTCCAAGTATGGGATAATTAATACGCCTTTTCTTCGAAGAAGAAATATTATCTCGGCCATTACCTTTGTAAAGACCCGAGATGCCGTGGACAAACCAAACGGCAGCGTCTGAAACTGATAGTGACAGTTTTGTACAACGAACCTGAGGTACCCCTGGTGTGAGGGGTAATTGGAACGTGGAGATACGCATCCTTGATGTCCAAGGATACCATAAAGTCCCCTTCTTCCAGGTTCGCTATCACTGCTCTGAGTGACTCCATCTTGAACTTGAACTTCTTTATGTACAGGTTCAAGGACTTCAGATTTAGAATAGGCCTTACCGAGCCATCCGGCTTCGGTACCACAAAAAGAGTGGAATAATACCCCTTCCCTTGTTGTAGAAGAGGTACCTTGACTATCACCTGCTGAGAATACAGCTTGTGAATGGCTTCCAAAACCGTCTCCCTTTCTGAGGGGGACGTTGGTAAAGCAGACTTCAGGAAACGGCGAGGTGGCTCTGTCTCTAATTTCAACCTGTACCCCTGAGATATTATCTGCAGGATCCAGGGATTTACCTGCGAGTGAGCCCACTGCGCGCTGTAATTCTTGAGACGACCGCCTACCGCCCCCGAGTCCGCTTGCGAAGCCCCAGCGTCATGCTGAGGCTTTTGTAGAAGCCGGGGAGGGCTTCTGTTCCTGGGAAGGAGCTGCCTGTTGCTGTCTCTTCCCTCGTCCTCTGCCTCGTGGCAGATATGAATAGCCCTTTGCTCTCTTATTTTTAAAGGAACGAAAGGGCTGCGGTTGAAAGGTCGGTGCCTTTTTCTGTTGGGGAGTGACTTGAGGTAGAAAGGTGGATTTCCCGGCCGTAGCCGTGGCCACCAAATCCGATAGACCGACCCCAAATAACTACTCTACGCATCGCCTGTCCACTGTCGTGTCCATAAAGCTCTTCTGGCCGAAATGGACATAGCACTTACCCGTGATGCCAGTGTGCAGATATCTCTCTGTGCATCACGCATATAAAGAAATGCATCCTTTATTTGTTCTAACGACAGTAAAATATTGTCCCTGTCCAGGGTATCAATATTTTCGATCAGGGACTCTGACCAAACTACCCCAGCACTGCACATCCAGGCAGTCGCAATATCTGGTCGTAGTATAACACCTGCATGTGTGTATATACCTTTTTGGATATTTTCCATCCTCCTATCTGATGGATCTTTAAGTGCGGCCGTCTCAGGAGAGGGTAACGCCACTTGTTTTGATAAGCGTGTTAGCGCTTTGTCCACCCTAGGAGGTGTTTCCCAGCGCTCCCTAACCTCAGGCGGGAAAGGGTATAAAGCCAATAACTTCTTTGAAATTAGCAGTTTTTTTATCGGGGCACCCCACGCTTCATCACACACGTCATTTAATTCTTCTGATTCGGTAAAAACTACTGGTAGTTTTTTCACACCCCACATAATACCCTGTTTAGTGGTACCTGTAGTATCAGCTAAAAGCAACATCTCCTTTATTGCCAAAATCATATAACGTGTGGCCCTACTGGAAAATACGGTTAATTCGTCACCTTCACCACCGGAATCAGTGCCTGTGTCTGGGTCTGTGTCGACCGACTGAGGCAAGGGGCGTTTTACAGCCCCTGACGGTATTTGAGGCGCCTGGACAGGCACTAATTGAGTGTCCGGCCACCTCATGTCGGCAAACGACTGCTTAAGCGAGTTGACGCTATCCCGTAATTCCACAAATAAAGGCATCCATTCTGGTGTCGACCCCCTAGGAGGTGACATCCTCATATTTGGCAATTGCTCCGCCTCCACACCAATAACGTCCTCATACATGTCAACACACACGTACCGACACACAGCAGACACACAGGGAATGCTCTATACGAAGACAGGACCCACTAGCCCTTTGGGGAGACAGAGGGAGAGTCTGCCAGCACACACCAAAAAGCGCTATATATGACAGGGATAGCCTTATGATTAAGTGCTCCCTTATAGCTGCTTTTATATTAATATATTGCCATTTATTTTGCCCCCCCTCTCTGTTATACCCTGTTTCTGTAGTGCAGTGCAGGGGAGAGACCTGGGAGCCTTCCTGACCAGCGGAGCTGTGACAGAAAATGGCGCCGTGTGCTGAGGAGATAGGCCCCGCCCCTTTTTCGGCGGGCTCGTCTCCCGCTATTTAGTACATTTAGGCAGGGGTAAATATCTCCATATAGCCTCTGGGGCTATATGTGAGGTATTTTTAGCCTTTTTAAAGGTTTTCATTTGCCTCCCAGGGCGCCCCCCCCCAGCGCCCTGCACCCTCAGTGACTGCCGTGTGAAGTGTGCTGAGAGGAAAATGGCGCACAGCTGCAGTGCTGTGCGCTACCTTAAGAAGACTGCAGGAGTCTTCAGCCGCCGATTCTGGACCTCTTCTTGCTTCAGCATCTGTGAGGGGGCCGGCGGCGTGGCTCCGGTGACCATCCAGGCTGTACCTGTGATCGTCCCTCTGGAGCTTCATGTCCAGTAGCCAAGCCGCCAATCCATCCTGCACGCAGGTGAGTTCACTTCTTCTCCCCTCTGTCCCTCGTTGCAGTGATCCTGTTGCCAGCAGGAATCACTGTAAAATAAAAAACCTAAGCTAAACTCTCTAAGCAGCTCTTTATGAGAGCCACCTAGAATTGCACCCTTCTCGTCCGGGCACAAAAATCTAACTGGAGTCTGGAGGAGGGTCATAGGGGGAGGAGCCAGTACACACCACCTGACCTGTAAAAGCTTTACTTTTGTGCCCTGTCTCCTGCGGAGCCGCTATTCCCCATGGTCCTTTCAGGAACCCCAGCATCCACTTAGGACGATAGAGAAATGTCCCTTAGCTTCAGGATATTTATGTGAAGTGATGTCTCCACGCTTGACCATAAGCCCTGGATATTCCTACCCTGTGTGACTGCTCCCCAGCCTCGCAGGCTGGCATCCGTGGTCACCAGGACCCAGTCCTGAATGCCGAATCTGCGGCCCTCTAGAAGATGAGCACTCTGCAACCACCACAGGAGGGACACCCTTGTCCTTGGTGACAGGGTTATCCGCTGATGCATCTGAAGATGCGACCCGGACCATTTGTCCAGCAGGTCCCACTGGAAAGTTCTTGCGTGGAATCTGCCGAATGGGATTGCTTCGTAGGAAGCCACCATTTTACCCAGAACCCTTGTGCATTGATGCACTGAGACTTGGCTCGGTTTTAGGAGGTTCCTGACTAGCTCGGATAACTCCCTGGCTTTCTCCTCCGGGAGAAACACCTTTTTTTCTGGACTGTGTCCAGGATCATCCCTAGGAACAGAAGACAAGTCGTCGGAACCAGCTGCGATTTTGGAATATTGAGAATCCAATCGTGCTGCCGCAACACTACCTGAGATAGTGCTACACCGACCTCCAACTGTTCCCTGGATCTTACCCTTATCAGGGAATTGTCCAAGTAAGGGATAACTAAAATTCCCTTCCTTCGAAGGAATCTCATCATTTCGGCCATTACCTTGGTAAAGACCAGGGGTGCCGTGGACCATCCATACGGCAGCGTCTGAACTGATAGTGACAGTTCTGTACCATAAACCTGAGGTACCCTTGGTGAGAAGGGTAAATTTTGACATGAAGGTAAGCATCCTTGATGTCCCGAGACATCATGTAGTCCCCTTCTTCCAGGTTCGCAATCACTGCTCTGAGTGACTCAATCTTGAATTTGAACCTCTGTATGTAAGTGTTCAAAGATTTTAGATTTAGAATCGGTCTCACCGAGCCGTCCGGCTTCGGTACCACCACAGTGTGGAATAATACCCCGTTCCCTGTTCCAGGAGGGGTATCTTGATTATCACCTGCTGGGAATACAGCTTGTGAATGGCTTCCAAAACTGTCTCCCTGTCAGAAGGAGACATCGGTAAAGCCGACTTTAGGAAACGGCGAGGGGGAGACGTCTTGAATTCTAATTTGTACCCCTGAGATATCACCTGAAGGATCCAGGGGTCTACTTGCGAGTGAGCCCACTGCGCGCTGAAATTCATTGAGACGGGCCCCCCACCGTGCCTGATTCTGCTTGTAAAGCCCCAGCGTA
This sequence comes from Pseudophryne corroboree, assembly GCF_028390025.1. Lineage (NCBI taxonomy): Eukaryota > Metazoa > Chordata > Amphibia > Anura > Myobatrachidae > Pseudophryne > Pseudophryne corroboree. The sequence goes on from NC_086446.1 coordinate 607,465,006, forward strand.
TACTGAGGGCTTGGCAGAGGCGGGAGAGGGTTTCTGTTCCTGGGAACTGGCTGATTTCTGCAGCCTTTTTCCTCTCCCTCTGTCACGGGGCAGAAATGAGGAACCTTTTGCCCGCTTGTCCACGAAAAGACTGCGCCTGATAATACGGCGTCTTCTCATGTTGAGAGGCGACCTGGGGTACAAACGTGGATTTCCCAGCTGTTGCCGTGGCCACCAGGTCTAAAAGACCGACCCCAAATAACTCCTCCCCTTAATAAGGCAATACTTCCAAATGCCATTTGGAATACGCATCACCTGACCACTGACGTGTCCATAACCCTCTACTGGTAGAAATGGACAACGCACTTAGACTTGATGCCAGTCGGCAAATATTCCGCTGTGCATCACGCATATATAGAAATGCATCTTTCAAATGCTCTATAGGCAAAAATATACTGTCCCTATCTAGGGTATCAATATTTTCAGTCAGGGAATCCGACCACGCCGACCCAGCACTGCACATCAAGGCTGAGGCGATTGCTGGTCGCAGTATAACACCAGTATGTGTGTAAATACATTTTAGGATACCCTCCTGCTTTCTATCAGCAGGATCCTTATGGGCGGCCATCTCAGGAGAGGTTAGAGCCCTTACAAGCGTGTGAGCGTTTATCCACCCTAGGGGGTGTTTCCCAACGCACCCTAACCTCTGGCGGGAAAGGATACAATGCCAATAACATTTTAGAAATTATCAGTTGTTATCGGGGAAAACCCACGCATCATCACACACCTCATTTAATTTCTCAGATTCAGGAAAACTACAGGTAGTTTTTCCTCACCGAACATAATACCCCTTTTTGGTGGTACTCGTATTATCAGAAATGTGTAAAACATTTTTCATTGCCTCAATCATGTAACGTGTGGCCCTACTGGAAGTCACATTTGTCTCTTCACCGTCGACACTGGAGTCAGTATCCGTGTCGGCGTCTATATCTGCCATCTGAGGTAACGGGCGCTTTATAGCCCCTGACGGCCTATGAGACGTCTGGACAGGCACAAGCCGAGTAGCCGGCTGTCTCATGTCAACCACTGTCTTTTATACAGAGCTGACACTGTCACGTAATTTCTTCCAACAGTTCATCCACTCAGGTGTCGACCCCCTAGGGGGTGACATCACTATTACAGGCAATCTGCTCCGTCTCCACATCATTTTTCTCCTCATACATGTCGACACAAAAGTACCGACATACAGCACACACACAGGGAATGCTCTGATAGAGGACAGGACCCCACTAGCCCTTTGGGGAGACAGAGGGAGAGTTTGCCAGCACACACCAGAGCGCTATATATATACACAGGGATAACCTTATATAAGTGTTTTTCCCCTTATAGCTGCTGTATAGTTAATACTGCGCCTAATTAGTGCCCCCCTCTCTTTTTTTAACCCTTTCTGTAGTGTAGTGACTGCAGGGGAGAGCCAGGGAGCTTCCCTCCAACGGAGCTGTGAGGGAAAATGGCGCCAGTGTGCTGAGGAGATAGGCTCCGCCCCCTTATCGGCAGCCTTATCTTCCCGTTTTTCTGTTATTCTGGCAGGGGTTAAATGCATCCATATAGCCCAGGAGCTATATGCGATGCATTTTTTTGCCATCCAAAATGTTTTTATTGCGTCCCAGGGCGCCCCCCCCCAGCGCCCTGCACCCTCAGTGACCGGAGTGTGAAGTGTGCTGAGAGCAATGGCGCACAGCTGCAGTGCGCTACCTTGTTGAAGACAGGACGTCTTCTGCCGCCGATTTTCCGGACCTCTTCTGCCTTCTGGCTCTGTAAGGGGGCCGGCGGCGCGGCTCTGGGACCCATCCAAGCTGGGCCTGTGATCGTCCCTCTGGAGCTAATGTCCAGTAGCCTAAGAAGCCCAATCCACTCTGCACGCAGGTGAGTTCGCTTCTTCTCCCCTTAGTCCCTCGATGCAGTGAGCCTGTTGCCAGCAGGTCTCACTGAAAATAAAAAACCTAAACTAAAACTTTCACTAAGAAGCTCAGGAGAGCCCCTAGTGTGCACCCTTCTCGTTCGGGCACAGAGATCTAACTGAGGCTTGGAGGAGGGTCATAGGGGGAGGAGCCAGTGCACACCAGATAGTCCTAAAGCTTTCTTTAGATGTGCCCAGTCTCCTGCGGAGCTGCTATTCCCCAAGGTCCTTACGGAGTCCCCAGCATCCACTTAGGACGTTAGAGAAATAATAATACCTATTATTCTTATTATATAAAAGTGGGCGTGTGTGAAATCACATCACATTCTGATGGTGTGCAATATGAAAGGAGAACTGTATTCGGGGTCCACCACAAACTGGGCAGAAGAAAAAGGAGAGAAACGGGAATCTATGGTAAGTGAGAGTCAACCTTGAACGTAAGCAAATACATTTTCAATCTAGCAGCAGAGCCACTTGCAGCTAGCATAAGGATTAATGTTGCTATAATGGGCCAATTAAATGATACTAAATGCAATTTTACTTTGTTAAAAAAAAAAAAAAACTAAACCCTAAACCCTTGTTTCTTGGTCTTATTAAAAGCAAACAATCTGTATAAAACCTTGAGAGCTAGACAACTACATAAAACTAACCTATATAACTATTATCCATATTATAACTTTATAGGAAACCCTCTGCCTCAAGATTACAGCAAAATAAAAATTGATATATGCCAGTCAATTTAAAATACTTAATCCAGTCAAAAAAAAAAAAAAAGTCTTGCATTGTGGACATGTGCAGACTGCTCTGATAAGGAGGATTAAATAATCTACCAATGAGCTAAACGCACAGGAAGTTCTTTCATAACAGGTTTAATTACTGCTACACAAGACAGCGCCACATACAGCATTCCTAAACATCCATTCACATGCATAGACATATCACAATACAGCACATTAATACACGTTTAGAAAAGGAAATAACTACAGTATTTATACTAAACCACCATCTGTAAACAGTGGTATAATCTGGGTACACACTAGTCGATATATTGGGTGGTTGAGCTATCACGATATATCACGAGCCCATCAGCTGGTGTGTACACTCGCTATGTCTGAATGACGTTCACAGACATATCGCATCAGCTGTGCAGCACAGCCAATGGCTATCTTGTTGTGTGTATGGGCGATTCGACAACTGCCTGTACACTTGCTGCAGGGGCCAACATCACAGCTGGGCAGGCAACTTCAAATGCCCGCCCAGGTGGGAGCCCTGATAAGCTCATCTTGGCAGATGTGTATACTCTGGTGTGTACCCAGCCTAAAGACTGTATGCCAGCTGTTGGGATCCCGGCGCCCAGTATACCGACGCCGGAATCCCGACACCCAGCCTTCTTGACAACTATTCTCCCTCTTGGGGGTCCACGACTCCCCTTGAGGGAGAATAAATAGCATGGCGCTCATTTGCGCTCACCCAGCTCTTGGAATTCCAGCGGTTGGGATCCTCGCCGCCGACATACCATAATACACCCAACCATTCATACCATGGAATATATTTATCGCCCGATGGGCCGTCTAAAACATATTGGACCGCCACCCTATATAGCATGTGCTACACATCCTATATCTGCACCATCATTATGGTATTGTTTAGAAACCACAGTAATTAATTAAATGATTATTGGGTAGCATTTACCGTGTATATCAGCCATTTCCAGCAGTCTGAAACAATCTATAGTCATAGCAAAACCTTATTAGAAGGGATGGAGAAAGCAAAGCTACACATCGGGAGAAGAGACAGATGCATAGGCAGACAGGACAGCCTTCACAAGCCTACTGACAGGGTAGCATGCACACAACATGGCTACCATGAGGAGAAGCCCTGGGAACACCACAGGGCAACAGTAGCGAGCTGCAGTGGTAACTCGTCCTGCCCAGCAGTAGTACTATTACACCAATACACAATATGTCCCCATGACATTGGGGCAGATGTATTAAGCCTGGAGAAGTGATAAAATGAGTGATAAGTGGAAGGTGGTAACACACCATCCTGTCAGCTCCTAACTGTCATTTTTCAAACCCAGCCTGGAACTTGACAGTTAGGAGCTGACTGGCTGGTGCATTATCACATTCCACATTATCACTTCACCAGGCTTAATAAATCTGCCCCATAATGCAACGTCAGTGACCTCCTCCCAGCAACTCACATGGCAAATACAGATAATATACAACCCAGCTGAGAGCACTAGCAGCACAGTGTAGAATGCGCAGCCACCGGAGACAGCCAGTAACGAATAAGGGGCATCAAGCCAACAACACATCAATGATAGGATATTGTACCCTGTGACCGGGTTACACCACCTGTGCACACACTGGTACCCCCATAGCTACATGCACACACTGCAGAACACTGAGAGACAACAGTGGGTATACAGAGAGAGAACAGGACGGACACAGCGCAAGCAAACAGCTAGTGGAATATGAGAGTGCCAGTTACCCGGGCCGGAGGACGGCGGCTGCTCCACAGGCATGGCTGGTCAGTATAGCGGCACTGCAAGTTGAGGGTACCACTCACGGTCCAGGAAGCACCAAAGCAAGAAAAAAAACTGGCGCCAAATCTGCACGCGAACTCGTCTCGCGCTCTACAAGGCACGCCCCCTGGCCAATCGCGCTTTGATGTTTCCCCGCGTCCTGTCTCTAGCCTCCAGCAAATCCCACGAGAGCTGGGAGGAAACAACGTGAAAATCGATCAGACATGTAAAAATCGGCGCGCTTTCCCGTGTGTGATCACTGTGATGCTGTAGTGATGGGTGTGCGCGGAGTTATCTGCTGGGCGCATAGGAGCACGGCTGTCGCTGCGTTTTCTGCCAGGTCTCACCGGACATTAGATCTCCGGTAGCTGAAGCGGGCTGCTGGGCTCCGGCGAGTAAATGCTCGTTCCCAGTCAGTGTACTGTTGCCACCCGTCACACAGGTGCATTGCAGGGGACATGCTGTGCTTGGTTCATGGTTTAGGAGGCTCTGTCAACGGAAAAACCTGTGCAAACTGGAGGGCGGGGGTAGCAAGTCTGCGCTGTATAGGACTGAGACAGCTGGCCAGGGCTCAGTACAAAAGTGCAAAATGAAAAAGGGGGTGTGCTCTCTCTACAATGGCGCTGGTCTCTCTTACGGTCACCTATGTATGCGGATAATACCCAGGTGTGAAAGTGTATGTTGAAAATAAGAATTTACTTACCGATAATTCTATTTCTCGTAGTCCGTAGTGGATGCTGGGAACTCCGTAAAGACCATGGGGAATAGCGGCTCCGCAGGAGACTGGGCACAAAAGTAAAGCTTTAGGACTACCTGGTGTGCACTGGCCCCTCCCCCTATGACCCTCCTCCAAGCCTCAGGATACTGTGCCCGGACGAGCGTACACAATAAGGAAGGATTTTGAATCCCGGGTAAGACTCATACCAGCCACACCAATCACACCGTACAACCTGTGATCTGAACCCAGTTAACAGCATGATAACAGAGGAGCCTCTGAAAAGATGGCTCACAACAATAATAACCCGATTTCTCTAACGTCCTATGTGGATGCTGGGGACTCCGTCAGGACCATGGGGTTTAGCGGCTCCGCAGGAGACAGGGCACAATAATAAAAGCTTTAGGATCAGGTGGTGTGCACTGGCTCCTCCCCCTATGACCTTCCTCCAAGCCTCAGTTAGATTTTTGTGCCCGGCCGAGAAGGGTGCAATCTAGGTGGCTCTCCTGAGCTGCTTAGAATAAAAGTTTAAGTTAGGTTTTTTATTTTCAGTGAGTCCTGCTGGCAACAGGCTCACTGCTACGAGGGATTTAGGGGAGAGAAGTAAACTCACCTGCGTGCAGGATGGATTTGCTTCTTAGGCTACTGGACACCATTAGCTCCAGAGGGAGTCGGAACACAGGTCTCACTCTGGGGTTCGTCCCGGAGCCGTGCCGCCGACCCCCCTTGCAGATGCCGAAGTTGAAGAGGTCCAGAAACAGGCGGCAGAAGACTTTCAGTCTTCATAAGGTAGCGCACAGCACTGCAGCTGTGCGCCATTGTTGTCCGCACACTTCATACCAGCGGTCACTGAGGGTGCAGGGCGCTGGGGGGGGCGCCCTGGGCAGCAATGTATTATACCTTTTTTATGGCTAAAATACATCACATATAGCCCTTGAGGCTATATGGATGTATTTAACCCCTGCCAGATCTCACAAACTCCGGGAGAAGAGCCCGCCGTTTTAGGGGGCGGGGCCTATTCTCCTCAGCACACGGCACCATTTTCCTGCTCAGCTCTGCTGTGAGGAAGGCTCCCAGGCTCTCCCCTGCACTGCACTACAGAAACAGGGTTAAATCAGAGAGGGGGGGCACTTATTTGGCGATATGATTACATATGTGAAAATGCTATAAGGGAAAACACTTGTATAAGGGGTTGTCCCTGTATAATTATAGCGTTTTTGGTGTGTGCTGGCAAACTCTCCCTCTGTCTCCCCAAAGGGCTAGTGGGGTCCTGTCCTCTATCAGAGCATTCCCTGTGTGTGTGCTGTGTGTCGGTACGTGTGTGTCGACATGTAGGAGGACGATGTTGGTGAGGAGGCGGAGCAAATTGCCTGTATTGGTGATGTCACTCTCTAGGGAGTCGACACCGGAATGGATGGCTTATTTAGGAATTACGTGATAATGTCAACACGATGCAAGGTCGGTTGACGACATGAGACGGCCGGCAAACAAATTAGTACCTGTCCAGGCGTCTCAGACACCGTCAGGGGCTTGTAAAAACGCCCATTTACCTCAGTTGGTCGACACAGACACGGACACTGACTTCAGTGTCGACGGTGAAGAAACAAACGTATTTTCCTTTAGGGCCACACGTTACATGTTAAGGGCAATGAAGGAGGTGTTACATATTTCTGATACTACAAGTACCACAAATAAGGGTATTATGTAGGGTGGGAATAATCTACTTGTAGTTTTTCCTGAATCAGATAAATTAAAGTGTGTGATGATACGTGGGTTTCCTCCGATAGAAAATTATTGGAGGTATACCCTTTCCCGCCAGAAGTGAGGGCGAGTTGGGAAACACACCTTAGAGTGAATAAGGCGCTCACACGCTTATAAGAACAAGTGGCGTTACCGTCTCCAGATACGGCCGCCCTCAAAGAGCCAGCTGATAGGAAGCTGAAAAATATCCTAAAAAGTATATACACACATACTGGTGTTATACTACGACCAGCAATCGCCTCAGCCTGAATGTGCAGCGCTGGGGGGGCTTGGTCGGATTTCCTGACTGAAAATATTGATACCCTTGACAGGAACAATATTTTATTGACTATAGAGCATTTTAAGGATGCATTTCTATATATGCGAGATGCGCATTCTGGCATCAAGAGTAGATGTGATGTCCATATCTGCCAGACGATGTTTATAGACATGACAGTGGTCAGGTGATGCAGATTCCAGACGGCACATGGAAGTATTGCCGTATAAAGGGGCGGTCCATCGGACCTGGTGGCCATGGCAACAGCTGGAAAATCCACTTTTGTTACCCCAAGTCACATCTCAGCAGAAAAGGACACAGTCTTTTCAGTCTCAGTCCTTTCGTACCCATAAAGGCAGGCGGGCAAAAGGCCAGTCATATCTGCCCAGGGTTAGAGGAAAGGGAAGAAGACTGCAGCAGGCAGCCCATTCCCAGGAACAGAAGTCCTCCACAGCTTCTGCCAAGTCTGCAGCATGACGCTGGGGCCATACAAGCGGACTCAGGTGCGTGGGGGGTCATCCCAAGAGTTTCAGCACGCAGTGGGCTCACTCGCAAGTGGACTCCTGGATCCTACACGTAGTATCCCAGGTGTACATTGGAAATTCGAGACGTCTTCCCCTCACAAGTTCCTGAAGTCTGCTTTACCAACGTCTCCCTCCGACAGGGAGGCAGTATTGGGAAAAAAATTCACAGGCTGTATTCCCAGCAGGTGATAATCAAAGTACCCCTCCTACAACAAGGGAAGGGGTATTATTCCACACTATATTGTGGTACTGAAGCCAAACGGCTCGGTGAGATCTAAAAGATTTGAACAATTACATACAAGGGTTCAAATCAAGATGGAGTCACTCAGAGCAGTGATAGCGAACCAGGACGATATGGTGTCACTGGATATCAGAGACGCTTACCTACATGTCCAAATTTTGCCCTTCTCACCAAGGGTATCTCAGGTTCGTGGTACAGAACTGTCACTATCAGTTCAGACGCTGCCGTTTGGATTGTCCACGGCACCCCGGGTCTTTACCATGGTAATGGCCGAAATGATGATTCTTCCTAAAAGAAATATGGACGCTTTCCTGATAAGGGCAAGGTCCAGAGAACAGTTGGCGGTCGGAGTAGCACTATCTCAAGTAGTTCTACGACAGCACGAGTGGATTCTAAATATTCCAAAATCGCAGCTTTTTCCGACGACACGTCTAATGTTCCTAGGAATGATTCTGGACACAGTCCAGAAAAGGATGTTTTCTCCCGGAGAAGAAGGCCAGGGAGTTATCCGAGCTAGTCAGGAACCTCCTAAAACCAGGAAAAGTATCAGTGCATCATTGCACAAGGGTCCTGTGAAAAATGGTGGTTTCTTACAAAGCGATCCTATTCGGTAGATTTCACGCAAGAACCTTTCAGTGGAATCTGCTGGGAAAATGGTCCGGATCGCATCTTCAGATGCATCAGCGGATAACCCTGTCTCCAAGGACAAGGGTGTTTTCTTCTGCGGTGGCTGCAGAGTGCTCATCTATGAAAGGGCCGCAGATTCGACATTCAGGACTGGGTCCTGGTGACCACGGATGCCAGCCTGAGTGGCTGGGGAGCAGTCACACAAGGAAAAAATTTCCAGGGAGTGTGATCAAGTCTGGAGACTTCTCTCCACATAAATATACTGGAGCTAAGGGCAATTTACAATGCTCTAAGCTTAGCAAGACCTCTGCTTCAAGGTCAGCCGGTATTGATCCAGTGGGACAACATCACGGCAGTCGCCCACGTAAACAGACAGGGCGGCACATGAAGCAGGAGGAAATGGCAGAAACTGCAAGGATTCTTCGCTGGGCGAAAAATCATGTGATAACACTCTCAGCAGTGTTAATTCCGGGAGTGGAAAACTGGGAAGCAGACTTCCTCAGCAGGCATAACCTCCACCCGGGAGAGTGGGGACTTCAGCGGGAAGTCTTCCACGTGATTGTAAACCATTGGGAAAAACCAAAGGTGGACATGTTGGCGTCCCGCCTGAACAAAAAACTAGACAAATATTGCGCCAGGTCAAGGGACCCTCAGGCAATAGCGGTGGACGCTCTGGTAACACTGTGGGTGTACCAGTCTGGGTATGTGTTCCCCCCTATGCATCTCATACCAAAAGTACTGAGAATCATAAGAAGGAGATGAGTAAGAACGATACTCGTGGTTCCGGATGGGTCAAGAAGGACTTGGTACCCGGAACTTCAAGAGATGCTCACGGAAGAACCGTGGCCTCTACCTTTAAGAAAGGACCTGCTCCAGCAGGGGTCTTGTCTGTTCCAAGACTTACCGCGGCTGCGTTTGACGGCATGGCAGTTGAACGCCGGATCCTGAAAGGGCATTCCAGATGAAGTCATCCCTACCCTGGTCGAAGCCAGGAAGGATGTAACCGCAAAACATTTTCACCGCATTTGGCGAAAATATGTTGCGTGGCGTGAGGCCAAGAAGGTCCCTATAGAGGAATTCCAACTGGGTCGTTCCTACATTTCCTGAAAACAGGACTGTCTATGGGCCTAAAATTAGGGTCCATTAAGGTTCAAATTTCGACCCTGTCGAATTTCTTCCAGAAAGAACTGGCTTCAGTGCCTGAAGTTCAGACGTTTGTAAAAGGGGTACTGCATATACAGCCTCCTTTTGTGCCCCCAGTGGCACCTTGGGATCTCAATGTTGTTTTGAGTTTCCTAAAGTCACATTGGTTTGATCCACTCACCACTGTGGAATTAAAATATTTCACATGGAAGGTGAAGATTCTATTAGCCCTGGCTTCAGCCAGGCGTGTGTCAGAATGGGCGGCTTTATCATATAAAAGCCCTTACTTAATTTTTCATTCTGACAGGGCAGAATTGAGGACTCGTCCTCAATTTCTCCTTAAGGTGTTTTCTGTTTTTCACATGAACCAACCTATTGTGGTACCTGCGGCTACTAGGGACTTGGAGGACTCCAAGTTACTTGACGTTGTCAGGGCCCTGAAAATATATGTTTCCAGGACGACTGGAGTCAGAAAATCTGACTCGCTGTTTAGCCTGTATGCACCCAACAAGATGGGTGTTCCTGCTTCTAAGCAGACGATTGCTCGCTGGATTTGTAGTACAATTCAGCTTGCACATTCTGTGGCAGGATTGCCACTGTCAAAATCAGTAAAAGCCCATTCCACAAGGAAGTGGGCTCATCTTGGGCGGCTGCCCGAGGGGTCTCGGCTTTACAACTTTGCCGAGCTGCTACTTGGTCAGGGGCACACCCTGACTGAGGAGGACCTGGAGTTCTCTCATTCGGTGCTGCAGAGTCATCCGCACTCTCCCGCCCGTTTGGGAGCTTTGGTATAATCCCCATGGTCCTGACGGAGTCCCCAGCATCCACTTAGGACGTTAGAGAAAATAAGAATTTACTTACCGATAATTCTATTTCTCGTAGTCCGTAGTGGATGCTGGGCGCCCATCCCAAGTGCGGATTGTCTGCAATACTTGTACATAGTTATTGTTACAAAAATCGGGTTATTCTTGTTGTGAGCCATCTTTTCAGAGGCTCCTTCGTTGTTATCATACTGTTAACTGGGTTCAGATCACAGGTTGTACGGTGTGATTGGTGTGGCTGGTATGAGTCTTACCCGGGATTCAATATCCTTCCTTATTATGCACGCTCGTCCGGGCACAGTATCCTAACTGAGGCTTGGAGGAGGGTCATAGGGGGAGGAGCCAGTGCACACCACCTGATCCTAAAGCTTTTATTATTGTGCCCTGTCTCCTGCGGAGCCGCTAAACCCCATGGTCCTGACGGAGTCCCCAGCATCCACTACGGACTACGAGAAATAGAATTATCGGTAAGTAAATTCTTATTTTTTGTAACAATAACTATGTACAAGTATTGCAGACAATCCGCACTTGGGATGGGCGCCCAGCATCCACTACGGACTACGAGAAATAGAATTATCGGTAAGTAAATTCTTATTTTCTCTAACGTCCTAGTGGATGCTGGGGACTCCGAAAGGACCATGGGGAATAGCGGCTCCGCAGGAGACTGGGCACAAAAGTAAAAAGCTTTAGGACTACCTGGTGTGCACTGGCTCCTCCCCCTATGACCCTCCTCCAAGCCTCAGTTAGATTTTTGTGCCCGAACGAGACGGGTGCAGGCTAAGGGGCTCTCCTGAGCTGCTTAGTGTAAAAGTTTAAAGTAGGTTTTTTATTTTCAGTGAGACCTGCTGGCAACAGGCTCACTGCACCGAGGGACTAAGGGGAGAAGAAGCGAACTCACCTGCGTGCAGAGTGGATTGGGCTTCTTAGGCTACTGGACATTAGCTCCAGAGGGACGATCACAGGCCCAGCCATGGATGGGTTCCGGAGCCGCGCCGCCGGCCCCCTTACAGAGCCAGAAGAGTGAAGAGGTCCGGAAAATCGTCGGCAGAAGACTTCTGTCTTCAATAAGGTAGCGCACAGCACCGCAGCTGTGCGCCATTGCTCTCAGCACACTTCACACTCCGGTCACTGAGGGTGCAGGGCGCTGGGGGGGGCGCCCTGAGACGCAATAAAAAACCTTTTTTTGGCAAAAAATACATCACATATAGCTCCTGGGCTATATGGATGCATTTAACCCCTGCCAATTTTTCCATTAAAAAGCGGGAGAAAGGCAGCCGAAAAAGGGGCGGAGCCTATCTCCTCAGCACACTGGCGCCATTTTTTCCTCACAGCTCCGTTGGGGGAAGGCTCCCTGACTCTCCCCTGCACTACAGAAACAGGGTAAAACAAGAGAGGGGGGGCACTAATTTGGCATATTAATATATACAGCAGCTATATTAGGGAAAAACACTTTTCTCTAACGTCCTAGTGGATGCTGGGGACTCCGAAAGGACCATGGGGAATAGCGGCTCCGCAGGAGACTGGGCACAAAGTAAAAGCTTTAGGACTAGCTGGTGTGCACTGGCTCCTCCCCCTATGACCCTCCTCCAAGCCTCAGTTAAGATTTTGTGCCCGAACGAGAAGGGTGCAATCTAGGTGGCTCTCCTGAGCTGCTTAGAGTAAAAGTTTAAATAGGTTTTCTCTGACGTCCTAAGTGGATGCTGGGGACTCCGTCAGGACCATGGGGAATAGCGGCTCCGCAGGAGACAGGGCACAAAATTAAAAGTTTGACCACTAGGTGGTGTGCACTGGCTCCTCCCCCTATGACCCTCCTCCAAGCCTCAGTTAGGTTTTTGTGCCCGGCCGAGAAGGGTGCAATCTAGGTGGCTCTCCTAAAGAGCTGCTTAGAATAAAAGTTTGTTAGGTTTTTTATTTTCAGTGAGTCCTGCTGGCAACAGGCTCACTGCAACGCGGGACTAAGGGGAGAAGAAGCGAACTCACCTGCGTGCAGGATGGATTGGCTTCTTAGGCTACTGGACACTAGCTCCAGAGGGACGATCACAGGTACAGCCTGGATGGGTCACCGAAGCCGCGCCGCCGGCCCCCTTACAGATGCTGAAGAGAGAAGAGGTCCAGAAATCGGCGGCTGAAGACTTCCCAGTCTTCTTAAGGTAGCGCACAGCACTGCAGCTGTGCGCCATTGCTCTCAGCACACTTCACACCGCGGTCACTGAGGGTGCAGGGCGCTGGGGGGGGGGGGGGCGCCCTGGGCAGCAATGTAATTACCTTTACTGGCTAAAAATACATCACATATAGCCCCTGGGCTATATGGATGTATTTAACCCCTGCCAGGATTACAGAAAAAACCGGGAGAAGAGCCCGCCGTTTTAGGGGGCGGGGCCTATTCTCCTCAGCACACGGCACCATTTTCCTGCTCAGCTCTGCTGTGAGGAAGGCTCCCAGGCTCTCCCCTGCACTGCACTACAGAAACAGGGTTAAATCAGAGAGGGGGGGCACTTATTTGGCGATATGATTACATATGTTAAAATGCTATAAGGGAAAACACTTGTATAAGGGGTTGTCCCTGTATAATTATAGCGTTTTTGGTGTGTGCTGGCAAACTCTCCCTCTGTCTCCCCAAAGGGCTAGTGGGGTCCTGTCCTCTATCAGAGCATTCCCTGTGTGTGTGCTGTGTGTCGGTACGTGTGTGTCGACAGGTATGAGGACGATGTTGGTGTGGAGGCGGAGCAATTGCCTGTAATGGGATGTCACCCCCTAGGGAGTCGACACCGGAATGGATGGCTTTATTTATGGAATTACGTGATAGTGTCAACACGCTACAAGGTCGGTTGACGATATGAGAGGGCCGGCAAAGCAATTAGTACCTGTCCAGGCGTCTCAAACACCGTCAGGGGCTTTAAAACGCCCATTACCTCAGTCGGTCGACAGACACGGACACTGACTCCAGTGTCGACGGTGAAGAAACAAACGTATTTTCCAGTAGGGCCACACGTTACATAATCACGGCAATGAAGGAGGCGTTACATATTTCTGATACTACAAGTACCACAAAAATGGGTATTATGTGGGGTGTGAAAAAACTACCTGTAGTTTTTCCTGAAATCAGATGAATTGATTGAAGTGTGTGATGAAGCGTGGGTTACCCCCGATAGGAAGTTGCTAATTTCAGAGAAGTTATTGGCATTATACCCTTTCCCGCCAGAGGTTAGGGCGCGCTGGGAAACACCCTCTAGGGTAGATAAGGCGCTCACACGCTTATCAAAACAAGTGGCGTTACCGTCTCCTGATACGGCCGCCCTCAAAATCCAGCTGATAGGAGGCTGGAAAATACTCTAAAAAGTATATACACACATACTGATGTTATACTGCGACCAGCAATCGCCCCAGCATGGATGTGCAGTGCTGGGGGGGTTTGGTCGGAATCTCTGACTGGAAATATTGATACCCTGAATAGCGACAATATTTTATTGACTATAGAGCATTTAAAGGATGCATTTTCTTTATATGCGAGATGCACAGAGGGATATTTGCACTCTGGCATCAAGGGTAAGTGCGCTGTCCATTTCTGCCAGAAGAAGTGTATGGACGCGACAGTGGTCAGGTGATGCGGATTCCAAGCGGCATATGGAAGTTTGCCGTATAAAGGGGAGGAATTATTTGGGGTCGGTCTATCGGACTTGGTGGCCACGGCAACAGCCGGAAAATCCACCTTTTTTACCTCAGGTCACCTCCCAACAGAAAAAGACACCGTCTTTTCAGCCTCAGTCCTTTCGTTCTCATAAGAACAAGCGGGCAAAAGGCCATTCATATCTGCCCGAGGCAAAGGAAAGGGTAAGAGACTGCAGCAAGCAGCTCCTTCCCAGGAGCAGAAGCACTCCCCCGCTTCTGAAAAGTCCTCAGCATGTCGCTGGGGCCTTACAAGCGGACTCAGGTCCGGTGGGGGGGTCGTCTCAAGAATTTCAGCGCGCAGTGGGCTCACTCGCAAGTCGACCCCTGGATCCTGCAGGTAGTATCACAGGGGTACAGATTGGAATTCGAGACGTCTCTTCCTCGCAGATTCCTGAAATCTGCTTTACCAACATCTCCCTCCGACAGGGAGACGGTGTTGGAAGCTATTCACAAGCTGTATTCCCAGCAAGTAATAGTCAAGGTACCCCTACTACAACAAGGAATGGGGTATTATTCCACGCTGTTTGTGGTACCGAAGCCGGACGGCTGGGTGAGACCTATTCTAAGTCTGAAATCTTTTGAACACTTACATACAAAGGTTCAAGTTCAAGATGAAATCACTCAGAGCAGTGATAGCGAATCTGGAAGAAGGGGACTTTATGGTGTCCTTGGACATCAAGGATGCTTACCTCCATGTCCCAATTTGCCCTTCAAACCAAGGGTACCTCAGGTTCGTGGTACAAAACTGCCACTATCAGTTTCAGACGTTGCCGTTTGGATTGTCCACGGCACCCCGGGTCTTTACCAAGGTAATGGCCGAAATGATGATTCTTCTTCGAAGAAAAGGTGTATTAATTATCCCTTACTTGGACGATCTCCTGATAAGGGCAAGATCCAGAGAACAGTTAGAGGCCGGTGTAGCACTAACCCAAGTAGTGCTGCAACAGCACGGGTGGATTCTAAATTTTCCAAAATCCCAGCTGAGCCCGACGACACGTCTGCTGTTCCTAGGGATGATTCTGGACACAGTTCAGAAAAAGCCAGGGAGTTATCCGAGCTAGTCAGGAACCTCCTAAAACCAGGAAAAGGGTCAGTGCATCAAGGCACAAGAGTCCTGGGTAAATGATGGCTTCTTACGAAGCGATTCCATTCGGCAGATTCCACGCAAGAACCTTTCAGTGGAATCTGCTGGACGAATGGTCCGGATCGCATCTTCAGATGCATCAGCGGATAGCCCCGTCTCCAAGGACAAGGGGGTCTCTTCTGTGGTGGTTGCAGAGTGCTCACCTTTTTGGAGGGCCGCAGATTCGGCATTCAGGACTGGGTCCTGGTGACCACGAATGCCAGCTTGAGAGGCTGGGGAGCAGTCACACAGGGAAGAAATTTCCAGGGAGTGTGGTCAAGCCTGGAGACTTCACTTCACATAAATATACTGGAGCTAAGGGCAATTTACAATGCTCTAAGCCTGGCAAGACCTCTGCTTCAGGGTCAGCCGGTGTTGAACCAGTAGGGCAACACCACGGCAGTCGCCCACGTAAACAGACAGGGCGACACAAGAAGCAGGAGGGCAATGGCAGAAGCTGCAAGGATTTTTCACTGGGCAGAAAATCATGTGATAGCACTGTCAGCAGTGTTCATTCCGGGAGTGGACAACTGGGAAGCAGACTTCCTCAGCAGACACGATCACCACCCGGGAGAGTGGGGACTTCATCCAGAAGTCTTCCACATGATTGTGAACCGTTGGGAAAAAAACAAAGGTGGACATGATGGCGTCCCGCCTCAACAAAAAACTGGACAGGTATTGCGCCAGGTCAAGAGACCCTCAGGCAATAGCTGTGGACGCGTTGGTAACACCATGGGTGTACCAGTCAATGTATGTGTTCCCCCCTCTGCCTCTCATACCCAAGGTACTGAGAATTATAAGGCGAAGGGGAGTAAGAACGATACTCGTGGTTCCGGATTTGCCAAGAAAGACTTGGTACCCGGAACTTCAAGAGATGCGCACGGAGGATCCGTGCACTCTACCTCTAGACTTACCGCGGCTGCGTTTGACGGCATGGCGGTTGAACGCCGGATCCTGAAGGAGAGGGCTCCGACGGAGGAATTTCAACTGGGTCGATTCCTACATTTCCTGCAAACAGGATTGTCTATGGGCCTCAAATTGGGGTCCATTAAGGTTCAAATTTCGGCCCTGTCGATTTCCTTCCAGAAAGAACTGGCTTCAGTTCCTGAAGTCCAAGCTTTTGTCAAAGGAGTACTACATATACAGCCCCGGTTGTGCCTCCAGTGGCACCGTGGGATCTCAATGTAGTTTTTGGGATTCCTCAAATCCCATTGGTTTGAGCCATTCAAATCGGTGGATTTGAAATATCTTACATGGAAAGTGACCATGCTACTGGCCCTGGCTTCGGCCAGGAGAGTGTCAGAATTGGCGGCTTTTTCGTACAAAAGCCATATCTGATTTTCCATTGGGACAGGGCAAAACTGCGGACGCGTCCTCAGTTTCTCCCTAAGGTGGTATCAGCGTTTCACCTGAACCAACCTATTGTGGTGCCTGCGGCTTCTAGCGACTTGGAGGACTCCAAGTTGTTCGACGTTGTCAGAGCCTTAAAAATGTATATATATATATATTTCAAGGACGGCTGGAGTCAGAAAGTCTGACTCGCTGTTTATACTGTATGCACCCAACAAGCTGGGTGTTCCTGCGTCTAAGCAGACGATTGCTCGTTGGATTTGTAGCACAATTCAACTTGCGCATTCTGTGGCAGGCCTGCCACAGCCAAAATCTGTAAATGCCCACTCCACAAGGAAGGTGGGCTCACCTGGGGCGGCTGCCCGAGGGGTCTCGGCATTACAACGCTGCCGAGCAGCTACGTGGTCAGGGGAGAACACGTTTGTAAAATTCTACAAATTTGATACCCTGGCTAAGGAGGACCTGGAGTTCTCTCATTCGGTGCTGCAGAGTCATCCGCACTCTCCCGCCCGTTTGGGAGCTTTGGTATAATCCCCATGGTCCTGACGGAGTCCCCAGCATCCACTTAGGACGTCAGAGAAAATAAGAATTTACTTACCGATAATTCTATTTCTCGTAGTCCGTAGTGGATGCTGGGCGCCCATCCCAAGTGCGGATTGTCTGCAATACTTGTACATAGTTATTGTTACAAAAATCGGGTTATTATTGTTGGAAGCCATCTTTTCAGAGGCTCCTCTGTTATCATGCTGTTAACTGGGTTCAGATCTCAAGTTGTACAGTGTGATTGGTGTGGCTGGTATGAGTCTTACCCGGGATTCAAAATCCTTCCTTATTGTGTACGCTCGTCCGGGCACAGTATCCTAACTGAGGCTTGGAGGAGGGTCATAGGGGGAGGAGCCAGTGCACACCACCTAGTTGTCAAACTTTTAATTTTGTGCCCTGTCTCCTGCGGAGCCGCTATTCCCCATGGTCCTGACGGAGTCCCCAGCATCCACTACGGACTACGAGAAATAGAATTATCGGTAAGTAAATTCTTATTTTTTTATTTTCAGTGAGACCTGCTGGCAACAGGCTCACTGCATCGAGGGACTAAGGGGAGAAGAAGCGAACTCACCTGCGTGCAGAGTGGATTGGGCTTCTTAGGCTACTGGACATTAGCTCCAGAGGGACGATCACAGGCCCAGCCATGGATGGGTCCCGGAGCCGCGCCGCCGGCCCCCTTACAGAGCCAGAAGAGTGAAGAGGTCCGGAAAATCGGCGGCAGAAGACGTCCTGTCTTCAATAAGGTAGCGCACAGCACCGCAGCTGTGCGCCATTGCTCTCAGCACACTTCACACTCCGGTCACTGAGGGTGCAGGGCGCTGGGGGGGGGCGCCCTGGGACGCAATGAAAATACCTTAAATGGCTAAAAATACATCACATATAGCTCCTGGGCTATATGGATGTATTTAACCCCTGCCAGTTTTCCATTAAAAAGCGGGAGAAAGGTCGCCGAAAAAGGGGCGGAGCCTATCTCCTCAGCACACAAGCGCCATTTTTTTCCTCACAGCTCCGTTGGAGGAAGGCTCCCTGACTCTCCCCTGCAGTCCTGCACTACAGAAACAGGGTAAAACAAGAGAGGGGGGGCACTAAATTGGCATATTAATATATACAGCAGCTATATTAGGGAAAAACACTTATATAAGGTTATCCCTGTATATATATAGCGCTCTGGTGTGTGCTGGCAAACTCTACCTCTGTCTCCCCAAAGGGCTAGTGGGGTCCTGTCCTCTATCAGAGCATTCCCTGTGTGTGTGCTGTGTGTCGGTACGCTGTGTCGACATGTATGAGGAGGAAAATGGTGTGGAGGCGGAGCAATTGCCTGTGTTAGTGATGTCACCCCCTAGGGAGTCGACACCTGACTGGATGGTCTTATGGAAAGAATTACGTGATAGTGTCGGCACTTTACAAAAGACTGTTGACGACATGAGACAGCCGGCAAATCAGTTAATACCTGTACAGGCGTCTCAAACACCGTCGGGGGCTATAAAACGCCCGTTACCTCAGGTCGATACAGACACTGACACGGACACTGACTCCAGTGTCGACGGTGAGGAAACAAACGTATTTTCCAGTAGGGCCACACGTTACATGATCACGGCAATGAAGGAGGTTTTGAACATTTCTGATACTACAAGTACCACAAAAAAGGGTATTATGTGGGGTGTGAAAAAACTACCCGTAGTTTTTCCTGAATCAGATGAATTAAATGAGGTGTGTGATGAAGCGTGGGTTTCCCCCGATAAAAAACTGCTAATTTCTAAAAAATTATTGGCATTATACCCTTTCCCGCCAGAGGTTAGGGCGCGTTGGGAAACACCCCCTAGCGTAGATAAGGCGCTCACACGCTTATCAAAACAAGTGGCGTTACCGTCCCCTGATACGGCCGCCCTCAAGGAACCAGCTGATAGGAAGCTGGAAAATATCCTTAAAAGTATATACACACATACTGGTATTATACTGCGACCAGCAATCGCCTCAGCCTGGATGTGCAGTGCTGGGGTGGCTTGGTCGGATTCCCTGACTGAAAATATTGATACCCTGGACAGGGACAATATATTTTCTCTATCGTCCTAGTGGATGCTGGGGTTCCTGAAAGGACCATGGGGAATAGCGGCTCCGCAGGAGACAGGGCACAAAAAGTAAAGCTTTAGGATCAGGTGGTGTGCACTGGCTCCTCCCCCTATGACCCTCCTCCAAGCCTCAGTTAGATTTTTGTGCCCGGCCGAGAAGGGTGCAATCTAGGTGGCTCTCCTAAAGAGCTGCTTAGAAAAGTTTAGCTTAGGTTTTTTATTTTACAGTGAGTCCTGCTGGCAACAGGATCACTGCAACGAGGGACTTAGGGGAGAAGAAGTGAACTCACCTGCGTGCAGGATGGATTGGCTTCTTTGGCTACTGGACATTAGCTCCAGAGGGACGATCACAGGTACAGCCTGGATGGTCACCGGAGCCTCGCCGCCGGCCCCCTTGCAGATGCTGAAACGAGAAGAGGTCCAGAATCGGCGGCAGAAGACTCCTCAGTCTTCTTAACGTAGCGCACAGCACTGCAGCTGTGCGCCATTTCCTCTCAGCACACTTCACACGGCAGTCACTGAGGGTGCAGGGCGCTGGGAGGGGGGCGCCCTGGGAGGCAAATGAAAACCTTTTTTGGCTAAAAATACCTCACATATAGCCTCCGGGGGCTATATGGAGATATTTAACCCCTGCCAGAATCCATTAAAGAGCGGGAGACGAGGCCGCCGAAAAAGGGGCGGGGCCTATCTCCTCAGCACACAGCGCCATTTTCCCTCACAGAAAGGCTGGAGGGAAGGCTCCCAGGCTCTTCCCTGCACTGCACTACAGAAACAGGGTTAAAACAGAGAGGGGGGGCACTAATTTGGCATTAGAAATATATAAAAGATGCTATAAGGGAAAACACTTATATAAGGTTGTCCCTATATAATTATAGCGTTTTTGGTGTGTGCTGGCAAACTCTCCCTCTGTCTCTCCAAAGGGCTAGTGGGTCCTGTCCTCTATCAGAGCATTCCCTGTGTGTGTGCTGTGTGTCGGTACGTGTGTGTCGACATGTATGAGGACGATGTTGGTGAGGAGGCGGAGCAATTGCCTGTAATGGTGATGTCACTCTCTAGGGAGTCGACACCGGAATGGATGGCTTATTTAGGGAATTACGTGATAATGTCAACACGCTGCAAGGTCGGTTGACGACATGAGACGGCCGACAAACAATTAGTACCGGTCCAGACGTCTCAGAAACACCGTCAGGGGTTTTAAAACGCCCGTTTACTTTAGTCGGTCGACACAGACACGGACACGGACACTGAATCCAGTGTCGACGGTGAATAAACAAACGTATTCCTTATTAGGGCCACACGTTAAGGGCAATGAAGGAGGTGTTACATATTTCTGATACTACAAGTACCACAAAAGAGGGTATTATGTGGGATGTGAAAAAACTACCGTAGTTTTTCCTGAATCAGATAAATTAAATGAAGTGTGTGATGATGCGTGGGTTCCCCCCGATAGAAAATTATGGGCGGTATACCCTTTCCCGCCAGAAGTTAGGGCGCGTTGGGAAACACCCCTTAGGGTGGATAAGGCGCTCACACGCTTATCAAAACAAGTGGCGGTACCGTCTATAGATAGGGCCGTCCTCAAGGAGCCAGCTGACAGGAGGCTGGAAAATATCATAAAAAGTATATACACACATACTGGTGTTATACTGCGACCAGCGATCGCCTCAGCCTGGATGTGCAGAGCTGGGGTGGCTTGGTCGGATTCCCTGACTAAAAATATTGATACCCTTGACAGGGACAGTATTTTATTGACTATAGAGCATTTAAAGGATGCATTTTCTATATATGCGAGATGCACAGAGGGATATTTGCACTCTGGCATCAAGAGTAAGTGCGATGTCCATATCTGCCAGAAGATGTTTATGGACACGACAGTGGTCAGGTGATGCAGATTCCAAACGGCACAAAGGTGTATTGCCGTATAAAGGAAGAGGAGTTATTTGGGGTCGGTCCATCGGACCTGGTGGCCACGGCAACTGCTGGAAAATCCACCGTTTTTACCCTAAGTCACATCTCTGCAGAAAAAGACACCGTCTTTTCAGTCTCAGTCCTTTCGTCCCTATAAGAGTCATATCTGCCCAGGGATAGAGGAAAGGGAAGAAGACTGCAGCAGGCAGCCCATTCCCAGGAACAGAAGCGTTCCACCGCTTCTGCCAAGCTCTCAGCATGACGCTGGGACCGTACAGGACCCCTGGATCCTACATGTAGTATCCCAGGGGTACAGATTGGAATGTCGAGACGTTTCCCCTTCGCAGGCTCCTGAAGTCTGGTTTACCAAGGTCTCCCTCCGACAAGGAGGCAGTATGGGAAACAATTCACAAGCTGTATTCCCAGCAGGTGATAATCAAATTACCCCTCCTACAACAAGAAAAGGGGTATTATTCCACATTATATTGTGGTACTGAAGCCAGAAGGCTAGGTGAGACCTATTCTAAATCTAAAAAAATTTGAACACTTACAAAGGTTCAAATCAAGATGGAGTCACTCAGAGCAGTGATAACGAACCAGGAAGAAGGGGACTATATAGTGTCCCGAGACATCAGGGATGCTTACCTCCATGTCCAAAATTTGCCCTTCTCACTAAGGGTACCTCAGGTTCGTGGTACAGAACTGTCACTATCAGTTTCAGACGCTGCCGTTTGGATTGTCCACGGCACCCCGGGTCTTTACCAAGGTAATGGCCGAAATGATGATTCTTCTTCGAAGAAAAGGCGTCTTAATTATCCCTTACTTGGACGATCTCCTGATAAGGGCAAAGTCCAGGGAACAGTTGGAGGTCGGAGTAGCACTATCTC
Source organism: Pseudophryne corroboree (assembly GCF_028390025.1). NCBI lineage: Eukaryota > Metazoa > Chordata > Amphibia > Anura > Myobatrachidae > Pseudophryne > Pseudophryne corroboree. Next base: position 607,487,109 of record NC_086446.1, read on the forward strand.
GGATACTGCTACAACAGCACGGGTGGATTCTAAATATTCCAAAATCGCAGCTGATCCCGACGACAAGTCTGCTGTGCCTAGGGATGATTCTGGACACAGTCCAGAAAAAGGTGTTTTCTCCCGGAAGAGAAAGCCAGGGAGTTATCCGAGCTAGTCAGGAACCTCCTAAAATCAGTGCATCATTGCACAAGGGTCCTGGTAAAGATGGTGACTTCCTACGAAGCAATTCCATTCGGCAGATTTCACGCAAGAACTTTTCAGTGGGATCTGCTGGACAAATGGTCCGGATCGCATCTTCAAATGCATCAGCGGATAACCCTGTCTCCAAGGACAAGGGTGTCTCTCCTGTGGTGGTTACAGAGTGCTCATCTCCTAGAGGGCCGCAGATTCGGCATTCAGGATTGGGTCCTGGTGACCACGGATGCCAGCCTGAGAGGCTGGGGAGCAGTCACACAGGGAAGAAATTTCCAGGGCTTGTGGTCAAGCATGGAAACGTCACTTCACATAAATATCCTGGAACTAAGGGCCATTTACAATGCCCTAAGTCAGGCAAGACCTCTGCTTCAGGGTCAGCCGGTGTTGATCCAGTCGGACAACATCACGGCAGTCGCCCACGTAAACAGACAGGGCGGCACAAAAAGCAGGAGGGCAATGATGGAAGTGGCAAGGATTCTTCGCTGGGCGGAGAATCATGTGATAGCACTGTCAGCAGTGTTCATTCCGGGAGTGGACAACTGGGAAGCAGACTTCCTCAGCAGACACGATCTTCACCCGGGGGAGTGGGGACTTCACCCAGAAGTCTTCCACATGATTGTGAACCGTTGGGAAAAACCAAAGGTGGACATGATGGCGTCCCGCCTCAACAAAAAACTGGACAGATATTGCGCCAGGTCAAGGGACCCTCAGGCAATAGCTGTGGACGCTCTGGTAACACCGTGGGTGTACCAGTCAGTGTATGTGTTCCCTCCTCTTCCTCTCATACCAAAAGTACTGAGAATCATAAGAAGGAGAGGAGTAAAGACTATACTCGTGGCTCCGGATTGGCCAAGAAGGACTTGGTACCCGGAAATTCAAGAGATGCTCACGGAAGACCCGTGGCCTCTACCTCTAAGAAAAGACCTGCTCCAGCAGGGACCATGTCTGTTCCAAGACTTACCGCGGCTGCGTTTGACGGCATGGCGGTTGAACGTCGGATCCTGAAGGAAAAAGGCATTCCGGATGAAGTCATCCCTACCCTGATCAAAGCCAGGAAGGATGTAACCATACAACATTATCACCGTATTTGGCGTAAATATGTTGCGTGGTGCGAGGCCAGGAAGGCCCCTACAGAGGAATTTCAACTGGGTCGTTTCCTGCATTTCCTGCAAACAGGACTGTCTATGGGCCTCAAATTAGGGTCCATTAAGGTTCAAATTTCGGCCCTGTCAATATTCTTCCAAAAAGAACTGGCTTCTGTTCCTGAAGTTCAGACGTTTGTCAAGGGAGTACTGCATATACAGCCTCCTTTTGTGCCTCCAGTGGCACCTTGGGATCTCAATGTAGTTTTGGGATTCCTAAAATCACATTGGTTTGAACCACTCACCACTGTGGACTTAAAATATCTCACATGGAAAGTGGTAGTGCTGTTAGCCCTGGCTTCAGCCAGGCGTGTCTCAGAATTGGCGGCTTTATCCTATAAAAGCCCTTACCTAATTTTTCATACGGACAGGGCAGAATTGAGGACTCGTCCTCAATTTCTTCCTAAGGTGGTTTCAGCATTTCACTTAAACCAGCCTATTGTGGTGCCTGCGGCTACTAGGGACTTGGAGGATTCCAAGTTGCTGGACGTAGTCAGGGCCCTGAAAATATGTTTCCAGGACGGCTGGAGTCAGAAAATCTGATTCGCTGTTTATCCTGTATGCACCCAACAAGCTGGGTGCTCCTGCTTCTAAGCAGACGATTGCTCGTTGGATTTGTAGTACAATTCAGCTTGCACATTCTGTGGCAGGCCTGCCACAGCCAAAATCTGTAAAAGCCCATTTCACACGGAAAGTGGGCTCATCTTGGGCGGCTGCCCGAGGGGTCTCGGCTTTACAACTTTGCCGAGCAGCTACTTGGTCAGGGGCAAACACGTTTGCTAAATTCTACAAATGTGATACCCTGGCTGAGGAGGACCTGGAGTTCTCTCATTCGGTGCTGCAGAGTCATCCGCACTCTCCCGCCCATTTGGGAGCTTTGGTATAATCCCCATGGTCCTTTCGGAGTCCCCAGCATCCACTAGGACGTTAGAGAAAATAAGAATTTACTTACCGATAATTCTATTTCTCATAGTCCGTAGTGGATGCTGGGCGCCCATCCCAAGTGCGGATTGTCTGCATTACTTGTACATAGTTATTGTTACAAAAATCAGGTTATTGTTGTTGTGAGCCATCTTTTCAGAGGCTCCTTCTGTTATCATGCTGTTAACTGGGTTCAGATCACAAGTTGTACGGTGTGATTGGTGTGGCTGGTATGAGTCTTACCCGGGATTCAAAATCCTTCCTTATTGTGTACGCTCGTCCGGGCACAGTATCCTAACTGAGGCTTGGAGGAGGGTCATAGGGGGAGGAGCCAGTGCACACCAGCTAGTCCTAAAGCTTTTACTTTGTGCCCAGTCTCCTGCGGAGCCGCTATTCCCCATGGTCCTTTCGGAGTCCCCAGCATCCACTACGGACTATGAGAAATAGAATTATCGGTAAGTAAATTCTTATTATATAAGGTTATCCTTGTATATATATAGCGCTCTGGTGTGTGCTGGCAAACTCTCCCTCTGTCTCCACAAAGGGCTAGTGGGGTCCTGTCCTCTATCAGAGCATTCCCTGTGTGTGTGCTGTGTGTCGGTACGCTGTGTCGACATGTATGAGGAGGAAAATGGTGTGGAGGCGGAGCAATTGCCTGTGTTAGTGATGTCACCCCCTAGGGAGTCGACACCTGAATGGATGGTCTTATGGAAAGAATTACGTGATAGTGTCGGCACTTTACAAAAGACTGTTGACGACATGAGACAGCCGGCAAATCAGTTAATACCTGTACAGGCGTCTCAAACACCGTCAGGGGCTATAAAACGCCCGTTACCTCAGGTCGATACAGACACTGACACGGACACTGACTCCAGTGTCGACGGTGAGGAAACAAACGTATTTTCCAGTAGGGCCACACGTTACATGATCACGGCAATGAAGGAGGTTTTGAACATTTCTGATACTACAAGTACCACAAAAAAGGGTATTATGTGGGGTGTGAAAAAACTACCCGTAGTTTTTCCTGAATCAGATGAATTAAATGAGGTGTGTGATGAAGCGTGGGTTTCCCCCGATAAAAAACTGCTAATTTCTAAAAAATTATTGGCATTATACCCTTTCCCGCCAGAGGTTAGGGCGCGTTGGGAAACACCCCCTAGAGTGGATAAGGCGCTCACACGCTTATCAAAACAAGTGGCGTTACCGTCTCCTGATACGGCCGCCCTCAAGGAACCAGCTGATAGGAAGCTGGAAAATATCCTAAAAAGTATATACACACATACTGGTATTATACTGCGACCAGCAATCGCCTCAGCCTGGATGTGCAGTGCTGGGGTGGCTTGGTCGGATTCCCTGACTGAAAATATTGATACCCTGGACAGGGACAATATATTATTGACTATAGAGCATTTAAAGGATGCATTTCTATATATGCGTGATGCACAGAGGGATATTTGCACTCTGGCATCAAGAGTAAGTGCGATGTCCATTTCTGCCAGAAGAGGGTTATGGACGCGACAGTGGTCAGGTGATGCGGATTCCAAACGGCATATGGAAGTATTGCCGTATAAAGGGGAGGAGTTATTTGGGGTCGGTCTATCGGACCTGGTGGCCACGGCAACGGCTGGGAAATCCACCTTTTTACCCCAAGTCACCTCACAGCAGAAAAAGATACCGTCTTTTCAGGCTCAGTCCTTTCGTCCCCATAAGGGCAAGCGGGCAAAAGGCCACTCATATCTGCCCCGGGGCAGAGGAAGGGGAAAAAGACTGCAGCAGACAGCCTCTTCCCACAAACAGAAGCCCTCCCCCGCTTCTGCCAAGTCCTCAGCATGACGCTAGGGCCTTACAAGCGGACTCAGGCACGGTGGGGGCCCGTCTCAAGAATTTCAGTGCGCAGTGGGCTCACTCGCAAGTGGACCCCTGGATCCTGCAGGTAGTATCTCAGGGGTACAAATTGGAATTCGAGACGTCTCCCCCTCGCCGGTTCCTGAAGTCTGCTTTACCAACGTCTCCCCCCGACAGGGAGGCGGTATTGGAAGCCATTCACAAGCTGTATTCCCAGCAAGTGATAATCAAGGTACCCCTCCTACAACAGGGAAAGGGGTATTATTCCACGCTGTTTGTGGTACCGAAGCCGGACGGCTCGGTGAGACCCATTTTAAATCTGAAATCCTTGAACACTTACATAAAAAGGTTCAAGTTCAAGATGGAGTCACTCAGAACAGTGATAGTGAACCTGGAAGAAGGGGACTATATGGTGTCTCTGGACATCAAGGATGCTTACCTCCATGTCCCAATTTGCCCTTCTCACCAAGGGTGAGCATCCCTTGGTGAGAAGGGTACCTCAGGTTTGTGGTACAGAACTGTCACTATCAGTTTCAGACGCTGCCGTTTGGATTGTCCACGGCACCCCGGGTCTTTACCAAGGTAATGGCCGAAATGATGATTCTTCTTCGAAGAAAAGGCGTCTTAATTTTCTCTATCGTCCTAGTGGATGCTGGGGTTCCTGAAAGGACCATGGGGAATAGCGGCTCCGCAGGAGACAGGGCACAAAAAGTAAAGCTTTTCCAGATCAGGTGGTGTGCACTGGCTCCTCCCCCTATGACCCTCCTCCAGACTCCAGTTAGATTTTTGTGCCCAGCCGAGAAGGGTGCAATTCTAGGTGGCTCTCATAAAGAGCTGCTTAGAGAAAGTTTAGCTTAGGTTTTTTATTTTACAGTGATTCCTGCTGGCAACAGGATCACTGCAACGAGGGACAGAGGGGAGAAGAAGTGAACTCACCTGCGTGCAGGATGGATTGGCTTCTTGGCTACTGGACATCAGCTACAGAGGGACGATCACAGGTACAGCCTGGATGGTCACCGGAGCCGCGCCGCCGGCCCCCTTGCAGATGCTGAAGTAAGAAGAGGTCCAGAATCGGCGGCTGAAGACTCCTGCAGTCTTCTAAAGGTAGCGCACAGCACTGCAGCTGTGCGCCATTTTCCTCTCAGCACACTTCACACGCAGTCACTGAGGGTGCAGGGCGCTGGGGGGGGGCGCCCTGGGAGGCAAATGAAAACCTATTAAAAGGCTAAAAATACCTCACATATAGCCCCCAGAGGCTATATGGAGATATTTAACCCCTGCCTGTATTCACAAAATAGCGGGAGACGAGCCCGCCGAAAAAGGGGCGGGGCCTATCTCCTCAGCACACGGCGCCATTTCCTCTCACAGTTCCGCTGGTCAGGACGGCTCCCAGGTCTCTCCCCTGCACTGCACTACAGAAACAGGGTAAAACAGAGAGGGGGGGCAAATTTAATGGCAATATCTTGATATATATAAAGCAGCTATAAGGGAGCACTTATTATAAGGCTATCCCTGTCATATATAGCGCTTTTTGGTGTGTGCTGGCAGACTCTCCCTCTGTCTCCCCAAAGGGCTAGTGGGTCCTGTCTTCGTTTAGAGCATTCCCTGTGTGTCTGCTGTGTGTCGGTACGTGTGTGTCGACATGTATGAGGACGATATTGGTGTGGAGGCGGAGCAATTGCCAAATATGGGGATGTCACCTCCTAGGGGGTCGACACCAGAATGGATGCCTTTATTTGTGGAATTACGGGATAGCGTCAACTCGCTTAAGCAGTCGTTTGACGACATGAGGCGGCCGGACACCGTCAGGGGCTGTAAAACGCCCTTTGCCTCAGTCGGTCGACACAGACCCAGACACAGGCACTGATTCCAGTGGTGACGGTGACCAATCAACCGTATTTTCCAGTAGGGCCACACGTTATATGATTTTGGCAATGAAGGAGGCGTTACATTTAGCTGATACTACAGGTACCACTAAACAGGGTATTATGTGGGGTGTGAAAAAACTACCTATAGTTTTTCCTGAATCAGAAGAATTAAATGACGTGTGTGATAAAGCGTGGGTTGCCCCTGATAAAAAGCTGATAATTTCAAAGAAATTATTGGCATTATACCCTTTCCCGCCAGAGGTTAGGGAGCGCTGGGAAACACCTCCTAGGGTGGACAAGGCGCTAACACGCTTATCAAAACAAGTGGCGTTACCTTCTCCTGAGACGGCCGCACTTAAAGATCCATCAGATAGGAGGATGGAAAATATCCAAAAAAGTATATACACACATGCAGGTGTTATACTACGACCAGCTATAGCGACTGCCTGGATGTGCAGTGCTGGGGTAGTTTGGTCAGAGTCCCTGATTGAAAATATTGATACCCTGGACAGGGACAATATTTTACTGTCGTTAGAACAAATAAAGGATGCATTTCTTTATATGCGTGATGCACAGAGGGATATCTGCACACTGGCATCACGGGTAAGTGCTATGTCCATTTCGGCCAGAAGAGCTTTATGGACGCGACAGTGGACAGGCGATGCGGATTCAAAACGGCATATGGAAGTTTTGCCGTATAAAGGGGAGGAGTTATTTGGAGTCGGTCTATCAGATTTGGTGGCCACGGCTACAGCCGGGAAATCCACCTTTCTACCTCAAGTCACTCCCCAACAGAAAAAGGCACCGACTTTTCAACCGCAGCCCTTTCGTTCCTTTAAAAATGAGAGCAAAGGGCTATTCATATCTGCCACGAGGCAGAGGTCGAGGGAAGAAACAGCAACAGGCAGCTCCTTCCCAGGAACAGAAGCCCTCCCCGGCTTCTACAAAAGCCTCAGCATGACGCTGGGGCTTCTCAAGCGGACTCGGGGACGGTGGGAGGTCGTCTCAAAAATTACAGCGCGCAGTGGGCTCACTCGCAGGTAGATCCCTGGATCCTGCAGATAATATCTCAGGGGTACAGGTTGGAATTAGAGACAGATCCACCTCGCCGTTTCCTGAAGTCGGCTTTACCAACGTCCCCTTCCGAAAGGGAGACGGTTTTGGAAGCCATTCACAAGCTGTACTCTCAGCAGGTGATAGTCAAGGTACCTCTTCTACAACAAGGGAAGGGGTATTATTCCACTCTATTTGTGGTACCGAAGCCGGATGGCTCGGTAAGGCCTATTCTAAATCTGAAGTCCTTGAACCTGTACATAAAGAAGTTCAAGTTCAAGATGGAGTCACTCAGAGCAGTGATAGCGAACCTGGAAGAAGGGGACTTTATGGTATCCTTGGACATCAAGGATGCGTATCTCCACGTTCCAATTTACCCCTCACACCAGGGGTACCTCAGGTTCGTTGTACAAAACTGTCACTATCAGTTTCAGACGCTGCCGTTTGGTTTGTCCACGGCACCTCGGGTCTTTACAAAGGTAATGGCCGAGATGATGATTCTTCTTCGAAGAAAAGGCGTATTAATTATCCCATACTTGGACGATCTCCTAATAAGGGCAAGGTCCAGAGAACAGCTAGAGATGGGATTAGCAATATCTCAAGAGGTGCTAAAGCAGCACGGATGGATTCTGAATATTCCAAAATCCCAATTAATGCCGACAACTCGTCTGCTGTTCCTAGGGATGATTCTGGACACGGTTCAGAAAAAGGTTTTTCTTCCCGAGGAAAAAGCCAAGGAGTTATCCGACCTGGTCAGGAATCTCCTAAAACCAGGAAAGGTGTCTGTACATCAATGCACGCATCTTCAGATGCACCTGCGGATAACCCTGTCTCCAAGGACAAGGGTATCTCTTCTGTGGTGGTTGCAGAGGGCTCATCTATTGGAGGGCCGCAGATTCGGCATACAGGATTGGATCCTGGTGACCACGGACGCCAGCCTGAGAGGCTGGGGAGCAGTCACACAAGGAAGAAACTTCCAGGGAGTGTGGTCGAGCCTGGAAAAGTCTCTTCACATAAACATTCTGGAACTAAGAGCAATCTACAATGCTCTAAGCCAGGCGGAACCTCTGCTTCAAGGAAGACCGGTGTTGATCCAGTCGGACAACATCACGGCAGTCGCCCATGTAAACAGACAGGGCGGCACAAGAAGCAGGAGTGCAATGGCAGAAGCTGCCAGGATCCTTCGCTGGGCGGAGAATCACGTGATAGCACTGTCAGCAGTGTTCATCCCGGGAGTGGACAACTGGGAAGCAGACTTCCTCAGCAGACACGATCTTCACCCGGGAGAGTGGGGACTTCATCCAGAAGTTTTCCACATGCTAATAAACCGTTGGGAAAGACCAATGGTGGACATGATGGCGTCTCGCCTCAACAAAAAACTGGACAGGTATTGTGCCAGGTCAAGAGATCCGCAGGCAATAGCTGTGGACGCGCTGGTAACACCTTGGGTGTACCAGTCGGTGTATGTGTTTCCTCCTCTGCCTCTCATACCAAAGGTATTGAGAATCATACGGCAAAGCGGAGTAAGAACGATACTAGTGGCTCCGGATTGGCCAAGAAGGTCTTGGTACCCGGAACTTCAAGAGATGGTCACGGACGATCCGTGGCCTCTACCTCTAAGACAGGACCTGCTTCAGCAGGGACCGTGTCTATTCCAAGACTTACCGCGGCTGCGTTTGACGGCATGGCGGTTGAACGCCAGATCCTAAAAGGAAAAGGCATTCCAGAAGAAGTCATTCCTACCTTGATTAAGGCAAGAAAGGAAGTCACCGCGAAGCATTATCACCGCATTTGGCGGAAATATGTTGCGTGGTGCGAGGATCGGAGTGCTCCGACGGAGGAATTTCAACTGGGTCGTTTCCTACATTTCCTGCAATCAGGATTGTCTATGGGTCTCAAATTGGGATCTATTAAGGTTCAAATTTCGGCCCTGTCAATATTCTTCCAAAAAGAATTGGCCTCAGTTCCTGAGGTCCAGACTTTTGTCAAAGGAGTACTGCATATACAGCCTCCGGTGGCACCGTGGGATCTAAATGTAGTTTTAGATTTCCTCAAATCCCATTGGTTTGAACCACTAAAAAATGTGGATTTGAAATATCTCACATGGAAAGTGACTATGTTACTGGCCCTGGCGTCCGCCAGGAGAGTATCTGAACTGGCGGCTTTATCTTATAAAAGCCCTTATTTAATTTTCCATTCGGATAGGGCAGAGCTGCGGACGCGTCCGCATTTTCTCCCTAAGGTGGTATCAGCGTTTCACCTGAACCAGCCTATTGTAGTGCCTGCGGCTACAAGCGACTTGGAGGACTCCAAGTTGTTGGACGTTGTCAGAGCTTTAAAAATATACATTTCAAGGACGGCTGGAGTCAGAAAATCTGACTCGCTGTTTATACTGTATGCACCCAACAAGTTGGGTGCGCCTGCTTCTAAGCAGTCGATTGCTCGTTGGATTTGTAACACAATTCAACTTGCACATTCTGTGGCAGGCCTGCCACAGCCTAAATCTGTTAAGGCCCATTCCACAAGGAAGGTGGGCTCATCTTGGGCGGCTGCCCGAGGGGTCTCGGCATTACAACTCTGCCGAGCAGCTACGTGGTCAGGGGAGAACACGTTTGTAAAATTCTACAAATTTGATATCCTGGCAAAGGAGGACCTGGAGTTCTCTCATTCGGTGCTGCAGAGTCATCCGCACTCTCCCGCCCGTTTGGGAGCTTTGGTATAATCCCCATGGTCCTTTCAGGAACCCCAGCATCCACTAGGACGATAGAGAAAATAAGAATTTACTTACCGATAATTCTATTTCTCGGAGTCCGTAGTGGATGCTGGGCGCCCATCCCAAGTGCGGATTATCTGCAATACTTGTACATAGTTATTGTTAACTAATTCGGGTTATTGTTTAGGGAGCCATCTTTCAGAGGCTCCTCTGTTATCATACTGTTAACTGGGTTTAGATCACAAGTTGTACGGTGTGATTGGTGTGGCTGGTATGAGTCTTACCCGGGATTCAAAATCCTCCCTTATTGTGTACGCTCGTCCGGGCACAGTACCTAACTGGAGTCTGGAGGAGGGTCATAGGGGGAGGAGCCAGTGCACACCACCTGATCTGGAAAAGCTTTACTTTTTGTGCCCTGTCTCCTGCGGAGCCGCTATTCCCCATGGTCCTTTCAGGAACCCCAGCATCCACTACGGACTCCGAGAAATAGAATTATCGGTAAGTAAATTCTTATTATCCCTTACTTGGACGATCTCCTGATAAGGTCAAGGTCCAGAGAACAGTTAGAGGTCGGAGTAGCACTATCTCAAGTAGTACTACGACAGCACGGATGGATTCTAAATATTCCAAAATCGCAGCTGATTCCGACGACACGTCTGCTGTTCCTAGGAATGATTCTGGACACAGTACAGAAAAAGGTGTTTCTCCCGGACGAGAAAGCCAGGGAGTTATCCGACCTAGTCAGGAACCTCCTAAGACCAGGCCAAGTGTCAGTACATCAATGCACAAGGGTCCTGGGAAAGATGGTGGCTTTTTACGAAGCGATTCCATTCGGCAGATTCCACGCAAGAACTTTTCAGTGGGATCTGCTGGACAAATGGTCCGGATCGCATCTTCAAATGCATCAGCGGATAACCCTGTCTCCAAGGACAAGGGTGTCTCTCCTGTGGTGGTTACAGAGTGCTCATCTCCTAGAGGGCCGCAGATTCGGCATTCAGGATTGGGTCCTGGTGACCACGGATGCTAGCCTGAGGGGCTGGGGAGCAGTCACACAGGGAAGAAATTTCCAGGGCTTGTGGTCAAGCATGGAAACGTCACTTCACATAAATATCCTGGAACTCAGGGCCATTTACAATGCCCTAAGTCAGGCAAGACCTCTGCTTCAGGGTCAGCCGGTGTTGATCCAGTCGGACAACATCACGGCAGTCGCCCACGTAAACAGACAGGGCGGCACAAGAAGCAGGAGGGCAATGATGGAAGTGGCAAGGATTCTTCGCTGGGCGGAGAATCATGTGATAGCACTGTCAGCAGTGTTCATTCCGGGAGTGGACAACTGGGAAGCAGACTTCCTCAGCAGACACGATCTTCACCCGGGGGAGTGGGGACTTCACCCAGAAGTCTTCCACATGATTGTGAACCGTTGGGAAAAACCAAAGGTGGACATGATGGCGTCCCGCCTCAACAAAAAACTGGACAGATATTGCGCCAGGTCAAGGGACCCTCAGGCAATAGCTGTGGACGCTCTGGTAACACCGTGGGTGTACCAGTCAGTGTATGTGTTCCCTCCTCTTCCTCTCATACCAAAAGTACTGAGAATCATAAGAAGGAGAGGAGTAAAGACTATACTCGTGGCTCCGGATTGGCCAAGAAGGACTTGGTACCCGGAAATTCAAGAGATGCTCACGGAAGACCCGTGGCCTCTACCTCTAAGAAAGGACCTGCTCCAGCAGGGACCATGTCTGTTCCAAGACTTACCGCGGCTGCGTTTGACAGCATGGCGGTTGAACGTCGGATCCTGAAGGAAAAAGGCATTCCGGATGAAGTCATCCCTACCCTGATCAAAGCCAGGAAGGATGTAACCATACAACATTATCACCGTATTTGGCGTAAATATGTTGCGTGGTGCGAGGCCAGGAAGGCCCCTACAGAGGAATTTCAACTGGGTCGTTTCCTGCATTTCCTGCAAACAGGACTGTCTATGGGCCTCAAATTAGGGTCCATTAAGGTTCAAATTTCGGCCCTGTCAATATTCTTCCAAAAAGAACTGGCTTCTGTTCCTGAAGTTCAGACGTTTGTCAAGGGAGTACTGCATATACAGCCTCCTTTTGTGCCTCCAGTGGCACCTTGGGATCTCAATGTAGTTTTGGGATTCCTAAAATCACATTGGTTTGAACCACTCACCACTGTGGACTTAAAATATCTCACATGGAAAGTGGTAGTGCTGTTAGCCCTGGCTTCAGCCAGGCGTGTCTCAGAATTGGCGGCTTTATCCTATAAAAGCCCTTACCTAATTTTTCATACGGACAGGGCAGAATTGAGGACTCGTCCTCAATTTCTTCCTAAGGTGGTTTCAGCATTTCACTTAAACCAGCCTATTGTGGTGCCTGCGGCTACTAGGGACTTGGAGGATTCCAAGTTGCTGGACGTAGTCAGGGCCCTGAAAATATGTTTCCAGGACGGCTGGAGTCAGAAAATCTGATTCGCTGTTTATCCTGTATGCACCCAACAAGCTGGGTGCTCCTGCTTCTAAGCAGACGATTGCTCGTTGGATTTGTAGTACAATTCAGCTTGCACATTCTGTGGCAGGCCTGCCACAGCCAAAATCTGTAAAAGCCCATTCCACACGGAAAGTGGGCTCATCTTGGGCGGCTGCCCGAGGGGTCTCGGCTTTACAACTTTGCCGAGCAGCTACTTGGTCAGGGGCAAACACGTTTGCTAAATTCTACAAATTTGATACCCTGGCTGAGGAGGACCTGGAGTTCTCTCATTCGGTGCTGCAGAGTCATCCGCACTCTCCCGCCCGTTTGGGAGCTTTGGTATAATCCCCATGGTCCTTTCGGAGTCCCCAGCATCCACTAGGACGTTAGAGAAAATAAGAATTTACTTACCGATAATTCTATTTCTCATAGTCCGTAGTGGATGCTGGGCGCCCATCCCAAGTGCGGATTGTCTGCATTACTTGTACATAATTATTGTTACAAAAATCGGGTTATTGTTGTTGTGAGCCATCTTTTCAGAGGCTCCTTCTGTTATCATGCTGTTAACTGGGTTCAGATCACAAGTTGTACGGTGTGATTGGTGTGGCTGGTATGAGTCTTACCCGGGATTCAAAATCCTTCCTTATTGTGTACGCTCGTCCGGGCACAGTATCCTAACTGAGGCTTGGAGGATGGTCATAGGGGGAGGAGCCAGTGCACACCAGCTAGTCCTAAAGCTTTTACTTTGTGCCCAGTTTCCTGCGGAGCCGCTATTCCCCATAGTCCTTTTTCGGAGTCCCCAGCATCCACTACGGACTATGAGAAATAGAATTATCGGTAAGTAAATTCTTATTATATAAGGTTATCCTTGTATATATATAGCGCTCTGGTGTGTGCTGGCAAACTCTCCCTCTGTCTCCCCAAAGGGCTAGTGGGGTCCTGTCCTCTATCAGAGCATTCCCTGTGTGTGTGCTGTGTGTCGGTACGCTGTGTCGACATGTATGAGGAGGAAAATGGTGTGGAGGCGGAGCAATTGCCTGTGTTAGTGATGTCACCCCCTAGGGAGTCGACACCTGAATGGATGGTCTTATGGAAAGAATTACGTGATAGTGTCGGCACTTTACAAAAGACTGTTGACGACATGAGACAGCCGGCAAATCAGTTAATACCTGTACAGGCGTCTCAAACACCGTCAGGGGCTATAAAACGCCCGTTACCTCAGGTCGATACAGACACTGACACGGACACTGACTCCAGTGTCGACGGTGAGGAAACAAACGTATTTTCCAGTAGGGCCACACGTTACATGATCACGGCAATGAAGGAGGTTTTGAACATTTCTGATACTACAAGTACCACAAAAAAGGGTATTATGTGGGGTGTGAAAAAACTACCCGTAGTTTTTCCTGAATCAGATGAATTAAATGAGGTGTGTGATGAAGCGTGGGTTTCCCCCCGATAAAAAACTGCTAATTTCTAAAAAATTATTGGCATTATACCCTTTCCCGCCAGAGGTTAGGGCGCGTTGGGAAACACCCCCTAGAGTGGATAAGGCGCTCACACGCTTATCAAAACAAGTGGCGTTACCGTCTCCTGATACGGCCGCCCTCAAGGAACCAGCTGATAGGAAGCTGGAAAATATCCTAAAAAGTATATACACACATACTGGTATTATACTGCGACCAGCAATCACCTCAGCCTGGATGTGCAGTGCTGGGGTGGCTTGATCGGATTCCCTGACTGAAAATATTGATACCCTGGACAGGGACAATATATTATTGACTATAGAGCATTTAAAGGATGCATTTCTATATATGCGTGATGCACAGAGGGATATTTGCACTCTGGCATCAAGAGTAAGTGCGATGTCCATTTCTGCCAGAAGAGGGTTATGGACGCGACAGTGGTCAGGTGATGCGGATTCCAAACGGCATATGGAAGTATTGCCGTATAAAGGGGAGGAGTTATTTGGGGTCGGTCTATCGGACCTGGTGGCCACGGCAACGGCTGGGAAATCCACCTTTTTACCCCAAGTCACCTAACAGCAGAAAAAGATACCATCTTTTCAGGCTCAGTCCTTTCGTCCCCATAAGGGCAAGCGGGCAAAAGGCCACTCATATCTGCCCCGGGGCAGAGGAAGGGGAAAAAGACTGCAGCAGACAGCCTCTTCCCACGAACAGAAGCCCTCCCCCGCTTCTGCCAAGTCCTCAGCATGACGCTAGGGCCTTACAAGCGGACTCAGGCACGGTGGGGGCCCGTCTCAAGAATTTCAGTGCGCAGTGGGCTCACTCGCAAGTGGACCCCTGGATCCTGCAGGTAGTATCTCAGGGGTACAAATTGGAATTCGAGACGTCTCCCCCTCGCCGGTTCCTGAAGTCTGCTTTACCAACGTCTCCCCCCGACAGGGAGGCGGTATTGGAAGCCATTCACAAGCTGTATTCCCAGCAAGTGATAATCAAGGTACCCCTCCTACAACAGGGAAAGGGGTATTATTCCACGCTGTTTGTGGTACCGAAGCCGGACGGCTCGGTGAGACCCATTTTAAATCTGAAATCCTTGAACACTTACATAAAAAGGTTCAAGTTCAAGATGGAGTCACTCAGAGCAGTGATAGCGAACCTGGAAGAAGGGGACTATATGGTGTCTCTGGACATCAAGGATGCTTACCTCCATGTCCCAATTTGCCCTTCTCACCAAGGGTACCTCAGGTTTGTGGTACAGAACTGTCACTATCAGTTTCAGACGCTGCCGTTTGGATTGTCCACGGCACCCCGGGTCTTTACCAAGGTAATGGCCGAAATTATGATTCTTCTTCGAAGAAAAGGCGTCTTAATTATCCCTTACTTGGACGATCTCCTGATAAGGGCAAGGTCCAGAGAACAGTTAGAGGTCGGAGTAGCACTATCTCAAGTAGTACTACGACAGCACGGATGGATTCTAAATATTCCAAAATCGCAGCTGATTCCGACGACACGTCTGCTGTTCCTAGGAATGATTCTGGACACAGTACAGAAAAAGGTGTTTCTCCCGGAAGAGAAAGCCAGGGAGTTATCCGACCTAGTCAGGAACCTCCTAAGACCAGGCCAAGTGTCAGTACATCAATGCACAAGGGTCCTGGGAAAGATGGTGGCTTCTTACGAAGCGATTCCATTCGGCAGATTCCACGCAAGAACTTTTCAGTGGGATCTGCTGGACAAATGGTCCGGATCGCATCTTCAAATGCATCAGCGGATAACCCTGTCTCCAAGGACAAGGGTGTCTCTCCTGTGGTGGTTACAGAGTGCTCATCTCCTAGAGGGCCGCAGATTCGGCATTCAGGATTGGGTCCTGGTGACCACGGATGCTAGCCTGAGGGGCTGGGGAGCAGTCACACAGGGAAGAAATTTCCAGGGCTTGTGGTCAAGCATGGAAACGTCACTTCACATAAATATCCTGGAACTCAGGGCCATTTACAATGCCCTAAGTCAGGCAAGACCTCTGCTTCAGGGTCAGCCGGTGTTGATCCAGTCGGACAACATCACGGCAGTCGCCCACGTAAACAGACAGGGCGGCACAAGAAGCAGGAGGGCAATGATGGAAGTGGCAAGGATTCTTCGCTGGGCAGAGAATCATGTGATAGCACTGTCAGCAGTGTTCATTCCGGGAGTGGACAACTGGGAAGCAGACTTCCTCAGCAGACACGATCTTCACCCGGGGGAGTGGGGACTTCACCCAGAAGTCTTCCACATGATTGTGAACCGTTGGGAAAAACCAAAGGTGGACATGATGGCGTCCCGCCTCAACAAAAAACTGGACAGATATTGCGCCAGGTCAAGGGACCCTCAGGCAATAGCTGTGGACGCTCTGGTAACACCGTGGGTGTACCAGTCAGTGTATGTGTTCCCTCCTCTTCCTCTCATATCAAAAGTACTGAGAATCATAAGAAGGAGAGGAGTAAAGACTATACTCGTGGCTCCGGATTGGCCAAGAAGGACTTGGTACCCGGAAATTCAAGAGATGCTCACGGAAGACCCGTGGCCTCTACCTCTAAGAAAGGACCTGCTCCAGCAGGGACCATGTCTGTTCCAAGACTTACCGCGGCTGCGTTTGACGGCATGGCGGTTGAACGTCGGATCCTGAAGGAAAAAGGCATTCCGGATGAAGTCATCCCTACCCTGATCAAAGCCAGGAAGGATGTAACCATACAACATTATCACCGTATTTGGCGTAAATATGTTGCGTGGTGCGAGGCCAGGAAGGCCCCTACAGAGGAATTTCAACTGGGTCGTTTCCTGCATTTCCTGCAAACAGGACTGTCTATGGGCCTCAAATTAGGGTCCATTAAGGTTCAAATTTCGGCCCTGTCAATATTCTTCCAAAAAGAACTGGCTTCTGTTCCTGAAGTTCAGACGTTTGTCAAGGGAGTACTGCATATACAGCCTCCTTTTGTGCCTCCAGTGGCACCTTGGGATCTCAATGTAGTTTTGGGATTCCTAAAATCACATTGGTTTGAACCACTCACCACTGTGGACTTAAAATATCTCACATGGAAAGTGGTAGTGCTGTTAGCCCTGGCTTCAGCCAGGCGTGTCTCAGAATTGGCGGCTTTATCCTATAAAAGCCCTTACCTAATTTTTCATACGGACAGGGCAGAATTGAGGACTCGTCCTCAATTTCTTCCTAAGGTGGTTTCAGCATTTCACTTAAACCAGCCTATTGTGGTGCCTGCGGCTACTAGGGACTTGGAGGATTCCAAGTTGCTGGACGTAGTCAGGGCCCTGAAAATAAGAATTTACTTACCGATAATTCTATTTCTCGGAGTCCGTAGTGGATGCTGGGGTTCCTGAAAGGACCATGGGGAATAGCGGCTCCGCAGGAGACAGGGCACAAAAAGTAAAGCTTTAGGATCAGGTGGTGTGCACTGGCTCCTCCCCCTATGACCCTCCTCCAAGCCTCAGTTAGGTACTGTGCCCGGACGAGCGTACACAATAAGGAAGGATTTATGAATCCCGGGTAAGACTCATACCAGCCACACCAATCACACTGTACAACCTGTGATCTGAACCCAGTTAACAGTATGATAACAGCGGAGCCTCTGAAAGGATGGCTCACAACAATAATAACCCGATTTTTGTAACTATGTACAAGTAATGCAGATAATCCGCACTTGGGATGGGCGCCCAGCATCCACTACGGACTCCGAGAAATAGAATTATCGGTAAGTAAATTCTTATTTTCTCTATCGTCCTAGTGGATGCTGGGGTTCCTGAAAGGACCATGGGGATTATACCAAAGCTCCCAAACGGGCGGGAGAGTGCGGATGACTCTGCAGCACCGAATGAGAGAACTCCAGGTCCTCCTTAGCCAGGGTATCAAATTTGTAGGATTTTACAAACGTGTTTGCCCCTGACTAAATAGCCGCTCGGCAAAGTTGTAAAGCCGAGACCCCTCGGGCAGCCGCCCAAGATGAGCCCACCTTCCTTGTGGAATGGGCATTTACATATTTTGGCTGTGGCAGGCCTGCCACAGAATGTGCAAGCTGAATTGTATTACACATCCAACTAGCAAAAGTCTGCTTAAAAGCAAGAGCACCCAGTTTGTTGGGTGCATACAGGATAACAGCAAGTCAGTTTCCTGACTCCAGCCGTCCTGGAACCTATATTTTCAGGGCCCTGACCACATCTAGCAACTTGGAGTCCTCCAAGTCCCTAGTAGGCGCAAGACACCACAATAAGCTGGTTCAGGTGAAACACTGACACCACCTTAGGGAGTGAACTGGGGACGAGTCCGCAGCTCTGCCCTGTCCGAATGGACAAACAGATATGGGCTTTTTTGAGAAAAAAAACACCAATTTGACACTCGCCTGGTCCAGGCCAGGTCCAAGAGCATGTTCACTTTCCATGTGAGATGCTTCAAATCCACAGATTTGACTGGTTTTAAACCAATGTGTTTTGAGGAATCCCAGAACTACGTTGAGATCCCACAGTGCCACTGGAGGCACAAAAGGGGGTTGTATATGCAATACTCCCTTGACAAACTTCTGGACTTCAGGAACTGAAGCCAATTCTTTCTGTAAGAAAAATCGACAGGGCCGAAATTTGAACCTTAATGGACCCCAATTTGAGGCCCATAGACACTCCTGTTTGCAAGAAATGCAGGAATCGACCGAGTTGAAATTTCTTCGTGGGGCCTTCCTGGCCTCACACCACGCAACATATTTTCGCCACATGTGGTGATAATGTTGTGCGGTCACCTCCTTTCTGGCTTTGACCAGGGTAGGAATGACCTCTTCCTGAATGCCTTTTCCCTTAGGATCCGGCGTTCCACCGCCATGCCGTCAAACGCAGCTGCGGTAAGTCTTGGAACAGACATGGTACTTGCTGAAACAAGTCCCTTCTTAGCGGCAGAGGCCATAAGTCCTCTGTGAGCATCTCTTGAAGTTCCGGGTACCAAGTCCTTCTTGGCCAATCCGGAGCCATGAGTATAGTTCTTACTCCTCTACGTCTTATAATTCTCAGTACCTTAGGTATGAAAAGCAGAGGATGGAACACATACACCGACTGGTACACCCACGGTGTTACCAGAACGTCCACAGCTATTGCCTGAGGGTCTCTTAACCTGGCGCAATACCTGTCCCGTTTTTTTTGTTCAGACGGGACGCCATCATGTCCACCTTTGGTAATTCCCAACGGTTTACAATTATGTGGAAAACTTCCCCATGAAGTTCCCACTCTGCCGGGTGGAGGTCGTGCCTACTGAGGAAGTCTGCTTCCCAGTTTCCATTCCCGGAATGAAACACTGCTGACAGTGCTATCACATGATTTTCCGCCCAGCGAAAAGTCCTTGCAGTTTTTGCCACTGCCCTCCTGCTTCTTGTGCCGCCCTGTCTATTTACGTGGGCGACTGCCGTGATGTTTTATCCCACTGGATCAATACCGGCTGACCTTGAAGCAGAGGTCTTGCTAAGCTTAGAGCATTATAAATTTACCCTTAGCTATATTTATGTGGAGAAAAATCTCCAGACTTGATCACACTCCCTGGAAATTTTTTCCTTGTGTGACTGCTCCCCAGCCTCTCGGGCTGGCCTCCGTGGTCACCAACATCCAAAACTGAATGCCGAATCTGCGGCCCTCTAGAAGATGAGCACTCTGTAACCACCACAGGAGAGACACCCTTGTCCTTGGATATAGGGTTATCCGCTGATGCATCTGAAGATGCGATCCGGACCATTTGTCCAGCAGATCCCACTGAAAAG
The DNA here is from genome assembly GCF_028390025.1 of Pseudophryne corroboree. Taxonomy (NCBI): domain Eukaryota; kingdom Metazoa; phylum Chordata; class Amphibia; order Anura; family Myobatrachidae; genus Pseudophryne; species Pseudophryne corroboree. The sequence continues at coordinate 607,506,557 of NC_086446.1, forward strand.
TTCTTGCATGAAATCTGCCGACTGGAATTGCTTCGAAGGAAGTCACCATTTTTTTACCATGGCCCTTGTGCAATGATGCACTGATTTTAGGAGGTTCCTGACTAGCTCGGATAACTCCCTGGCTTTCTCTTCCGGGAGAAACACCTTTTTCTGGACTGTGTCCAGAATCATCCCTAAGCACAGGAGACTTGTTGTCGGGATCAGCTGCGATTTTGGAATATTTAGAATCCACCCCTGCTGTTGTAACAGTATCCGAGATAGTGCTACTCCGACCTCCAACTGTTCCCTGGACTTTGCCCTTATCAGGAGATCGTCCAAGTAAGGGATAATTAAGACGCCTTTTCTTCGAAGAAGAACCATCATTTCGGCCATTACCTTGGTAAAGACCCGGGGTGCCGTAGACAATCCAAACGGCAGCGTCTGAAACTGATAGTGACAGTTCTGTACCACGAACCTGAGGTACCCTTAGTGATAAGGGCAAATTTGGGACATGGAGGTAAGCATCCCTGATGTCTCGGGACACCAGATAGTCCCCTACTTCCCGGTTCGTTATCACTGCTCTGAGTGACTCCATCTTGATTTGAACCTTTGTAAGTGTTCAAATTTTTTTAGATTTAGAATAGGTCTCACCTAGCCTTCTGGCTTCAGTACCACAATATAGTGTGGAATAATACCCCTTTTCTTGTTGTAGGAGGGGTAATTTAATTATCACCTGCTGGGAATACAGCTCGTGAATTTTTTCCCATACTGCCTCCTTGTCGGAGGGAGACCTTGGTAAAGCAGACTTCAGGAGCCTGCGCAGGGGAAACGTCTCGACATTCCAAACTGTACCCCTGGGATACTACTTGTAGGATCCAGGGGTCCTGTACGGTCTCAGCGTCATGCTGAGAGCTTGTCAGAAGCGGTGGAACGCTTCTGTTCCTGGGAATGGGCTGCCTGCTGCAGTCTTCTTCCCTTTCCTCTATCCCTGGGCAGATATGACTCTTATAGGGACGAAAGGACTGAAGCTGAAAAGACGGTGTCTTTTTCTGCAGAGATGTGACTTAGGGTAAAAACGGTGGATTTTCCAGCAGTTGCCGTGGCCACCAGGTCCGATGGACCGACCCCAAATAACTCCTCTTCCTTTATACGGCAATACACCTTTGTGCCGTTTGGAATCTGCATCACCTGACCACTGTCGTGTCCATAAACATCTTCTGGCAGATATGGACATCGCACTTACTCTTGATGCCAGAGTGCAAATATCCCTCTGTGCATCTCGCATATATAGAAATACATCCTTTAAATGCTCTATATTTTTAGTCAGGGAATCCGACCAAGCCACCCCAGCTCTGCCCATCCAGGCTGAGGCGATCGCTGGTCGCAGTATAACACCAGTATGTGTGTATATACTTTTTATGATATTTTTCCAGCCTCCTGTCAGCTGGCTCCTTGAGGACGGCCCTATCTATAGACGGTACCGCCACTTGTTCTGATAAGCGTGTGAGCGCCTTATCCACCCTAAGGGGTGTTTCCCAAAGCGCCCTAACTTCTGGCGGGAAAGGGTATACCGCCCATATTTTCTATCGGGGGGAACCCACGCATCATCACACACTTCATTTAATTTATCTGATTCAGGAAAAACTACGGTAGTTTTTTCACATCCCACATAATACCCTCTTTTGTGGTACTTGTAGTATCAGAAATATGTAACCCTCCTTCATTGCCCTTAACGTGTGGCCCTAATAAGGAATACGTTTGTTTATTCACCGTCGACACTGGATTCAGTGTCCCTGTCTGTGTCTGTGTCGACCGACTAAAGTAAACGGGCGTTTTAAAACCCCTGACGGTGTTTTTGAGACGTCTGGACCGGTACTAATTGTTTGTCGGCCGTCTCATGTCGTCAACCGACCTTGGCGCGTGTTGACATTATCACGTAATTCCCTAAATAAGCCATCCATTCCGGTGTCGACTCCCTAGAGAGTGACATCACCATTACAGGCAATTGCTCCGCCTCCTCACCAACATCGTCCTCATACATGTCGACACACACGTACCGACACACAGCACACACACAGGGAATGCTCTGATAGAGGACAGGACCCACTAGCCCTTTGGAGAGACAGAGGGAGAGTTTGCCAGCACACACCAAAAACGCTATAATTATATAGGGACAACCTTATATAAGTGTTTTCCCTTATAGCATCTTTTTTATATATTTCTAACGCCAAATTAGTGCCCCCCCTCTCTGTTTTAACCCTGTTTCTGTAGTGCAGTGCAGGGGAGAGCCTGGGAGCCTTCCCTCCAGCCTTTCTGTGAGGGGAAAATGGCGCTGTGTGCTGAGGAGATAGGCCCCGCCCCTTTTTCGGCGGCCTCGTCTCCCGCTCTTAACGGATTCTGGCAGGGGTTAAATATCTCCATATAGCCCCCGGAGGCTATATGTGAGGTATTTTTAGCCAAAAAAGGTTTTCATTTGCCTCCCAGGGCGCCCCCCTCCCAGCGCCCTGCACCCTCAGTGACTGCCGTGTGAAGTGTGCTGAGAGGAAAATGGCGCACAGCTGCAGTGCTGTGCGCTACCTTAAGAAGACTGAGGAGTCTTCTGCCGCCGATTCTGGACCTCTTCTCGTTTCAGCATTTGCAAGGGGGCCGGCGGCGAGGCTCCGGTGACCATCCAGGCTGTACCTGTGATCGTCCCTCTGGAGCTAATGTCCAGTAGCCAAGAAGCCAATCCATCCTGCACGCAGGTAAGTTCACTTCTTCTCCCCTAAGTCCCTCGTTGCAGTGATCCTGTTGCCAGCAGGACTCACTGTAAAATAAAAAACCTAAGCTAAACTTTTCTAAGCAGCTCTTCAGGAGAGCCACCTAGATTGCACCCTTCTCGGCCGGGCACAAAAATCTAACTGAGGCTTGGAGGAGGGTCATAGGGGGAGGAGCCAGTGCACACCACCTGATCCTAAAGCTTTACTTTTTGTGCCCTGTCTCCTGCGGAGCCGCTATTCCCCATGGTCCTTTCAGGAACCCCAGCATCCACTAGGACGATAGAGAAAATATGTTTCCAGGACGGCTGGAGTCAGAAAATCTGATTCGCTGTTTATCCTGTATGCACCCAACAAGCTGGGTGCTCCTGCTTCTAAGCAGACGATTGCTCGTTGGATTTGTAGTACAATTCAGCTTGCACATTCTGTGGCAGGCCTGCCACAGCCAAAATCTGTAAAAGCCCATTCCACACGGAAAGTGGGCTCATCTTGGGCGGCTGCCCGAGGGGTCTCGGCTTTACAACTTTGCCGAGCAGCTACTTGGTCAGGGGCAAACACGTTTGCTAAATTCTACAAATTTGATACCCTGGCTGAGGAGGACCTGGAGTTCTCTCATTCGGTGCTGCAGAGTCATCCGCACTCTCCCGCCCGTTTGGGAGCTTTGGTATAATCCCCATGGTCCTTTCTGAGTCCCCAGCATCCACTAGGACGTTAGAGAAAATAAGAATTTACTTACCGATAATTCTATTTCTCATAGTCCGTAGTGGATGCAGGGCCGTCTTAACAGCAGTGTAGGCCCCTGGGCACAGCAATGCACTGGGCCCCCTACCGATCTTCCAGCGGTAGGTGTGGGGGTTCTATCAGTGGCAGCTTTTATGTCCCGCCGGTGGTAGGGGGTGTTCTATCTTCCGCTCAGCATGTAGGACCTGGAGAATTAATTTCTGCTAATTACTCCTTTACTGCACAGATGGGGCTAAACTGTAGAAGGGGGCATTGAACTGAATGAAGGGACCTCGGTACATGACTTCCAGGGTGGTAGGGGGTGTTTAATATGTAGGGGACGCCGGGACGGTGGATAGTGGAGTGGGCTTAATATTTATCATTTTCCGATGGGAGGGCAGCTTGCTTGACTGCAGACATCTCAAGTTCCTCAAAATATGTTTAGCTTTGAATGGGATAAAAACTAGAGAGTCCCATCTTTCAGAAGGTTCTGAGGACTTGGGGATCAGAGTTCAGGAGCCAGAGGAATTCACCAACGAAAATATAAAACTGCATATTAGGAGTGTGGAGCTGGAGCAGGGATCAGCTGCTTGAAGGCTGATATCTCTGGTTCTTGCCATAGTAGAGACAAGCTACCAAAGTCCACCAAAAGGGGAGAGTCTCGGCTTTTGGATTATACCCTCAGAAAAACTCTAAGTCAGACAGAACCCGAGATATCTGTCTGGGAAGAGCAATTAACAGGCTTGGATGGGGACCACTGCTTTCAAGTCGCATATCTCCGTTTCCCCTGGGCCGATTTTCAAAAATATGGTACCCCTGGAAAGAGGGGACCCTCAGCTATCAGCCTAGGGCCCTTATACTCCTGGGGCCCTTGGGCAAGAGCCCACTGAGCCCATACGAAAAGACGGCCCTGAGTGGATGCTGGGCGCCCATCCCAAGTGCGGATTGTCTGCATTACTTGTACATAGTTATTGTTACAAAAATCGGGTTATTGTTGTTGTGAGCCATCTTTTCTGAGGCTCCTTCTGTTATCATGCTGTTAACTGGGTTCAGATCACAAGTTGTACGGTGTGATTGGTGTGGCTGGTATGAGTCTTACCCGGGATTCAAAATCCTTCCTTATTGTGTACGCTCGTCCGGGCACAGTATCCTAACTGAGGCTTGGAGGAGGGTCATAGGGGGAGGAGCCAGTGCACACCAGCTAGTCCTAAAGCTTTTACTTTGTGCCCAGTCTCCTGCGGAGCCGCTATTCCCCATGGTCCTTTCGGAGTCCCCAGCATCCACTACGGACTATGAGAAATAGAATTATCGGTAAGTAAATTCTTATTATATAAGGTTATCCCTGTATATATATAGCGCTCTGGTGTGTGCTGGCAAACTCTCCCTCTGTCTCCCCAAAGGGCTAGTGGGGTCCTGTCCTCTATCAGAGCATTCCCTGTGTGTGTGCTGTGTGTCGGTACGCTGTGTCGACATGTATGAGGAGGAAAATGGTGTGGAGGCGGAGCAATTGCCTGTGTTAGTGATGTCACCCCCTAGGGAGTCGACACCTGAATGGATGGTCTTATGGAAAGAATTACGTGATAGTGTCGGCACTTTACAAAAGACTGTTGACGACATGAGACAGCCGGCAAATCAGTTAATACCTGTACAGGCGTCTCAAACACCGTCAGGGGCTATAAAACGCCCGTTACCTCAGGTCGATACAGACACTGACACGGACACTGACTCCAGTGTCGACGGTGAGGAAACAAACGTATTTTCTCTGACGTCCTAAGTGGATGCTGGGGACTCCGTCAGGACCATGGGGAATAGCGGCTCCGCAGGAGACAGGGCACAAAAGTAAAAGCTTTAGGATCAGGTGGTGTGCACTGGCTCCTCCCCCTATGACCCTCCTCCAAGCCTCAGTTAGGTTTTTGTGCCCGGCCGAGAAGGGTGCAATCTAGGTGGCTCTCCTAAAGAGCTGCTTAGAGTAAAAGTTTTATTAGGTTTTTTATTTTCAGTGAGTCCTGCTGGCAACAGGCTCACTGCAACGAGGGACTTAGGGGAGAAGAAGTGAACTCACCTGCGTGCAGGATGGATTGGCTTCTTAGGCTACTGGACACTAGCTCCAGAGGGACGATCACAGGTACAGCCTGGATGGGTCACCGGAGCCGCGCCGCCGACCCCCTTGCAGATGCTGAAGAGAGAAAAGGTCCAGAAATCGGCGGCTGAAGACTTCTCAGTCTTCATGAGGTAGCGCACAGCACTGCAGCTGTGCGCCATTGCTCTCAGCACACTTCACACCAACGGTCACTGAGGGTGCAGGGCGCTGGGGGGGGCGCCCTGGGCAGCAATGAAAGTACCTATACTGGCTAAAAATACATCACATATAGCTTCTGGGGCTATATGGATGTATTTAACCCCTGCCAGGTTGTCAGAAAAACGGGAGAAGAAGCCCGCCGAAAAGGGGGCGGGGCCTATTCTCCTCAGCACACAGCGCCATTTTCCCTCACAGAACTGCTGGTGGGAAGGCTCCCAGGCTCTCCCCTGCACTGCACTACAGAAACAGGGTTAAAACAGAGAGGGGGGGCACTTATTTGGCGATATGATTATATATTAAGATGCTATAAGGGGAAAACACTTATATAAAGGTTGTCCCTGTATAATTATAGCGTTTTGGTGTGTGCTGGCAAACTCTCCCTCTGTCTCCCCAAAGGGCTAGTGGGGTCCTGTCCTCTATCAGAGCATTCCCTGTGTGTGTGCTGTGTGTCGGTACGTGTGTGTCGACATGTATGAGGACGATGTTGGTGAGGAGGCGGAGCAATTGCCTGTAATGGTGATGTCACTCTCTAGGGAGTCGACACCGGAATGGATGGCGTATTTAGGGAATTACGTGATAATGTCAACACGCTGCAAGGTCGGTTGACGACATGAGACGGCCGGCAAACAAATTAGTACCTGTCCAGACGTCTCAAACACCGTCAGGGGCTTTAAAACGCCCATTTACCTCAGTCGGTCGACACAGACACGGACACTGACTCCAGTGTCGACGGTGAAGAAACAAACGTATTTTCCTTTAGGGCCACACGTTACATGTTAAGGGCAATGAAGGAGGTGTTACATATTTCTGATACTACAAGTACCACAAAAAAGGGTATTATGTGGGGTGTGAAAAAACTACCTGTAGTTTTTCCTGAATCAGATAAATTAAATGAAGTGTGTGATGATGCGTGGGTTTCCCCCGATAGAAAATTATTGGCGGTATACCCTTTCCCGCCAGAAGTTAGGGCGCGTTGGGAAACACCCCTTAGGGTGGATAAGGCGCTCACACGCTTATCAAAACAAGTGGCGTTACCGTCTCCAGATACGGCCGCCCTCAAGGAGCCAACTGATAGGAGGCTGGAAAATATTCTAAAAAGTATATACACACATACTGGTGTTATACTGCGACCAGCGATCGCCTCAGCCTGGATGGGCAGCGCTGGGGTGGCTTGGTCGGATTCCCTGACTGAAAATATTGATACCCTTGACAGGGACAGTATTTTATTGACTATAGAGCACTTAAAAGATGCATTTCTATATATGCGAGATGCACAGAGGGATATTTGCACTCTGGCATCAAGAATAAGTGCGATGTCCATATCTGCCAGAAGATGTTTATGGACACGACAGTGGTCAGGTGATGCAGATTCCAAACGGCACATGGAAGTATTGCCGTATAAAGGGGAGGAGTTATTTGGGGTCGGTCCATCGGACCTGGTGGCCACGGCAACAGCTGGAAAATCCACCTTTTTTACCCCAAGTCACATCTCAGCAGAAAAAGACATCGTCTTTTCAGCCTCAGTCCTTTCGTCCCCATAAGGGCAAGCGGGCAAAAGGCCAGTCATTTCTGCCCAGGGATAGAGGAAAGGGAAGAAGACTGCAGCAGGCAGCCCATTCCCAGGAACAGAAGCCCTCCACCGCTTCTGCCAAGTCCTCAGCATGACGCTGGGGCCGTACAAGCGGACTCAGGTGCGGTGGGGGGTCGTCTCAAGAGTTTCAGCACGCAGTGGGCTCACTCGCAAGTGGACCCTTGGATCCTACAAGTAGTATCCCAGAGGTACAGATTGGAAATTCGAGACGTCTCCCCCTCGCAGGTTCCTGAAGTCTGCTTTACCAACGTCTCCCTCCGACAGGGAGGCAGTATTGGAAACAATTCACAAGCTGTATTCCCAGCAGGTGATAATCAAAGTACCCCTCCTACAACAAGGAAAGGGGTATTATTCCACACTATATTGTGGTACTGAAGCCAGACGGCTCGGTGAGACCTATTCTAAATCTGAAATATTTGAACACTTACATACAAAGGTTCAAATCAAGATGGAGTCACTCAGAGCAGTGATAGCGAACCAGGAAGAAGGGGACTATATGGTGTCCCTGGACATCAGGGATGCTTACCTCCATGTCCCAATTTGCCCTTCTCACCAAGGGTACCTCAGGTTTGTGGTACAGAACTCTCACTATCAGTTTCAGACGCTGCCGTTTGGATTGTCCACGGCACCCCGGGTCTTTACCAAGGTAATGGCCGAAATGATGATTCTTCTTCAAAGAAAATGGACGATCGCCTGATAAGGGCAAGGTCCAGAGAACAGTTGGAGGTCGGAGTAGCACTATCTCAAGTAGTTCTACGACAGCACGGGTGGATTCTAAATATTCCAAAATCGCAGCTGTTTCCGACGACACGTCTGCTGTTCCTAGGGATGATTCTGGACACAGTCCAGAAAAGGGTGTTTCTCCCGGAGAAGAAAGCCAGGGAGTTATCCGAGCTAGTCAGGAACCTCCTAAAACCAGGAAAAGTGTCAGTGCATCATTGCACAAGGGTCCTGGGAAAAATGGTGGCTTCTTACGAAGCGTTTCCATTCGGCAGTTTTCACGCAAGAACTTTTCAGTGGGATCTGCTGGAAAAATGGTCCGGATCGCATCTTCAGATGCATCAGCGGATAACCCTGTCTCCAAGGACAAGGGTGTTTCTTCTGCGGTGGCTGCAGAGTGCTCATCTACTAAAGGGCCGCAGATTCGGCATTCAGGACTGGGTCCTGGTAACCACGGATGCCAGCCTGAGAGGCTGGGGAGCAGTCACACAGGGAAAAAAATTTCCAGGGAGTGTGATCAAGTCTGGAGACTTCTCTCCACATAAATATACTGGAGCTAAGGACAATTTACAATGCTCTAAGCTTAGCAAGACCTCTGCTTCAAGGTCAGCCGGTATTGATCCAGTGGGACAACATCACGGCAGTCGCCCACGTAAACAGACAGGGCGGCACAAGAAGCAGGAGGGCAATGGCAGAAACTGCAAGGATTCTTCGCTGGGCGGAAAATCATGTGATAGCACTGTCAGCAGTGTTCATTCCGGGAGTGGACAACTGGGAAGCAAACTTCCTCAGCAGGCACGACCTCCACCTTGGGAAAGACCAAAGGTGGACATGATGGCGTCCCGCCTGAACAAAAAACTGGACAGGTATTGCGCCAGGTCAAGAGACCCTCAGGCAATAGCTGTGGACGTTCTGGTAACACCGTGGGTGTACCAGTCGGTGTATGTGTTCCCTCCTCTGCTTCTCATACCCAAGGTACTGAGAATTATAAGACGTAGAGGAGTAAGAACTATACTCGTGGCTCCGGATTGGCCAAGAAGGACTTGGTACCCGGAACTTCAAGAAATGCTCACAGAGGACTCATGGCCTCTGCTGCTAAGAAGGGACTTGCTTCAGCAAGTACCATGTCTGTTCCAAGACTTACCGCGGCTGCATTTGACGGCGTGGCGGTGGAACGCCGGATCCTAAGGGAAAAAGGCATTCCGGAAGAGGTCATTCCTACCCTGGTCAAAGCCGGGAAGGAGGTGACCGCACAACATTATCACCACATGTGGCGAAAATATGTTGCGTGGTGTGAGGCCAGGAAGGCCCCACGAAGAAATTTCAACTCGGTCGATTCCTGCATTTCCTGCAAACAGGAGTGTCTATGGGCCTCAAATTGGGGTCCATTAAGGTTCAAATTTCGGCCCTGTCAATTTTCTTCCAGAAAGAATTGGCTTCAGTTCCTGAAGTCCAGAAGTTTGTCAAGGGAGTACTGCATATACAACCCCCTTTTGTGCCTCCAGTGGCACTGTGGGATCTCAACGTAGTTCTGGGATTCCTCAAATCACATTGGTTTAAACCGCTCAAATCTGTGGATTTGAAATATCTCGCATGAAAAGTGACCATGCTGTTGGCCCTGGCCTCGGCCAGGCGAGTGTCAGAATTGGCGGCTTTGTCTCACAAAGCCCATATCTGATTGTCCATTCGGACAGGGCAGAGCTGAGGACTCGCCCCCATTTTCTCCCTAAGGTGGTGTCAGCGTTTCACCTGCACCAGCTTATTGTGGTACCTGCGGCTACTAGGGACTTGGAGGACTCCAAGTTGCTAGATGTTGTCAGGGCCCTGAAAATATAGGTTTCCAGGACGGCTTGAGTCAGGAAAACTGACTTGCTGTTATCCTGTAGGCACCCAAAAATCTGGGTGCTCTTGCTTCTAAGCAGACGATTGCTAGTTGGATGTGTAGTACAATTCAGCTTGCACATTCTGTGGCAGGCCTGCCACAGCCAAAATATGTAAATGCCCATTCCACAAGGAAGGTGGGCTCATCTTGGGCGGCTGCCCGAGGGGTCTCGGCTTTACAACTTTGCCGAGCTGCTACTTGGTCAGGGGCACACCCTGGCTGAGGAGGACCTGGAGTTCTCTCATTCGGTGCTGCAGAGTCATCCGCACTCTCCCGCCCGTTTGGGAGCTTTGGTATAATCCCCATGGTCCTGACGGAGTCCCCAGCATCCACTTAGGACGTCAGAGAAAATAAGAATTTACTTACCGATAATTCTATTTCTCGTAGTCCGTAGTGGATGCTGGGCGCCCATCCCAAGTGCGGATTGTCTGCAATACTTGTACATAGTTATTGTTACAAAAATCGGGTTATTATTGTTGTGAGCCATCTTTTCAGAGGCTCCGCTGTTATCATGCTGTTAACTGGGTTCAGATCACAGGTTGTACAGTGTAATTGGTGTGGCTGGTATGAGTCTTACCCGGGATTCAAAATCCTTCCTTATTGTGTACGCTCGTCCGGGCACAGTATCCTAACTGAGGCTTGGAGGAGGGTCATAGGGGGAGGAGCCAGTGCACACCACCTGATCCTAAAGCTTTTACTTTTGTGCCCTGTCTCCTGCGGAGCCGCTATTCCCCATGGTCCTGACGGAGTCCCCAGCATCCACTACGGACTACGAGAAATAGAATTATCGGTAAGTAAATTCTTATTTTCCAGTAGGGCCACACGTTACATGATCACGGCAATGAAGGAGGTTTTGAACATTTCTGATACTACAAGTACCACAAAAAAGGGTATTATGTGAAAAAACTACCCGTAGTTTTTCCTGAATCAGATGAATTAAATGAGGTGTGTGATGAAGCGTGGGTTTCCCCCGATTAAAAAACTGCTAATTTCTAAAAAATTATTGGCATTATACCCTTTCCCGCCAGAGGTTAGGGCGCGTTGGGAAACACCCCCTAGAGTGGATAAGGCGCTCACACGCTTATCAAAACAAGTGGCGTTACCGTCTCCTGATACGGCCGCCCTCAAGGAACCAGCTGATAGGAAGCTGGAAAATATCCTAAAAAGTATATACACACATACTGGTATTATACTGCGACCAGCAATCACCTCAGCCTGGATGTGCAGTGCTGGGGTGGCTTGGTCGGATTCCCTGACTGAAAATATTGATACCCTGGACAGGGACAATATATTATTGACTATAGAGCATTTAAAGGATGCATTTCTATATATGCGTGATGCACAGAGGGATATTTGCACTCTGGCATCAAGAGTAAGTGCGATGTCCATTTCTGCCAGAAGAGGGTTATGGACGCGACAGTGGTCAGGTGATGCGGATTCCAAACGGCATATGGAAGTATTGCCGTATAAAGGGGAGGAGTTATTTGGGGTCGGTCTATCGGACCTGGTGGCCACGGCAACGGCTGGGAAATCCACCTTTTTACCCCAAGTCACCTCACAGCAGAAAAAGATACCGTCTTTTCAGGCTCAGTCCTTTCGTCCCCATAAGGGCAAGCGGGCAAAAGGCCACTCATATCTGCCCCGGGGCAGAGGAAGGGGAAAAAGACTGCAGCAGACAGCCTCTTCCCACGAACAGAAGCCCTCCCCCGCTTCTGCCAAGTCCTCAGCATGACGCTAGGGCCTTACAAGCGGACTCAGGCACGGTGGGGGCCCGTCTCAAGAATTTCAGTGGGCTCACTCGCAAGTGGACCCCTGGATCCTGCAGGTAGTATCTCAGGGGTACAAATTGGAATTCGAGACGTCTCCCCCTCGCCGGTTCCTGAAGTCTGCTTTACCAACGTCTCCCCCCGACAGGGAGGCGGTATTGGAAGCCATTCACAAGCTGTATTCCCAGCAAGTGATAATCAAGGTACCCCTCCTACAACAGGGAAAGGGGTATTATTCCACGCTGTTTGTGGTACCGAAGCCGGACGGCTCGGTGAGACCCATTTTAAATCTGAAATCCTTGAACACTTACATAAAAAGGTTCAAGTTCAAGATGGAGTCACTCAGAGCAGTGATAGCGAACCTGGAAGAAGGGGACTATATGGTGTCTCTGGACATCAAGGATGCTTACCTCCATGTCCCAATTTGCCCTTCTCACCAAGGGTACCTCAGGTTTGTGGTACAGAACTGTCACTATCAGTTTCAGACGCTGCCGTTTGGATTGTCCACGGCACCCCGGGTCTTTACCAAGGTAATGGCCGAAATGATGATTCTTCTTCGAAGAAAAGGCGTCTTAATTATCCCTTACTTGGACGATCTCCTGATAAGGGCAAGGTCCAGAGAACAGTTAGAGGTCGGAGTAGCACTATCTCAAGTAGTACTACGACAGCACGGATGGATTCTAAATATTCCAAAATCGCAGCTGATTCCGACGACACGTCTGCTGTTCCTAGGAATGATTCTGGACACAGTACAGAAAAAGGTGTTTCTCCCGGAAGAGAAAGCCAGGGAGTTATCCGACCTAGTCAGGAACTTCCTAAGACCAGGCCAAGTGTCAGTACATCAATGCACAAGGGTCCTGGGAAAGATGGTGGCTTCTTACGAAGCGATTCCATTCGGCAGATTCCACGCAAGAACTTTTCAGTGGGATCTGCTGGACAAATGGTCCGGATCGCATCTTCAAATGCATCAGCAGATAACCCTGTCTCCAAGGACAAGGGTGTCTCTCCTGTGGTGGTTACAGAGTGCTCATCTCCTAGAGGGCCGCAGATTCGGCATTCAGGATTGGGTCCTGGTGACCACGGATGCTAGCCTGAGGGGCTGGGGAGCAGTCACACAGGGAAGAAATTTCCAGGGCTTGTGGTCAAGCATGGAAACGTCACTTCACATAAATATCCTGGAACTCAGGGCCATTTACAATGCCCTAAGTCAGGCAAGACCTCTGCTTCAGGGTCAGCCGGTGTTGATCCAGTCGGACAACATCACGGCAGTCGCCCACGTAAACAGACAGGGCGGCACGAGAAGCAGGAGGGCAATGACGGAAGTGGCAAGGATTCTTCGCTGGGCGGAAAATCATGTGATAGCACTGTCAGCAGTGTTCATTCCGGGAGTGGACAACTGGGAAGCAGACTTCCTCAGCAGACACGATCTTCACCCGGGGGAGTGGGGACTTCACCCAGAAGTCTTCCACATGATTGTGAACCGTTGGGAAAAACCAAAGGTGGACATGATGGCGTCCCGCCTCAACAAAAAACTGGACAGATATTGCGCCAGGTCAAGGGACCCTCAGGCAATAGCTGTGGACGCTCTGGTAACACCGTGGGTGTACCAGTCAGTGTATGTGTTCCCTCCTCTTCCTCTCATACCAAAAGTACTGAGAATCATAAGAAGGAGAGGAGTAAAGACTATACTCGTGGCTCCGGATTGGCCAAGAAGGACTTGGTACCCGGAAATTCAAGAGATGCTCACGGAAGACCCGTGGCCTCTACCTCTAAGAAAGGACCTGCTCCAGCAGGGACCATGTCTGTTCCAAGACTTACCGCGGCTGCGTTTGACGGCATGGCGGTTGAACGCCGGATCCTGAAGGAAAAAGGCATTCCGGATGAAGTCATCCCTACCCTGATCAAAGCCAGGAAGGATGTGACCGTACAACATTATCACCGTATTTGGCGAAAATATGTTGCGTGGTGCGAGGCCAGGAAGGCCCCTACAGAGGAATTTCAACTGGGTCGATTCCTGCATTTCCTGCAAACAGGACTGTCTATGGGCCTAAAATTAGGGTCCATTAAGGTTCAAATTTCGGCCCTGTCAATATTCTTCCAAAAAGAACTAGCTTCTGTTCCTGAAGTTCAGACGTTTGTCAAGGGAGTACTGCATATACAGCCTCCTTTTGTGCCTCCAGTGGCACCTTGGGATCTCAATGTAGTTTTGGGGTTCCTAAAATCACATTGGTTTGAACCACTCACCACTGTGGACTTAAAATATCTCACATGGAAAGTGGTAATGCTGTTAGCCCTGGCTTCAGCCAGGCGTGTTTCAGAATTGGCGGCTTTATCCTATAAAAGCCCTTACCTAATTTTTCATACGGACAGGGCAGAATTGAGGACTCGTCCTCAATTTCTCCCTAAGGTGGTTTCAGCATTTCACTTAAACCAGCCTATTGTGGTGCCTGCGGCTACTAGGGACTTGGAGGATTCCAAGTTACTGGACGTAGTCAGGGCCCTGAAAATATTTGTTTCCAGGACGGCTGGAGTCAGAAAATCTGACTCGCTGTTTATCCTGTATGCACCCAACAAGCTGGGTGCTCCTGCTTCTAAGCAGACTATTGCTCGTTGGATTTGTAGTACAATTCAGCTTGCACATTCTGTGGCAGGCCTGCCACAGCCAAAATCTGTAAAAGCCCATTCCACAAGGAAGGTGGGCTCATCTTGGGCGGCTGCCCGAGGGGTCTCGGCTTTACAACTTTGCCGAGCAGCTACTTGGTCAGGGGCAAACACGTTTGCTAAATTCTACAAATTTGATACCCTGGCTGAGGAGGACCTGGAGTTCTCTCATTCGGTGCTGCAGAGTCATCCGCACTCTCCTGCCCGTTTGGGAGCTTTGGTATAATCCCCATGGTCCTTTCGGAGTCCCCAGCATCCACTAGGACGTTAGAGAAAATAAGAATTTACTTACCGATAATTCTATTTCTCATAGTCCGTAGTGGATGCTGGGCGCCCATCCCAAGTGCGGATTGTCTGCATTACTTGTACATAGTTATTGTTACAAAAATCGGGTTATTGTTGTTGTGAGCCATCTTTTCAGAGGCTCCTTCTGTTATCATGCTGTTAACTGGGTTCAGATCACAAGTTGTACGGTGTGATTGGTGTGGCTGGTAAGAGTCTTACCCGGGATTCAAAATCCTTCCTTATTGTGTACGCTCGTCCGGGCACAGTATCCTAACTGAGGCTTGGAGGAGGGTTATAGGGGGAGGAGCCAGTGCACACCAGGTAGTCCTAAAGCTTTTTACTTTTGTGCCCAGTCTCCTGCGGAGCCGCTATTCCCCATGGTCCTTTCGGAGTCCCCAGCATCCACTACGGACTATGAGAAATAGAATTATCGGTAAGTAAATTCTTATTTTCTCTGACGTCCTAGTGGATGCTGGGAACTCCGTAAGGACCATGGGGATTATACCAAAGCTCCCAAACGGGCGGGAGAGTGCGGATGACTCTGCAGCACCGAATGAGAGAACTCCAGGTCCTCCTCAGCCAGGGTATCAAATTTGTAGAATTTAGCAAACGTGTTTGCCCCTGACCAAGTAGCTGCTCGGCAAAGTTGTAACGCCGAGACCCCTCGGGCAGCCGCCCAAGATGAGCCCACCTTCCTTGTGGAATGGGCTTTTACAGATTTTGGCTGTGGCAGGCCTGCCACAGAATGTGCAAGCTGAATTGTACTACAAATCCAACGAGCAATAGTCTGCTTAGAAGCAGGAGCACCCAGCTTGTTGGGTGCATACAGGATAAACAGCGAGTCAGATTTTCTGACTCCAGCCGTCCTGGAAACATATATTTTCAAGGCCCTGACTACGTCCAACAACTTGGAGTCCTCCAAGTCACTAGTAGCCGCAGGTACCACAATAGGTTGGTTCAGATGAAACACTGAAACCACCTAAGGGAGAAAATGAGGACGAGTCCTCAATTCCGCCCTGTCTGAATGGAAGATCAGATAAGGGCTTTTACAGGATAAAGCCCGCCAATACTGACACGCGCCTGGCCGAGGCCAGGGCCAACAACATGACCACTTTCCATGTGAGATATTTTAACTCCACAGATTCAAGTGGTTCAAACCAATGTGACTTTAGGAACCCCAAAACTACATTGAGATCCCAAGGTGCCACTGGAGGCACAAAAGGAGGCTGTATATGCAGTACCCCTTTTACAAACGTCTGAACTTCAGGAACTGAAGCTAGTTCTTTCTGGAAGAAAATTGACAGGGCCGAAATTTGAACCTTAATGGACCCCAATTTTAGGCCCATAGACACTCCTGTTTACAGGAAATGCAGGAATCGACCTAGTTGAAATTCCTCCATCGGGGCCTTACTGGCCTCGCACCACGCAACATATTTTCGCCAAATGCGGTGATAATGCTTTGCGGTTACATCCTTCCTGGCTTGATCAGGGTAGGGATGACTTCATCCGGAATGCCTTTTTCCTTCAGGATCCGGCGTTCAACCGCCCTGCCGTCAAACGCAGCCGCGGTAAGTCTTGGAATAGACAGGGTCCTTGCTGGAGCAGGTCCCTTCTTAGAGGTAGAGGCCACGGGTCCTCCGTGAGCATCTCTTGAAGTTCCGGGTACCAAGTCCTTCTTGGCCAATCCGGAGCCACGAGTATAGTTCTTACTCCCCTCCGTCTTATAATTCTCAGTACTTTTGGTATGAGAGGAAGAGGAGGGAACACATACACTGACTGGTACACCCACGGTGTTACCAGAGCGTCCACAGCTATTGCCTGAGGGTCCCTTGACCTGGCGCAATACCTGTCCAATTTTTTGTTTAGGCGGGACGCCATCATGTCCACCTTTGGTTTTTCCCAATGGTTTACAATCATGTGGAAGACTTCTGGGTGAAGTCCCCACTCTCCCGGGTGGAGGTCGTGCCTGCTGAGGAAGTCTGCTTCCCAGTTGTCCACTCCCGGAATGAACACTGCTGACAGTGCTATCACATGATTTTCCGCCCAGCGAAAAATCCTTGCAGCTTCTGCCATTGCCCTCCTGCTTCTTGTGCCGCCCTGTCTGTTTACGTGGGCGACTGCCGTGATGTTGTCCGACTGGATCAGCACCGGCTGACCTTGAAGCAGAGGTCTTGCTTGGCTTAGGGCATTGTAAATGGCCCTTAGCTCCAAAATATTTATGTGAAGTGATGTCTCCAGGCTTGACCACAAGCCCTGGAAATTTCTTCCCTGTGTGACTGCTCCCCAGCCTCGCAGGCTGGCATCCGTGGTCACCAGGACCCAGTCCTGAATGCCGAATCTGCGGCCCTCTAGAAGATGAGCACTCTGCAACCACCACAGGAGAGACACCCTTGTCTTTGGTGACAGGGTTATCCGCTGATGCATCTGAAGATGCGATCCGGACCATTTGTCCAGCAGGTCCCACTGGAAAGTTCTTGCGTGGAATCTGCCGAATGGAATTGCTTCGTAGGAAGTCACCATTTTTCCCAGGACCCTTGTGCACTGATGCACTGACACTTGGCCTGGTTTTAGGAGGTTTCTGACTAGTTCGGATAACTCCCTGGCTTTCTCCTCCGGGAGAAAACACCTTTTTCTGGACTGTGCCCAGGATCATCCCTAGGAATAGAAGGCGTGTCGTCAGGATCAGCTGCGATTTTGGAATATTGAGAATCCAACCGTGCTGCCGCATCACTATCTGAGATAGTGCTACCCCGACTTCCAACTGTTCCCTGGATCTTGCCCTTATCAGGAGATCGTCCAAGTAAGGGATAACTAAAACTCCCTTCTTTCGAAGGAGTATCATCATTTCGGCCATTACCTTGGTAAAGACCCGGGGTGCCGTGGACAATCCAAACGGCAGCGTCTGAAACTGATAGTGACAGTTCTGTACCACAAACCTGAGGTACCCTTGGAGAAGGGTAAATTGGGATATGTAGGTAAGCATCTTTGATGTCCAGAGAGACCATATAGTCCCCTTCTTCCAGGTTTGCAATCACTGCTCTGAGTGACTCCATCTTGAATTTGAACCTTTGTATGTAACTGTTCAAGGATTTTAGATTTAAAATTGGTCTCACCGGGCCGTCCGGCTTCGGTACCACAAATAGTGTGGAATAGTACCCCTTTCCCTGTTGCAGGAGGGGTACCTTGATTATCACCTGCTGGGAATACAGCCTGTGAATGGCTTGCAATACTGTCTCCCTGTCTGAGGGAGACGTCGGCAAAACAGACTTTATGAAACGGCGAGGGGGAGACGTCTCGAATTTCTTGAGACGGGCCCCCACCGTGCCTGAGACCGCTTGTAAAGCCCCAGCGTCATGCTGAGGACTTTGCGGAGGCGGGAGAGGGCTTTTGTTCCTGGGAATTGGCTGTTTGCTGCAGCCTTTTTCCTCTCCCTCTGCCACGGGGCTGAAATGAGGCGCCTTTTGCCCGCTTGCCCTTATGGGGCCGAAAGGACTGCGCCTGATAATACGGCGTCTTCTTAGGTTGAGAAGCTACCTGGGGTAAAAATGTGGATTTTCCAGCCGTTGCCGTGGCCACCAGGTCTGTTAGACCTACCCCAAATAACTCCTCCCTTTTATAAGGCGATACTTCCATATGCCTTTTGGAATCAGCATCACCTGACCACTGTCTTGTCCATAACCTTCTTTTGGCAGAAATGGACAGCGCACTTACTCTTGATGCCAGTCGGCAAATATCCCTCTGTGCATCACGCATATATAGAAATGCATCTTTTAAATGCTCTATAGTTAGTAATATACTGTCCCCATCTAGGGTATCAATATTGTCAGTCAGGGAATCCGACCAAGCCACCCCAGCACTGCACATCCAGGCTGAGGCGATTGCTGGTCGCAGTATCACACCCGTGTGAGTGTATATACATTTTAGGATATTTTACTGCTTTCTGTCAGTAGGTTCCTTAAGGGCGGCCGTATCCGGGGACGGTAGTGCCACCAGTTTAGACAAGCGTGTGAGCGCTTTATTCACCCTAAGGGGTGTTTCCCAACGTGCCCTATCCTCTGGCGGGAAGGGGTATGATGCCAATAACTTTTTAGGAATTATCAGTTTTTTATCGGGGGAAACCCACGCATCATCACACACTTCATTTAATTCCTCAGATGCAGGAAAAACTACAGGCAGTTTTTTCTCATCCAACATAATACCCTTTTTAGTGGTACTGGTATTATCAGAAATGTGTAAAAACATTTTCCATAGCCTCAATCATGTAACGTGTGGCCCTACTGGAAGTCACATTCGTCTCTTAATCGTCGACACTGGAGTCAGTATCCGTGTCGGCGTCTGTATCTGCCATCTGCGGTAACGGGCGCTTTAGAGCCCCAGATGGCTTTTGAGACACCTGGACAGGCACAGACTGAGTCGCCGGCTGTCTCATGTCATCAATCTTTTGTAAAGAGCTGACACTGTCACATAATTCCTTCCATAAGCTCATCCACTCAGGTGTCGACTCCCTAGGGGGTGACATCTCTGTTACAGGCAATTGCTCCGCCTCCACCTCATTTTCCTCCTCATACATGTCGACACAACGTACCGACACACAGCACACACACAGGGAATGCTCTGATAGAGGACAGGACCCCACTAGCCCTTTGGGGAGACAGAGGGAGAGTATGCCAGCACACACCAGAGCGCTATATATATATATACAGGGATAACCTTATATAAGTGTTTTTCCCCTTATAGCTGCTGTATTGTTATACTGCGCCTAATTTGTGCCCCCCTCTCTTTTTTAACCCCTTTCTGTAGTGTAGTAACTGCAGGGGAGAGCCAGGGAGCTTCCCTCCAACGGAGCTGTGAGAGAAAATGGCGCCAGTGTGCTGAGGAGATAGGCTCCGCCCCCTTCTCGGCGGCCTTTTCTCCCGTTTTTCTGTGGAATCTGGCAGGGGTTAAAATTCATCCATATAGCCCTGCGGGCTATATGTGATGTATTTTCGCCAGCCAAGGTGTTTTTGTTGCTGCTCAGGGCGCCCCCCCCATAGCGCCCTGCACCCTCAGTGACCGAAGTGTGAAGTGTGCTGAGGAGCAATGGCGCACAGCTGCAGTGCTGTGCGCTACCTTGGTGAAGACAGGATGTCTTCTGCCGCCGATTTTTCCGGACCTCTTCTTGCTTCTGGCTCTGTAAGGGGGCCGGCGGCGCGGCTCTGGGACCGAGCTCCGAGGCTGGGCCTGTGTTCGGTCCCTCTGGAGCTAATGGTGTCCAGTAGCCTAAGAAGCCCAATCCACTCTGCACGCAGGTGAGTTCGCTTCTTCTCCCCTTAGTCCCTCGATGCAGTGAGCCTGTTGCCAGCAGGTCTCACTGAAAATAAAAAACCTAAAACTAAACTTTCACTAAGAAGCTCAGGAGAGCCCCTAGTGTGCACCCTTCTCGGCCGGGCACAAAAATCTAACTGAGGCTTGGAGGAGGGTCATAGGGGGAGGGGCCAGTGCACACCAGGTAGTCCTAAAGCTTTACTTTTGTGCCCAGTCTCCTGCGGAGCCGCTATTCCCCATGGTCCTTACGGAGTTCCCAGCATCCACTAGGACGTCAGAGAAACACTGGTATGGTAAATAAAATAGAATTTAATACAATACTAACCTGCAATGTCTAAAAACAAGCAATACATAAAAAAACAAGTTGACTGGGAACAGGCCATGGGAGGAATGTGATCCTACCGATGCAGGTGGAGGAGCCGCAGGTGTCAAATAAAGGCAGGGTACCCCGGGAAATACCCTGCTGGTGGCTCCCTGATCGAATTCCCTTCCAGGCAATCAGGAAAACAGTCTGCCAAACGTCCAGGGGGTGGGCAGCGCCACAAGGTATCTCAGACGCGTTTCGGGACAGCCTGGTCCCTTGCCTTGAAGAAGGGAATTCGATCAGGGAGCCACCAGCAGGGTATTTCCCGGGGTACCCTGCCTTTATTTGACACCTGCGGCTCCACCTGCATCGGTAGGATCACATTCCCCCCATGGCCTGTTCCCAGTCCACTTGTTTTTTTATGTATTGCTTGTTTTTAGACATTGCATGTTAGTATTGTATTAAATTCCATTTTATTTACCATTACGGAAAAACCTGTCTAGGCTGACCATATTATCCCTTTAACCTGGGACACATGAACTACACAGGTTCTGTGGCTGGCTGACTCCAAGCCTGCATTTCACCTGGTTTTAAGCAGCCACAGAACCTGTGTAATTCATGAGTGTCCAGGTTAAAGGGATAATATGGTCAGCCTATAAATAAACGTGTTTGTGTAGAAATTGTGATGCATTCTTATGTCCTCTCCAGCTTGCTTTATAGCACTATTGTCATCGAGCAGACAGCGAGCAATGTACAAAAGCCATTTTCCTATAGTTCAGACTGTGATAGGCCTGTAAGTACAGGCATCAAATGGTTGTTGGACTTCTAACATCAAAACATGCAAAGCGATGGCTGTAGCACTAGCTATTGCATCCTGCCTCTACAATGGTGTTGGGATTGATTTTCATGTGTTTGGAATGCTGGCGGTCAGAATACTGACTGTAATCCCTACAGGGGAAGGTAAGTATACCTATCTTCCCTCCCCGCAGCCTAAGGCCGTGTACACACGGTGAGATTCGGACTTATCCGATTCTCACTGTGCGACGGGGGGCCGGGTCGGCACTTAGCCAGTATCGCAAGCACATAATGAGTGTGCTTGCGATCCTGGTTCTGTGCGATTTTGGCTAAGTGTCAATCCTGACTATCTCTTCTATAGAGATAGTCAGGATTGATTTGCCTGCACAGCCTATTTTTACGGCCGATGCCGACCGCGCATCGGATCGGGATCGCAAGGTGACTGTCACCTTGCGATCTGCACTATATTTTCTTCCGATTCTGACTATATAGTCAGAATCGGAAGAAAAGATCTTACCGTGTGTACACACCTTAACCCTTCCTGGGGGTACCTAACCCCATCTCCCTGCAGCCTAATCCTAAGCACCCCCCACTTGCCTTGGGCGTACCCTAACCCTCCCTGTGCAGGCTAAAACTAACCTGTAAACCCCCCACACGTGACATACCTGTCCTGTATCCCGGTGGATGCATGTTCGGTATCCCAACTGCTGGGATTTCTATGGCCATCCCTACCACTGATGGTGGAGAACCAGATAGTTTCCTGCCATCAATAATACTGAGCTACGCCCCTATGCTCTGATTAGCCCACATCTAATTGCACACTAAAGCAGGGGTGACCATCGTTGTGTGAAACCATTGATGGTTACCTTGCAGATACGTACCTCCCAACTGTCCTGAATACAGCGGGACAGTCCTGCTAATTGGACACTGTCCCACCAGCAGGCCAGTGTCCCGTGGGGGGAGGAGGGGGACAGTTGGAAGAGACAGTGATCACGTCTGCTCTGCCAAGCAGCTGGTGATCACTTAATAGGGGCCGTGCGCACGCCATCTATCAGTGCAAGTAGTGGAGCCAGGGGTTGCCCACCCGCTCAGGGAGCTCTGGGTATGCCCCCAAAATGATGAAAACAGGGTCACGGCGTGAGATCCCTCCACTTGAGGCCCCGCCCCCTCTTCTGTGCTTGTTCCAAACCCCAGCAAACAAAAGTTGTGAGGTATGCAGATAGTTTCACACCATCAAGGTTATTCATCACTGTTACGTTGATGGATAACCCACCGATGGCCATCCCTACCAATGGATATACTGTGCACAGAAGCAGCCAGGGCTTTGCGCATGCATACGGAAGTTGAGCTATGGACACCATATCTGGGTGTTTGTTGCAGAATCCAAGCAATCAGCCATTGGATGGGCATTGGAAAGCATCTGTCACAACTGAGGGTTTAGGCTGACGGGAGGAAGCCTCAGTTGTAGGGGGTGAAATGAAATCAAACTTAGATGGTTTAATCAGACCCCTGGACATGTAAGTGTGGAAGGAAACCCGAAGGTGTGACCATGACAAGCAGGTTAAAAGTCAAATGAAAGTTTATTAAACAGACTCCGTATAATCACAACAGCGTTCACAGTCAGAATTAGCAGTGGCAGATAATACAGTTCCTGGATCACTAAACCATAAAAGTATAACAGGGCACTGGTAGGTTGAAGAACGGATGTTATAGTCCTTGGGTAGAATAACCTTACCAGGCCAGGCTGTAGTAGTGGAGACAACCGAGGAACACGCCAGTAGGTGTATGAGATGATGCTGGTAACTGGAATGCACTGTAGGAGTCACTGGACGGAACCAGCCAGATGGTGGAGACACGGAGTTAAAACTGAAAGATGCTAGGGTGCGTGGAAACAGATGAAATGAAGAGTGGTTACCGGTGGTAGTGGATACTGCTGGTAAGTAGAAATCCGCTGGGAGAACACCGGCTCTTTAAGGAGGTTGAATTCTGTTGGAAGCAGGTTGCTGGAAACAGATGGGTTAATAGCTGAAAGCTTGGAAGCTGGAAGCAAACGAAGTAATAGCTGAAAGCTGGAGCAGTCACAGAGGATTGCAGAGTCAGGCTGCACCGCAGGATGGAAAGCAGGTGCGGGTCTCTTTGTGGATGCTGGAGACAGGAGCTGGAACCTGGAGAAACAAACCACAGGAGAGAGAGACTGGAACAAGGTATGACATTCAAAGCACTGACATCTATCTGGCCCAGACACAGGATACTTATACCTGCTGCTATGCAGGCATTGGCTGGGCAATTATGCAGATTCCAGAGATGGTGGATTGGAGGAATTGGAGCATGCTATCAAATCCAACATGGCTGCGCCCTTGCTGGAACCTGGAGGGAAAACCTGGTTTGGAATGAAATGTGCAAACATAGTGATAATGGCGGCGCCGGCCGCGGAGGGCAGGAGAGGCCGCGGCAGGCATGATACATGATTCTGAGAACCTGCAGCAATAACACCATAACGGCGGCGGAGGCCGCGGAAGACGGGAGACGCCATGTTGGATTCAAACATGGCGCCGCTGTGGTAGTGTCTCAGAATGACAGGAGGGATGTGCAGAGTGTTGACACAGATGAGATCCGGATTTGGAACGCTGGGCCAGTCTCAGAAGACACCTAAACGGCAGGTAATGGCGTCCAGATACCCGGATCGTGACAGCACCCCCCCCCCTTTAGGAGTGGCCCCAGGACACTTCTTAGGCTTTAAAGGAAACTTTGAGTGGAAATTTCGGACCAAGGCAGGAGCATGGATGTCTGAGGCATTGGTCCAAGAGCGTTCTTCAGGACCATAGCCCTTCCAGTCAATGAGATACTGTAGCGGACCGTAACGGAAACGTGAGTCCAAAATCTTGGCCACCTCGTACTCGACTCCCCGTTGAGTCTGAACTTTGGGAGCTGGAGGAAGTGCGGAATGAAACCGATTTAGGATCAGCGGTTTCAACAAGGAAACATGAAATGTCCTGGGTATTTTCAAGAAGGGTGGTAACTGTAATCTGTAGGCAACAGGATTGATGACTTGTTCAATCTTGGAGGGACCGATGTAGCGAGGTGCAAATTTCATGCTGGGAACTCTCAACCTCAAATTCTTCGTGGACAACCACACACGATCACCCACCTTGAGAGCAGGAACCGCTCTACGCTTCTTATCGGCAAACTTCTTATACCTGGATGAGGCTTTAAGCAGGGCTGCGCGGACGTTCCTCCAGTTATTTGAAAACTGACGCAAGGTGACATCCACTGCTGGAACAGAAGTTGCGGGAAGCGGTTGGAATTCTGGGACTTTAGGGTGGAATCCATAATTAATGAAGAATGGTGTAGAAGAAGATGAGGAATGGTATTGATTGTTGTGGCTGAACTCGGCCCAAGGAAGGAGTTGAACCCAGTCATCTTGAGAGGAAGACACATATATACGGAGGAAGGCCTCCAAGTCCTGATTCACCCTCTCGGTTTGACCATTGGTCTGAGGATGGTAAGCCGTGGAAAACTTTAACTTGACTTGGAGGGCTTGACACAAACTTCGCCAAAATTTGGCTACAAATTGTACTCCACGATCCGAGATGATCTCTTCAGGAAGACCGTGAAGTCGGAAGATCTCTTGTATAAATACTTGAGCCAACTTGGAAGCTGACGGAAGACCGGTGAGAGGTATGAAATGTGCCATCTTGGTGAACCGGTCAACTACCACCCAGATGGTATTAAACTTGTTGCAGATAGGTAGATCGGAAACAAAGTCCATCGACAAATGGGTCCATGGTCGACGGGGAACAGATAATGGAACCAGTTGCCCCGCAGGCGACTGGCGGGAGACTTTGTGTTGGGCACACTTTGGGCAGGAGGCAATAAATTCCATAACGTCCTTCTTCAGAGTTGGCCACCAGTAGGACCTAGAAATAAATTCAAGGGTTTTCTGAATGCCTGTATGTCCAGCAAAACGGGAAGCATGGGCCCAATGCATGAGCTTCTTCCTTAGAACTGGCTTAACAAAACTTTTCCCTGGTGGAGGCGTAGAGTCCATCCCTACCGTGGAGAATGCCAACGGATTAATAATAGGATGCTTGTCTGCAGACTCGGACTCATTTTCTTGCTCCCATGAGCGGGAAAGGGCATCGGCCTTACGATTCTGAGAACCCGGACAGAACTGGAGTTTAAAGTCAAACCTAGAAAAGAAAAGTGCCCATCTGGCCTGACGAGGATTCAGACATTGTGCGCCTTTGAGATATAAAAGATTTTTGTGGTCGGTAAGTATGGTGATTGAGTGGGAAGCTCCCTCCAACAGGTATCTCCACTCCTCCAGAGCGAGCTTGATGGCCAGCAACTCCTGATCGCCAATGGCATAGTTGCGCTCAGCTGGGGAGAACTCCTGGGAGAAGAAACTGCAAGGATGTAGATGTCCATCTTTGGCCCTCTGGGATAACACCGCTCCTACTCCAACGGAGGAGGCATCTACCTCTAAGATAAAAGGAGAGTCGGTGTCGGGCTGTTTCAGAACTGGTGCAGAGATGAACCGTTGCTTCAGAAGGTGAAAGGCCTGCGTAGCTTCCTCGGACCACTTGGACGGATTAGCACCTTTCTTGGTTAATGCAGTAATAGGCGCCACAATGGTGGAAAAGTCTCGTATACATTTTCTATAATAATTGGCGAACCCTAAGAACCTCTGGACCCCTGTGAGGGTTAAGGGTATAGGCCAATTCTGGATTGCTTGGAGTTTCTCAGGATCCATCCTAGTCCGGAACCGGACACAATGTAACCTAGAAACGGAATGGTTTTAACTTCAAACACACACTTCTCCAATTTACAATAGAGGTGATTGACACGGAGACGGGAAAGAACCTCTTTTACCCAGAAACGATGATCTTCGAGATTATTAGCAAAGATGAGGATGTCATCTAGATAAACCACGACATGGCGGTACAAGATGTCCCGGAAGATCTCATTCACGAAGTGCTGGAAGACTGCTGGAGCGTTGCTCAATCCGAAGGGCATAATGAGGTACTCATAATGTCCGTCACGGGTGTTAAAGGCGGTCTTCCACTCGTCACCCTCACGGATTCGGATGAGATTGTAGGCACCCCTCAAGTCCAGCTTTGTAAAAATGGTTGCACCACTAACTCTATCAAAGAGCTCGGTAATCAGGGGTAAAGGGTATCGGTTCTTGACGGTAATGTCGTTCAGACCTCTGTAGTCGATGCACGGACGCAGACCACCGTCTTTCTTCTTAACGAAGAAGAAGCCTGCGCCGGCTGGAGAAGAAGATGGTCGGATGAAACCCTTCGCCAGGTTCTCTTTGATGTACTCTTCCATGGAGTGTGTCTCAGGCAGAGACAACGGATAAGTTCGGCCTCGCGGTGGAACCTTCCCTGGAATGAGGTCGATTGGGCAGTTCCCTTCTCTATGAGGAGGAAGGATATCAGCAGAGGCTTTACTGAACACGTCCGTGTAGTCTTGATATGGAGGAGGCGGAACATCAGATGACCTGGGGAAGGAAGAACAAACAGGAAGAACTTTGGCTAAACAAGTCTCAGCACAGGAGGGACCCCATGCCAGTATTTGCGTAGTCGTCCAGTCAATCGATGGGTTGTGGAGACGGAGCCATGGAAGGCCTAAAACCACTGGATGTGTGGCTCTTGGAATCACTAGAAAAGAAATTTACTCAGAATGAAGAACTCCCACTCTCAGACGAACTGGAAGAGTCCTTAAGGAAATGACTGCGTCAAAAATCTTGCTGCCATCCACGTCAGTCAAAGAGATGGACGAGGACAGTCTCTCGGTGGGTAGGGACCACCGTTTAACATAAGCTTCGGTTATGAAATTCCCAGCTGCTCCGGAATCAAGGAGGGCAATGACGTTCCTGTAACGTTGAGCAATTTGGAGCGACACTGGGAGGTTACAATCATGAGGAGATGGAGAGGAGATCATTACTCCTAGCCGGCCCTCTCCTTGGCGAGCTAGGATCTGGAGTTTCCCGAACGTTTGGGACAGGCGTTGATAGTGTGCGACGGAGCTGCACAGTAGAGACATAAAGACTCGGAGAGGCGTCTTCGGCGCTCAGCGGGAGATAGACGGGAACGACCAATTTGCATAGGCTCATCCTTGGAGGGAGATGGTTGACGAGGAGGAGAAGCAGAAGATTTAGGAACGGATGATCTTCCTCGCTCGGTTGCTCTCTCTCTGAACCGTAGATCACCCTTCGTGCATAGTGAAATTAGCTCATCCAACTTAGAAGGCAAGTCTCTGGTAGCTAACTCATCTTTAATGCGTTCTGACAAGCCATGCCAGAATGCAGCATACAGGGCCTCGTCGTTCCAGGCCAGTTCAGATGCCAGGATTTTGAACTGTATAAGATACTGTCCCACAGTACGTGTTCCCTGGCGTAGACGGAGAATCTCAGATGAAGCAGAGGAAACCCGGCCCGTCGAAGATGCGCCTGAATGATGCTACAAAGTCAGTATAGGAGGACAGCAGGGGATCAGACTTCTCCCATAACGGTGATACCCAATCAAGGGCTGAGCCACTGAGGAGAGAAATAATATAAGCAACTTTGGTACGGTCACTGGGGAAGTTGCCAGATTGAAGCTCAAAATGGATTTCGCATTGGTTAAGAAATCCCCTGCAGAACCTTGGAGATCCGTCAAATTTTGCTGGCGTTGGAAGATGAAGACGTGGTATGGAAATGGGCAAGGTGGGTGGGGTTACAGCTGGAGTCACTGTGGTGGACGCACCAGACGTGCCAGGTCCACGGAGGGTCGTCTGAATCCCATCCAGCCGAGTAGAGAGATCCTGGAGACAGCGGATGATGTGACCTTGTGCAGCCTCCTGATGTTCGAGTCTGGCTGCCAGTACTTGCATAGGTCTAGCCGCTTGATCCTGGTCTCCGGCTGGATTCATATGGTCAGTGCTTACTGTCACAACTGAGGGTTTAGGCTGACGGGAGGAAGCCTCAGTTGTAGGGGGTGAAATGAAATCAAACTTAGATGGTTTAATCAGACCCCTGGACATGTAAGTGTGGAAGGAAACCCGAAGGTGTGACCATGACAAGCAGGTTAAAAGTCAAATGAAAGTTTATTAAACAGACTCCGTATAATCACAACAGCGTTCACAGTCAGAATTAGCAGTGGCAGATAATACAGTTCCTGGATCACTAAACCATAAAAGGTATAACAGGGCACTGGTAGGTTGCAGAACGGATGTTATAGTCCTTGGGTAGAATAACCTTACCAGGCCAGGCTGTAGTAGTGGAGACAACCGAGGAACACGCCAGTAGGTGTATGAGATGATGCTGGTAACTGGAATGCACTGTAGGAGTCACTGGACGGAACCAGCCAGATGGTGGAGACACGGAGTTAAAACTGAAAGATGCTAGGGTGCGTGGAAACAGATGAAATGAAGAGTGGTTACCGGTGGTAGTGGATACTGCTGGTAAGTAGAAATCCGCTGGGAGAACACCGGCTCTTTAAGGAGGTTGAATTCTGTTGGAAGCAGGTTGCTGGAAACAGATGGGTTAATAGCTGAAAGCTTGGAAGCTGGAAGCAAACGAAGTAATAGCTGAAAGCTGGAGCAGTCACAGAGGATTGCAGAGTCAGGCTGCACCGCAGGATGGAAAGCAGGTGCGGGTCTCTTTGTGGATGCTGGAGACAGGAGCTGGAACCTGGAGAAACAAACCACAGGAGAGAGAGACTGGAACAAGGTATGACATTCAAAGCACTGACATCTATCTGGCCCAGACACAGGATACTTATACCTGCTGCTATGCAGGCATTGGCTGGGCAATTATGCAGATTCCAGAGATGGTGGATTGGAGGAATTGGAGCATGTGATCAAATCCAACATGGCTGCGCCCATGCTGGAACCTGGAGGGAAAACCTGGTTTGGAATGAAATGTGCAAACATAGTGATAATGGCGGCGCCGGCCGCGGAGGGCAGGAGAGGCCGCGGCAGGCATGATAGATGATTCTGAGAACCTGCAGCAATAACACAGTAACGGCGGCGGAGGCCGCGGGAGACGCCATGTTGGATTCAAACATGGCGCCGCTGTGGTAGTGTCTCAGAATGACAGGAGGGATGTGCAGAGTGTTGACACAGATGAGATCCGGATTTGGAACGCTGGGCCAGTCTCAGAAGACACCTAAACGGCAGGTAATGGCGTCCAGATACCCGGATCGTGACAGCATCATCTGATGGCAGATAACCATCACACACCCAGTGTTTGATGGAAAAAATACATTGAGTAGGAGACCAGTGATGGTTGCTAACACTCTCTTTCCAATGTTGTTCCCGGATCCAATGATTAATTCATTGATGTTTATGTGGTCAGGAAGGATTCTTTTTCACCACTGCAAGGAGTCATAGAAACAAAGAATTTGACAGGGAACCCATCGATAGTTTCAGTTTTGCACATGTGCAATGGGCGCTTGAGCAGAATGCATTTCATTCATCATTGATGGTGGAAACACCCACCATTGGTCCCAGGCCATTAATGGTCGCTAGATCATGATCAACCCTAGGAGACATTGGGCCTGATTTTGAAATGGACAATATGCCAAAGTTCATATAGTTCTGTGGTTCCCAAACTCGCTCCTCAAGGACACCTAATAATTCATGTTTTCCAGGTCACCCAGTGGTGCACAGGTGTATTCATTACTCACTAACACATTTTAAAAGATCCACAGATGAAGCTAATTATTTCACTTGTGATTCTGTGAGTAGACCTGAAAAACGTGTACTGTTGGGGGGTCTTTAAGAATCACTGATAAAGTAGAATTTTTATTTATTTTCAACTGCACATGCAGTTTCTGAAAACCCCTACAGCGCATGCATTACAGCAGGCATGTCCAAACTGCGGCCCTCCAGCTGTTGAGAAACTACACTTCCCAGCATGCCCTGACACAGCTTTAGCATTCTCTAACAGCAAAACTGTGTCAGGGCATGCTGGGATATGTAGTTTCACAACAGCTGGAGGGCCGCAGTTTGGACATGCCTGCATTACAGGGTGTACGCATAAAGGTGCTGTTGCAATCAGGTCATATGGTATCAG
The DNA here is from genome assembly GCF_028390025.1 of Pseudophryne corroboree. NCBI lineage: Eukaryota > Metazoa > Chordata > Amphibia > Anura > Myobatrachidae > Pseudophryne > Pseudophryne corroboree. Next base: position 607,536,683 of record NC_086446.1, read on the forward strand.
AAACGGAGCAGAAAAGTGGTGTCTGAGAGGTGGTGTATGCAAAAACTGTCCATGTAATGGGAGTGTCGTGGGCATCTGAGTAAAAGCACCTGCACTAACAGGTGCACAACTGCAGCCATAGGAGGCAAGACACGCAAGACATTTTTGTGTCATAGCCGTGCACTCCCTTAAACACCGTCACAGCAGCTGGTTAATTATAAAAGGGCAACACCTATCCCTCTAGATCAGTAATGGCTAACCTTGACACTCCAGCTGTTGTTGAACTACATATCCCAGCATGCCCTGCTACAGTTTTGTTATTTGGCCATGCTAAAACTGATGCAGGGCATGCTGGGATGTGTAGTTCAACAACAGCTGGAGTGTCAAGGTTAGCCATCACTGCTCTAGATACATACAATTTACAACAACATATAAAAAACCTGCGCTAAAAGATGAACTCCACTATCTGTATTATAGGATAATAAAATCTTTAAAATAAAATTGACAACTTAATATATCTGTGTGTCTGTAATCAACCCAAATCAATTTTCTCTTACGTCCTAGAGGATGCTGGGGTCCACATTAGTACCATGGGGTATAGATGGGTCCACTAGGAGCCATTGGCACTTTAAGAGCTTGAGAGTGTGGGCTGGCTCCTCCCTCTATGCCCCTCCGACCAGACTCAGTTTAGAAAATGTGCCCGGAGGAGCCGGTCACAGCTAGGGGAGCTCTCGAGTTTCCTTAGTAAAAGTTATTTTTTTAGAGTTTATTGTTTTACATGGAGGCTGCTGGAAACAGCCTCCCTGCAGCGAGGGACTTAGGGGGGGAGCAGTGTACGCCCTGCGGGGTCTGAGCCACTGTCTCCGCTGACTGGACACTGAGCTCCAGAGGGGATAGATCATTCCCCGCCACAGGGGATCGCTCACCCCAGCAGCATGCCGCCACCCCCTTGCAGAGCTTAAGATTGTGGCGAGTGAGACACCGACCTCCCTAGCAAGCGGGGGGCCGGTGTGAAGATGGCGGCATCAAGGTAGGAGCCCAGGAGGCTCAGCGGTACGCTGTGAGGGGCGCCCTGAGCCAGCGCCTACACTGGTCACACAGCCTGTCGGGTCCCAGGATCTCAGCCAGCATCAAACCTCAGGCCAGTATAATCTTATGAAGAGCGGGAAGACAGCGCCATTATGGGGGCAGAGCTTCTCCTCAGAGCGGACCCAGCAGCGTTCAGCGCCATCTTCCTGCATGCACAGCGCTGTCCAGGAAGAAGCAAGTCCCTACACAACAACTCCAGCTATCTCTCAAGGTACCAGGGGGTTGTAGAAAGGGGGGAGGCTGCAAAACGACTGTGTAACCTATTAAGGTGCACAGTCAGCGCTGATAAGGGGTCTCCCTTTGTGTTAAAAGTGCTGTGTGTGGGTTGGCTCCAATCTCTGTGTCGCTGTGTGTGTGTGTGTGTGTGTGTGTGTGTGTGTGTGTGTGTGTGTGTGGTCTCCATTAAGCAATGTCCAGGGTCTCTGTGTCATATGCTGCAGAGGATGGTCCCATTCCATGTAATCAGGATAGCATTGGTTTAGCACAGATACCAGCAAGGGAACCCAAGTGTTTTTCCTCTATCGAATCTGTGATTTCTCAGACTTCTAATAGAGCTGCACAATCTGAATTTGCACCTCAGGCTTTACAGGACTCTATGGCAGTCTGGCCCAGTTCTGTCGCCTCAGGGCTCTCCTCTGTATGTTCCCAAACACGTGTTCTTGCACAGATTAGGCAGGTTGACACGGGTACCGTTTCTGACACTGCGGACGGTGATGGGGATATGTTTGGGGGGACTGCATATCTTACACAGGTGCAGTTAATGATAGAGGCCATTACAGTTATGTTGAGTATTTCTGATACAACGCCTGAGCAGGTTGAGGAGGCTTCCTTCACTGATAAGGGAACCTCGCTAACCTTCCCTGCGTAAAAGGCTTTATATGCTATGTTTGAAACAGCATGTGTTAATCCTGCAAAAAATTCCAGATCCCTAAGAGGATCCAGGTGGCTTTTCCTTTCCCTGTGGAGGATAGGACTGAGTGGGAAACCCGACCGGTATTGCAGCCGGCTGACTGTAAGATTGATAATACCCTCAGATCAGTGTGCACGGCGTCAGGGGCGATGTCAAGTCCCACTATTGCCAGTACATGCATTGCCAAGTCCTTAGTAAAGTGGTCAGGCACGTTACTTGAGGATTTGGATAAAATTGACAAAAATGATGTTAAATTGTTTTTGCGTAACATTCAGGGTTCGGCAGGTTTTCTGGCTGAATCCATGAAGGACCTGGGTTCTATGTCTGCAGGAATTTCTTCCATGTATGTCTCAGCTCGTCGTGGACTGTGGCTACGTCAGTGGTCTGCCGATGCAGAATCCAGGAGAAATGTGGAGACCCTACCCTACACAGGTCAGGCTGTCTTTGGGGAAGCGCTAATGGCGTGGATCTCCACGGCTACAGCGGGTAAGTCACCTTTTCTTCCCTCAGCTACGCCTGCTCCGAAGAAACCCTTTTCTTCAACTGCATCACAGCCCTGTGGGGCTGCCAAACCAGAGAAGCCAGGCCATCCAACGCCTCCTTTCGGGGAGGTGGACCCAAGAAAGCCTGCTGCTGCAGGTTCCCAGGAACAGAAGCCTGCTTCAGGTGCACTAAAGTCCTCCGCATGGCGGTGGACTGCACGCCCCGGTGGTGAGGCCGGTGGGAGCGCAGCTCAGACGTTTCAGTCATGTCTGTATGTCGTTAGGCCTGGATCCCTGGGTGCAATATATTGTGTCCCAGGGATACAGGCTGGTATTTCATTTCTCTCCTCACCGATTTTCAATTCAGGCCTGCCAGCTCTGCTGGCAGACATAACTGTCCAGCAAGATGCCGTCCAGACGTTGGTGGAGGCACAGGTTCTTGTGCCAGTACCACCTCATATGCAAAACAAAGGTTTCTATTCAAACCTTTTCATATACCGAAACCGGATGGTTCGATCAGACCCATTCTAAACCTAAAAAAACGTTTTCTGAGGGAGTGCAAATTCAAAATGGAGTCTCTAAGGGCGGTAATATCAGGAGAAGGGATTTTCCTGGTATCCCTGGATATCGAGGATGCATAACCCCACATTCTGTTTTGGCCGCCATGTCAAGCAATTCTCTGATTCACTCTGTTGAACTGTCCTTTCTAGTTCCAGGACCTGCCATTCGGCCTCTCCACAGCACCGAGGGTATTCACCAAGGTGATGGCAAGGATGATGGTTCTCCTCCGCACACAAGGGGTGAACATATTTCCATATCCGGACTTTCTGCTGATAAAGGCATTGTCCAAGGAGAAGCTGTTGCGGTCCATGGCTCTCACGACCTATCTACTCAGAGTCCACGTTTGGATTCTGAACATTCCAAAATCACTTTGGAACCATCCAGGAGGTTGTCCTTTCTGGGATTGATCCTCGACACTGAAGTGTTGAGGGTGTTTCTTCCACGAGAAACAGCGTTGGTGATGCAAACATCGGTCCGGGATGTCCTGAAGACTGCCCGGGTGTCGGTTCGTCACTGCAATTGCCTTCTGGGGAAGATGGTGGCCTCTTACATGGCCCTCCAGTATGGAAGGTTTAATGCTAGGTTTTTCCTGCTGGATCTCCTGGACAAGTGGTCAGGATCTCATCTGCATGCACCTGAGAATTTGTCTCTCGCTAAAAGCCAGGATTTCACTCCTCTGGTGGCTCCAATTAACTCACCTTCTGGAGGGACGCAGGTTCTGGATTCAAGTCTGGATCCTTCTAACCACGGATGCAAGCCTCCGAGGCTGGGGAGCAGTCCCTCAAGGGGAGACCTTCCAAGGAAGGTGGTCAATTCTGGTGGTCGACCTACCGATCAACATTATGGAATTAAGAGCCGTTTACAACGGTCTTCTTCAGGTGGCCCACCTTCTAAAAAATCGGGCCATTCAAGTGCAGTCGGACAACGTAACAACAGTGGCTTACATAAACCGACAGGGCGGAACGAAGAGCAGAGCTGCAATGTTAGAGGTGGCAAGAATCCTCCTCTGGGCAGAAAAACACGCGTTGGCGCTGTCAGCAATCTTCATTCCGGGAGTGGACAACTGGGAAGCAGACGACCTCAGCAGACACGATCTCCATCCAGGGGAGTGGGGTCTCCATCCAGAGGTGTTCAAGGAAATAACAGACCTTTGGGGATTACCCCAAATAGACATGATGGCCTCTCGTCTCAACAAGAAGCTTCGGCGTTATTGTTCCAGTTCGAGGGACCCACAGACAGTGGCAGTGGTGTCTCCGTGGGTGTTCCAGTCAGTGTACATGTTTCCACCGTTCCCACTCATCCCAATAATCCTAAAGCTCATAAGGAGAACAAGGGTTCATGCGATCCTCATTGCTCCCGACTGGCCGAGAAGGGCTTGGTACGCGGACCTTCTGGATCTACTACGAGAAGAGCCGAGGCCTCTTCCTCTTTGAGAGGACTTGCTGCAGCAGGGGCCGTTCGCCTATCAAGACTTACCACAGCTACGTTTGACGGCATGGAGGTTGAACGCCTGATACTAGCTCGGAAGGGCATTCCGAACAAGGTTGTTCCTACACTGATACAGGCTAGGAAAGGAGTAATGTCTAAATATTACCATCGTATTTGGAAAAAATATGTGTCTTGGTGTGAGTCCAAGAAGTTTCCTACGGTGGAGTTTGGTTTGAGCCTCTACACGAGGTAGAGGTCAAGTTTCTCACGTGGAAGGCTGTCACTTTGTTGGCCTTAGCTTCTGCTAGACGTGTGTCGGAGTTGGAGGCTTTGTCATGTAAAAGCCCATACTTGATCTTCCATGAAGGTAGAGCTAAGCTTCGGACACGTCAGCGGTTTCTTCCGAAGGTTGTGTCGGCATTTCATATCAACCAACCTATCGTGGTGCCAGTTGCTACTGACTTCTCAATTTTTTCAAAGTCCTTGGATGTTGTAAGGTCTCTGAAGATCTATGTGAAGAGGACTGCTCGTCACAGAAAATCGGACGCTCTGTTTGTCCTGTATGACCCCAGGAAAACTGGGTGTCCTGCTTCTAAGCAGACGATCTCTCGCTGGATCAGGTTCACTATCCAGCATGCTTATTCTACGGCTGGTTTGCCGTGTCCAAAATCTGTTAAGACCCACTCTACCCGTAAGGTGGGTTCTTCCTGGGCGGCTGCCCGGGCTGTCTCGGCCTTACAGCGATGCCGAGCAGCTACTTGGTCAGGGTCGAACACGTTTGCTAAGTTCTACAAGTTCGATCATTTGGCCTCTGACGACCTCAAGTTTGGTCAAGCAGTTCTGCAGGAGCCTGCGCGCTCTCCCTCCCGTTCTGTGAGCTTTGGTACATCCCCATGGTACTAATGTGGACCCCAGCATCCTCTAGGACGTAAGAGAAAATGGGATTTTAAATACCTACCGGTAAATCCTTTTCTCGTAGTCCATAGAGTTTGCTGGGCGCCCGCCCAGCGCTTCGTTTTGCTGCAGTTGTTATCTGGTTCAGTACAACTTTGTTGTTAGTTACGTACTGCGTTATTACTGGGTAAGTAATGTTTCAGCAGTTGCTGAGTTTTTCAAGCTAGATAGCTTGATGTGCCTTGTATGTGTGAGCTGGTATGAATCTCGCCACTATCTGTGTTAAATCCTTCTCTTACATAGTAACATAGTATCTGAGGTTGAAAAAAGACAATTGTCCATCGAGTTCAACCTATTTGTGGTCTCCTATGCATGATGATTTGACTAAAATTTCTGACTGATGCTGCTGTCAGCCGTTACATTTTATCCCTATTTATAGTAACTATAATGCATGACTATGCACCATACCCCTGGATATCCTTATCCATTAGGAATTTATCTAACCCATTCTTAAAGGTGTTGACAGATTCTGCCATTACAACTCCCTCGGGCAGGGAATTCCAAACATGTATTGTCCTTACCGTGAAAAAGCCTTTACGCCGTATTGTGCGGAATCTCCTCTCCTCTAACCTGAGCGAGTGTCCACGAGTCCTCTGTGTTGATCTAACCAAAAACAGGTCCCGCGCAAGCTCTGTGTATTGTCCCCTTATATATTTGTAGATGTTGATCATATCCCCTCTTAGTCTCCGCTTTTCCAATGTAAACATGCCTAGTCTTTCAAGCCTTTCCTTGTATTCCATCGTCTCCATGCCCTTAATTAGTTTGGTCGCCCTCCTCTGTACCTTTTCAAGCTCCAGGATATCCTTTTTGTAGTACGGTGCCCAGAATTGTACACAGTATTCAAGGTGTAGCCTCACTAGTGATTTATATAACGGGAGTATAATACTCTCGTCCCTAGCATCAATACCCCGTTTTATGCATGCTAATATCTTATTAGCCTTCTTTGCTGCAGTCCTACTTTGGGTACTACTGCTTAGCTTGCTATCTATGAGGACACCTAAGTCCTTTTCCAGTACAGAATCCCCTAATTTTACCCCATTTAGTAGGTAGGTGTAATTTATGTTCTTGTTACCACAGTGCATTACCTTACACTTGTCTGTGTTGAAGCGCATTCTCCATTTGGCTGCCCATGCTTCTAATTTAACTAAGTCGTTCTGAAGAGACTCGGCATCCTCCTCTGTATTTATAGCCTTACACAATTTGGTATCATCTGCAAAAATTGACACCATGCTCTCTAGACCTTCTGTTAGGTCGTTAATGAAAATATTGAACAATAGCGGTCCTAATACTGAGCCTTGCGGCACACCACTTAGCACTTCAGTCCAAGTTGAAAAAGATCCATAAACCACAACGCGCTGCTTCCTATTATCTAACCAGTTTTTGACCCAAGTGCATATTGTGCTTCCTAGCCCTGATTCTTGTAGCTTGTAGATAAGTCTCATGTGTGGTACAGTATCGAACGCTTTGGCAAAGTCTAAAAAGATTACATCCACGTCTTTACCCTGATCTAGGTTTGCGCTTACTGTTTCATAAAAGCCAAGTAAGTTGGTTTGACAGGATCTGTCCTTCATAAACCCATGTTGATTCCTTTTAATGACCTTATTGGTTTCAAGGAACTTCTGAATACTATCTCTTAGAATACCTTCCAATACTTTCCCCACTATAGATGTAAGACTAACTGGTCTATAATTACCTGGTTCAGCTTTACTTCCCTTTTTGAATATAGGCACTACTTCCGCTATACGCCAGTCTTTGGGAACCATACCTGATATAACTGAATCCTTAAAGATCAAAGATAGCGGTTTTGCCAGTTCAGAGTGAAGCTCCATTAGAACCCTTGGATGAATACCATCGGGCCCTGGTGATTTATTAATCTTTAAATGTTTTAATCGGTCACAGACTACTTCCTCGCTTAAATAAGTACCTATCAGTGTGATATTCTCATTATTGAGATTGTGCGTTAGTCCCTGAATTGGGTCCTCACGAGTGAATACTGTTGAAAAAAACTCATTTAGTGTGTCCGCTATGTCATTATCATTTTTGCTTAAGACTCACAACTTGTCTTTTAAAGGGCCTATACTCTCCTTCTTTAATCTCTTGCTATTAATGTATTTAAAGAATTTTTTGGGGATTCGCTTTGCTTTCCTTTGCTACTAGTTTTTCAGTTTCTACTTTAGCCGCTCTTATTTCCTTTTTGCAAATTTTGTTACATTCCTTATAGTGCTGAAATGACTCTGCTTCCCCGTCAGATTTGTATTTTTTAAATGCTCGCCTTTTCTTGCCCATAAGTTCCTTAATCTTTTTGTTAAGCCACATCGGTTTATGATTTTTATTCCTTTTTTTGCTACTCATAGGAATACATTTGAGTGTATTTTTAGCTAGCAGGAATTTTAGTACCTCCCATTTCTCCGTAGTATTTTTTCCTAAAAACAAACCTTCCCATTCAATATCCCTGAAAAATACCCTCATCTTTTCAAAATTTGCTTTGCTAAAGTTTAAAGTCCTAGTTGAGCCAGTATAGGGCTGTTTATAGAAACTGATATTGAATGTGACCATATTGTGGTCGCTGTTTCCTATGGGTTCCCCTACTATAATACCTGATACCAAATCCCCATTGTTTGTTAATACCAGGTCTAAGATTGCATTGTACCTAGTTGGTTCCTCAATTAGTTGGACTAAGTAGTTATCATTAAGTGTGTTTAAAAACATATTGCCCCTAGCAGTATCACATGAATCGTTTTTCCAGTTTATCTCTGGATAGTTAAAATCTCCCATCTTGAAGATGTCCGTCTCCTCGTGCACAGTTTCTAGACTAAGTCTGGTAGGAGGGGCATAGAGGGAGGAGCCAGCCCACACTCTCAAACTCTTAAAGTGCCAATGGTTCCTTGTGGACCCGTCTACACCCCATGGTACTAATGTGGACCCCAGCATCCTCTACGGACTACGAGAAAAGGATTTACCGGTAGGTAATTAAAATCCTATTTTCTCTTACTTCCTAGAGGATGCTGGGGTCCACATTAGTACCATGGGGTATAGACGGGTCCACTAGGAGCCATTGGCACTTTAAGAGTTTGAGAGTGTGGGCTGGCTCCTCCCTCTATGCCCCTCCTACCAGAACCAGTTTATAAATTGTGCCCGGAGGAGCCAGTCACAGCTAGGGGAGCTCTACAGAGCTTCTTTAGTAAAAGTTTATTTTAGAGTTTATTATTTTACAGGGAGGCTGCTGGCAACAGCCTCCCTGCTTCGAGGGACTAAGTGGGGGAGTAGTGTCCGCCCTGCGGGGTCTGAGCCACTATCTCCGCTAACAGGATACTGAGCTCCTGAGGGGAACGAATGTTCCCCCGCCACAGGGGATCGCTTACCCCGGCAGCATGCCGCCACCCCCTTACAGAGCCAGAAGATCAGAAGAGGCGAGATATGGCGGCACAAGGGTAGGAGCGCAGCTCTGAGCAGCTGCGCTCCGGGAAGGCTCAGCGGCACACAGTGTTTTGTGCTTTGAGGGGCGTCCTGATCCAGCGACTTAATACCCTACACTGGTCACAGACGCTAACCAGAGACTGAATCCCCAGGCTAGCATCACAATCCTCCGTACTCAGACGCTCAGCAGGGGACGGAATCCCCTGCCTTGCGACGGAGTCCTCAGGCCAGTATAAAGAATTTGTGCGGGAAGACGCGCCATCTTCAAGGGGCGGAGCTTCTCCTCAGAGCGGACCCAGCAGTGTTCAGCGCCATTTTCCTGCCTGCAGTTCCTGTACACAGACGCTGACAGAGCTGTACCTCCAAGCAACTCCAGCTATTCTGTGCGGTACCAGGGGGTTGTAGAAGGGGAGGGAGGCGGTGAATTAGATCTGTGCAGCTATTACAGCACACAGTGGGCGCTGATAAGGTGTGTCCTTTATATATAACAGCGCTGTGAGTGGGTTGGCTCTGATCTCTGTGTCTCTCTTGCCATTCTCATGGGGGAAACTCTGTCTAACCTACCCTATGTGTGTGTGGAGTGTTTGGGGTCTCCAGTCAGCAATGTCCAGGGACTCTGTGTCATATGCAGCTGAGGACATGTCCTCTCAGGATGATCTCATTCCATGTAATCAGGATTGCACTGTTGTAGCGCAGATAACAGCAAGGGAGCCGGAGTGGTTATCCTCTATCAAAACTATGATTTCTCAGATTTCTGCTAAGGTTGCTCAGAATGAATCTGCAACTCAGGTTTTACAGAATTCTATGGCAGGTTGGTCTGGTTCTGTTACCTCAGGCCCCTCCTCTGTGGGTTCCCAGAAACGAGCTCTTGCCTAGATCATGCAAGACGACACGGATAACGACTCTGACATGGCGGACGGTGATGGGGACGTGCTCAGGGGGGCCACATCTCTTGCAAAAGGGTGCAGTTGATGACAGAGGCTATTAGAGATGTGTTGAATATTACTGACACAATACCTGAACAGGTTGAGGAGGCTTACTTCACTGACAATAAGAAAGCCTCACTAACCTTCCCTGCGTCCAAAGAATTAAATGCTATTTTTGAAAAAGCATGGGAAAATCCAGTGAAAAAATTCCAGATCCCTAGGAGGGTTCTGGTTGCTTTCCCCTTCCCTGAGGAGGATAGAAAGAAATGGGAAAACCCACCCATAGTGGACGCGTCTGTATCCAGACTCTCAAAAAAGGTGGTTTTACCTGTCCCAGGATCAACCGCCTTAAAATAGGCGGCTGATTGCAAAGCTGATACTACGCTCAAATACATATACACGGCTTCAGGGGCGATACTCCGTCCTACTATTGCCTGTGCATGGATTTCCAAAGCTATAGTAAAGTGGTCAGGCACGTTACTTGAGGATTTGGATACGTTAGATAAGAGTGACATTGAATTGTTTCTCCGTAACATTCAGGATTCTGCAGGTTTTATGGTGGAATCCATGAAAGACCTGGGTTCAATGGCTGCAGGAATTTCTTCCATGTCCTTCTCAGCTCGTCGAGGACTGTGGCTGCGCCAGTGGTCTGCTGACGCGGAATCTAGGAGAGGTGTGGAGACCCTACCCTACACAGGTCAGGCTCTCTTTGGGGAAGCATTGGACGCGTGGATCTCCACGGCTACAGCGGGTAAGTCCCCTTTTCTTCCCTCAGCAGCTACTGCTACGAAGAAACCTTTTTCTTCACTTGCATCTAAGTCCTTTCGGGTTTCTAAACCAAGAAAACCAAAACGGCCAACACCTTCTTTAGAGGGGGCCGACCAAAATCCAAGAAACCTACTGCGGCAGGTTCCCAAGAACAGAAGCCTGCTTCAGGTGTACCAAAGTCCTCCGCATGACGGTGGACAGCGCAGCCTGGAGGTCGGACCGGTGGGGGGACTCGGACATTTCAGTCACGTCTGGGTGTCGTCTGGCCTGAACCCCTGGGTACTAGATATTGTGTCCCAGGGGTACCGGCTGGAATTTCAGGATCTCCCTCCTCATCGGTTCTTCACATCGGGCTTGCCAGCTTTGCCAGCGGACAGGGCTACCCTACAGGGAGCCATCCAGAAGTTGGTGGCGGCACAGGTCATTGTACCAGTCCCTCTTCAAATGCAGAACACAGGTTACTATTCGAACCATTTCGTGGTACCGAAACCGGATGGTTCGGTCAGGCCCATTCTGAACTTAAAATCACTAAACCTCTTTCTGAAGGAGTTCAAGTTCAAAACGGAGTCTCTAAGGGCAGTGATATCAGGTCTGGAACAGGGGGGATTCCTGGTATCCCTGGATATCAAGGATGCATACCTCCACATTCCAATTTGGCTGCTGCATCAAGCTTATCTCCGATTCGCTCTGTTGGACTGTCATTTTCAGTTCCAGGCCCTGCCATTCGGCCTCTCCACAGCACCAAGGGTTTTCACCAAGGTGATGGCGGAAATGATGGTTCTCCTCCGCAGGCAGGGGGTGAACATAATTCCGTATCTGGACGATCTGCTGATAAAGGCATCGTCCAAGGAGAAGCTGCTTCAGTCAGTAGCTCTCACGACTCAGCTTCTGGAGGAACATGGTTGAATCCTGAATATCCCCAAATCACATTTGGAACCAACCAGGAGGTTGTCCTTTCTGGGAATGATCGTCGACACGGAGCTGCAGAGGGTGTTTCTTCCAGAGGAAAAAGCATTGGTGATACAAACAATGGTCCGGGATGTCCTGAAGCCAGCCCGGGTGTCGGTTCATCAGTGCATTTGTCTTCTGGGGAAGATGGTAGCCTCTTACGAGGCTCTGCAGTATGGGAGGTTTCACGCTCGGTCCTTCCAACTGGATCTCCTGGACAAGTGGTCGGGATCCCATCTCCACATGCACCTGAGAATACGTCTGTTGCCAAAGGCCAGGATTTCACTCCTCTGGTGGCTGCAATTACCTCACCTTCTGGAGGGCCGCAGGTTCGGGATTCAGGACTGGATCCCTCTAACCACGGATGCAAGTCTCCAGGGCTGGTGCGCAGTCACTCAAGGAGAAACCTTCCAAGGAAGGTGGTCAAGTCTGGAAGCCGGCCTGCCGATAAACATTCTGGAACTAAGAGCCGTGTACAATTGTCTTCTCCAAAGCGGCCCATCTTCTGAGAAATCGGGCTGTTCAATTACTGTCAGACAACGTAACGACAGTGGCTTACATAAACCGGCAAAGGCGGAACGAAGAGCAGAGCTGCAATGTCAGAGGTAACAAGAATCATCCTCTGGGCAGAAAAACACGCGTTGGCGCTGTCAGCAATCTTCATTCCGGGAGTAGACAACTGGGAAGCGGACTTCCTCAGCAGACACGATCTCCATCCAGAGGAGTGGAGTCTCCATCTGGAGGTGTTCAGGGAGGTAACAGATCTTTGGGACGTACCCCAAATCGATATGATGGCCTCTCATCTCAACAAGAAGCTTTGGTGGTATTGTCCAGGTCGAGGGACCCGCAAGCAGTGGCGGTGGACGCCCTAGTGACTCCGTGGGTGTTCCAGTCGGTGTACGTGTTTCCTCCACTTCCACTCATTCCAAGAGTTCTCAAACTCATAAGGAGAACAGGAGTTCAGGCAATCCTCATTGCTCCAGACTGGCTAAGTGTCACGATCTGGGTAACTGGACGCCATTACTTACCATCCAGATGTTTCCTGAGGCTGGCTTAGCGTTCCAGGGCCGGATCTCAGCGGTGTTGCTGAGATCCACACACTACATCTCCCTCCTGTCATCCAGCAGCGCTGTCACAGCGGCCTCATGTTGACCTCAGATTGGCGTCTCCGGCCCACCGCGGCCTCCGCTCCTATGTTTCCAGTTCACAGATTCTTCAGAGTAACGTCTCCTGCCTGCTGCGGCTTCTGATGTCATTCATGTGTTTTCCAGTGTGCAGGTTGTCTGTGTGGCATCTCCTGCCCTCTGCGGCATCCGCCGCCATTATTACTGAATTCCACATGGTTTTTCCAAACTAACTGTCCATCCAAGTACTACATGGGCGCAGCCATGTTGGTTTCAGTCACATGTCTTAGTTTACACCAATCTGCTGCTCCACTGGAACCTGCTTAATTGCTTGGCCAATGCCTGCCTCTCTGCAGGTATACATATCCTGTGCCTGAACCAGGAAATTGTCAGTGCTTTGGTTGTCAAACCTTGTGTTACCAGTCTCTCCTTCCTGTGGTCGTTTCTGCTTCAGGTTTCCAGCTCCTGCTTCCAAACTCCACTAGAGACCCACACCAGCCTACCACCTTGCGGTGCAGCCTGACTCCACAGTGCTCTGTGATTACATCTCACTCCTGGCTATTTTTACACCAGCTTCCAGCGCCTGGCTTCCAGTGGTGTTCAGCTTCTAAGCATTATCGGTGCTCCGCCATCGATTATCTACAAACCATCGATCTCCATATTCATCGAACTCTAGCATCATTCAAGCCAAGTATTCTATGGTTCATCACCTGGCCGGTTCCGTCCGGCATACTGAGCAGTCTACAGATTGTACAGTATTCCAGTTTACACCTGCTGGTCCATTCCTCATCTTTATTTCAATAGTCTGCATACGGCTTTCTGGTTAAGGACATTCCAACTCCTGGTCAATTAGAACTGTACCTGATAATACCAGTACCCTGAGGCATCTGCCAACCTGCAGATTTCCAAGGAACTGTTACTGTATTTCTTGCTCAGTTCCTTCCTGAAAAGTACTGCTGTTGTGTTATAAGAACTCTGCTTAATAAAAACCATAGACTTTTACTTCAGTTGTCGTGATCACGCATTCGGGCATTTGTACTGCATTCTACCTGCATGTCTAAGGGTCTGATCCAACCCTCTAAGTTTAAATACATCTCAGCCCCTACAACTGAGGCTTCCTCTCGTCAGCTCCAGCCCTCAGTTGTGACACTAAGAAGGGTTTGGTACGCGGATCTTCTGGATCTACTGCTAGAAAAACCGAGGCCTCTTCCTCTTTGGGAGGACCTGCTGCAGCAGGGGCCGTTCGCCTATCAAGACTTACCACGGCTACGTTGACGACATGGAAGTTGAACGCCTGATACTATCTCGGAAGGGCATTCTGAACAAGGTTATTACTACACTGATACAGGCTAGGAAAGGAGTAACGTCTAAACATTACCATCGTATTTGGAAAAAATATGTGTCTTGGTGTGAGTCCAAGAAGTTTCCCACGGTGGAGTTTCAACTGGGACGGTTTCTTCTCTTCCTGCAAGCAGGTGTGGATATGGGCCTGAGGTTAGGATCCATAAAGGTCCAGATTTCGGCCCCATCCATTTTCTTCCAGAAACAGTTGGCTGCCCTCCCTGAGGTTCAGACTTTTTTGAAGGGAGTTCTGCACATCCAACCTCCCTTTGTACCGCCTACGGCGCCCTGGGATTTTAGCGTGGTGTTGCAGTTCCTCCAGTCGGACTGGTTTGAACCTCTACAGGAGGTTGGGGTCAAGTTTCTCACGTGGAAGGCGGTCACTTTGTTGGCCTTAGCTTCTGCTAGACGTGTGTCAGAGTTGGGGCTTTGTCATGTAAAAGCCCATACTTGATCTTCAATGAAGATAGAGCTGAGCTTCGGACACGTCAGCAGTTTCTTCCGAAGATTGTGTCTGCATTTCATATCAACCAACCTATTGTGGTGCCAGTTGCGACTGACTCTTCGAATTCATCAAAGTCCTTAGATGTTGTAAGGGCTCTAAAAATCTATGTGAGGAGGACTGCTCGTCACAGAAAATTGGACGCTCTGTTTGTCCTGTATGACCCCAAGAAAATTGGGTGTCCTGCTTCTAAGCAGACGATCTCTCGCTGGATCAGGTTCACTATCCAGCAGGCTTATTCTATGGCAGGCTTGCCGTGTCCTACGTCTGTTAAGGCCCGCTCTACTCATAAGGTGGGTTCTTCCTGGGAGGCTGCTTGGGGTGTCTCGGCCTAACACCTAACAGCTTTGCCGAGCAGCTACTTGGTCGAGGTTGAACACGCTCGCAAAGTTCTACAAGTTCGATACTTTGCCCTCTCAGGACCTTAAGTTTGTCAATTGGTTCTGCAGGAGTCTCCGTGCTCTCTCTCCCGTTCTGGGAGCTTTGGTACATCCCCATGGTAATAATGTGGACTCCAGCATCCTCTAGGACGTAAGAGAAAATACTATTTTAATTACCTACCGGTAAATCCTTTTCTCGTAGTCCGTAGAGGATGCTGAGCGCTTCGTTATCCTGCAGTGGTTATTTAGTTCAGTACTGCTTAGTTCTGGGTAAGTACTGTCTTGTTACTTGGTAAGTAATCCTGTTCAGCCATTGCTGATGTTTCAATCTAGTTAGCTTGGGTTGCCTTGGGTCCACCACAAACTTGGCAGAAGAAAAAGGAGAGACAAACTGGAATCTATGGTAAGTGAGAGTCAACCTTGAACGTAAGCAACTACATTTTCAGTCTGGCAGCAGAGACACTTGCAGCTAGCATAAGGATTAGTGTTGCTATAATGGGCCAATTAAATGATACTAAATGCAATTTTACTTAGTTTAAAAAACCCTAAACCCTTGTTTCTTGGGTTTATTAAAAGCAAACAATCTGTATAAAACCTTGAGAGCTAGACAACTACATTTTGTTATCTAGAGAACTACATAAAACTAATCTATATAACTATTATCTATATTATAACTTTATAGGCAACCCTCTGCCTCAGGATTACAGCAAAATAAAAATTGATATATGCCAGTCAATTTAAAATACTTAATCCGCTGACTCTCTCACCTCCCATTCACTGTGACAACTTTCACATATGGGAAGGCAGCAGAAGTTAGCGGATCAACGGCACGGGTACTTTCATTACTTATCCATACTAATACAAGGTTAATGGTATTACTCAATCAGTATACAAATTCACTCTTTATCACATTTTTCTGTGCAGTGAAAATTCATAATTTTTTGCACCTGTTGAAGCAAATGTGGTCATTAACCTATTGTATTTATTGTATACATGCGTCAGACAAATTGATACAAATAAGTTATCTTCTTGAGTGATTGTCAGCTACAAATTTCTGCTGTGGGATTTGTTATTTCTGGCACCTGTTTTGTAATAAAAGTATCAGCAATTATATTGCTTTATGTTTTGAAACAAAAGTATCAGCAATTACACTGCTTTATATTCTATAAGGACACTAACAAGAATACTGCTGTCATGGTTGCTTTTGCCTACTGAATATATTAACTACTTGCTTATAATTTTCACCTAGCATTTAATTAATTAATTTCCCTCCATTAAATATTGCTTACGACAATTATTCAATTAAATTGCATCCTGTGTCAAGAGTATAGGGATTATTACCTGCACTCTAAGACACATTACTGGATACAGAGGTTGCTACAAACTATCTAATTCTAATTTTGAGATATATTGCCAGTTTGGAGGAGGATATTATATTATACTCACCACTGAATTTTGTTTGTCTGTCTTATAGGGTCATACCAATAGGTATATTTTTTGCCCTTTTTCTATACACATTATTTTTAATTATTGAAATAAAATGTAATTTTTAAACAATAAATATTAAAAAAAATTTTTTTGAAAGAGTGCCCCCACAAAGCGGCTTTTTTTCTTATGTTCCCTATTTCTTTGTAGGGATCACTCTCTTTTTCTATAACTATATTAATACCTCTGGGGTTGCACCACCAACATATATAGAAACTTTCTTCACTACATCATGTTTATGATTATTCTGAAACTGTTGGTTTAACATGATTAAATAAAATTATTTATAGCGGTGCAGGCAAACACAACCCTTTGCTTTACATTGTGGACAAGTGCAGACTGCTCTGATAAGGAGGATTAAATAATCTACCAATGAGCTAAACGCACAGGAAGTTCTTTCATAACAGGTTTAATTACTGCTACACAAGCCAGCGCCACATACAGCATTCCTAAACATCCATTCACATGCAAAGACATATCACAATACAGCACATCGAAATAAGTTTTAGGAAGGGAAATAACTACAGTATTTTTTTATACTAAACCACCATCTGTAAACAGTAGTATAATCTGGGTACACACTTGTCGATATATTGGTCGGTGGAGCGAATGGCCGATATATCACGAGCCTATCAGCTGGTGTGTACACTCGCTATGTCTGAATGACGTTGTTCACAGACATATCGCATCAGCTGTGCAGCACAGCCAATGGCCATCTTGTTGTGTGTACGGGCAATTCAACAACTGCCTGTACACTTGCTGAAGGGCCAACATCACAGCTGGGCAGGCAACTTCAAATGCCCGCCCAGGTGGGAGCCCTGATAAGCTCATCGGCAGATGTGTATACTCTCGTGTGTACCCAGCCTAAAGACAGAATGACCATTCGGGTGGTATTCAGTATGCCGGCTGTTGGGATCCCGGCGCTCAGTATACCGGCGCCGGAATCCCGACACCCAGCATACCAACAACTATTCTCCCTCTTGGGGGTCCACGACTCCCATGGAGGGAGAATAAATAGTGTGGCGCACCACCGTACCCGCAAGGGGCTCATTTGCACTCACCCAGCTGTCGGTATGCCAACGGTTGGGATCCCAACCCCGGTATGCTGGCCGCTGGGATCCCGGCTGCCGGCATACCATAATACACCCAACCGTTCATACCATGGAATATATTTATCGCCCGATGGGCCGTCTAAAACATATTGGACCGCCACCCTATATAGCATGTGCTACACATACTATATCTGCCCCATCATTATGGTATTGTTTAGAAAACACAGTAATTAAATGATTATTGGGTAGCGTTTACCGTGTATATCAGCCATTTTCATCAGTCTGAAACAATCCAGTCATGGCAGTCATGGATGGAGAAAGAAATGCTACACATCGGGACTCCAGTACAGAAGACATAGAAAAGGAGTATGACTGCATCTGGGTCAGAGTCCCCATAACACAGGAGAACAGAGACACAGATGCATAGGAAAACAGGGGTGGTCTTCTGTATGCCGGCGGTCGGGCTCCCGGCGCTCAGTATACCGGCGCCGGGAGCCCGACAGCCGGCATACCGACACTTATTTTCCCTCGTGGGGGTCCACGACCCCCATAGAGGGAGAATAAAATAGTGTGGCGCGCGTAGCGTGGCGAGCGCAGCGAGCCCGCAAGGTGCTAATTTGCGCTCACCACACTGTCGGTAAGCCGGCGGTCGGCCTCCCGGCGCCGGTATGCTGGTCGCCGGGAGCCCGACCGCCGGCCAGCCGTAGTGAACCCGGAAAACAGGACAGCCTTCACAAAGCCTACTGACAGGGGAGCATGCACACAACATGGCTACCATGAGGAGAAGCCCTGGGCACACCGCAGGGCGACAGTAGCGAGCTGCAGTGGTAACTCATCCTGCCCAGCAGTAGTACTATTACACTAATACACAATATGTCCCCATGACATTGGGGCAGATGTATTAAGCCTGGAGGAGTGATAAGTGGAAGGTGATAACACACCAGCCTGTCAGCTCCTAACTGTCATTTTTCAAACCCAGCCTGGAACTTGACAGTTAGGAGCTGATTGGCTGGTGCATTATCACATTCCACATTATCACTTCACCAGGCTTAATAAATCTGCCCCATAATGCAACGTCAGTGACCTCCTCCCAGCAACTCACATGGCAAATACAGATAATGTACAACCCAGCTGAGAGCACTAGCAATTCATGAGTGTCCCAGGTTAAAGGGATAATATGGTCAGCCTATAAATAAACGTGTTTGTGTAGAAATTGTGATGCATTCTTATGTCCTCTCCAGCTTGCTTTATAGCACTAATGTCATAGAGCACGCAGCGAGCAATGTACAAAAGCCATTTCTCTATCGTCCTAGTGGATGCTGGGGTTCCTGAAAGGACCATGGGGAATAGCGGCTCCGCAGGAGACAGGGCACAAAAAGTAAAGCTTTCCGATCAGGTGGTGTGCACTGGCTCCTCCCCCTATGACCCTCCTCCAAGCCTCAGTTAGATTTTTGTGCCCGGCCGAGAAGGGTGCAATCTAGGTGGCTCTCCTAAAGAGCTGCTTAGAAAAGTTTAGCTTAGGTTTTTTATTTTACAGTGAGTCCTGCTGGCAACAGGATCACTGCAACGAGGGACTTAGGGGAGAAGAAGTGAACTCACCTGCGTGCAGGATGGATTGGCTTCTTGGCTACTGGACATCAGCTCCAGAGGGACGATCACAGGTACAGCCTGGATGGTCACCGGAGCCTCGCCGCCGGCCCCCTTGCAGATGCTGAAACAAGAAGAGGTCCAGAATCGGCGGCAGAAGACTCCTCAGTCTTCTAAAGGTAGCGCACAGCACTGCAGCTGTGCGCCATTTTCCTCTCAGCACACTTCACACGGCAGTCACTGAGGGTGCAGGGCGCTGGGAGGGGAGCGCCCTGGGAGGCAAATGAAAACCTATTTGGCTAAAAAATACCTCACATATAGCCTCCGGTGGGCTATATGGAGATATTTAACCCCTGCCAGAATCCACTAAAGAGCGGGAGACGAGCCCGCCGAAAAAGGGGCGGGGCCTATCTCCTCAGCACACAGCGCCATTTTCCTTACACAGCTCCGCTGGTCAGGACGGCTCCCAGGTCTCTCCCCTGCACTGCACTACAGAAACAGGGTAAAACAAGAGAGGGGGGGCAAAATAGTGGCAAAAATTATATTATAAAAGCAGCTATACAGGGAGCACTTATTATAAGGCTATCCCTGTCATATATAGCGCTTTGGTGTGTGCTGGCAAACTCTCCCTCTGTCTCCCCAAAGGGCTAGTGGGGTCCTGTCTTCGTTAAGAGCATTCCCTGTGTGTCTGCTGTGTGTCGGTACGTGTGTGTCGACATGTATGAGGACGATATTGGTGTGGAGGCGGAGCAATTGCCAAATATGGGGATGTCACCTCCTAGGGGGTCGACACCAGAATGGATGCCTTTATTTATGCAATTACGGGATAGTGTCAACACGCTAAAGCAGTCGTTTGACGACATGAGACGGCCGGACAATCAATTAGTGCCTGTCCAGGCGCCTCAAACACCGTCAGGGGCTGTAAAACGCCCTTTGCCTCAGTCGGTCGACACAGACACAGGCACTGATTCCAGTGGCGACGGTGACGAATCAACCGTATTTTCCAGTAGGGCCACACGTTATATGATTTTGGCAATGAAGGAGGCGTTACATTTAGCTGATACTACAGGTACCACTAAACAGGGTATTATGTGGGGTGTGAAAAAACTACCTATAGTTTTTCCTGAATCAGAAGAACTAAATGAGGTGTGTGATGAAGCGTGGGTTGCCCCCGATAAAAAGATGCTAATTTCAAAGAAGTTATTGGCTTTATACCCTTTCCCGCCAGAG
Source organism: Pseudophryne corroboree (assembly GCF_028390025.1). NCBI lineage: Eukaryota > Metazoa > Chordata > Amphibia > Anura > Myobatrachidae > Pseudophryne > Pseudophryne corroboree. The sequence continues at coordinate 607,556,846 of NC_086446.1, forward strand.
GTTAGGGCGCGCTGGGAAACACCTCCTAGGGTGGACAAGGCGCTCACACGCTTATCTAAACAAGTGGCGTTACCCTCTCCTGAGACGGCCGCACTTAAAGATCCAGCAGATAGGAGGATGGAAAATATCCAAAAAAGTATATACACACATACAGGTGTTATACTACGACCAGCTATAGCGACAGCCTGGATGTGCAGTGCTGGAGTAGCTTGGTCAGAGTCCCTGATTGAAAATATTGATACCCTGGATAGGGACAATGTTTTACTGTCTTTAGAGCAAATAAAGGATGCATTTCTTTATATGCGTGATGCACAGAGGGATATCTGCACACTGGCATCACGGGTAAGTGCTATGTCCATTTCGGCCAGAAGAAGTTTATGGACGCGACAGTGGTCAGGCGATGCGGACTCAAAACGGCATATGGAAGTTTTGCCGTATAAAGGGGAGGAGTTATTTGGAGTCGGTCTATCAGATTTGGTGGCCACGGCTACAGCCGGGAAATCCACCTTTTTACCTCAAGTTACTCCCCAACAGAAAAAGACACCGACTTTTCAACCGCAGCCCTTTCGTTCCTTTAAAAACAAGAGAGCAAAGGGATATTCATATCTGCCACGAGGCAGAGGAAGGGGGAAGAGACAGCAACAGGCAGCTCCTTCCCAGGAACAGAAGCCCTCCCCCGCTTCTACAAAAGCCTCAGCATGACGCTGGGGCTTCTCAAGCGGACTCGGGGGCGGTGGGCGGTCGTCTCAAGAATTTCAGCGCGCAGTGGGCTCACTCACAGGTAGATCCCTGGATCCTGCAGATAATATCTCAGGGATACAGGTTGGAACTAGAGACAGATCCACCTCGCCGTTTCCTGAAGTCTGCTTTACCAACGTCCCCCTCCGAAAGGGAGACGGTCTTGGAAGCCATTCACAAGCTGTACTCTCAGCAGGTGATAGTCAAGGTACCTCTTCTACAACAAGGAAAGGGGTATTATTCCACTCTATTTGTGGTACCGAAGCCGGATGGCTCGGTAAGACCTATTCTAAATCTGAAGTCCTTGAACCTGTACATAAAGAAGTTCAAGTTCAAGATGGAGTCACTCAGAGCAGTGATAGCGAACCTGGAAGAAGGGGACTTTATGGTATCCTTGGACATCAAGGATGCGTACCTCCACGTTCCAATTTACCCCTCACACCAGGGGTACCTCAGGTTCGTCGTACAAAACTGTCACTATCAGTTTCAGACGCTGCCGTTCGGATTGTCCACGGCACCTCGGGTCTTTACAAAGGTAATGGCCGAGATGATGATTCTTCTTCGAAGAAAAGGCGTATTAATTATCCCATACTTGGACGATCTCCTGATAAGGGCAAGGTCCAGAGAACAGCTAGAGATGGGATTAGCACTGTCTCAAGAAGTGCTAAAACAGCACGGGTGGATTCTGAATATTCCAAAATCCCAGTTAATGCCAACAACTCGTCTGCTGTTCCTAGGGATGATTCTGGACACGGTTCAGAAAAAGGTTTTTCTCCCGGAGGAAAAAGCCAAGGAGTTATCCGAGCTTGTCAGGAACCTCCTAAAACCAGGAAAGGTGTCTGTACATCAATGCACAAGAGTCCTGGGAAAAATGGTGGCTTCTTACGAAGCAATTCCATTCGGCAGATTCCACGCAAGAATTTTCCAGAGGGATCTGTTGGACAAATGGTCAGGGTCGCATCTTCAGATGCACCAGCGGATAACCCTGTCTCCAAGGACAAGGGTATCTCTTCTGTGGTGGTTGCAGAGTGCTCATCTATTGGAGGGCCGCAGATTCGGCATACAGGATTGGATCCTGGTGACCACGGACGCCAGCCTGAGAGGCTGGGGAGCAGTCACACAAGGAAGAAACTTCCAGGGAGTGTGGACGAGCCTGGAAACGTCTCTTCACATAAACATTCTGGAACTAAGAGCAATCTACAATGCTCTAAGCCAGGCAGAACCTCTGCTTCAGGGAAAACCGGTGTTGATCCAGTCGGACAACATCACGGCAGTCGCCCATGTGAACAGACAGGGCGGCACAAGAAGCAGGAGTGCAATGGCAGAAGCTGCAAGGATTCTACGCTGGGCAGAGAATCATGTGATAGCACTGTCAGCAGTGTTCATCCCGGGAGTGGACAACTGGGAAGCAGACTTCCTCAGCAGACACGACCTTCACCCGGGAGAGTGGGGACTTCATCCAGAAGTCTTCCACATGCTGGTAACCCGTTGGGAAAGACCAATGGTGGACATGATGGCGTCTCGCCTCAACAAAAAACTGGACAGGTATTGCGCCAGGTCAAGAGATCCGCAGGCAATAGCTGTGGACGCGCTGGTAACGCCTTGGGTGTACCAGTCGGTGTATGTGTTTCCTCCTCTGCCTCTCATACCAAAAGTATTGAGAATTATACGGCAAAGAGGCGTAAGAACGATACTAGTGGTTCCGGATTGGCCAAGAAGGTCTTGGTACCCGGAACTTCAAGAGATGATCACGGAAGATCCGTGGCCTCTACCTCTAAGGAGGGACTTGCTTCAGCAGGGTCCCTGTCTGTTTCAAGACTTACCGCGGCTGCGTTTGACGGCATGGCGGTTGAACGCCGGATCCTAAAGGAAAAAGGCATGCCGGAAGAAGTCATTCCTACTTTGATTAAAGCAAGGAAGGAAGTAACCGTGCAACATTATCACCGCATTTGGCGAAAATATGTTGCGTGGTGCGAGGATCGGAGTGCTCCGACGGAGGAATTTCAACTGGGTCGATTCCTACATTTCCTGCAATCAGGATTGTCTATGGGTCTCAAATTGGGATCTATTAAGGTTCAAATTTCGGCCCTGTCGATTTTCTTCCAGAAAGAATTGGCTTCAGTCCCTGAAGTCCAGACTTTTGTTAAGGGAGTGCTGCATATACAGCCTCCTGTGGTGCCTCCAGTGGCACCGTGGGATCTCAATGTGGTTTTGGACTTTCTAAAATCTCATTGGTTTGAACCACTAAAAAATGTGGATTTGAAATATCTCACATGGAAAGTGACCATGCTACTAGCCCTGGCTTCGGCCAGGAGAGTGTCAGAACTGGCAGCTTTATCTTACAAAAGCCCATATCTGATTTTCCATTCGGACAGGGCGGAACTGCGGACTCGTCCGCATTTTCTCCCTAAGGTGGTGTCAGCATTTCATCTGAACCAGCCTATTGTAGTGCCTGCGGCTACAAGTGACTTGGAGGACTCCAAGTTACTGGACGTTGTCAGAGCATTGAAAATATATATTGCAAGGACAGCTGGAGTCAGAAAATCTGACTCGTTGTTTACATTGTATGCACCCAACAAGATGGGTGCTCCTGCGTCTAAGCAGACGATTGCTCGTTGGATCTGTAGCACAATCCAACTTGCACATTCTGTGGCAGGCCTGCCACAGCCTAAATCTGTAAAGGCCCACTCCACAAGGAAGGTGGGCTCATCTTGGGCGGCTGCCCGAGGGGTCTCGGCATTACAACTTTGCCGAGCAGCTACGTGGTCAGGGGAGAACACGTTTGTAAAATTTTACAAATTTGATACTCTGGCTAAGGAGGACCTGGAGTTCTCTCATTCGGTGCTGCAGAGTCATCCGCACTCTCCCGCCCGTTTGGGAGCTTTGGTATAATCCCCATGGTCCTTTCAGGAACCCCAGCATCCACTAGGACGATAGAGAAAATAAGAATTTACTTACCGATAATTCTATTTCTCGGAGTCCGTAGTGGATGCTGGGCGCCCATCCCAAGTGCGGATTATCTGCAATAATTGTACATAGTTATTGTTAACTAATTCGGGTTATTGTTGTAGGGAGCCATCTTTCAGAGGCTCCTCTGTTATCATACTGTTAACTGGGTTTAGATCACAAGTTGTACGGTGTGATTGGTGTGGCTGGTATGAGTCTTACCCGGGATTCAAAATTCCTCCCTTATTGTGTACGCTCGTCCGGGCACAGTACCTAACTGAGGCTTGGAGGAGGGTCATAGGGGGAGGAGCCAGTGCACACCACCTGATCGGAAAGCTTTACTTTTTGTGCCCTGTCTCCTGCGGAGCCGCTATTCCCCATGGTCCTTTCAGGAACCCCAGCATCCACTACGGACTCCGAGAAATAGAATTATCGGTAAGTAAATTCTTATTTTTCCAATAGTTCAGACTGTGATAGGCCTGTAAGTACAGGCATCAAATGGTTGCTGGGCTTCTAACATCAAAACATGCAAAGCGATGGCTGTAGCACTAGCTATTGCATCCTGCATCTACAATAGGGTTGGGATCGATTTTCATGTGTTTGGAATGCTGGCGGTCAGAATACTGACTGTAATCCCTACAGAGGAAGGTAAGTATACCTATCTTCCCTCCGCGCAGCCTAATCCTTCCTGGGGGTGCCTAACCCCATCTCCCTGCAGCCTAAACCTAAGCACCCCCCACTTGCCTTGGACGCACCCTAACCCTCCCTGTGCAGGCTAAAACTAAGCTCTAAACCTCCCACACGTGACTTACCTGTCCTGTGTCCCGGTGGATGCATGTTCGGTATCCCAACTGCTGGGATTTCGATGGCCATCCCTACCACTGATGGTGGAGAACCAGATAGTTTCCTGCCATCAATAATACTGAGCTACGCCCCTATGCTCTGTTTAGCCCACATCTCATTGCACACTAAAGCAGGGGTGACCATCGTTGTGTGAAACCATTGATGGTTACCTTACAGATACATACCTCCCAACTGTCCTGAATACAGCGGGACAGTCCCGCTAATTGGACACTGTCCCACCAGCGGGCCACAGTGTCCCGTGGGGGGAGGAGGGGGACAGTTGGAAGAGACAGTGATCATGTCCGCTCTGCAAAGCGGCTGGTGATCACTTAATAGGGGCCATGCGCACGCCATCTATCAGTGCAAGGAGTGGAGCCAGGGGTTGGCCACCCGCTCAGGGAGCTCTGGGTATGCCCCCAAAATTATGAAAACAGGGTCACGGCGTGAGAACCCTCCACTTGAGGCCCCGCCCCCTCTTCTGTGCTTGTTCCAAACCCCAGTATACAAAAGTTGTGAGGTATGCAGATAGTTTCACACCATCGAGGTTATCCATCACTGTTACATTGATGGATAACTCACCGATGGCCATACCTATCAATGGATATACTGTGCACAGAAGCAGCCAGGGCTTTGCGCATGCATACGCAAGTTGAGCTATGGACACCATATCTGGGTGTTTGCAGCAGAAACCAAGCAATCAGCCATTGGATGGGCATTAGAAAGCATCATCTGATGGCAGATAACCATCACACACACAGTGTTTGATGGAAAAAATACATTGAATAGGGGACCAGTGATGGGTGCTAACAATCTCTTTCCAATGTTGTTCCCGGATCCAATGATTAATTCATTGATGTTTATGTGGTCAGGAAGGATTCTTTTTCACCACTGCAAGAAGTCATAGAAACAAAGAATTTGACAGGGAACCTATCGATAGTTTCAGTTTTGCACATGCGCAATGGGCGCTTGAGCAAAAATGCATTTCATTCATCATTGATGGTTGCTAGATCATGATCAACCGTAGGAGACATTGGGCCTGATTTTGAAATGGACAATATGCCAAAGTTCATACAGTTCTGTGGTTCCCAAACTCGCTCCTCGAGGACTCCTAATAATTCATGTTTTCCAGGTCACCCAGAGGTGCACTGGTGTATTCATTACTCACTGACACATTTTAAAAGATCCACAGATGAAGCTAATTATTTCACTTGTGATTCTGTGAGGAGACCTGAAAAACGTGTACTGTTGGGGGGTCCTTAAGATCCACTGATAAAGTTGAATTTTTATTTATTTCTCTATCGTCCTAGTGGATGCTGGGGTTCCTGAAAGGACCATGGGGGAATAGCGGCTCCGCAGGAGACAGGGCACAAAAAGTAAAGCTTTTCCAGATCAGGTGGTGTGCACTGGCTCCTCCCCCTATGACCCTCCTCCAGACTCCAGTTAGATTTTTGTGCCCGGCCGAGAAGGGTGCAATCTAGGTGGCTCTCCTAAAGAGCTGCTTAGAAAAAGTTTAGCTTAGGTTTTTTATTTTACAGTGAGTCCTGCTGGCAACAGGATCACTGCAACGAGGGACTGAGGGGAGAAGAAGTGAACTCACCTGCGTGCAGGATGGATTGGCTTCTTGGCTACTGGACATCAGCTCCAGAGGGACGATCACAGGTACAGCCTGGATGGTCACCGGAGCCGCGCCGCCGGCCCCCTTGCAGATGCTGAAGTCAGAAGAGGTCCAGAATCGGCGGCTGAAGACTCCTGCAGTCTTCTAAAGGTAGCGCACAGCACTGCAGCTGTGCGCCATTTTCCTCTCAGCACACTTCACACGCAGTCACTGAGGGTGCAGGGCGCTGGGGGGGGGCGCCCTGGGAGGCAAATGTAACCTATATAAAGGCTAAAAATACCTCACATATAGCCCCCAGAGGCTATATGGAGATATTTAACCCCTGCCTGGATTCACTAAATAGCGGGAGACGAGCCCGCCGGAAAAGGGGCGGGGCCTATCTCCTCAGCACACGGCGCCATTTCCTCTCACAGCTCCGCTGGTCAGGACGGCTCCCAGGTCTCTCCCCTGCACTGCACTACAGAAACAGGGTAAAACAGAGAGGGGGGGCAAATTTATGGCGATATTTTGATATATATAAAGCAGCTATAAGGGAGCACTTATTATAAGGCTATCCCTGTTATATATAGCGCTTTTGGTGTGTGCTGGCAAACTCTCCCTCTGTCTCCCCAAAGGGCTAGTGGGTCCTGTCTTCGTTAGGAGCATTCCCTGTGTGTCTGCTGTGTGTCGGTACGTGTGTGTCGACATGTATGAGGACGATATTGGTGTGGAGGCGGAGCAATTGCCAAATATGAGGATGTCACCCCCTAGGGAGTCGACACCAGAATGGATGCCTTTATTTATGGAACTACGGGATAGTGTCAACACGCTAAAGCAGTCGTTTGACGACATGAGACGGCCGGACAATCAATTAGTGCCTGTCCAGGCGACTCAAACACCGTCAGGGGCTGTGAAACGCCCTTTGCCTCAGTCGGTCGACACAGACCCAGACACAGGCACTGACTCCAGTGGTGACGGTGACGAATCAACCGTATTTTCCAGTAGGGCCACACGTTATATGATTTTGGCAATGAAGGAGGCGTTACATTTAGCTGATACTACAGGTACCACTAAACAGGGTATTATGTGGGGTGTGAAAAAACTACCTATAGTTTTTCCTGAATCAGAAGAATTAAATGACGTGTGTAATGAAGCGTGGGTTGCCCCTGATAAAAAGCTGATAATTTCAAAGAAATTATTGGCATTATACCCTTTCCCGCCAGAGGTTAGGGAGCGCTGGGAAACACCTCCTAGGGTGGACAAGGCGCTAACACGCTTATCTAAACAAGTGGCGTTACCCTCTCCTGAGACGGCCGCACTTAAAGATCCATCAGATAGGAGGATGGAAAATATCCAAAAAAGTATATACACACATGCAGGTGTTATACTACGACCAGCTATAGCGACTGCCTGGATGTGCAGTGCTGGGGTAGTTTGGTCAGAGTCCCTGATTGAAAATATTGATACCCTGGACAGGGACAATATTTTACTGTCGTTAGAACAAATAAAGGATGCATTTCTTTATATGCGTGATGCACAGAGGGATATCTGCACACTGGCATCACGGGTAAGTGCTATGTCCATTTCGGCCAGAAGAGCTTTATGGACGCGACAGTGGACAGGCGATGCGGATTCAAAACGACATATGGAAGTTTTGCCGTATAAAGGGGAGGAGTTATTTGGAGTCGGTCTATCAGATTTGGTGGCCACGGCTACAGCCGGGAAATCCACCTTTCTACCTCAAGTCACTCCCCAACAGAAAAAGGCACCGACTTTTCAACCGCAGCCCTTTCGTTCCTTTAAAAATAAGAGAGCAAAGGGCTATTCATATCTGCCACGAGGCAGAGGTCGAGGGAAGAGACAGCAACAGGCAGCTCCTTCCCAGGAACAGAAGCCTTCCCCGGCTTCTACAAAAGCCTCAGCATGACGCTGGGGCTTCTCAAGCGGACTCGGGGACGGTGGGTGGTCGTCTCAAAAATTACAGCGCGCAGTGGGCTCACTCGCAGGTAGATCCCTGGATCCTGCAGATAATATCTCAGGGGTACAGGTTGGAATTAGAGACAGATCCACCTCGCCGTTTCCTGAAGTCTGCTTTACCAACGTCTCCCTCCGAAAGGGAGACGGTTTTGGAAGCCATTCACAAGCTGTACTCTCAGCAGGTGATAGTCAAGGTACCTCTTCTACAACAAGGGAAGGGGTATTATTCCACTCTTTTTGTGGTACCGAAGCCGGATGGCTCGGTAAGGCCTATTCTAAATCTGAAGTCCTTGAACCTGTACATAAAGAAGTTCAAGTTCAAGATGGAGTCACTCAGAGCAGTGATAGCGAACCTGGAAGAGGGGGACTTTATGGTATCCTTGGACATCAAGGATGCGTATCTCCACGTTCCAATTTACCCCTCACACCAGGGGTACCTCAGGTTCGTTGTACAAAACTGTCACTATCAGTTTCAGACGCTGCCGTTCGGATTGTCCACAGCACCTCGGGTCTTTACAAAGGTAATGGCCGAGATGATGATTCTTCTTCGAAGAAAAGGCATATTAATTATCCCATACTTGGACGATCTCCTAATAAGGGCAAGGTCCAGAGAACAGCTAGAGATGGGATTAGCACTGTCGCAAGAAGTGCTAAAACAGCACGGGTGGATTCTGAATATTCCAAAATCCCAGTTAATGCCGACAACTCGTCTGCTGTTCCTAGGGATGATTCTGGACACGGTTCAGAAAAAGGTTTTTCTCCCGGAGGAAAAAGCCAAGGAGTTATCCGAGCTTGTCAGGAACCTCCTAAAACCAGGAAAGGTGTCTGTACATCAATGCACAAGAGTCCTGGGAAAAATGGTGGCTTCTTACGAAGCAATTCCATTCGGCAGATTCCACGCAAGAATTTTCCAAAGGGATCTGTTGGACAAATGGTCAGGGTCGCATCTTCAGATGCACCTGCGGATAACCCTGTCTCCAAGGACAAGGGTGTCTCTTCTGTGGTGGTTGCAGAGTGCTCATCTATTGGAGGGCCGCAGATTCGGCATACAGGATTGGATCCTGGTGACCACGGACGCCAGCCTGAGAGGCTGGGGAGCAGTCACACAAGGAAGAAACTTCCAGGGAGTATGGACGAGCCTGGAAACGTCTCTTCACATAAACATTCTGGAACTAAGAGCAATATACAATGCTCTAAGCCAGGCAGAACCTCTGCTTCAGGGAAAACCGGTGTTGATCCAGTCGGACAACATCACGGCAGTCGCCCATGTGAACAGACAGGGCGGCACAAGAAGCAGGAGTGCAATGGCAGAAGCTGCAAGGATTCTTCGCTGGGCAGAGAATCATGTGATAGCACTGTCAGCAGTGTTCATCCCGGGAGTGGACAACTGGGAAGCAGACTTCCTCAGCAGACACTATCTTCACCCGGGAGAGTGGGGACTTCATCCAGAAGTCTTCCACTTGCTGGTAACCCGTTGGGAAAGACCAATGGTGGACATGATGGCGTCTCGCCTCAACAAAAAACTGGACAGGTATTGCGCCAGGTCAAGAGATCCGCAGGCAATAGCTGTGGACGCGCTGGTAACGCCTTGGGTGTACCAGTCGGTGTATGTGTTTCCTCCTCTGCCTCTCATACCAAAAGTATTGAGAATTATACGGCAAAGAGGCGTAAGGACGATACTAGTGGTTCCGGATTGGCCAAGAAGGACTTGGTACCCGGAACTTCAAGAGATGATCACGGAAGATCCGTGGCCTCTACCTCTAAGGAGGGACTTGCTTCAGCAGGGTCCCTGTCTGTTTCAAGACTTACCGCGGCTGCGTTTGACGGCATGGCGGTTGAACGCCGGATCCTAAAGGAAAAAGGCATGCCGGAAGAAGTCATTCCTACTTTGATTAAAGCAAGGAAGGAAGTAACCGTGCAACATTATCACCGAATTTGGCGAAAATATGTTGCGTGGTGCGAAGATCGGAGTGCTCCGACGGAGGAATTTCAACTGGGTCGATTCCTACATTTCCTGCAATCAGGATTGTCTATGGGTCTCAAATTGGGATCTATTAAGGTTCAAATTTCGGCCCTGTCGATTTTCTTTCAAAAAGAATTGGCTTCAGTCCCTGAAGTCCAGACCTTTGTTAAGGGAGTGCTACATATACAGCCTCCTGTGGTGCCTCCAGTGGCACCGTGGGATCTCAATGTGGTTTTGGACTTTCTAAAATCTCATTGGTTTGAACCACTAAAGAAGGTGGATTTGAAATATCTCACATGGAAAGTGACCATGCTTCTAGCCCTGGCTTCGGCCAGGAGAGTGTCAGAACTGGCAGCTTTATCTTACAAAAGCCCATATCTGATTTTCCATTCGGACAGGGCAGAACTGCGGACTCGTCCGCATTTTCTCCCTAAGGTGGTGTCAGCATTTCATCTGAACCAGCCTATTGTAGTGCCTGCGGCTACAAGTGACTTGGAGGACTCCAAGTTACTGGACGTTGTCAGAGCATTAAAAATATATATTGCAAGGACAGCTGGAGTCAGAAAATCTGACTCGTTGTTTATATTGTATGCACCCAACAAGATGGGTGCTCCTGCGTCTAAGCAGACGATTGCTCGTTGGATCTGTAGCACAATCCAACTTGCACATTCTGTGGCAGGCCTGCCACAGCCTAAATCTGTAAAGGCCCACTCCACAAGGAAGGTGGGCTCATCTTGGGCGGCTGCCCGAGGGGTCTCGGCATTACAACTTTGCCGAGCAGCTACGTGGTCAGGGGAGAACACGTTTGTAAAATTTTACAAATTTGATACTCTGGCTAAGGAGGACCTGGAGTTCTCTCATTCGGTGCTGCAGAGTCATCCGCACTCTCCCGCCCGTTTGGGAGCTTTGGTATAATCCCCATGGTCCTTTCAGGAACCCCAGCATCCACTAGGACGATAGAGAAAATAAGATTTTACTTACCGATAAATCTATTTCTCGGAGTCCGTAGTGGATGCTGGGCGCCCATCCCAAGTGCGGATTATCTGCAATAATTGTACATAGTTATTGTTAACTAATTCGGGTTATTGTTGAAGGAAGCCATCTTTCAGAGGCTCCGCTGTTATCATACTGTTAACTGGGTTTAGATCACAAGTTGTACGGTGTGATTGGTGTGGCTGGTATGAGTCTTACCCGGGATTCAAAATCCTCCCTTATTGTGTACGCTCGTCCGGGCACAGTACCTAACTGGAGTCTGGAGGAGGGTCATAGGGGGAGGAGCCAGTGCACACCACCTGATCTGGAAAAGCTTTACTTTTTGTGCCCTGTCTCCTGCGGAGCCGCTATTCCCCCATGGTCCTTTCAGGAACCCCAGCATCCACTACGGACTCCGAGAAATAGATTTATCGGTAAGTAAAATCTTATTTTTCAACTGCACATGCAGTTTCTGAAAACCCCTACAGCGCATGCATTACAGGGTGTACGCATAAAGGTGCTGTCGCAATCAGGTCATATGGTATCAGAAATGGAGCAGAAAAGTGGTGACTGAGAGGTGGTGTATGCAAAAACTGTCCATGTAATGTGAGTGTCGTGGTCCTCTGAGTAAAAGCGCCTACACTCACAAGTGCACAACTGCAGCCATAGGAGGCAAGACACGCAAGACTTTTTCGTGTTATAGCCGTGCACTCCCTTAAACACCTTCACAGCAGCTGGTTAATTATAAAAGGACAACACCTATCCCTCTAGATCAGCGTTTCTCTAACGTCCTAAGTGGATGCTGGGGACTCCGTAAGGACCATGGGGATTAGCGGCTCCGCAGGAGACTGGGCACAACTAAAGAAAGCTTTAGGACTACCTGGTGTGCACTGGCTCCTCCCACTAAGACCCTCCTCCAGACCTCAGTTAGATTCTTGTGCCCGGCTGAGCTGGATGCACACTAGGGGCTCTCCTGAGCTCCTAGAAAGAAAGTATATTTAGGTTTTTTATTTTACAGTGAGATCTGCTGGCAACAGACTCACTGCAGCGAGGGACTAAGGGGAGAAGAAGCGAACCTACCTAACAGGTGGTAGTGTGGGCTTCTTAGGCTACTGGACACCATTAGCTCCAGAGGGATCGACCGCAGGACCCGACCTTGGTGTTCGTTCCCGGAGCCGCGCCGCCGTCCCCCTTACAGAGCCAGAAGCATGAAGAGTCCGGAAAATCGGCGGCAAAAGACTTCGGTCTTCACCAAGGTAGCGCACAGCACTGCAGCTGTGCGCCATTGCTCCTCATGTACACCTCACACTCCGGTCACTGATGGGTGCAGGGCGCTGGGGGGGGGCGCACTGAGGGCAATATATGACACCTTGGCTGGCAAATCTACATCATATATAGTCCTAGAGGCTATATAGATGTAAAATTACCCCTGCCAGTATTCCAGAAAAAGCGGGAGAAAGTCCGCCGAAAAAGGGGCGGGGCTTCTCCCTCCGCACACTGGCGCCATTTTCTCTTCACAGTGCAGCTGGAAGACAGCTCCCCAGGCTCTCCCCTGTAGTTTTCAGGCTCAAAGGGTTAAAAAGAGAGGGGGGGCACTAAATTTAGGCGCAATATATGTATACAAGCAGCTATTTGGGGAAAAATCACTCAGTTATAGTGTTAATCCCTGCATTATATAGCGCTCTGGTGTGTGCTGGCATACTCTCTCTCGGTCTCCCCAAAGGACTTTGTGGGGTCCTGTCCTCAGTCAGAGCATTCCCTGTGTGTGTGTGCGGTGTGTCGGTACGGCTGTGTCGACATGTTGGATGAGGAAGGTTACGTGGAGGCGGAGCAGAGGCCGATAAATGGGATGTCGCCCCCTGTGGGGCCGACACCAGAGTGGATGGATAGGTGGAAGGTATTAACCGACAGTGTCAACTCCTTACATAAAAGGCTGGATGACGTAACAGCTGTGGGACAGCCGGCTTCTCAGCCCGCGCCTGCCCAGGCGTCTCAAAGGCCATCAGGGGCTCAAACAACGCCCGTTACCTCAGATGGCAGACACAGATGTCGACACGGAGTCTGACTCCAGTGTCGACGAGGTTGAGACATATACACAATCCACTAGGAACATCCGTTACATGATCTCGGCAATGAAAAATGTGTTACGCATTTTCTGACATGAACCCAAGTACCACATGAAAGGGGTTTTATTTTTGGGGAGAAAAAGCAGCCAGTGTTTTGTTCCCCCATCAGATGAATGAATGAAGTGTGTAAAGAAGCGTGGTTTCCCCCGATAAGAAGCTGGTAATTTCTAAAAAGTTACTGATGGCGTACCCTTTCCCGCCAGAGGATAGGTCACGTTGGGAGATATCCCTTAGGGTGGATAAGGCGCTCACACATTTGTCAAAAGGTGGCACTGCCGTCTTAGGATACGGCCACCTTGAAGGAACCTGCTGATAAAAAGCAGGAGGCGATCCTGAAGTCTGTATTTACACACTCAGGTTATATACTGAAACCTGCAATTGCCTCCGCATAAATAGTGCTGCTGCAGCGTGGTCTGATACCCTGTCAGATAATATTAATACACTAAGACAGGGATAATATTTTGCTAACATTGAGCATATTTAAGACGTTGTCTTATATATAATGGATGCACAGAGGGATATTTGCCGGCTGGCATCCAGAATTAATGCAATGTCCATTCTGCCAGGAGGGTATTAGAAACCCGGCAGTGGACAGGTGATGCTGCCTTTAAAAGGCACATGGAGATTCTGCCTTATAAGGGTGAGGAATTGTTTGGGGATGGTCTCTGGGACCTCGTATCCACAGCAACAGCTGGGAAGAAAATTTTTTACCTCAGGTTTCCTCACAAAAGCCTAAGAAAGCACCGTATTTTCAGGTACAGTCCTTTCGGCTTCAGAAAAGCAAGCGGGTCAAAGGCGCTTTCTTTCTGCACAGAGACAAGGGAAGAAGGAAAAAGCTGCCCAGTCAGCCAGTTCCCAGGATCAAATATCTTCCCTCGCTTCCTCTGAGTCCACCGCATGACGCTGGGGCTCCACAGGTGGAGACAGGTGCGGTGGGGGCGCGTTTCGGGAACTGCAGGGACCAGTGGGCTTGCCCACAGGTGGATCCCTAGGTTCTGCAAGTAGTATCACAGGGATACAGGCTGGAGTTCGAGACGACTCCCCCTCGCCGTTGCCTCACATCAGCCTTGCCTGCTGCCCTCGGAGAAAGGAAGTACTGGCGGCAATTCACAAGCTGTACTTCCAGCAGGTGAAATCAAGGTACCCCTCCTTCAACAAGGCCGGGGTTACTATTCCAAAATGATTGTGGTACCGAAACCAGACGGTTCGGTGAGACCCATTCTAAAATTGAAATCCTTGAACACTTATATACGAAGGTTCAAGTTCAAAATGGAATCGCTCAGGGCGATTATTGCAAGCCTGGAAAATTTCAGGGTATCACTGGACATCAAGGATACTTACCTGCATGTCCCTATTTACCCTCTTCACCAGGTGTACCTCAAAATTGTGGTACAGGATTGTCATTACCAATTCCAGACGTTGCCGTTGGTCTGTCCCCGGCACCGAGGGTATTTACCAAGGTAATGGCCGAAGTACTTATCCCGTACTTGGATGGTCTCCTTATAAAGGCGAGGTCCAGGGAGCAGTTGTTCGTCGGAGTAGCACTATCTCGGGAAGTGCTACAACAGCACGGCTGGATTCTGAATATTCCAAAGTCGCAGCTGGTTCCCACGACGCGTCTACTGTTCCTGGCTATGGTTCTGGACACAGAACAGGATAAAAAGGGTTTCTCCCGGAGGAGAAGTCCAAGGAGTTGGCGTCTCTAGACGGAGACCTCCTAATACAAATACAGGTATCGGTGCATCAATGCACGCGAGCCTTGGGAAAGATGGTAGCTTCTTACGAAGAATTTCCATTCGCCAAGTCCCATGCAAGGATCTTCCAGTGGGATCTGTTGGACAAGTGGTTCCGGGTCGCATCCTCAGATGCATCGGCGGATAACCCTGTCTCCAAGGGCCAGGGTGTCGCTGTGGTGGTGACTGCAGAGTGCTCATCTTCTAGGGGGCCGCAGATTCGGCATACAGGACTGGGTCCTGGTGACCACGGATGCCAGCCTTCAAGGCTGGGGGGCAGTCACACAGGGAAGAAACTTCCAAGGCCTATGGAAAAGTCAGGAGACTTCCCTACACATAAATGTTCCGGAACTATGGGCCATTTACAATGCCCTAAGTCAGGCTAGACCCCTGCTTCAACACCGGCCGGTGCTGATCCAGTCAGACAACATCACGGCGGTCGCTCATGTAAACCGACAGGGCGGCACAAGAAGCAGGATGGCGATGGCAGAAGCCACAAGGATTCTCCGATGGGCGGAAAATCATGTGTTAGCACTGTCAGCAGTGTTCATTCCCGGAGTGGACAACTGAGAAGCAGACTTTCTCAGCAGACACGACCTCCACCCCGGGAGAGTGGGGTCTTCATCCAGAAGTCTTCCAAATGATTGTACACCGTGGGGAAAGGCCACAGGTGGACAGGATGGCGTCCCGCCTCAACAAAAAGCTAAAAAGATATTGCGCCAGGTCAAGGGACCCTCAGGCGATAGCTGTGGACGCTCTGGTAACACCGTGTGTGTACCAGTCGGTGTATGTGTTCCCTTCTCTGCCTCTCATACCCAGGGTAATGAGAATAATAAGAAGGAGAGGAGTAAGAACTATACTCATTGTTTCGGGTGGCCAAGAAGTGCTTGGTACCCAGAACTCCAAGAAATGATCTCAGAGGACCCATGGCCTCTGCCGCTCAGACAGGACCTGCTGCAGCAGGGGCCCTGTCTGTTCCAAGACTTACCGCGGCTGCGTTTGACGGCATGGCGGTTGAACGCCGGATCCTGAAGGAAAAGGGCATTCCGGAGGAAGTTATCCCTACGCTATTTGAATCTAGGAAAGAAGTGAACGCAAACCATTATCACCGCATATGGCGGAAATATGTTGCGTGCTGTGAGGCCAGTAAGGCCCCAAAGGAGGAATTTCAGCTAGGTCGATTTCTGCACTTCCTACAGTCAGGGGTGACTATGGGCCTAAAATTGGGTTCCATTAAGGTCCAGATTTCGGCTCTATCGATTTTCTTCCAAAATGGAACTGACTTCACTGCCTGAAGTTCAGACTTTTGTTAAGGGAGTGCTGCATAGTCAGCCCCCGTTTGTGCCTCCAGTGGCACCATGGGATCTCAACGTAGTGTTGGATTTCCTGAAGTCGCATTGAGTGAGCCACTTAAATCTGTGGAGCTACAATACCTCACGTGGAAAGTGGTCATGCTGTGGGCCATGGCGTCGGCCAGGCGTGTATCAGAATTGGCGGCTTTGTCAAAAGCCCTTATCTGTATTTTATATGGATAAGGCGGAATTGAGGACTCGTTCCCAATTCCTTCCTAAGGTGGTAGCAGTTTTTCATGTGAACCAACCTATTGTGGTGCCTGCGGCTACTTGGGACTTGGAGGATTCCAAGTTTCTGGACGTAGTCAGGGCCCTGAAAAGTATATGTTTCCAGGACGGCTGGAGTCAGGAAAACTGACTCGCTATTTATCCTGTATGCACCCAACAAGCTGGGTGCTCCTGCTTCTAAGCAGACTATTGCTCGCTGGATCTGTAGCACGATTCAACTTGCACATTCTGCGGCTGGACTGCCGCACCCTAAATCTGTGAAAGCCCATTCCACGAGGAAAGTGGGCTCTTCTTGGGCGGCTGCCCGAGGGGTCTCGGCTTTACAAATTTGCCGAGCTGTTACTTGGTCGGGTTCAAACACTCTTGCAAGAGTCTACAAGTTTGATACCCTGGCTGAGGAGGACCCAGAGTTTGCTCATTCGGTGCTGCAGAGTCATCCGCACTCTCCCGCCCGTTTGGGAGCTTTGGTATAATCCCCATGGTCCTTACGGAGTCCCCAGCATCCACTTAGGACGTTAGAGAAAATAAGATTTTACTCACCGGTAAATCTATTTCTCGTAGTCCGTAGTGGATGCTGGGCGCCCATCCCAAGTGCGGATTGTCTGCAATACTTGTTTATAGTTATTGCCTAACTAAAGGGTTATTGTTGAGCCATTTGTTGAGAGGCTCAGTTATTATCATACTGTTAACTGGGTATAGTATCACGAGTTATACGGTGTGATTGGTGTGGCTGGTATGAGTCTTACCCGGGATTCAAAATCCTTCCTTATTGTGTCAGCTCTTCCGGGCACAGTATCCTAACTGAGTTCTGGAGGAGGGTCTTAGTGGGAGGAGCCAGTGCACACCAGGTAGTCCTAAAGCTTTCTTTAGTTGTGCCCAGTCTCCTGCGGAGCCGCTAATCCCCATGGTCCTTACGGAGTCCCCAGCATCCACTACGGACTACGAGAAATAGATTTACCGGTGAGTAAAATCTTATTTTTTCAACCACTGTGCCGTGGCACACTAGTGTGCCCTGAGCAGTCTCCAGGTGTGCCGCCAGATAAGCAGAGCCAGGCCCGTCAGTGTTTTGCCGTTACTGTGGCCCTGGAACGATCAATACTGGTGGGTTTAGTGATTGCAGAGCCAGTTCTAATTTTGGGCCCGTGAAATGTTGGACTCTCCTGGCTTTCTCAGATGTGAATCAGGCGTTACCTATGGAGAAGTTGTGACATGACATCCTAGGACACGTAATTGCACCATGCATCACCATTATGTGTGAGTGTGCCTTGGCAATATTTAAATCTTGTTCAGAGTGCCGCAAGTTGTAAAAGGTTGAAAATATCTGCTCTAGATACATACAATTTACAACAACGTATAAAAAAAACCTACACTAAAAGATGAACTCCACTATCCGTATTATAGGATAATAAAATCTTTAAAATACAATATAATATATCTGTGTGTCTGTAATCAACCCAAATCACTTTTATGTCCTGTTAAGTTCAATTAACTTACAGGGAAATGCAATACCTTTTTACACTATGGTTCGGGCCGCTAAATGCAAACAGTAACCCCTGCGATGTGTATGCACGTTGCGTATACACGCCGACACGTTATGCGCACTATACAGTGACACGTGTGGCTGAATACACCTCTTTACCCAAACAAGAATGGAATGCGACACCAGTAGTTATATGTTATGTTGTGGTCCAACGCAGCAACAATATATGTACTCAAAAAGATATACACAGAAAATACAAAAATATCATAGAGAAGAGCTACAACCAATAGTACATACGTTTGTTCGCCAGCGCCTCCCAGATCCGGTCCTCAGTCAGTCAGTCTTAGCAAGATGACCTTCAGAGAATTAGACTGAGGCCAGCCAGGAGGTCTTTCTTTTATACAATGGGTCCAAAACATAATACAAAAGAAACTGTAAGCTCTTCTTCCATAGGTCAAGGGGCAGGTCATTTACAGTACATGAGGGGTCATAGGTTGGTTTGAATAGGTGGGCGATGCTTGGTCCAGGTGTACTTGCATAGGTCCTCCACTGGGTTCCCGCCGAATATCACGAGTACAGTAATTACAGTTATGAATATTGTATTCCTGTGCGTATGTATGCGCAGGAGCATTCTATAATCTGCAAACTGTGATCGGAATGTAGCCCTTGAATTACTGTACATCTGGATACCAAACACTATGTCCTAACCTAGGCCCTCATTCCGAGTTGTTCACTCGCTAACTGCTTTTAGCAGCATTGCACATGCTAAGCCGCCGCCCTCTTGGAGTGTATCTTAGCTTAGCAGAATTGCGAACGAAAGATTCGCAGAATTGCGAATAGAAATTTATTTTTCATCCACTAGGGGTCACTGGAGTACTCTTGGGATATGGACGGCTTCCGCAGGAAACAGGGCACTGAATATTTAAATTTAGAACTCTCCACCCCTCCATAACCCCGAGTACCTCAGTGTTTTTTCTGTGCTCACAGCACTAACAAGGCTTGTGTGGAGCTCCCACACTTAGTTGAATATTTTATTAATTTTTACTTTTACATTTTACTTTTGCATTTAGCACATCCCTTCCCAGTTTCTGTAAAAACATGGGTCCGGGATAGTGCCGCTGCACGGAGCAGCGCATGGCGTGTCGGTCCTCACAAAGAGCACCCTCACAGCCACACGCAGCCCACTGCCTGCTGCAAGAGCTGGACGGAGCTTACACAAAGAAGCCCCGTCGCAGCCATGTCCTGAACAGCTGGACGGAGCTTACAGGAAGAAGCCCCGTCGCAGCCATGATCTGACGAGCTGGACGGAGCTTACAGGAAGAAGCCCTGTCGCAGCCATGACCTGACGAGCTGGACGGAGCTTACAGATAGAAGCCCCGTCGCAGCCCTCCCTACAACAAGGTATGCTGGGGGGGAACGGGGCGGTCAGCGCAGGCTGCCGCCCCGCTGTGTGGGGTCCGTGTTATAAGCCGCCCGCACCCGCCGCTCATACAGCCCGCTCGCCCCAGCCACTTCAGCCGCTCCGTCCGGCCGCCCCAGCCGCTCCGTCATGCAAGTACCAGCGCTGAGAGGGGGGAGAATCGCTGCAGCTCGGCTAGCGACGCCGCTCATACAGCCCGCTCGCCCCAGCCACTTCAGCCGCTCCGTCCGGCCGCCCCAGCCGCTCCGGCCGGCCGCCCCAGCCGCTCCGTCATGCAAGTACCAGCGCTGAGAGGGGGGAGAACCGCCGCAGCTCGGCTAGCGACGCCGGAAGCCACTACGCGCCGCTCCGGGCAGCCGAACTCCGCTGCTCTGCAATAAGTGTCCCTCGCCTCCCTGCAACGCTCCCCGCTGAGACACAGCGCTACAGGGAGCACAGGGGGAAGGGGGGGGGACATGTCTGATTACAGCGCTGCTGCAAGGGGAAAAATCTTAAGGGGAAGAATAGCCTGTATGACAGGCTGCCATATCTATAGGTTGTATTAATAGACTATGAGCCTATATTAAACTGCAGTCAGGAGGCATGTATTGTTACCTGCCTGTGATTATCAGTGTAAGCATGGCATGGGGGCCATTTTAACCATGCTTCCTGTTTGTAATTCCAGAACGTTCCTGTCCTACATCTCTAGTCCACCAGAGGCGCAGGGGTGTTCGTGGGAATTTTGGTTCAGGTTTCACATAGGCTGGCCATGTAAACTGCATTTCGGCTATATATATATATATATATTTCTCTAACGTCCTAAGTGGATGCTGGGGACTCCGTCAGGACCATGGGGAATAGCGGCTCCGCAGGAGACAGGGCACAAAAAGTAAAAGCTTTTGGACCTAGGTGGTGTGCACTGGCTCCTCCCCCTATGACCCTCCTCCAAGCCTCAGTTAGATCTTTGTGCCCGGCCGAGAAGGGTGCAATCTAGGTGGCTCTCCTGAGCTGCTTAGAAGTAAAAGTATACTTAGGTTTTTTTATTTTCAGTGAGTCCTGCTGGCAACAGGCTCACTGCAGCGTGGGACTAAGGGGAGAAGAAGCGAACTCACCTGCGTGCAGAGTGGATTGGGCTTCTTGGCTACTGGACATTAGCTCCAGAGGGACGATCACAGGCCCAGCCATGGATGGGTCCCGGAGCCGCGCCGCCGGCCCCCTTACAGATGCTGAAGCAAGAAGAGGTCCATAAATCGGCGGCAGAAGACTTTCCTGTCTTCATAAGGTAGCGCACAGCACTGCAGCTGTGCGCCATTGCTCTCAGCACACTTCACACTTCGGTCACTGAGGGTGCAGGGCGCTGGGGGGGGGCGCCCTGGGAAGCAATGAATTTACCTTATTTGGCAAAAAATACATCACATATAGCTCCTGGGCTATATGGATGTATTTAACCCCTGCCAGTTTTCCAGAAAAAAGCGGGAGAAGAGCCCGCCGAGAAGGGGGCGGGGCCTATCTCCTCAGCACACAGCGCCATTTTTCCCACACAGCTCCGCTGGTAGGAAGGCTCCCAGAATCTCCCCTGCATCCTGCACTACAGAAACAGGGTAAAAAAGAGAGGGGGGCACTTATTTGGCAAAATAACAGATATAAGCAGCTATAAGGGAGGGACACTTATTGTAAGGTTGTCCCTATACATATATAGCGCTCTGGTGTGTGCTGGCAAACTCTCCCTCTGTCTCCCCAAGGGGCTAAGTGGGGTCCTGTCCTCTATCAGAGCATTCCCTGTGTGTGTGCTGGGTGTCGGTACGTGTGTGTCGACATGTATGAGGAGGAAAATGATGTGGAGGCGGAGCAATTGCCTATAATGGTGATGTCACCCCCTAGGGAGTCGACACCTGAATGGATGGCCGTAATTAAGGAATTACGTGACAGTGTCGGCACGTTACAGAAAACTGTTGACGACATGAGACAGCCGGCAGCTCAGTTAGTGCCTGTCCAGGCGTCTCAAACACCGTCAGGGGCTATAAAACGCCCGTTACCTCAGTGGGTCGACACGGACCCAGACACAGACACTGACTCCAGTGTCGACGGTGAAGAAACAAACGTATTTTCCAGTAGGGCCACACGTTACATGATCACGGCAATGAAGGAGGTTTTGCACATCTCTGATACTGCAAGTACCACGAAAAGGGGTATTATGTGGGGTGTGAAAAAACTACCCGTAGTTTTTCCTGAATCAGATGAATTGAATGAAGTGTGTGATGAAGCGTGGGTTACCCCCGACAAAAAACTGCTAATTTCTAAAAAATTATTGGCACTATATCCCTTCCCACCAGAGGTTAGGGCTCGTTGGGAAACACCCCCTAGGGTAGATAAGGCGCTCACACGCTTATCAAAACAAGTGGCGTTACCGTCTCCAGAAACGGCCGCCCTTAAGGAGCCAGCAGATAGGAGGCTGGAAAATATCCTTAAAAGTATATACACACATACTGGTGTTATACTGCGACCAGCAATCGCCTCAGCCTGGATGTGCAGTGCCGGGGTGGCGTGGTCGGACTCCCTGACTGAGAATATTGATACCCTGGATAGGGACAGTATTTTATTGACTATTGAGCAATTAAAAGATGCATTTTTATATATGCGAGATGCACAGAGAGATATTTGCACTCTGGCATCAAGAGTAAGTGCGCTGTTCATTTCTGCCAGAAGAGGGTTATGGACGCGACAGTGGTCAGGTGATGCGGATTCAAAACGGCACATGGAGGTATTGCCGTATAAAGGGGAGGAGTTATTTGGGGTCGGTCTATCAGACCTGGTAACCACGGCAACGGCTGGGAAATCCACATTTTTACCTCAAGTCACCTCTCAACAGAAAAAGACATCGTCTTTTCAGCATCAGTCCTTTCGTTCCCATAAAGGCAAGCGGACAAAAGGACAGTCATATCTGCCCCGGGGTAGAGGAAGGGGAAAAAGACTGCAGCAGACAGCTTCTTCCCAAGAACAGAAGCCCTCTTCCGCTTCTGCCAAGTCCTCAGCATGACGCTGGGTCCTTACAAGCAGACTCAGGTACGGTGGGAGGTCGTCTCAGAAATTTCAGCGCGCAGTGGGCTCACTCGCAAGTGAACCCCTGGATCCTGCAAGTAGTATCTCGGGTACAAATTGGAATTCGAGACGTCTCCCCCTCGCCGGTTCCTGAAGTCTGCTTTACCAATAGCTCCCTCCGACAGGGAGGCGGTATTGGGAGCCATTCACAAGCTGTACTCCCAACAGGTGATAATAAAAGTACCCCTCCTACAACAAGGGAAAGGATATTACTCCACACTGTTTGTGGTACCGAAACCAGACGGTTCGGTGAGACCGATTTTAAATCTAAAATCTTTGAACACTTATATCAAAAGGTTCAAATTCAAGATGGAATCACTCAGAGCAGTGATAGCGAACCTGGAAGAAGGGGACTATATGGTGTCTCTGGACATCAAGGATGCCTATCTCCATGTCCCGATTTGCCCTTCTCACCAAGGGTATCTCAGGTTCGTAATACAGAACTGTCATTATCAGTTTCAGACGCTGCCGTTTGGATTGTCCACGGCACCCCGGGTCTTTACCAAGGTAATGGCCGAAATGATGATTCTTCTTCGAAGAAAAGGCGTATTAATTATCCCTTACTTGGACGATCTCCTAATAAGGGCAAGGTCCAGAGAACAGTTAGAAGTCGGAGTAGCACTATCTCAAGAAGTACTACAACAGCACGGGTGGATTTTAAATATTCCAAAATCGCAGCTGATTCCGACGACACGTCTGCTGTTCCTAGGGATGATTCTGGACACAGTCCAGAAAAAGGTGTTTCTCCCGGAGGAGAAAGCCAGGGAGTTATCCGAGCTAGTCAGGAACCTCCTAAAACCAGGAAAGGTGTCAGTGCATCAATGCACAAGGGTCCTGGGAAAAATGGTGGCTTCTTACGAAGCGATTCCATTCGGCAGATTCCACGCAAGAATTTTTCAGTGGGATCTGCTGGACAAATGGTCCGGATCGCATCTTCAGATGCATCAGAAAATAACCCTGTCTCCAAGGACAAGGGTATCTCTTCTGTGGTGGCTGCAAAGTGCTCATCTCCTAGAGGGCCGCAGATTCGGCATTCAGGACTGGATCCTGGTGACCACGGATGCCAGCCTGAGAGGCTGGGGAGCAGTCACACAAGGAAGAAACTTCCAGGGAGTGTGGTCAAGCCTGGAGACTTCACTTCACATAAATATACTGGAACTAAGGGCAATTTACAATGCTCTAAGCCTAGCAAAGCCTCTGCTTCAGGGTCAGCCGGTGTTGATCCAGTCGGACAACATCACAGCAGTCGCCCACATAAACAGGCAGGGCGGCACAAGAAGCAGGAGGGCAATGACAGAAGCTGCAAGGATTCTGCAATGGGCGGAAAATCATGTGATAGCACTGTCAGCAGTGTTCATTCCGGGAGTGGACAACTGGGAAGCAGACTTCCTCAGCAGACACGACCTACACCCGGGAGAGTGGGGACTTCATCCGGAAGTCTTCCTCATGATTGTGAACCGTTGGGAAAAACCAAAGGTGGACATGATGGCGTCACGCCTCAACAAAAAACTAGACAGGTATTGCGCCAGGTCAAGAGACCCGCAGGCAATAGCTGTGGACGCTCTGGTAACACCTTGGGTGTTCCAGTCGGTGTATGTGTTCCCTCCTCTGCCTCTCTTACCCAAGGTACTGAGAATTATAAGACGGAGAGGAGTAAGAACTATACTAGTGGCTCCGGATTGGCCAAGAAGGACTTGGTACCCGGAACTTCAAGAGATGCTCACAGAGGACCCGTGGCCTCTGCCGCTAAGAAGGGACCTGCTTCAGCAGGGACCCTGTCTGTTCCAAGACTTACCGCGGCTGCGTTTGACGGCATGGCGGTTGAACGCCGGATTCTGAAGGAAAAAGGCATTCCAGATGAAGTTATTCCTACCCTGATTAAAGCTAGGAAGGATGTAACCGCACAGCATTATCACCGTATTTGGCGAAAATATGTTGCGTGGTGCGAGACCAAGAAGGCCCCGACAGAGGAATTTCAACTAGGTCGTTTCCTACATTTCCTGCAAACAGGACTGTCCATGGGCCTAAAGTTAGGGTCCATTAAGGTTCAAATTTCGGCCTTGTCGATTTTCTTTCAGAGAGAATTGGCTTCATTTCCTGAAGTTCAGACTTTTGTAAAAGGGGTACTGCATATACAGCCTCCCTTTGTGCCCCCATTGGCACCTTGGGATCTCAATGTAGTTTTGGGATTCCTAAAATCACATTGGTTTGAGCCACTTGCCACGGTGGAATTAAAATATCTCACATGGAAAGTGGTAATGTTGTTGGCCCTGGCTTCTGCCAGGCGAGTATCTGAATTGGCGGCTTTATCCTATAAAAGCCCTTACCTGATATTTCATTCGGATAGGGCGGAATTGAGGACTCGTCCTCAATTTCTTCCTAAGGTGGTTTCAGCGTTTCACCTAAACCAACCTATTGTGGTGCCTGCGGCTACTAGGGACTTGGAGGACTCCAAGTTGCTGGACGTAGTCAGGGCCCTGAAAATATATGTTTCCAGGACGGCTGGAGTCAGGAAATCTGACTCGCTGTTTACCCTGTATGCACCCAACAAGCTGGGTGCTCCTGCTTCTAAGCAGACTATTGCGCGTTGGATTTGTAGTACAATTCAGCTTGCACATTCTGTGGCAGGCCTGCCACAGCCAAAATCTGTAAAAGCCCATTCCACAAGGAAAGTGGGCTCATCTTGGGCGGCTGCCCGAGGGGTCTCGGCTTTACAACTTTGCCGAGCAGCTACTTGGTCAGGGGCAAACACGTTTGCTAAATTCTACAAATTTGATACCCTGGCTGAGGAGGACCTGGAGTTCTCTCATTCGGTGCTGCAGAGTCATCCGCACTCTCCCGCCCGTTTGGGAGCTTTGGTATAATCCCCATGGTCCTTACGGAGTCCCCAGCATCCACTTAGGACGTTAGAGAAAATAAGATTTTACTCACCGATAAATCTATTTCTCGTAGTCCCTAGTGGATGCTGGGCGCCCATCCCAAGTGCGGATTGTCTGCAATACTTGTACATAGTTATTGTTAACAAAATCGGGTTTTTGTTGTAGTGAGCCATCTTTTCAGAGGCTCCTCTGTTATCATACTGTTAACTGGGTTCAGATCACAAGTTGTACGGTGTGATTGGTGTGGCTGGTATGAGTCTTACCCGGGATTCAAAATTCTTCCTTATTGTGTACGCTCGTCCGGGCACAGTATCCTAACTGAGGCTTGGAGGAGGGTCATAGGGGGAGGAGCCAGTGCACACCACCTAGGTCCAAAAGCTTTTACTTTTTGTGCCCTGTCTCCTGCGGAGCCGCTATTCCCCATGGTCCTGACGGAGTCCCCAGCATCCACTACGGACTACGAGAAATAGCTTTATCGGTGAGTAAAATCTTATTATTACACACCTTAAGTAATAATTTTACTGAGTCGTGCAAGTGTCTGTCTTTGGCTATTGTGTTGTCTGTCTGCATAATGAGTAAGGCACCAGCAAAGACTAAAAATAAGTTTTACTGCAAAGTCTTGTACATAAATCTACCACATGTTCAGTATGTTTTGTAGGTTTCCACTCCGGAAGCCGGTTCATTCCCAGATCCTATGTTAAGCAAAAGTAATGGCTGGGTTGGCAATTCAATTTGGCCGCCGCTCGACAGGAGCGGCAAGATCGGAGTCTCGGGTTACACCGCCAGCTCTAACGAAGGAGTCTCAGCCTTTGCAAAGGGCCAACTTCACTTTGGGTAACAGGGTGTTAATTTAATTGGTCTTATAATTTAACCATTTCTGCTATGTTGCAGTCTGACAATTCTATGCCAAACCTCACGGCGCTAAATAAGGGTGAGGAGGGTACATTAGACCAGCAGTCAGATAGTGCGGTTTTTGCCCAGACATTGATAATGACCAGTGCGTCAGTCTCTGAAGTTTACAGAGACTAAGGAGCCTCTAACATATAATCCGTCGTATTTACTAAACGACAGAGATCTTCAATGGGCTTCTTATTTAGGATATCTTACTAAGATTTAAGTCTATTTACCCGATGACATCTACATTACCTGTTTCCACACAGTGACATCTACATTGGAGAATCCGCCATTGGTGAATTTGTCTGTGTCAAACCTTATAAAGACCCAAGATACATTTGGGTCACTAGGGCGCTCTATGTATGGAAACAATGACGATCACGTTATACTTATCGTTAATCAAATCTGAGAAGCTGCTGAGTATCTCTGTACAGCTTCTGCTGCCGGCTGTTAGCTCGCTTCTCGCTTTTCATCGTCGCTAGTTACAGCACGACAAGGACTCTGGCTGCGGTCTTGGCAAGCGGAGTCAGAGGTCAAAAGTATACGGTGGCCAGAAGTTGTTTGGTCCTAAATTTGACAAATGCATTTCTCAGGCCAAGGCGGTGGGGGGAGAAAGTCTAGTTTCCCGCCATTGCCTCCTCCGGTACCAAGACGGAAATACTCTGGTCCGGCGTTTAAATCCTTTAGACTTCAGTCTTTTCAAGGCTGTGGTACAAAAACAGTCACGCCTTGTAACGCCAGGGCGCTAAAGTCACCAACAAGCCAGTGGCTTGACGGGCTCCCAGCCCATCTCGGATTTCCAATTGTGGGAGCGCGCCTTTAGACGTTACATTTGCCGGGATTCCAGACATCCACTGATGGATGTATCCGCTATTTAGTGTTAACGGAAAGCTGTCTCCCGCCACTGCGTTTTTTCAAGACAGGACTGCCTCTGTCGGACGACAAGAAGGCGTTTTGGCAGGTTGCCATTCAGTCTCTGCTGGATTCAGCAGTTTTTAATTCCAGGCCTGGTACACCAACAAGGTCAGGGTTATTATTCCCGTCTGTTTGTGGTACCGAAGCCGGAGGGCTCCGTCACAGTCTCAATCAGTAAGTCACTTACTACAGATTGAAGATGGAATTTCTGCGGTCAGTAATTGCAGATTTGGAGACACAAGATTGCATAATTGCGCTTGATCTCCAGGATGAGTACTTACACATTCTGATTTGGTCACCTCATCAGAGGTTCTTGGGTTTTGCAATACGCCACAACCATTAACAGTTTCAGGCTCTACCGTTTGGCCTCTCGTCAGCGCCTCGGGTATTCACCAAAGTGATGTTTGTGATGATAGCTCATCTCAGATCCCTGGCAGTGACAATCGTTCCGTACTTAGACGATCTGCTCATAAGAGCTCCGTCTCAACAGATGTTCCTCCAAATTGCGCTGCTAACGTACACCACGGTTGCAGTGTCAACTTCAAGAAATCCCATCTAATTCCGTCTCAACGACTTCAATTCCTAGGTATGATTCCAGATACGGTAAATCAAAGAATTTACCTACTACACCAGACAGATTATTCGCCATCTGGTACAATTAGTGCTCAAGCCACGCACACTATCGGTACATTTGTGTATTCGCCTATTAGGAACAATTGTGGTGGCTTTCGAAGCGCTTCAGTTCGGAGGTTTTCCCTCGCGTCCATTTCAACAGCAGTGGTCGCACTCGCATAGGCAGATTCCCCACAGGGTGAGGTTGTCGCCAAGGGCGAGGGAGTCTCTACTCTGACAGAGAGTCTCAGAAGTTGGGGAGTTGTAGTTTAAAATGGTCAGCGACAGGGTCTCTAGGCAGATCACGACAGATTGCTGTCTATAAATGTCCTGGAACTCCGCGCAATTTACAATGCACTACATGCTTCGCTCTCAGACTGTCCAAGTGCAGTCAGACAACGCGACGGCAGTCGCATACATCAACAACCAGGGAGGAACGAGAAGCCGCATGGCAATGCGGGAAGTAGCTCGAATCCTCAATTGCCCAGAATACCACCAGGTGATATTGTCAACTGGGTTCATTCCGGGAGTGGATAACTGCGAGGCGGATTATCTCAGCCGTCGGGATTTTCATCCAGGAGACTGGGCATTAAATCCAGAGGTGTTTCACATGTTGGTCCACAGGTGGGGTTACCCTCAGGTGGATCTGATGGCACCTCGCCACAATTACCAAACGCCCCAGTATGTGTCCAGAATGAGAGATCCAAAGGCAGTGGCGGTGGATGCTCTCACAATCGCGTAGCCGTACAGCCTCGCGTATCTGTTTCCACCGTTTCCGCTGCTCTCTCGGGTGCTAAAACAGATCAAAAAAGAGTCCGTCACGGTCATACTAGTGGTGCCTCATTGGTCTCGGAGAGCTTGGTTCTCGGATCTCCGCGGACTACTCGCATAAGATCCTTGGCCGCTCCTACTACGTCCAGACCTGTTACAACAGGGTCCGTTCTTTTACCCCGATTTAGCGCGGCTGCGTTGGACGGGGTGGCTGTTCAGACCGCCCTCTTAAGAAGAGAGGGCATTCCAGTATCGGTTATACCAACCATGTTACGAGCTAGGAAGCCGGTTACGGCAGCTCATTATTACAGAATTTGGCGTGCCTATATAGGTTGGTGTGAAGCTCGGAAGTTTCCGACATCATCTTTCAAGTTATCCCGTCTTTTGTTATTTCTACAGAGGGGGTTAGATGGAGGACTGCGTTTATCTACACTAAAGGTGCAGGTATCTGCGTTGTCAATTTATTTTCAAAGACGATTGGCTCTATTGCCGTCTGTACACACTTTTCTGCAAGGTGTCCTCAGAGTACAGCCTCCATTCATTCCACCTACAGCGCCATGGGACTTGAATCTGGTTGTAGATTTATTACAGTCTAAATAGTTTGAACCCTTACAGCAAGTGGATATAAAGTTTCTCACTTGGAAAACAATTTCTCTAACGTCCTAGTGGATGCTGGGGACTCCGAAAGGACCATGGGGAATAGCGGCTCCGCAGGAGACTGGGCACAAAGTAAAAGCTTTAGGACTAGCTGGTGTGCACTGGCTCCTCCCCCTATGACCCTCCTCCAAGCCTCAGTTAAGATTTTGTGCCCGAACGAGAAGGGTGCAATCTAGGTGGCTCTCCTGAGCTGCTTAGAGTAAAAGTTTAAATAGGTTTTTTATTTTCAGTGAGACCTGCTGGCAACAGGCTCACTGCATCGAGGGACTAAGAGGAGAAGAAGCGAACTCACCTGCGTGCAGAGTGGATTGGGCTTCTTAGGCTACTGGACATTAGCTCCAGAGGGACGATCACAGGCCCAGCCATGGATGGGTCCCGTAGCCGCGCCGCCGGCCCCCTTACAGATGCTGAAGCAAGAAGAGGTCCATAAATCGGCGGCAGAAGACTTTCCTGTCTTCATAAGGTAGCGCACAGCACTGCAGCTGTGCGCCATTGCTCTCAGCACACTTCACACTTCGGTCACTGAGGGTGCAGGGCGCTGGGGGGGGGCGCCCTGGGAAGCAATGAATTTACCTTATTTGGCAAAAAATACATCACATATAGCTCCTGGGCTATATGGATGTATTTAACCCCTGCCAGTTTTCCAGAAAAAAGCGGGAGAAGAGCCCGCCGTGAAGGGGGCGGGGCCTATCTCCTCAGCACACAGCGCCATTTTTCCCACACAGCTCCGCTGGTAGGAAGGCTCCCAGAATCTCCCCTGCATCCTGCAACAACAGAAACAGGGTAAAAAAGAGAGGGGGGCACTTATTTGGCAAAATAACAGATATAAGCAGCTATAAGGGATAGACACTTATTGTAAGGTTGTCCCTATACATATATAGCGCTCTGGTGTGTGCTGGCAAACTCTCCCTCTGTCTCCCCAAGGGGCTAAGTGGGTCCTGTCCTCTATCAGAGCATTCCCTGTGTGTGTGCTGGGTGTCGGTACGTGTGTGTCGACATGTATGAGGAGGAAAATGATGTGGAGGCGGAGCAATTGCCTATAATGGTGATGTCACCCCCTAGGGAGTCGACACCTGAATGGATGGCCGTAATTAAGGAATTACGTGACAGTGTCGGCACGTTACAGAAAACTGTTGACGACATGAGACAGCCGGCAGCTCAGTTAGTGCCTGTCCAGGCGTCTCAAACACCGTCAGGGGCTATTAAACGCCCGTTACCTCAGTGGGTCGACACGGACCCAGACACAGACACTGACTCCAGTGTCGACGGTGAAGAAACAAACGTATTTTCCAGTAGGGCCACACGTTACATGATCACGGCAATGAAGGAGGTTTTGCACATCTCTGATACTGCAAGTACCACAAAAAGGGGTATTATGTGGGGTGTGAAAAAACTACCCGTAGTTTTTCCTGAATCAGATGAATTGAATGAAGTGTGTGATGAAGCGTGGGTTACCCCCGACAAAAAACTGCTAATTTCTAAAAAATTATTGGCACTATATCCCTTCCCACCAGAGGTTAGGGCTCGTTGGGAAACACCCCCTAGGGTGGATAAGGCGCTCACACGCTTATCAAAACAAGTGGCGTTACCGTCTCCAGAAACGGCCGCCCTTAAGGAACCAGCAGATAGGAGGCTGGAAAATATCCTTAAAAGTATATACACACATACTGGTGTTATACTGCGACCAGCAATCGCCTCAGCCTGGATGTGCAGTGCTGGGGTGGCTTGGTCGGATTCCCTGACTGAAAATATTGATACCCTGGACAGGGACAATATATTATTGACTATAGAGCATTTAAAGGATGCATTCCTATATATGCGAGATGCACAGAGAGACATTTGCACTCTGGCATCAAGAGTAAGTGCGATGTCCATTTCTGCCAGAAGAGGATTATGGACGCGACAGTGGTCAGGGGATGCGGATTCCAAACGGCATATGGAAGTATTGCCGTATAAAGGGGAGGAGTTATTTGGGGGCGGTCTATCGGACCTGGTGGCCACGGCAACGGCTGGGAAATCCACCTTTTTACCACAAGTCACCTCGCAGCAGAAAAAGATACCGTCTTTTCAGGCTCAGTCCTTTCGTCCCCATAGGGGCAAGCGGGCAAAAGGCCACTCATATCTGCCCCGGGGCAGAGGAAGGGGAAAAAGACTGCAACAGACAGCTTCTTCCCACGACCAGAAGCCCTCCCCCGCTTCTGCCAAGTCCTCAGCATGACGCTGGGGCCTTACAAGCGGATTCAGGCACGGTGGGGGCCCGTCTCAAGAGTTTCAGCGCGCAGTGGGCTCACTCGCAAGTGGACCCCTGGATCCTGCAGGTAGTATCTCAGGGGTACAAATTGGAATTCGAGACGTCTCCCCCTCGCCGGTTCCTGAAGTCTGCTTTACCAACGTCTACCCCCGACAGGGAGGCGGTATTGGAAGCCATTCACAAGCTGTATTCCCAGCAAGTGATAATCAAGGTACCCCTCCTACAACAGGGAAAGGGGTATTACTCCACGCTGTTTGTGGTACCGAAGCCGGACGGCTCGGTGAGACCCATTTTAAATCTGAAAGCCTTGAACACTTACATAAAAAGGTTCAAGTTCAAGATGGAGTCACTCAGAGCAGTGATAGCGAACCTGGAAGAAGGGGACTACATGGTGTCTCTGGACATCAAGGATGCTTACCTCCATGTCCCAATTTGCCCTTCTCACCAAGGGTACCTCAGGTTTGTGGTACAGAACTGTCACTATCAGTTTCAGACGCTGCCGTTTGGATTGTCCACGGCACCCCGGGTCTTTACCAAGGTAATGGCCGAAATGATGATTCTTCTTCGAAGAAAAGGCGTCTTAATTATCCCTTACTTGGACGATCTCCTGATAAGGGCACGGTCCAGAGAACAGTTAGAGGTTGGAGTAGCACTATCTCAAATAGTACTACGACAGCACGGATGGATTCTAAATATTCCAAAATCGCAGCTGATTCCGACGACACGTCTGCTGTTCCTAGGGATGATTCTGGACACAGTGCATCAGTGCACAAGGGTCCTGGGAAAGATGGTGGCTTCTTACGAAGCGATTCCATTCGGCAGATTCCACGCAAGAACTTTTCAGTTGGATCTGCTAGACAAATGGTCCGGATCGCATCTTCAAATGCATCAGCGGATAACCCTGTCTCCAAGGACAAGGGTGTCTCTCCTGTGGTGGTTACAGAGTGCTCATCTCCTAGAGGGCCGCAGATTCGGCATTCAGGATTGGGTCCTGGTGACCACGGATGCCAGCCTGAGAGGCTGGGGAGCAGTCACACAGGGAAAAAATTTCCAGGGCTTGTGGTCAAGCATGGAAAAGTCACTTCACATAAATATCCTGGAACTAAGGGCCATTTACAATGCCCTAAGTCAGGCAAAGCCTCTGCTTCAGGGTCAGCCAGTATTGATCCAGTCGGACAACATCACGGCAGTCGCCCACGTAAACAGACAGGGCGGCACAAGAAGCAGGAGGGCAATGACGGAAGTGGCAAGGATTCTTCGCTGGGCGGAAAATCATGTGATAGCACTGTCAGCAGTGTTCATTCCGGGAGTGGACAACTGGGAAGCAGATTTCCTCAGCAGACACGATCTTCACCCGGGGGAGTGGGGACTTCACCCAGAAGTCTTCCACATGATTGTAAACCGTTGGGAAAAACCAAAGGTGGACATGATGGCGTCTCGCCTCAACAAAAAACTGGACAGATATTGCTCCAGGTCAAGGGACCCTCAGGCAATAGCTGTGGACGCTCTGGTAACACCGTGGGTGTACCGGTCAGTGTATGTGTTCCCTCCTCTTCCTCTCATACCAAACGTACTGAGAATCATAAGAAGGAGAGGAGTAAAGACTATACTCGTGGCTCCGGATTGGCCAAGAAGGACTTGGTACCCGGAAATTCAAGAGATGCTCACGGAAGACCCGTGGCCTCTACCTCTAAGACAGGACCTGCTCCAGCAGGGACCATGTCTGTTCCAAGACTTACCGCGGCTGCGTTTGACGGCATGGCGGTTGAACGCCGGATCCTGAAGGAAAAAGGCATTCCGGATGAAGTCATCCCTACCCTGATCAAAGCCAGGAAGGATGTAACCGTACAACATTATCACCGTATTTGGCGCAAATATGTTGCGTGGTGCGAGGCCAGGAAGGCCCCTACGGAGGAATTTCAACTGGGTCGATTCCTGCATTTCCTGCAAACAGGACTGTCTATGGGCCTCAAATTAGGGTCCATTAAGGTTCAAATTTCGGCCCTGTCGATATTCTTCCAAAAAGAACTAGCTTCTGTTCCTGAAGTTCAGACGTTTGTCAAGGGAGTACTGCATATACAGCCTCCTTTTGTGCCTCCAGTGGCACCTTGGGATCTCAATGTAGTGTTGGGATTCCTAAAATCACATTGGTTTGAACCACTCACCACTGTGGACTTGAAATATCTCACATGGAAAGTGGTAATGCTGTTAGCCCTGGCTTCAGCCAGGCGTGTTTCAGAATTGGCGGCTTTATCCTATAAAAGCCCTTACCTAATTTTTCATACGGACAGGGCAGAATTGAGGACTCGTCCTCAATTTCTCCCTAAGGTGGTTTCAGCATTTCACTTAAACCAACCTATTGTGGTGCCTGCGGCTACTAGGGACTTGGAGGATTCCAAGTTGCTGGACGTAGTCAGGGCCCTGAAAATATATGTTTCCAGGACGGCTGGAGTCAGAAAATCTGACTCGCTGTTTATCCTGTATGCACCCAACAAGCTGGGTGCTCCTGCTTCTAAGCAGACGATTGCTCGTTGGATTTGTAGTACAATTCAGCTTGCACATTCTGTGGCAGGCCTGCCACAGCCAAAATCTGTAAAAGCCCATTCCACACGGAAAGTGGGCTCATCTTGGGCGGCTGCCCGAGGGGTCTCGGCTTTACAGCTTTGCCGAGCAGCTACTTGGTCAGGGGCAAACACGTTTGCTAAATTCTACAAATTTGATACCCTGGCTGAGGAGGACCTGGAGTTCTCTAATTCGGTGCTGCAGAGTCATCCGCACTCTCCCGCCCGTTTGGGAGCTTTGGTATAATCCCCATGGTCCTTTCGGAGTCCCCAGCATCCACTAGGACGTTAGAGAAAATAAGAATTTACTTACCGATAATTCTATTTCTCATAGTCCGTAGTGGATGCTGGGCGCCCATCCCAAGTGCGGATTGTCAGCATTACTTGTACATAGTTATTGTTACAAAAATCGGGTTATTGTTGTTGTGAGCCATCTTTTCAGAGGCTCCTTCTGTTATCATGCTGTTAACTGGGTTCAGATCACAAGTTGTACGGTGTGATTGGTGTGGCTGGTATGAGTCTTACCCGGGATTCAAAATCCTTCCTTATTGTGTACGCTCGTCCGGGCACAGTATCCTAACTGAGGCTTGGAGGAGGGTCATAGGGGGAGGAGCCAGTGCACACCAGCTAGTCCTAAAGCTTTTACTTTGTGCCCAGTCTCCTGCGGAGCCGCTATTCCCCATGGTCCTTTCGGAGTCCCCAGCATCCACTACGGACTATGAGAAATAGAATTATCGGTAAGTAAATTCTTATTTTTTCTTCTAGCCTTAGCTTCGGCAAGGCGTGTTTTAGATTTGGGTGAACGTCAGGCTTACCTTAATGCTAGGTTACAGCCGCCTACATCAGTAACAGCTCGTTCCACACGTTCTGTGGGAACTTCATGGGCAACTGGTCGTGGAGCTTTTACGACGCAGCTTTGCCGTGCGGCTACATAGTCTTCAGTGCACACGTTTGTGCGCTTTTACACGTTTGATACGTTTGCGGCATCAGCATCTAGCTTTGGCTGTCTAGTGTTACAGGTGCCAAACAGCTCTCCCGCCCACGGGGGAAGCTTTGGTACGTCCCAAGAGTACTCCAGTGACCCCCTAGTGGATAAAAAAGAAAATAGGATTTCGGTACTTACCAGGTAAATCCTTTTCTTTGAATCCATAGGGGGCACTGGACGCCCACCCAGAGCAGTTTTACCTGGTTTGTATTAAGCTCAGGGGATCTTATGGTAACACATTTTCACCGACTGGTTCAAATTATAAGGTTCTATCGGTTATGGTGTCAACTGTTTAGTTGTCAGTAACGTTATGTGTCAACTTTGTTGTTGTCCGTTATGTTATATGTAATTCTCCATAGTCAACCTCTCTATAGTTCCTGTTCGGCTCAGTAAAAAACACTGAGGTACTCGGGGATATGGAGGGGTGGAGAGTTCAAAATTTAAATATTCAGTGCCCTGTTTCCTGCGGAAACCGTCCATATCCCAAGAGTACTCCAGTGCCCCCTATGGATTCAAAGAAAAGGATTTACCTGGTAAGTACAAAAATCCTATTTTCTTAGCAGTTTCTGAGTAGCTCCAGACTTACTCAGCCATTGCGATCAGTTCAGTCAGTTTCGTTCCTGGTTTGACGTCACAAACACACCCAGCGTTCGCCTAGACACTCCCCCGTTTCTTCAGACACTCCTGCGTTTTTCCCAGAAACGCCAGCGTTTTTTCGCACACGCCCAGAAACCGGCAAGTTTCCGCCCAGAAACACCCACTTCCTGTCAATCACAGTACGATCACCAGAACGATGAAAAATCCTTGTTATGCCGTGAGTAAAATACCTAACTTTTGTGTAAAATAACTAAGCGCATGCGCTCTGCGAACCTTGCGCATGCGCAGTAAGCGACTAATCGCAATATAGCGAAAATCGGCAACGAGCGAACAACTCGGAATGACCCCCCTAGTTCTGTCCTCTCACATCCTGTAAAGCTGGATATCTCTGTTGTACTATTTCCTAAGTAAATGTAACTTGCTGGTGTGGTGTGTGTTGACTATGTGTAAATTATGCACTATGTGGATAAAATATTAAATATGTCTTTGTGGCTCTTCTATGAGAATACGCATGCTACCGTATTTACTCATACCACGTGCTAATACGCAGGGCTTTACGAGCCAGTGTACGCAGCGTGTGGGTATGCGCACGCACGGTAGGAAACGAGCACGCACAGAGACCACTCTGTGTAGGGTTTGTACGTGTGTATGCGGTATGTAATATTTTTTACTTCGACAGTCCACCCTTTGACAGTAGACAATAACTCATAACTGTCACACTAAACCTAAAAAAATATTTCATATACAATATGCACAACATTCGAATATGTACCTTAGATCAAGAGGAAGAGTTGTAGGTGGGAAATATATGGCTTAGTGGGATAGGAAAAGCGTGTATGTATGAGTAAATGTTTGTGGGGGATGTATCATCGTGCCGTGTAAGTTTTATGTAAGTTTCAAGGTTCTGCAAAGTATACATTTAATCCTTCTCATCCCGTATTAAGGGTCTGTACATGGTCAAACAAACATTACCGAGCTCTTTCTAGACAAGGGCTTTTTGCCCTCACCTTGTTCGGCTTCTTTTATTAATAAATGGGGAGCACATTTATCTGATGATACATGCGGGGAGATGTATGTGTATGCCATTATGTGTGGATAACATTTATTGGCTATGTGTATTGTTAACTGAAGATTGCAGAGTTGAGAGTAAGACATGTAAAGGTACATACACCTAAATCAGGGTACAAAGATGTCGTTTCTGATTGTGAAAAGAAACAGATCATGAACTTCACTTGCATTCCTTATCACAACCCTGTTTCTATGGTTGGGTCGTATATCAAATCTGCCGCATTTACAACGCACCCGCTCCTTAGACTCATCAAATTTGTATTATGTCTTTTCTCTATCGTCCTAGTGGATGCTGGGGTTCCTGAAAGGACCATGGGGAATAGCGGCTCCGCAGGAGAGACAGGGCACAAAAAGTAAAGCTTTTTCAGATCAGGTGGTGTGCACTGGCTCCTCCCCCTATGACCCTCCTCCAGACTCCAGTTAGATTTTTGTGCCCGGCCGAGAAGGGTGCAATCTAGGTGGCTCTCCTAAAGAGCTGCTTAGAAAAAGTTTAGCTAGGTTTTTTATTTTACAGTGATTCCTGCTGGCAACAGGATCACTGCAGCGAGGGACTGAGGGCAGAAGGAGTCAACTCACCTGCGTGCAGGATGGATTGGCTTCTTGGCTACTGGACATCAAGCTCCAGAGGGACGATCACAGGTACAGCCTGGATGGTCACCGGAGCCGCGCCGCCGGCCCCCTTGCAGATGCTGAAGTCAGAAGAGGTCCAGAATCGGCGGCTGAAGACTCCTGCAGTCTTCTAAAGGTAGCGCACAGCACTGCAGCTGTGCGCCATTTTCCTCTCAGCACACTTCACACGGCAGTCACTGAGGGTGCAGGGCGCTGGGAGGGGGGCGCCCTGGGAGGCAAATGAATACCTATAAAGGCTAAAAATACCTCACATATAGCCCCTAGAGGCTATATGGAGATATTTAACCCCTGCCTGATTTTTCTAAATAGCGGGAGACGAGCCCGCCAGAAAAGGGGCGGGCCCTATCTCCTCAGCACACGGCGCCATTTCCTCTCACAGCTCCGCTGGTCAGGACGGCTCCCAAGTCTCTCCCCTGCACTGCACTACAGAAACGGTGAAACAGAGAGGGGGGGGCAAATTTATGGCGATATTTTGATATAACAAAGCAGCTATAAGGGAGCACTTATTATAAGGCTATCCCTGATATATATATAGCGCTTTTGGTGTGTGCTGGCAAACTCTCCCTCTGTCTCCCCAAAGGGCTAGTGGGTCCTGTCTTCGTTAGGAGCATTCCCTGTGTGTCTGCTGGGTGTCGGTACGTGTGTGTCGACATGTATGAGGACGATATTGGTGTGGAGGCGGAGCAATTGCCAAATATGAGGATGTCACCCCCTAGGGAGTCGACACCAGAATGGATGCCTTTATTTATGGAACTACGGGATAGTGTCAACACGCTAAAGCAGTCGTTTGACGACATGAGGCGGCCGGACAATCAATTAGTGCCTGTCCAGGCGACTCAAACACCGTCAGGGGCTGTGAAACGCCCTTTGCCTCAGTCGGTCGACACAGACCCAGACGCAGGCACTGACTCCAGTGGTGACGGTGACGATTCAACCGTATTTTCCAGTAGGGCCACACGTTATATGATTTTGGCAATGAAGGAGGCGTTACAATTAGCTGATACTACAGGTACCACTAAACAGGGTATTATGTGGGGTATGAAAAAACTACCTATAGTTTTTCCTGAATCAGAAGAATTAAATGACGTGTGTAATGAAGCGTGGGTTGCCCCTGATAAAAAGCTGATAATTTCAAAGAAATTATTGGCATTATACCCTTTCCCGCCAGAGGTTAGGGAGCGCTGGGAAACACCTCCTAGGGTGGACAAGGCGCTAACACGCTTATCTAAACAAGTGGCGTTACCCTCTCCTGAGACGGCCGCACTTAAAGATCCATCAGATAGGAGGATGGAAAATATCCAAAAAAGTATATACACACATGCAGGTGTTATACTACGACCAGCTGTAGCGACTGCCTGGATGGGCAGTGCTGGGGTAGTTTGGTCAGAGTCCCTGATTGAAAATATTGATACCCTGGACAGGGACAATATTTTACTGTCGTTAGAACAAATAAAGGATGCATTTCTTTATATGCGTGATGCACAGAGGGATATCTGCACACTGGCATCACGGGTAAGTGCTATGTCCATTTCGGCCAGAAGAGCTTTATGGACGCGACAGTGGACGGGCGATGCGGATTCAAAACGGCATATGGAAGTTTTGCCATATAAAGGGGAGGAGTTATTTGGAGTCGGTCTATCAGATTTGGTGGCCACGGCTACAGCCGGGAAATCCACCTTTCTACCTCAAGTCACTCCCCAACAGAAAAAGGCACCGACTTTTCAACCACAGCCCTTTCGTTCCTTTAAAAATAAGAGAGCAAAGGGCTATTCATATCTGCCACGAGGCAGAGGTCGAGGGAAGAGACAGCAACACGCAGCTCCTTCCCAGGAACAGAAGCCCTCCCCGGCTTCTACAAAAGCCTCAGCATGACGCTGGGGCTTCTCAAGCGGACTCGGGGACGGTGGGCGGTCGTCTCAAAAATTACAGCGCGCAGTGGGCTCACTCGCAGGTAGATCCCTGGATCCTGCAGATAATATCTCAAGGGTACAGGTTGGAATTAGAGACAGATCCACCTCGCCGTTTCCTGAAGTCTGCTTTACCAACGTCCCTCTCCGAAAGGGAGACGGTTTTGGAAGCCATTCACAAGCTGTACTCTCAGCAGGTGATAGTCAAGGTACCTCTTCTACAACAAGGGAAGGGGTATTATTCCACTCTTTTTGTGGTACCGAAGCCGGATGGCTCGGTAAGGCCTATTCTAAATCTGAAGTCCTTGAACCTGTACATAAAGAAGTTCAAGTTCAAGATGGAGTCACTCAGAGCAGTGATAGCGAACCTGGAAGAGGGGGACTTTATGGTATCCTTGGACATCAAGGATGCGTATCTCCACGTTCCAATTTACCCCTCACACCAGGGGTACCTCAGGTTCGTTGTACAAAACTGTCACTATCAGTTTCAGACGCTGCCGTTCGGATTGTCCACGGCACCTCGGATCTTTACAAAGGTAATGGCCGAGATGATGATTCTTCTTCGAAGAAAAGGCATATTAATTATCCCATACTTGGACGATCTCCTAATAAGGGCGAGGTCCAGAGAACAGCTAGAGATGGGATTAGCACTGTCTCAAGAAGTGCTAAAACAGCACGGGTGGATTCTGAATATTCCAAAATCCCAGTTAATGCCGACAACTCGTCTGCTGTTCCTAGGGATGATTCTGGACACGGTTCAGAAAAAGGTTTTTCTCCCGGAGGAAAAAGCCAAGGAGTTATCCGAGCTTGTCAGGAACCTCCTAAAACCAGGAAAGGTGTCTGTACATCAATGCACAAGAGTCCTGGGAAAAATGGTGGCTTCTTACGAAGCAATTCCATTCGGCAGATTCCACGCAAGAATTTTCCAAAGGGATCTGTTGGACAAATGGTCAGGGTCGCATCTTCAGATGCACCTACGGATAACCCTGTCTCCAAGGACAAGGGTGTCTCTTCTGTGGTGGTTGCAGAGTCCTCATCTATTGGTGGGCCGCAGATTCGGCATACAGGATTGGATCCTGGTGACCACGGACGCCAGCCTGAGAGGCTGGGGAGCAGTCACACAAGGAAGAAACTTCCAGGGAGTATGGACGAGCCTGGAAACGTCTCTTCACATAAACATTCTGGAACTAAGAGCAATATACAATGCTCTAAGCCAGGCAGAACCTCTGCTTCAGGGAAAACCGGTGTTGATCCAGTCGGACAACATCACGGCAGTCGCCCATGTGAACAGACAGGGCGGCACAAGAAGCAGGAGTGCAATGGCAGAAGCTGCAAGGATTCTTCGCTGGGCAGAGAATCATGTGATAGCACTGTCAGCAGTGTTCATCCCGGGAGTGGACAACTGGGAAGCAGACTTCCTCAGCAGACACGATCTTCACCCGGGAGAGTGGGGACTTCATCCAGAAGTCTTCCACATGCTGGTAACCCGTTGGGAAAGACCAATGGTGGACATGATGGCGTCTCGCCTCAACAAAAAACTGGACAGGTATTGCGCCAGGTCAAGAGATCCGCAGGCAATAGCTGTGGACGCGCTGGTAACGCCTTGGGTGTACCAGTCGGTGTATGTGTTTCCTCCTCTGCCTCTCATACCAAAAGTATTGAGAATTATACGGCAAAGAGGCGTAAGAACGATACTAGTGGTTCCGGATTGGCCAAGAAGGACTTGGTACCCGGAACTTCAAGAGATGATCACGGAAGATCCGTGGCCTCTACCTCTAAGGAGGGACTTGCTTCAGCAGGGTCCCTGTCTGTTTCAAGACTTACCGCGGCTGCGTTTGACGGCATGGCGGTTGAACGCCGGATCCTAAAGGAAAAAGGCATGCCGGAAGAAGTCATTCCTACTTTGATTAAAGCAAGGAAGGAAGTAACCGTGCAACATTATCACCGAATTTGGCGAAAATATGTTGCGTGGTGCGAAGATCGGAGTGCTCCGACGGAGGAATTTCAACTGGGTCGATTCCTACATTTCCTGCAATCAGGATTGTCTATGGGTCTCAAATTGGGATCTATTAAGGTTCAAATTTCGGCCCTGTCGATTTTCTTTCAAAAAGAATTGGCTTCAGTCCCTGAAGTCCAGACCTTTGTTAAGGGAGTGCTGCATATACAGCCTCCTGTGGTGCCTCCAGTGGCACCGTGGGATCTCAATGTGGTTTTGGACTTTCTAAAATCTCATTGGTTTGAACCACTAAATAAGGTGGATTTGAAATATCTCACTTGGAAAGTGACCATGCTTCTAGCCCTGGCTTCTGCCAGGAGAGTATCAGAATTGGCAGCTTTATCTTACAAAAGCCCATATCTGATTTTCCATTCGGACAGGGCAGAACTGCGGACTCGTCCGCATTTTCTCCCTAAGGTGGTGTCAGCATTTCATCTGAACCAGCCTATTGTAGTGCCTGCGGCTACAAGTGACTTGGAGGACTCCAAGTTACTGGACGTTGTCAGAGCATTAAAAATATATATTGCAAGGACAGCTGGAGTCAGAAAATCTGACTCGTTGTTTATATTGTATGCACCCAACAAGATGGGTGCTCCTGCGTCTAAGCAGACGATTGCTCGTTGGATCTGTAGCACAATCCAACTTGCACATTCTGTGGCAGGCCTGCCACAGCCTAAATCTGTAAAGGCCCACTCCACAAGGAAGGTGGGCTCATCTTGGGCGGCTGCCCGAGGGGTCTCGGCATTACAACTTTGCCGAGCAGCTACGTGGTCAGGGGAGAACACGTTTGTAAAATTTTACAAATTTGATACTCTGGCTAAGGAGGACCTGGAGTTCTCTCATTCGGTGCTGCAGAGTCATCCGCACTCTCCCGCCCGTTTGGGAGCTTTGGTATAATCCCCATGGTCCTTTCAGGAACCCCAGCATCCACTAGGACGATAGAGAAAATAAGATTTTACTTACCGATAAATCTATTTCTCGGAGTCCGTAGTGGATGCTGGGCGCCCATCCCAAGTGCGGATTATCTGCATAAATTGTACATAGTTATTGTTAACTAATTCGGGTTATTGTTGAAGGAAGCCATCTTTCAGAGGCTCCGCTGTTATCATACTGTTAACTGGGTTTAGATCACAGGTTGTACGGTGTGATTGGTGTGGCTGGTATGAGTCTTACCCGGGATTCAAAATCCTCCCTTATTGTGTACGCTCGTCCGGGCACAGTACCTAACTGGAGTCTGGAGGAGGGTCATAGGGGGAGGAGCCAGTGCACACCACCTGATCTGAAAAAGCTTTACTTTTTGTGCCCTGTCTCTCCTGCGGAGCCGCTATTCCCCATGGTCCTTTCAGGAACCCCAGCATCCACTACGGACTCCGAGAAATAGATTTATCGGTAAGTAAAATCTTATTTTTCGCTGCGTAAAAATCAGAACACATTTAAATATCAGGCCGATAATTATGACGACACCCAGGATACAGAGGAGAAACTTTCCTACACTTGCAATCATACTTTGTGCCCACTCTCCTGACCCAGAGAACCATTTGAGTGGTTTCAACCATGAGGCCCATCCGGTCAATTCATTACCCACAGCCACTAAAGTGAGATTGTGTTTCCTTCTGAACTCCCACTTCAACTGCAAGAACTCGTCCATCTTTTGATCAATGATCTCCGTTGGATCCTCGGTACTGTTCGTAATATATACGTGCAGCACTTTACACCATATTGAGTCGCTAAAGTAACACAAT
The DNA here is from genome assembly GCF_028390025.1 of Pseudophryne corroboree. NCBI lineage: Eukaryota > Metazoa > Chordata > Amphibia > Anura > Myobatrachidae > Pseudophryne > Pseudophryne corroboree. Next base: position 607,599,761 of record NC_086446.1, read on the forward strand.
ACACACCTGTCACGGCCGTAACATAATTCAAGACCACCCTGTGTTGGACCAGTTCCGTCTTGTAGGCCTGTAGTTCCCTACCGGTATACCTGAAGGTGTCATCATACATCTCAGTGATATTATCTATCAAGTTCGCTAGCGCATGGATGTACCTATAATTTATCCTTTGTCCCAGCACCCATGTTTCTCTATCGTCCTAGTGGATGCTGGGGTTCCTGAAAGGACCATGGGGAATAGCGGCTCCGCAGGAGACAGGGCACAAAAGTAAAGCTTTCCGATCAGGTGGTGTGCACTGGCTCCTCCCCCTATGACCCTCCTCCAAGCCAGTTAGATTTTTGTGCCCGGCCGAGAAGGGTGCAATTCTAGGTGGCTCTCCTAAAGAGCTGCTTAGAGAAAGTTTAGCTTAGGTTTTTTACTTTACAGTGAGTCCTGCTGGCAACAGGATCACTGCAACGAGGGACAGAGGGGAGAAGAAGTGAACTCACCTGCGTGCAGGATGGATTGGCTTCTTGGCTACTGGACATCAGCTCCAGAGGGACGATCACAGGTACAGCCTGGATGGTCACCGGAGCCGCGCCGCCGGCCCCCTTGCAGATGCTGAAGTAAGAAGAGGTCCAGAATCGGCGGCAGAAGACTCCTCAGTCTTCTAAAGGTAGCGCACAGCACTGCAGCTGTGCGCCATTTTCCTCTCAGCACACTTCACACGGCAGTCACTGAGGGTGCAGGGCGCTGGGAGGGGGGCGCCCTGGGAGGCAAATGAATACCTATTTTGGCTAAAAATACCTCACATATAGCCTCCGGAGGCTATATGGAGATATTTAACCCCTGCCAGAATCCGTTAAGAGCGGGAGACGAGGCCGCCGAAAAAGGGGCGGGGCCTATCTCCTCAGCACACAGCGCCATTTTCCCTCACAGAAAGGCTGGAGGGAAGGCTCCCAGGCTCTCCCCTGCACTGCACTACAGAAACAGGGTTAAAACAGAGAGGGGGGGCACTAATTTGGCGATATGCTTATATATATTAAGATGCTATATGGGAAAACACTTATATAAGGTTGTCCCTATATAATTATAGCGTTTTTGGTGTGTGCTGGCAAACTCTCCCTCTGTCTCTCCAAAGGGCTAGTGGGTCCTGTCCTCTATCAGAGCATTCCCTGTGTGTGTGCTGTGTGTCGGTACGTGTGTGTCGACATGTAGGAGGACGATGTTGGTGAGGAGGCGGAGCAATTGCCTGTAATGGTGATGTCACTCTCTAGGGAGTCGACACCGGAATGGATGGCTTATTTAGGAAATTACGTGATAATGTCAACACGCTGCAAGGTCGGTTGACGACATGAGACGGCCGACAAACAATTAGTACCGGTCCAGACGTCTCAAAAACACCGTCAGGGGTTTTTAAAACGCCCGTTTACTTTAGTCGGTCGACACAGACACAGACAGGGACACTGAATCCAGTGTCGACGGTGAATAAACAAACGTATTCCTTATTAGGGCCACACGTTAAAGGCAATGAAGGAGGTGTTACATATTTCTGATACTACAAGTACCACAAAAGAGGGTATTATGTGGGATGTGAAAAAACTACCATAGTTTTTCCTGAATCAGATAAATTAAATAAAGTATACCCTTTCCCGCCAGAAGTTAGGGCGCGTTGGGAAACACCCCTTAAGGTGGATAAGGCGCTCACACGCTTATCAAAACAAGTGGCGGTACCGTCTATAGATAGGGCCGTCCTCAAGGACCAGCTGACAGGAGGCTGGAAAAATATCATAAAAAGTATATACACACATACTGGTGTTATACTGCGACCAGCGATCGCCTCAGCCTGGATGTGCAGAGCTGGGGTGGCTTGGTCGGATTCCCTGACTAAAAATATTGATACCCTTGACAGGGACAGTATTTTATTGACTATAGAGCATTTAAAGGATGCATTTCTATATATGCGAGATGCACAGAGGGATATTTGCACTCTGGCATCATGAGTAAATGCGATGTCCATAACTGCCAAAAGATGTTATGGACACGACAGTGGTCAGGTGATGCAGATTCCAAACGGCACAAAGGTGTATTGCCGTATAAAGGAAGAGGAGTTATTTGGGGTCGGTCCATCGGACCTGGTGGCCACGGCAACTGCTGGAAAATCCACCGTTCTTTACCCTAAGTCACATCTCTGCAGAAAAAGACACCGTCTTTTCAGCCTCAGTCCTCTCGTCCCTATAAGATCATATCTGCCCAGGGATAGAGGAAAGGGAAGAAGACTGCAGCAGGCAGCCCATTCCCAGGAACAGAAGCGTTCCACCGCTTCTGACAAGTTCTCAGCATGGTGCTGAGACCGTACAGGACCCCTGGATCCTACAAGTAGTATCCCAGGGGTACAGATTGGAAGGTCGAGACGTTTCCCCTTCGCAGGCTCCTGAAGTCTGCTTTACCAAGGTCTCCCTCCGACAAGGAGGCAGTATGGGAAAAAATTCACAAGCTGTATTCCCAGCAGGTGATAACTAAATTACCCCTCCCACTACAAGAAAAGGGGTATTATTCCACACTATATTGTGGTACTGAAGCCAGAAGGCTAGGTGAGACTTATTCTAAAAATTTTTTTTGAACACTTACAAAGGTTCAAATCAAGATGGAGTCACTCAGAGCAGTGATAACGAACCAGGAAGAAGAGGACTATATAGTGTCCCGGGACATCAGGGATGCTTACCTCTATGTCCCAAATTTGCCCTTCTCACTAAGGGTACCTCAGGTTCGTGGTGCAGAACTGTCACTATCAGTTTCAGACGCTGCCGTTTGGATTGTCCACGGCACCCCGGGTCTTTACCAAGGTAATGGCCGAAATGATGATTCTTCTTCGAAGAAAAGGCGTCTTAAGTATCCCTTACTTGGACGATCTCCTGATAAGGGCATAGTCCAGGGAACAGTTGGAGGTCGGAGTAGCACTATCTCGGATACTGCTACAACAGCACGGGTGGATTCTAAATATTCCAAAATCGCAGCTGATCCGACGACACGTCTGCTGTGCCTAGGGATGATTCTGGACACAGTCCAGAAAAAGGTGTTTCTCCCGGAAGAGAAAGCCAGGGAGTTATCCGAGCTAGTCAGGAACCTCCTAAAAACAGTGCATCATTGCACAAGGGTCCTGGTAAAAATGGTGGCTTCCTACGAAGCAATTCCATTCGGCAGATTTCACGCAAGAACTTTTCAGTGGGATCTGCTGGACAAATGGCCCGGATCGCATCTTCAGATGCATCAGCGGATAACCCTATATCCAAGGACAAGGGTGTCTCTCCTGTGGTGGTTATAGAGTGCTCATCTTCTAGAGGGCCGCAGATTCGGCATTCAGGATTGGATGCTGGTGACCACGGAGCCCAGCCCGAGAGGCTGGGGAGCAGTCACACAAGGAATAAAAATTTCCAGGGAGTGTGATCAAGTCTGGAGACTTTTCTCCACATAAATATACTGGAGCTAAGGGTAAATTTATAATGCTCTAAGCTTAGCAAGACCTCTGCTTCAAGGTCAGCCGGTATTGATCCAGTGGGAAAAACATCACGGCAGTCGCCCACGTAAACAGACAGGGCGACACAAGAAGCAGGAGGGCAATGGCAAAAACTGCAAGGACTTTTCGCTGGGCGGAAAATCATGTGATAGCACTGTCAGCAGTGTTTCATCCCGGGAATGGAAACTGGGAAGCAGACTTCCTCAGCAGGCACGACCTCCACCCGGGAGAGTGGAAACTTCATCGGGAAGTTTTTTCCACATGATTGTAAACCGTTGGGAAATAACAAAGGTAGACATGATGGCGTCCCGTCTGAACAAAAAACGGGACAGGTATTGCGCCAGGTCAAGAGACCCTCAGGCAATAGCTGTGGACGTTCTGGTAACACCGTGGGTGTACCAGTCGGTGTATGTGTTCCCTCCTCTGCTTCTCATACCTAAGGTGCTGAGAATTATAAGACGTAGAGGAGTAAGAACTATACTCATGGCTCCGGATTGGCCAAGAAGGACTTGGTACCCGGAACTTCAAGAGATGCTTACAGAGGTCTTATGGCCTCTGCCGCTAAGAAGGGACTTGCTTCAGCAAGTACCATGTCTGTTCCAAGACTTACCGCAGCTGCGTTTGTCGGCATGGCGGTGGAAAGCCGGATCCTAAGGGAAAAAGGCATTCCGGAAGAGGTCATTCCTACCCTGGTCAAAGCCAGTAAGGAGGTGACCGCACAACATTATCACCACATGTGGCGAAAATATGTTACGTGGTGTGAGGCCAGGAAGGCCCCACAAAGAAATTTCAACTCGGTCGTTTCCTGCATTTCCTGCAAACAGGAGTGTCTATGGGCCTCAAATTGGGGTCCATTAAGGTTCAAATTTCGGCCCTGTCGATTTTCTTCCAGAAAGAATTGGCTTCAGTTCCTGAAGTCCAGAAGTTTGTCAAGGGAGTATTGCATATACAACCCCCTTTTGTGCCTCCAGTGGCACTGTGGGATCTCAACGTAGTTCTGGGATTCCTCAAATCACATTGGTTTAAAACCAGTCAAATCTGTAGATTTGAAGCATCTCACATGAAAAGTGACCATGCTCTTGGCCCTGGCCTGGACCAGGCGAGTGTCAAATTGGTGGTTTTTTCTCAAAAAAGCCCATATCTGTTTGTCCATTCGGACAGGGCAGAGCTGCGGACTCGTCCCCAGTTCTCTCCCTAAGGTGGTGTCAGTGTTTCACCTGAACCAGCTTATTGTGGTGCCTTGCACCTACTAGGGACTTGGAGGACTCCAAGTTGCTAGATGTTGTCAGGGCCCTGAAAATATGTTCCAAGACGGCTGGAGTCAGGAAAACTGACTTGCTGTTATCCTGTATGCACCCAAAAAACTGGGTGCTCTTGCTTCTAAGCAGACTATTACTAGTTGGATGTGTAATACAATTCAGCTTGCACATTCTGTGGCAGGCCTGCCACAGCCAAAATCTGTAAATGCCCATTCCACAAGGAAGGTGGGCTCATCTTGGGCGGCTGCCCGAGGGGTCTCGGCTTTACAACTATGCCGAGCAGCTACTTGGTCAGGGGCAAACACGTTTGCTAAATTCTACAAATTTGATACCCTGGCTAAGGAGGACCTGGAGTTCTCTCATTCGGTGCTGCAGAGTCATCCGCACTCTCCCGCCCGTTTGGGAGCTTTGGTATAATCCCCATGGTCCTTTCAGGAACCCCAGCATCCACTAGGACGATAGAGAAAATAAGAATTTACTTACCGATAATTCTATTTCTCGGAGTCCGTAGTGGATGCTGGGCGCCCATCCCAAGTGCGGATTATCTGCAATACTTGTACATAGTTACAAAAATCGGGTTATTATTGTTGTGAGCCATCTTTTCAGAGGCTCCGCTGTTATCATACTGTTAACTGGGTTTAGATCACAAGTTGTACGGTGTGATTGGTGTGGCTGGTATGAGTCTTACCCGGGATTCAAAATTCCTCCCTTATTGTGTACGCTCGTCCGGGCACAGTACCTAACTGGCTTGGAGGAGGGTCATAGGGGGAGGAGCCAGTGCACACCACCTGATCGGAAAGCTTTACTTTTGTGCCCTGTCTCCTGCGGAGCCGCTATTCCCCATGGTCCTTTCAGGAACCCCAGCATCCACTACGGACTCCGAGAAATAGAATTATCGGTAAGTAAATTCTTATTTTTTATCTCCAAAATGAATTTTATCAATGGCCTGGAGGACCAAAATTCCCAACTCCCTCTTTGTAAATGGGGGTTGTCGTCTTCTCTTTTTGCCAGTTGCCTGCGATGCATCAGCCTGAGAAGTATCTCCACCTTCCTCTTCACTTTGTGGCTGTGATTGCTGGGTTTGGGTAGTTGGCCAGATTCTTCCTCAGTTTGTGCCACATGTTCCTCAGCCAAGGTCCTCACACCAGCCTCTTCTTGTGTTTGTGGGCCAGTAGATGGGGGTTCATCTCTACTGGGTCCTGGACGTTCCTCTGCTGCACTGGCATGTGTTTGTTGCTACTGCTGCCTTTAGGTAACCAGCTGTGTACTTCTTTCCAGAATAGACCTCATATCGGCATTCAGCCTGGCCATCTCTGCTACTGGATCTGGATCCATGATGATGCTAGCATGTGCATCTGGGTCTGTGGTGCGTTTTTTTTACCTGCATATGCATGGTTATGCAGGAAACAGCACAGGTGATGCATACACAATCGTTACACGTGCTTTGATTGCTGACACTATTTAAGCATGTTCTATGCAGCCTGTGTTTGTGGGTGTATGCAGGAGTTTATGTTGAGAGGTGTGTGAGTTAGCAAGACAGTTTGAGAGTTCTCCAGTATTCAAGGTAAGATATGTTTGTGTTTAGACGTTTGAAACAAAGCCGTGCTGCCAAGCTTAGGTCCATGGAGTGATGTATTGGTAGTGTTATGCAGACATGTGTAATTCTTTAGAATTGTGTTTAGTATGTTGTATGGTGATGTGTCTGCAGCACGTCCCAACGTGTTGCGGCGCGGTTATTTATTGTTGTGCGAACGCACAGCATTTATTTATTTTTAACAATAATTTCTGGTGGTTTATGTTTTGTAGTAGTGATGTCCTTAATTGTAACTGGAATCTGTTTTCCTTTATTTTAATTGGACCAACAGTATATCTATCTGCTGGTAAGTATATGCATGTTCCTAGGTGTGTTTTGGGTGTTGGTCTATCTTCTTGTGCTTATTATGTTTTTTGTTGTCATTTACTTCTCCAGAAAGATTATATTTGATTTTTTTTTTTTTTTGGATGGGGTTCCTTGCTTTATTTTCTTGGCCTATTGCCTGTTTTTTTTTTTTTTTGTTTGTTTGTTTTTTTATTCCAGTTCATCTGCTGGTAAGTATATGCATGTTCCTGGGTGTGTTTTGGGTGTTGGTATATCTTCTTGTGCTTATTATGTTTTTTTGTTGTCATTTACTTCTCCAGAAAGATTATATTTGATTTAGATTTTTTGGGTGGAGTTCCTTGTTTTATTTTCTTGGCCTTTTGCCTGTTTTTTTTTTAAATTCCAGTTCATCTTCTGGTAAGTACAGTATATGCATGTTCCTAGGTGTGTTTTGGGTGTTGGGGTGTTGGTATATCTTTTTGTGATTATTATGTTTTTTGTTGTCATTTACTTCTCCAGAGAGATTATATTTGTTTTTTATTTTTTTGGATGGAGTTCCTTGTTTTATTTTCTTGGCCTTTTGCCTATTGTTTTTTATTCTAGTTCATCTGCTGGTAAGTATATGCATGTTCCTAGGTTTGTGTGGTTTGTAAGGATGTGGGTATGTATATTTATGTGCTTATGTAGTGTTATTTTTATTTCTTTCCTTCTCAAGGAGGATTCTATATTGGTTTATTTTTTTGGGAGAAGACCCCTATTTTGTTTCACCTGGGCCTTTTGCCTTTATTCTGTGGCCCTTTAATCATCTGCTGGTAAGTATATGCATGCTCATAGGTTTGTGTGGGTTGTTGGGGTGTTTTTTTTTGTTTTGTTTTTTTCTCTGCATAAATATATTTGTTTGTTAATTTCATGTTTAAGGTAAGTATATGCATAATAATTGTGTTGTTGTGGTTTCATTTGTGGTGTAGCATTGTTTGTTTAAATTATGTGAAATATTACCCAAATAATGTTTTGTTTATTTCCTGCTGGTGTTCTACATTAAGATATGGATTATGATACCGAAGTAAGTGTTTTTTAATTAGGCATATATATATATATATATATATATACACACATATATATATATACATATACAAATATATATATGTATATATATATATACGTACATATATATATATATATATATATATATATATATATATATATTCTATTTTTTTGTGGAACACATTGGATGTTGTTTTCACACAATTTTTTGTAATTTTTAAGATGCTGGTCACCTCATATCTAGGGTCCGAACCCCAACCTGCCCCTCAACCTTGAAGGCAATGGAGGCATGCAAGGCCTACTACATGACTTTCCCGTGTCACCCTTTTTGGTATGCCAGATGATGAGGTGGTGCGGCGCCACAGGCTTCCCCGTCATGTCATCCTAGAAACTCTCTCAATAATAGAGAGTGATCTAGATAGATCAATTCGGCATCCTACAGCAATACCAGCATTGACACAATTCCTTGCTGTGTTACATTTCGGTGCCACAGGTTCCTACCAGCACGTGGTTGGGGTGCTGGTAGGAATCTCCCAGTAGCATTCTCAAAAATCCTGTAGCGCGTAATTGGTGCTTTTTTCTCAAGAATTAAGCAGTTCATATCAGTGCCATTGGATGTGGGGGCCCTAGCTATGTTGAAGCGGCAATTCCAGGAAGGGGGTAGTTGCTTCCCACGTGTTATTGGGTTTGTGGATGGGACACATATTCCACTTGTGGCCCAAAAACATAATGAAAAAATCTATAGGAACCGAAAAATGTTCCACTCTCTGAATGTGATGGTTGTTTGTGGCCCATCCCTCCAGATTCTTTCCCTGAATGCCAAGTACCCAGGCAGTGCACATGATTCCCATTAGGCAATCAGGGCTCTGGCAAAAATTAAGACTGATGTAAGACCAGGACACGTGACTATTGGGTGAGATGTATTGCCATACTGTAGAAAAAAATTTGGGGGTGATTTTATGTTGGTCATATTTGTTACTTATGATTGTATTGTGTTTTCTCTGACGTCCTAAGTGGATGCTGGGACTCCGTAAGGACCATGGGGAATAGCGGCTCCGCAGGAGACTGGGCACAACTAAAGAAAGCTTTAGGACTACCTGGTGTGCACTGGCTCCTCCCACTATGACCCTCCTCCAGACCTTAGTTAGAATCTTGTGCCCGGCTGAGCTGGATGCACACTAGGGGCTCTCCTGAGCTCCTAGAAAGAAAGTATATTTTAGGTTTTTTATTTTACAGTGAGATCTGCTGGCAACAGACTCACTGCAGCGAGGGACTAAGGGGAGAAGAAGCGAACCTACCTAACTGGTGGTAGTTTGGGCTTCTTAGGCTACTGGACACCATTAGCTCCAGAGGGATCGACCGCAGGACCCGACCTCGGTGTTCGTTCCCGGAGCCGCGCCGCCGGCCCCCTTACAGAGCCAGAAGCAAGAAGTGTTCCGGAAAATCGGCGGCAGAAGACTTCTGTCTTCAACAAGGTAGCGCACAGCACTGCAGCTGTGCGCCATTGCTCCTCATGCACACCTCACACTCCGGTCACTGATGGGTGCAGGGCGCTGGGGGGCGCCCTGAGGGCAATATAAGACACCTTGGCTGGCAAATCATCACAATATATAGTCCCAGGGCTATATATGTGATAAATTACCCCTGCCAGAATCCATGAAAAAAGCGGGAGAAAAGTCAGCCGAAAAAGGGGCGGGGCTATCTCCCTCAGCACACTGGCGCCATTTTTTCTTCACAGTGCAGCTGGAAGACAGCTCCCCAGGCTCTCCCCTGTAGTTTTCAGGCTCAAAGGGTTAAAAAGAGAGGGGGGGGCACTAAATTTAGGCGCAATATATGTATACAAGCAGCTATTGGGGGAAAAAATCACTCAGTTATAGTGTTAATCCCTGCATTATATAGCGCTCTGGTGTGTGCTGGCATGCTCTCTCTCTGTCTCCCCAAAGGACTTTGTGGGGTCCTGTCCTCAGTCAGAGCATTCCCTGTGTGTGTGCGGTGTGTCGGTACGGCTGTGTCGACATGTTGGATGAGGAAGGTTACGTGGAGGCGGAGCAGAGGCCGATAAATGGGATGTCGCCCCCTGTGGGGCCGACACCAGAGTGGATGGATAGGTGGAAGGTATTAACCGACAATGTCAACTCCTTACATAAAAGGCTGGATGACGTAATAGCTGTGGGACAGCCGGCTTCTCAGCCGCGCTTGCCCAGGCGTCTCAAAGGCCATCAGGGGCTCAAAAAACGCTGTTACCTCAGATGGCAGACACAGATGTCGGCACGGAGTCTGACTCCAGTGTCGACGAGGTTGAGACATATACACAATTCACTAGGAACATCCGTTGCATGATCTCGGCAATGAAAAATGTGTTACACATTTCTGACATGAACCCAAGTACCACATAAAAGGGGTTTTATGCTTGGGGAGAAAAAGCAGCCAGTGTTTTGTTCCCCCATCAGATGAGTGAATGAAGTGTGTAAAGAGCGTGGGTTCCCCCCGATAAGAAAATGGTAATTTCTAAAAAGTTACTGCTGGCGTACCCTTTCCCGCCAGAGGATAGGTCACGTTGGGAGATATCCCCTAGGGTGGATAAGGCGCTCACACGTTTGTCAAAAAAGTTGGCACTGCCGTCTTGGGATACGGCCACTTTGAAGGAGCCTGCTGATAAAAAGCAGGAGACTATCCTTAAGTCTGTATATACACACTCAGGTACTATACTGAGACCTGCATTTGCCTCAGCATAAATAGTGCTGCTGCAGCGTGGTCTGATACCCTGTCAGATAATATTAATACCCTAGACAGGGATAATATTTTGCTAACATAGAGCATATTAAAGACGTCGTCTTATATATGAAGGATGCACAGAGGGATATTTGCCGGCTGGCATCCAGAATTAATGCAATGTCCATTCTGCCAGGAGGGTATTAGAGACCCAGCAGTGGACAGGTGATGCTGCCTTTAAAAGGCACATGGAGATTCTGCCTTATAAGGGTGAGGAATTGTTTGGGGATGGTCTCTGGGACCTCGTATTCACAGCAACAGCTGGGAAGAAAATTTTTTACCTCAGGTTTCCTCACAGCCTAAGAAAGCACCGTATTTTCAGGTACAGTCCTTTCGGCTTCAGAAAAGCAAGCGGGTCAAAGGCGCTTCCTTTCTGCACAGAGACAAGGGAAGAAGGAAAAAGCTGCACCAGACAGCCAGTTCCCAGGATCAAAAATCTTCCCCCGCTTCCTCTGAGTCCACCGTATGACGCTGGGGCTCCACAGGTGGAGACAGGTGCGGTGGGGGCGCGTCTCGAGAACTTCAGGGACCAGTGGGCTTGCCCACAGGTGGATCCCTAGGTTCTGCAAGTAGTATCACAGGGATACAGGCTGGAGTTCGAGGCGACTCCCCCTCGCCGTTACCTCACATCAGCCTTGCCTGCTGCCCTCGGAGAAAGGGAGGTAGTACTGGCGGAAATTCACAAGCTGTACTTCCAGCAGGTGAAATCAAGGTACCCCTCCTTCAACAAGGCCGGGGTTACTATTCCAAAATGTTGTGGTACCGAAACCAGACGGTTCGGTGAGACCCATTCTAAAATTTAAATCCTTGAACACTTATATACGAAGGTTCAAGTTCAAAATGGAATTCGCTCAGGGCGATTATTGCAAGCCTGGAGAATTTCATGGTATCACTGGACATCAAGGATGCTTACCTGCATGTTCCTATTTACCCTCTTCACCAGGAGTACCTCAAAATTGTGGTACAGGGTGGTCATTACCAATTCCAGACGTTGCCGTTGGTCTGTCCCCGGCACCGAGGGTATTTACCAAGGTAATGACCGAAATAATTATCCCGTGCTTGGACGATCTCCTTATAAAGGCGAGGTCCAGGGCGCAGTTGTTCGTCGGAGTAGCACTATCTCGGGAAGTGCTACAACAGCACGGCTGGATTCTGAATATTCCAAAGTCGCAGCTGGTTCCTACGATGCGTCTACTGTTCCTGGGTATGGTTCTGGACACAGAACAGGATAAAAAGGGTTTCTCCCGGAGAAGAAGTCCTAGGAGTTGTCGTCTCTAGACAGAGACCTCCTAATACAAATACAGGTGTCGGTGCATCAATGCACGCGAGCCCTGGGGAAGATGGTAGCTTCTTACGAAGAAATTCCATTCGCCAGGTCCCATGCAAGGATCTTCCAGTGGGATCTGTTGGACAAGTGGTCCGGGTCGCATCTTCAGATGCATCGGCAGATAACCCTGTCTCCAAGGGCCAGGGTGTCGCTGTTGTGGTGGCTGCAGAGTGCTCATCTTCTAGGGGGCCGCAGATTCGGCATACAGGACTGGGTCCTGGTGACCACGGATGCCAGCCTTCGAGGCTGGGGGGCAGCCACACAGGGAAGAAACTTCCAAGGACTATGGAAAAGTCAGGAGACTTCCCTACACATAAATATTCTGGAACTAAGGGCCATTTACAATGCCCTAAGTCAGGCTAGACCCCTGCTTCAACACCGGCCGGTGCTGATCTAGTCAGACAACATCACGGCGGTCGCTCATGTAAACCGACAGGGCGGCACAAGAAGCAGGACGGCGATGGCAGAAGCCACAAGGATTCTCCGATGGGCGGAAAATCATGTGTTAGCACTGTCAGCAGTGTTCATTCCCGGAGTGGACAACTGGGAAGCAGACTTTCTCAGCAGACACGACCTCCACCCGGGAGAGTGGGGACTTCATCCAGAAGTCTTCCAAATGATTGTACACCGTTGGGAAAGGCCACAGGTGGACATGATGGCATCCCGCCTCAACAAAAAGCTACAAAGATATTGCGCCAGGTCAAGGAACCCTCAGGCGATAGCTGTGGACGCTCTGGTAACACCGTGGGTGTACCAGTCGGTGTATGTGTTCCCTTCTCTGCCTCTCTTACCCAGGGTAATGAGAATAATAAGAAGGAGAGGAGTAAGAACTATACTCATTGTTCCGGATTGGCCAAGAAGAGCTTGGTACCCAGAACTCCAAGAAATGATCTCAGAGGACCCATGGCCTCTGCCGCTCAGACAGGACCTGCTGCAGCAGGGGGCCTGTCTGTTCCAAGACGTACCGCGGCTGCGTTTGACGGCATGGCGGTTGAACGCCGGATCCTGAGGGAAAAGGGCATTCCGGAGGAAGTTATCCCTACGCTAATTAAAGCTAGGAAAGAAGTGAACGCAAACCATTATGACCGCATATGGCGGAAATAGGTTGCGTGCTGTGAGGCCAGGAAGGACCCAAAGGAGGAATTTCATCTAGGTCGATTTCTGCACTTCCTACAGTCAGGGTGACTATGGGCCTAAAATTGGGTTCCATTAAGGTCCAGATTTCGGCTTTATCGATTTTCTTCCAATATAGAACTGGCTTCACTGCCTGAAGTTCAGACTTTTGTTAAGGGAGTGCTGCATAGTCAGCCCCCGTTTGTGCCTCCAGTGGCACCGTGGGATCTCAACGTGGTGTTGGATTTCCTGAAGTCGCATTGGGTTGAGCCACTTAAATCCGTGGAGCTACAATACCTCATGTGGAAAGTGGTCATGCTGTTGGCCTTGGCGTCGGCCAGGCGTGTATCAGAATTGGCGGCTTTGTCATGCAAAAGCCCTTATCTGATTTTTTATATGGATAAGGCGGAATTGAAGACTCGTTCCCAATTCCTTCCTAAGGTGGTATAAGTTTTTCATGTGAACCAACCTATTGTGGTGCCTGCGGCTACTTGGGACTTGGAGGATTCCAAGTTACTGGACGTAGTCAGGGCCCTGAAAAGTATATGTTTCCAGGACGGCTGGAGTCAGGAAAACTGACTCGCTAATTATCCTGTATGCACACAACAAGCTGGGTGCTCCTGCTTCTAAGCAGACTATTGCTCGCTGGATCTGTAGCACGATTCAACTTGCACATTCTGCGGCTGGACTGCCGCACCCTAAATCTGTTCAAGCCCATTCCACGAGGAAAGTGGGCTCTTCTTGGGCGGCTGCCCGAGGGGTCTCGGCTTTACAAAATTGCCGAGCTGTTACTTGGTCGGGTTCAAACATTTTTACAAGAGTCTACAAGTTTGATACCCTGGCTGAGGAGGACCTAGAGTTTGCTCATTCGGTGCTGCAGAGTCATCCGCACTCTCCCGCCCGTTTGGGAGCTTTGGTATAATCCCCATGGTCCTTACGGAGTCCCAGCATCCACTTAGGACGTCAGAGAAAATAAGATTTTACTCACCGGTAAATCTATTTCTCGTAGTCCGTAGTGGATGCTGGGCGCCCATCCCAAGTGCGGATTGTCTGCAATACTTGTTTATAATTATTGCCTAACTAAAGGGTTATTGTTGAGCCATCTGTTGAGAGGCTCAGTTATATTTCATACTGTTAACTGGGTATAGTATCACGAGTTATACGGTGTGATTGGTGTGGCTGGTATGAGTCTTACCCGGGATTCAAAATCCTTCCTTATTGTGTCAACTCTTCCGGGCACAGTATCCTAACTGAGGTCTGGAGGAGGGTCATAGTGGGAGGAGCCAGTGCACACCAGGTAGTTCTAAAGCTTTTTTTAGTTGTGCCCAGTCTCCTGCGGAGCCGCTATTCCCCATGGTCCTTACGGAGTCCCAGCATCCACTACGGACTACGAGAAATAGATTTACCGGTGAGTAAAATCTTATTTTTACAGGAGATCATGGATACCCTTGCACCCCCTGGCTCATGACTCCTTACAACACACCCACACCAGGGCCACAGACGGCATTTAATTCCGCGCTTACAGCCACTAGGCAGCTGGTGGATCGCACAATTGGCATCCTGAAAGGACGCTTCCGTGTGCTCCACCGCACTGGTGGCAAACTCATGTACTCGACGGAAATGGTAAGTAAAATTGTGGTCCTGTGTGCAATCCTGCACAATATTGCTGTATGGAGGCGAGTGGAGCTTCCTCCAAGTGAGGAATTGGCCAGAGAGGATGAGGAGCCAGGGGCTGGCCGGACAAGAATCCGGGGCTCGGAGGCCCAGTGGGGACATGCCCTTAGGGCATGAATAGTTAGAGATTATTTCAGGTATGCTTATGTCCTGAACATGTTAGACACTTTAGTAGGTTTTTATATTGATATTTGTGTAAGGTATAATATATGTGGCTCCAGATTTGATTTTGTAACTAAAAAAAATTAAAGTTTGGCATATAAATATTATATGTGTATGTGTTTTGAGTAGGAAATTAACTTACTGTGAAAATGACATGTAAGTAAATGGCTACTGAACAACAGTATTGTTGTGTGGTTAACATATATATTGGCTATATCCTAATGTTTAATTTGTTTTTTCAATACTAGTTTTTTATGGTTGCAATTAAAATGGTACATTGTTTGATGTTTTTGTTAATTTGACATGCAGAAGACTGTGGGCGAGGGGCCGCACCCGTCGGACCTTAGCCCAGCTTGAGCGGCGGTGGTCTGACCTCTGCCGCCATCAGCCAGAATTGTTGGCACAGCTGCGCCAGCAAATAAGCGCAAGTGAGTAATCCACACTAACACTTGTGTTTGTGTGAGTGTGTATTTTAGCATTTAAATGTTCAACAATATTAGCAAACATCATGACAATTATAAGATAGACCTGTACTGTATGCACATAGACTGTGTGAGGGGGTGTCGTACGGTATGCCGGCGCTCGGGCTCCCGGCGCCCAGCATACCGGCGCCGGGAGCCCGACCGCCGGCATACCGACAGCGTGGCGAGCGCAAAGGAGCCCCTTGCGGGCACGGTGGCGCGCTATGCGCGCCACACTATTTTATTCTCCCTCCAGGGGGGTCGTGGACCCCCACGAGGGAGAATAGTTGTCGGTATGCCGGGTGTCGGGATTCCGGCGCCGGTATACTGTGCGCCGGGAACCCGACATTCGGCATACAGAAGACCACCCGTGTGAGGGTATGCCATGCAGGACACACTGGGGAATGCAGTGGTAGGGGGCCATGTGTAGAGGTGTGGGCAGTCTCCAGAGAGGCTGTAGACAGACACCACTTTGGTTTGACAAACAAGTTTAGAGTGCATGGACTGTGGTCCAACATAAATATATACAGTAAACATTACTAATGCAAGCATGATAATAAGAATACAATGCCTAAAAATGGCCATAGTCCTGCGTAGTCTAAGTTTACAGATGTGTTAGTTATAATTCAAGTGCACAGGCTGGAGCATGATCCCTAGAGGTGCAGGTGCTGGGGCAAGGTACAGTGGTCCCCTGGGTAAATCCTGTGTACTCCTGTGGGCCAGTACATTCCTGTATGTCTGTGAAATATTACATTATAAAAAAAATTCAGTAATAACTAGAAAAAAAACACGTTACAAATGTGTATAAACCACAATAGAAAAATTTAGACAAAAAACCACAATGGAACCATATGAGAATTTTTTTTTTTTTACAATAGTATATTTATTGTAAGAAAAAGAAAAATTGGGCAATACGTAATTACATATTTGTGTGTTTCTATCTCTTTAGGAAGAGCACAAAGGCAGGTCGCAGGAGCGGAACCAGAGGAATCCTCTCCCTCTCAACAACCCTCCCCCATCAATCCCCCTCCCCCTCTCAACAACCCACCCTCATCAATCCCCCTCCCCCTCCCAACAACCCTCCCCCATCAATCCCCCTCTCAACAGCCCTCCCCCATCAATCTGCCTCCCCCTCTCAACAACCCTACCCCATCAATCTGCCTCCCCCTCTCAACAACCCTTGCCCATCAATCTGCCTCCCCCTCTCAACCACCCTCCACCCATCAATCTGACTCCTCCCCATCCTCCTACTCCCCCTCTCAAGCACCTGTCCTCCATCAATCTGACTCCTCCTCATCCTCCTCCTCCCACTATCAAGCACATGTCCTCCATCATTCAATCTCCTCTTCCCCCTCTCAACCACCCTTCCCATATCCAAACACCATGGACATTCCCACACCTTCCCAAACTGATCCTCCTTCCCCATCCAACCTGCAACACCCTTCCAAAACCCTTCCCCCATCCAAACTTCCCTCTCCTTTTAAGACCCTTCCCCCATCAAACAGTGACTCTGTGGCCCCGGAGGAAGTTGAGGGTGATCTTCCGGGATTGGTGGAGAGTAAGTTATTTCTGCCTGAAAAATGTTTATTTCTCTGACGTCCTAGTGGATGCTGGGGACTCCGTAAGGACCATGGGGAATAGACGGGCTCCACAGGAGACTGGGCACTCTATAAGAAAGATTTGGTACTATCTGGTGTGCACTGGCTCCTCCCTCTATGCCCCTCCTCCAGACCTCAGTTAGATTTCTGTGCCCGGCCCGAGCTGGTTGCACACTAGGAGCTCTCCTGAGCTTCTAGAAAGAAAGTTTAAATTAGGTTTTTTATTTTACAGTGAGACCTGCTGGCAACAGGCTCACTGCATCGAGGGACTAAGGGGAGAAGAAGCGAACCTACCTGCTTGCAGCTAGCTTGGGCTTCTTAGGCTACTGGACACCATTAGCTCCAGAGGGATCGACCGCAGTACCCGTCCTTGGTGTTCGTTCCCGGAGCCGCGCCGCCGTCCCCCTTACAGAGCCAGAAGCATGAAGATGGTCCGGAAAATCGGCGGCAGAAGACTTCAGTCTTCACCAAGGTAGCGCACAGCACTGCAGCTGTGCGCCATTGCTCCTCATACACACTTCACACTCCGGTCACTGAGGGTGCAGGGCGCTGGGGGGGGGGGGGGGCGTCCTGAGAAGCAATAATATCACCTTGGCTGGCAAAATAACCACAATATATAGCCCCAGAGGCTATATATGTGGTAATTACCCCTGCCAGAATACAGAAAAAAGCGGGAGAAAAGTCCGCCGAAAAAGGGGCGGAGCCATCTCCCTCAGCACACTGCACACTGGCGCCATTATGCTCACAGTTCCACTGGAAGGAAGCTCCCTGACTCTCCCCTGCAGTCTACACTACAGAAAGGGTAAAAAAGAGAGGGGGGCACTAAATTTGGGCGCAGTTTAATACAATAAGCAGCTATAAAGGGTCATAATTCAGTTAGTCCCTGCATTATTATAGCGCTCTGGTGTGTGCTGGCATACTCTCTCTCTGTCTCCCCAAAGGGCTTTTGTGGGGTCCTGTCTCCTTTAAGAGCATTCCCTGTGTGTGTGCGGTGTGTCGGTACGGCTGTGTCGACATGTTTGATGAGGAGACTTATGTGGAGGCGGAGCAGATGCCTATAAATGTGTTGTCACCCCCTGCGGGGCAGACAGCTGAGTGGATGGACTTATGGAAGGAATTACGTGCAAGTGTCGACTCCTTACATAAAAAATTTGACGACATGCCAAATGCGGGACAGCCGGCTTCTCAGCTCGTGCCTGCCCAGACGATTCAAAGGCCGTCAGGGGCCCTGAAACGACCACTACCTCAGATGGCAGACACAGATGTCGACACGGATACTGATGCAAGTGTCGACGACGATGAGTCAAATTTAATGTCCACTAGGGCCATTTGTGGCATGATTGAGGCAATGAAAGAGGTATTACACCTTTCTGATATAAACCCAGGTACCTCAAAAAAGGGTATTATGTTTGGGGAGAAAAAACTACCAATAGTTTTTCCCCCATATGAGGAATTGAATGATGTGTGTGAAGAAGCGTGGGCTTTCCCCGATAAAAAATTGGTGATTTCAAAAAAATTACTAATGGCGTTCCCTTTCTCGCCAGAGGATAGGTCACGTTGGGAAACTCCCCCTAGGGTGGATAAAGCGCTCACACGTTTGTCTAAAAAGGTGGCACTACCGTCTCCGGATACGGCCGCCCTAAAGGAACCTGCTGATAGAAAGCAGGAGGCTATCCTAAAGTCTATATACACACACACTGGTGTTATACTGAGACCAGCTATTGCTTCAGCCTGGATGTGCAGTGCTGCTGCTGCTTGGTCAGATTCCCTGTCGGAAAATATTGACACCCTAGACAGAGACACTATATTGCTAACCATAGAGCATATAAAAGACTCAGTCTTATACATGAGAGATGCACAGAGGGAGATCTGCCGGCTGGCATCTAGAATAAGTGCATTGTCCATTTCTGCTAGGAGAGGCTTATGGACTCGGCAGTGGACAGGAGATGCAGATTCTAAAAGGCACATGGAAGTTTTGCCTTATAAGGGTGAGGAGTTATTCGGGGACGGTCTCTCAGACCTTGTTTCCACAGCAACAGCTGGGAAGTCTGCATTTTTGCCCCTTGTCCCCTCACAGCCTAAGAAAGCACTGTATTACCAAGTACAGTCCTTTCGACCCCAGAAAAAACAGGCGGAGAAAAGGCGGGTCCTTTCTGTCTAGAGGCAGAGGAAGGGGGAAAAAGCTGCAACACACAGCAGGTTCCCAGGACCAAAAGTCCTCCCCCGCTTCTTCCAAATCCGCCGCATGACGGTGGGGCTCCACAGGCAGAGCCAGGTACGGTGGGGGGCCGCCTCAAGAATTTCAGCGATCAGTGGGCTCGCTCACGGGTGGATCCCTGGATCCTTCAAGTAGTATCTCAGGGATACAAGCTGGAATTCGAGGCGCCTCCCCCCCGCCGTTTCCTCAAATCGGCCTTACCGACGACTCCCTCGGGCAGGGAGGCTGTGCTAGAGGCCATTCACAAGCTGTATTCCCAGCAGGTGATAGTCAAGGTACCCCTACTTCAACAAGGCCGGGGCTACTATTCCACACTGTTTGTGGTACCGAAACCGGACGGTTCGGTGAGACCCATTTTAAATTTGAAATCCTTGAACACTTACATAACAAAATTCAAGTTCAAGATGGAATCGCTCAGGGCGGTTATTGCAAGCCTGGACGAGGGGGATTACATGGTATCCCTGGACATCAAGGATGCTTACCTGCATGTCCCCATTTACCTTCCTCACCAGGAGTACCTCAGATTTGTGGTACAGGATTGCCATTACCAATTCCAGACACTACCGTTTGGACTGTCCACGGCACCGAGGGTGTTTACCAAAGTAATGGCAGAAATGATGATACTCCTTCGAAAAAAGGGAGTTTTAATTATCCCGTACTTGGACGATCTCCTTATAAAGGCGAGGTCCAGGGAGCAGTTACTGGTCGGAGTAGCACTATCTCGGGAAGTGCTACAACAGCATGGCTGGATTCTAAACATTCCAAAGTCACAACTGGTTCCTTCCACTCGCTTACTGTTCCTGGGGATGATTTTGGACACAGAACAGAAAAAAGTGTTTCTCCCGCAGGAGAAAGCCAAGGAGCTGTCATCTCTAGTCAGAGACCTCCTAAAACCAAAACGGGTATCGGTGCATCACTGCACACGAGTCCTGGGAAAAATGGTGGCTTCATACGAAGCAATTCCATTCGGCAGGTTCCATGCAAGGACCTTCCAGTGGGACCTCTTGGACAAGTGGTCGGGATCGCATCTTCAGATGCATCAACTGATAACCCTGTCTCCAAGGACCAGGGTGTCTCTACTGTGGTGGCTGCAGAGTGCTCATCTTCTAGAGGGCCGCAGTTTCGGCATACAGGACTGGGTCCTGGTGACCACGGATGCCAGCCTTCGAGGCTGGGGAGCAGTCACACAGGGAAGAAACTTCCAAGGACTATGGTCAAGTCAGGAGACTTCCCTGCACATAAATATTCTGGAACTGAGGGCCATTTACAATGCCCTAAGTCAGGCAAAACCCCTGCTTCAAAACCAGCCGGTACTGATCCAGTCAGACAACATCACGGCAGTCGCCCATGTGAACCGACAGGGCGGTACAAGAAGCAGGATGGCGATGGCAGAAGTCACAAGGATTCTCCGATGGGCGGAAAATCACGTCTTAGCACTGTCAGCAGTGTTCATTCCGGGAGTGGACAACTGGGAAGCAGACTTCCTCAGCAGACACGACCTACACCCGGGAGAGTGGGGACTTCATCCAGAAGTCTTCCTACTGTTGGTAAACCGTTGGGAAAGGCCACAGGTGGACATGATGGCGTCCCGCCTCAACAAAAAGCTAAAGAGATATTGCGCCAGGTCAAGGGACCCTCAGGCGGTAGCTGTGGACGCTCTAGTGACACCGTGGGTGTACCAGTCGGTTTATGTGTTCCCTCCTCTGCCTCTCATACTAAAGGTACTGAGAATAATAAGAAGGCGAGGAGTAAGAACGATACTCGTGGTTCCGGATTGGCCAAGAAGGGCTTGGTACCCAGAACTTCAAGAAATGATATCAGAGGACCCATGGCCTCTACCGCTCAGACAGGATCTGCTACAGCAGGGGCCCTGTCTGTTCCAAGACTTACCGCGGCTGCGTTTGACGGCATGGCGGTTGAATTCCGGATCCTAAAGGAAAAGGGCATTCCGGAGGAAGTCATTCCTACGCTGATAAAAGCCAGGAAAGAAGTAACTGCAAACCATTATCACCGTATTTGGCGAAAATATGTTGCGTGGTGTGAGGCCAGGAAGGCCCCAACAGAGGAATTTCAGCTGGGTCGGTTTCTGCACTTCCTACAGTCGGGAGTGACTATGGGCCTAAAATTGGGTTCCATTAAGGTCCAGATTTCGGCCCTGTCGATTTTCTTCCAGAAAGAACTGGCTTCACTGCCTGAAGTTCAGACTTTTGTAAAGGGAGTGCTTCATATTCAGCCCCCTTTTGTGCCTCCCGTGGCACCTTGGGATCTCAATGTGGTGTTGAGTTTCCTAAAATCACATTGGTTTGAACCACTTAAAACTGTGGATCTGAAATATCTCACGTGGAAAGTGGTCATGTTATTGGCCTTGGCTTCGGCCAGGCGTGTGTCAGAATTGGCGGCTTTGTCTTGTAAAAGCCCTTATCTGATTTTCCATATGGATAGGGCAGAATTGAGGACTCGTCCCCAGTTTCTCCCTAAGGTGGTATCTGCTTTTCACTTGAACCAACCTATTGTGGTGCCTGCGGCTACTAGGGACTTGGAGGATTCCAAGTTACTGGATGTAGTCAGGGCCTTGAAACTTTATGTTTCCAGGACGGCTGGAGTCAGGAAGACTGACTCGCTTTTTGTCCTGTATGCACCCAACAAGATAGGTGCTCCTGCTTCTAAGCAGACTATTGCTCGCTGGATTTGTAGCACAATTCAGCTGGCGCATTCTGCGGCTGGATTGCCGCATCCTAAATCAGTAAAAGCCCATTCCACGAGGAAAGTGGGCTCATCTTGGGCGGCTGCCCGAGGGGTCTCGGCTTTACAACTTTGCCGAGCTGCAACTTGGTCAGGGGCAAACACGTTTGCTAAATTCTACAAATTTGATACCCTGGCTGAGGAGGACCTTGAGTTCTCTCATTCGGTGCTGCAGAGTCATCCGCACTCTCCCGCCCGTTTGGGAGCTTTGGTATAATCCCCATGGTCCTTACGGAGTCCCCAGCATCCACTAGGACGTCAGAGAAAATAAGATTTTACTCACCGGTAAATCTATTTCTCGTAGTCCGTAGTGGATGCTGGGCGCCCATCCCAAGTGCGGATTGTCTGCAATACTTGTATATAGTTATTGCCTAACTAAAGGGTTATTGTTGAGCCATCTGTTGAGAGGCTCTGTTATATTTCATACTGTTAACTGGGTATAGTATCACGAGTTATACGGTGTGATTGGTGTGGCTGGTATGAGTCTTACCCTGGATTCAAAATCCTTCCTTATTGTGTCAGCTCTTCCGGGCACAGTATCCTAACTGAGGTCTGGAGGAGGGGCATAGAGGGAGGAGCCAGTGCACACCAGATAGTACCAAATCTTTCTTATAGAGTGCCCAGTCTCCTGCGGAGCCCGTCTATTTCCCATGGTCCTTACGGAGTCCCCAGCATCCACTACGGACTACGAGAAATAGATTTACCGGTGAGTAAAATCTTATTTTAAGTTGGTTTAAATGTAGATACAACAACAGGTATTTTCAAACTGTCTCCCTGCAACTTCTCTGAGGAAGCCGCTGAATGCACTAAAGGCGGAGAAACGCGTAAGAGGTCCCTATTACTTGTCCGGTACCGGTCCGATTCTTAATTTACCTGCAGGCACTTTTCCACTGTTTGGACACTCCAGATATGGCACCTATAACGGGATAATCAAAGCACCAGGAGACGGGAGACACCACTCATGGAACCAAAGGCTTAAGCAGGTTTTTCACTCACTAATCAGTGTGGACCACTGCTATTGTTGTAAAACTAAAGGAAACAGCATGCTGTACTAATCACTAACATTATCTCTGACGTTTGTTGCAACTAATCAGCCAATATCAGTGGCACTAATCATTGCTCTGCTAAATACTTCTAACTACATAGAGTCAAGAGACTAATAATCAGCTGAACTTGAAAAGCCTGTGTACTAACCATTACCAATAAGGCTTGGAATTAAATTACACTTTGTCTAATGCTTTGCAGGACTGACCGGCACGTAGGATGAGATTTGTTATTAACAATTATTGAATTCTTTAAATTGTATTAATAAAGGTACATATCTTTTTAATAAGCGCTGCTATTTGTGTATTTAGTTTGTGTTTTCTAAGGGTAGAGTACTCTCCCTTTTTAACAGCTGCTATTGACTAGTATTTTCTTTTATGTTGATTTTAATCTATGTGCACCCATTCTACCTAGCAACTAGCGCCGAGACATTTTTTGTTTATGCTGTGCTAAAACACATTGCAACATTCCCTGTCACAGTTTATGTATGAAGGCATGCTATCACTGTGGCAGGACATGCTTGGATATGTAGTTCCCCTGCAGATGTAGAGCTGCAGGTCGCTGACCCAGGACCTAGACCAGGAATGTTGAACCTTTGGCACTACAGATGTTGCTGAAATATACATACCAGCATGTCCTGCTACAGTTTTAGCATGGCCAGATTTTTAAAAAAATTACATGCCATGCTGGTATGTATAGTTCAGCAACAGCTGGAGGGCCAAACGTTCACCATCCCTGACCTAGCCAGTGAGCTGTTGAAATGTACTTTGTGCCTTGCTTCTGTATTGGGTTATGTGTGAAATTCATTTGATATTGTTTACAAACACTCATTACAGATGCTTCGGTTGGAGATCCGAATGTGGAAATGCGGCAAGTTGTCACGAGGATGGAGCAGCATTGCCGTGGGCTCCATGAGGAGAGATCATTGCCTTGGGCAAAATGTGTAAATATTTTTATTTTATTTTTAAATGTCAAAATAAAAAATTGTTAAACCCCCCCCCCAAAAAACAAAAACTTTATCTCACAAATTTTGCTTGGTGTGTTCTGTAAAAGGTAAATTACAAATATCTAGAGATGTATCATCACTTCTAAACGCTTAAAATTAAGAGTGACTAACTGACATTTAAAAAACAAAGGCTGTGACATGACAGTTAGGAGCTGATTGTTTGTTACTTTATCAATCCCCATTTTAACAAAAACAACAAAATTAAGCATATATGGTAAACTGGGTAATGTGGAGTATGTCAGTCAGGGATTGTAATTGATGACATTCTGGGTATTGTGCAAATAGGCCAACAAATATATTAAAATAATATATTTGTTGACTTAACTGCTGAATGTTATTGTGTAATTAGGTTGACAAACTCTTAATTTTGTCAGTTAATTGTTCAATCACATTAGGCTAATTGGTTTATTAATTTACAAAGGAATGGGATGTGAAAAAAAACAAAAAAAACAATGTGCAAATATTTGCAAACTAACAAATGAATAGCACATGTACGACAGTCTCCGTGTTGCTAGCGATGCGTTTGGCAGAAATCCGAATGCTTCGCTACCATGCAAAGCACATTAGTAAACACCTATTTTATGCATTGCTGCACACTCGTGTGCAGTCGTACGTGGTGGGCGTTCATTTGCACTCGTGCGTGGTGTTCGCTGCTGTGCGAACGCTGCTTGCATGCATATCGAATAGCGATAAACTCGGAATGACCCCCATGGTTTTGCCCATTAGAGAAAGATTTTGCTTTTGCGATCCATGTTGAATCAGGCCTCTTGTCCCCTTCTTGACCACGCTGAAACTCTGATCTGTTTAGATCTCATGTTGCAAGCCAGTGACATGCGGTGAAGTGAGGCAGAGCCTTTCCTATTATACTAACGTATAAGCCAGAGTTTGACTATATAAAGTATATGAAAAATCCAAGGAATATATTAGAAAAATATATTTTCTGCAAGTCTCTGATCAAAACACACCAGTTTTACAGCAGCATATACCGCTGCACCTGTGTATAGTGCCCACATGAAGCCTTGGGCTCATATATTGTGTGTAAATCTGGCTCTGGTACTAGCCATTGCCTCCTCAGAGCAGCAACTAGGGTGGGCTAAAGGGCTCATGCAGGATTTGAGGGGGCGCCGAGGAGTTACAAAGGAACAGAGTTTTTTTGTTCTTTTTTTAGCAGCATTTCTGTGCTGCTCCAGTAAGACAGCAGATGGCTCCCAGGGCAGTGTCTTTGACCCACCTGTCAGCCCACAGCTGGCTCCGATGCTGTGCGGGTGAACTCCAGTACCTGGGATCTCTCCTATGCCGGCTACTGTCTTAAACTCTCTTCTTTGCCGCGCAGTGCTGCAACTAGCGAGCGGTGTACCGTGCAAGCTATAGAAGCGAGCTGTTGGTGCTGTGTTTTTAAGCAGACTATGATTCCGGCTGCCTGCCCAGCACCAACCGATAGCAAGCTGCCGCCTACACACCATTGAGAGGATACGCTGTAGTGCTGTGATGTAGTTCAGCATATACGGGTAGTAGAATAGTGATGTAGTGCAGTGGATATGGGAATGTAGTGCAGTGATATAGTGTAATGTATGGGGACACACAGGGGGACATGTAGTGGAACACGCTGCTGGGGGGGCATGTGACGCTTAGGGCATATGGGGCACATAGGGGAATATTGTTCAATAGTATCCCCTTTTTTCTAAATTTTTGATTATACGACTATTTTAGTCTGACAGGGTTTGTTTGTTTCCATTTTGGTTGTTATATATATATATATATATATATATATATATATAGTAAATGGACGTACGGCACTCTGGACTCTGGTAATCAGTTAAAGTAGGAGCCCCTTCTAGCTGTCAACGTTTCAATTTATTAATTTTCCTCAGGACATACAAACATACATGAAAATACACTCACCTTATAACCCCCACCACTGTGCACGATGCGCGGGCCGCCCGACGGATCCCGGCAGAAGGCGGTCCCCCGCTCCGGCCCGCGCATCGTGCACAGTGGTGGGGGTTATAAGGTGAGTGTATTTTCATGTATGTTTGTATGTCCTGAGGAAAATTAATAAATTGAAACGTTGACAGCTAGAAGGGGCTCCTGCTTTAACTGATTACCAGAGTCCAGTGTGCCGTACATCCATTTACTATCATTACCTTCCAGCACAAGAAGGAAAGTAAGGGCACCGAACTAAGTTACCCCTAGCAACAGAGAGTGCCGGATCACTATGCAAGTATATATATATATATATATATATATATATTTTTTTTTTTTAAATATATATATTTTTTAGGGGAGGGGGGAGGCAGATTACCGCCTTGCCCCGGGTGACGAAAATCCTAGTTTTGGCCTTGGCCTCCTGAGCCATTTACCTCACCACACGTCCCTGTTGCAACCCATTCTGAAAGAGTTTTTCTGGAGGTTGGATAGGTGCCTGTTGCTGAGCCCCTCCATTTGCTCTACTATTCATGCTTTCTAAGTATTTTCATAGTAATGCATACTTA
The DNA here is from genome assembly GCF_028390025.1 of Pseudophryne corroboree. Classification (NCBI taxonomy): domain Eukaryota; kingdom Metazoa; phylum Chordata; class Amphibia; order Anura; family Myobatrachidae; genus Pseudophryne; species Pseudophryne corroboree. The sequence goes on from NC_086446.1 coordinate 607,626,024, forward strand.
CCTACTCTCCCGGAAGCTGCGGGAGGCTCCTGTTTTTTGGGGTAGCCCCCCGCACCCCCGGAAGAGTGGGCAGGTCTCCCGCATCCTGCTCGCACCCTAGTGATGCGAGCAGGATGGAGAGATAACCTCCCGCATTCGCGGGTCCGTCAGGTGGAGAAGGGGTTAAAATGATGCAAATCGCGTCATTTTAGCCCCGCCCCCTTCCCGCGGACCCGCGAATCACGGCATTTCCCGATGCGGGGGTGGGGCTTAGTGATGTCACAGTACGCCCCCGCCCCCCGAATACACCTGCAACGTCTCCTCTTCGGGCTTCTCCCGGAGAGGAGAAATACAATGTAGGTAAGTATGTAGTAATGTCTCTGACAAAAATTCTCTCTCTATGGTTTGGGATGCTCATAAAGCAACCATTAGAGGTAAACTGATCAGTATTGCCTCTGTTCGGAGACAGGATGAGCTAGAGCTTATCTGTATCTTTGAGGTTAATATTTTTTTACATCAGATTTCTCCCTCTGACTTCTCCCTACAAACACTCACATGCCCATGGACCCAGCTTAAGCTGATCTTGGCTAAAAAAAAGTTGCAAAGACTCTGTAGTGGCTGAACCAAAGGTAGTACAAAAATTTGATAATGCGCACACTCTCCTGGCTAGGTGTTTCCATCAGTAACGCTACTGTAATACTATTTACAGTAGCTTATGACCCCCTTCTGCTCTTATTATGGCTCCCTCTATAATCTCCCCTTTTCCTCCTCACCCCCGCAAGACCTTCACTCAGAGATACAGGCCTCTCTAAACAGTTGCTCTTCTCTGTGTCTAGTTTCTGTGAAATCAAAACTCTTAGGGGTCTATTTACTAAAGTGTGGGTTTCTAGAAGTGAAGATTTTGCCCATAGCAGCCAATCAGATTCTGGCTATTATTTTCTAGAAGGTGCTAAACAAATGATAAGTAGAATCTGATTGGTTGTTATAGGAAACTTCTCCTCGTTGTAGTATTTTAGTATTTTGTACTCCTCTTCGTCCCATCTCTTCTCGGTTAATTCTTAACTGAGGGCTGATGGGGGATAGAGGGGGAGGAACTTTCACACTTTTATATAATTTAAAGTGCCAGGCTCCCTATATCCACCCATCTATACCCCAGTGTCAGCATGTTCCACCATCCCCCGTGGCTTCAGAGAAAAGGATTTAATCGGTAAGTACCACAATCCCATTTTCTACAATCTTAGTATTTGTATAGCTGTGATGGTATTGGCACCTTTGCTTTGTCTTATAACTAATTTTACACTGATTTCACTAATTTTATCTGTCTGTACTTCTACAGTAATTCTACCTTGTTGGATACCAGTAATAAAATCCATTGAAAAAAAAACAGGTTCCTGGTAGAACAGGAAGCAAATATTATGGGTGGTCTTCAGTATGCCGAATGTCGGGATCCCGGCGCACAGTATACCGGCGCCGGAATCTCGACACCCGGCATACCGACATCTATTCTCCCTTGTGGGGGTCCACGACCCCCCTGGAGGGAGAATAAAATAGTGTGGCGCGCGTAGCGCGCCACCGTGCCCGCAGCGTGGCGAGCGCATCGAGCCCGCAAGGGGCTCCGTTTCGCTCGCCTCGCTGTCGGGCTCCCGGCGCCGGTATGCTGGTCGCTGGGAGCCCGAGCGCCGGCATACCGTACTACACCCAATATTACTAGTACAGTCAACATCCATACCTTCCGTGCAAGAGTTGCAACATTCATGCATTGTAACAATGTCGCTAGTATAACTGTAAACATGCTATTACAGTAGTAACCATTTATTGATTAAGGTTATTTCTTAATCCATAATGACAGTATTGCAGTGAAAGTTACATTACTTACTGTGTTATTGAATAACTAGTTGGTGAGCTGACTCAAAACCTAGTTTACACACATAAAGTACCACTAGATGGCAGCAATGTGTTATAATGTGGAAATGTGTTTGATTTTTATTCTATTGCATGTTCCCAACAATGAGTCACCAAGTGGTTTGAGTATTTAACCTGTACTAACTGACCCATGTAAGAAACCTCTGTCCCCTACTTTTGTCACATTCAGTTCAGGTAACTAAATCAAATCATATGTCAGACTGATGGGCTCAAAATGTGTTTTATCTCTCTGGACTCTGAGTAAGATAGGAAGACTGATTCACCAGGCACTCTAATTTAAATATAGAAATTGCTCCTGACGTGGAAAATATGGGAAGAGGATTGGAACAGTACTCTTCTTCTACTACTACTTCATTATTCTTCCATTTTCTCTCCCTCCTCCTGCTCCTCTTTCTCTTCCTCCTACTTCTCTTCATCTTCTTCCTCCTTCTAAGCTTCATCTTATTCCTTCTCCTAGGACCAATACATTACATAGTGCCGCAGATTTAAGGGATTGTAATACAATTAAATTATTTACAATAACATGAAACAGAAGGTAAAGATTGCTCTGACTATATGATCTTACAATCTAAGAGTTATGGGGAAAACTAGTGGAATAACAATTGTAACTGTTGGCAGGGAGAGTTTGTTACTGTACAATATTGTATATTATAGAAATCAGAAACATTCCACTGCTGGCAGTAATACCTGTCCTCCACCATCTATATTCAGAAGTGCCACTATGGGGGCTGGTACTAATTACCTGGGTCCAGTCTGTCAGAGTGGCCCAGCAGACTCTTTTTAACATGTGTCTCTCCTAATTGGTGCCAAACAGAGGGGCATATTCAAATAGCTGCGGGAGTTACTCCACTAATTGTTGTCGCTGCCCAACTAATTACCAAATGCAGGATTTTTCCTCCAGCTATGGAAAAATAAAAATTGGCATTAAAATGCAGATTCTGCAGTATCACGTGTGGGCAAATACATTGATTTCGCATCTTACGTGGAATCAATGTGTTAGCAGTAGCACACATTAACCCAGTGATTACAGTGTGGGAAGTAACTTTTTCCCATGCCAGATGATCAAAGCTGTGGTTACCCCACAGCTAATTGAATATGCCCCATAGAGTTTTACATAGATTTTTTTCCCCCAGAGTGGCCATGGTCACACCTTCCTATTTTGGTCACGCCACTGTGGATGTCTCAAAAGTCCTGTTTATATTAACCAAATCTTCCTCTTCTGGTTCTGGAAAGTGTTCACTTTTGTGCTCCATGGGCTCAGAGTAGCTGTGTGCCCGGTATTTCTCTGACGTCCTAGTGGATGCTGGGGACTCCGTAAGGACCATGGGGAATAGACGGGCTCCGCAGGAGACTGGGCACTCTATAAGAAAGATTTGGTACTATCTGGTGTGCACTGGCTCCTCCCTCTATGCCCCTCCTCCAGACCTCAGTTAGATTTCTGTGCCCGGCCGAGCTGGATGCACACTAGGGGCTCTCCTGAGCTCCTAGAAAGAAAGTATATGTTAGGTTTTTTATTTTACAGTGAGACCTGCTGGCAACAGGCTCACTGCAACGAGGGACTAAGGGGAGAAGAAGCGAACCTACCTGCTTGCAGCTAGCTTGGGCTTCTTAGGCTACTGGACACCATTAGCTCCAGAGGGATCGACCGCAGGACCCGTCCTTGGTGTTCGTTCCCGGAGCCGCGCCGCCGTCCCCCTTACAGAGCCAGAAGCAAGAAGATGGTCCGGAAAATCGGCGGCAGAAGACTTCAGTCTTCACCAAGGTAGCGCACAGCACTGCAGCTGTGCGCCATTGCTCCTCATACACACTTCACACTCCGGTCACTGAGGGTGCAGGGCGCTGGGGGGGGGCGCCCTGAGCAGCAATAAAAACACCTTGGCTGGCAAAATAACCACAATATATAGCCCCAGAGGCTATATATGTGGTAATTACCCCTGCCAGAATACAGAAAAAAGCGGGAGAAAAGTCAGCCGAAAAAGGGGCGGAGCCATCTCCCTCAGCACACTGGCGCCATTTCTCCCTCACAGCTCCGCTGGAAGGAAGCTCCCTGACTCTCCCCTGCAGTCTACACTACAGAAAGGGTAAAAAAGAGAGGGGGGGGGGGGGGGGCACTAAATTTAGGCGCAGTATAACTTATAGCAGCTATAAGGGGACATAATTCAGTTAGTCCCTGCATTATATAGCGCTCTGGTGTGTGCTGGCATACTCTCTCTCTGTCTCCCCAAAGGGCTTTTGTGGGGTCCTGGCTCCTTAAGAGCATTCCCTGTGTGTGTGCGGTGTGTCGGTACGGCTGTGTCGACATGCTTGATGAGGAGGCTTATGTGGAGGCGGAGCAGATGCCTATAAATGTGATGTCACCCCCTGCGGGGCAGACACCTGAGTGGATGGACTTATGGAAGGAATTACGTGCAAGTGTCGACTCCTTACATAAAAAATTTGACGACATGCCAAATGCGGGACAGCCGGCTTCTCAGCTCGTGCCTGCCCAGACAATTCAAAGGCCATCAGGGGCTCTGAAACGCCCACTACCTCAGATGGCAGACACAGATGTCGACACGGATACTGATACCAGTGTCGACGACGATGAGTCAAATTTAATGTCCACTAGGGCCATTCGTTGCATGATTGAGGCAATGAAAGAGGTATTACACATTTCTGATATAAACCCAGGTACCTCAAAAAAGGGTATTATGTTTGGGGAGAAAAAACTACCAATAGTTTTTCCCCATCTGAAGAATTAAATGAAGTGTGTGAAGAAGCGTGGGCTTTCCCCGATAAAAAAATTGGTGATTTCAAAAAAATTACTAATGGCGTTCCCTTTCTCGCCAGAGGATAGGTCACGTTGGGAAACTCCCCCTAGGGTGGATAAAGCGCTCACACGTTTGTCTAAAAAGGTGGCACTACCGTCTCCGGATACGGCCGCCCTAAAGGAACCTGCTGATAGAAAGCAGGAGGCTATCCTAAAGTCTATATATACACACACTGGTGTTATACTGAGACCAGCTATTGCTTCAGCGTGGATGTGCAGTGCTGCTGCTGCTTGGTCAGATTCCCTGTCGGAAAATATTGACACCCTAGACAGGGACACTATATTGCTAACCGTAGAGCATATAAAAGACTCGGTCTTGTACATGAGAGATGCACAGAGGGAGATCTGCCGGCTGGCATCTAGAATAAGTGCATTGTCCATTTCTGCTAGGAGAGGCTTATGGACTCGGCAGTGGACAGGGGATGCAGATTCTAAAAGGCACATGGAAGTTTTGCCTTATAAGGGTGAGGAGTTATTCGGGGATGGTCTCTCAGACCTTGTTTCCACAGCAACAGCTGGGAAGTCAGCATTTTTGCCCCATGTCCCCTCACAGCCTAAGAAAGCGCCGTATTATCAGGTACAGTCCTTTCGACCCCAGAAAAACAGGCGGGGAAAAGGCGGGTCCTTTCTGTCTAGAGGCAGAGGAAGGGTAAAAAAGCTGCAACACACAGCAGGTTCCCAGGAACAAAAGTCCTCCCCCGCTTCTTCCAAATCCGCCGCATGACGGTGGGGCTCCACAGGCGGAGCCAGGTACGGTGGGGGGCCGCCTCAAAAATGTCAGCGATCAGTGGGTTCGCTCACGGGTGGATCCCTGGATCCTTCAAGTAGTATCTCAGGGATACAAGCTGGAATTCGAGGCGCCTCCCCCCCGCCGTTTCCTCAAATCGGCCTTACCGACAACTCCCTCGGGCAGGGAGGCTGTACTAGAGGCAATTCACAAGCTGTATTCCCAGCAGGTGATAGTCAAGGTACCCCTACTTCAACAAGGACGGGGTTACTATTCCACACTGTTTGTGGTACCGAAACTGGACGGTTCGGTGAGACCCATTTTAAATTTGAAATCCTTGAACACATACATAAAAAGATTCAAGTTCAAGATGGAATCGCTCAGGGCGGTTATTGCAAGCCTGGACGAGGGGGATTACATGGTATCCCTGGACATCAAGGATGCTTACCTGCATGTCCCAATTTACCTTCCTCACCTGGAGTACCTCAGATTTGTGGTACAGGATTGCCATTACCAATTCCAGACACTACCGTTTGGACTGTCCACGGCACCGAGGGTGTTTACCAAAGTAATGGCAGAAATGATGATACTCCTTCGAAAAAAGGGAGTTTTAATTATCCCGTACTTGGACGATCTCCTAATAAAGGCGAGGTCCAGGGAGCAGTTACTGGTCGGAGTAGCACTATCTCGGGAAGTGCTACAACAGCATGGCTGGATTCTAAACATTCCAAAGTCACAACTGGTTCCTTCCACGCGCTTACTGTTCCTGGGGATGATTCTGGACACAGAACAGAAAAAAGTGTTTCTCCCGCTGGAGAAAGCCAAGGAGCTGTCATCTCTAGTCAGAGACCTCCTAAAACCAAAACGGGTATCGGTGCATCACTGCACACGAGTCCTGGGAAAAATGGTGGCTTCATACGAAGCAATTCCATTCGGCAGGTTCCATGCAAGGACCTTCCAGTGGGACCTCTTGGACAAGTGGTCGGGATCGCATCTTCAGATGCATCAACTGATAACCCTGTCTCCAAGGACCAGGGTGTATCTACTGTGGTGGCTGCAGAGTGCTCATCTTCTAGAGGGCCGCAGATTCGGCATACAGGACTGGGTCCTGGTGACCACGGATGCCAGCCTTCGAGGCTGGGGCGCAGTCGCACAGGGAAGAAATTTCCAGGGACTTTGGTCAAGTCAGGAGTCGTTCCTCCACATAAATATTCTGGAACTGAGGGCCATTTACAATGCCCTAAGTCAGGCAAGGCCCCTCCTTCAAAACCAGCCGGTTCTGATCCAATCAGACAACATCACGGCAGTCGCCCATGTAAACCGACAGGGCGGCACAAGAAGCAGGATGGCGATGGCAGAAGCCACAAGGATTCTCCGATGGGCGGAAAATCATGTACTAGCACTGTCAGCAGTGTTCATTCCGGGAGTGGACAACTGGGAAGCAGACTTCCTCAGCAGACACGACCTACACCCGGGAGAGTGGGGACTTCATCCAGAAGTCTTCCTGCTGTTGATAAACCATTGGGAAAGGCCACAGGTGGACATGATGGCGTCCCGCCTTAACAAAAAGCTAAAGAGATATTGCGCCAGGTCAAGGGACCCTCAGGCGATAGCTGTGGACGCTCTAGTGACACCGTGGGTGTACCAGTCGGTTTATGTGTTCCCTCCTCTGCCTCTCATACCAAAGGTACTGAGAATAATAAGAAGGCGAGGAGTAAGAACGATACTCGTGGTTCCGGATTGGCCAAGAAGAGCTTGGTACCCAGAACTTCAAGAAATGTTATCAGAGGACCCATGGCCTCTACCGCTCAGACAGGATCTGCTACAGCAGGGGCCCTGTCTGTTCCAAGACTTACCGCGGCTGCGTTTGACGGCATGGCGGTTGAATTCCGGATCCTAAAGGAAAAGGGCATTCCGGAGGAAGTCATTCCTACGCTGATAAAAGCCAGGAAAGAAGTAACCGCAAACCATTATCACCGCATTTGGCGTAGATTTGTTGCGTGGTGTGAGGCCAGGAAGGCCCCTACAGAGGAATTTCAGCTGGGTCGTTTTCTGCACTTCCTACAGTCGGGCCTAAAATTGGGTTCCATTAAGGTCCAGATTTCGGCTCTGTCGATTTTCTTCCAGAAAGAACTGGCTTCACTGCCTGAAGTTCAGACTTTTGTAAAGGGAGTGCTTCATATTCAGCCCCCTTTTGTGCCTCCTGTGGCACCTTGGGATCTCAATGTGGTGTTGAGTTTCCTAAAATCACATTGGTTTGAACCACTTAAAACTGTGGATCTGAAATATCTCACGTGGAAAGTGGTCATGTTATTGGCCTTGGCTTCGGCCAGGCGTGTGTCAGAATTGGCGGCTTTGTCATGTAAAAGCCCTTATCTGATTTTCCATATGGATAGGGCAGAATTGAGGACTCGTCCCCAGTTTCTCCCTAAGGTGGTATCAGCTTTTCACTTGAACCAACCTATTGTGGTGCCTGCGGCTACTAGGGACTTGGAGGATTCCAAGTTACTGGACGTAGTCAGGGCCTTGAAAATTTATGTTTCCAGGACGGCTGGAGTCAGGAAAACTGACTCGCTTTTTATCCTGTATGCACCCAACAAAATAGGTGCTCCTGCTTCTAAGCAGACTATTGCTCGCTGGATTTGTAGCACAATTCAGCTGGCGCATTCTGCGGCTGGATTGCCGCATCCTAAATCAGTGAAAGCCCATTCCACGAGGAAGGTGGGCTCATCTTGGGCGGCTGCCCGAGGGGTCTCGGCTTTACAACTTTGCCGAGCTGCAACTTGGTCAGGGGCAAACACGTTTGCTAAATTCTACAAATTTGATACCCTGGCTGAGGAGGACCTTGAGTTCTCTCATTCGGTGCTGCAGAGTCATCCGCACTCTCCCGCCCGTTTGGGAGCTTTGGTATAATCCATGGTCCTTACGGAGTCCCCAGCATCCACTAGGACGTCAGAGAAAATAAGAATTTACTCACCGGTAATTCTATTTCTCGTAGTCCGTAGTGGATGCTGGGCGCCCATCCCAAGTGCGGATTGTCTGCAATACTTGTATATAGTTATTGCCTAACTAACGGGTTATTGTTGAGCCATCTGTTGAGAGGCTCAGTTATATTTCATACTGTTTACTGGGTATAATATCACGAGTTATACGGTGTGATTGGTGTGGCTGGTATGAGTCTTACCCGGGATTCAAAATCCTTCCTTATTGTGTCAGCTCTTCCGGGCACAGTATCCTAACTGAGGTCTGGAGGAGTGGCATAGAGGGAGGAGCCAGTGCACACCAGATAGTACCAAATCTTTCTTATAGAGTGCCCAGTCTCCTGCGGAGCCCGTCTATTCCCCATGGTCCTTACGGAGTCCCCAGTATCCACTACGGTCTACGAGAAATAGAATTACCGGTGAGTAAATTCTTATTTTTTCTTTGGCTCACTACTGAACCCAGAGCCAGCATACTTGCAGTATATCCCATGTTTGCAGAAGTTGTGGTGGGAGTTGCAGTCCCCATGGAGGCCAGTGGTGGATTTTCCACTAGGCATGTGAGGCAAGTGCCTAGGGGTGGCATTTGCTGGGGGGCGGCACATCAGGCTGATAAGGGCCAGGTGATTTTTTTTTTTCATCATTACAACTTATTTTTTATAATTTATTTAGCAACTGACTGGGATGGGACAATGGGCAGTAAATTGTGGTTAAGGAATTAGTCGTAGGGTAAGGCGGTAAGGCGGGGGCTGCTTTGGTGGTCTTGAGGCATCAGGACCGGCCCCTGAAATGCAGGGGGCAATTATGTGATTTGTGGAGGGGCCGCGGATTTTTTGGGGCGGCAGCAGCCAATAATGACCCCTAAATCCGCCCCTGATGGAGGCCAGAAAGATCAGCAGAGGAGGAACAGAGATGGCAGCAACAACCTCAGTAGAACTCACTGGGTCCAGCTATGGAGAGGATTTTATATTCTTCTGAACAATCCTCTGTGTGATTAAACTCCTCAGTACTGTCTAGTAATTGATCTTGCAGAAGGACTGCACAGACTTCATAGTGATTTTTAAAATAAATCCTAGACAATAGTTGTGTGATCATTGTCACATTCTTATACATTCCACAATGTCTTTCACCTTAACAAGTGTAATGTTCAGAAAATACAACTTCCTTTTCCCAGTAGAAAAACCTGAATCTAGACAAAGTAAGAGACAGTGTTTGTCTTAAGATGTCTCCTGGTTTGTGAACCACAAAGACTTTTGAGCAAGAGGATTATTATTTGCTTTTCTTTGTCCTGTGCTCAGTGTTAGGAAGTACATTTTCAGTTAACAGGGAAGCCAGTTACGGAATAACCCAGTACGTTTTGGTTACTAATGATTACTGTGATTGGGAAAAGGAAGCCCCCCTTCCCCACCACTTCATGTGAACATTTAGCCTGAGTCTCACTAATTGTTGAAAGTCAGGAAGTACTGTAAATGTAATGATATCATATATTTGATAAGGTGTGGGCAATGACTTTTATATTAGGCCATTCAAATGTTGGAACGTTAGTGGTTTCTTGGTGTATTAGCTTGTTTCATAATTTTATAGGCTAGCATCTCTAAATATGACAGTATTTAAAGCTACAGCTTTACATCTGTATATACATTACTGTATTTGATTTCAGTAAAAAGGCTTGCGCATCTAAGCATCACTATATCAGAGCTTGATTAAGCTCCCATGGGGCCGCAGGTAAGATACACTGGCTTGCTTTTTTCCCCATAGTGTTCCCTAGCACTTTACCACCATACCTCTCTACCCTTCTTGAGCTTAATATTGTCTTCTCCTCCCATCACCCCTAAGTAGCATCTAGTTATTGGTTATTCAGTTCTGTTAAAGCTTACCTCAACTGCTGTAAGATAAATCGTTCCCCCATCAAGTTTTATTTTTATGTTTAACTACTGATTTTACTGAGATCCTCCAAATCGCAAAGGGGCAAATTCAATTAAGTGATGCACTCACATCTTAAGGGCTCCCCCCTGCTTATGCAGCCTAGCTGCGAAGGCAGTCACCAGGAAGCCATGTTTCGGGTATGCAGCGGCTGTATGTAACGCCCCACAAACAGTCCAGGCATCCCTCCATTGTCCGGATCGCACCCCCCGCGAATGGCGTATCGGTGCCTACAAACGCTGCATCGATGGCCCGTTCCCGCCAGGACTTGGACTGCAGTCGCATGCAATCGCAGTCTAAGTCCTCGCGGGTGCGCATAGTGACGAGCTCGCATGTGCAGAAGTGTTGAAATCGCCAAATAGCGATTTCAGCACTTCTGCGATCCATGCTGAATCGGGCCATAAGACCTGTGATGTACCAACCTTTCTTCAAAAGAATTTGACACATCTGTGGATGGCCAGGACACAGTACCAGTCAGTGTTGAACTGGGGCATGAAGGGCCCACCGGGGAAATGCAGTGGTAGGGGCCCTTTCTTAGAGGCTTGTATAACCATTAGTGTATGGTCTGGGCCCCATGATAAATAATATATATGGTGAATACTGCTAGTGCATGCATGATAATATACCAGATGAATACCTGGCACTGGGGGGGGGGGGCATGTATACCTGGCACTGGGAGCATATCTGGCACTGGGGGGGCATGTATACCTGGCACTGGGAGCATATCTGGCACTGGGGGCATATCTGGCACTGGGGGGACATGTGTATCTGGCACTGGAGGCATATCTGGCCCTGGGGGGGGACATGTATACCTGGGGCATATCTGGCACTGGGGGGGCATGTATACCTGGCACTGGGAGCATATCTGGCACTGGGGGGGCATGTATACCTGGCACTGGGGCAGAGGCGTAGCTAGGGTTTCCGGAGCCAAGGGCAAGATGGAAAATGCCCCCCCCCCCAAACAAAAAAAAACACAAAAAGAAGCATGTGCAGGGAAAATGGGCGTGGCCACACACCAGAAGGGGTGTGGTCACTGAAAATGGCCCACAGTGCCAGTTACATTGCCCCACAGTGCCAGATACATGCCCCACAGTGCCAGATACATTGCCCCACAGTGCCAGTTACATTGCCCCACAGTGCCAGATACATTGCCCCACAGTGCCAGATACATTGCCCCACAGTGCCAGATACATTGCCCCACAGTGCCAGATACATTGCCCCACAGTGCCAGTTACATGCCCCACAGTGCCAGTTACATTGCCCCACAGTGCCAAATACATGCCCCACAGTGCCAGATACATGCCTCACAGTGCCAGTTATATGCCCCACAGTGCCAGGCCCCACAGTGCCAGATACATTGCCCCACAGTGCCAGTTACATGCCCCACAGTGCCAGTTACATTGCCCCACAGTGCATTGCCCCACAGTGCCAGTTACATGCCCCACAGTGCCAGATACATGCCCCACAGTGCCAGTTATATGCCCCACAGTGCCAGGCCCCACTCAGTGCCAGTTACATGCCCCACTGTGCCGCCGGCGCCCCCCCCCCCCGTCACTCACCGGCCGCTTGTTGCGTCTATGTGAGGGGAGGAGAGCGCAGCGCCTCTCCTTCCCCTCACCGCTCCAGGTCTCCGGCGGCTGTCTGGCATCGGTTCGCTAGCCAATCAGAAGTCGCGGACCGGCAGCCAATCAGGAGCCGGTCCGCAAGCTCTGATTGGCTAACGCCGGAGACCGGGCGGACACAGCAGCGCTGCTGGCAGTGCTGCTAGGGCTTCCAGCGGCGGTGAGGGGAGGGAGAGACGGTGCGCTCTCCTCCCCTCACATCTCGGGTTGACAGGGGCGAGTGGGGCATGATGCCCTGGCCGCCGGCAGCGCCCCCCTCTCCTGGGCCTGCCAAGGCGCCCAGGGCACGTGCCCCACTCACCCTACCCTAGATACACCTCTGCACTGGGGGGGGGGGGGCATGTATACCTGGCACTGGGGGGGCATGTATACCTGGCACTGGGGGCATATCTGGCACTGGGGGGGCATGTATACCTGGCACTGGGAGCATATCTGGCAAAGGGGGGGCATGTATACCTGGCACTGGGGGCATATCTGGCACTGGGGGCATATCTGGCGCTGGAGGGACATGTGTATCTGGCACTGGAGGCATATATGGCACTGGGGGGACATATGTATCTGGCACTGGGGGCATATCTGGCACTGCAGGGACATGTGTATCTGGCACTGGGGCATATCTGGCACTGGGGGGGCATTTATGTATCTGGCACTGGGGGGCAATGTATATCTGGCACAATGGGGGCATTTGTGTATCTGGCACTGTGGGGCAATGTGTATCTGGCACTGTGGGGCAATGTGTATCTGGCACGCTGGGGGCATTTGTGTATCTGGCACTGTGGGGCAATGTGTATCTGGCACTGTGAGGCAATGTATATCTGGCACTGTGAGGCAATGTATATCTGGCACTCTGGGGGCATTTGTGTATCTGGCACAGTGAGGCAATTTGTATCTGGCACTGTGGGGCAATGTATATCTGGCACTGTGGGGCAATGTATATCTGGCACTGTGGGGCAACGTGTATATGGCACTATTGGGGTCATATGTGTATCTGCCTCTCCCCCATATGTGTATCACCCCCCCATTTCCCTTGGCCACGCCCCATGTGGCATTTGGCCACACCCATTTTTTGACGCACCTGTCAGACATTTTTTCTACTTGCACCAGTGCTCAGTAGGTCTTAAGGACAGAAACTAATTACACATAACAAATTTCCCTATATTTAAATCTGATATTCCATAGGAGCCTCTTGATGTATTTGGATTCAGATCTGCAATAAACAAATAGTTATCCTTACTCCAGTAGGGATAAATATGCAGGATTAAATAATCAGCAGCTATTTCTATTCACCCCTGGCCAAACTTGCCTCAAAATAAATGAAGTCCCTTCTTTAATAATATAATTTTCTCTAACGTCCTAGTGGATGCTGGGACTCCGTCAGGACCATGGGGAATAGCGGGCTCCGCAGGAGACAGGGCACATCTAAATAAAGCTTTTAGGATCACATGGTGCGTACTGGCTCCTCCCCCCATGACCCTCCTCCAAGCCTCAGTTAGGTTTTTGTGCCCGTCCGAGAAGGGTGCAATCTAGGTGGCTCTCCTAAAGAGCTGCTTAGAAAAAGTTTTTTTAGGTTTAAATCTCAGTGAATCCTGCTGGCAACAGGATCACTGCATCGAGGGACTTAGGGGAGAGATTTCCAACTCACCTGCGTGCAGGATGGATTGGAGTCTTAGGCTACTGGACACTTAGCTCCAGAGGGAGTCGGAACACAGGTCCTCCTGGGGTTCGTCCCGGAGCCGCGCCGCCGATCCCCCTTACAGACGCTGAAGACGGAGGTCCGGAAAGCAGGCGGCAGAAGACTCCTCAGTCTTCATGAAGGTAGCGCACAGCACTGCAGCTGTGCGCCATTGTTGCTACACGTCTCACTGATTCAGTCACGGAGGGTGCAGGGCGCTGCTGGGGGCGCCCTGGGCAGCAATATTAAATACCTTTAGTGGCAAAATAAATACATCACATATAGCCATTAAGGCTATATGTATGTATTTAACCCAGGCCAGTTTTCTTAAAACCCGGGAGAAAAGCCCGCCGAAAAAGGGGCGGAGCTTATTCTCCTCAGCACTCAGCGCCATTTTCCTGCTCAGCTCCGCTGGTGAGGAAGGCTCCCAGGACTCTCCCCTGCACTGCACTACAGAAACAGGGTAACAAAGAGAAGGGGGGCATAATTTGGCGATATTGATATATTAAAAGCGCTTATATCAAAAACAACACCTTCTAGGGTTGTTTATATACATTTATAGCGCTTTTGGTGTGTGCTGGCAAACTCTCCCTCTGTCTCCCCAAAGGGCTAAGAGGGTCCTGTCTTCGATTAGAGCATTCCCTGTGTGGCTGCTGTGTGTCGGTACGTGTGTGTCGACATGTATGAGGACGATGTTGGTGTGGAGGCAGAGCAATTGCCGGTAATGGTGATGTCACCCCCTAGGGAGTCGACACCGGAATGGATGGCTTTAGTTATGGAATTACGTGATAATGTTAGCACATTACAAAAGTCAGTTGACGAAATGAGACGGCCGGAAAACCAGTTAGTACCGGCTCAGGCGTCTCAGACACCGTCAGGGGCTGTAAAACGTCCCTTACCTCAGTCAGTCGACACGGGTACCGACACAGATGAATCTAGTGTCGACGGTGAAGAAACAAACGTATTTTCCAATAGGGCCACACGTTATATGATCACGGCAATGAAGGAGGCTTTGCAGATCTCTGATACTGCTGGTACCTCAAAAAGGGGTATTATGTGGGGGGTGAAAAAACTACCTGTAGCTTTTCCAGAATCAGAGGAATTGAATGACGTGTGTGACGAAGCGTGGGTTAACCCAGATAGAAAACTGCTAATTTCCAAGAAGTTATTGGCATTATACCCTTTCCCACCAGAGGTTAGGGCGCGCTGGGAAACACCCCCTAGGGTGGATAAGGCGCTCACACGTTTATCAAAGCAAGTGGCGTTGCCGTCTCCTGATACGGCCGCCCTCAAGGATCCAGCAGATAGGAGGCTGGAAACTACACTGAAGAGTATATACACACATACTGGTGTTATACTGCGACCGGCAGTAGCCTCAGCCTGGATGTGCAGTGCTGGGGTAGTGTGGTTGGATTCTCTGACTGAAAATATTGATACCCTGGATAGGGACAGTATTTTATTGACTCTAGAGCAATTAAAGGATGCTTTTCTTTATATGCGAGATGCTCAGAGGGATATTTGTACTCTAGCATCAAGAGTAAGCGCAATGTCCATATCTGCCAGAAGAAGTTTATGGACGCGACAGTGGTCAGGTGATGCGGATTCCAAAAGGCATATGGAAGTATTGCCATATAAAGGAGAGGAATTATTTGGGGTCGGTCTTTCGGACCTGGTGGCCACGGCAACTGCCGGCAAATCCACTTTTTTACCTCAGACCCCCTCCCAACAGAAAAAGACACCGTCTTTTCAGCCGCAGTCCTTTCGCTCCTATAAAAACAAGCAACCAAAAGGACAGTCTTATCTGCCGCGAGGCAGAGGAAAGGGTAAGAGAGGGCAGCAAGCAGCCCCTGCCCAGGACCAGAAGCCCGCCCCGGGTTCTACAAAGCCATCAGCATGACGCTGGGGCTTTACAAGCGGACTCAGGAGCGGTGGGGGGTCGACTCAAGATTTTCAGCAATCAGTGGGCTCGCTCACAAGTGGACCCGTGGATCCTGCAGATAATATCTCAGGGTTACATGTTGGAGTTCGAAAGGTCTCCCCCTCGCCGGTTCCTAAAGTCTGCTTTACCAACGTCTCCCTCAGAAAGGACGTCGGTTTTGGAAGCCATTCACAAGCTGTATTCTCAGCAGGTGATAGTCAAGGTACCCCTCCTACAACAGGGAAAGGGGTATTATTCCACACTATTTGTGGTACCGAAGCCGGACGGTTCGGTAAGACCTATTCTAAACCTGAAATCCTTGAACCTGTACATACAGAAATTCAAGTTCAAGATGGAGTCACTCAGAGCAGTGATAGCGAATCTGGAAGAAGGGGACTTCATGGTGTCCCTGGACATAAAGGATGCTTATCTGCATGTCCCAATTTACCCCTCACACCAAGGGTATCTCAGGTTCGTGATACAAGACTGTCATTATCAGTTTCAAACGCTGCCGTTTGGTTTGTCCACGGCCCCTCGGGTCTTTACCAAGGTAATGACCGAAATGATGGTTCTTCTACGAAGAAAAGGCGTATTAATTATCCCTTACTTGGACGATCTCCTGATAAGGGCAAAGTCCAGAGAACAGCTGGAAGTCGGTGTAGCACTAACCCAGGTAGTGCTTCAGCAACACGGGTGGATTCTGAATCTTCCAAAATCTCAATTGACCCCGACAACTCGTCTGCTGTTCCTGGGAATGATTCTGGACACGGTTCAGAAAAAGGTGTTTCTCCCGGAGGAGAAAGCAAGGGAGTTATCCGAACTTGTCAGGAACCTCCTAAAACCAGGAACTGTGTCAGTACATCAATGCACAAGAGTCCTGGGAAAGATGGTGGCTTCTTACGAAGCGATTCCATTCGGCAGATTCCATGCACGGACATTTCAGTGGGATCTGCTGGACAAATGGTCCGGATCGCATCTGCACATGCATCAGCGGATAACACTGTCACCAAGAACAAGGTTGTCTCTCCTGTGGTGGTTGCAGAGTGCCCATCTGTTAGAGGGCCGCAGATTCGGCATACAGGACTGGGTCCTGGTGACTACGGATGCCAGCCTACGAGGCTGGGGAGCAGTCACACAGGGAAGAAACTTCCAGGGCGTGTGGTCAAACCTGGAGACGTCCCTTCACATAAATATACTGGAGCTAAGAGCGATCTACAATGCTCTAAGCCTGGCAAAATCGCTGCTTCAGGGTCAGCCGGTGTTGATCCAGTCGGACAACATCACGGCAGTCGCCCACGTAAACCGACAAGGCGGCACGAGAAGCAGAAGAGCAATGACAGAAGCTGCAAGGATTCTGCGCTGGGCGGAGAATCATGTCATAGCACTGTCAGCAGTGTTCATCCCGGGAGTGGACAACTGGGAAGCAGACTTCCTCAGCAGACACGACCTTCACCCGGGAGAGTGGGGACTTCATCCAGAAGTCTTCCACATGATTGTGAACCGTTGGGAAAGACCAAAGGTGGACATGATGGCGTCTCGCCTCAACAAAAAATTGGACAGATATTGCGCCAGGTCAAGAGACCCTCAGGCAATAGCTGTGGACGCTCTGGTAACACCGTGGGTGTACCAGTCAGTGTATGTGTTCCCTCCTCTGCCTCTCATACCAAAGGTACTGAGAATTATACGGAAAAGAGGAGTAAGAACAATACTGGTGGCTCCGGACTGGCCAAGAAGAACTTGGTATCCGGAACTTCAAGAGATGCTCACGGAGGATCCATGGCCTCTACCTCTAAGAAGGGATCTGCTTCAGCAGGGACCTTGTATGTTCCAAGACTTACCGCGTCTGCGTTTGACGGCATGGCGGTTGAACGCCGGATTCTAAAAGAAAAGGGCATTCCAGAGGAAGTTATTCCTACCTTGATTAAGGCTAGAAAGGAAGTGACTGTACAACATTATCACCGCATTTGGCGAAAATATGTTGCGTGGTGTGAGGCCAAGAAGGCTCCAACGGAAGAATTTCAATTGGGTCGATTCTTACATTTCCTGCAAGCAGGATTGTCTATGGGCCTAAAATTGGGGTCCATTAAAGTTCAAATTTCGGCCTTATCAATCTTCTTCCAGAAGGAATTGGCATCAGTGCCTGAAGTACAAACTTTTGTCAAAGGTGTACTACATATACAACCCCCAATAGTGCCTCCAGTGGCACCGTGGGATTTGAACGTAGTTTTGAATTTTCTCAAATCTCATTGGTTTGAGCCTCTAAAATCGGTAGATTTAAAATACCTTACATGGAAGGTAACCATGCTATTGGCCCTGGCTTCAGCCAGGAGAGTTTCAGAGTTGGCGGCTTTATCATACAAAAGCCCATATCTGATTTTCCATTCGGACAGGGCAGAACTGCGGACACGTCCTCATTTTCTCCCTAAGGTGGTTTCGGCTTTTCACTTGAACCAGCCTATTGTGGTGCCTGCGGCTACTAGCGACTTGGAGGACTCCAAGTTACTGGACGTTGTCAGAGCATTAAAAATATATATTTCAAGGACAGCTGGAGTCAGAAAATCTGACTCGTTGTTTATATTGTATGCACCCAACAAGATGGGTGCTCCTGCGTCTAAACAGACGATTGCACGTTGGATCTGTAGCACAATCCAACTTGCACATTCTGTGGCAGGCCTGCCACAGCCTAAATCTGTAAAGGCCCACTCCACAAGGAAAGTGGGCTCATCTTGGGCGGCTGCCCGAGGGGTCTCGGCATTACAACTTTGCCGAGCAGCTACGTGGTCAGGGGAGAACACGTTTGTAAAATTTTACAAATTTGATACTCTGGCTAAGGAGGACCTGGAGTTCTCTCATTCGGTGCTGCACTCTCCCGCCCGTTTGGGAGCTTTGGTATAATCCCCATGGTCCTGACGGAGTCCCAGCATCCACTAGGACGTTAGAGAAAATAAGAATTTACTTACCGATAATTCTATTTCTCATAGTCCGTAGTGGATGCTGGGCGCCCATCCCAAGTGCGGATTGTCTGCAATACTTGTACATAGTTATTGTTACAAAGATCGGGTTATTACTATTGTTGTGAGCCATCTTTTCAGAGGCTACTTCGTTTTTTGTTATCATACTGTTAACTGGGTTCAGATCACAAGTTGTACGGTGTGATTGGTGTGGCTGGTATGAGTCTTACCCGGGATTCAAGATCCTTCCTTATTGTGTACGCTCGTCCGGGCACAGTACCTAACTGAGGCTTGGAGGAGGGTCATGGGGGGAGGAGCCAGTACGCACCATGTGATCCTAAAAGCTTTATTTAGATGTGCCCTGTCTCCTGCGGAGCCCGCTATTCCCCATGGTCCTGACGGAGTCCCAGCATCCACTACGGACTATGAGAAATAGAATTATCGGTAAGTAAATTCTTATTATAGCTGTTCCTCTCCATTTGATGGAATGCAAGTTAATGCTCATGTATGGGATAACTGAAGTCCTGGAGGATATCCCTCCAGTGGTCTGTACCAGTGCTCGATACTCGAGGAGCCCTTGGTTGAGGTATACCTTGTGACACATTGTATACACATAGGGTGGAATTCAATTGTTTGAAAAGTCGATTGGGTGTCTGCTTTTTCCTGTCTATTAGATAGGAAAAAACAGACTCCCTACTGACTTTTCAAACAATTGAATACCCCCCATATAATGGACTTAGGGGGATATTTACTAAGCAGTGATGAGAGCGGAGAAGTGGTCCCATCAACCAATCAGTAGCTCTCTATAATTTTATAGTATGCAAATGGTTACTTCAGTGCTGATTGGTTGCCATGGGCACTTCTCCACTGGCTCACTTCTCTGCTCTTATCATGCTTAGTAAATGTCCCCTTAATACCACTATTGTAAGTATAATTACTGACATTGATGTTCATAACTGTGATCTAAAGATGGTGCCCGCGGCTATGTGCACGCCATTTCTTTGTCCCCATTATGCGAATTAGACATGTTTATACACATGGAGGCCCAGTGAGACGGCTTGGCTGCAGTCTATTATTTTCATTATTATTGTAATTGCTGTTATCGCACATTGTGAATGATGAAATCATCTTAATAAATGTCCTCCTCAATTTTTCCCCCTGGCAGGACAATATGGCCCACGGGTGAATAGGTGGGACAGTCCCCAAAAAACATGACTATCCCTTGGGAGGTATGCTGGAGTGCCTTTTTCCACCATTGTGGTGCAATATAGACCTCATTTAAAGTATAAAACAAGATGCTCTCCAGCTCTAAACCATTGCAAATTTTAAGCACCATTGGGTAGTGGAGGTGTCTGTACTGCACACCTCCACACAGCAAGGAATGCCATAACCATACGCCTTCTCCACTGTTTATTTCCTTCCAACTGTCTCATTCTGCAATCTAACATCTTATTTTTGCACTACTCAGCCCAACAAGGTGCACTAGAGTGTATTATGCTCAACAAGTTACTGTCATGGTTGAAAGAGGAGTGCGCTACTGCACAGACTCCATATTGTTCCTCCAGGGAGGCGTCATTCCGTGTTCCAAGATGGCCACCCACCCAAGTATTGTGTATTTGCAGCATCATCTTGTCACTGTGCTACAATAGTTTTCCACTTAGCACTGGTGACACCAGCGATTATTTACCCTTCTAGATACTGTTCCAATTTCCTGCGTCAGTACCTGTAAGCTACATACACTCACCGGCTGGTGAGCTGTATGACAGCCTGCTCTACTCAAGCTACACTCCATCCAAACAAGGGTCTATAACAGTGAGTACGGCTATACCCTGCCACTATACCTTCAATAAACCACTCCACTAGTTAAGCAACCTGACTGTTCGTTGTCTTAGGGCAATCACTAGAGTGTACAGAACCTCAAGCCTTTACACACATATTCCAATACTACTGTATACCAGTGCCGTAACCAGGTGTGTGCAAAGGGTGCATTGCACACAGCGCACTAGTGATGGGAGCGCATTCGGCGCTGTGTCCCCAATTGGCTGCCCTAGTTGTTGTCCATCAGGACAGCGCTGGCGAGTCCCCCGCTGCACTGTTTGCAGGAGAAGTGTTCCGCTGCGGATGAGAGCACACACGTCGGCGTGGTCAGCCGAGACATTTGTGGGAGAGGCAGCCGGCAGCAGCTCCGGAGCGGTGGCAGGTGAGCACTGGGGCTGGGCTGCGTCTGCTGTGTGTCACCCAGCCCACGCTCGCCATCGTCTAACACTGGTCGCCAGTGGCACATTAAGGATGGGGGAGAGACACAGGCCAGTGATCCCCCTGTCATCACAGCGCTATTCTTTTTCCGCAAAGGACAGCCTGTCTGGTTCATTAGAGCTGGCGGGCACTAGGGCCCACGTGGCTATAACAGCAGGTCTGTCCGGAATCCTGTGCACTGCAGTAGCATGGTGCAGCAGCAGCCGAGAAGTTTAAACACGCCGGTGCCGCCTGCTGTGGACCCTATGCTGTGAGAGGTACTTATTGAGGGACGTGGTAGCCGTGCTGTGTAGTTTGAAGGGGGAAGAGTGTGCTGTGAACAATGAAGGGGCTGGGGAGGGGGGGAGGGGAGCATGTTGTGGACATTAAATATGAGGGGGGGATGTGTTGTAAGGTGAAGTGAACTGGATATTGAAGCGGGGGGGAGTGTGCTCTGGATATTGAAGGGGCTGGGGAGGGGGAAAGTGTGCAGTGCACATTGAAGAGGCCGTGGTGGGGCAGTACAATACTGTGGACAGTGAAGAGGCTTGGGGTTATGAGAGCGCTGCGGTGAGGACATTTAAGGGGCTTGTGGAAGAGTACTGTGAGTAGGACATTGACGGGGTGGAGTGCTGTGAGGGGGAGGTAGTTGGCATCCCGATGGATGGGATGCGGTGGATGCGACGCCAGAATCATGACACCTGTCAGCATGATGAAAATGAGGGGTGCACTTTCGGGGACAGCATACCTTGTGAGGCTACGCCCCTTGCAGCGAGGCCATGCCTCTTTTCTGTGAGCACCAAATAGGACTAGTGCCACTCACTTCCCACCCTTACCTATCATGGTGCCCCCTTTAATTTTTTTTTCCGCCCCTGCCTGCTGTACTGTGTAAAAGGGGACTCTACCTGCCGTACTGTGTAAAAGGGGACTCTACCTGCCGTACTGTGTAAAAGGGGACTCTACGTGGCGTAATATGTGACAGCGGCTCCACCTGGTGTATTGTGTAAAAGGGGACTCCACTTGGCATAATATGTGACAGGGGCTCCACCTGCTGTAATGTCTGACAGGGGCTCTACCTGGTGTAGTGTGTGTAAGCGGCGCTACTGTGCGGCGTAATTTGAATAATGGAGACTACTGTGCAGTGTAATATGCACAGTAGTCTCAAGTCTGCACAACTGTGCAGTGTAGTATTATTTTGTGGCCACAACCCTTCCCCATGATGCCACGCCCCTTTATTTTTGACGCACACCTGCGGCGCGCACAGGGGGGGGGGGGGGGGGCGCTGATGCAGTTTCTTGCACACAGCGCTAAAAAGTCTAGTTACGGCACTGCTGTATACTCTGTCCTACAAAATGCACTAGACTAGTGTATAGTTTCCAAGCGTGCACTAGCTCCACCCAACTTCTTGCCTCAAACTTCTTCACAAGCCACTGTAGTTTGATGTAATTATAGGTGCACTAGAGGTGTATAGCATCTCCAATGAGGATTTTGTGGCTGTTTTTCATGTTGGAATTATTTAGTGTGTGTCAAGCCTATTAAGCATACATTTCCTGAAAAGGGTTAGTGGATGAATTGTTCTGGGAAATGTTTGGGAACTATGAATCAGCATATTAGAAGTGAAGAGTTGCAGATATGGGGGGATCTTTCTGTCTTATCTCCTATCAGTGCCTATAACTAGTCTCACATATGATTAATCTATGGCATTTAACAAACCACATACTGTCCCCCTGGTCAGCAGCCTTAAAAATCCTATTGTTTTTCTGCATGAATTATACCTGTAGTGAATATAAGAACAAGCAGTAAAATAAATATAATATGCTGTATGACCAGAGATGAGGGTGTTTAGTTTCTTCTTCAGATGATATATATGTTACGCCAATATGTTTTTTTTTTTTTTTTTTTTCAAAACAATGTTTATTGAAGAAAGGTAGAGATAGATGTACAAAATTCCATGTCTGGATTCATAGTGGAGAGGTACAAATAACAGAAATACGAGGTAGGTCAGGGTCATACAATAAAGTCTCGGTATGTGGAAAATACATGCATAATTACATATAGTACATGTAAGAATTTGGTAATAAATGATATCTATAGGATATATTCCACTCCTATTGTCTAGGGTTACCATTTTGCTTAGTGAAATGTGAGATCTGGTATTAAAGAGACATGAAGGTATCTAGTGGAAGTAAAGACTTGTAATAAGCCTCAGTATCTGACCATATAGACCCTTAGCAGCTGAGAGACCACTACAGACAAGGAGAAAGAAAACAGAAAGTGAAGAGATAATAACCCTTCTTCAAATAATTTTCTATTTTATAAAGAAGATTGGTTAGGTAGAAAAATTGAATTCGTATAGATTGTAGAGGGAAGAGAAATGAGAGGAGAAAGAAAGAAAAAGAGGGGGTGGGAGATGGAAGGGAAGGGGGGGGGGTGGACAAGACATGAAGACAGGACAACATACAGCATCGTTCTCTAAAGGGAAAACTATACCATAAGGTTGTCAGGTTGGATATATGTCCTGTGGACTGCGATAAGTAGACATTATTTACCGGCTCAACACATTTCAAGCTTAACATAGTTAATAACATTAATCAATCTGTCTATACAAATACCAAGTGGTGGGTTCGAAAATTTTCTGGATTCTGAGCTGAGTGGCATTATCAAAGCTTTGTATAACAGTTTCCCATTTCCCATAGAATCTAGGGGCCCCTGACTCTATATCCGGTACTAGAGCCTGTCGCTCGTAAAATATGTTGTTTAGCAGAGAGGTTCTCATTTCTGTAATAGATGGAGGTTGTCTGTGTAACCAATGGGTGAGGATTAATTTTTTAGCGATAGTGAGGATAACTGTCAGGGCAGGTATAATCTTCTGTTTGTGTGGTCCCAGGTCCCAATCTGAAAAGCAGTAAAATAGACATGCGGTAGGGAGCTTGGTGATTCGAACTGAAAAGATATCATTAACATGGTTTATCAGTTTGTCCAAGAAAGTTCTTATTTTCCTGCAGTCCCAGAAGTTATGATAGTATGTGGCCTCAGCCATCCCACATTTAAAACATCGACCCGTAGAGGCCAGGGTGAAATAGGAATGCTGTTTCGGGGAGATGTAGGCTCTATTTAAGAATTTGAGGTGCGTTTCCTGCAAAGCTGCGGATTTTAAATATTTAAATGTGGGGGACAGTTTGGACATAAGTACCGACATAGCCGGGAAATCAGGTATGTCCCGCTGCCAGCGCGAGTGGAGAGCACTTTGCAAGGGTGTTTTCCCTGAGTCTATGAGAATAGAATATAAATTACGCAGCCTATATCCTATGGTCAGATTAAAACGCAAGAGAGGGGTAAGAGGGTCAATGGCCGTATCAAGGGCCATTCCAGGTGGTAACGACTGTGCAAAATGACGGGATTGGAGGTACATATAAAATTGGGAGTTGGGTAGACCATATCTATCTGATAATGCAGAGAAAGAGTAGATCTTACCCCCAGGGTCAAAGATATCTCGAATGCACGAGATGCCCTTCTCTTTCCACGTCAAGTAAGCACGGCCGTCCAAACCAGGAGGAAATTGTGGGTTGCCCCAAAAGGTGGTGTAAGGGGAGTTAGAGGAATTCCTGTGCAATCGTTTATTGATAGATTTCCAGGCTTTATAAGTGTCATGAAAGAGTATGTTGGATTTTATATGGGAAGGAATCAGTGAGGTAGGTGCATGAAGGAGAGCAGCTGGGGAGAAAGGATGGAAAAGGTGTTCCTCTATGTTGGGGAGAGTATATACGGAACCACCAGAAAACCAATCCACCATGTATCGATACATAGCTGCATTTGAAAAAGCAGAGATGTCTGGCATCCCAAAACCACCTTCCGGCCTCGGCAGTCGCAAAATATGGCGGGATACCCTAGATTTCTTTTTTGCCCAGATAAATCTTGTAAACAGGGAGTCAAATCGTTGGATATCTGACTTGGAAAGTTGCAAGGGAAGCATTTGGAGGACATAGGATAATTTGGGGAAAATAAAGCTTTTAATAACCACTACCCTACCAGACAATGATAGAGGTAAATCCATCCATCCGTTCAATAATTTCTCCGCCGAGGAGTATATCTGGTGGAAATTAGCAGAGTATAGGGCGTCCAGATTAGGGGGAATCATGATGCCTAAGTATTTAAGTGGAGAGCGGCAAATTGTGAATTGTGTCAGCGTGGGGGATAGAAGGTTTGTGGAGTGACCAGGGCCTAGAGGGAGGAGGCGTGACTTGTCATAGTTCACGCGAAATCCCGAGAAAGAGCTAAAATTATCTATAATGTGCTTTATAGCAGGGATGGAAAATTGGGGGTTAGAGATAAATAAAAGCATGTCATCGGCAAATAGACTGAGTTTCACTTCAGTCGACCCAACAACAATACCAGTATATTCTAGAGACATGCGCAGTGCAGTGGCTAGGGGTTCTATAGCTATAGCAAATAGAAGAGGTGAAAGGGGGCAACCTTGTCTGGTCCCTCTATGGAGGGGGATGGGAGAGGACATATAATTGTTAGAGAGGATTTGAGAGGAAGAGTCATGATAGAGAAGACGTACTGCATGGATGAAGGCCTCCGGGAATCCAAACCTGTGCATGGTGTCAAAAAGGTGATCCCATGTGACTAGGTCAAAAGCCTTCTCAGCATCAAGGGAGAGAAGGGCATAGGGGTTCTGGTCTCCCGAGGTCTCCAACCACTGCATGACAGTCAGTATCTTACGCACATTCACCGTAGAGTGGCGCCCCCAAATAAACCCTGTCTGGTCTTCCTGGATCAGAGAGGGCAAGAGAAGCTTTACCCGGTCTGCCAAGATCTTGGTATATATCTTGTAATCCGTATTCAATAAGGATATAGGTCTATATGAACTGGGAAGCAGGGGGTTTCTCCCTGGTTTATGGAGGATTTTTAGAATCGCAGCATTGAAGTATAGTGGAGGAGGTGTTCCGGACAACAGCAAGTTGAATAGTTTACAAAGGGGTTTGACCAATTGAGGGGCCAGTATTTTATAGTATTCATTGGTTAGACCGTCAGGTCCAGGGGTTTTGTTTGGTTTCAAACAGTGAATTGCATGGAGCACCTCCTCCTCAGTAATGGGGTTCAGTAGGGGTTGGGATGAGGTAGAAGATAGAGAGGGAAGCGTAAGGGAAGACCAGAAAGAGTGTTGTTGTTGGTAATCAATAGAGGGTTCAGAATATAGTGAGGAATAAAAAGACTGCAGAACCTCAGACACCTGGTCACAATCATGTACCACAGTGCCGTCAGCCCTAGTTAGAGCATGGATAAGTGTTGGGGGATGTTGACCTTTCAGGAGATTTGAAAGCAATCGACTAGATCGATTGCCGAATTTATGAAATCTACATTGAGACATAAATGTTAATTTAGATTCGGTTTGGGTTAAGAGTTTGTCAAAAAGGGATTTCTGTTCATGGTAGAGTTTTCTGGTAATTGGGGTGGGGGACTGCGTGAACGCTTGGTAGGCGTCAGTAAGTTTAGATTGAGCATCAAGGTACAGAGCTTGTGTGTCTTTCTTATGTTTGGAGGTGAAGGAGATGATAGCACCTCTTAGTACTGTCTTAGACGTCTGCCAGAACAGGAGCGGTGATTCCTTCTCTGCAGTTATATTACAATGTGTGAAGTCAGCCCATGATGCCTCCAGCATATTTCTAAATTGAATGGAATTGGTCAGGTGGGATGGGAAGCGCCATTGTCTGACAGGGCCTCTATTGGGGAAGGTGGCGAGAGCCATCCAGCAGACCGCATGATCCGACAAGGACACCGGTTCAATTTCAGAAGTTTGCACCCTGGTAAACATAGAAGCCGAGATGAGCAGATAATCGATTCTCGACAGTGTACCATGAGCAGCCGATAAACAAGTGTATTCACGGTCGACTGGATGACAGGCTCGCCACACGTCCACCAAGTGCAGCTGTGACATTAGATATGGTAAACCATATTTGGGAGTATAACGGCTAGATCTGGATTTGGTGTTCCTATCAAGAGCATTGGATACAGTAGAGTTAAAGTCACCTGCGAGTATCACCTGTTTATGAGAGTGTGGGTGCAGTTTAGCGGCAATGGACAGAAAAAAGGGTTGGGGATCGATATTGGGGGCGTATACATTACACAGTAGAAAGCGTGAGTCATCTAGAGTGGCGTCTACAATGAGGTATCTGCCTTCAGTATCAGATTGGGAGGAGTGAAGGTCTACTTGGACGGAGCGTCTAATCAAAATGAGTACCCCACGGGCCTTGGCAGTAAATGGGGCGGACGCCAGCACTCTCCAGCCCAGGCAATTGAGCTTGTCAATCTCAGGGGGAAGGAGATGAGACTCCTGGAGGAATGCAACATCTACATGTAGTTTAGATAAGTAAAGTAAGATTTTCTTCCTCTTTATGGGGGAGTGGAAGCCACCTACATTATATGTGCAAATTTTTAAACTGGTCATCATTCTGCTGAAGAAAGGTATGGTTCATGGCAATAAATAAAACCGATAATATCATATCTACAAAATACATTGCTATCATGGACACAGAAAACCAACAGGACAAGACACAGAGAGGAGAGAACAATGGGTAGAAAAAGTGGGGGAAAGTAAAGCAAAGGATCCAGAAAAGAATGGATCAAAGGATTAGCATCAAAAGTGCACTTCAGGTACAAAGATAATCTAAATTGACCTATAGTTCGCCAATTGGAGAACCAGATAAGAACTCCAGGCTTGCCCCAGCCCTGGTACTGAGAAATAATAAGCATAGCTTATATATGGCATAAACAAAACATAACTTAGAATAATATGTGGAAAACTTTAGGTGGAAGGCGTCTTAAAAGAAGGATCCCATTCAGAATGGGATTAATGATGAAATGGCACCCGCCATAGCATTTACGCCGGTAAGAGAGGCGTCTCCTCCCACCAATAATTTCAAGAACTTCTAGCGATTAACAGCTATAACATAAACAGATATATCAAAGTAATAGAGTAATCGCCAGTAAAGGAGGAGATAACCACGCTAAGGAATTTTATAGCCGTGGTTAGCAGTCAGGAGTCGAGTCCGTTGAGGG
Organism: Pseudophryne corroboree; assembly: GCF_028390025.1. Classification (NCBI taxonomy): domain Eukaryota; kingdom Metazoa; phylum Chordata; class Amphibia; order Anura; family Myobatrachidae; genus Pseudophryne; species Pseudophryne corroboree. Next base: position 607,653,823 of record NC_086446.1, read on the forward strand.
CTGGCGCAGTGAGGAACGGCCGTTCTCCTCTTCTAGTAGATATGCTTCCGCATCAGCCACGGTGGAGAAGTCTGTAAATGAAGATCCTTTGAACAGGCGTAATCGTGCTGGGTATATAAGAGCGAATTTTCTATTTGCTTTTGCTAGGCGGGAACAAAGTGGGGTGAATTCACGTCGTGCCCTGGCCACCTCTGCCGAATAATCTTGGAAGATAAAAATCTTCACATCGTTCCATTGTAAGTTCCGCTTACGGCGAGACGCAGACCAGATGGTGTCTTTGTGGATGTAATTTAGACAACGGAAAATAACAGCTCGGGGTCGGGAATCCTGCGTAGGCCTTGCAGGACCAATGCGATGGGCCCTCTCTACAATCATACCCGTGCAGGAATCTTGGATATCAAGCAGATCTGGCAGCGTGTCTTGTATGAAGGAAAGGAGTGCTGGCCCTTTAAGGGCTTCGGGTAGCCCAACAACCCTCAGATTATTTCGACGTGATCTATTCTCGAGATCGTCGACCTTATTAAGAAGCTGGTAATGGGATTTCTGAAGAAAGGCGCACTGTTCCTTTAAATCGGCAACGTCATGAAATGTCTCCCCAAGGCGCTGTTCATTAGCCTGCACCCGTTTGGAAAGCTGTTTAAACTGTGATTTGATGTCATGCACTGCCTGTGTGACTTTGGCAGCATGAGATTCCATAATAGGATTAATGGAGTCCTGAATTGCCTTTACCATGTCAGAGTATGTAATTGGGCCCTCAGTCTGCTCTGTAGTCTTATTAGACTTCTGTGTAGAGGGGGCAGCATGTACAGGGAGAGCTGTGTTCACAGAGGAGTCAGAGGAGGAATGTAACTCACGATCTGTGTGTATTTGCTGCTGCTGCGGATGTGTCTGCTGTCCGGCGGCCATCTTGGATTCCCCTTTCGTTTTTGCAGGACGTTGTTTGAGGGGCTTAGCCGCTTCTGGGGCGGCCAGGAAGCGCTCCATCAGGTGCCAGAGGTGTTCCCACAGGCAGGTGAGCGGTTCTGGAGCGGGCTGTAACGCTATGTGCAGCGTACGGGCTAGCGCGGGCTGGGGCGGCACACGGAGCTCACACTGCTGCTGCTGCACGCATCGGCGCCGTACCCGGAAGTCACGCCAATATGTTTTTAACAAGTTCAGTACCAAAGTCTAAGATCTGTCTCTTGTAAAGGGCCCTACATACACGCAGTTGTTCCGCCAAGGTGCCCGAGGGCCGATACGGCCGGCAGGCGACCCGACGGTGGGGAGGGGGGGTTAGTGACGGGGGTCCCCCGGCTACATAGCAGTGCATGCTAATATGGACGAGATTATCCATATTGGCCTGCATGCATAAGCAACGGGGCACCAATGATGAACAAGCGTGGGGCCGCGCATCGTTCATCGTTGGTGCCTACACACTGAATGATATGAACAAGTTCTCGTTCATTAATGACCGAGAACGTTCATATCGTTCAGTATTATCTGTCAGTGTGTAGGGCCCATAAGAAGGTCACACAGTACTGGCATACTTACCGACATTCTGGTTGCTCTCTGCGGGAGAAAGCAGCCAGGTCGTCTCAACAGGCGGGCCGGGGAGCGCTGTGACGTAAGGAGGGGGTGGGCCGGAGGCGGGATGGGGGCGGAGCAAGAGCGGGCGGAGTTAGGGTGATGGCTCATTTAAGCCACGCCCCCGCTCTGTAATGCCGCGATCACCGGCATTACACTGCAGGGGGCGTGGCTATGATGACGCGATTAAGCAAGAATCGCTTCATCGACTGCCCGGGCCGCCCACTTTACACACAAAGTGGGCAGGCGGGCAGGGGGGACCCCTCAAATCAGGAGACTTGCCTGCTCTTCCGGGGGGCTGGGAGGGTCACCCGATTTTCGGGAGCCTGCCGGCCATTCTGGGGGGGTAGGCAAGTATGAGTATTGGTCATATACAAGAAATTGTTGAAAATACAGCAGTGTATCACATTTAGATTATTATTACATCTATAACCATGGGATTTCTCTCTGGCACTCTCTGTAAGCCCATCAGGGCTGATTCTCAGTTGTGAGCAAAGCAGAAAAAACAAGTTTGCACCTGGGACAAGCCATGTTGCAATGTATGGGATGCAAATACATTAAGTATATTGCTTTGACATGCAGGGTAAATACTGGCTGTTTGTGTATGTAACCCACAAATGCTTGACAGCTTTATTTAAACAGTATACTGCAGTTTGGATTTGAGTTTGGGCATGCACTTCTCATAGACACAGTGTGCCTGGAAAGTAAATTCTACACATAATACCCTATAATGATAACGTGAAAAAAGTTTTTTGAGATTTTTGCAAATATATTAAAAATAAAAAACTAAGAAATCACAAGTACATAAGTATTCACAGCCTTTGTCATGAAGCTCAAAATTGAGCTCAGGTGCATCCTGTTTCCCCTGATCGTCCTTGAGCAGGGCCGTCTTAACAGCAGTGTGGGCCCCTGGGCACAGCAATACACTTGGGCCCCTACCCATCCTCCATGGGTGGGGGTGCTATCAATGGCAGCTTTGATATCCCACGGGCGGTAGGGGGTGTTCTAGCTTCCGCTCAGCATGTAGGACCTGGAGCAGTAATTTCTGCTAATTACTGCTTTACTGCACAGATGGGGCGGGAGGGAGAACACTAAACTGTAGAATGTGGCATTGGGCTGAATGAAGGGGCCCCGGTACATGACTTCCAGGGTGGTATGGGGTGTTTAATATGTAAGGGAGGGGTCGATAGTGGAGTGGGCTTCATTTTCATCATTTTCTGGTGGGAGGGCAGCTTGCTTGACTGCAGATATGTCAAGTTCCTGGAAAAATATTTCTTAGCTTTGCATGGGATAAAAAAATTAGAGTGTCTCACCTGTCAGGAGGTTCTGGGGAATTGGGGATCAGAGTTCAGAAGCCAGAGCAATCCACCAACAAATATACAAAACTGCATATTAGGCGTGTGGAGCTTGAGCAGGGACCAGCTGCTTGAAGGCTGATATTTCTGGTTCTGAGCATAGTAGAGACAAGCTGCTAGTGTCCACCGAAAGGGAAGAGTCACAGCTTTTGAAATGTACCATCAGAAAAACTCTAAGTCATACAGAGCCTGAGATATCTTGATGGTAATAGCAATTAACAGGCTTGGATGGGGACCACTGCTTTGAACTCGGATATCTCTGGTTCCCTAGGGCCGATTTTCAAAAATCTGGTACCCCTGGAAAGAGGGGACCCTCAGCTATCAGCCTAGGGCCCTTATACTCCTGGGGCCCTTGGGCAAGAGCCCATTGAGCCCATACGAAAAGACGGCCCTGTCCTTGAGACGTTCCTACAGCTTAATTGGAGTCCACCTGTGGTAAATGCAGTTGATTGGACATGATTTGGAAAGGCACACACCTGTCTATATTAGGTCCCAACCAAGCATGAAGTCAAAAGAATTGTCTGTAGACCTCCAAGACAGGATTGCCTTGAGGCACAAATCTGGGGAAGGGTACAGGTAAATATCTGCTGCTTTGAAGGTCCCAATTAGCACAGTGCCTTCCATCATCTGTAAATGGAAGAAGTTCAGAACCACCAGGACTCTTCCTAGAGCTGGCCAGCCATAATAAACTGAGCAATCGGGGAAAAGGGCCCTAGTCAGGGAGGTGACCAAGAACCTGATGGTCACTCTGTCAGAGCTACAGCATACCTCTGTGGAGAGAGTAGAACCTTCCAGAAGGACAACCATCTCTGCAGCAATCCACCAATCAGGCCTGTATGGTAGAGTGGCCAGTCGGAAGCCACTCCTTAGTAAAAAAGTACATGGCAGCCCACCTGGAGTTTGCCAAAATGCACCTGAAGGACTCTCAGACCATGAGAAACAAAATTCTCTGATCTGATTAGACAAAGATTGAACTCTTTGGCGTGAATGCCAGGCCTCATGTTTGGAGGAAACCAGGCACAGCTCATCACAAGGTCAATACCATCACTACAGTGAAGTATGGTGGTGGCAGCATCATGCTGTAGGGATGTTTTTCAGCGTCGGGAACTGGGAGACTAGTCAAGTGAAGCACAGTGGAGGCAGCATCATGTTATAGGGATGTTTTTCAGCGGCAGGAACTGGGAGACCAGTCAGGATAGAGGGAAAGGTGAATGCAGCAATGTACAGAGACATCCTTGATGAAAACCTGCTCCAAAGGGCTCTTGACCTCAGACTGGGGCGACGGTTCATCTATTAGCAGGACAACGACCCTAAGCACACAGCCAAGATATCAAAGGAGTGGCTTCAGGACAACTCTGTGAATGTCCTTGAGTGGCCCAGCCAGAGCACAGACTTGAATCCGATTGAACATCTCTGGAAAGATCTGAAAATGGCTGTGCACCTACTGTATGCTTCCCATCCAACCTGATGGACCTTGAAAAGTGCTGCAAAGAGGAATGGGCGAAACTGCCCAAAGATAGGTGTGCCAAGCTTGTGGCATCATATTCAAAAAGACTTGTGGCTGTAATTGCTGCCAAAGGTGCATCAACGGAGTATTGAGCAAAGGCTGTGAATACTTATGTACATGTGATTTCTTAGTTTTTTATTTTTAATAAATATGCAAAAATCTCAAAAACACTTTTTTCACGTTGTCATTATAGGGTATTATGTGTAGAATTTTGAGGGGAAAAATTAATTTATTCTATTTTGGAATAAGGCTGTAATATAACAAAATGTGGAAAAAGTGAAGCGCTGTGAATACTTTCCGGATGCACTGTATATATATCTCTGCACATAAAATCTCCTCCTCCTGCAGTGCAACATGGTTTTGCCAAGGTGCGAAGTTATTTACTTTTTTTTTACTTTGCTCCCAACTCAGAATCAGCCCCCATACACGCACGCAGGGGGGGCTTTCCGAGTACATAGAAATCCCCCCTGGCCACCATTCCATCGCACATCAGCTGTCTATTTTTTTTATTTTAGAAGACTTCCGCCGGAGTTCAGCCTCACACAGTATGCCTGCGCGGCTGCAGCAGCTGACTTGGTTGCATGGCGCTGAGAGGCTGGCTAATGGCAAGTACTGGGAGCTGCAGCTCCTTTCAGGCTAAACTCACTTGGTGGGGTGAGAGTGAGAGGCGGGTTTCAGCGACGCTGTGTCACTGGTGTCTTCAATCCGTCCAGGCCCGAGGCGCTGCTGACTAAAGTGACTTAGCAGCAGCAGATAGGTGATTTGTCTCTGACTATGCCTGGGGCAGGCTGGGGGTAAGCGCCAGTATTCCATAAAGTATGCACTCCTGCTTCAGCATTAGTGCAGGGACTGTGGCGGGCAGTGAGGAATAATCGCAGTGCGGCTGTGCTGTCTGTCTATGGGGAGGGGGGATGATTTTGCTTGGTGCCTACGCTGTCTGGAGGGAGGGAAGGGGGTGCTGCTGTGGGGAGGATGATCTTGGTGCCTGCTGCCTCCGCTGTCCGGAGGGGGGAAGGGGTGCTGTTGAGGGGGTTGAACAGCGGCTGATTAGAGAGAGTACGCTCACCCACCACTTAGATCAGCGACCTGTTGGATCATGTCTGGTGGCCAATCACTGTCCGGCAGCATCTTGATGGTGAGTGATGTGGGAGCTGTGAGGGTTATGAAGGTATGTGTACATATATTTCTCTGACGTCCTAGTGGATGCTGGGAACTCCGTAAGGACCATGGGGAATAGCGGCTCCGCAGGAGACTGGGCACAAAAAGAAAGCTTTAGGACTACCTGGTGTGCACTGGCTCCTCCCCCTATGACCCTCCTCCAAGCCTCAGTTAGATTTTTGTGCCCGACCGAGCAGGGTGCAATCTAGGGGGCTCTCCTGAGCTTCTTAGATAAAAGTTAGTTTTAGGTTTTTTATTTTCAGTGAGACCTGCTGGCAACAGGCTCACTGCATCGAGGGACTAAGGGGAGAAGAAGCGAACCTGCCTGCTTGCAGCCAGCTTGGGCTTCTTAGGCTACTGGACACCATTAGCTCCAGAGGGATCGAACACAGGCCCAGCCTCGGAGTCCGGTCCCAGAGCCGCGCCGCCGGCCCCCTTACAGAGCCAGAAGCAAGAAGAGGTCCGGAAAATCGGCGGCAGAAGACATCAGTCTTCATCAAGGTAGCGCACAGCACTGCAGCTGTGCGCCATTGCTCCTCATGCACACCTCACACTGCGGTCACTGATGGGTGCAGGGCGCTGGGGGGGGGGGGGCGCCCTGAGCAGCAATATTAACACCTTGGCTGGCAAAAATACATCACATATAACCCCCAGGGCTATATGGATGTACATTAACCCTTGCCAGAATCCATAAAAATGCGGGAGAAAAGTCCGCGAAAAAGGGGCGGAGCTATCTCCTCAGCACACTGGCGCCATTTTTCCCTCACAGCTCCGTTGGAGGGAAGCTCCCTGGCTCTCCCCTGCAGTTAATACACTACAGAAAGGGTTAAAAAGAGAGGGGGGGGGGGCACAATTTAGGCGCAGTATACATATATATATGCAGCTATAAGGGAAAACACTTTTTATAGGTGCTATCCCTGTGATATATAGCGCCCTGGTGTGTGCTGGCATACTCTCCCTCTGTCTCCCCAAAGGGCTTTGTGGGGTCCTGTCCTCTATCAGAGCATTCCCTGTGTGTGTGCTGTGTGTCGGTACGGCTGTGTCGACAGGTATGTGGAGGATAATGAGGTGGAGGCGGAGCGAATGCCTGTAAATATGTTGTCACCACCTGCGGGGTCGACACCGGTGTGGTTGAACTTATGAATAGATTACGTGAAAGTGTCAACTCCTTACATAAAAGGTCGACGACACAGAACAGCCGGCTACTCAGCTTGTGCCTGTTCCAGCGTCTCAAATGTCATGGGGGGCTCTAAAATCGCCCGCTACCTCAGATAACAGACACAGATGTCGACACGGATACTGACTCCAGTGTCGACGTCGATGAGACTGGTGTACCCTCCAAATAGGTCCACCCGTTACAGGATTGAGGCAATGAAAAATGTATTACACATTTATGATTATACCCCAGGTACCACATAAAAGGGTATTGTGTTTGGTGAGAGAAAACTATTAGTAGTTTTTCCTGCATCTGAGAAATTAAATGAGGTGTGTTTGGAAGAGTGGTCTTCCCCCGGTAAGAAATTGATAATTTCTAAAACGGTTATTGGCAGCGTACCCTTTCCCGCCAGAGGATAGGTCACGCGGGGAAACACCCCATAGGGTAGATACAGCGCTTACACGCTTATCAGAAAAGGTGGCACTACCGTCTCCGGATACGGCCGCCCTGAAGGGACCTGCTGATAGAAAGCAGGAGGTTACCCTATAAGATATAGTCACACACTAGGGCATTATATTGCGACCAGCCGTTGCTTCGGCATGGATGTGCAGTGCTCCCGCTGCGTGGTCAGATTCCCTGTCGGAAAATAACTATGGATAGGGACAATATTTTGCTAAAAATAGAGCATATAAAAGACGTGGTCTTATACATACGTGATGCACAGAGGGATATTTGCCGGCTGGCATCAAATTAGCGCTAGGTCCATTGCCGCCAGACGGGGGTTATGGACTTGGCAATGGTCAGGCGATGCCGACTCGAATCGGCACATGGAAGTTGCCCTATAAGGGGGTAAAACTGTTTGGGGTTGGTTTTTCAGACCTCGTTTCCACAGCTACTGTTGGGAAATCGATTTTTTTGCCACAGGCTACCCCACAACAAAAGAAAGCACCGTATCATCAAGTACAGTCCTTTCGGCCCCAGAAAAGCAAGAGGGCTAGAGGCTCATCCTTTCTGCCGAGAGGCAAAGGTAGAGGAAAAAGCTGCAACACACAGCTAGTTCCCAAGAGCAGAAATCCTCCCTGCGTCCGGTAGGTCCACAGCATGGTGCGGGGGCTGCTCAGGCGGACCCGGGTACGGTGGGGGCCCGTCTCAGAAATTTCAGCGGACAGTGGGCTCTCTCACATGGATCCCTGGGTCCTTCAAGTAGTATCTCAGGGGTACAGGCTGGAGTTCGAGACGTTCTTCCCCCCGCCGTTTCCTAAAATCTGCCTTACCGGCACCTCCCTCTGCCAGGGAGACGGTGTTGGTGGATATTCAACACTATAATCACAACAAGTGATTGTCAAGGTGCCCCTCCTTCAGCAAGGAAGGGGTTACTATTCCACAGTGGTTGTGGTACCGAAACGTTTCGGTGAGACCCATCTTGAAATTAAAATACTTGAACTTTTATATCAGAAGATTCAAGTTCAAGATGGAATCGCTCAGGGCGGATATTACGAGCCTGGACGAGGGGGATTACAGGGTCTCCCTGGACATCAAGGATGCGTACCTGCATGTCCCCATTTACCCTCCTCACCAGGAGTACCTCAGATATGTGGTACAGGACTGTCACTATCAGTTCCAGACGCGGCCGGTGGAGTTGTCCACGGCACCGAAGGTCTTTACCTAGGTAATGGCAGAAGTGATGATACTCCTTCACAAGAAGGAAGTTTTTATTATCCCGTACTTGGACGATCTCCTGATAAAGGCGAGGTCCAAAGAACAGTTGGTAGTGGGGGTAGCACTCTCTCGGGAAGTGCTACAACAACACGACTGGATTCTCAATATTCCAAAGTCACAGCTGGTCCCGACGACACGTCTTCTGTTCCTGGAAATGTTTCTGAACGCAGACCAGAAAAGAGTGTTTCTTCCAGTGGAAAAAGCCGAGGAGTTGTCATCTCTAGTCAGAGACATCCTATAACCAGGACAGGTGTCGGTACATCAATGCACACGAGTCCTGGGAAAAATGGTAGCTTCGTACGAAGCATAATTCCATTCGGAAGACTCCACGCAAGGACGTTCCAGTGGGACCTGTGGGACTAATGGTCCGGGTCCCATCTACAGATACAACAGCGGATAACCCTGTCAGCAAGAAACAGGGTGTCGCTGCTGTGGTGGCTGCAGAGGGCTCATCTACTAGAGGGCCGCAGATTCGGAATACAGGACTGGGTCCTGGTGACCACGGATGCCAGCCTTCGGGGCTGGGGTGCAGTCACACAGGGAAGAAATTTCCAAGGAGATTTCGCTTCATATAAATATTCTGCAGCGAAGGGCCATTTACAATGCCCTAAGCCAAGCAAGGCCCCTGCTTCAGAACCAGCCGGTACTGATCCAATCAGACGACATCACGGCGGTCGCCCATGTAAACAGACAGGGCGGCACAAGAAGCAGGATGGCGATGGCAGAAGCCACAAGGATTCTCCGATGGGCGACCTACACCCAGGAGAATGGGGACTTCATTCAGAAGTTTTACAAATGCGGGTAAACCGTTGGGAATGACCACGGGTGGACATGATGGCGTCCCGCCTCAACAAGAAGTTGAAAAGATATTGCGCCAGGTCAAGGGACCCTCAGGCGATCGCTGGGGACGCTCTAGTGACACCGTGGGTGTACCAGTCGGTTTATGTGTCTCCTCCTCTACCTCTCATACCCAAGGTACTGAGAATAATAAGAAGGCGAGGAGTGAAAACCATTCTCGGGGTTCCGGATTGGCCATGAAGAGCTTGGTACCCGGAACTTCAAGAGATGCTGGCAGAGGACCCTTGGCCTCTGCCGCTTAGACAAGACCTGCTGCAGCAGGGACCCTGTCTGTTCCAAGACTTACCGCGGCTGCGTTTGACGGCATGGCGGTAGAACACTGGATCCTAAAGGAAAAGAGTATTCCGAAGGAAGTCATCCCTACCCTGATCATAGCCAGGAAGGATGTCACTGCAAGCCATTATCGCCGCGTTTGGCGAAAATTTATTGCTTGGTGGGAGGCCATGAAGGCCCCGACGGAGGAATTTCAACTATGTCGATTCCTGCACTTCCTGCAAGCAGGGGTGACGTTTGGGCCTCAAATTGGGGTCCATCAAGGTCCAGATTTCGGCTCGGTCGATTTTCTTCCAGAAAGAACTGGCTTCACTGCCTGAAGTTCAGACTTTGGTTAAAGGAGTACTACATATTCAGCCTCCTTTTGTGCCTCCTGTGGCATTTTTTGGATCTCAACGTGGTGTTGGATTTCCTAAAGTCGCATTGGTTGAGCCACTTAAAACCATGGAGCTAAAGTATCTCGCGTGGAAAGTGGTCATGCTGTTGGCCTTGGCCTTGGCCAGGCGTGTGTCAGAATTGGCGGCTTTGTCATGTAAAAGCCTTATCGGATTTTCTATATGGATAGGGCAGAGTTGAGGACTCGTCCTCAGTTTTCTCCCAAAGGTGGTCTCAGGTTTTCACTTGAACCAACCTATTGTGGTGCCTGCGGCTACTAGGGACTTGGAGGATTCCAAGTTGCTGGACGTAGTCAGGGCCCTGAAAATTTTATTTTTCCAGGACGGAAATATCTCATTGTGGTATGCAATTATTCCAAAATACGGAAAAATCCGATATCCAAAATACCTCTGGTCCCAAGCATTTTGGATAAGGAAGACTCAACCTGTATATATATATATATATATCTATAGCATGATATCCGGCACTTCAATAAACAAGGTAACTTTTCAAACAGCTGCGGTGCCCTCCAAGTAAATTCAAAAGAAATGACTGAGTGTACAGTGGTTCAATGGCGGCACTCATTCAGACTTGCAAAGGCTTAGGAAATTGTCCATTTATTCGCCGACATGTTTTGGGGATAAACCCCGTCCTCAGGGCCAAAGTGAGCAAACAACAATAAAAACATTTATAGTACCTAAGACAAAAGACATAAATGCATCAACTATACTCCAGACCTGCCTACCCTCCCGCATTCAGCGGGAGGCTCCCGATTTTTAAGTGAGCCTCCCGCTGCCCCGCAAAACTTGCCAGCCCCCCGGATTTTAAGGGTCCTCACCGAAAATCAGCACTGCGCATGCACAAGTCCGGAGGGCCCGGCACCTGCACGAGAGACTTCGGGGGCGGCAGCGTCCGTCTTGCTAGGCACACTGCACAGTGAGAAGGAAGCAGTCTCAATCAGGGGTGTGCTCCCTGTGGCTAGCCCCTCCCACCACACTCAGAGAGAGCTGCGTGTATGAGGCCAGCAGCCGCAGAAGCTGACCTCTCACTCTGCTCTTCGGCTCTCACTGCTGCCTTCCCACACTGTCCTGGGGTCGTCCTCCAGTCTGCTCCTAAGAGGAACGAACAACATAGCCAGATGACTGCTGTGTGTAATGGGGGGAATGTAATGTGGCACTGACTGGGTGTAATATGGGGTAGGGGGCTGTGTATGATGTGGAGCTGGGTGTAATATGTGAGCTGGGTGTAATATGGGGGAGGGGGCTGTGTATTATGTGGAGCTGGGTGTAATATGTGAGCTGGGCGTACTATGGGGGAGAAGGTTACGATGCTGAAATTAGCTTCTTATTCACTTCTTATTCGAGCTCCAGCTTCTTATTCAAAACATTTTGTTTTGCAAGGGTTAACTAGTCTTGGGCCACAAATTTGACACCTGAAATCAACAGAGGGTGGTCACTTACATATCACCCACTTGTATTTTGCTTGGCCCAACGCTGTTTTGGGCATGAAATACACTGGCAAAGTGGGCACACACACCATATTTTACCATTTTGAATAAGTAGCTGTTGTTTTGCAAGGGTTAACTAGTCTTGGGCCACAAATTTGACACCTGAAATCAACAGAGGGTGGTCACTTACATATCACCCACTTGTATTTTGTTTGGCCCAACGCTTTTTTGGGCATGAAATACACTGGCAAAGTGGGCACACACAAAAACACTATCTTTTACCATTTTGAATAAGTAGCTGTAGTTTTGCAAGGGTTAACTAGTCTTGGGCCACAAATTTTACCCCTGAAAATCAACAGACAGTGGTCACTTGCATGTGACCCACTTGTATTTTGCCTGGCCCAACGCTGTTTTGGGCATGAAATACACTTGCAAAGTGGGCACAAACACCATATTTTACCATTTTGAATAAGTAGCTGTAGTTTTGCAAGGGTTAACTAGTCTTGGGCCACAAATTTGACACCTGAAATCAACAGAGGGTGGTCACTTACATATCACCCACTTGTATTTTGTTTGGCCCAACGCTGTTTTGGGCATGAAATACACTGGCAAAGTGGGCACACACCATATTTTGCCATTTTGAATAAGTAGCTGTAGTTTTGTAAGGGTTAACTAGTCTTGAGCCACAAATTTGACACCTGAAATCAACAGAGGGTGGTCACTTACATGTCACCCACTTGTATTTTGTTTGGCCCAACGCTGTTTTGGGCATGAAATACACTGGCAAAGTGGGCACACACCATATTTTACCATTTTGAATAAGTAGCTGTAGTTTTGCAAGGGTTAACTAGTCTTGAGCCACAAATTTGACACCTGAAATCAACAGAGGGTGGTCACTTACATATCACCCACTTGTATTTTGTTTGGCCCAACGCTGTTTTGGGCATGAAATACACTGGCAAAGTGGGCACACACCATATTTTACCATTTTGAATAAGTAGCTGTAGTTTTGCAAGGGTTAACTAGTCTTGAGCCACAAATTTGACACCTGAAATCAACAGAGGGTGGTCACTTACATATCACTCACTTGTATTTTGCCTGGCCCAATACTGTTTTGGGCATAAAATACACTGGCAAAGTCGGCACACACACCATATTTTACCATTTTGAATAAGTAGCTGTAGTTTTGCAAGGGTTAACTAGTCTTGGGCCACAAATTTGACACCTGAGACTGGAGGAGGCTGCACAGGAGAGAGCTCTTAGGCCCTGGTCCTTTTCTGAAGCCTGCAGTGTTTCCCCTGGGAGCCTCCCAGGGGAGGATGGATCCTCCTGGGGAGGACGATGATGGCGAGTCCCGGGCTGCTGGGCCCAAAGGAGGCACCGGGATTTCTGGCCTGCATACAGCCGTGGAAGTTCCAGCATTGGGAGATTCGGTTAGTGTGGCAGCCCCAGTGATTGTGGACCCTGTGAAGAAACAGGATCCCCAACTGGTGACCCCCAAACCACGGGACACTGGCTCTCCAGGTGAGGAAACCCGGGGGGATGATATGGCGAAGGTACCTGCCCGTGGTGAAGCGGGGGATGCTGTGGTCTCTGATAGAAGCTCAGAATCCTCTATGGATGAATATGTGAATATGAGCCTGGAAGAGTTAAAAACAGAGCAGACTCGTTTAACCTCTCGTCTTTCCCTCAAGAGAAGGAAGCAAAATACTTGTAGCAGTCGTGAGAGAGCTCTCTTAAAGGATGAGATTTGGGAGCTAAGTACTAGCCTGGCTGCAGTAAAAGAAAGAATTAAAGTGTTATGTAATCTGGCTCTTTCGCAGGAGAAAGAAGTGTTGATAAAGTCCTTACCTGAGCAGGATTGTGGGGGCAGTAGCAGCTCGGTCCCAGCAGTTTCTGTGGCTGCATCAGCTTTGTGTAGTCAGGTTCTGTTTTAGGGGAAAAAGGAGTTGCAGGAATCTCTGCCTGAACAGGATGGCAGTGGCGGCCTAGTCCTGGCAAGTGCAGTAGCGGCATCAGAGCCTCCAGTGGAGTGTATGGAGGTGGGAGTCCAGCCTATGGAGAAGGAAGTGGCTGTCGGGAGCTGTGATGGAAGTGATGTTTCTAATATCGTGCATGATGCTGCAGATATCGTGGAAAGGCCAATGATGGCAGTATCTGGTGGCTTCCAAATGGGGGAGGCGTCTTTCCTGGAGGGAGTGCTGGGTGGTGATGGTGCAGGGGGCGTGGTGGTTGCTGGGGTAAAGGTGGATGCTGGGACTCTTGTGACTGTCTCTGCTCCCTGTGGACTTGTCCCCGAAACGCTCGCCTGTGAAGTTGCAAGTGTGGGTGCGGCGCGGGCCGTGGTTGATGCTGAGGCTGGCCATCCCTGTAAGCCTGCGGTGGCTGGCTCTGGCTTAGTCGCCGTGGTGGCTGAGGGAGGCGGGGCCAATGACGCATCGGGTATGACATCGCAGGTGACATCATTACCCACATCGATGGGTGTTTCAAAGTATGAAGCCATGCCGAAAGAGGGGCAGAGATTGGCTCAAGGACTGCCAGCTGTAGATAAGAGCAAATTAACCCCTGAAGAAGTTAATTTGGTAGAAACTGTATATGGTAACATGGATATGCCGGTGAGGGCTCTAGCAGCTGTGAATTTGTTTCAGGCGAACCAGGTCAGGATGACTGGTGGGATGGGGAGTGTGGGAATAGGGGCTGGTAGTGGTCTGGCACCTGAAGGGCTCCCTGTAACTCCCTCTGAGGTTAGGCCGGGTGCTGGTTCGTATGCTAATTCTTTGGCAGCTCCTGGTCGGCCGAGTCCTGTCCTCAGTTCGGGGTGAGTGGGGGTCAGCCCATAAAAAGAAGAAATGTGGTGCAGTTCAGATGGGTAGGGGATGGGGAGGCTCCTTCGAAGTCAGAGTTCTTAGGTATGATCTTCTCACTGGGGTTTGAGGCTGCAGATCTTTTCGCATGCATTCACCCAGTGAGAACTCCAGATTTTGACCTGAGCTTCCTCTCCCTGAATGGCCTGCAGGTCTTTGGCTCCCGTTGGGAGAAAAACAAGATGAAGGAACCATATTGTTTTTTCAAAGCCCATACCATCACGAGGCTGGACAGGGTTAAGATCACTGTGTTGGTGCGTAATGAATCACTGCCCCCTGCTGATATTATATATTTGTTGTCTAGGTCTTGTACAGTACTCTCTCCTTTGGTAAAGTTTGATCATACTAGGGGGGTCTGGGGTGGTGCCTATTCGGCCTTTGTGAGGTTACACCAGGTAGGGGCTGAGACTAGACACATACCTTCCGCCGCTTACATTGGCCGTGATCGGCTCCAGTGTTTTTACCCTGGGCAACCCAGAACCTGTCATAAGTGTGGTGACTTTCGTCACCTCAGTAGCGATTGTGGGGTGATTAAATGTGCTTTGTGTGGCCAGTTGGGGCATGGGTCCCAGGAATGCAGCAAGGTCAGGTGTAATCTTTGCGGTACAGTTGGTCATCCCTACAGTCGATGCCCTAAGGCTTCGCATAATTATAGTGCAGGGGTGGAAGAAGTGGTGCCGGAGGTTGGTCCTGGTCGTGAAAGTAGCGTACCAGTTACTGTGCAGCATCAGGACATCTCGAAGAGAATAGAAGATGGTGGGAAAGAGAAGGTTCAGCCTGAAAAGGGGGAGGCATCCTTTCAGATCGTCAATAAAGGGAGGAGGAGGAAGCCTAAAAAAAAGGAGGCAGATTTTATTTGCTCAAATAGGTTTGATGTCCTGTCTTCTTCTGATGATGAAGAAGAGGGGGAGGTGGTCATGGTTGGGGGAAAAGAATTAGTTTTTGTCCCAAATGTCTCAAAGAATAGAAAGCCAAAGCAGGCCTCTAATCTGTCAGTTGCTGGGAAGGAGGTTGTAGCTAAGGATAAACAGGGAAAAATGGGACAAGGTAAAGCCCAAAGCAAAACTAAGCACTTGGAAAGAAATGGTTCTCAGGGGGAGCTGGAGTGGGACCCTGTGGGGATAGAGTTGAGCCAGGCTGTAGGATCCCTGTTAGATGTGGTTGAAGTAGCTCAGTGTCCAGAAGGGGAAGTCCCTCATTCTTCAGATGAGGTGTTGGTGGTTGATGAAACTCCTGGGTCCCCTGGTGGGGGTGGTCCCGGAGGCGGCTCCTTTATTAGTACCCCAAATGCTCCTGATCCGGATCCTCCCCCGGACGAGGTGGTAAAGGTGGAGGGGTGTGTTGTTGGGGAGGGGATTGGTAGGAAGGGGTCCGAGAGTCTACTTAGTGCGACTGTGGTCCCTGTTGCTGATCGTGTGAGTGAGGAGGAGGGGGAGGAGGAAGAGATCTCCCTGTCTGACGAGGATGCTATCCCTTTTGGGGTGGCATGTAAAAGAGTTGGATCCTCGGATGAGGACTCTAAAAGACAAGCAAAGAAAAAGTGAATGGGATCCTACTTCTATAATCCAAGAAACATGGATCCCCAACCTATGCGATGTGCCACCACTAATGTGGCTTCCGTGTTTTCCGAAAGTGCTCGTTTCTTGGCCTTTGATTTTTTCAACACGGTTGATGTTGATTTTTTATTTTTGCAGGAGACCAGGATAGGTGACCTGGCCACACTTCATCGGGCCAAGGGTCAGTGGAGGCATGGGCCTTCCTTCTGGTCTCTTGCGGCCGAGCCGTACGGTGGGTTGCCAGTGCTTTTTACTGATATGGTAAACGTGCACAGGATTATAGAATTACAGGTAGGTAGGTGCATGGTTTTGGATGTCAACCTGAGAGGACATGGCCTGAGATTAATAAACATCTATGGGCCCCAAACAGCTTGGGACAGGAAATGTCTTTTCAGGGAGATAAAACCGTTTCTCTTTACGGCTCGGCAGATCATCTTTGGCGGTGATTTTAACACCGTCATTAGGCCAAAAGATAGGGGAGTCACAAAGATGACCCTGGGCTATGATTCCAATTTTTTAGTTAGCATGATTAGAGAGGCTGGTCTGGTCGATGTGCATATTCGCCATTTCCCAGACCTCACTGGTTTCACCTATCATTGTGGTAGCCGTAGGTCTAAGATAGATAGGTTTTTTGTTAAGGAGTCCTCGAAAACTTTGCCTCCTGAGACAAAGCCAGTAGAGTTCTCCGACCACGTTTTTCTGTGTGTTGCTTTGAACGTCTCAGAAACCCCTCAGAAAGGGCGGGGCCTTTGGCGTTTGAATTCCGGGCTCCTGAAGAAGGAGAGAGTTAGACAGTCCTTTAGAGACTTTTTTCAACTGCAGGAAACACTTCTGGAGGCTGGTTGGAGTAGATCTGAGTGGTGGGAGGAGTGTAAAAAGAGGACTCAAAGGTTTTTTCAAAGGCTGGTAGCCAGGAGAAACTTGACAAAAAGATGTATCTACCAAAGCCTGAGAAAGGAACTAGATTTCTTGATCTCTGGGCGTGGGGATTGTGGGGAAATCTCCCGGGTGAAGGCGAGAGAATATCAGTATGATCGTCTGGCTTCTTTGATTTTGGAGAGGGATTATGGAAAATACCACTCGCCTGATCCCTACCAGAGTTGCAGAAAATCAGTTGATTTGAGGGAGGTCCGGGGCCTGTTTGATGACCAGGGTACTCTTCATGGAGACAGGGAGGGTATTTTGGGAGTCATCAGGTCTTATTACTCCGACCTTTTGTCTGAGCAGCCACTCATTAGAGAGAGGATGGATCGGTTCCTGGGGGAGACACCTGGGCTTGAGCAGCTTGATCCTTCTTTTGACTCTTTGGGGAATGATGTGACAGTGGAGGAGGTCAAGAAGGCTATAGACGGTTTGTCTATAAAAAAAAATCTCCAAGCCCAGATGGGTTAACATCTGAATTTTTTAAAGTTTTCTCAGACATCTTGGCTCCTCGTCTTGTAGAGGTATTTAATGAAAGCCTGGGTGAGGGAGTGCTCCCTCCCTCTATGAGATCCTCTGCTCTCATATTATTGTCTAAAGGTAAGGACCCAGCCTGTATTGAGAATTGGCGCCCCATCGCTCTTCTCAATACGGACAGAAAGATTCTGGCAAAGGTACTCTTTAATCGGCTGATGGAAGTTTCCGGGCTGTTACTTTCCCCCGTCTCAGCATTGCACTGTAAAGGGTCGAAGCACCTTTAGTGCTGTCCTTGGCATCCGGGAGGCCGTGGAGCAATGTCGTGCTGAAAAATGGGGTAAGTATTTGCTGGCATTGGACCAGTCCAAGGCTTTTGACCGGGTTAATCATCAGTACCTGTGGGCTGTGCTGGAAAGGTATGGTTTTCCAGTAAGGGTGGTAGATTGGCTACGTGTCATTTACAATCAGGCTGAGAGCTTCCCGCTTGTCAATGGTTGGGTTGGGCCCACGTTTTCGGTTGACTCGGGTGTCCGTCAGGGGTGTCCCCTGAGCCCCCTTCTGTACGTATTCGCAATTGACCCCTTTGTGCGGAGGATTGAGTGCGGTACTGTTGCAGGGGTGCAGCTGGGCCTTGGGCTACCACTGAGGGTGGCGGCCTACGCGGATGACGTTACTGTGGTCGTGTCGTCTGTGGCAGAGGCGTGTGACATGGAACGTCTTATCTGCGAGTATTCTGAGGCTTCGTGCTCCAGGATCAATCAGGACAAGTGTGAAGCTTACTGGATGGGGGAGGAAGGTGACGAGTTTGCCCTTCCGGATAGTCTCCCCCGCGCCAGTCCAGAGATAAAAGTTCTAGGTATTAAATTTGGCCGTGGTGATTATGCCACTCAAAATTGGGATAAGAGGCTGGAAGATGCTACTAGAAAGGTGCAGTCCTGGAGAGTGTGGCAGCTCTCTTTCAGGGAAAGGGTTGATTTGTGCAAAACCTACTTGGTTCCGCTTTTCTTGTATTTCAGTTATGTGTGCTTTTTGCCACAATCTTTGTGGACCAGGATGTATTCTTTATTCTTCCTGATGTTATGGGGGAATAGAATGAATCTGGTCAAGAGAGGAATTACCTACAGATCGAGGGAACAAGGGGGGCTGTGTATGGTCAACCCTGTAGTGTTTTTCGCTACAACTTTTTTAAAGCTAAATCTAGGGAGTTTGTTTCTAGAAACTCCCCCTCGATGGGTAGAAAGTTTTAGGGCCTGGGTGTCTCCCTTCCTCGGGTTATGGATGGATGGTGGCCGAGTAAAAACCCTTGGAGTCCGGCATGGCTACCTCCCGATCTGCGTTATACTGTGCTTGAAGATGACAAGGCTTTGGGGGCTGGAGGTGGGTGAAGTCAAAAACTTCTCTAGAAGGGAGTTGGAGAGAAGAATTTTACAGACTCACTTCTATGCTCCACTGTCGTTAAGGGACTGCTCAGATGGGTTGTCTCTGATTAATTCTCAGAGAATCCCACTGAAGTTCAGAGATATTGCCTGGCTTTCCTTCCAAGGGAGACTTTGTGTGCAGGGTAATCTCAAGTGTCGAAGTGTCGATGATCGTGGTTGCCCACGTGAGGAATGTCTAGGGGAGGAGGAGACAATGGACCACTTCCTCCTTGAGTGTCCCTTCAATATAAATGTTTGTCAAGCGGTTTCAAGGGCCTTATGCATCCCGTGCCTTTCGGGGCATAGTTACCCTGAGTGGGTTTATGGGACGTTCAAAGGGTATAAAGGATATGATTTAACCACAATTTTTTTAGTTAGTTTAGCAGTTAGGTTTCACATATGGGGTGCACGGTGTCAGGATTCCCTCAGAGCAAAGGTCCTCCCCTGTGAAGTGGTGGTGGGAAATATTCTACACGAGATTAGGGGGATGATGGATATGGACAGGAGGAGGTTGGATGCTGTCGAGTGGTCCAGGCTCTGGCGCCACTTGAAACCCCCTTGAGTGGGTAGCAGAAATCCTTTTCTTGTTCATCTTTTGGCTTTCTGTTCTTCACCTCCCCGTAGATTTTCTTTTTCTGGTTCTTTTGTTGATACGGTTTACATGTGGCTAAAAGGTTTCATTCATTTTTTCATTGCTTCTGGTTATGATGTGTATTGTTTGTATAGTTGGTTGGTTTTGTCTAGTTGATATATGTTAAGCTGTACTGGCAGTATGTACAGCCATACAAGCTTTGTTGATTTCTGTTTGGTTAGCTAGACAACAATTCAGTGTATACTGTGTGTCTTGTTTTATGAATTTTACCAAATTTATATAATATATGTTGCAATTTTCTTAATAAAAAGATACCCACTTGTATTTTATTTGGCCCAACGCTGTTTTGGGCATGAAATACACTTGCAAAGTGGGCACACACATCATATTTTGCCATTTTGAAAAAGTAGCTGTAGTTTTGCAAGGGTTAACTAGTCTTGGGCCACAAATTTGAAACCTGAAATCAACAGAGAGTGGTCACTTACATATCACCCACTTGTATTTTGCCTGGCCCAATGCTGTTTTGGGCATGAAATACACTGGCAAAGTGGGCACACACACCATATTTTACCATTTTGAATAAGTAGCTGTAGTTTTGCAAGGGTTAACTAGTCTTGGGCCACAAATTTGACCCCTGAAATCAACAGAGAGTGGTCACTTGCATGTGACCCATTTGTATTTTGCCTGGCCCAACACTGTTTTGGGCATGAAATACACTGGCAAAGTGGGCACACACACCATATTTTACCATTTTGAATAAGTAGCTGTAGTTTTGCAAGGGTTAACTAGTCTTGGGCCACAAATTTGACACCTGAAATCAACAGAGGGTGGTCACTTACATATCACCCACTTGTATTTTGTTTGGCCCAACGCTGTTTTGGGCATGAAATACACTTGCAAAGTGGGCACACACCATATTTTGCCATTTTGAATAAGTAGCTGTAGTTTTGCAAGGGTTAACCAGTCTTGGGCCACAAATTTGAAACCTGAAATCAGGAGTTTGCAATACAGGCTCTGCGCACAAAGCTTTTCTTAAATTCTGCAAAGTAGTCTCTGCGGGCCTAGGGGTTAATTCAGACTGCATCACTGCAGTCTGAATTACTTTGTGGAGTGCGCCCTGCGCGGGCGCACTCCGGGAGCCCAGTGAGATTCTATCAGCATCTCAGTGCTTCGATCGCCTCTGCCTGATTGACAGGCAGAGTCGGTCACGTGGTGGGAAGGGGCATGCCACCGTCTTTAGATCCACGGTCCGGACAACAGAGGCCTGTCTGGACCGTTGGGGGGTGGTCCGAGACAGCTGCGTGGTGTTACACACAGCCTCTGCGACCCGGGATGTGGCGAGTAGCGGACTGCCAGCGTGCAGGAGCTTCGTTTGCAGGGAGTTACTCATCAGGTACAAAATCATCGACACCGTGCAATGGTTTTGTACCTGTGCAAGGGGGGGGGGGGGTGCATATGGCCAGTCATGCGGGGTGGACTAGCCCTGTGCTGGGCATCCACCCGCATATCAGAGTACATGATTGTAGATGTGCTACATTTAGCACATCTGTGACTAGATCTTGTCTGGGGACTGTTTCCTCAGACATTCAGTGAATGATGCTGCCCTGTGGCAAATTCGCACAGGAACCTACGCAGTGGCGGAACAAGACCATGGTGGGCCCAGGTGCAACAAAATGCGTTGCCCCAGCCCCCCCAAGATCCAAAACATGTGTGTCAAAAAATAGGGCATGGTCTAATTGAAAAGGGGTGTGGGCACACAATAGTACCACCAATTCAAATTATGCCACACAGTAGTGCAACCTTATTACATTACACCGATTTACATTACATTACACTGAACAGTAGTACTCCTTATATACGTTACGCTACACAGTAGTGCTCCTGAAACACGTTATGCCACACAGTACTGCTTCTTATACGCATTACGCCACATAGTAGAGCTCCTTCTACACGTTACGCCACACAGTAGTGCTCCTTATACACATTACAACACACAGTAGTGCCTCTTATACATGTTACGCCACACAGTAGTATTCTTAATATACGTTATACAACACAGTAGTGCTCCTGATACACGTTACTCCACCCAGTACTGCTCCTTATACATGTTACGCAACACAGTAGAGCTTCTTATACACGTTACAACACACAGTAATGGTCCTTATACACTTTACGCCACACAATAGTGCTCCTTATACACGTTACGCCACACAGTGGTGCTTCTTATAGACGTTACACCACACAGTAATACCCCTTATACAGGTTACGCCACACAGTAGAGCTCCTTATACACATTACGCCACACAGTAGAACTCCTTTTACACGTAACGCCAATATAGTAGGCACTACGGTAAAGTTTTAGGGTTAGGCTGCTGGGGGGGGGGGGGGGGTGAGGCACTGGGGTGGTGGCTGGGGTTAGGCTGTGGGGAGGGGAAAAGGTTAAGGTTAGCTACTAGGGAAAGGTTTAGGGATAATGGGGAAAATACTTACCAGAACACTGCTGAGACATCGCCAATGCAATGTGATCCAGAAAAGGCACTGCTGTCACCGGTATAAAGTACGAAACTGCTATATCACAAGGTACTGTTTGTTGACAGTTCTTCATGTCGACATAATGAATATCAATATGATAACTGTCGGCCAATTGTATCCAACTCCCACAAAAACTCAGGAGACTTCTCACTGTATAAAGATGGGACAATTCCTTTGTACAAGGATACACAAGGCCCATGGAGACAGATGCCCACACTATGCATCATGCAGCCAGCAGCAGCACATGCACCCTGGGTGACAACACATGACCCTGTGCCTGGCTGCCTTAGTGCGGTCACTCTATGCTGTGCTGTATGTTATATGTCACTGCACAGTCACCATTACTATTTGCAGAGGGACCAGCTTACTGTAACAACCCCGCCCACCACCTCCCAATCTCCGCCCCCTCAATGTAGGCTCCGCCTCTTCGAGGTCCGCGATTCTGAGTTTGCAGGATGAAATGTACAATTAGAAAAATGTATAATAAAATAAAAATAAATAAACACAGCTGCCTGACCGCCTTACAAGGAATGCTGCTGCACTACCTCAGATACTCTACAGTTTAGCCGCATGGTCACGTGATGCTCCGGCTCCGGTAGCAAAAAGAAACAGCTGGGCTGCCCGTGAATGAGAGGGGAAGATGGCCCCTTCTCCTTCTCCAGACTCCTCCACTGCATCCTCCTCCCCCTCTGGCCAGACTGCAGCTCTGCACACCAGCTTAGCCTCATTCTGTTAAGGGGAACCGGCGGCTTGCAGCGCGCCGGCAGGTGGCATGTAATCAGTCAGTCTGACTTATTGTAGTGCCTCTGGCTGTGGGCCCCTTCATCGTGGAGGGGCCCTGGTGCATTGCACCGGTTGCACCGCTGCAAGTTCCATCCCTGAACCTACGATAATAGCCCATCAACCCGGGGCATAGGATAGGAATCAAACCGAGGAACTTTAACTTTCTGAAGTCATTACAGAATCTCAAAGCTCCAAAAGGCTTGGGCTCTAAAAAAAAATGGGATTATTCCATTCACTGTTTGACTACTCTATGACCTCCAAGCGCCGCATCACTTCCAGTTCCCGTTTTACTGCTGCCTGTTGGGCTTCAGATATACAATATGGCCTTTGTTTTGTCACCCCCCCGGGTGGAGTAACATTGTCATGCTGTATGATTTGAGTTTCCCCCAGGAGGGCAGAGAACACAACCTGGTACTGTGCTACTAAGTTTACCACTTCTTGTTTCTGGCTAGGACTCAAAGTTACTTCAGTAGGCACCTGACATTCTGGGGTTTTCATGGCCACTAAAGAGGGATGACTTGCACTTTCCAAGGCTTCAACAAATTCACATGGTAGACGTTTACCTCTTTCCTTCTACCTTCCTGCCATACCTAGACACAAGTATCAGTACCTTGTTGCCCCTATTGAGAGTCCGGTTGACAGCAGCAACGCCATGACTGCGTTTTTGATCCTGTTGAGCTCTTACCATATGCTTGGTCAGAAGTGGCGCAATTTGTCTTAGACAGCCAGACAATTGGGACACAAACTGAACGATGTTAGGCTCTTGGGACGGGATCAGTACTAAATCCCGCTGGACGGGATCCCGGCGGTTGAAATACCGATGCCAGGATTTCGACCACACAATCCCGGCAGAACGCAGCCCCTTGCGGACTCGATTCGCTCGCCACGCTGCAGGCACGGTGCCTTGCTATGCTCGGCACACTTTTATATTCTCCCTCTATGGGTGTCGTGGACACCCACGGAGGAAGAATATGTCGGGATTGTGCCGTTCGGGGTTCGGCGTCGGTATTTCGACCGCCGGGATTCCGTCCAGCGGGATCTTGACC
This sequence comes from Pseudophryne corroboree, assembly GCF_028390025.1. Lineage (NCBI taxonomy): Eukaryota > Metazoa > Chordata > Amphibia > Anura > Myobatrachidae > Pseudophryne > Pseudophryne corroboree. The sequence goes on from NC_086446.1 coordinate 607,677,423, forward strand.
GCATCCCCTTGGGACAATTGCTGCTCCCACCCATCTTTTAATAGATCTAGTATCCCTCTGCGTTGTCTACCATAGAGGAGTTTGAAGGGTCTAAACCCCATACAGCCTCTATATAAATAAAGGATAATAATAATAATAATAATAATAATAATAATAATAATAATAAAAAAAGAGGCTTGGGGTACCTCTCAAACTGCCAACATTAGCTAAGGTAAGAGTAGGTCCTAATCTCGCTTCTCCTGTGACACTGCCCTTTTCATCATCTGCATAAGGGTTCTGTTAAAGCATTCAACCAAGCCGTCTATCTGCTGGTAGTAAACCGAAATGGTAATTCTATCCACCTTTAACAGGCGACACAGGTATTCCATTAATTTAGACACAAAAGGGGTACCTTAGTCGGTCAGGACCTCTATTGGTATTCCTAGACGGGTATACAGCATCAAGAACTCCCGGACAATAGTGCTAGATTTCATGTTACATAGTGGTATGGCCTCCGGGTACCCGGTGGAGTAGTCCACCGTCAGCAATATATACTGATGCCCATGATCCAATTTTTCTACTGGCCCTATCAGATCTATAAAAATTGACTCAATAGGCATGGAAATTATAGTCAGGAAAACCAAGGGCGCCCTAAATTCTGTCTGGGGTGATTCTTTTGGTACACTGGGCATTCCTGACAATATTTTTTTACTGCAGCATGAATGCCTGGCCAGGAGAACCATAGCTGGATACGCTGGAGAGTTTTCCTCTCCCCTAAATGGCCACCCCATAAATGCATGTGAGCCGCCTTCAATACCAGCTGCTCGTGTTTTCGGGGAAACAGCAACTGGTCTACCCTTTTACCTTGCAAATAAGTTACAAGGTAAAACAAATTGTTTTTCACATAAAGTAAGGTACACCTTCAGGTGGTAAAGCAGAGTTTACCTTACCGTTTACCTTACCATTTACCACTACCACATTTTAAAAAGTATTGGACAAGTTGCCATCGTTATGTTGATCTCGCCTAAAGTCCTGCAAAGACACTCTTTCGCAAATGGGGGACTAATGTGTCTCAATCTCACTGGCAAGAGAGGGCTTTACAGTCATACAACCTTGGCTTCCAGTAGATCTTGGCCCCTGCGACAGCTTAACCTTTGTCTGTCTGCCAATGTCATGCCAGGTAACAAACTCCTGCAACAGTGGGAAGTCCTGGCCCAGGATTAGTGGATAAGGAGGTTTGGAAGCTACTGCGACTACCATTTTTACTGGTCTTACTTTAATCACCACCGGCAGGTTGCACTCATGGGCATTCTTCTATGTCACCAAGTATACATAGCATCTTTACCAGAAGCACAACCTGGCCAGACCCGGGAAGAACCAGGTTAGCAGAGATGATAGACAATTCATTGCCAGTATCAACCAAGGCCCAGATATCCCAGCCTTCAATCTGTACCATCAGATGAAATGGTATTTTCAGCTGGGGGGAATAATTCCAGGCGCCATACTGAATACAGGTTGTGCTGTTTTCCCTGAGCTGCAATCCACTAGCTCACCCTGCTTTAGGAAGTACAGCTGTGCATGACTGGGCTCTCTGCACTCAAAACATGACTGGAGACGGGCTGTTTGGTTTAACAATGGGGATCTGGGTATTGGGCTTAGGTACTGGCTGTAACCCTTGCTTGGCTTTATTTAAATTTCCCAGGGTCAGGTACCTCTCAATCACCACTGCTAGCTCCTCAATTGTCTGGGGGTCAGCCTGCAAAGGCCCAGTGTTTTACACCACGGTCTAATACCCGTATAGCCTGGTCTAGAGCCATCACTTCCACTACCCACTGAGAAGAGTTTTTATCTGTCTGTAACCAGGTTTTACTCAGTTTGGCCAATTATGCCAGTTTGACCACTGGAGGCTCAGATGGGTTCAGCTCCAACTCATAATATTCTTGGGCTTTGCTGGGACCCATCACCCCAATCCTGCTGAGTATAGCTTCCTTCAAGCAAGGATAGGAGCTGACTTCAGACAACTTTAACTCAACATAGGCTCTCTATGACTCCCCTGTGTGATAAGGAGCTAATCTAACCCTTGATTTCTGGTATCAAATATGTCGCCCAAGACTAGTTAACCCTTGCAAAACTACAGCTACATATTCAAAATGGTAAATTATAATATGGTGGTTGTGCCCACTTTCCCAGCGTATTTCATTCACAAATCAATGTTGGGCCAGGCAGAATACAAGTGGGTGATATGTAAGTGACCAAATTCTGTTGATTGCAGGTCTCACAATTGTGTCCCAAGACTAGTTAACTCTTGCAAAACTACAGCTACTTATTCAAAATGGTAAAATATGGTGTGTGCACTAGTGATGAGCGGATTCGGTTTTACTCGGTTTTACTCGGTTCTCAAAACCGAATCTTATTGGCTATCCAAAACACGTGACATCAGTGAGCCAATAAGATTCGGTTTTGAGAGCCGAGTAAAACCGAGTAAAACCGAATCCGCTCATCACTAGTGTGCACACTTTGCCAGTGTATGTCATGCCCAAAACAGCATTGGGCCAGGCAAAATACAAGTGGGTCATATGTAACTGACCACCCTCTGTTGATTTCAGGTGTCAAATTTGTGGCCCAAGACTGGTTAACTCTTGCAAAAACTACAGCTACTTATTCAAAATGGTAAATTATGGTGTTTGTGCCCACTTTGCCAGTGTATTTCATGCCTAAAACAGCGTTGGGCCAAACAAAATACAAGTGGGTCATATGTAAGTGACCACGCTTTGTTGATATCAGGTGTCAAATTTGTGGCCCAAGACTAGTTAATCCTTGCAAAACTACAGCTACTTCTTCAAAATGGCAATTTATAAAATGGTGTTTGTGCCCACTTTGCCAGTGTATTTCATGTCCAAAACAGCGTTGGGCCAAGCAAAATACAAGTGGGTCATATGTAAGTTAACACCCTCTGTTGATTTCAGGTGTCAAATTTGTGGCCCAAGACTGGTTAACCCTTGCAAAACTACAGCTACTTATTCAAAATGGTAAAATATGGTGTGTGCCCACTTTGCCAGTGTATTTCATGCCCAAAACAGCATGGGGCCAGGCAAAATACAAGTGGGTGATATGTAACTGACCACCTTCTGTTGAGTTCAGGAGTCACATTTGTGGCCCAAGACTAGTTAACCCTTGCAAAACTACAGCTACTTATTCAAAATGGTAAAATATGGTGTGTGCCCACTTTGCCAGTGTATTTCATGCCCAAAACAGCGTTGGGCCAAACAAAATACAAGTGGGTGATATGTAAGTGACCACCCTCTGTTGATTTCAGGTGTCAAATTTTTGACCCAAGACTCATTAACCCTTGCAAAACTGAATGATCTGAATAAGAAGCTGGAGTTCGAATAAGAAGTGAATAAGAAGCTATAGCTTGAATAAGAAGTGAATAAGAAGCTGGCCGAATAAGAAACTAACTTCAGCCTCGTGAGGGGGTTGTGTATTATGTAATGTGCTGGGTGTAATATGGGGGAGGGGGACTGTGTGTAATGTGCTGGGTGTAATATGGGGGAGGGGGACTGTGTGTAATGTGCTGGGTGCAGAGCCGGCCCTAACCAATATGATGCCCTAGGCAATATTTTGGCTGGTGCCCCCTAGCACCACCGCTAGGTCCGCCTCTGACCCTGCGCCCTTTTCCCAGGATCCATAGCAGTCCTTTTTTTGTTTTCCTACCCCCTGTAATTTAAATAAGAACAGTGTGCACATTCAGCACACAGCCCAAAAAGGTATGAGTTTTTGTTGGCAAGGGGCACGGCCACACATTAGTACCCGCAATTCAAATTATGCCTCACAGTAGTGCAACTTTATTCACAATTTATCATACGATAGTGTCCCTTATTCACATTACATCACACAGTAGTACCAATTTACCTTATATACGTTACTTCTCACAGTAGTGCCCCTTATTCACATAATATCATACTGAATCGCTCCTTATTCACATTACACCACACCATATTGCTCTTTATTCTCATTACACCACACCATATTGCTCCCTATTCACATTACACTGTACCATATTGCTCTTTATTCACATTAGACCACACAGTAGTGCCCTTTCTATACATTACGCCACACAGTAGAGCACCTTAAGCACATAATGCCACACATTGGTAATGCATTTATACACATATTACCACACAGTAATGCCCCTTACACATATGACACACATTATTAATGTCCTTATAAACATAACGCGCCTTACACATTATGCCAACCCTTTTTAATGCCCTTATACACATAATGTCCCTTACACATATGCCGCACATTATTAGTGCCCTTATACACATAATGACACACATAGTGCCCCTTACACATATGTTACACATTATTAATACCCTTATACAAATAATGACACGTATAGTTCCTGGCGTGAGTCAACTGGCAGCTCTGCTAATGTCGGGTGCCTATTTTTTATGAAAATGCATCTTATTTGCATTGCTATGTGGCTAGGATGCACAAGCAGCTTCTGCTGATGAAAATGATATGCAGCATGCCTATATTCTGTGCGCGACTGTGGCTGTATCTGCATACGAAATGCTACACACAGAATATAGCCATGCCGCATATCATTTTAATCAGCAGAAGCTGCTTGTGCCCCTAGACATACCAGATGCCCTAGGCAATTGCCTAGTTTGCCTATGCCTAAGGCCGGCTCTGGCTGGGTGTAATATGGGGGAGGGGGACTGTGTGTAATGTGCTGGGTGTAATATGGGGAGGGGGGCTGTGTGTAATGTAATATGCTGGGTGTAGTATGGGGCTGTGTATGACATACTTACCTAGATTGTAAGTCTCTTCTCCGGGAGAAGCCCGGAGAGGAGACGCTGCAGGTGTCTTCGGGGGGCGGGGCTGGACTGTGACATCACTAAGCCCCGCCCCGCATCGGGAAATGCCGCGATTCGCGGGTCCGCGGGAAGGGGGCGGGGCTAAAATGACGCGATTTGCGTCATTTTAACCCCTTCTCCACCCGACGGACCCGCGAATGCGGGAGGTTATCTCTCCATCCTGCTCGCATCACTAGGTAGACCTGCCCACTCTTCCGGGGGTGCGAGGGGCTACCCCAAAAAGCGTGAGCCTCCCGCAGCTTCCGGGAGAGTAGGTAAGTATGGTGTATGATGAGGAGCTGGGTGTAATATGGGGTATGGGACTGTGTATGATGTGAGCTGGGTGTAATATGGGGGAGGGGGTTGTGTATAATGTAATGTGCTGGGTGTAATATGGGTGAGTTGTGTATAATGTAATGTGCTGGGTGTAATATGGGGGAGGGGTGTGTATAATGTAATGTGCTGGGTGTAGTATGGGGGAGGGGGTTGTGTATAATGTAATGTGCTGGGTGTATTAAGTGGGAGGGGGCAGTGCATAATGCAATGTATTCTGGTGCTGTATGTACTAGGTGTAATGTGTATGTGGGTGTAGTGGGTGTATGTATACACACACACACACACACACACACACACACACACACACAGTGCTGAAAGTGGGCCGGTATGCACTGGTATGGCATACCGGCACTTCGAGCACTGACTGCCGCATCTTTTCAAATTCGTCACTATTAACGCGCCAATTGGAGCTCTTGTACCAGCAGCCAATCGGGAGCAGCCACTCCTGATTGGATGCTGGTCTGCGGCAGATTTGAAATAGTTGCGGTCATAGGTGTACCATGGGGGTCATTCCGAGTTGTTCGCTCGGTAAATTTCTTCGCATCGCAGCGTTTTTCCGCTTAGTGCGCATGCGCAATGTTCGCACTGCGACTGCGCCAAGTAAATTTGCTATGCAGTTAGGAATTTTACTCACGGCTTTTTCATCGTTCTGGTGATCGTAATGTGATTGACAGGAAGTGGGTGTTTCTGGGCGGAAACTGACCGTTTTATGGGAGTGTGTGAAAAAACGCTACCGTTTCTGGGAAAAACGCGGGAGTGGCCGGAGAAACGGAGGAGTTTCTGGGCAAACGCTGGGTGTGTTTGTGACGTCAAACCAGGAACGACAAGCACTGAACTGATCGCAGATGCCGAGTAAGTCTCGAGTTACTCAGAAACTGCACAGAGATGAATCTTTCGTTCGCAATTTTAAGATGCTAAGATTCACTCCCAGTAGGCGGCGGCTTAGCGTGTGCAAAGCAGCTAAAAGCAGCTTGCGAGCGAACAACTCGGAATGAGGGCCCATAGCTGCTCCGAAGGCCGCTGCCCTCAGCCTCCTCCTCCTCACTGCCGCCCACAGCTGCCTCCTCTGCACCGTCGATAAACACAGCCTCCTCATCCTCCACACCGCCGACCACACACTCCTCCGCTCATTAACCAATCTTACCCTGCTGCCTTTCTCTCTCCCTACTGTATGTCTTTGCTGTCCTCTCCCTATGTCTCTCCCTGTCTCTCTGTCACTCTCCCTGTCCCTACTGTATGTCCCTGCTGTCACTCTCCCTGTCCCTGAATTTTGGCTCATTCCGTATGGATTGTGGCTCATACTGTGTAGCATAATGTGAATTTCGGCTCATACTGTGTGGCATATGTGAATTTCGGCTCACACCGTGTGGCATAATGTGGCTGTGTGTGATATATATATATATATATATATATATATATATATATATATATATATATATATATATATATATATAATCCTGCACCAGTGTTTATAGATTTTTGTTTTCTCAGTCACTTAATGTGCACAGTAGATTAAATTAATGTACCTTGCACTTATATTGTTGCTTTTTTTCTAATTCTTTTTTTTTTACTGCTTTGTGTACTATAGTTTTCACCTGCCATTGCAGGACACACCCCTAATTGCAATAAATACACCCATCGGCGGAACTAGACACACCCCTTGGGCGGAGCTCGACACCCCCCTGCACGGCGCATTCTGCTGCCACCTGGAATCTCCCTGAAACTAGTTTTCAAAAGTAGGCAAGTATGCTATACTCACCTGCTCCAATGGAGCGACCGCCCGCCAGCGCCCACTGCTCACTTCCGCGTCGCATAGCCCTGATGTCACAGTGCCCCGTGCAGCAGGGGAGTTACCATGGAGACGCGCTAAACGCATTCTCTCCTCCATATCTGTGAAAACACATAATGACACATCACAATACGTTGTACTTATAAAACTAACAGTGCTAATATAAATGCTAAATAGCACATGAAAAAATATATAAAAGACATATAATACTAATGAGACAAGCATGTGTTTCTGGGTGGCCCATATGATGTACCAGCCTAGTATGTACGAAAAGAACTTAGGTGATCCATTCATATGTCACTTATAAACTAAATGTCACAGAAACTGTTCCTCTGCCAAACCACCTACCAAAAAATGTCATAGGTCCACCATATCAAATGGTTATGACTAATTAACCCCGGGTCTAGGTCACATAAAACACTGTAACCCCAGGTTTTCATTTAAACCCCTAGGGGACAGTGTACCCAGTGTACATATCCACCAAGACTCTTTTTTGTAAAAGAAGTCTATCCCTATTACCCCCACGTAAAGAAAGGGGAACATGGTCAATAAGTATGGCCCTAATACTCGCAACACCATGTTTAAATACCAGACAATGGTGTGCAAAAGGCTGGACACTACTATTCTTTTCATGTGCTTTCTTGATGGCACTTCTATGCAGCGCCATCCATTCTCAAAATTGTCGTATGGTCTTGCCAACATAGACAAGACCACATGGACACGTGAGCAAATATACAACATGTGTGGTAGTACAAGTAAGTCGATGTTTAATAGATAGCTTTCTACCTGTAAGAGAGTGGTTAAACGTGGTACCAGTGATAAGAGTGTTACAAGTAGCACAACCTACCAGTGTCGGAATGGGGCATAAAGGAACCACCATGCAGTGGTAGGGGCCCATGTTTAGGGGTGTGGTCAGTCTCCAGAGGGGGTGTGGCCAGCCGCTACATTGGTTTGCTTAACCATTAGTGAGTGCATGGGCTGGGCCCCTTGACAAATATATAAATACTGCTTGTGCGTGCATGATAATGTACCAGATAAATATTGGCAATGCACTGTAGAGAATACATCATAGTCCTGTGCAGTATAAGGTAACATATGTATAATGTATAATTCAAGAACACAGTCTGGAACCTGATCCCTAGAGGAGGAGGAGGGCCCCCAGGCAGTGGGGCCCACCGGTGGTTTCCCCTGTACCCCTGTGGGCAAGTCCGACCCTGCAACCTAAGCACTTATAACAACCTGCCTTAGGTCTAAGAAAATGTGTTTGGTTCTGCTTAGTCAAGTTTATTATTACCTCTTGTATAACAGGGTAACAAACTGGTTGTCATAAAGGGGAGTGTTAATAAACTACCATGGGTCAACAAATATTCTACTACTACAGTACGTACCGTGAAGAAGGCCAAACAATTATGGCCTATTGTACAAACCGATACAGCATTATCTTGTCTATCTCACACCAGTTTGCTAGCCTGTTATACACGAGGTAGTAATATAGGTGACCACGTTGTCAAACTTGATGTTACAAACTTGACTAAGCAGAACCAAACACATTTTCTTAGACCTAAGGCAGGTTGTTATAAGTGCTTAGGTTGTGCTATTTGTAATACTCTTATCACAGGTAGCACGTTTAACCACCCTCTTACAGGAAGAAAGCTACCTATTAAACATCGACTTACTTGTACTACCACACATGTTGTATATTTGCTCACGTGTCCATGTGGTCTTGCCAATGTTGGCAAGACCATACGACAATTTTGAGAATGGATGGCGCTGCATAGAAGTGCCATCAAGAAAGCACATGAAAAGAATAGTAGTGACCAGACTTTTGCGCGCCATTGTCTGGTATTTAAACATGGTGTTGCGAGTATTAGGGCCATACTTATTGACCATGTTCCCCTTTCCTTACGTGGGGTGATAGGGATGGACTTCTTTTACAAAAAGAGTCTCAGTGGATATTTACACTGGGTACACTGTCCCCTAGGGGTTTAAATGAAAACCTGGGGTTACAGTGCTTTATGTGACCTAGACCCGGGGTTAATTAGTCATAACCATTTGATATGGTGGACCTATGACATCTTTTGGTAGGTGGTTTGGCAAGGGAACAGTTTCTGTGACATTCAGTTTATAAGTGACATATGAATTATAATTTAAAAAGAGTAAACACAGTTGTTGACAATAAATGGCTTCACCCAACCACTAACCATGAGTGAATGAAAAGTTTGTAAGTTATCATTCATATTCTCTGACAAATGGCCAGAAAATCGCAAATTCTGCTAGGATATGTAAACTTATGAGCACAACTGTGTGTGTGTATGTGTTTGTGTATATATATACAGTATATATATATATATATATATATATATATATATATATATATCATACATACACACAGTATATACACATTCGTGCACTTGACTTGAGAGCTCATTGTTATTCAGTTACAATACCCTTTATTAAATAAAGCATTTCAATATAATCAGGATTCAAACCTATAACCTATTGCATTCTAATCAAAACATCCTACTTATTGAGCTATTTGATCCTGCATAAAAAAATAGATTTCTAACAATATGAAGCTACTGGTACTTTGTAAAAAAAAATAAGCATTGCAATTAAGCAGATCTATGTAGTGTGGAGCCACACATCCAATACCTTGCAGCCGCACACTACATAGATCTGCTCAGCTGCAATGCTGATAATTTTTTCACAAAGTACAAGGTGAGCTTCAAATAGAATTCTGTAGCTTTCTATGTAAGGGCAGATACTGTAGCTCAATGAATAGAGTGTCTGACTACAATTCCACAAGCAATGGGTTTGAATCCCGGGTATGTCAGAATCCTGAAATCTAATAAAGGACATAGCAAAGAGCTCTCAAGTTAAATTCATGAATGATGTATAGGTATTAGCTTGTTTTCTTTAAACTTTTATTACTAGTCATTGCTGGGGGAGGGTTCATTGGAGTTTGGGTGTAATCAGTGTATTCACATGCTTGGTCCATTACTTAAAGAGCATGAGGAAGGCTTAGGCCGTAGGCTTGTGGGCCATTACTTCAAAGGACATTATTCAAAGGATAAATACAAATTTAAAAATAATTTCGACGTTACACCGACGTTAAACCGAAGGAAAACAAAAGGACAACAATCAATCCACAATCTGGACCACTGAAGGACAGCTTTCAAACAAATGGGAGTCCAGTTCCTCTACACATCAAACTACTCCAGCCTGAGTAACCCATACTTATAACTTAAATCTGTGTTAGGAACGCTGCAAGACCTTTCCACTTCATCCGCAACTACTCAAATTTATGGCTATAGCTTACCAAAACCATCTGAATTCTCACCTGTACCAATGTTATCTGTCTTTTTACACTATGAAAAGACATCCCCAATCTGCTCACTACAGCTCTCTCTTATGCAAACTCATGTATGTTTTTTGATGTAATGATTGGCTTGTAATTGGCATTGCATGTGTGGGGAAGTTGCACAGTGAAACATAGTTTATTATTGCATGCTCTCTGGTGTTTACCTCCTTTGATAATTTGGTCATTGTGGTCAGGTGTACTATATCTTTACATTTAGGGAGGTGTATTCATGGTGTAAAGGACACAGTGTGATTCCTGATTAGTTAAAAAAAAAAAAAAAAAAAATATATATATATATATATATATATATATATATATATATATATATATATCAAACACTGAGCAACATCCCCAAACAGGTAATTTCAACTTTAAACTTGTCATTTATTTTGTACAGTCTGGACATGGCTACTAATAACAAATGCACAGACAAAATTCTTAAAGCTATGTGTGCAAATGCTAGGAGCTTAGGAGACAAAATTCCAGAGCTAATTGCGATAATGACAAGGGATAACCTGGATTTTGTGGCAATTACAGAGTCATGGTGCAATGAAAATCATGACTGGGACATAGCTATACCAGGATACAATTTATTTAGGAAGGATAGAATAGGAAGAATAGGAGGAGGGGTAGCAATGTATGTGAAAAAAAGCATAAATGCTACTTTAATACAAAATATTGAAGACAAAACTGAGGCCCTTTGGGTCACCATAGAAACCGGGGAGAAGGATGTTATTCGCATTGGGGTGATCTATAAACCACCAGGCCAGGGGCAGGATTTGGACATGAACCTATTGTTGGACATCACTAAAATGGCTTTAAAGGGAGAAGTCATAATCATGGGAGACTTTAATTTACCTGATGTAAATTGGGAGGGGTCTTTTGCAAGTTCAGCTACAAGTGGCAAATTTCTACATTCCTTACAGGGAGCATCTCTCAAGCAATTTGTGATGGAGCCCACTCGCAAAGATTCAATATTAGATTTAATTCTTACAAATGGTGATAGGATATCCGACATATATGTGGGTGAGCACCTGGGATCCAGTGATCATCAAGCAGTATAGTTTAGTATAAAGACAGGATCCAACTCCTGTCACACAAAAACAAAGGTGTTGGATTTTAGAAATGCTGATGTTGCAAAAATGGGGAGATGTTTAAGTGATTCATTGGCGGACTGGTGGAACTTGGAAAGAGTGCAGGAGAGGTGGGAAAAACTGAAAAGTGCAATACTAAGTGCAACTGATCTTTGTATCAAAAGGGTTAGGAAAAGCACCAGGAAAAGGAAGCCAGTGTGGTTCACAAAAGAAGTATCAACTAGTGTGAAAGCAAAAAAGATGGCTTTTAGGAAATACAAACAGACTCAAAATAATAATGACAAAGAGGTGTATCTTGACAGACGGAAGGATGCTAAGAAAGTGATCAGACGTGCAAAGGCAGAAGCTGAGGAAAAAATGGCCCAGTCAGTAGATAAAGGGGGCAAAACTTTTTTTAAGTATATAAGTGAAAGGAGAAAATCAAATGGAGGAATAATAAGACTTAAGGCAGAGAGTGAGCATTTGGTGGAGGGTGACAAGGCAATAGCAGACCACCTAAATAATTATTTTTGCTCCGTATTTACTACAGAAGAAGGGATGGGGCCACAGTTAAGTTGCAAGGACATTCATAAAAATAAGGTAGTTGAAAGTACATTTACAGAGGAGAAGGTCCTAACAGAACTTTCACAACTAAAAGTGGATAAATCAATGGGACCAGATGGGATACACCCAAGGATACTCAAAGAGCTAAAAGATGTGCTGGTTACACCGTTAACAGAATTATTTAACCAGTCACTAAATACAGGTGCTATTGCAGAGGACTGGAAAAGAGCAAATGTAGTTCCACTGCACAAAAGTGGAAGCAAGGAAGAAGCAAGTAACTACAGACCAGTAAGCCTTACATCAGTAGTGGGGAAAGTAATGGAAAAACTATTAAAAGAAAGAGTTGTGGAATATCTTAAATCAAACCACTTACAGGATCCAAAACAGCATGGATTTACTGGTGGTAGATCATGCCAAACAAATCTTATTGACTTTTTTACTCTGTGACAAAAATAATAGATCAAGTGGGAGCTGTAGATGTGGCATATCTAGACTTTAATAAGGCATTTGACACTGTCCCACATCGCAGACTGCTAAATAAACTTGAAAGCGTGGGGGTGGATTATAAAACAGTTAAATGGATAAGAACCTGGTTGCAGGATAGGAAACACAGTTGTAGTTAATGGAGTGCAATCTATGGAGGGAAATGTTACCAGTGGAGTACCCCAGGGATCTGTACTTGGTCCAGTTCTCTTTAATATCTTTGTTGGTGACATTGCAGATGGTATTGAAGGGAAGGTATGCCTTTTTGCAGATGATACAAAGATATGCAACAGGGTAGACACACCGGGAGGGGTAAAACAAATGATTGATGACCTAGGTAGGCTTGAGAATTGGTCAAGAACGTGGCAACTACAGTTTAATGCTAAAAAATGCAAAATCATGCACTTGGGTCTCAAAAACCAAAGGCTAAATATAGTATCAAGGGTACTATAATGGAAACTACTGAGGAGGAAAGGGATTTAGGAGTCACTATTTCAAGTGACTTGAAGGCAGGAAAGCAATGCAACAAAGCAATGAGAAAGGCAAGTCAGATGCTTGGTTGCATAGGGAGAGGAATCAGTAGTAGGAAAAAAGAAGTGATAATGCCACTGTATAGGTCATTGGTGCGGTCCCATCTGGAATACTGTGTCCAGTTCTGGAGACCATGGCCAGTATTTACTAAAAATCCGAGTTTGGTCGATTTGTGTTTTTTTTTCTAAGTCCCAATCCGGGAATTTACTAAGCACCAATCTCGGCAGTGTCTGGTCTATTCGTAATGGTTTGAATGACAACGTCCCGAAATACGAATGAATAGACCATCGGTCAAACGCGGCTGTTATTTCATAGAATACGGCCATTCACTATTCATTCGTATTTGGGTGTTAGTTTCTGAGTGCTCAAGTGCGGGTCTGTTTTTTTTCGAATCGTTAAATAAAGCAGCAAGAAAATAGACCTGCTTTTTCTAGTCGAGTTTGGATAACCATGCACGGATCAGTGAGATCTGTGCTTGGTTATCTATGGGAAAGGGTCTGTTTAGTTTAAAATCAGAAAAAAAAATTGCGTGGGGTCCCCCCTCCTAATCATAACCAGCCTCGGGCTCTTTGAGCCGATCCTGGTTGAAAAAATATGGGGGGGAAAATGACAGGGGTTCCCCCATATTTAATCAACCAGCACCGGGCTCGGCGCCTGGTCCTGGTTCCAAAAATACGGGGGACAAAAAGCGTAGGGGTCCCCCGTATTTCTGAAACCAGCACCGGGCTCCACTAGCTGGGGAGATAATGCCACAGCCGGGGGACACTTTGATATCGGTCCCTGCGGCCGTGCCATTAAAACCCCAACTAGTCACCCCTGGCCGGGGTACCCTGGAGGAGTGGGGACCCCTTCAATCAAGGGGTTCCCCCCCTCCAGCCACCCAAGGGCCAGGGGTGAAGCCCGAGGCTGTCCCCCCCATCCAAGGGCGGCGGATGGGGGGCTGATAGCCTTTTTGAAAAAATGTGAATATTGTTTTTAGTAGCAGTACTACAAGTCCCAGCAAGCCTCCCCCGCAAGCTGGTACTTGGAGAACCACAAGTACCAGCATGCGGTGGAAAACCGGGCCCGCTGGCACCTGTAGTACTACTACTAAAAAAATACCCCAATAAAAACAGGAGACACACACCTTGAAAGCATAAGTTTATTACATACATGCACACCTCCAAACATACATACTTACCTATGTTCACACGAGGGTCGGTCCTCTTCTCCATATAGAATCCATGGGGTACCTGTGTGAAAAATTATACTCATATAATCCAGTTTAGATCGGTCCTCTTCTGTTCTCTGTATAATCCACGTACTTGTCAAAAAAATAAAATGCAAACCCGACCACGCACTGAAAGGGGCCCCATGTTTTCACATGGGACCCCTTTCCCCGACTGACAGGACCCCCCTGACTCCTGTCTAAGAGGGTTCCTTCAGCCAATCAGGGAGCGCCACGTCGTGGCACCCTCCTGATTGGCTGTGTGCTACTGTAGTGTCTGTCAGGCAGCACACGGCAGTGATACAATGTAGCGCCTATGCGCTCCATTGTAGCAAATGGTGGGAACTTTGTGGTCAGCGGTGAGGTTACTTTCGGTCAACCGCTGACCACAAAGTTCCCACCATTGGTTACAATGGAGCGCATAGGCGCTACATTGTATCACTGCCGTGTGCTGCCTGACAGACACTACAGGAGCACACAGCCAATCAGGAGGGTGCCACGACGTGGCCCTCCCTGATTGGCTGAAGGAACCCTCTTAGACAGGAGTCAGGGGGGGTCCTGGCAGTCGGGGAAAGGGGTCCCATGTGAAAACATGGGGCCCCTTTCAGTGCGTGGTCGGGTTTGCGTTTTATTTTTTTGACAAGTACGTGGATTATACAGAGAACAGAAGAGGACCGATCTACACTGGATTATGTGAGTATAATTTTTCACACAGGTACCCCATGGATTCTACATGGAGAAGAGGACCGACCCTCGTGTGAACATAGGTAAGTATATATGTTTGGAGGTGTGCATGTATGTAATAAACTTATACTTTCAAGGTGTGTGTCTCCTGTTTTTATTGGGGTATTTTTTTAGTAGTAGTAACACAGGTGCCAGCGGGCCCGGTTTTCCACCGCATGCTGGTACTTGTGGTTCTCCAATTACCAGCTTGCGGGGAGGCTTGCTGGGACTTGTAGTCCTGCTACTAAAAACAATATTCACATTTTTTCAAAAAGGCTATCAGCCCCCCATCTGCCGCCCTTGGATGGGGGGGACAGCCTCGGGCTTCACCCCTGGCCCTTGGGTGGCTGGAGGGGGGGGGACCCCTTGATTGAAGGGGTCCCCACTCCTCCAGGGTACCCCGGCCAGGGGTGACTAGTTGGGGTTTTAATGGCACGGCCGCAGGGACCGATATCAAAGTGTCCCCCGGCTGTGGCATTATCTCCCCAGCTAGTGGAGCCCGGTGCTGGTTTCAGAAATACGGGGGACCCCTACGCTTTTTGTCCCCCGTATTTTTGGAACGAGGACCAGGCGCCGAGCCCGGTGCTGGTTGCTTAAATATGGGGGAACCCCTGTCATTTTCCTCCCCATATTTTTACAACCAGGATCGGCTCAAAGAGCCCGAGGCTGGTTATGATTAGGAGGGGGGACCCCACGCAATTTTTTCCAGGATTTTAAAGACTTTAAAGAACTTTTTAAGGTACACAATGAAGCCCTGCACGGATCTCACAGATCCGGCCGGGTTTCCTTGTGTTTTTTCAGGCAGTGTTTTACTCATCACTCCCGTAAAACACTGCCTGATATTACGAATCACATCGACATCGGAAAATACGATTGTGCAAAACTCGGCAGCTTAGTGAATGACCGTATCAGGATTCAAAAAGTTGCAGTAAAATGCACCCGATACCATTCGAGTTCAAACACCCTTCAAAACGGACAAAACACGAATATTAGTAAATAAACCCCCATATCTCCAGAAGGATATAAATACATTAGAGAGTGTACAAAGAAGGGCAACAAAACGTACCCGGAAAGGCTAAAAGATCTTAACATGTATAGTTTGGAGGAGAGAAGGGAAAGGGGGGACATGATAGAAACTTTCAAATATATCAAGGGTCTTAACAAAGTTCAGGAGGGAAACATTCTTCAAAGGAAGAGAAATATTAGAACTCGAGGACATACACTGAAACTGGAGGGGGGGAGGTTCAGGGGAAATTTAAGGAAAAATTACTTCACAGAAAGGGTAGTGGATAAGTGGAATAGTCTCACATCAGAGGTGGTAGATGCTAAGACTGTAGAGCAATTTAAACATGCTTGGGATAGGCATATGAATATCCTTACAAAGAATTAAGGTTCAAAAAGGGTTGAGATTACCTAAAGGATAAAAAAAAAGGGGCAGACTAGATGGGCCAAGTGGTTCTTATCTGCCGTCAAATTCTATGTTTCATGTTTCTATGTTAGCGACAGAAGGGGTGGGGGAAGGTGACGGGCGGTCAGGAGATGCTGGGCTTCAAAAAGGGGTAAGCTGCAAGTGAAAATAATTAAAACAGGTAATTGACAAGTACTGCCAGCAGTGCCCCCTTCCGTGCAATGCTATGTGTGGTGCCCCCTCCGCACACACCAAGTTACGGCCGTGCACCAACCAATCGGCTCCTAACTGTCATTTTTCAAACCCATAATGATTGGCTGGTGCATTATCACCTTCCACTTATCACTTTTTTTATCACTGCTTTATCACTTCTCCAGGCTTAATACATCTGCCCCCTTGTTTGTCCTAGACATACCAGGCGTATTGGCTATGGTGTACCCCGTATTGCTTGCTCCCTTGGTTCGTTTGCTGGATTTTCCTGCTGGGTGTACTGCACACCTGACAACCCGATATGGGACAACACAGCAAATGATGGTGTGCATTGGAATGCAGTCATGAACTACATATTCCGCTATCGCGCAATATATTGTTCAGTGATGTTACATTGACCGCCCAGTTGGCTGGGTACACACATTGTTAAGTGTGTACCCAGCTCTACTTTGTAAACTTCTGCTGTACATCATGCCAAACCTAGGTTGATTATCTTCCACCATGCTCATTTGAGCCTAATAATACTATTTCATACATGACCACTTTATGTGTCTCCTCTTCGGGAGAAGGACAGCAAGGAGATGCAGCTGAAGGCATGAGATCAGAGCTGTGAAGAACCATCATAACCAATATGATGCCCTAAGCAAGATTTTGCCTGGTGCCCCCTAGCACCACCGCTAATTCCGCCTCTGACAATTCACCCCTTTCCCAGCACCATCCTCCCTCACCCATAGCAGTCCTCATTTTGGTGCTCCTGTCCCCTATATTTTAAATAGGAACAGTACGCACATTCAGCACACAGCCTGACAAGGGGCATGTTCTTGCTAGAAAGGGGCATGGCCACACAATAGTACCCCCGATACAAATTACACCACACAGTAGTGCAACTTTAGTCACATTTTATCATGCGATAGTGTCCCTTATTGACGTTACATCACACATTAGTACCACTTTACCTTATATACGTTTCTCCTCACAGTAGTACCCTTTATTCACATTACATCACACTGAATTGCTCCTTATTCACAGTACACCACACCATATTGCTCTTTATTCACATTAGACCACACAGTAGTGCCCTTTCTATGTTACGCCACACAGTAGAGCACCTTATACACATAATGCCACACATTAGTGATGCATTTATACACATAATACCACACAGTAATGCCCTTTATACATATGACACACATTATTAATGTCCTCATAAACATAATGCACCTTACACATTATGCTATCATTTTTAATGCCCTTATACACATAATGTCCCTTACACATACAGTATGCCACACATTATTAATGCCCTTATACATATGTTGACACACATAATGTCCCTTACACATATGCCCCCACTTTATTCATGCATTTATACACATGACAAACAATGCCCCTTACATGATTAACACTCTTGCACAACAAACCCACTCGCACACAGCACTCTGCTTGGATATAGATGTGTCCTCATATATCTTGCCTCAATATGCCATGCAGCAGGAGATGCCTGGCATGAGTCAGCTGGCAGCTCTGCTAACATCAGGCGCCTTTTTTGCCAAAACTGCATCTTATTTGCATTGCTATGTGACTAGGATGCACAAGCAGCTTTTGCTTATTAAAATGATAAGTGGCATGTCTATATTCTGCGAGTGACTGTGGCCGTATCTGCATATGAAATGCTACGTTACAGTGATTTCCAGGAATACACTTTACAGTAACTTAGCATTTCATGTGCAGATACAGCCACAGTTACACACACAGAATATAGGCCTGCTGCATATCATTTTAATCAGCAGAAGCTGCTTGTGCCCCTAGGCATTCCAAATGCCCTAGGCATTTGCCTAGTTTGCCTATGCCTAGGACCGGCTCTGCGTGAGATCCAGCCAGGTCATGGGGACTACTCAAAAAAATCATGAGTCTCACGCACCGAGTAGGTATGTTTGCACCGCTTTAGCTTGAGTATAACAAACTATATTACGATGTTGTTTAGAAACTGCACTCTGTAATACTGTAAAGCAATACAAAGGGTGGTTAAATCATCTGAATTGGTTATTGGTTATAGTTACCTATAAATGAAGATATTTGCATTAAATGGTATTTAGAGAAGACAAATCAAATTACAAAGGATAATAGCAACACTAGTCATGGCCTATTTGCATTGTTGCTATGTAATAAAATGCATTAGGAACATCAAAGCGCGTACTAGTCGATTAAGAAATAGTTTTTACCCATATTTTATAGATAGGTTCAATTCATGATTAGTACTCTGGTATATAGTTTGTACATCTTTGTCTGGAACCTGGTGAGAATCAAGCAGGGATGGATTGGGATGGAAAACCAGCCTGGGAAATTTAAGAAAGAAGTCCTGATTGTGCGGTCTGATGAGGGGGTGGGATTTGTTGAGGGGGAGGGGGCGAGATCCCTCCTCATAGAGCCTGATTATATGCAACTGTGTCTTTTGCTGCAGTTGTGTCTGAGACCACTACTCTGCCATACTCCTAAGTGCCTTGGACGGTCCTCCTGACTGCTAAGGCTTAGGGGGTCATTCCGACCCGGTCGCACGCTGCAGTTTTTTGCAGCGGTGTGATTTGGTCAGAACTGCGCATGCGCTGGTGCCGCAGTGCGCCAATGCATGTCAGACGGCCGGCGTCCGTCGTTGCCTAGCAATTGCCTCTGCCTGATTGACAGGCAGAGGCGAGAGGGGGCGGCATGGCGGCGTTTGGCTGCCGTTTTGAGAGCGCTGTCCGGCCAATGCAGGCATGGCCGGACCATGCAGGGGGTGGGCCGCAGTGGCTGCAGCTACAAGTAACTCCCGGCCAGCCGCAGGAGCTGCGCTGGCTGGGAGTTACTCTACAAGTACAAAAGCATCGCCCAGCTTTTGTACTTGTGCGGTGGGGCCGGGCCTGACATGCGGGGCGGAATAGCCCTGTGCTGGGCGTCCCCCTGCATGTCTGTGTCAGTGATCGTAGCTGTGCTAAATGTAGCACAGCTACGATCAGGTCGGAATGACCCTTTTAATCCATCAGTGCAGCCGTTTCAAGGGGTCATTCGTGCAGATTTGCTGGTTGGGTGGTGATGAGTTGTCCAACTAGTGTGTCCCAGAAATTGTAGCTTAACGCATTTCCCCGCCTATCGTAGATATCAGCGGCTTCTTCAGAAGAGAAGAGAATAAATAGTTCCCCATAGTGTGTGTGGTATATATATATAAACCCTCCATAGGCCCGGCACTCCCAGTATATGTGATACTTAGCTGGTTGCCTGTGCAGACATCATTAGATACAACAGCAAATGGAGGCACTCCAGACAAAATATGACAAGGCACACGCTGTGTCTTGTCATATTTTGTCTGGAGTGCCGCCTTTTGCTGACAACATAGTACCACACTCTACAGTTGGGGATCACCAGCATCAAAGGAGCCTTGTTGGGGCCTGGTGGCTTTATCATATATTTGCAAATGTATGTAACTAAGGCCCTCATTCCGAGTTGTTCGCTCACTAGCTGCTTTTAGCAGCATTGCAAACGCTAGGCTGCCGCCCTCTGGGAGTGTATCTTAGCTTAGCAAAATAGCGAACGAAAGATTAGCAGAAATGCTACTAAATAATTTGCTGCAGTTTCTGAGTAGCTCCAGACCTACTCCTAGACTGCGATCCCCTCAGTCCGTTTAGTTCCTGGTTTGACGTCACAAACACGCCCTGCGTTTGGCCAGCCACTCCCTCGTTTCTCCAGCCTCTCCTGCGTTTTTACCTGGCACGCCTGCGTTTTTTTTAGCACACTCCCTGAAAACGGCCAGTTTCCGCCCAGAAACACCCACTTCATGTCAATCACACTACGATCACTCGAGCGATGGAAAAACATTGCTAGAGCTTGTGTAAAAGTACAAAGTTTGGTGTGAAAGTACTTAGCGCATGCGCGCTGCGTACCATGCGCATGCGCATTTTTGCCTTTTTTTACTTAATCGCTGCACTGCGAAAATCGGCAGCAAGCGAACAACTCGGAATGACCACCTAAGACCTCTGGATTTCTATTATACTTCTTGGTACAGGTACAGCTTGGTGTGCTGAGGGACACCGGGGGTTAATCCCCAATGTATTTCTAGTCTAGACTACCCCCTCCCTTTCACGCACCTGAATTGTATTTTCTAATTGATATGAGCAACTTACATTTTGTTAGGTTATGTTTTACAGGTAATTTTAAAACAGCAGCACAACATTCCAAGTTCTGATAATCACAAATAGAACAGATTTCAAATGGCTCCTAACGTAACCCCAGACCCCCAGCTTCCAGCTTGTCGTCTGGCCATTTGCTGGCAACAGGAGCAATGACCTACTGAACAAACACATTTTTAAAGGTAACAGACAAGTTGTAGTAATTAGCCCAGCTGTGGCTTACATTCCATCAGACCTGTTGCTTCTGCTCCAATCCTGCAAAAGCCTGGCATTCCTAAAGATAGATCAACATGTTTCGTAGATTACTTCGTCAGGAGGCCTCCTGACAAAGTAATCTATGAAAAATGTTGATGCTGTGCTTGCCAGACGCTTGATCTTCTCCACTCGCACTGCACAGGCTCCCTGAGTTCGTGACGCGGTGTCCTGACAGGTATGGTCTGGAAAATATTCAGCCGGCGCGGTGTAAGGTCCCGGGTCCATGTGTCAGCGGTATGCAGTTTTGCCATTGTAGAATGTATTATACCATCTGCTAACCTGCCCACTGTGTGGGTTGTTCAGGGTACGAGTGTTACGTTCACTGTACTCAGTACTCAGGGAACAGGGTGGACAAGCTCCGAGTACAGGAACGTAATGCTGCAGTAGGAACGGAGTTTAGCAGCAACCCCTATAGAAACCCTGATTCCGTTGTTCCACCCGCGTGGTCAGTCTACACCTGTAAGACTATGTTTGCTTGGGCCCACGGTAGCCGCGATTGAAGGGCAGATTATGTCTGCCCAACTCCGATGACCCCGGTCTTAGTTGGAGACAAGGCGTAAACTGAGATGGAGCGAGAACAAGGGGAACCTCTAACTAAACAGAAACCCGAGTTAGGGGCAACTACTGAACTCAAACAAAAGTATGTGCGGCTCAGCCGCCAAGACAAATAACAACAAAAGACAATGCTGCCCACACGCCTACATGACACCATCGTATACCGGAGAGAACAGCCAAAGCAGAGACCTCCGCAGGAAACACCAAAGGAAAATAACAGAAAGATACGGCCAAGGCCGTAAGGTGCAGCAAAGCCGCTACTCACAACACCGGTGCTAATACAGGCAGGTGGATGGGAACCCCAAGGCTGCAGGCACAGGCTCACAGGAATGGAAAGCTGGAAGGATTCCAACAGCAGGCCACAGGACTCGGGATTACAGGATCAAAGGTAGACTGTAACTCAGGATTCCAGGACAGTAACGCTCCAGGGCAGGAAGCAGCTCACAAGAAGCTCCGGACTCTGACAGAGCTGAGTACACAGGATTCCAGTATCGGACAGGGCCTGGACACAGATGCAATACTGGACAAGACACTAATCAGGAACATACAGGTATCTTAACAGAACGTCTATCACCAGCTCAGAACTGCAGAGCTAGCTGGGTAATAAGGGAACACGCCCCAATCAGGATGGCTGGAGACCAGGCACACTGTAATGGCCAAATACCTGCAGGTGAGAGTAACACAGACGAGCCAGATTGCAGTACAGAGATTCACCACATAATGATCAACTATCAGACAGGTGAGGCTAAACACATAGAAACAGGCTGCAATTACACAGACTCACCACCTGCGGCCAAAAAGAGTCTTCTAAACCAGTGTAATGGTAATCCTGGCATGCGAACAGAACTATAATACAAAATACATAATGGAAAGCAAACAGGAATGAACCACTGCTTGTGGTTCATAACAGTACCCTCTCCTTAAGGGTGGACTCCGGACACCCCACAAAAGCCAAGGGGGACAGAAACAGAAGTACAACATAAAATACATAACCAAAATGCAAAACAGGAATGAGCCACTGCCGTGGCTCATAACAACGAGTCCTGTAGAATTACTTGATGTTTTTTATTTTTTGTGTTTTTAAATAAAAATTGATCTGCACTATGAGCACACTCTCCTCACTCTCTATTCTAGCTATTTAATCCTCATAAGAGTCCTGAGCCTTCTAAGGAGAGTTGCTGCGGTGTTGATGTACACCTGTGCTACACCCCAGAGTGGATTACCTGTGGACTGAGAACTATTACCTTTTAATTACCAGCGCACCTATACACACTGCTTTTTGGAAATAAATATATATATATATATTCTCGTACAGTCCACACTCTAGCCTTTTGTATCAATTGCTGGGGTAGCATCCATATAGAAATGTGTCACCAGGACCAGTCCATTCAAATATAGAGATAAATATCAGGAGCACTCACCAGTCTTCATAAGCTATGGGACCGAAATGTTGATACCCCTATGCTGATTTTCTGATGCTACTAATAAAAAAGGCTTATGAAGACTGGTGAGTGCTCCTGATATTTATCTCTCTCTCTCTCTCTCTCTATATATATATATATATATATATATATATATATGGACAACAGGGGTGAGAACAGTGCCTCCTAGTGCATTAAATGAGATTCATACATAAGGGCCTTTACCAAAAAGCACCACTGGATAAAGCAAGTACCATGTACAGTGGAACACATCCACTCGTAATTCGCTTTGATTTTAGGTTCACACAGATGAATATAGCAGTCTTGACACATCAACTCAACAGCAGGTTAAGACACACATTCATCTCAATGACAGGTCATATGTGAGGGAAGAGAGAAATCCAAAAATCATGTAATACAGTTTTAACACAATTTATTGGCCACAAAACAAACAATAAAACCTGTACATCAAAAAAGAAGTAGTAAAGCTTATCTGATATATAGCAGGTAAGTAGTCCCGGTGTAATACTCAACGCGTTTCATCCATATAGCAGTACATGCTGGACTTCATCAGGAGTATAAAGCCCCTAGTCACCGGATGCTCTATTTATACCCATTTTACACACTTAATTGGGAGTGGGATTACTGGCCAGAAATGGCTCACTTAACCCACTTCCTGTCACAGAACGAAAAAACAAAGCCAGGATGTACCTCTTTGTCTACTGACTGGCCGCAGCCCCCAAACACACATGTGCCCAATCGCGGGTCACATGACACCAGCGCCATTCGCGCAATTACATCATCATGTCCACTGTATCCACGGAGCAGGACAACGTCACATACCGGGTCCCAGATCGCGCGCCCATTCGCGCACGCACGGGAGTTTGATGCGGTCACAGTGCCACCTCCTTTGCACACACAGATGAGTGCACTGTCATCACGAAACCCAATAGCGGCAGCCATTTTTATGAAGTCCAGTATTGCAGACATCTATCTATTATTGCATGTTAATAAACAATCATATTGGGGGGGAAAAATAGAAAGACATTAATATCATCAAAAAGTTTCTGATATAAGATAAATACCACATTAATGTCACGTCTGGCAAGGTTTGAGGATTCGGCAGCTGAGACTTGCCCAAGGAAGTAGTTGTCTGTGGGTGAACAAGACGAGGGGGTTGGATATAGTTCCTTCTCATAGGACAAGGGGCAAAGAAGAACGTAGGCGGGGCTAAGAGTCAGTGGGTTGTAGTTCTTGTGGACAGGGCTGAGGTAGAGAACTGTGGCTGGTGAACGATGACTTGAAGATGTAGTTGTAGACTAAGAACTGCGGGTTGTGGCTTGAAAGATGAGGTTGTAAATAATGAACTGCGGAACTGTGAATGGTGGTTAAAAGACGTGGCTGGAGACAAAGAACTGTGGACTGTGATTTGAAAAACGAGGCTGTAGACAATGAACTGTGGAACTGTGAATGGTGGTTGGAGACGTGGCTGGAGACAAAGAACGGTGGACTGTGGTTTGAAAGACGAGGCTGGAGATAATGAGCTGCGTACTGTGGACGGTGGTTTCAAAGACGTGGCTGGAGACAAAGATCTGCGGACTGTGGCTTGAAAGACGAGGCAGGAGACCCGAGGCCGACCGTGCCCAAAGGGTCTTACTGGACCGGGTTTTCCAGGAGCGTTTCCACAGGCAGCAGCGGGTTAGGAATGGCAGGGCTGCAGCAGCAACTGAGAACCGGCTAAGCAGGATTAGGAGTAACTAGAATACGGCAAGAATCCTGGGAGCACAGGGCTAAAGCACCTACAACATAGTTGTAACTTGAAGCACTGGCATCCCTGTCCTAAACCAGCCCCCTTTTATAGGAAGAAGTTTCCCTGGATTGGCTGGAAGGAACAGGAAGGAAGAACTATGCCTCAAACTTGGTCTCCAACATGGCGGCGCCCAGTAGTGCAGACCTTTTACATATCCACACAGCTCACTGCCCCTGGTCTCCTAGCAACGGCTCAGCAAGAGAGACCCGCTGCAGCGGCGTCCCGCCGCCATGAGCGGACCCCCTCACCACCGCTACCACTGCTCTTGGACCCGGCGCAACAGTCCACCTCTGCCGCTGCCCAGCCGCCTGCAAAGCCAGCCCCGCGGCCCCAGTGTGCCGGTAAGACCCCGGACGCTGACAGTACCCCCCCTTTGCGGGTGGACTCCGGACACCTATAAGGTTTAGCTGGAAACTTGGCATGAAATGTCCGAAGAAGTCTTGGAGCATGGACATCTTCTGCTTCTACCCAAGACCTTTCCTCCAGTCCATATCCTTTCCAATCAACAAAGTACTGGAGGCGACCATATCGTCTGCGGGAGTCGAGGATCTTGTGAATTTCAAATTCGTCTCCTTGTGCTGATTGGATCTTGGGTGATTTAGGCAGAGCAGCTCTGAATCGATTAAGTACCAATGGTTTTAAGAGAGAAATATGAAAAGCATTAGGGATTCATAAATGCGGAGGCAACTTCACCTTGTAAGCCACAGGATTTAATACTTTTTTGATTGGGTAGGGCCCAATAAATCTGGGAGTAAACTTTTTAGTAGGGACCTTCAACCTTAGGTTACGTGTGGAAACCCAAAGCCGATCTCCCACCTTAAGACTTGGTACAGCTCTTCGCTTCAGATCTGCATAGGTCTTATACCTCTTGGATGTCTTAAGCAAGGCCTTGTGAACTTGTCTCCAGGTTTGTTGAAGTGCTGATTCTGCGGCAGGAACCTCGAGCGTAGGTAGAAGTTGGAAGTCAGGAACTTTTGCATGATAACCATAATTAATCAGAAATGGAGAAGATTTTGTGGCAGAATGATAGATATTGTTATGGGCAAATTCTGCAAATGGGAGGAAGTCCAGCCAGTCGTCCTGAGAGGAAGACATGAATAAACGCAGAAATGTCTCCAGGTCCTGGTTCACTCTCTCTGTTTGACCATCCATTTGGGGATGATATCCTGAGGAGAAATTCAATTTTATTCAGAGAGCAAAACATAGGGACCTCCAAAACTTGGCCACAAACTGAGGACCTCTATCAGACACGATCTCCTGTGGTAGACCATGGAGTCGGAAGATCTCTGCTATGAATAATTTTGCCAACTGGGATGCCGATGGAAGACTAGCCAGGGGAACGAAGTGTGCCATTTTAGAGAACCGGTCAACTATGACCCACACAGTATTTTGTCCGCTAGATACAGGTAAATCGGTAATAAAGTCCATAGAAATATGCATCCATGGTTTTTGCGGCACAGGTAAAGGATGAAGTAGCACGGCTGGAGGACCTTTGGGACTTTTATGCTGGGCACACTTCTGACAAGCAGCCAAGAATTCCTGAATGTCAGCCCTGAGGTGAGGCCACCAGTAGGAGCGCTGAATGAATTTCAACATTTTATGACCACCTGCATGGCCCATGAAGGGGGAGGAGTGAGCCGATGTAATAAGTTTCTTGCGTAAATTTGGTGCAACAAATATTTTTCCCAGAGGAGGAAGTGGAAAGGTATTAGTTGCTGAGAAAGAGGTGGACTCCAAGATGAATTGTTCTTTTGAACGGTCAGAAGGCTCTTCAGAACTCAGGGAACGGAATAATGCATCTGCATTTTTGTTGAGGGAACCTGGTCGGTAACTAAGTTTAAAGTTGAAACGAGTAAAGCAGAGTGCGCATCTTGCTTGGCGTGGGTTCAGACATCGAGCAGACTGTAGATATAAGAGGTTCTTGTGATCTGTGGTTACCGAGTTTGGATGCTGGGCTCCCTCCAACAAATACCTCCACTCCTCAAAGGCTAACTTAATTGCCAGTAATTACTGTTCCCCAATAGCGTAATTTTGTTCAGCAGGAGAAAATCTTCGTGAGAAGAACACACAGGGTTGGACCTTCTTGTCCTCGAAGAGCTGGGACAATAATGCTCCTACTCCAACAGTGGAGGCATCAACCTCCACCAGGAACGGATGGCTGAGATCGGGTTGTCGAAGAACAGGAGCGGTCATGAAGGCCTCCTTTAAATATGAAAAGGCTTCCAAAGCTTCCGGAGACCACTTAGCAGGATCTGCTCCTTTCCTAGTTAATGCGGTTATGGGAGCTATGACAGAGGAATAGTTCTGAATGAATCTTCGGTAGAAGTTAGCGAATCCCAGGAAACGTTGAACCCCCTTAAAGGTAGCTGGAAGCGTCCAATCCTGAATCGCCTGGACTTTAGCGGGGTCCATCTGCAACTTCTGCCCTGAGAGGATGTAACCGAGGAATGGAATCGTGGGTACTTCGAAGGTGCACTTCTCTAACTTACAGAATAATTGATTCCTCCGTAAACGAGTTAGAACCTCTTTGACTTGATTTCGATGGGTCTTCAGATCCCTAGAAAAGATGAGGATGTCATCCAAATACACCACCAAGCAGTCATAGAGGAGGTCTCTGAAAATTTCATTAACAAATTCTTGAAAGACAGCTGGGGCGTTACACAGGCCGAAAGGCATTACCAGGTATTCGTAATGCCCGACTCGGGTATTAAATGCCGTCTTCTATTCCAGATTGTAGGCCCCTCGTAAGTCCAATTTGGAGAACACAGTAGCTCCTTTAACACGGTCGAACAGTTCTGGAATTAGGGGCAATGGATATCTGTTCTTAATTGTTATGTTGTTGAGCCCTCTATAGTCAATACAGGGCTGCAGACCCCCATCCTTCTTTTTGACAAAGAAAAACCCTGCCCCGGCCGCAGAGGTGGAAGACCTGATGAACCCTTTATCCAAATTTTCCCGGATATACTCCGACATGGCCTGTGTCTCAGGGAGTAAGAGAGGGTAGGTTCGGCTTCAGGGAGGAGTCTTGTCTGGTACCAGATCAATGGGACAGTCCCAAGTGCGATGCAGAGGCAAGGTGTCCGCCCCATGCTTACTGAAAACATCTTGAAAGGCCTGGTATTCCACAGGAAGACTGGAAGGGCTAGAAGCACAGAGAGGTCTTACTGAGGGCAAACAGTTCTGGAAGCAGTTTCGTCCCCAAGAGAGAACATCCATGGTTTGCCAGTCTATGTGGGGCTTTTGTTTTATTAACCATGGAAATCCTAGGATCAGTTCGTGAGAGGCTTTAGGAATTACTAGAAAGGAGATGTTTTCCGAATGAAGAACTACGACCTTCATCTTGAGAGGAATAGTACGAAAATATATAATTTTCCATCCACCGCAGTAATTGAAATGGTATGATCAAACGGACCATTTGTATTCCAGATTGTTTAACCAGAGCTGATGTAATGAAGCTTTCGGCGGCTCCAGGGTCGAGTAGTGCAGGGATGAGAAGAGAAGAAGAAGGGAGCTCTAGGTGAGTTAACAAGACAGACTCTTTCTTGGCAAGTAATTCAGAGAATTCTCCTAGCTTGAACTCTCCGGCACAGGCTAGGAGCGGGCGTTTCCCGGACGTTGACTGCAAGATTTCACAAAATGATCAGATGCACCACAATAAGGGCATAAGTTCCCTTGTCGCCGTCTCTGACGTTCTTCGTTGGAGAGGAGGGAACGATTGATCTGCTTGGGTTCTTCGGTAGTTGGTGATGATGGTGTTGGTGGAAGAATGACTCGAGGCTTGGGAGGATCTGACCGTGATCTCTCCATACAGCGTTCTCTGTACCTCAGGTCTAATTTATTGCATAAGGAAATTAACTTATCCAACTTATCAGGTACGTCCTGAATCGCGAGGTCATCTTTAATCTTTTCAGAGAGACCGCTCCAGAAAGCTGCGATGAGAGCCTCCTCATTCCAGTTCAGCTCTGAGGAGAGAGTACGAAACTGGATCACGTACTGACTGACCGACTGACCGTACGCGTGCCCCCGTGGATCTCCAATGAGGCGGCAGAGATGCTGCCCGGTTCGTCGAAGATTCTTCGAAAGGTGGCCACGAACTCTGAATAGTTAGACAGGATGGGATCCATCCTCTCCCACAAAGGTGATGCCCATTCCAACGCTTGCCCAGTAAGCAAAGAAATTATATAGGCTACCTTGGTTCGTGCTGATGGGAAGTTGGCCGACTGTAGTTCGAACTGGATTTTGCACTGGTTAAGAAACCGACGGCATTGTTTTGGTTTCCCATCAAACTTACTGGGAGAAGGCAAATGCAACCACAGAAGTGGTACTGGTACAGGAGGAAGTGGAACTGGGGGTGCTAATGTGGGAGCAGCCGTAGATACGTGAGGGGCCGTCATGGCAACACAGAGAGAATCGAGACGTTCGGACATATTCTGCATGAACTGCACTATTTGAGATTGGGTGGCCTCCTGCTTACTCAAGCGAGACCAGATATCTGCAGTTGAATCACCTCCTGAGGCCTGATCACCCGTCGAATTCATTGGGCCAGTGCTAACTGTCACGTCTGGCAAGGTTTGAGGATCCGGCAGCTGAGACTTGCCCAAGGAAGTAGTTGTCTGTGGGTGAACAAGACGAGGGGGTTGGATATAGTTCCTTCTCATAGGACAAGGGGCAAAGAAGAACGTAGGCGGGGCTAAGAGTCAGTGGGTTGTAGTTCTTGTGGACAGGGCTGAGGTAGAGAACTGTGGCTGGTGAACTATGACTTGAAGACGTAGTTGTAGACTAAGAACTGCGGGTTGTTGCTTGAAAGACGAGATTGTAAATAATGAACTGCGGAACTGTGAATGGTGGTTAAAGACGTGGCTGGAGACAAATAACTGTGGACTGTGATTTGAAAAATGAGGCTGTAGACAATGAACTGTGGAACTGTGAATGGTGGTTGGAGACGTGGCTGGAGACAATGAACGGTGGACTGTGGTTTGAAAGACGAGGCTGGAGATAATGAGCTGCGGACTGTGGACGGTGGTTTCAAAGACGTGGCTGGAGACAATGATCTGCGGACTGTGGCTTGAAAGACGAGGCAGGAGACCCGAGGCCGACTGTGCCCAAAGGGTCTTACTGGACCGGGTTTTCCAGGAGCGTTTTCACAGGCCGCAGCGGGTTAGGAACGGCAGGGCTGCAGCAGCAACTGAGAACCGGCTAAGCAGGATTAGGAGTAACCAGAATATGGCAAGAATCCTGGGAGCACAGGGCTAAAGCACCTACAACAGGGTTGTAACTTGAAGCACTGGCATCCCTGTCCTAAACCAGCCCCCTTTTATAGGAAGAAGTTTCCCTGGATTGGCTGGAAGGAACAGGAAGGAAGAACTATGCCTCTAACTTGGTCTCCAACATGGCGGCGCC
The DNA here is from genome assembly GCF_028390025.1 of Pseudophryne corroboree. Lineage (NCBI taxonomy): Eukaryota > Metazoa > Chordata > Amphibia > Anura > Myobatrachidae > Pseudophryne > Pseudophryne corroboree. Next base: position 607,707,553 of record NC_086446.1, read on the forward strand.
CAGTAATGCAGACATTTTTACATAGCCACACAGCTCACTGCCCCTGGTCTCCTAGCAACGGCTCAGCAAGAGAGACCTGCTGCAGCGGCATCCCGCCACCACGAGTGGACCCCTCACTGCCGCTACCACTGCCCTTGGACCCGGCACAACAGCCCACCTCCGCTGCTACCCAGCCGCCTGCGAAGCCAGTCCCGCAGCCCCAGCGTGCCGGTAAGACCCCGGACGCTGAAAATTAAAAATATGTATATATAACACATAAGAGATTATGTAGAAAATATGAATAGCAGCAAGATTATAAAAGAGACAAAACATATATAAAGATAAAAAAGATATAACACCTTATAAAAGGGTGCTATTTCATAATTATCATTTAACCCATTCGAGACCATAGTGTTCAGTTGGAATATCCAATACATCAGTGGCTTTGATAACTTACTTTCACAGTCACCCCCTCTGGGTCCTAACTGTACTAATTCTATTGCTTTAAAAGATAAATAGTCCGGATTGAATGCATGAAAGTTTTTAAAATGTCTAGGAACAGTGTGGATATCTACTTTATTCCGAATGCTCCTCACAAGTTCCTGAATTTTTATTTTCAATAACCTTTTGGTTTTTCCAATATATTTTAATTTACAAGGACACTATAAAATATAAATAACCCATGCAGTGTTGCAATTAGTAAAATCCTTAATAGGGTATGTTTTTGAATCATTAAAATTTGCTACACTGCAAGTAATCCTATGTGCAAGTTTACATATATTGCAATGGTTACACTTATAAAATTCTTTCAAAGGTTGGTCACACACTTATATCCACTTCTCCAGCATTGTAAGTGGAAGCATACTTGGGGCAAGATAATCCTTCAGGCTTTTTGCTTTTTTAAAAACAATTTTAGGTTTTTTAAGCAATATTGTATTCAAAACAGTGCACATCTTTAAAATGTCCCAATGCTTTGAAAAAATCCTCCGTATGTCCTTTTCTCGTTCATTAAACGATGTAATGAAGTTGATCGTATTCGTACCCCCTCTCTTATTCTTATAAACCAAAAGATCTTCCCTCAATGTTATTTCCATCTTCCTTGTTGCTTCCTCTATTAGTTCTTTAGGGTACCCCCTTTCCTCATAACGCTGTGTATATATTTGTAATTGCTATTGGCACTTCACTTCTTCACTAAAATTCCTTTTAACTCTACACAGTTGGGAATAAGGGATGTTTGTTTTCCAAAGAGTTGAATGTCCACTCGTAAAATATACATAGGAATTAGTATCCACCTTTTTAATGAAATTTGTAGTTATAATTTTATTATCCTTACTGCTTAAAACAAGATCCAAATATTAAATTTCATCATAATTTGTTTTACAAGTAAAGGTTAGATTATAATAATTTTTCATAATATGAGACATAAAAAGGCTAAAAACATCCTCCGGACCATTCCATATTATTAGGATATCATCAATATAACGTTTAAAAAAACATTTTAATTTCTCTAAAAAGGAGTTATTATCATAGACATATTTCTGCTCCCAGCTACTCATATGCAAATGTGCAAAACTGGGAGTGAAAACAGTCCCCATAGCGGTTCCACAAACCTGTATATAAAACAAACCTGTATATAAAATTGATCAAGAAATTAAAAATAGTTATGTGTAAGGATAAAATTGATTAAAGTGCAAATAAAATCCTTATGAGTATTAGTCAATTCCGCATCCTTCGTCAAAAATTCCCTACTTGATTCAATTCCCTTCCTGGGGGTAACTGAGGTGTACAACGATTGTACATCTATGGTCACCCATAGATAACCCTCCTTCCATTCTATATGCTTTAGGACCTGTAAAATTGATGTAGTGTCCTTTACATATGAGGTAAGTTGTGGTACATATTTTTTTAAAAACACATCAAGGAGTTTATTTGCACTTTAATCAATATTATCTTACACATAACTATTTTACATTTCTTTATTTTTTTCGTTCTGTGACAGGAAGTGATCTTATTGAGCCATTTCTGGGCGGTAATCCCTCCCCAATTAAGTGTGTAAAATGGATATAAATAGAGCACCCAGTGACTAGGGGCTTTATACTTCTGATGAAGTCCGGCATGCACAGCTATAAGGACGAAACACATTTTACACTGGGACTACTTACCTGCTATCTATCAGATAAGCTTTACTGCTTCTTTTTTGATGCCCAGGTTTTATTGTTTGTTTGTTTTGTGGCCAATAAATTGTGTTAAAACTGTATTACACGATTTTTGGATTTCTCTCTTCCCTCACATATGACCTCTGTCATTGAGACGAATATGTGTCTTAACCTGCTGTTGAGCTGATGTGTTAAGACTGCTATACTCATCTGTGTGAACCTAAAATCAAAGCAAATTACAAGTGGATGTGTTCAGCTGTACATGGTACTTGCTTTATCCAGTGCTTTTTGGTGAAGGTCCTTATGTATGAATCTCATTGAATGCACTAGAAGTCGCTGTTCTCCCCCCTGTTTTCCAGATCAATTTTTAAATAACCGTATGAACATCGGTCTACTGGAGGACAGCTGCCACTCGTTGGGAGAGGAGTGCTAAAAGGAGTCTGTGGAAACTGACTTTGTTTTATTGACTTTTCACCTGTGGGTAATAATATAGGGTGTAGCGTTCAGTACCACCCTTTTTGTGTATGTATGTATGTATGTATGTATATATATATATATATATATATATATATATATATATATACATACATACATACAGAGAACCTTAGTAGTTTCATTCACCTTAAGACTTTACTGTATATCTGAATACATAATGGAGTTTTAGTTCATGATTTGTACAATGCATTTAAGCTTACAGTCCACTCCACGGGACCCCATTTCACTGCAAATCCTACTCTATCACATAAATTTATTAGAAACCTGGCAACTGCTGTCTCATAGGAGAAGATATGCTTACCTGGTTTAAAGCTCACCTGACAAACGTATGGCTTTTAAAGGTAAGACAGTCACCAACACAGCTCCACAAATGTGCTAACCTGGTTTAAAGCTAACCTGCCAACTAACTTGAGGTTTAAAGTAAATGAGCTTATCTATCTATACACACGCACACACACGCACACGCACACACACGCACACACACCAGCATTATTTGCCATGTATAATTGATTTCTTTTCATTTCAGATATACAGTAAAGTATTAAGGTGAATGAAACTACTAAGGAGAGTGCAGGGTTCTCTGTATGTATATGTGTGTGTGTATATATATATATATATATATATATATATATATATACATATGTGTGTGTATATATATATATATATGTACACACACACACACACACACACACACACACACACACACACACACACACAGCAGCAGCATTATTTGCCATGTATAATCAATTTATTTTAATTTCATTCTCTTTCCATTACGCATTTTGATGACCTTAAATATACTAATTTCTTTTTTCCTATACACAGTTTTTCCTATATCTTATCAGCTTTCCAGGGGTCACAGTTATCTAGGAAAAATTACAGACTGTTCTACGAACTCTCGTGTTTATCACAACAGAAAAACATAAAGTGTCCCATAGTGCAGTATATGGAGAAATTCCAGCAGACAGTCATCCTGGCCACGCTGCACTATTTCATTAAATTTGTATGTAACAAGTATTGATACAGGAGTTTCTGTATTTATCATTTCATCTTTGCTATGTGCTAGAAAACTAAATACACAGGAGTATCTTCTTAGTACTTTTCGGGAATAACCTTAATCCACCCAGCGCCTCCTATTCACCTGAGCAAATTTCTGTATAAAAACGTAAACTCGTTTGTGGAATTATTTGGGCAGGGTGCTGTTCAAAAGGTTGACATTAAAAAGGTCGACAGTGTCTAGGTCAACCCCAAAGGGTTGATATGAACAAAATCGACATATGAAAAAGGTTGACACAATGAAAAGGTTGACACGGAGATGGTCGACACATGAAACGGTTGGCATGACTTTCTTTGGTGTCAAATTTTACCTTCAAGCACATGGAGCCCCAATTAGTCTACTGCATCCCCTCGCATGGCGAGCAAAGGTGCCTCATTTCGCTAACGCTGTGCTCGAGACAGGTTTCCATTCTCAATTGTAGTCCACGTGGATGGTAAAGTATGCAAAAGTTATAAAAATGTTTGTTTAAAAAAAAACAACAACTCATGTCGGCCATATGTTGTGTCGACTATTGTCATGTCAACATTTTGGCCATGTCGACCTAATGCACATCAACCAATAGTGGTCGACCTATTGACTGTCCACCATTTTACTGTCGACTTAAAGACCAGATACCCTTTGTGCACATAAGGGGTGCTTTATCTTAGACCATTTTGAGTTGAGAACAAAGCAAAAAAACAACAAATTTGTAGCTGGAACAAAACCGTGTTGCAATACAAGGGTTGCAACTACATTGTTTTGAGTTTTTTTCAGGCATGGTAAACACTGGCTGCTTCTGTATGTAGCCCTCATTTACAGCTTTATTTTTAACCTGAGTAAACAATAGACGATATACTGTAGTAGACAATGTGCCCGATTCCAACACATCATCCATGATATTGTCTAGTGTGTATGCACTATGTCGCTGATGATGTGCGCTCCCATGCGTCGTCAGTGACATCACCATTGGGCGTGCATGTATGTCCGACGGGTGACATCACAAGTGAGGGCTATGCTGATGAATGTCCCCACCGTTGTTTGTCGCTGATGACATCGGCAAGTGTTTATGTATTTGTTGATGTCTGCCCGCCACCAGGTCCCAACGCTAATGGCATCACCGGGTACACACATTGACACTGCATCGACATTGTCGACATAGACAAAATTACATAGACATAGACACATTGTCGACATAGACAAAAGGTCGACAGGAACAAGGTCGACATGGAAAAAGGTCGACATGAGTTTTTCACAATTTTTTGGGAACTTTTTCATACTTAACGATCCATGTGGATTACGATTGGAACGGTAATCTGTGCCGAGCGAAGCGGAGCGGAGCGAAGGCACCATGCCCAAAGCATGGCGAGCGAAGCGGTGCACTAATTGGGGTTCCCGGTCACTCTACGAAGAAAACGACACCAAAAAAACATAAAAAACTCATGTCGACCTTTTTCCATGTCGACCTTGTTCCTGTCGACCTTTTGTCTATGTCGACCTTTTGTCCATGTCGACCTAAGGTGTGTCGATCAATTGACGTCGACCTAAGGTGTGTCGACCTTTTTGCTGTCGACCCTCAGTCCCAGACCCGCTTGGAAGTTATTACCCAAAATGCCTACACCAATCCTGCATTATGCTTTCTGTGTGCTTAAGGTTTTCTTTTATGTCTGTGTGGCTGATCTATTGCTGTATTACTCAAATCCTCTGTATTATGTGCATTGTTTTTGATGTCTGTAAAGCGCCTTGAGTCCTGTTGGAGAAAAAGCGCTATATAAATAAAATTATTATTATTGTAATTATTAATTATTATTAATGAAATCACTTTTTACCAAATCTTCTAGTCTGTTGCTGAGACTTTTGTATTTCATTTTGATACACAATGTGGTAGAGGCTCAATTAGTGCATTGGCCTGTAACAGGTGCATGTAAGAGAGGAGTAAATGTATATAAGAAAAATAAAATCCCTCTGCAATGTGCATTATTATCATACCATGTTGGAGGTATGACTCCTTTACTGGTCTATTGCAGTGTGCTGGGGAAACGTTTTGTTTTTTTCTTGTCTTTTTCATTTCATTAAGCTTACCTACCTTCTCTAGGACATGTGCTATAGCTGGTTATTGAAAATGGCAGCTGTTTGTAAGGCTCATCAACCGGCTAGCTCACATTCTTCTGTAAAATATCTAGGAATTGTGTGTTATTTTTATGTGAATGGTTTTAAGAACAAACCTGATAATTCAGTTATTTGTGCTATTGTGCCTCACCCCTGTTTTATAGACAAAGCAAAAGACAATATCCCCACTTTAGCAGACAGGTCCTTTACCAAAACAAACAGTCTTTATAAATGTTATACATAGATAACATTATTGCGCACTTACATGTAAAACAAGCTTTTTTAAATGTGCCCCTTTGTGTACTCCCACAGAAAGATCAGGTGTAAAAGTCCTCACTACTATTGTGAAACAGAACAAATCTCACACAGACAGTGTCTTGGTCAGAATGCAACTCAAGGCTCGAGGAAGATAAGGTAGTAATGCTAACCACTGTGCCACTGTGCTGAATTACATTTCCAAAGATGAAAAGTGCATTCATATGTTTTGTTCTTCTTGGCAATTTTCTTTTCATTGTTATTTCCACATACAATCTCATGCACATATAATAATTATAATCATCATCATCATTAGTATTTATATGTAAAATGTCACTTATAGTATATGGCTAATCAGCACCCCCCACCACCACGCACACACTTGCCATTTCTGCTCTCAGTATATGAATCTTACAGAAAAGCTAGTCTTACACAGGGAAAAAAAGAGCAAGTACATCAGAGGTGGACGAATGTGCAGACTTGAAACAGAGGGTAGACACGAAATCCCTGATCATAACTAACCAATTGAGTTTTAAGCATACTTCCCTACTGTACCGATTTTGGATGGGCAGGCCCTATTTGAGGGTTTGTCCCACTGTGACGATCAGGACTGTATTGTCCTAATGTGCTAGGCAGTTGTGTACTGTGTACCATTCACCAGCAGGAGGCAATGGATTTCACATGCATTAGCAAGTGGTGTGCATGGCAATAAAAAGATGATTGCAAGGGTATGAAGCAAAGAGGCAGTGTAGCACATGTCTATGGAGTGTGACCATACCAGGCCATGATGTGGACATATCCACTCACGACATGGCCATGTACCCCTATTCTGATCCAGGCTCACACAGTGTTAGGACGTATAGGTTAGTGATGATGGAGTGAGTTGAACCACCCCACACTTTTCAGACCTATGGAAACATTTTAAAAAATTGTATTTTATTCCAATATTAATCAATTAAATTTGAAATTAATTTAATTACTCCATCTTTTAAAAAAAAAATTATATTGTAATGGGTTGTGTGTGCAATTTTAGCTTGGCTTACTCAACTGAGTCACATTGAGGAAAAAAACAATGGGATGCAGCTGTAAATACAGAAACAGGAACCTGGCGGCTTCCAGTACACAGAAAACTCTCCTTGCGAGTGAGATTTTTTATCCAGAGGAAGCAAGCACACTAACCAGTAATGCAGAGCCTTAACTAATATTTGTTGTTCTTCCTGTTATATCTTGTATCATCCTGGACTAAATTTCCTGGCCAGAAAAAAATCAAAACACCAAAGAGATTTATAATGGAAAATGTTCTGAAATATCATATTTATTTATTTTTTCATACAAAAAAATGCAGTATTGTAGTTGTGATGCAGGCGTGAATAGTCACATGCTGTAACATTTTAACTCAATTAAAACCTAACTGCATATTAAACTTATTACCTTATATTTGACCAGGGCCAGCCCAAGCCTAATTTTTTGGGGTAAGCAAATATTTATTTTGGCACCCTTTAGTGGACTATATAGGGGTGTTACTTCATTTAGAAACGGCATGGCCACAGAATAGTACCAATTCACATTAGACCGCGCAGTGGTGTCCATTACTCACATTACACCTCAAGCTAGTGTCCGCTATTCACATTACAAAACACAGTAGTACTGCTTATACACGTTACACTATACAGTAGAGCCTCTTTTACACATTATACCATAATAGAACCCTTTATACATGTTACACCATTGTAAAGTCGCTTATACATGTTATGCCACAGTACAGCCACTTAAGCATGTTATACTACAGTAGAGCCTCTTATTCACATTATGTCATGGTAGAGCCCCTTATACATGTTATGCCACAGTAAAGCCAACTGTATTACACACACACACACATCCTCACGCATGTTTACATTCACGGACGCATGCATGGAGTCACAATACAACAGCCAAAGGCCTGCTGTCCCCACTACCAAACTTCTCCAGACAATCACTCCCGCTGATATGCAACATACAGATGATTGCCGGCTGCTGCACCTGGTTCCTACCACATATCTCTGCATCCTAACAAAGTCAAAACCATTAACTTTACTACCCCAGCCATGTCACTGCTGCCCCCAGCATCTTGCATCTAGGTTCAAGAGGGATTGGTGTCTCCATCCCTTAGCTCAGGTACCAGAGCCCTGGCTTCCGAGTCCTATGTCCCCTGCTTGGCTTCTCCCTCCATGCAGAGGCCCAGAGCCTTTCGGCACCTCCCCCGGTCAGATTGGCTCAGGTTTGGAGGGGTTTGGAGCATCTCTCTTCCTGGGGCTGGCAGCTGCTTAATGACGGGGTCCATGCACATACCCACACACCACCAATATACTGTCTATATATACACATTTCTCATACGTCCTAGAGGATGCTGGGGACTCCAAAAGGACCATGGGGTATAGACGGATCCGCAGGAGCCTGGGCACACTAAAAAGACTTGAACTGGGTGTGAACTGGCTCCTCCCTCTATGCCCCACCTCCAGACCTCGGTTAGACTTTGTGCCCAGGAGTGACTGGATGCACGCTAGGGGAGCTCTCCTGAGTTTCTCTGAAAGACTTTATGTTAGGTTTTTTATTTTCAGGGAGACCTGCTGGCTACAGGCTCCCTGCAGCGTGGTAGTGAGGGGAGAGAAGCAGGACCTACTTCTGTGAGTTTCAAGGCTCTGCTTCTCGGCTACTGGACACCATTAGCTCCAGAGGGTTCGATCACTTGGTGCGCCTAGCTGCTTGTTCCCGGAGCCACGCCGTCAATCCCCTCACAGAAGCCAGAAGAAAGAAGCCGGGTGAGTATGAGAAGAAAAGAAGACCTCAGTGACGGCAGAAGACTTCAGTAATGGAGGTAACAGATCGTGCTACACTCCATGCTCTCACACACCAACGCACTCACAGGGTGCAGGACGCTGGGGGGGGGAGCGTCCTGGGCAGCATATTACTGTTTTCTTAGTCAGGCTGGCATAAAAGTGTTTTCAGTGTCGGGGCACTGTATCTCAGACCCCCGCCAGCATTTCACAGCGCGCTGCGCGCCATTGTTCCCCCGCCGCCGGCTTCCACGGGTGCAGGGCGCTGGGGGGAAGGCCCTGGGCAGCGTTTTACTGTTTGATGTGGGGACTGTGAAGGTTCACACTGGCGGTGCCGGTGCTCCGTGGCCCGGGCCCCCGCCGCCATGTATAGCGCACTGCGCGCCTGTTCTCCTCTGCCGCCAGGCTCCCGCGGGTGCAGGGCGCTGGGGAGGGGGGGAGCGCCCTGGGCAACATATTACGTTGTTTGTGATTAATCTGGCGGGGCCGGGGCTCCGTGTCCCGGACCGCCGCCAGCAGGTTTAGCGCGATGCGCGCCATTTCTCCCCGCCGCCGGCTTCCATGGGTGCAGGGCGCCGGGGGGGGAGGCGCCCTGGGCAGCTTTTATGTATATGGGCGTCGCAGATGATAACCCCGCCATTTAGTAACAGGGGCGCGTCGAGAGCCGGTGCTCCCACACGCTGATGGTCTGTTGGGTGCAGGGCGCACAGGGGGGGAGCGCCCTGTGTGGCATTATTCCTTTTAGTATATACTGTATTTACACTATATACGGTGACAGACCGTTTTGCGTATTTTATAATATTATGTGAGGGCTTAAGCGCGCTGGGAAGGGGCGGAGCTTTGCCCGCACGAAGGAGTCAGCGCCATTTCCCTCCGGTCCCCGGCAAGCCTTACTGTATAGTAGGAAGGAAGGGGGTGCACAGTGGTTTTGTTTTAATGCTATATGGGGGTCCTTTAGCATTATGTGGATAAGGGTCGCACAATCCTTACACTGTTTCCCGGTTTGTACCCACTATTGCTTGGTCGACATAGGTCGACAGGTGTGAGTTTTTGTCACAAGATACTGTGGGATTAACGGTCGGTCTCCCCGGCGCTTGGCGATACTTGATTTGGAAAATTAAGTATTAACAAATTGGTGTGTGTGCTTAAAACAGTATACACGATAGGCGGGAGACAGTTGTTTGTGGATGCTCTGTCGGCATCAACGGTATTTCCTGGGTAAAGATATTATCAGGCGGTTGTTGCATGGTACCTGTGTGTATATAGGTATATATATAACTCGGTCTGTTGTATCTGGTCGATCCTGCTCCCTGTGCTCCTGAGTCCTGGAGTTCTGAAGCCGGTCCTGGGAATCCTTCCTGTTCAAGTGAACCTGTTGCAGTCATCTGGGGGTTCTCGTTTGTTGGGGTTCTCTCCCGGTTTCGTGAGTACCGGCTTCTGCCGCGTGTTGCGGCCTAGGCCGCTTAGTCCTTTTGGTATTTTTTTGTATTGGTGGTTTTTGCGGAGGTTTCCGCTTTTCACTGTCCTCCCCGGAACTCGGCGGTGCCGTGTGGGGGAGTGGACAGTGATATCTTTTGTTGTTCTTTTCCTTTGGCGGCGTGCCGCACATATATTTAGTTTTAGGGTAGTTAGTAGCCCCTAGCTTCTGTTTGCTTTAGTTAGAGGTCCCCTTGTTATTATCCTGTCTCGGTTCACGCTTTGTCTCACTCTAAGACCTGGGGGCATCGGAGTTGGGCAGACCTAATCCGCCCTTCAAACGCGGCTGCCGTGGGCCCAAGAAACCATAGTCACTCAGGCGTGAACTGACCACACGGGTAAAACAACGGAAGTAGGGTGCTAGGGGCTATTCCCATTCCCTCCCTATTTCAGCGTCACGTCCTGGTGCTCAGGACTCACTTCGCAACATCTTTCTAGTTCTGAGCATCAGGAACGTAACATTATCACCGGCCAAAAAACACACACAAAAAAAAGTTATTTGTATTTGGTGGGCTTTGAAATTCTGCCTCATGAATCCGGCAGTATTAGGACCGAATCCCAGCCAGCTTTTGGCCAACCAGATTCAGGAACTAACTCAGATGGTTCAGGATCTTACTCTTCGGGTGAGATCGCAGGAAGATCTTTTGCGAGCCTCCCCGAGTATGATTCCAGAACCAAAGATGCATCTACCTGACCGTTTTTCGGGTAACTGAAAGGATTTTTTTAATTTCAAGGAAGCTTGTAAGCTTTATTTTTGTTTAAGGCCCCGATCCTCTGGTACTGAGTCTCAACGGGTCGGGATTGTGATGTCATTACTACAAGGCGATCCACAAACCTGGGCTTTTGGGTTAAAAGCCGATGATGTTGCCTTGCTATCTGTAGATGCCTTTTTTAAGTCCTCAGGCCTTTTGTATGATGACCCTGATAGAGAAGCGTCGGCTGAGAGCCACCTGCGTGCACTTAAGCAAGGGAAAAATCCAGCAGAGGCGTATTGTACCGAGTTTCGCCGTTGGTCGAACGACTGTGGCTGGAATGACCCGGCCCTGCGCAGTCAGTTTCGCCTCGGTTTGTCTGAAGTTATTAAAGACAGTCTCCTTCAGTACCCCGCTCCAGAGACTCTAGACAAACTCATGGAGCTTGCTATTAAAATTGATCGTCGTCTCCGGGAGCGGAGGGCTGAAAGAGGAGCTAGTTTCAGGCCTAGTCCATGTGTGTATACTTTCCCTGAGGACATTGAGGAGCCCATGCAAATGGGTCTCTCCCGGCTGTCCCCAGAGGAAAGAACCAGAAGGCTAAATTCTGGTCTTTGCTTGTATTGAGGTGGCAAGGGACATATCGCACGTAATTGCCCGAATAAGCAGGGAAACGCTCTGACCAAGTGAATAGTGAGGGGGTTCACTTGGGTCTGTAGTTAATCTCCTCTAATGATTCCTTATTAGTTCCTGTAAAAATTTCCTTTGGTAGCCTCAGTTCGTTGGTGTCGGCCTTCGTCGACAGTGGAGCTGCGGGAAATTTCATGGATCTTGGTTGGGCTCAGGCTTTGGGCGTTCCACAGATACCTATGGATAAACGTATCACCATGCACGGCTTGGATGGTGGTCCGCTTTCTAATGGGGTAATCACTCACCGCACACCTCCAGTACAACTGACAGTGGGGGCCCTACATTCAGAGAAAATCTAATTTTACTTTACCCATTGTCCGGCTGTCCCCATAGTTCTGGGTCACCCCTGGCTTGCCTTTCATAATCCCACCATAGATTGGCATTCTGGGGAGATTTCCCGATGGGGTCCCTTTTGTGTTAAGGAATGTATTTCCCGTCCAGTCCGGGTTGCGGCAGTCACCCCAGAACTTATTCCTTTGGAATATCAGGACTTTGCCGACGTTTTCTCCAAGGGTAATGCGGATATTCTGCCTCCTCATTGGTCCTATGACTGCGCTATTGACTTAGTTCCCGGTGGCTCTTTACCTAAGGGGAGACTATATGCCCTGCCTGGGCCGGAAACTACGGCAATGAATGATTATGTACAGGAGAGCCTAAAAAAAGGCTTCATTAGGCCCTCGAAATCTCCATTGAGTGCAGGGTTCTTTTTTGTTGAGAAAAAAGATGGGTCGCTCAGACCATGTATTGATTTTCGGGCTTTGAATAAAATCTCTGTTAAAAACACTTACCCCTTGCCACTGATTTCAGTACTATTTGATCAGCTCCGGACTGCCGTTATCTTTTCCAAGATCGATCTTAGAGGGGCTTACAATCTCATCCGAATTAAATCTGGGGATGAGTGGAAGACGGCTTTCAGCACACAGTCGGGACATTATGAGTACCTGGTGATGCCGTTTGGGCTGTCAAATGCTCCTGCTGTATTTCAAGATCTCATTAACGACGTCCTTCGCGACTTTCTAGGAAAGTTCGTGGTCGTTTATTTAGACGACATTTTGATTTACTCCGAGTCTTTAGAACAACATATTACCCATGTGCGACTGGTCCTTCAGAAGTTACGGGGAAATCATTTATACGCCAAACTGGAGAAATGTGATTTCCACATCACAGAAGTGTCCTTCCTGGGGTATATTATTTCTCCTAAGGGGTTTTTCATGGAACCAAAAAACTCCAGGCCATCCTAAATTGGGCACAACCCACGAACTTAAAAGCAATTCAGCGCTTTTTAGGGTTTGCAAATTACTCTAGGCGTTTTATTCATACCTTCTCTGATTTGGTTACTCCTATAGTAGCATTGACTAAAAAAGGAGCGGACCCTTCCAATTGGTCGCCTGAAGCCAAGTCTGCCTTTCTGGCCTTAAAGCAGGCCTTTGTCTCAGCTCCAGTGCTCAGACACCCTAACCCGGAGCTCCCCTTTATTGTCAAGGTAGATGCCTCAGAGATTGGAGTGGGGGCTTTCCTTTCTCAGGAAGACCCGGAGTCTCAGGAATTACACCCATGTGCCTTCATGTCCAGGAAATTCTCCTCCGCAGAATCCAACTATGATGTTGGTAATCGAGAATTGTTGGCAGTTAAATGGGCTTTCGAGGAGTGGAGGCATTGGCTGGAAGGAGCTAGGCATACCATTACGGTGTTTACTGACCACAAGAACCTGCAGTATATTGAGTCAGCTAAACGGCTTAATGCTCGACAGGCACGTTGGGCATTGTTTTTTACTCATTTCAGGTTTATTATCACCTTCAGGCCCGGTTCCAAGAATACAAAAGCCGATGCCCTGTCATGTTGTTTTCTTCCGGTTCACAACAATCACCCGGCTACTACCCCCATAGTTCCATCGTCTGTCATCCGGGCTGGCCTCACACAGGATTTATTTACACAGCTAGTCCAGCTTCAGCAGCAGGCTCCCAAAGTCACTCCTGCAGATCGTCTCTTCGTCCCTGAATTTCTGAGAGGCACTGTTCTAGCTGAGTTTCATGATAATAAGGTTTCTGGTCATTCGGGTATCACTAAGACCTTGGAGTTAATCTCTCGCTCAGTGTGGTGGCCTAATCTTTCTAAAGATGTAAGGGAATTTGTCCGTTCCTGTCAGGTTTGTGCTCAGTACAAGGTATCTCGATCGTTGCCGGTCGGGCAACTCATACCTTTAGCCATTCCTCTCAGGCCATGGTCACATATATCCATGGATTTCGTGGTGGACCTTCCTCTTTCAGCTGGATTTCGAGTCATTTGGGTGGTAGTAGACCGTTTTAGTAAGATGGCCCACTTCATTGCTCTCCCCCGATTACCCTCTGCTCAAGGGTTGGCAGCTTTATTTCTCCGCCATGTGTTCAGGCTCCATGGTTTACCCAGGGATATTGTCTCTGATCGGGGACCACAATTCATCGCCCGTTTCTGGAAACGTTTTTGTGCCTCATTAAATATGAAACTCTCTTTAACATCTGGGTACCATCCACAGTCTAACGGACAAACTGAACGTGTTAATCAGTCGTTAAAACAGTATTTACGGCTATATTCGGCCAAACTTCAGAATGATTGGTCTGAATTTCTTCCTTTGGCCGAGTTTGCCTATAATAACTCTTGTCATTCTTCCACCAAGGAGTCCCCATTCTTTTCGGTCTTGGGCTTTCATCCTAGAGCCAATTCTTTTTACCCTCATTTTCCAGTCTTCTCGTTGACCTTAACTTCCCATCTCAGAATGATTTGGAAAAAGGTGCACCTTGCCCTTATGAAGGCTGCCTTCCGAGAAAAAAAAAATTCTGATAGGTTCCGACGCCCATGCACTTTTAAAGTGGGAGATAAGGTGTGGTTGTCAACCCGCAACATCAAGCTCCGACAACCCTCGGCTAGATTGGGACCTAAATTTATTGGACCGTTCCTTATCATTAAGAAGGTCAACCCAGTTGCTTTTCGGCTACGCTTGCCTAAATCACTCAAAATTGGCAATACTTTTCACTGTTCCCTTCTGAAGCAGTATTTTTCTTCCAGGAGATTCCCTCGGAAGACTTCCCAGGGTAGACCTCCGGTGAATGTTCAGGGGCAACAAGAGTTCTTGGTGGAGAAGGTTTTAGATTCCAAAGTTTCTCGGGGCCGGCTTTATTTTTTGGTTCACTGGAAAGGCTATGGCCCCGAAGAAAGGTCTTGGGTCCTGGATAAGGATCTACATGCCCCTAAATTTAAGAGATTATTCTTTCAGGAATTTCCTCAGAAACCCGGCTTTAGGTGTTCTTTAACCCCTTCTCAAGGGGGGGTACTGTTAGGTGCCGCGGTCCGCGGCGCCGCTCGGTTTGCTTCCGAGCGACGCTCACGGCCGCCGCACCTCCCTTCCTGCCCGCCCGGCGCCTAGCAATGCCAGGACGCCGTGCGCGCTGAGCCGCCGGGTCCCTGGCAACGCTAAGACGCCGTGCGCGCTTAGCCGCCGGACCCTTAGCAACGGGGATGCCACAGACGAACCGCATTCCCCGTTGCTTCCTATCAATCAATACACCTGTTAGCTATGGTCGTGCAGCAGGGCAGCTGCACGACATTACTAATTAAGCTTCGCTGCAGCTATTGGAGGGCTCCCTGTTATATTCTCCCTCACTACCTGGCACAGACGCCGGTGATAGCTTCCTGTATGCTGTTCCTGCCTTGTAATGTCTGTTCCTGGTCAGCTGTATCTGGTCGATCCTGCCCCCTGTGCTCCTGAGTCCTGGAGTTCTGAAGCCGGTCCTGGGAATCCTTCCTGTTCAAGTGAACCTGTTGCAGTCATCTGGGGGTTCTCGTTTGTTGGGGTTCTCTCCCGGTTTCGTGAGTAGCGGCTTCTGCCGCGTGTTGCGGCCTAGGCCGCTTAGTCCTTTTGGTATTTTTTTGTATTGGTGGTTTTTGCGGAGGTTTCCACTTTTCACTGTCCTCCCCGGAACTCGGCGGTGCCGTGTGGGAGAGTGGACAGTGATATTTTTTGTTGTTCTTTTCCTTTGGCGGCGTGCCGCACATATATTTAGTTTTAGGGTAGTTAGTAGCCCCTAGCTTCTGTTTGCTTTAGTTAGAGGTCCCCTTGTTATTATCCTGTCTCGGTTCACGCTTTGTCTCACTCTAAGACCTGGGGGCATCGGAGTTGGGCAGACCTAATCCGCCCTTCAAACGCGGCTGCCGTGGGCCCAAGAAACCATAGTCACTCAGGCGTGAACTGACCACACGGGTAAAACAACAGAGGTAGGGTGCTAGGGGCTATTCCCGTTCCCTCCCTATTTCAGCGTCACCTCCTGGTGCTCTGGACTCACTTCGCAACATCTTTCTAGTTCTGAGCATCAGGAACGTAACACTTTGCTGGCGACATTGGCTAAGGTCTGTCGACCATAACGTTCCTGGTAGACCCACATCGGGCACATGTCAGTACATGGTCATACACATTCACAACACATTACTGTCACTAGGGACCTGATAGGTCTGGACAATCCACTTGCGTATGGGTTATGTCTATATGTGTATATATGTAGATATAGGTTCTATATGCGAGGGTAGGATATATGTGTTTATTGTGTATTACAGGAGGTTTATCCATGAATGCTGAAATAATGCTATTCTTATCATGTGCTGGTCGCTCTGTTGATTAAGCTCTAGATGACTGTGACGAGTTGGTTTCGATCCACTCAAGGAGTCCGAATATTATTCTCTTTGCATCGCCGTAAGAGGGTTATGACAGTCAACTCCTGGTCGACGCAGAGCCGGTCGCAAACGATCATACACAGGCAGCTAAGTGAACCTTTATTTCTATACTTTGTCCTTTTTTGCGCTGTATGCACTTGAAGGAGTGTTGTATTCGGGTAGGATCCTACCCAGTGTGGGTAGGCTTGCCTTTGTGTATTCTACCTTCTAACATTGCAGCAGGCTGCCACGTGACAGCAGGAGATGTAACCGGAAAATGCGGGGGATGTTTCCGGGAGTTGCTGGTGGGAGGTATACAGCTGTTGGTGTAGCCTCGGTTCAACCAATATCGACGGTTTCCACTGGTAAGTCTAACTTCATGAGTTAGCCTCCTTCACAACGGTTGGTGATGCATTCTTTGGTGGGATGCAGTAGTATTAACCGGTTCGATACCATTCTTTTTATTTTTCTGTACAGACAGTGGAAGGTGAAAAGGTAAGAGTTCTGCAGCCTTGTTGGGTTCGCAGAAGGGTATGTCGTTTCTGGTTTCACTACATCCACCACTTGTCTCTGAGTCTTTCTGGCTGGTTCCCACTCCGGTAACCACTTGTCTACTAATTTTCCGTTAGTACAGGAATAGACTACGACCTGTGGATTATGGATAGTAACCATTGGAGGACATTCTGAGTTGCGGTTGTTTCCCCTTACTGTCTTTTCTTATAGGCCTTGCCGTTCCCCTCTGGAAGGGGAGGTAGTACCCGACGACATACAGAGGTGCATCAGGTTCAGGACAGGGCCTGGTTGCCCTGTATAAAGGTGCAAGTCGGTTTTTCTCCCTGACTGTTCTTTGACAAAGGGATTGACTGTTGTTCCCAACGACGCAGATGTCAAAAGTGAGTTTCGGAGTTGATACTGACCGTTTAAGGTTAGGCATTTTTACTGTGGAAAGAGGTCGGAGGGTCCAGAGTTGGATCGGTTTTGAGATAAAACCTCATTGATATGTTCTGTTAATAAGACAGAGGGGTGCGGCCTAAGAGGTTCCCTTTTTTTTTGGTCAGCAGGTCTAATACCAGGGTGGTTTTCATGGGACCAGTTGGAAATGTGGTCCGGGTCTCACCTGCACATGCACCGGAATATTATCCAAGCGGACATGACATCGCTCCCGTGGTGTCTGCTCAGTTCTTTCCTTCTAGAGGAATGAAGGTTCAGGATACAGGTTTAGATCCTGGTGTCCGTGCTTACAGATCTCCGAAGCTGGGGAACAGTCCTTTGCAAGGGACGTATTTCAAGAGGATAAGGTCAAGTTGGAAAACTTGTCTGCGGTAAGTTTTCTTGACGATGGTAATTTTTGGGTTCTGCTATGTTAGTTCTGCCAGAGGACTTGTCAGCAGTGGCGTAAGTAAGCCGCTATGGCGGAACATGGAGAATGAGACCGTGTGGCTCAGCACAATGATCCACCATACACCCAACCAGGAAGGCCTATATTCAGGTCCACTACGGAAAAGCGGCAATGGCAGAAGATACACAGTTTGTAGTTGACTGGGAAGTATGGTAAACGCTGTTTTAGCAGGCTTCGTTCCGGAAGTGAACGATGAAGAAATAGAGTTCATCTGCTGACATGATATCCAGGGGAAAAAAATAAATAAAATTCAGTCATCATCGAGAAGCTTTCTCAGAAGTGACAAGTCTAGGTGGAGTGTCGACATTGGACATGGGGGCGTCTCGCCTCAAGGAGTGATCTCTGGGAGGTGATTCCAGGTCAAGGGACACTCAAGACATAGCAGTGGACATCCTCGTGACATCGTTGGTGTTTCTAGTAGGTTTATGTGGCCTCTCCGTTTTCACTTTTCTGGCGGTGGTAAGCGTGGGATTATCAGATTCCGGTGATCCTCTTGAATCCGGGCTAGCCGGCGAGGGTTGGCTATCCAGTTTTCATGGTTACTCATAATAGATTGCTGCCTTCTTCCTCTAAGTGAAGTTATGTTATAACAGGATCAGGGCGTGTTTCATGACTTACCATGGCTGCGTCTGACGGCGGAGCGGTTGAATGCCATATCATCAGCCGGAAGAGTGTTCCCAGTGAAGTCGGTCTCCTTAATTCTTCAGGCTGGGAGAGGACTAACAGCACAGCGTTACCACTGTAGTTGGAGTGATTATGTGTCTCGGTGTGTATCCGCGAAGGCTCTTATGGAAGATTTTCAGCTAGGTCGGGCTTATCCATACTTTACAGGCCGGTGTGGATGCAATCTTACTAAGTTTCTGTACAAAATTTCTCTCTTGGAAAGTGGTCAAGCTATTGGCTGCGACGTCCGCAAGGCGGGTGTCGGCCGTGGTGGTGTTGTCTCACAGTAACCTTGTTTGATCTTTCCGGTGGATAGAGAGGAATCGAGTACTTGGTTGGTAGTTTTACCAAGATTGGTTTCTGTGTTTCGCAGAAATCAGCCTATTTTGATGCCGGTGGTTATTTAGGCATTAGCTGATTCAAATTCCCTCGATCTAGCCAGGGTTTTGAGTATAGGGGTCGCCAGTTTGGCTCAGTTTGGAGAAACAGAGGCTATGTTTCTCTAGTATGTTCCCAGCATGGCTGGGGAGACTGTAATATACAGTCTGTTATGCGCGGTATCTGTGATACAGTTTGGCACGTGCGTTCTACGGCTGGATGGCCGTCACCGAAGTCGGTGGAGGTCCATTCTTTTGGGAAGATGGGCTTTTCTGGGACGGTTGCCCGAGTATTTTCGGCTGTTTAACTTTGCCGAGAGGATTCTTGGTCAGAATCAAACCCTTTTGCTCTGTTCTACAAGTTTGATATCCTGATTTTTGGGGACCTTTTGTTTGCTCAGTCGGTGCTGTAGAGTCGTCCGCACTCTCCCGCCCGTTTTGGAGCTTTGGTATAAACCCCATGGTCCTTTTGGAGTCCCCAGCATCCTCTAGGACGTATGAGAAAATAGGATTTTGGTACCTACCGGTAAATCCTTTTCTCTTAGTCCGTATCGGATGCTGGGCGCCCGTCCCTGTGCGTACTGTGTCTGCAGTTAGTGTTTCTGGTTACACCCTAGTGGTGTGTTTTCTCTGTCAGGCGGTGGTTACCGTGTTCATGCCGTGGCATGCGGGGTCTTATTTTTGCTTCTGTGGACACACGGGTTGTGTTACATATTTTCTCAGCATCTGGCTGTGTTTTGTTCATACTGTTGACTGGTGTTCTTTTGAATGCCACGTTCTACGGTGTGTTTGAGGTGTGAGCTGGTAGGACACTCACCGTGTTTATAACAATAAATTCTTTCCTCGAAATGTCCATCTCTCCTGGGCACAGTTTTCTAACTGAGGTCTGGAGGAGGGGCATAGAGGGAGGAGCCAGTTCACACCCAGTTCAAGTCTTTTTAGTGTGCCCAGGCTCCTGCGGATCCATCTATACCCCATGGTCCTTTTGGATTCCCCGGCATCCTCTACGGACTAAGAGAAAAGGATTTACCGGTAGGTACCAAAATCCTATTATATCCTACCAACACAACGTTTATATACACTTCTCCTGTACATACACATACCTTTCCATATACATATACTGTATACATTCCTCCTGTATATACACATAACCCTCAATATACATGTATACACCCCTCCTGTACATGCACATACATCCATATGCACACATACACCCTAATATACATATATGCACCTCATGTATATACACACCCCTCCAAAATATACATATATACACCATCCTGTACATGAACATCCCCTCCCCCACACATAAACATATATACACACCTCCCATATGCTTATAAATGCTTATATATCAAAAGCCCTCCCCAATATACATATATACAATCTCCTATACAATGTACACCACTCCTGTATATAGCATCAGAGGTGTATCTAGGCGCCATGGTGCCCGAAGCAATGGTATGTTTTGGTGCCCCCCTCCCTTCTACTGAATTGGGCACCTAGCCAACATATGGTGGCTTGTTACATTTGAAAATATACAATATTTAAAAATCCTATATTGTGACAGGGCCTGTTCTAGACCTTGTGGAGATTAGGGCAAAACTTTCCTTTTCCCCAATGTTTAAAATAGGGTCAGTGCGTGCCGAAGGCTTGCAACAACAATATAGGGGTATGCCAGTATGGATGGTGTAATGGTTAGCATTATTGCCTCACAGCACTGAGGTCATGGGTTCAATTCCCATCATTGCCCTAAGTGTGTGCTGTTTGTATATTCTCCCTGTGCTGCGTGGGTTTCTTCCGGGTACTCCGGTTTCCTTCCACAATACAAAAATACACAGGTAGGTCTATTGGCTTCCAACAAAAATTAACCCTGTTGTGGGTGTGGGTGTGTGTGGTAAGGAATATAGGCGCTAAATCAGACCTGATCATAGATGTGCTAAATTTAGGACATCTACGATCAGTCACAGTGACATGAGGGGTGGACGCCCAGCACAGGGCTAGTGCACCCGCATGTCCATCCCTGCCCCGTTGCGCAAGTACAAAAGCATCGCACAGCGGCAATGCTTTTGTACTTGAAGAGTAGCTCCCCACCAGCTCAGCTCCTGCACGCTGGCAGGGAGCTACTCATCGCTGTGGGGGTCGCAGTGGCTGCGTGTGATGTCACGCAGCCGCCCGAGGGGCCCACCCCCCAACGGTCCGGGCATGCCTGCTATGCCCGGACCGCATCCCCCTAAATGGCAGCCAAACGCCGCCGGCCCGCCCCCTCCCGCCCAGTGACCGCCTCTGCCTGTCAATCAGGCAAAGGCGATCACAGGGCTAAGACAGTCATCGGCTGTCTGGCATGTGCCGGCGCACTGCGCCGATGGCGCATGTGCAGTTCAGTCTTGATCGCTGCTGTGCGAAAACACACAGCACTGATCTGGTCTGAATTAGGCCCATAGATTGTAAGATCCCATGGGGCAAGGACTGATGTAAATGGCGAAATATTCTCTGTAAAGCCCTGCAGAATATGTGTGCGCTATATAAATAATTGGTAAAAATAAATAATGGCTTCATTGGAAAGGGGCATGGCCACCGAATAGTACCAATTCACATGACACCACACAGTAGTGTCCGTTATTCACATTACACCACACAGTAGTACCCTTTATGCTTGTTAATATGCCGCACTATGGTTGAGCCCCTTATACACAGCTGTATTGAACTATTTACTTGTTTAATTCAAATACATTAAAAACGCTATATAAGTCTCAACTGACCTGACCGCACAACCTCCCGAAATTCCTCAATAAAAATAAAGCCCCAAATGTAACTCCCCACAACCCTGATAACCCCCCTCATCTCTGAATAAAAATAATGACCCAAAACTGACCCCTCCAAAGTACAGTAGGCTGGTGTACAGTAAACTGGTAAGAAATGGAATCTTGCAAAGTCTCTTTAGACTTTGTGTTAATTATTTTGAATGAACATTGTGATTTCCCATTGGGAAACAAGGTTATTTCAATGGTTTTGTCACAGGAAGACATGGGGTATGTGTATAGGTTTCCATGAATTGCTGCATCAACATGTTTTTCTCTAAAAAGTTAAATATGAAACATGTAAGAAGTAACAGGTGAACCATTTTGAACGCCATCTTTTTTCAGCAGGCCTTCTTCAGTTGTTAGATATTTAAATTCCGAAACATACGGTACATACAGCTTGGTGGAAAATATTGTGGATAGAGTGGAAATAAGTCGATTCTCACTGATGTTTGATATAAGTGGAAATAAGTCACTTCTCCCTAATGTTTGAAATAAGTGGAAATAAGTCACTTCTCCCTGATGTTTAATATAAGTTTCATATAAGTGGAAATAAGTCACTTCTCCCTGATGCTTGAGCTATATATATATATATATATATATATACACACACACATATATATATATATATATATATATATATATAATATAGTACTTAGATATTTTTTTTTATTTTTCTTTCTTTTTTCTTTTTTTTTGGGGGTGGGTGAAAGAATATTCATCCAAGGCAGATTTGACATTTGTCTTTCTCCAGTGAACCAGGGTAAATTACTCCTACCAAAATAGTGCCCCGGTTCTTTTCAGATTCTTGTTGTGTAACATTATAGGGGGTCATTCCGAGTTGATCATAGCTGTGCTAAATTTAGCACAGCTACGATCATTCACACTGACATGCGGGGGGACGCCCAGCACAGGGCTAGTCCGCCCCACATGTCAGTGCCGCCCCCCCCCCCCCGCAGAAGTGCAAAGGAATCGCACAGCGGCGATGCCTTTGCACTTCAGGAGTAGCTCCCGGCCAGCGCAGATTTAGTGTGCTGGCCGGGAGCTACTCCTCGCTCCCCAGCCCGCAGCGGCTGCGTGTGACGTCATGCAGCCGCCGCGGCCCGCCCCCCCCCCCCCAACGGTCCAGTCACACCTGCGTTGGCCGGCCGCTCGTCCAGCCCCCTCCCGCCCAGCGACTGCCTCAGAGGCGATCGCTAGGTAACGACGGCTGCCATGCGCCGGCGCACTGCGGCGCATGCGCAGTTCCGACCCGATCGCTGCGCTGCGACAAACTGCAGCGAGTGATCGGGTCAGAATGATCCCCATAGTGTCTTCCGCATTCAAATGAGCAGATCAGATTATGACACATTACAGTGCCCTCCAGATCACATTGTGCCACATTACAATGGCTTCCAGCTCAAATTATGCCCCATTAACATTATAACATCCACTACACACTCCTCTCACTGAAAGTAATGTCACGCAATTGAGGCAATGGATCAGACATAGGGGTATATGCAATTCCGGGCGAATTGCGGCACTTTTTCGCCCGTTTTTAAATTCGACACAATTTGACCGTCGAATTCCGGCAGGTGGGTGCCGGAATTCGACATATTCAATAAAAAACGAATTAGATAGTCCCGCTGTCGAAAAACGGCCGATTTGACAGATTTTTATTAGATTTTTTCAAATGTTTAAAAAACGGGAAAAAAACAGAAAAAAAATTGAACCGGTCCTGGTTGCCAAAATACGGGGAAAAAAATGACAGGGGATCCCCCGTATTTTAACAACCAGCACCGGGGTGTGCGCCTGGTCCTGGTGCAAAAAATACGGGGGACAAAAAGAGTAGGGGTCCCCCGTATTTTTTGTACCAGCACCGGGCCCCACTAGCTGGACAGATAATGCCACAGCCGGGGGTCACTTTTATACAGCGCCCTGCGGCCGTGGCATTAAATACCTAACTAGTCACCCCTGGCCGGGGTACCCTGGAGGAGTGGGGACCCCTTCAATCAAGGAGTCCCCCCCCCAGCCACCCAAGGGCCAGTGGTGAAGCCCGAGGCTGTCCCCCCCATCCAAGGGCTGCGGATGGGGGGCTGATAGCCATGTGTAAAAATGTAAGAATATTGTTTTTTGCAGAAGAACTACAAGTCCCAGCAAGCCTCTCCTGCAAGCCGGTACTTGGAGAACCACAAGTACCAGCATGCGGGGGGGGGAAACGGGCCCGCTGGTACCTGTAGTTCTACTGCAAAAAAATACCCAAATAAAAACAGGACACAGACACCGTGAAAGTATAACTTTATTACATACATGCCGACACACATACTTACCTATGTTGACACACCGACTCTGGCCTCGTCTCCAATGTCGACGTCCGGGGTACCTGAAATTAAAATTATACTCACCTGATCCAGTGTCCAGTTCTTTTATTATAATCCACGTACTTGGCAAAACAAAAAAATGCATTTACCCGAACCAGACGGACTGAAAGGGGTCCCATGTTTACACATGGGACCCCTTTCCCCGAATGCAGAGACCCCCTGTGAGTACTGTCACAGAGGGTCCCTTCAGCCAATCAGGAAGCGCCACTTCGTAGCACTCTCCTGATTGGCTGTATGCGCGTCGGAGCTGTCAGACGCGCATCGCACAGCCCCCTCCATTATCTTCAATGGTGGGAACTTTGCGGTCAGCGGCTGACCGCGGGTAAACCCACCGCTGACCGCAAAGTTCCCACCATTGAAACTAATGGAGGGAGCTGTGCGATGCACTGTCTGCCAGCTCAGATGCGCAAAGCCAATCAGGAGAGTGCCACGAAGTGGCACTTCCTGATTGGCTGAAGGGACCTTTCTGTGACAGGAGTCACGGGGGGTCTCTGCATTCGGGGAAAGGGGTCCCATGTGTAAACATGGGACCCCTTTCAGTCCGTCTGGTTCGGGTAAATGCGTTTTTTTGTTTTGCCAAGTACGTGGATTATAATAAAAGAACTGGACACTGGATCAGGTGAGTATAATTTTAATTTCAGGTACCCCGGACGTCGACATTGGAGACGAAGCCAGAGTCGGCATGTCAACATAGGTAAGTATGTGTGTCGGCATGTATGTAATAAAGTTATACTTTCACGGTGTCTTTGTCCTGTTTTATTTGGGTATTTTTTTGCAGTAGAACTACAGGTACCAGCGGGCCCATTTCCCCCCGCATGCTGGTACTTGTGGTTCTCCAAGTACCGGCTTGTGGGGAGGCTTGCTGGGACTTGTAGTTCTTCTGCAAAAAAACAATATTCTTACATTTTTACACATGGCTATCAGCCCCCCATCCGCAGCCCTTGGATGGGGGGGACAGCCTCGGGCTTCACCCCTGGCCCTTGGGTGGCTGGGGGGGGACCCCTTGATTGAAGGGGTCCCCACTCCTCCAGGGTACCCCGGCCAGGGGTGACTAGTTGGGTATTTAATGCCACGGCCGCAGGGCGCTGTATAAAAGTGACCCCCGGCTGTGGCATTATCTGTCCAGCTAGTGGAGCCCGGTTCTGGTACAAAAAATACGGGGGACCCCTACTCTTTTTGTCCCCCGTATTTTTTGCACCAGGACCAGGCGCAGAGCCCGGTGCTGGTTGTTAAAATACGGGGGATCCCCTGTCATTTTCCCCCCCGTATTTTGGCAACCAGGACCGGCTCAAAGAGCCCGAGGCTGGTTATGCTTAGGAGGGGGGACCCCACGCATTTTTTTCCTGATTTTTACCCCATTCCATAAAAAAAAATAAAAAAAAATATTTTTTTAAAAAATATATAAATAATACTCTAAATAGACAAACCAAGTACCTAATCCCTTCTAATATAAATAGATATGCTATTACCAATAAAAAAACACAAAAAAAACATGTTTTTAAACTTTTTTATTAGATTCCGCCAGCAAATTGTGGCGGATTGAAAATGACGAATTTACTGTCTACAAGCACTGTTGTCGAATTTACAATCTTCAATTGAATATACTTTTGTCGAAATGCCGCATTTGTACCATTGCAGAAATGTCGAATTTGATAAATATCGAATTTCAAAAAGTCGAATTTGGAATGGACGTTTTTTTGGGCGAAAAGTACTGTATTGCATTGTCAAAAATTTTTTGGGCGAAAATGTCCCGTTTTTCGACATTTTCGAGAATTCGACCGCAATTGCATATACCCCATAGTTGCTTAGCAGGGAAATTGGTATGCAACTTTGTATCCTGGGTCCAGGCCCCCCTAAGCCTATGGGCCCCATAGCAATGGCGCCACTTGCACCCACTATGGTTAAGCCCATGGCTCCTACAGTATAATCTCCCACCACTTCAGCTTACTCCTCTGCTTTACACACCAATCACTATTTAGAAACCACAAAACTGTAAAAACTGAAGTGCAAATGTTCTCTTATAGAATTACAAACCTATTATTATGCAGGAGAACCCAGTTTTAAAGACAAGGATTTGTGGACCAAGTTGGAGGCCTTTCTGGAGATGCAAAAGGTGGGTGGGAGATGTTGGGCAGATCAAAGCATTCTTTAGTAAGTGCAGCTGAGGTGCAGTGAAATGCAGATGAAAAGGCAGGATAGGAGTGGGGTGATGCATCTACAAGTGTACAGCCTACTTTCCTTGCACAGTCTTTTCCTTCCAAAAAATGAACTTGATTTTGTTGCCATCTCTGATCTCCAGAAGATCAAGGGGTAAGTGTAATAGGGTCCGAGTTGCGGGAGGTACGGGATTTCATCCAAGAATGGCTGTTTTTTTAAAGCGGCAATCATTTAATCAACCTGGTTTTGCCTTGTAAATGATTGCTGCTTTAAAAAAAACAGCTTTTCTCAGACGAAATCCTAGACCTACTGCAACTCGGACCCTATAATAGTTACCCCTACGTCTCCTCATTAAACTTATAATGGGATGCAAATTGCACTTTCTACAGCTGAAATGTTGCACAAAATGATTAATTTAAGCCATAAATTAGGCTATGCATATTTTAAGACAAATTAAAAAGGTTTAAAACTTTAATAGGGGATGACAATCTTAAAGTGGTAGCTGATTGACATTCAGGACTAGTAATCAAGGGCAGTATGCCATATTGTCTCTGCTCAAACTGTGTGTGGAATACTCCTTTAATCCTGGGGAAAGATCTGCCTGCACCCAACCTGTATTTTCTATGAACACCCCTTCAGTGACTCTAACCTACTGCACACATTCATCACACACACATCCCTTATACTTTAGATTTGTCAGCTTATATAGGGCCTAATTCAGATCTGTTTGCTCGCTAGCGTTTTTCGCTGCGCAGCGATCAGGTAACTACTGCGCATGCGTATGCACTGCAATGCGCAGGCGCGTCGTACGGGTACAAAGCGGATCGTTGCTGTGCACTGGTTCTTGTGAAGAATCTATTCAATCAGCCGATCGCAAGAAGATTGGCAGGAAGAGGGTGTTTGTGGGTGGCAACAGACCGTTTTCTGGGAGTGTTTGTAAAAACGCAGGCACGTCGAGGCGTTTGCAGGGCGGGTGTCTGACGTCAATACAGGGCTCGAATATGCTGAAGTGATCGTGAATAAGGTCAGAGCTACTCAGAAACTGCACAAACTGTTTTTGTACTGCTCGGCTACACATGCGTTCGCATACTTGCAAAGCTAAAATACAATCCCCTATAGGCGGCGTCTATCTGTTCACAGTGCTGCAAAAAATAGCTAGCGAGCAAACAGATCTGAATTAGGGCCATAGTCTTGGACATCTGCACTTCTTTTCTCAGTGTTTGCTAACTATTTGTGCTGCAGCTTTGTCTCATACTCACTATGCTGCATAAAGTAAGATGTTGGTGCAATGGGAGTAATGAATAACCATACAAGCAATGTGTGCACTGTGCATAGTTGCCTACCTTGCTGCACCATCCTCCGGGAGGCTGCAGCATGGTAGGCTAATGGGGGCATGTCCAGAATCAATGTGGGCGGTCCGGAGGCGTGGCCGACTGGGAAAGTGAGCGGTCCGGGGCGTGGCACAATAGTCGCGTCATTGTAGCCCCACCCCCACTAGACAGTGCTGAGAAAACAGGCACTGTACAGCAGGGGGGCGGAGTTACGATGGCGCTAATCACATCATTGTATCCCCCTCGGGCTGCCCACTTGTTCTCTGCTGTGGGCGGCCGAGGGGGAGTGCGGAGGCTGCCAGCAAAAGCGGGACACTTTCGGGAGTGGGTAGGCAAGTATGGCACTGTGTGACACACCTCACTCTTCAAGGGGAGATGTCCTTGGAGGGCGATAAAGTGAAGAGAGATATAGCACCAGCCAATCAGCTCCTATCTGCCATGTTACAGGCTGTATTTAAAAAGTGACAGGAGCTGATTGGTTGGTAGTCTATCTGTCTCTACTTTATCACTCTCCAAGGCTTAGTACATCTGACCCTCAATGTTGTAGAATTTAATGACAAAATCCCTTACGAGTATAGTCTTACTGTAAACCCTATACTGAAAAGCAGGAATCTGGTATCAGGCAAACACACTAGGAAGAGGGGGTGTAATGAAGTTTCTGTTCCAGAGCTGTTAGCAGGAATTTTATCAGGCCCTGGTTCACTGTAAGGTGTGTTGGCTGGTTGGATATTTGTCATAGACCACTGCTTAGTAAGGCTGAGAGTATGCACTTGATTTATGACCCAAGACTTACAAGTGTTTAAATTATTCTATAAGATAACACTCTTTAAACAAATTCCTTTGCATTACACTTTATGGGTATTTTGAATCATTATTTTGTAACCATGAACCAAGCTTTTCTATTGCATGATTGTTGATGTTCTGCCTCTGTGTCCTCTTGGACAAGCAGCCAAATAACTACTAGCAACTTATTTGTAACATAAGACGGGAGACGCACCTTGTCATTATGCTGCTGTTTTATCTGTACTGAACCATTTTCTATGCTTCTAAATGACCTCAACTATTTAATTGTAGTTTGTTTCTTGCACACATTAAGGGGTCTGTTCTTGAAGCAGTGAAAAGTGTGGAGAAGTGAGCCAGTGGAGAAGTTCCCATGGCAACCAATCAGCATTTAAGTAACATTTATAATTTGCATACTATACATTTGTACTGGGCAGCTGATTGGTTGCAATGGGCAACTTCTCCACAGGCACATTTGTCCACTCTTTTCACTGCTTCATGAATAGACCCAAAAGTGTGAATGTTTTTTTTCCTTTAACTGTATTGTATCCTCAGCTGTTCAAGCTGTATGATGCATAAATAGAAACAAAGTAGATTGTAACAACTGTTTGTTGTTTTTTCTAGGGGCCTATTCATTATCCTAATTATCATGGCCGGACGGACCCTGATAGGTAAGTTTTTAATTTGGTGCAGGTTCTGGAGCAAGTCATCATTGCTCCAGCGTGGAGACAGTTGATCCAAAAATCATCTGTCCCCGCTAATCCGTACCTCCCAACATGACCCTCTCCAGGAGGGACAGAACGCTCTGCTTCTGGACTTCCCTATTAATTTCTGATTGCCATCACCTGTGATGAAACACCTTTCTTATCCATTAACCTGTTCATGGATTAGGGTTTTATCAGAGTCTCGGGTAAGGTATGATCATATTTTGGATATGTTTCTTAGATGCATGTAACATGATTTTGAGACAGATTGAATGTGGGGAGCAAAGGACAGTTATGAGTCAAGTATGACACCTAGGCAGCGAGCTTGTGGTGTAGGGTTAATTGTAGAGTTCTCAACAGTGATAGAAATATCAGGTTGGTAAATACTATTGGCCGATGGAAATATAATTAATTTTGGAAATATTACGTTTGAGGTGGCGAGATGACATCCAAGATGAAATGGCAGAGAGGCATTCAGTGACCTGACCCAATACAGATAGAGATAAATCAGGGGAAGATATGTAGATTTGAGCATCATCTGCATACAGATGATACCGAAATCCCAAAAAACTGATTAGTTTCCCAAGAGATGAGGTATAGATTGAGAAAAGCAGAGGACCTAAGACCGAACCTTGTGGTACTCCAACTGAAAGAGGTAACAAAGAGGACGTGGATTCAGAGAAACGGACACTGAAAAAGCGATTAGATAGGTAGGATAGAAACCAAGAGAGGGCCGTGTCATGAAGACCTAGGGACTGCAGTGTTTGTATGAGAAGAGAGTGGTCAACAGTGTCAAAAGCAGCAGAGAGATCTAGAAGAATGAGTAGTGAGTAATGGCCTTTAGACTTCGCAGTGACTAGATCATTCACTACTTTAGTCAGTGCTGTCTCTGTGGAGTATTGGGAGCGAAAGCCTTATTGATGTGGGTCCAATAAGTGTATGAGTTAAGAAAGTGTGTGAGGCAAGTGTAGGCAAGTTTCTCAAGTAGCTTGGAGAGACATGGGAGCTGAGAGATGGGACGGTAGTTTGAGAGAGAGTTACGGTCAGAATTTTGTTTTTTTCAAAATGGGAGTAATCACTGCATGCTTGAACAGTGAAGGAAAGATCCCAGTAGAGAAAGAGAGAGAGAGATTACAGATGTTAGTTAAGGTTGGGATGAGCACAGGAGACAGAGCTTTACTTATTTGTGAGGGTATAGGATCAAGAGTAGAGGTAGTAGAGTAGCAGGATGAGAAGAGTGTTGATACATTATCCTGAATAACACTAACAATTTATACAAAAGTATGTGAAAATTTTAATTTTCAAGTACTTTTATATAAATTAAGTGATGATGAATAGACCACTTAGAAACAAAATTAAAAAGTCCAAAAGATTCACAGAACTACTAATATTATTCATAAATAAGTGATTTAAGGAATGCATCCAAATGGCTTATGTCAGTAATGCCCCAAACTTTTTTGGATCATGGCGCCCTAGAGTATCAGAATTTTTTTTCACAGCACCCCTAGGCCAAAGGTGTCTTATTGAAAAATTCAGAAAAAAATATTCAATTAAGTAAATTGTGTTTTTCTGTCATTCTTAGGGTCAGGTATGTGTTGAGGGACAGAATTCACTTCTGTATGGCCACATATTTTATGATTGACAGCCATCAGCACTGGTTTTGTCTATTAAATTGACTGTAAATTATTCTAGTTGGTACTGGACCACCAACCCAGGGCACCCCTGCATACGCCCCCAGGCACCCCAGGGTGCCACGACACACAAATGTATTAAGCCTGGATAAGCGATAAAGCAGTGATAAGTGGAAAGTTATAACGCGCCAGCCAATCAGCTCCAATATGGAAATTGACAGTTAGGAGCTGATTGGCTGGTACATTACCACCTTCCACTTATCACTGCTTTATCACTTCTCCAGGCTTAATACATCTGCCTCTGACAATAACTGGCTTATGTGCTAAAAAGCTGCAGTTGGCGCATATGTGCTGAATCCAATGGAATGTTATGCAACTAATAATGCAGCAAGACATTTTACATAAATAATCTTTAAATTACGGTACTGGTAAACCACATTATTGTGGGGGGCTCACAAATGGCACTCAGTCCCACTCAAGGGTTAAATATAAATGACTATGGGGGAGATGTATCAAACCTTCTAAAGTGTGGCAAAGTGGAGGTTGCCTATAGCAACAATCAAAGTTTCTTTCTATCAGTTAATAGAATGTACTTGATAAATACTAGCTAGAAGCATAATGCGTATAAACATCTAGTATAAAAAGTCTTCATGCACCTCTGCCAACTGACTTATGGTTCGCAAATAAAACTGGTGACTCTAACCCTAACACCAATGTCCACATTTTCACTATGTCAACATGTCATACATTGACATTGTAGCTGTTGCCTTTCTGACATTATGACTGCATATCCATCAAAATTATCCATCAAAATTATGTAACCCCTGTGAGGTCAGAATGCGGTCTGCCAGCCTGTCACTGTTGGGTTACGGTAACTGTTGCTTTTTGCACCAGGTTACTAAATTTCATCTTGTTTAATGTGTTTTCATGTGTATTTCCCTAAATGGACACTGTACTCCTGACCTAATCCATTTTCTCACGCAGCTCGCACTGAAATCACCACTTCCTCTGGAAGTAAGTCACACAGAATAAGACAATAATGGCATTTCCTATCATTTTCTTTGAAATTCTTGTGGTAGACTTGATCGTGGCATTCGTGCATACCAGATTTACTATTAAGCTTTGATTATTTTTTTTTAACTTATTTACTATTTGACATCCCACATTATTTTTAATTATTACTATAGAGAGATAATTATGAATCCAAGGCATTGTTACAAAGCTTGGTGTATCATTAAAATGAGTGGTCCGAATATGGGCCTAATTCAGTCCTGTTCGGTGCTGTGCGATTTTGCACACCCGTCGATCAGGTCTGAACTGCGCATGTACCGGCGCCACAGTGCACTGGCGCATGCCAGACAGCCGACGGTTGTCATAGCCCATTGATGGCCTCTGCCTGATTGACAGGCAGAGGCATTCGCTGGCGGGAGGGGGCCAACGCAGGCATGGCTGGACCGTGCCGGGGGCGGGCCGCGGCAGCTGCATAACGCCACACGCAGCCATTGCGACCCGGGCAGCGACGAGTAGCTCTCGGCCAGCACGCAGGAGATATGCTGACCGGGAGCTACTCTTGAGGTACAACAGCATTGCCACTGTGCGATGCTTTTGTACTTCTGCAACGGGGCAGGGACTGACATGTGGGGCGGACTAGCCCTGTGCTGGGCGTCACCACCGCATGTCAGTGTGTCTGATCGTAGCTGTGCTAAATTTAGCACAGCTATGATCAACTCTAAATTACTCCCAATATACCTTATTTTGGAGCAGCAGTAATACTGGACAGTAGATTAGTGTGTGGCAGGTACACGTCAGTAACATTTTTTCTTGCAACACAAGTATATTAGTTGAGATCTTGCTACAAACATGCCAACTTTATTCCCCAGGATTCCTTAAGAGATGCCTGAGGGGATCGCCCAGATGGAATGTACAGGGCGGTGTGGTGTCGAGATTCGTATTGTTGTGGAAGTGCCTCTATATAATCTTGTAATTTGTTTCATTGTAATGCACGGGGTTGCAATGATGCATTCGTGTAATCGAGCCTCTGGAGCGGGACGCCAGTCTTCTCTCTCCGGAGTACAAGAGAACTCCTCATAAATTTGGAGTTTATATTTTGGAAGAGTAAGCAAGTATGTTTTAGAATAGTTTCTATGTTTGTATGGTAGCCTCTGTAATATTATTTTATAATACAAATTAAAACTTGTAATTAACATTTGTAGGAAATAGGGTTGCCACCCATCCGGGATTACGCTATACAGTCTACAAATCTTTTCATAATCCCAGATGGCAATGTCTGGAAATGTTTGTTTTTAAATACTTTACACTCCTAAAATCAGCTCCTCCTAATGCCTCCTTGCCCGCACACCTCCTTGCTGGTACACCTCCAGTCTTCACCTCCCTCACTGCTCATGTTCAGTCCTTGCCTGCCTGTCAGCGCCCCTCCAGTCCTCATCCATCTGCCCGCACACCTCCAGTCCCCACCGGCCTTGTTGCCTGACTACTCACATGCCTTCAGTCCTTGCCAGGCTCCTTGTTTGCCTACTCACTCGCCTCCCGCCCTCACCTGCCTACTCACTCACTGCCCCTGCTGTGACTGGAATTGCTGCTGACTGAGTTCCCACCTGCAGTTGCTACTAGCACTGGACATTGTAAATGCTGATTTACATACAGGACAGAAAAAGCAATACCTTTTACACTGAAATTCGAGCAGCTGTGGCTGCTGGATGTAATCTTTAACATACGTACTTTTTACTAACTTATCGTACACACACACCGACACGCCATGAGCACAATGTAGCTACGCGTGTGCCTGAAGTACACTTAGCAGGGAGGAGACACGACACCAATTGTATTTAAGATGTTGGGATCCGACCCACCAACATATAATTGCTGAAAGGGGGTTACAACAGATATACAATTACAATAAGAGAAAAGAGGCTACAATACAATGGTACATACATTTGGTTTCGCCAGCGCCACACGGTCCGGTGCTCAGATCAATCAAGCAAGATGACCTTCAGAGAGAGAGTGAGTGACTGTCTAGGCAGCTTTGGCTTTTATACAGTTGGTAAAAAAAACACAATACAATGGAAACTGTAACCTCTTCATCCATAGGTCAAAGGGCTGGTCATTTACAGTAAAGGAGGGGTCATAGGTTGGTTTGCATAGGTGGGCGATGTCTGTTCCAGGTGTGCTTGAAGTTGGTCTCCACTGGGTTCCCGCCGAATATCAGAGTACAGTAAATACAGTATAATAGAAATATTCTGTTCCTGCACATAATTATGCGCAGGAGCGTGCTATCTTCTGCAAACTGCTACCAGAATATTGCCCTTAAAATACCCTTTGAAAATAAGAGAAACCGCGCTGTTACTGGGATTTTTTGTGTCTGAGCAGCCCTGAGCAAGAAAAAATGGATACTGATAATTTGTTTAAAAACAAGGCGCTTGTAACAGTGTATAAAATGTATTGCAACAAATGATTGTTGCAATACTGCAGTGCAATACCTGTAATAAAAAAGGAATTAGTAAATGTTTACAGCCCCTTTTATATTTTTTATTGGTCCTGCCGGATTTATGTATTGCCGGCTCGTAGCTCCGTTAAAGTCTCTGTGCAGGATGGCAAGAAATACCTATCTGTCCCTATACTACCCACCTTGTACTTGGTAGTGGTGGGGCGGGATCTTCACTCCTGGCGGCTAGCTGTTAGTTCTCCGCAAACAGCTGTTCGTTTTAGCCGCGTCTCCTGTGTGCCAAGCTGTACGGCTGCAGACGCTCGGGACTCCGGCTTGTAAGGACGGACGGAGGGTATCTTCTTATGTGCACTCTGTGTAGCTGAGAGTGCACGGACCGTGTGAATGCTTCCAACGCGTTTCGGGCTGCACGCCCTTTATCGAGGATATCACTGGTTTAGCCTTATTGTTATTTATAAAAAACTTTATTGAATAATTGTTAAAAAAACGGGGAAATCCCTCCCCGGAAGTGAGGTAAAAAAGTGCGGCTTGCACATGGCCCAGTACAGAATTGTCAGGTATTGCACTTGAAAATGTAATGAGAGTGTAAAAATTATTATATATGTTTAAAAAATAAAAAATGGAATTTATATGGCTTTCATTTTTTATATACAAAAAAAAACTTAAAATAATTATTTTATTCTCAGCAAAAATTATTTTTTATAAAAAAGATATATATGAAAAAATTATTTTTTTATTTTTTATTTATTTTTTTAGGATTTTTTAAAAAAGACATTTAGTTCTATGTCCACATTTAGACCAGCAGGTTGTAATGTTTGGAGATTGAAAATCCACTCTGTTTCTTTCTTTTTTAACAAGTCCGAAATATTCCCTCCTCTCCAATATTGGCCCTCATTCCGAGTTGTTCGCTCGTTCTTTTTCATCGCATCGCAGTGAAAATCCGCTTAGTACGCATGCGCAAAGTTCGCACTGCGACTGCGCCAAGTAACTTTACTATGAAGAAAGTATTTTTACTCCCGGCTTTTTCCTCGCTCCGGCGATCGTAATGTGATTGACAGGAAATGGGTGTTACTGGGCGGAAACACGGCGTTTCAGGGGCGTGTGGCTGAAAACGCTACCGTTTCCGGAAAAAACGCAGGAGTGGCCGGAGAAACGGTGGGAGTGCCTGGGCGAACGCTGGGTGTGTTTGTGACGTCAACCAGGAACGACAAGCACTGAACTGATCGCACAGGCAGAGTAAGTCTGGAGCTACTCTGAAACTGCTAAGTAGTTAGTAATCGCAATATTGCGAATACATCGGTCGCAATTTTAAGAAGCTAAGATTCACTCCCAGTAGGCGGCGGCTTAGCGTGTGTAACTCTGCTAAATTCGCCTTGCGACCGATCAACTCGGAATGAGGGCCATTGTTCGATTTTTTGGATTCCCATGAACTTTAATTCACTCGGATTTTTGTTGTGACAGTCCAAAAAATGTTTTGAAACACTGTGTGTTTGTAGGCCTTTTTTGATGTTGTATATATGTTCCAGAATTCGTGTTTTTAGTTTTCTTTTGGTTTGGCCTACATATTGCAGATGACAGGGGCACTCCAGTAGATAAATAACACCTTCTGTATTACAACTAATGGCATCTTTTACTTTATATTGTTTTTTTGAGACATTTGATGTAAATAATTTCTCTGAACGTGTGGATGTGCTGTTAGTTGTTTTGCAGGCTGAGCAGTTTAAACAATAGCTATGTCCCACGTTTCTTACCATTCTTTGATTTGTTGAAATTGAAGGTATATAACTTTTGGTCAGTTCTTGTTTGAGATTTCTTGCTTTTTTGTAGATTATCTTAGGCTTCTCAGGAAGGAACTCTGCAAGTTGTGTATCTAATTTTAATATGTGCCAATGTTTATATAAGATGTTTTCAAACCAGAGATGTTGGCTGTTATATTGAGTAATAAATGCCATTTGAAACTCATTTGATTCCTGTTTGGGTTTATATTGAATTAAATCTTTTCTTTCTATGCTTTCAAGTTTTTCTATTTCTTGTTTAAGGTTTGTATTTTTATATCCTTTTTCCACAAACTGCTGTTTTAGTTGATCGGCTTGTCTGATAAAATCTTCCTCTTTCGAGCAGTTCCTTTTCATGCGTCTGAATTGTCCTCCAGGGATGTTCTTGGTCCAGTTTGTGTGGTGGTTGCTATTTGCTGGAAGAATACTATTACTGCTGACATTTTTTCTATGAGTCCTTGTATGTAATGTGTTCTGAGATATGAAGATTTCTAGATCCAAATATACTATCATTTCTTTGCTGAATGTTGAAGTAAATTCCAGACCATATCTGTTCTTCGCCATATGTTCTAGGAAGTTCTGTAAATTTTCTTCAGTTCCCTTCCAAATGAACAACAGATCATCTATGTATCTTTTCCAAATGATGAGGTTCTCTCTGTAGGGGTTATTTCTCCAAATGTTTTCTTCCTCCCATTTTGCGACAAAGAGATTCGCATAACTTGGTGCCATTGAAGAACCCATCGCTGTGCCCCGTACTTGGTTGAAGAAAGTTCCTTCATTCCAAAAATAATTCTTATGCAGAATAAATTCTATACTTCTCATAATGAAATTGATCTGTGCATTTTGTAAGTTGGTGCTAGTAGATAGAAAGTGACGAGTGGCTTCTTGTCCGATGTCATGAGAAATGCAGGTATAGAGAGATTTAACATCACATGTGCATAATATATAATTCTCGCTCCATTCTATATCTTTGATAAGTTGGAGTACTGCCATTGAGTCTTTCAGATAACTTTGTTGTTTGCACACTAAGTCCTGTAAGAAGGAATCCACATATTTGGAAAGATTTGATGTTAAAGATTCTATTCCTGAAACAATTGGTCTTGCTGGCGGGTGGCTGGAATTTTTGTGTATCTTTGGGA
The DNA here is from genome assembly GCF_028390025.1 of Pseudophryne corroboree. Taxonomy (NCBI): domain Eukaryota; kingdom Metazoa; phylum Chordata; class Amphibia; order Anura; family Myobatrachidae; genus Pseudophryne; species Pseudophryne corroboree. The sequence continues at coordinate 607,744,511 of NC_086446.1, forward strand.
GTCCATAAAAGGTAGGTATTTTTGGATGTTGAATGTGAAGATAATCGAACTCCTTTTTTGTGAGTATACCTAGTTGTAGCCCTTCATCCAGTAAGTCATGCAATTCTAATAGGTAGGTTCCAGTGGGATCCGTGATGAGTTTCTGATAGGTGTGAGAATCTGATAGTAGGTTCTCGATTTCTTTCATGTACTGATTTTTATCCATGATGACTAGTCCTCCGCCTTTGTCTGCGGGCTTTATGACTATAGTTTCATCCCTTTTTAGGTCTTCCAAAGCTTCTTTCTCTTTTTGTGATAAGTTATACTTCTTTTTTTCTTTTCCTGTTAATTTCCGTATGTCCTGTTCTATCAGTTTCTCAAATGTCTCAATGTGAGGTCCCTTAATGTATGATGGAAAAAATGTAGATTGTGGTTTCAAATGGCTGTGTAGAAAATCATTTTCTTCCATAGTGTTATGGCTATTTTGTTCTTTCTTGTTGAAGAATTTTTTTACACAAAGTTTTCGCACAAATTTCTGGGTGTCCACATATAGGCCAAATTGATTTATATCGGAATGTCCGGCAAATTTTAGGCCTTTTTTAAGCAAAGTGATATGTGCCCCTGTCAGTTTCTTTTTGCTGAGGTTGTAGATGCCAATTTCCCTGAGGTCTGAAGGTAATCCATTCTCTTCCTCATGCACTATGGATTTTTTCTTCTTGCCCCCCCGGACCCCCCTTCTCCTGGGGAGTTTTCTATTTGGGTTTTTTTCTGTGGTATGTTTTTCCCATCTGGTGGTTTTCTCAATCTCCGGGGAGATCCTAAAAAATCTTCTTCTTCCTCACTTGAATCTTCCTTTCTTTGTGTTCTTTTTCTCTGTTTGCTTGTTGTTGTTTCCATGGTGGATTCTGATGCTTCTATCTGGTTTATTAATGTTCTTAATTCATTATGCGCTTCCTCTTTCGCCGCATTCCTTCCTTTTTCAAATGATTCCCTCATGATCTTCTGTGTAGATTTCTTTTCATACGTGAAGTTATGTGGATTGTAAGCTTGGTATTCAGATCTTCGGGTGTGTGTTATTGGTGGATGCTTAATTATGGGTTCTTTTCTCTGGTAGGTGTATTTATTGTTTGTTCCTGCTGGGTCTGTTCTTCGTTCATTTTGATGTGATTGATGATTACCAGGTGGGTTTGATTTGACAGTTTGTGCATAGCTTCTTTTTTGGTTCTGTTTGTGTTCTTTATTTAATTGACCTGCATTTCTTTTTTCATTCTGTTTCATTAGTTTATAGTCATTAATATCTCTGTGAAACTTTCTTTGTTTTTGCTGTATGGTCTCTTCTTCAATTTCTTCCATCTTATTATTAGTCATTTTCATTAAATTTATATAGTCTGTCATCTTTCGTAGTGATTCAAATTTCTTTTCAATATTTATGATTTTCTCATTTAAATCTTTAAGGGATTTTTGCCTATCCCATATGATAAGTTTAATTAATTCTCTCGAGCAATTGTCCAATATTGTATTCCACTTTAGATAAAAATCAGTGTTGACAGGTTCAAAAGTGGGGTTTTTATAAATTCTTAGAACCCTAGGAACAATACTTTGTTCTAAATATTGGGACAATGTTGTGATCTCCCACCATTGTTTTATTTCCTGAGTGTAATGTTTTTCCAATCTGAAGAATTGGTCACAGAATCTTTCATCTCCTGCTGATGGCTCTGGAGGTGGTCTGTCACTGGAAAAGATCTCTCCTATATTTTTTCTTAATGAATGTGTGATGTACCCAGGTACACTCATAGCAGCAGTGTAATAAAAATTAATAGACGTTTGAAAATAAGAGAAACCGCGCTGTTACTGGGATTTTTTGTGTCTGAGCAGCCCTGAGCAAGAAAAAATGGATACTGATAATTTGTTTAAAAACAAGGCGCTTGTAACAGTGTATAAAATGTATTGCAACAAATGATTGTTGCAATACTGCAGTGCAATACCTGTAATAAAAAAGGAATTAGTAAATGTTTACAGCCCCTTTTGCATTTTTTATTGGTCCTGCCGGATTTCTGTATTGCCGGCATTTGACATTTGATGTAAATAATTTCTCTGAACGTGTGGATGTGCTGTTAGTTGTTTTGCAGGCTGAGCAGTTTAAACAATAGCTATGTCCCACGTTTCTTACCATTCTTTGATTTGTTGAAATTGAAGGTATATAACTTTTGGTCAGTTCTTGTTTGAGATTTCTTGCTTTTTTGTAGATTATTTTAGGCTTCAATTCAGAGAAATTATTTACATCAAATGTCTCAAAAAAACAATACAAAGTAAAAGATGCCATTAGTTGTAATACAGAAGGTGTTATTTATCTACTGGAGTGCCCCTGTCATCTGCAATATGTAGGCCAAACCAAAAGAAAACTAAAAACACGAATTCTGGAACATATATACAACATCAAAAAAGGCCTACAAACACACAGTGTTTCAAAACATTTTTTGGACTGTCGCAACAAAAATCCGAGTGAATTAAAGTTCATGGGAATCCAAAAAATCAAACAATATTGGAGAGGAGGGAATATTTCGGACTTGTTAAAAAAGAAAGAAACAGAGTGGATTTTCAATCTCCAAACATTACAACCTGCTTGTCTAAATGTGGACATAGAACTAAATGTCTTTTTTAAAAAATCCTAAAAAAATAAATAAAAAATAAAAAAATAAATTTTTCATATATATCTTTTTTATAAAAAATAATTTTTGCTGAGAATAAAATAATTATTTTAAGTTTTTTTTTTGTATATAAAAAATGAAAGCCATATAAATTCCATTTTTTATTTTTTAAACATACCGTATATACTCGAGTATAAGCCGAGTTTTTCAGCACATTTTTTGTGCTGAAAAAGTTCCCCCTCGGCTTATACTCGAGTGATGCTCCGGAGCAGAGCGTAGAGAGCTCTGGGAAGGAGGGAAGGAGGAGGAGGGAGGGGGACACGGGAGCCGCAGCAGCGCACTGTAATTGGTGCATCAATCAGTGACGCTGCTGCAGCCGTCCGTCTCCCTCTCCCTGCTCGCTGAAGCACCGCCGCGCCGCCCGCCTCCTCAGCCGCTGCAGACTTTCCTGTATGACCTAAGGCCGGCCACCGATGCCCGCACCGCCTGCTGCTGCCCGCATTCCGCTGCCCCTTCATTCGTTTACACATAGCCCGTCAATGGTGAGTAGAGACAGGCGGCGGCAGTGGGGGGGTGGGGGGGGGTTGGGGGCTGTGCATATCTGGCACCATGAGGGTATATCTGGCACTGTGAGGGCATATCTGGCACTGTGGGGGAATGTGTAGCACTGTGGGGGCATATCTGGCACCGTGGGGAAAATCTGGCAGTATGAGGGCATATCTGGCACTGTGGGGGCACATGTAGCACTGTGGGGGTATATCTGACACCGTGGGGGAATATCTGGCAGTATGGCACTGTGGGGGCATATCTGGCACTGTGGGGGCATATCCGGCACTGTGGGGGCATATCTGGCACTATGAGGGCATATCTGGCACTGTGGGGGCATATCTGGCAATGTGGGGGCATATCTGGCAATGTGGGGGCATATCTGGCAATGTGGGGGCATATCTGGCACTGAGGGCTGTGTACGGCTAGACTTGCATTTCCCACCCTAGGCTTATACTCGAGTCAATAAGTTTTCCCAGTTTTTTGGGGTGAAATTAGGTGCCTCGGCTTATATTCGGGTCGACTTATACTCGAGTATATACGGTATATAATAATTTTTACACTCTCATTACATTTTCAAGTGCAATACCTGACAATTCTGTACTGGGCCATGTGCAAGCCGCACTTTTTTACCTCACTTCCGGGGAGGGATTTCCCCGTTTTTTAACAATTATTCAATAAAGTTTTTTTATAAATAACAATAAGGCTAAACCAGTGATATCCTCGATAAAGGGCGTGCAGCCCGAAACGCGTTGGAAGCATTCACACGGTCCGTGCACTCAGGCTACACAGAGTGCACATAAGAAGATACCCTCCGTCCGTCCTTACAAGCCGGAGTCCCGAGCGTCTGCAGCCGTACAGCTTGGCACACAGGAGACGCGGCTAAAACGAACAGCTGTTTGCGGAGAACTAACAGCTAGCCGCCAGGAGTGAAGATCCCGCCCCACCACTACCAAGTACAAGGTGGGTAGTATAGGGGCAGATAGGTATTTCTTGCCATCCTGCACAGAGACTTTAACGGAGCTACGAGCCGGCAATACAGAAATCCGGCAGGACCAATAAAAAATACAAAAGGGGCTGTAAACATTTACTAATTCCTTTTTTATTACAGGTATTGCACTGCAGTATTGCAACAATCATTTGTTGCAATACATTTTATACACTGTTACAAGCGCCTTGTTTTTAAACAAATTATCAGTATCCATTTTTTCTTGCTCAGGGCTGCTCAGACACAAAAAATCCCAGTAACAGCGCGGTTTCTCTTATTTTCAAACGTCTATTAATTTTTGTTACACTGCTGCTATGAGTGTACCTGGGTACATCACACATTCATTAAGAAAAAATATAGGAGAGATCTTTTCCAGTGACAGACCACCTCCAGAGCCATCAGCAGGAGATGAAAGATTCTGTGACCAATTCTTCAGATTGGAAAAACATTACACTCAGGAAATAAAACAATGGTGGGAGATCACAACATTGTCCCAATATTTAGAACAAAGTATTGTTCCTAGGGGTCTAAGAATTTATAAAAACCCCACTTTTGAACCTGTCAACACTGATTTTTATCTAAAGTGGAATACAATATTGGACAATTGCTCGAGAGAATTAATTAAACTTATCATATGGGATAGGCAAAAATCCCTTAAAGATTTAAATGAGAAAATCATAAATATTGAAAAGAAATTTGAATCACTACGAAAGATGACAGACTATATAAATTTAATGAAAATGACTAATAATAAGATGGAAGAAATTGAAGAAGAGACCATACAGCAAAAACAAAGAAAGTTTCACAGAGATATTAATGACTATAAACTAATGAAACAGAATGAAAAAAGAAATGCAGGTCAATTAAATAAAGAACACAAACAGAACCAAAAAAGAAGCTATGCACAAACTGTCAAATCAAACCCACCTGGTAATCATCAATCACATCAAAATGAACGAAGAACAGACCCAGCAGGAACAAACAATAAATACACCTACCAGAGAAAAGAACCCATAATTAAGCATCCACCAATAACACACACCCGAAGATCTGAATACCAAGCTTACAATCCACATAACTTCACGTATGAAAAGAAATCTACACAGAAGATCATGAGGGAATCATTTGAAAAAGGAAGGAATGCGGCGAAAGAGGAAGCGCATAATGAATTAAGAACATTAATAAACCAGATAGAAGCATCAGAATCCACCATGGAAACAACAACAAGCAAACAGAGAAAAAGAACACAAAGAAAGGAAGATTCAAGTGAGGAAGAAGAAGATTTTTTAGGATCTCCCCGGAGATTGGGAAAACCACCAGATGGGAAAAACATACCACAGAAAAAAACCCGAATAGAAAACTCCCCAGGAGAAGGGGGGTCCGGGGGGGCAAGAAGAAAAAATCCATAGTGCATGAGGAAGAGAATGGATTACCTTCAGACCTCAGGGAAATTGGCATCTACAACCTCAGCAAAAAGAAACTGACAGGGGCACATATCACTTTGCTTAAAAAAGGCCTAAAATTTGCCGGACATTCCGATATAAATCAATTTGGCCTATATGTGGACACCCAGAAATTTGTGCGAAAACTTTGTGTAAAAAAATTCTTCAACAAGAAAGAACAAAATAGCCATAACACTATGGAAGAAAATGATTTTCTACACAGCCATTTGAAACCACAATCTACATTTTTTCCATCATACATTAAGGGACCTCACATTGAGACATTTGAGAAACTGATAGAACAGGACATACGGAAATTAACAGGAAAAGAAAAAAAGAAGTATAACTTATCACAAAAAGAGAAAGAAGCTTTGGAAGACCTAAAAAGGGATGAAACTATAGTCATAAAGCCCGCAGACAAAGGCGGAGGACTAGTCATCATGGATAAAAATCAGTACATGAAAGAAATCGAGAACCTACTATCAGATTCTCACACCTATCAGAAACTCATCACGGATCCCACTGGAACCTACCTATTAGAATTGCATGACTTACTGGATGAAGGGCTACAACTAGGTATACTCACAAAAAAGGAGTTCGATTATCTTCACATTCAACATCCAAAAATACCTACCTTTTATGGACTCCCAAAGATACACAAAAATTCCAGCCACCCGCCAGCAAGACCAATTGTTTCAGGAATAGAATCTTTAACATCAAATCTTTCCAAATATGTGGATTCCTTCTTACAGGACTTAGTGTGCAAACAACAAAGTTATCTGAAAGACTCAATGGCAGTACTCCAACTTATCAAAGATATAGAATGGAGCGAGAATTATATATTATGCACATGTGATGTTAAATCTCTCTATACCTGCATTTCTCATGACATCGGACAAGAAGCCACTCGTCACTTTCTATCTACTAGCACCAACTTACAAAATGCACAGATCAATTTCATTATGAGAAGTATAGAATTCATTCTGCATAAGAATTATTTTTGGAATGAAGGAACTTTCTTCAACCAAGTACGGGGCACAGCGATGGGTTCTTCAATGGCACCAAGTTATGCGAATCTCTTTGTCGCAAAATGGGAGGAAGAAAACATTTGGAGAAATAACCCCTACAGAGAGAACCTCATCATTTGGAAAAGATACATAGATGATCTGTTGTTCATTTGGAAGGGAACTGAAGAAAATTTACAGAACTTCCTAGAACATATGGCGAAGAACAGATATGGTCTGGAATTTACTTCAACATTCAGCAAAGAAATGATAGTATATTTGGATCAAGAAATCTTCATATCTCAGAACACATTACATACAAGGACTCATAGAAAAAATGTCAGCAGTAATAGTATTCTTCCAGCAAATAGCAACCACCACACAAACTGGACCAAGAACATCCCTGGAGGACAATTCAGACGCATGAAAAGGAACTGCTCGAAAGAGGAAGATTTTATCAGACAAGCCGCTTGATCAACTAAAACAGCAGTTTGTGGAAAAAGGATATAAAAATACAAACCTTAAACAAGAAATAGAAAAACTTGAAAGCATAGAAAGAAAAGATTTAATTCAATATAAACCCAAACAGGAATCAAATGAGTTTCAAATGGCATTTATTACTCAATATAACAGCCAACATCTCTGGTTTGAAAACATCTTATATAAACATTGGCACATATTAAAATTAGATACACAACTTGCAGAGTTCCTTCCTGAGAAGCCTAAGATAATCTACAAAAAAGCAAGAAATCTCAAACAAGAACTGACCAAAAGTTATATACCTTCAATTTCAACAAATCAAAGAATGGTAAGAAACGTGGGACATAGCTATTGTTTAAACTGCTCAGCCTGCAAAACAACTAACAGCACATCCACACGTTCAGAGAAATTATTTACATCAAATGTCTCAAAAAAACAATACAAAGTAAAAGATGCCATTAGTTGTAATACAGAAGGTGTTATTTATCTACTGGAGTGCCCCTGTCATCTGCAATATGTAGGCCAAACCAAAAGAAAACTAAAAACACGAATTCTGGAACATATATACAACATCAAAAAAGGCCTACAAACACACAGTGTTTCAAAACATTTTTTGGACTGTCACAACAAAAATCCGAGTGAATTAAAGTTCATGGGAATCCAAAAAATCGAACAATATTGGAGAGGAGGGAATATTTCGGACTTGTTAAAAAAGAAAGAAACAGAGTGGATTTTCAATCTCCAAACATTACAACCTGCTGGTCTAAATGTGGACATAGAACTAAATGTCTTTTTTAAAAAATCCTAAAAAAATAAATAAAAAATAAAAAAATAAATTTTTCATATATATCTTTTTTATAAAAAATAATTTTTGCTGAGAATAAAATAATTATTTTAAGTTTTTTTTTGTATATAAAAAATGAAAGCCATATAAATTCCATTTTTTATTTTTTAAACATATATAATAATTTTTACACTCTCATTACATTTTCAAGTGCAATACCTGACAATTCTGTACTGGGCCATGTGCAAGCCGCACTTTTTTACCTCACTTCCGGGGAGGGATTTCCCCGTTTTTTTAACAATTATTCAATAAAGTTTTTTATAAATAACAATAAGGCTAAACCAGTGATATCCTCGATAAAGGGCGTGCAGCCCGAAACGCGTTGGAAGCATTCACACGGTCCGTGCACTCTCAGCTACACAGAGTGCACATAAGAAGATACCCTCTGTCCGTCCTTACAAGCCGGAGTCCCGAGCGTCTGCAGCCGTACAGCTTGGCACACAGGAGACGCGGCTAAAACGAACAGCTGTTTGCGGAGAACTAACAGCTAGCCGCCAGGAGTGAAGATCCCGCCCCACCACTACCAAGTACAAGGTGGGTAGTATAGGGACAGATAGGTATTTCTTGCCATCCTGCACAGAGACTTTAACGGAGCTACGAGCCGGCAATACAGAAATCCGGCAGGACCAATAAAAAATACAAAAGGGGCTGTAAACATTTACTAATTCCTTTTTTATTACAGGTATTGCACTGCAGTATTGCATCAATCATTTCTTAAAATACCCTACAGCTGGATACCAAACACCACCTCATAACCTAATGCTGTCCCCTCATATCCTGTAAAGGTGAATCCCTTTGTTGTTGTACCATTTAAACAAGTATAAATTGCTGGTGTGATGCATGTGGGCTATGTGTTCATTGTGCACTATGTGGATTAAATATGTGATATGTCTTTGTGGCTTTTCCATGCGAGTACAAATGCTACCGTAATTACTCATACCACGTGCTAATACGCAGGACCGCGTGAGCGGTCATACGCAACTTGCGGATATGTGCACGCACGGCAGAACAAGTACGCGCATGGAGGCCATCTGTGTCGAGTTTGTATGTGATGTGTGTACTGTAATATTTTCCGACTTTGATAGTCCACCCTTTGGCAGTCATCAATAACTGCCACTCTTAACTAATAAACTAAAAATATTACCTATACAATATATATACAAGCTTGGATGATCGGGGGAGAATTGTAGGTGGGAAATGTATAGCCTAGTGGGATAGTAAAAGCATGTATGTATGAATCAATGTCTGAGGGGCATTGTCGAATCATCGTGCCGTATATGTTCTAAGTAAGCTTCGAGGTATTGCGAAATATACATTAAATCCTTCTCATCCCGTATTAAGGGTCTGTAAATGGGCAAACAAACACTACCAAGCTCTTTTCTGCTTCTTATTCCAACAAATGGGGAGTACATTTAGTTCATGATACATGGAGGGGGAACATATGTGAGTGCTTGTATATGTGGATAACACCTGTCGACTATGTGTGCCATTAACTGGAGGTTGCAGAGATGAAGATAAGACACATATATAAAAATACATTCACATAAACATTGGGTAGGGTTTACGTCTTTTCCGGTTGGATGTTTCTGGGTAAAGGGGAGACAGAGAAAAATGGTGAAAGAAAACAGGCCATGAAATTCATTTGCAATCCTTATCATAACACTGTTTCTATAGATGGGTTATAAACCAAATCTGCTGCTGTAACAGCGCTCTTGCTCCTTAGACTCATCAAATTTGTGCTGTGCTTGCGCCGCGTTAGAATTCGAACACACCTGAATATCAGACCAATAATTATGATGACTCCCAGGATATAAAGGAGAAACTTTCCCACACTCATAATAGCATCCTGTGCTCACTCTCCTAACCCTGCCTGTGCTGGATCAATTCTTTCTTGTAGGCTTGTAACTCCCTTCCCGTATACCTGAAGGTGTCATCATACATCTCGGTGATATTGTCTATCAAGTTCGCTAGCGCATGGATGTACCTATAATTTACAGTTCCTCTGGCAGTACGGGTAATATCTAATGTGAGAAGGAACTGAATCCCGGTGGATTCATGGATCAAATCAGAGGCTGCGTGCTCTGCCCTATCTATGAGGTGTCTCTTGATGATGTGTTCATAGTGGGTATGAGTATAAGGAGTCTGAGCGCTACGGTGAACGTCTTTCATTTTATCGTGGGTTATGGTCATGACCTCTGGTAGTACTCTCCCAGTATAACACAATCCCTCAGAGCTCGAAGTTAGCCACTTGTACGCTTTCCTCCCACATATGAAATAGGCATCATCTGGGAGAACATAGGAGACAAAATGTAACAACACCATATTACAAATCTTCCATGTAAAGAAACCAATCCCTAGTTCTCTCATTTGCGCAGTACAAGTATCGGGCTGGATGATATGGGCACAATACCCCTGCGATACCTTTCCAACCCACATGGTTTTGCTTCCACGTGTATACCGGTACCGAAAATACTTTCCACTGTTGGCTATCTTGCGCACAAGTTCAGAGTCGATAGGAATCCTATCAGCTCTGTGTGAAAAGGTCATTGTCTGGTTATTCCAAGTCACTTCCCAATTTCCTGGTTTTCGGAAATTGGAAATATTAAAACACAACAGGGACCTATCTACGTTGTACTGGTGGAGCTTCAAGCTAGGGGGCCTAGATATATTGAATTTCTTGTCCACCGGTCTCCCACCCCGTAATTCCAGTACCTCATCTATTGCTAAAGGTTACGGCACTAATCCTGACTTACTCTGTCCTTGAGGTACCTGTGAGCACACCCAACATTCTGTCTGGTTTAAGACCTTACCCACTAATGAGTGGTAATCACTCAACGGATGTCGGTCCATGTCGATATTAATATTGGACTGACATCTCTGAATGCACCCATCTTCGACTATGTTCTCACAATTCCTACAAATACAATATTCATCAGACAATAACCCCTCACATTGCCTCTGAGCTCCATGACTACCAGAGTGCTTACTGATACCAGCCTTTACTCGAGTGATGTGCTGCTCCTGAGATCCTACAAATCCGTACTCGCCATCAGAACCCATTCCAGATCCTTGCTCGACTTCTATGGGACCCTCACCAAAACAGATTGTCCTGATCAAAAACAAAATTACTAGCAGAACCCAAAACGCAGTCTCTTGTGATAGATCCATTTCGTTAGGGGAAAGAAGGAGAATAAGGAGGAGAAAAGAAAGGAAATGCAGTGGGGGGTGAAAAAAGAAAATGGTGCGACAACCGTCCTTGATCTTGTTGCTCTCCGCTCTCAGGTGCCGTTCAACAGTCCTGCCTCTCAGCTTTCCCGGAATAGACTCTCTAGTGATACGAGGTTCTCTTCACCTTGCTCTTTGTCACGAGTTTTCTCCGGGTCAGCGACCTTCTTGCAGTGGGACGAGTGGACCCAAGTCTCTCTTTCGGCGACCTTTAGTGCTGTTGTGCTGGTTAACAAGATTTGGTACGGTCCTTCCCACCTGTCAATGAGGCAACCTGAGCGTAGAAAATTTCGTATCATCACATAATCCCCAAGCTCAATGTCATGACAATTACTGTTCGGTAGTTCAGGAATCACCAGCTTTAGATTTCTTTGTTGATTTCTCAGTTGCTGGCTCATCCTAACTAAATATTTCACAGTTATTTCATTATTGCACTTCAAATCATCCTGGGGGTCTATCATTACATGGGGTTGTCAACCAAAAAGAATTTCAAAAGTTGATAAGTTAAGCGGTGACCTGGGAGTGGTTCTGATGCTGTACAACACTAGTGGTAAAGCTTCTGGCCACAACAATCCAGTTTCAGCCATCACTTTGCTCAGCTTGTTCTTAATAGTGCTGTTTATTCTCTCCACCTTCGCACTCACCTGTGGCCGGTACGGAGTATGCAGCTTGCTATTAATTCCCATCAGTTTGCACATGACCTGAAAGACTTCATCTGTAAAATGGGTACCACTATCACTTTCAGTCATTCTAGGGATACCATATCTGCACACAAATTCCTGCACGATTTTCTTTACAGTGAACACAGCAGTATTTGTGGCAGCGGGGAATGTTTCTACCCAGTTGGAAAACACATCAGTACATACTAACACATATTTTAAATTCCTACAGGGTGGTAACTGTATGAAGTCGATTTGTATTACCTGAAAAGGTCCATCTGTAAGAGGGATATGGGATGGCTCAGTTGGTATTGCCTTACCAATATTCTTCCTCAAACAAGTAAGACATGTCATTGCTTTCTTACCTGCATGAGAAGAGAATCCTTGCGCACTCCAGTAGGCTCTTACCAGCTTGCACATACCCTCCTTGCCCAGATGAGTCAGACCGTGTGCCGCCTTAGCTAGACTTGGAAGACATGCTCTGGGGGCCACTGGCTTTTCTTGTTCATCTGTCCAAAGTCCTGAGGACTCCTGACCATATCCCTTCACCTTCTAGACCGTCTTTTCCTGTAGGGAACACAAATATTTAATTTTGAATTTAATTGTTGCATGTTAACTGTTGTGTGAAGTAAAAACATCTCTGGATGAGAGAAGAGAGGGAAAATGAAAAAGAAAATGTCAGATTTGCCATTCACCAACAGGCCGTCACACCATCATGCATATCAGTGTCTGTACACAATCTCCCTTCACCAGTATTTCCATTCTTCACCCTTTGTGCATAACAAGGCACACTGCAGTAATACTGGTGTCATCCTGCTGGTGAGATATACTGGGTTTGGGCAGAACTCTGAAGGACCAAGTAGGCATGTGGTGTTTGAACTGTAATCGGGTCCATGTATTGGACCACCCTGTGTGAACGAAAAAGATGAAGAGGCAATTGTGGAGAAACAGAATAGAAGTTGGTGACAGATAAATTTGTAGAGGTAAAGAAGATTTTATAAAATTTGACAACTGGATTGGGCACTACAGGGAAGTGATTCTCTACTTGGTCTACTCCCCTTAAAAAAAAAAATTCTGTGTGTTGTATTTCTACTGGGACTATCCCAGCCATCAATCCAGTGTCCTGTCCATCCTAAGTTCATAGGGAACCTAGTATCTGTGAGATAATTTCCTCTACCTGTGATGGACATGAATCTAGAACAGTAAAATGTAATATTAGTCTTCGTGGGTGTCTAACATACTTTGTACTTCCTGAGCGGGAGCACATTATATGTATATCATATCTAACAAAGCTCCTGTTAAGTTAATCAGGGGCCATTTCTGCTAGAAAAAGAAGCAAAATTTTAGAGGCCCCATCTTAACCCCAGCAAGTTTTGTCAAAGGGTAATGTTGCATTTATTTCGTTCTTCCCATTAGCTGAATCTGTGTTTTCTATATGGCTTGTGATTCCTTACTATATGTCCCTTGGTCCCGTCTATGTGTTTAATAATGTGGCTTATGTTTTCTGTCTAGGGGTCTATATTGACTATGTGTCCTACTACTCCTACAATCTCTGGCAAAATGTCCTTCCTTTTTACAATTGTAACATATTCTTGACCTTGACTTACCATCAATGGTCTGGGGTTTAGGTAGATGGGATTTTGCTGTAAGAGCCTGTGTATTTTCAGTCCTCAGCCTCTCCTCCTGTTGTTCTCTGCATATAGCGATATTCCTGTGATGTTCCATAACGCACTCTCTAAGATTAGCTACTGTGACCCCTCTCCAATTTGGCAAAGAGGTTTGCACCCTGGCCCTCAATGCCTTATTGAGCCCGTCCATTAGCACAGAGACAGCCACCTCCTTGTAATTCTCATCGTTCCCTATATCCGATACCCCAGTGTATCTAGCCATTATTTGCAAAGCCCTATGGAAATATTCAGATGTTGTTTCACTGTCCTTCTGTCTTATGGATAAAATTTTGCTCCACTTAACAGCAGTGGGGAAATACAATCCTAGTTGTATGTTAATTCATTCCACGTTCTCCTGATTGTGTTCGTCAGTCATAGGACTATCCGACTCTAATTTACAATCCGTAATACATTTCTAGGTGTCAATATTAGGGGGTAGGCACGCTTCCAAAAGTGTCCGCCAATCTTTGTTTGCCGGTTCATGGGTATTACCCAGATCCCTGATAAACTTCTGACATCTGGTTAAATGCTTCCGGGGATCAGGGAATTCTGAAATGATTGACCACAGCTCTGATCTGGTCCACGGGCAATACATTGCATTATTCCTGGTGAGGGTTATTCCCTGACTATCAGTCCTCCTATTGGGAGTTACTATTTCCAAGACAGGATGTAATCCTACCATTCCATTCCTAATTTGCTCACTGTGAGGTATTAATGTCTCTGTGTAATGAACAGTCTCACACAGGGCCGGTTCCGGGGCTTCTGGCGCGCCGGGCGGCATTAGGGGGCATGGCTTCATACAGGGGGCGTGGTCAGTTATGCCCCCTGTACTGTTGTAGGATGTGCGGTGCGCGATTACGTCAACGCGCACCGCACATCATTACAGTGAAGGTCCTCTCCAGGAAGGGAAATCAGATGCGTAGCGTCTAGTTTCCCTTCACAACGGACAGCGGGCCGCGGCAGCAGGGGGCACCACAGCAGCAGCGGATCTTGCCATGGTGCGGCGCCCTCCGGATGGCGCCGGCGCCCTCCAAAAGGCGGCGCCCCGGGCAAAAGTCCTGCTTGCCCGTGGCAAGAACCGCTACTGGTCTCACACTTACCGATGTCTGTGATCTCACCAGTCCTTTCAGTAGGGGACACTGTCACTGCTCTTACTGGTTGGGCCGGGCCCACCTGAGTTTCCTGTAAGGTGACTGCCTGAATGAGAGCTGAGATTAGGCTGGATCATTCATCTTCCTGTGACCTATAACCTTGGAGAGATTTTGAAACAGGATACAACTTGCACAGGTTAGGGTTAACACATTGCTTCTGCATTCTACTATCATTTACAGATGTACCATTGATTGTAGCCATTTCCTCCCTTTCGACTTGTGTCGGTAATGGTGTGCTCATACTCATATTCCTGCCAGGTTTGGAACTTCCTGTGCGAGTTAGTTCCCTTTGCACCTCCCCCTCTTGTTGCCACAGATTTAAACAATCGTTATGTCTGATCCTTTGTTTTTTTATATTTGATCAGACATATTCTAATACCTACATTCTGCAGTAACTCTGGTTCAAAGCTACCTACCCTTGGGAATGCGGCCCTATCTTCAGCAGTCGTACGTACCCATTCATTGCAATAAACCTTGCTGACCCCCTGGGCCGCAATTCTCCAGCCTGAACCCTGCATACTGAACGTCTCTCACTTGAGGAACAGGCTCCCATAATTGTGGGTCTTGCCCTCTCGGCCGTTCCCACAAACACCAAAATACTCAATGCAAGCAGACGGTGAAAGTTACTCGAGCGCCTTTCACACGCTCTCGCCCACGCTGGCCAGTACAACAATACACTATCAATAGTGGATCGCAATGTACCCAACTTAGGGCTCCTATAAGACCTTACAGCACCATCATTTCTTTCGGTGGAAGTTCTGTTGGAATCTTTTCCTGAGAGAGGCAGCGAAAAACTCCTTTTTGGTATCTTTCCACTGGAATTTTTGTAGGGTGAAAAACAGAGAAATTAGATAACTATTGTTCACCCTTTCCAATGGACTTCCACCAGGGAGATTTCCTGACGTAATCAAAGAAAAACCCCTTTGTTTACACAATCACGTCTGCGTATGCTTTTCCACAGTGCATATGACACAATGGTATCACGTTATGCTGTGTAGAACACACGGACGTGCGATTCAATCACACAGCCTATAGGTACTAGTTATCTATATGCCCTACAATCGCGGGAGTTGAATTCACAAGCTGCGATCCTCAGCCGGAGCGTAACAAAAACTATATGGGGGTCACAATTCTCAATTCACAATTCCCTACCATGCTCCTGTGCAAGTCTCCTCACGACTTGCGTATTGCCACAATATGTTCATGTAAGGTAGCGAACCTTACGTCACCGGGCCTCTAATAACCCAGTGTCACCTACGGGATCCCAAATTCCCGGGGTCCAGCTCCACTCACTGCGCTTTCACTCACTTTAATACACCTTGTTTTTCTTTTCTGTACAGAAAATTTCCACTCCCTTAGGTTGGTTACTTTACCCCAGGGGCACTTACAGTTTTAAACTAAATATTTAAGGCAACCTGCTTTTGAAATCGGATAGTTATGTGCTATTGTATTAAATGTATACTATCCCGCCTTTAATTGAACAACTATCATGTGATTTGTACTTAGCGTCCGTAATCCTACGCAACCGTGCGTGCCTTTTACGCCACGTGTGCGACTCTGCACTTTGTCCGTACCACGTGTACAATGTACGTCCGCAATTAAACAAACCACACAATCTCTATAAATGTGAGCAATAAAACTACTATGGCCCACTAAACACAACCCACACTTGTTCTGTGTAAACCATAACGACTAGGCCAGAACTGCGTTTTGTGTTTTACAATTATGCCCTTAATATACTATATCAAATTTATCTATATAGCAAACAAATGTATCCGATTTTACACAGATCTAAAATGACCTAATAATCTATACTTGTGGCAACAATATGTGAGAGGGTATGCAACGTATCGGTATGCCCTGTGTACGCTTTTTAAATTACACTGAGATAATAAACAGCTTTTTTCCTGTGTCCGGGTTTCACACCAGCACCTCTTAAGACTGCAGTTACAGACATGATCTAACAACACAGAATAATAGGGTTTAAGAACACCCAAGCAACCAGAAAAAGGTTTTTCTTAAGATGCGTCTACACCCTTTGTTGATAGATCAAAGTCTGTTTTATGGGCTGCAGCTCTGTGAGTATGTAGTGAACCGGAGGAGCCCCCAATTGTAAATGCTGATTTACATACAGGACAGAAAAAGCAATACCTTTTACACTGAAATTCGAGCAGCTATGGCTGCTGGATACAGGACAGGAAAAGCAATACCTTTTACACTGAAATTCGAGCAGCTGTGGCTGCTGGATGTAATCTTTAACATACGTACTTTTTACTAACTTAGGGTACACACACACTGACGCGCCGTGAGCACAATGCAGCTACACATGTGCCTGAAGTACACTTATAACCTTAGCAGGGAGAAGACACGACCCCAATTGTATTTAAGATGTTGGGATCCGACCAACCAACATATAATTGCTGAAAGGGGGTTACAACAGATATACAATTACAATAAGAAAAAAGAGGCTACAATACAATGGTACATACGTTTGGTTTCGCCAGTGCCACACGGTCTGGTGCTCAGATCAATCAAGCAAGATGACCTTCAGAGAGAGAGAGAGAGAGTGACCGGCTAGGCAGCTTTGGCTTTTATACAGTTGGTAAAAACACAATATAATGGAAACTGTAACCTCTTCATCCATAGGTCAAAGGGCTGGTCATTTACAGTACAGGAGGGGTCATAGGTTGGTTTGAATAGGTGGGCGATGTCTGTTCCTGGTGTGCTTGCAGTTGGTCTCCACTGGGTTCCTGCCAAATATCAGTACAGTAAATACAGTATAATAGTAATATTCTGTTCCTGCGCATAATTATGCGCAGGAGTGTGCTATCTTCTGCAAACTGCTACCGGAATGTTGCCCTTAAAATACCCTACAGCTGGATACCAAACACCACCTCATAACCTAATGCTGTCCCCTCACATCCTGTAAAGGTGAATCCCTTTGTTGTTGTACCATTTAAACAAGTATAAATTGCTGGTGTGGTGCATGTGGGCTATGTGTTCATTGTGCACTATGTGGATTAAATATGTGATATGTCTTTGTGGCTTTTCCATGCGAGTACAAATGCTAACGTAATTACTCATATGTGTGTACTGTAATATTTTCTGACTTTGACAACATCCTTTCCTCCTGTTTGTCTTTTATACATGCCTCTTTTATACAGCCGGAGAGGGGCTCAGAGTGGTACTGGTAGGTTTAGTAAATTAATTACAGGGTGACTGGGTTATCAGTTCTACATGACTTTCAATAAAATGATTTCTTTATTCATGTCCTTCTTTTGTTCTTCATTTTAGCCCTATCTGATGCTTATCTTAATTCTTTTCTGCCGATTGTCAATAAGCAATAAAGTTTTTTTGTTTATTTTTTACTGAACACTAATATCTGTTGGGTGTATAATTCTCTGATTGAGATGTTCCCAGATTCATTCTCTCACAGTCTGTCTCTCTCTTTTACACTGTCCATGACATTATTTGCCTTCACTCTTTACTTCCCTCCTCTCTCTTTGCTCATCTGTCTCTCTCCCCTTCTTTGTCTATCACTCCTTCTCTCTTTCTAATATGCCCTCTTTCTCTGTCTATCATCTCCCTATCGCTGACACATTTCTTCTAATAGATATAATCATTCTCTATACTACTACAGCTTTTCATACAGTATATGAATAATAATACTCAGCTGGCTGCACTGCAGTGAAGTCACACCACAGCTCTGTGATCACGACAAGCTCTTCCTCTGATGGCAAAATCTGGCCACATGTTGGTGCTCTCTAATGGGTGAACAGGTGTTTGCAACATGTGGTGGAGTAGAGATGATGGCATATAAAGGAGCAGATGGCATATAAAGGGGCATGCAGCAGCTCTGATAGCATATAAGGAGGCTCTGACAAATAAAATGGCTGTAACTATAAAAAGGTAGTAACTCTCGTATGAGAGTATCAATACCCACTGCTATTTGGCAGAAATGCAACCTCTGATCTACTATACTGCACAAACCTTCAAGAATCAGAGATTTCTCTTCTACGTATCTTACTGCCTCTATTGCTAACAATATCTACAAGGAAGTTCCATTATACATACTGGGAAGATAAATAATATACATCCTTATCGAAGGCCGCTCCTCCTGCAGCAGTGACATATATTTCAAGGTTACATGTTAGTACTATAGTTCTAGTACCTATAACAAAGCCAATGTAAACACACTTATGCCATGTGTATAAGAGTTTAAATAAAACAAGTTATTTCTAGTGCACAAAGTATGTGTGCAAAACATTCTACTTTCTCTATACTCCCTCCCAGTGCCATACCAGAGGACTTCTGCATCATGGGCTGGCCCTGCCGCCCCCATCACATGTGTTGTCATTGTTGGCAAAGTGTTGCAGTGTTTGATAGTGATGTTAGTGATGTTAATCCACACAATTGATAGTTAGCCAGAACGCTAGGACAACACATGTTAATGCGGAAGGTGTTCTGCAGCAGCAGTAACTCACTCATATATATAACAGGCTGGTACAGTAAAAGCGCTGTACTTATCGCTATACGTCATGCGGCTGTGGTAAGGTAGTGACTCTGACAGTATGGAATGGAAGGCTGCACATCCGTGCAGACTGACTCCCGTTGGAAGGAACACACACTGCCCACTGCTCTCCGTCCCGCTCAGGCAGTGCAACACATGCTACACGAGGAACCGTCTCTCTCTCCACTGCAGGAGGAACTGTCTCTCCCTCTCTACTGCTGGAGGAACTGTGTCTCTCTCTACACTGCAGGAGAAAATAGGATTTGAATTACCTACCGGTAAATCCTTTTCTCGTAACCCGTAGGGGATACTGGGAATCCATTTAGTACCATGGGGTGTAGACTGGTCCACTAGGAGCCATGGGCACTATAGAAGTTTGATTAGGTGTGATAGCTCCTCCCTCTATGCCCCTCCTACCAGACTCAGTCTAGAAAACTGTGCCCAAGGAGTCGGACATACTTTGAGAGAAGGATATAGAAAGGCAAAGTGGTGAGATTTCGAACCAGCACAACCATAACAAGAGGAAAGCCATGCTAACCAAAACTTGTAAATAGGAACAGCAAAAGCTGAATCAAACAACAGCAGTTAAACAATTAACCATGCTGGAAGAACGAAGCACCGGGCGGTCGCCCAGTATCCCCTACAGAAGGATTTACCGGTAGGTAATTAAAATCCTATTTTCTCTTATGTCCTAGGGCAGACATGTCCAAACTGCAGCCCTCCAGCTGTTGAGAAACTACACATCCCAGCATGCCCTGAGACAGCTTTAGCATTCTCGGGCAGCAGTTTGGATATGCCTGTCCTAGGGGATACTGGGAATCCATTTAGTACCATGGGAAAGTACCAAAGCTCCCAAACCGGGTGGGAGAGGGCTGAGGTTCCTGCAGAACTGATTGACCAAACTGAAGGTCCTCAGAGGTCAAAGTATCGAGCTTGTAGAACTTAGCAAATGTGTTTGATCCTGACCAAGTAGCTGCTCGGCAGAGCTGTAAAGCCGAGACACCCCGGGCAGCCACCCAAGAAGAACCCACCAATCTAGTAGAGTGGGCCTGTACAGATTTTGGAACCGGCAAGCCTGCCGTGGAATAAGCATGCTGGATAGTGAGCCTGATCCAGCGTGCAATCGACTGCTTTGAAGCAGGACACCCAATTTTATTGGGGTCATAGAGAACGAACAGCGAGTCCGATTTTCTGTGACGAGCTGTTCTCTTTACATACACCTTCAAAACCCTCACAACATCCAATAACTTTGAAGTCGCAGATGTGTCTGTAACAACCGGAACCACAATAGGTTGGTTTATGTGAAACGCGGACACCACCTTAGGAAGAAATTGCTGACGAGTCCTGAGTTCAGCTCTGTTCTCATTGAAAATTAGGTAGGGGCTCTTGTAAGACAACGCCCCCAATTCCGACACACGTCTTGCTGAAGCCAAGGCCAACAGTGTGACGGTCTTCCACGTAAGGTACGTTACATCAACCTCCTGTAACTGTTCAAACCAGTCCGATTGTAGGAACTGCAGTACCAAATTGAGATCCTAAGATGCCGTGGGAGGCACAAAGGGAGGTTGGATGTGCAGAACCCCTTTCAAAAACGTTTGGACCTCAGGGAGGGAAGCCAATTATTTCTGAAAGAAAATAGACAAGGCCGAAATCTGGACTTTTATGGAGCCTAGACGTAGACCCACATCCACTCCCAGCTGCAGAAAAAGCAGCAAACATCCCAGATGAAATTACACCGCAGAATATCGGTCTGCACTCACACCAAAAGACATATTTCTTCCAGATACTGTGGTAATGTTTAGACGTTACCCTCTTCCTGGCTTGGATCATGGTCGGGATGACCGTGTAAAGAATACATCTCCTGGCTAGAATCAAGCGTTCAACTTCCATGTCGTTAAACGTAGCCACGATAAGTCTTGATAGATAAACGGCCCTGTTGCAGAAGATCCTCGCGAAGAGGTAGAGGCCACGGATTTTTGAGGAGCATCTTGAGAACGTCCGCATACCAGGCCCTTCGTGGCCAGTCCGGAGCAATGAGGATTGCTTGAACCTGGAGGAGTGGAGGAAACACGTACACTAGCCCACAGAGTTGTCAGAGAATCTACCGCCACTGCTTGTAGGTCTCTCAACCTGGAACAGTACCGCTTGTTGAGTCGAGAGGCCATCATGTTGATTTGTGGATATCCCCACTGACGTGTCAACCATCGGAACACCTCCGGGTGAAGTTCCCATTCCCCCGGGTGCAGGACGTGTCTGTTGAGGAAGTCTGCGTCCCAGTTGTCTACTCCCAGGATGAAGACCGCCGACAATGCCACTGCGTGTTTTTCCACCCAGAGGAGAATTCTTGACACCTCTGACATTGCGGCTCTGCTTTTCGTTCCGCCCTGTCAGTTTATCTACGTCACTGCCGTCACATTGTCCGACTAGACCTGAATAGCCTGATTCTGAAGAAGAAATGCGGCCTGCTGAAGGGCGTTGTATATAGGTGGTGATTCCGAGTTGTTCGCTCGCTAGCTGCTTTCAGCAGCATTGCACACGCTAAGCCGCCGCCTACTGGGAGTGTATCTTAGCATAGCAGAATTGCTAACGAAAGCTTCGCTAATTTTCTCGTAACGATTACCCCGCAGTTTCTGAGTAGCTCCAGACTTACTCAGCCATTGCGACCAGCTCAGTCCTTTTCGTTCCTGGTTTGACGTCACAAACACACCCAGCGTTTGCCCAACCACTTCCCCGTTTCTCCAGCCACTCCTGCGTTTTGCAACTCAAACGCCTGCGTTTTTGCGCACACTCCCATAAAACGGCCAGTTTCCGCCCAGAAACACCCACTTCCTGTCAATCACACTACGATCAGCACAGCAATGAAAAAGCTTTGTTATGCCGTGAGTAAAATACCTAACTTTTGTGTAAAATAACTAAGCGCATGCGCTCTGCGAACCTTGCGCATGCGCAGTAAGCGACTAATCGCAGTATAGCGAAAATCGGCAACGAGCGAACAACTCGGAATGACCCCCATAGCCCTGAGTTCCAGGATGTTTATTGGAAGGACAACTTCCTGACTTGACCATCTCACCTCCTGGTGACAAGTTTGTAACCACCACAGGAGGGAGATCCTGGCTTTTGGAGACAGACAAATCCTCTGGTGCATCTGAAGATGCGATCCGGACCATTTGTCTGACAGACCCAGCTAGAAGGGCCTCAAATGAAACCTTCCGTACCGAATTGCCTCATAAGAGGCCACCATTTTCCCCAGAAGGTGTATGCAGAGATACACAAAGATCCGGGATGGTTTCAGGACAGCCCGAACCATCGACTGGATTACCATTGCCTTTTCCAAGGGAAGGAATACTTTCTGAGACTCTGTGTCCAGTATTATTCCCAGGAAAGGAAGCCTCTGTGTTGGTTCTAGGTGAGATTTTGGTAGGTTCAGAATCCACCCGTGATCCAGGAGTAGCCTGGTTGAGAGACCAATGTTGTCCAACAACCGCTCCCTGGATGGTGCCTTTATCAGAAGATCATCCTGGTACGGAATTATATTCACTCCTTGTTTGCAGAGTAGTAACATCATCTCAGCCATCACTTTGGTGAACACCCTCGGTGCCGTGGAGAGACCAAATGACAGGGCCTGGAACTGGTAATGACAATCCCGCAGTGCGATTGTAAGCTTGCGAGCAGGGCCTTCCTACCTCTATGACTGTTTGTTATTACCCAGTTTTGTTATATCATTGTTATTTCCAATTGTAAAGCGCAACGGAATTTCCTGCGCTATATAAGAAACTGTTAATAAATAAATAATAAGCCTGATAAGGTGGTCGGAATATGAAGGTACGCATCCTTGATATCCAGAGACACTAGGAATTCCCCCTCCTCCAGACCTGAGATCACCACTCTCAGAGACTCCATCTTGAATTTGAACACTGGTAAGTAGGGGTTCAACGACTTGAGGTTCAGAATCGGTCTTACCGGACCGTCCGGCTTCAGTACTACAAACAAGTTAGAATAGTAACCCTTGTTTCTCTAACGTCCTAGTGGATGCTGGGGACTCCGAAAGGACCATGGGGAATAGCGGCTCCGCAGGAGACTGGGCACAAAAGTAAAAAGCTTTAGGACTACCTGGTGTGCACTGGCTCCTCCCCCCCATGACCCTCCTCCAAGCCTCAGTTAGATTTTTGTGCCCGAACGAGACGGGTGCAGGCTAAGGGGCTCTCCTGAGCTGCTTAGTGTAAAAGTTTAAAGTAGGTTTTTTATTTTCAGTGAGACCTGCTGGCAACAGGCTCACTGCACCGAGGGACTAAGGGGAGAAGAAGCGAACTCACCTGCGTGCAGAGTGGATTGGGCTTCTTAGGCTACTGGACATTAGCTCCAGAGGGACGATCACAGGCCCAGCCATGGATGGGTCCCGGAGCCGCGCCGCCGGCCCCCTTACAGAGCCAGAAGAGTGAAGAGGTCCGGAAAATCGGCGGCAGAAGACGTCTGTCTTCAATAAGGTAGCGCACAGCACCGCAGCTGTGCGCCATTGCTCTCAGCACACTTCACACTCCGGTCACTGAGGGTGCAGGGCGCTGGGGGGGGCGCCCTGAGACGCAATAAAAAAACCTTTTTTTGGCAAAAAATACATCACATATAGCTCCTGGGCTATATGGATGCATTTAACCCCTGCCAATTTTTCCATTAAAAAGCAGGAGAAAGGCCGCCGAAAAAGGGGCGGAGCCTATCTCCTCAGCACACTGGCGCCATTTTTTCCTCACAGCTCCATTGGAGGAAGGCTCCCTGACTCTCCCCTGCAGTCCTGCACTACAGAAACAGAGTAAAACAAGAGAGGGGGGGCACTAATTTGGCATATTAATATATACAGCAGCTATATTAGGGAAAAACACTTATATAAGGTTATCCCTGTATATATATAGCGCTCTGGTGTGTGCTGGCAAACTCTCCCTCTGTCTCCCCAAAGGGCTAGTGGGGTCCTGTCCTCTATCAGAGCATTCCCTGTGTGTGTGCTGTGTGTCGGTACGCTGTGTCGACATGTATGAGGAGGAAAATGGTGTGGAGGCGGAGCAATTGCCTGTGTTAGTGATGTCACCCCCTAGGGAGTCGACACCTGACTGGATGGTCTTATGGAAAGAATTACGTGATAGTGTCGGCACTTTACAAAAGACTGTTGACGACATGAGACAGCCGGCAAATCAGTTAATACCTGTACAGGCGTCTCAAACACCGTCAGGGGCTATAAAACGCCCGTTACCTCAGGTCGATACAGACACTGACACGGACACTGACTCCAGTGTCGACGGTGAGGAAACAAACGTATTTTCCAGTAGGGCCACACGTTACATGATCACGGCAATGAAGGAGGTTTTGAACATTTCTGATACTACAAGTACCACAAAAAAGGGTATTATGTGGGGTGTGAAAAAACTACCCGTAGTTTTTCCTGAATCAGATGAATTAAATGAGGTGTGTGATGAAGCGTGGGTTTCCCCCGATAATAAACTGCTAATTTCTAAAAAATTATTGGCATTATACCCTTTTCCGCCAGAGGTTAGGGCGCGTTGGGAAACACCCCCTAGAGTGGATAAGGCGCTCACACGCTTATCAAAACAAGTGGCGTTACCGTCTCCTGATACGGCCGCCCTCAAGGAACCAGCTGATAGGAAGCTGGAAAATATCCTAAAAAGTATATACACACATACTGGTATTATACTGCGACCAGCAATCGCCTCAGCCTGGATGTGCAGTGCTGGGGTGGCTTGGTCGGATTCCCTGACTGAAAATATTGATACCCTGGACAGGGACAATATATTATTGACTATAGAGCATTTAAAGGATGCATTTCTATATATGCGTGATGCACAGAGGGATATTTGCACTCTGGCATCAAGAGTAAGTGCGATGTCCATTTCTGCCAGAAGAGGGTTATGGACGCGACAGTGGTCAGGTGATGCGGATTCCAAGCGGCATATGGAAGTATTGCCGTATAAAGGGGAGGAGTTATTTGGGGTCGGTCTATCGGACCTGGTGGCCACGGCAACGGCTGGGAAATCCACCTTTTTACCCCAAGTCACCTCACAGCAGAAAAAGATACCGTCTTTTCAGGCTCAGTCCTTTCGTCCCCATAAGGGCAAGCGGGCAAAAGGCCACTCATATCTGCCCCGGGGCAGAGGAAGGGGAAAAAGACTGCAGCAGACAGCCTCTTCCCACGAACAGAAGCCCTCCCCCGCTTCTGCCAAGTCCTCAGCATGACGCTGGGGCCTTACAAGCGGACTCAGGCACGGTGGGGGCCCGTCTCAAGAATTTCAGCGCGCAGTGGGCTCACTCGCAAGTAGACCCCTGGATCCTGCAGGTAGTATCTCAGGGGTACAAATTGGAATTCGAGACGTCTCCCCCTCGCCAGTTCCTGAAGTCTGCTTTACCAACGTCTCCCCCCGACAGGGAGGCGGTATTGGAAGCCATTCACAAGCTGTATTCCCAGCAAGTGATAATCAAGGTACCCCTCCTACAACAGGGAAAGGGGTATTATTCCACGCTGTTTGTGGTACCGAAGCCGGACGGCTCGGTGAGACCCATTTTAAATCTGAAATCCTTGAACACTTTCATAAAAAGGTTCAAGTTCAAGATGGAGTCACTCAGAGCAGTGATAGCGAACCTGGAAGAAGGGGACTATATGGTGTCTCTGGACATCAAGGATGCTTACCTCCATGTCCCAATTTGCCTTTCTCACCAAGGGTACCTCAGGTTTGTGGTACAGAACTGTCACTATCAGTTTCAGACGCTGCCGTTTGGATTGTCCACGGCACCCCGGGTCTTTACCAAGGTAATGGCCGAAATGATGATTCTTCTTCGAAGAAAAGGCGTCTTAATTATCCCTTACTTGGACGATCTCCTGATAAGGGCAAGGTCCAGAGAACAGTTAGAGGTCGGAGTAGCACTATCTGAAGTAGTACTACGACAGCACGGATGGATTCTAAATATTCCAAAATCGCAGCTGATTCCGACGACACGTCTGCTGTTCCTAGGAATGATTCTGGACACAGTACAGAAAAAGGTGTTTCTCCCGGAAGAGAAAGCCAGGGAGTTATCCGACCTAGTCAGGAACCTCCTAAGACCAGGCCAAGTGTCAGTACATCAATGCACAAGGGTCCTGGGAAAGATGGTGGCTTCTTACGAAGCGATTCCATTCGGCAGATTCCACGCAAGAACTTTTCAGTGGGATCTGCTGGACAAATGGTCCGGATCGCATCTTCAAATGCATCAGCGGATAACCCTGTCTCCAAGGACAAGGGTGTCTCTCCTGTGGTGGTTACAGAGTGCTCATCTCCTAGAGGGCCGCAGATTCGGCATTCAGGATTGGGTCCTGGTGACCACGGATGCCAGCCTGAGGGGCTGGGAAGCAGTCACACAGGGAAGAAATTTCCAGGGCTTGTGGTCAAGCATGGACACGTCACTTCACATAAATATCCTGGAACTCAGGGCCATTTACAATGCCCTAAGTCAGGCAAGACCTCTGCTTCAGGGTCAGCCGGTGTTGATCCAGTCGGACAACATCACGGCAGTCGCCCACGTAAACAGACAGGGCGGCACGAGAAGCAGGAGGGCAATGACGGAAGTGGCAAGGATTCTTCGCTGGGCGGAAAATCATGTGATAGCACTGTCAGCAGTGTTCATTCCGGGAGTGGACAACTGGGAAGCAGACTTCCTCAGCAGATACGATTTTCACCCGGGGGAGTGGGGACTTCACCCAGAAGTCTTCCACATGATTGTGAAACGTTGGGAAAAACCAAAAGTGGACATGATGGCGTCCCGCCTCAACAAAAAACTGGACAGATATTGCGCCAGGTCAAGGGACCCTCAGGCAATAGCTGTGGACGCTCTGGTAACACCGTGGGTGTACCAGTCAGTGTATGTGTTCCCTCCTCTTCCTCTCATACCAAAAGTACTGAGAATCATAAGAAGGAGAGGAGTAAAGACTATACTCGTGGCTCCGGATTGGCCAAGAAGGACTTGGTACCCGGAAATTCAAGAGATGCTCACGGAAGCCTCTACCTCTAAGAAAGGACCTGCTCCAGCAGGGACCATGTCTGTTCCAAGACTTACCGCGGCTGCGTTTGACGGCATGGCGGTTGAACACTAGATCCTGAAGGAAAAAGGCATTCCGGATGAAGTCGTCCCTACCCTGATCAAAGCCAGGAAGGATGTGACCGTACAACATTATCACCGTATTTGGCGAAAATATGTTGCATGGTGCGAGGCCAGGAAGGCCCCTACAGAGGAATTTCAACTGGGTCGATTCCTGCATTTCCTGCAAACAGGACTGTCTATGGGCCTAAAATTAGGGTCCATTAAGGTTCAAATTTCGGCCCTGTCAATATTCTTCCAAAAAGAACTAGCTTCTGTTCCTGAAGTTCAGACGTTTGTCAAGGGAGTACTGCATATACAGCCTCCTTTTGTGCCTCCAGTAGCACCTTGGGATCTCAATGTAGTTTTGGGGTTCCTAAAATCACATTGGTTTGAACCACTCACCACTGTGGACTTAAAATATCTCACATGGAAAGTGGTAATGCTGTTAGCCCTGGCTTCAGCCAGGCGTGTTTCAGAATTCGCGGCTTTATCCTATAAAAGCCCTTACCTAATTTTTCATACGGACAGGGCAGAATTGAGGACTCGTCCTCAATTTCGCCCTAAGGTGGTTTCAGCATTTCACTTAAACCAGCCTATTGTGGTGCCTGCGGCTACTAGGGACTTGGAGGATTCCAAGTTACTGGACGTAGTCAGGGCCCTGAAAATATATGTTTCCAGGACGGCTGGAGTCAGAAAATCTGACTCGCTGTTTATCCTGTATGCACCCAACAAGCTGGGTGCTCCTGCTTCTAAGCAGACTATTGCTCGTTGGATTTGTAGTACAATTCAGCTTGCACATTCTGTGGCAGGCCTGCCACAGCCAAAATCTGTAAAAGCCCATTCCACAAGGAAGGTGGGCTCATCTTGGGCGGCTGCCCGAGGGGTCTCGGCTTTACAACTTTGCCGAGCAGCTACTTGGTCAGGGGCAAACACGTTTGCTAAATTCTACAAATTTGATACCCTGGCTGAGGAGGACCTGGAGTTCTCTCATTCGGTGCTGCAGAGTCATCCGCACTCTCCCGCCCGTTTGGGAGCTTTGGTATAATCCCCATGGTCCTTTCGGAGTCCCCAGCATCCACTAGGACGTTAGAGAAAATAAGAATTTACTTACCGATAATTCTATTTCTCATAGTCCGTAGTGGATGCTGGGCGCCCATCCCAAGTGCGGATTGTCTGCATTACTTGTACATAGTTATTGTTACAAAAATCGGGTTATTGTTGTTGTGAGCCATCTTTTCAGAGGCTCCTTCTGTTATCATGCTGTTAACTGGGTTCAGATCACAAGTTGTACGGTGTGATTGGTGTGGCTGGTAAGAGTCTTACCCGGGATTCAAAATCCTTCCTTATTGTGTACGCTCGTCCGGGCACAGTATCCTAACTGAGGCTTGGAGGAGGGTCATTGGGGGAGGAGCCAGTGCACACCAGGTAGTCCTAAAGCTTTTTACTTTTGTGCCCAGTCTCCTGCGGAGCCGCTATTCCCCATGGTCCTTTCGGAGTCCCCAGCATCCACTACGGACTATGAGAAATAGAATTATCGGTAAGTAAATTCTTATTTTTGTAGATGAAGTGGAACTGGAACAATGACCTGGGTCTGTAACAGTTTTTGAATGGCGTCCTGTAAGGTTATTCTTGCCTCTTGTGAAACTGGTAAGCCTGATTTGAAGAATCTGTGAGGTGGGAGCTGCGGAACTCCAGTCTGTAGCCCTGGGAAATAAGGTCTATGACCCTGGTATCCTGGAACGATCTTGTCCAGATGTGACTGAAGAATTTTAGCCAGGCTCCCACTTGACAGT
The DNA here is from genome assembly GCF_028390025.1 of Pseudophryne corroboree. Lineage (NCBI taxonomy): Eukaryota > Metazoa > Chordata > Amphibia > Anura > Myobatrachidae > Pseudophryne > Pseudophryne corroboree. Next base: position 607,773,559 of record NC_086446.1, read on the forward strand.
CTTCCAGGCATCGCAGTCCACCGTCATGCGGAAGGTTTGAGGAAGCAGAGCCTGAACTCTGTTCCTGTGAACCGGCAGTAGCTGGTTTCCGTGGTTTACCTCTAGCACTTCTGCCGGTGGCAGAGGAACCTCTGGCCTTGCCCCTAAACTTGGGCGTCCGAAAGGACTAAGTTGGATCCTGAATAGGCCATCCTAGCTGGGGGAGCTGCAGAAGGTAGGTATGTGGACTTAGCCGCAGTAGCTTTAGAGATCCATTTGTCTAGTTCATCTCCAAATAAGGGCTCGCCTGTGAAAGGTAGGCCTTCCATGCCTTTCCTGGAGTCCGCATCTACAGGCCACTGGCAAACCCCGGGTTCAGGTTGCAGGGGAGGGACAGGTAGGTTCAGACAGTGGGGGTGGGGGGTTAGGCATCTCTGAAGGGGGTTAGGGTCATGCACTAAGGGGGGAGGTTAGGGTTAGGCATCACATACTGATTGTCTTACAATGGCCGGGGGGGGGGGTTGGGCACATGGTCCTATGGATTAATAAAATCAGCTGAGGTTCTGAGTTCTGCACGTGCGATTAGTGAAAGCCGTGGCAAAGCTCAGATTACTGGAACAAAACCTTACAATAACAAGAAAGGAATGAGGAACTGCCTGTATCATTTTTACATATTCCCCAAATTTTACCTTTTTGAGGGAATGCAATAGGGTGTGAGACTCAGAAAGTGAGAGAGTTCTCCTGGTTTTTTTTTTTTTAAAGTGGCAAAATCAGATTGATTCTGCCATGTAAGTAATTGCCACTTTAAAAAAACAGGAGAACTCTCCCAAAGTCTCTCACTTTCTGATTCTCACACCCTATTACATTCCCCCCATAGTCGTTGAATACAGAAAATTCCTCCAGGAAGCACCCCTTATACGACGACAGAGATTATATTTACTAAACTCTCAAGGAGATACGTACCTGGTTAGAACTGATATATATATTAGATAGTCAATTTGTAAGTCTATTTTGTAGAGGAAACGTTCTCTTTAGGCTGGGTACACACTGTCCAAAGTGCACCCGATATATTGTACGAGCCGCCAGCTCATACGATATATCGGTCACATCGTACAGTGTGTACGAGTGATATTGTATATGATGCGTGCTCCCGCTGGTCATATACGATGTCACATATCTTTTGTTCTGCACTTGAGAGCAGAAGATATGTGACAGCCCTGCATGTTCCGGGATGTAGGTGGATGCGAGCACCGCCAATACATCGTACAGTGTGTATGCATTTATAATATATTGTTTCACGATGACGCATGAGCCCGACATCTTATAGTGTGTACCCAGCCTAAGGTGCATATTTATCAAGCACAGCAAATAAAAGTCGCCAAAACTGTAGTTTATTATCGCCACATATCATGGCAATAAGAAATGAAATATCGGTGCAATGTACACTGCTCAAAAAAATAAAGGGAACACTAAAATAACACATCCTAGATCTGAATGAATGAAATATTCTTATTAAACACTTTGTTCTTTACATAGTTGAATGTGCTGACAACAAAATCACACAAAAATTATCAATGGAAATCAAATTTATTAACCCATGGAGGTCTGGATTTGGAGTCACCCTCAAAATTAAAGTGGAAAAACACACTACAGGCTGATCCAACTTTGATGTAATGTCCTTAAAACAAGTCAAAATGAGGCTCAGTAGTGTCTGTGGCCTCCTCGTGCCTGTATGACCTCCCTACAACGCCTGGGCATGCTTCTGATGAGGTGGCGGATGGTCTCCTGAGGGATCTCCTCCCAGACCTGGACTAAAGCATCCGCCAACTCCTGGACAGTCTGTAGTGCAACGTGGCATTGGTGGATGGAGCGAGACATGATGTCCCAGATGTGCTCAATTGGATTCAGGTCTGGGGAACGGGCGGGCCAGTCCATAGCATCAATGCCTTCGTCTTGCAGGAACTGCTGACACACTCCAGCCACAAGATGTCTAGCATTGTCTTGCATTAGGAGGAACCCAGGGCCAACCGCACCAGCATATGGTCTCACAAGGGGTCTGAGGATCTCATCTCGGTACCTAATGGCAGTCAGGCTACCTCTGGCGAGCACATGGAGGGCTGTGCGGCCCCCCAAAAAAATGCCACCCCACACCATTACTGACTCACTGCCAAACCGGTTATGCTGGAGGATGTTGCAGGCAGCAGAACATTCTCCTTGGCGTCTCCAGACTCTGTGACGTTTGTCACATGTGCTCAGTGAGAACCTGTTTCATCTGTGAAGAGCACAGGGCGCCAGTGGCGAATTTGCCAATCTTGGTGTTCTCTGGCAAATGGCAAACGTCCTGCACGGTGTTGGGCTGTAAGCACAACCCCCACCTGTGGGCGTCGGGCCCTCATACCACCCTCATGGAGTCTGTTTCTGATCGTTTGAGTAGACACATGCACATTTGTGGCTTGCTGGAGGTCATTTTGCAGGGCTCTGGCAGTGCTCCTCCTGTTCCTCCTTGCACAAAGGCGGAGGTAGCGGTCCTGCTGCTGTGTTGTTGCGCTCCTACGGCCTCCCCCATGTCTCCTGATGTACTGGCCTGTCTCCTGGTAGTGCCTCCATGCTCTGGACACTACGCTGACAGACACAGCAAACCTTCTTGCCACAGCTCGCATTGATGTGCCATCCTGGATGAGCTGCACTACCTGAGCCACTTGTGTGGGTTGTAGGGAGGTCATACAGGCACGTGGAGGCCACACACACTACTGAGCCTCATTTTGACTTGTTTTAAGGACATTACATCAAAGTTTGATCAGCCTGTAGTGTGTTTTTCCACTTTAATTTTGAGTGTGACTCCAAATCCAGACCTCCATGGGTTAATACATTTTATTTCCATTGATCATTTTTGTGTGATTTTGTTGTCAGCACATTCAACTATGTAAAGAACAAAGTATTTAATAAGAATATTTCATTCATTCAGATTTAGGATGTACAGGTTGAGTATCCCATATCCAAATATTCCGAAATACGGAATATTCCGAAATACGGACTTTTTTTAATGAGAGTGAGATAGTGAAACCTTTGTTTTTTGATGACTCAATGTACACAAACTTTGTTTAATACACAAAGTTATTAAAAATATTGTATTAAATGACCTTTAGGCTGTGTGTATAAGGTGTATATGAAACATAAATGAATTGTGTGAATGTAGACACACTTTGTTTAATGCACAAAGTTATAAAAAATATTGGCTAAAATTGCCTTCAGGCTGTGTGTATAAGGTGTATATGAAAGATAAATGCATTCTGTGCTTAGACTTAGGTCCCATCACCATGATATCTCATTATGGTATGCAATTATTCCAAAATACGGAAAAATCCGATATCCAAAATACGTCTGGTCCCAAGCATTTTGGATAAGGGATACTCAACCTGTATTATTTTAGTGTTCCCTTTATTTTTTTGAGCAGTGTATTAAGGAAATCATGAAGGGACAATGGCTGCAATCACTTCCATGTTTGGACCTGGTAGAGCTATCGCACCTGTGCAGCCGTCCCACATATGCAAGTAGCCAGTACATGAGAGGGATACATGGAAAACATAATTGTAGTAGACTTTCCCATTACAGGCTAATATACTCTTAATACACAAACATCATCCTCCAATCACAGTTTGCAGATGTTGCTGAGCGCGTCTTCTCCTCTCCCATACCCTGTCAGCTCTGTGTATATTTCATGTTTAATCTGTTATAACTTTTGGAAGTATGTTATAATATTGCAACACCATATTTTTAAGTTATGTTAATGGAGTCTGATTTCTCACAACTATCTTTCTTCCAGACAATGTACAGTATCAAGACTGTGGTTGTTGCATAAGTTCTTTGGGAAAAGCATTTCATTTAGTGCTGCCAGGTTGCTAAATGGTATAAATTGTTATCAAAAGTAAACTTCTCGAAAGGTCCTTCAAGTTATTAAACCTTGATAGATGATCCTCTCCTTATTTGATGAGAAGTGAAATGCCTAAAAAATTCACATGTACTTCGCTAGTTATTTCAGACTCCAATGGGATATATTTATTTAAGGTGCAGTTTTTCAGACATGGGGGGTGATTCAGACCTGATCACTAGGCTGCTAAAATTGTTGTCCTGCGATCAGATAGTCGCCACTCAAGGGGAGTGTATATTCGCCGTGCAATTGTGCGATTGCTTGAGTACACTGAGCTGCTCAAACCCCACTCAGTCAGCGGACAGCTGCAAATCCGTTCGCAGCCCACTTACCATTGAATGATTTGCCCTGTGTGTGCAGTGCGCAGCCCAGGACTTACTCCTATAGTGCGATCAGAACGGGCTGATCGGGGCCAGAGCTGACGCCACACGCCCTCCCTGAAAACTCTTGGGCACGCCTGCGTTTTCCCTGACACTCCCAGAAAACGGTCAGTTACCACCCACAAAAGGCCTCCTCTTGTCAATCAGCATGCAAATGGCTGTGCGATTAGAATTTTCGCACCAGCCTATCACTGACCGGCGATGCCTGTTGTTGTTGTTGTTTGCCGACGTGCGTGCGCATTGCCGTGCATACGCATGTACAGTTAATCACTGATCATCCGCTGTGCAAAAACGCACGGTAGCGATCAAGTCTGAATCACCCCCATGTTTTTGAAAATTTTATGTGTGGTTTGGTCAGATTTACCAGCGCATACTTGCACTTGTAGTGCCACAAGAGCAGGCACTACAAGTGTTGGATGCCTTGTTAAAGAAATAATATTTGCCCTCAGGGGGTACAAAATTGATGTCCTTGTTATATAAATAATATCTAGTGCCTCGTTATATAAATAAACAAAAATTATAGTGTCACATTATATACATAAAAAATAAACTGTTCACCCAATAATAATAATTGTAGTGACCCATTTTCCGGACGGGACGAAAAAGTTTTTTGCAGTTTCTGAGTAGCTCTGGACTTACTCAGCCCTTGCGATGACTTCAGTCTTTTTGGTCCTGGAATTGACGTCAGACACCCGCCCTGCAAACGCTTGGACACGCCTGCGTTTTTCCAAACACTCCCAGAAAACGGTCAGTTGACACCCACTAACACCCTCTTACTGTCAATCTCCTTGCGATCGGCTGTGCAAATGGATTTTTTGTTACATCCATCGCCCAGCAACGATCCGTTTTGTACCCTTACTACATGGGTGCACATTGCGGTGCATACGCATGCGCAGTAGTAACCTGTTCGCTGCGCTGCGAAAAACGGTAGCGAGCAATCAACTTGGAATGACCCCCATAGTCATATATTAGTCTATGATAGATTGGGATGAGTAGAAGTAACTTGATGCCATAATTTTTTACATTTCCATTGACAAAAGTGACACTTGTCACACTGCATATGGTAAATATCATTCATTTTAATGTTAGTTTGCTATGTAAAGTATTTTAGCATTTTTAGAATGCAGTTTTCACTACATATAGTCAGCGGAGGATTTACCACAAGGCAACCAAAGCAGCTGCTTAATGCCCTGTTGGTCTCAGGGGGCCCTGCTGGTCCCAGGAGGCCCGCCGACAAGGCTGTATAAAGGGCATTACTGGCAGACCATGAGCTTCACCAAAATTGTCCGAGAGCTGGGCTGGCTGAATACTCCCAGCAGGTTGTCTGTTATTAGACAGCTGCTAGGTGCCGGCTCCAGCGCATGCCTGTGTCTCCAGCACTGTGCGTGTGACCAGTCATGACACACGTGTGTATGACGTCAAATGCTTAGAGAGAGGAGCCGGGATATGCACAGAAAAACATGCATGAGTTCTCCCAGTGTAGTTTATTAGTTTATTAGTGTGGGCCAGATGCATCATCGCTTGGAAAGTTATAAAATGGAGAGTGAAATAGTACCAGCCAATCAGCTCCTAACTGCCATTTTTTATACACAGCCTGTGACATGGCAGTTAAGACCTGATTGGCTGGTACTTTTTCACTCTCTATTTTATCACTTTCCAAGCGATAATGCATCTAGTATTTTTTACATTTTATATAACATCCACCACCTACTTCAAATTCCAATCAGGCGTGAGTGGGGGATGATGGGGGGTGGGGGAATGATGGTGGGGGATGGGGGTAGCCAGTGAGGATTGTTTGAGGAAAGGGGAAACGGTGAGATCTAAATCTGCCTCTGCATATAGTAGAAGAAGCCATGGTCTCAGTCTACTAATACTTATGATAAACTAAACCTTATTAATAAAAGGAAAGGCAGGGTTAGATTTCAGTCTATAGTAAGAAAGTTAAGTTAGTTTTGTTAACTTTGCAAAAAAGCAAAGAGATGATAAAACAACAATATATAATTATTTTCAAGAATTATACAAAAATTTAACAGCTTCATAATAAGGACCATACAGAGGCCAAGTGGCCATCAATTAGCAATGGAAGAAAGATATTTTCACTGTAAGTGTAGGAAGAGTTCTCTACTGTAAGGGTGATAAAGCTGTGGAATCCCTTACCTCATGTGGTGTGATGAAAAATGTACAGAATTGACTGATAATCCCTACCTGTAATTAATGAAGAAGGGACCAGAAGGAAACGTTTTCTGCCCTGTCAGGCTAAATGGGCAACAGTCACACTATGGGACAGATCCATTTGTTCTGCCGAGAGCATTTCATTTGGAAGCTGAATCCCCCATGCGTTAAGTCCCTAAGTCCCAGAGGATGTACTTAGCACAGATTTGTCCTTGCAGCCTCAGGAACACCCTCTGGATTTGAATGCATAGGGGTAAACCGGGTGTAGTATGGTATGCCGGCGGTCGGGCTCCCGGCGGCCAGCATACCGGCGCCGGGAGCCTGACCGCCGGCTTACCGACAGTGTGGCGAGCGCAAATGAGCCCCTTGCAGGCTCGCTGCGCTCGCCACGCTGCGGGCACGGTGGCGTGCTTCACGCGCCACGCTATTTTATCCTCCCTCCAGGGGGGTCGTGGACCCCCACGAGGGAAAATAAGTGTCGGTATGCCGGCTGTCGGGATTCCAGCGCCGGTATACTGTGCGCCGGGATCCCGACAGCCGGCATACTGAAGACCACCCGGGTAAACCATAGATTCCTGTGCTTAATCCATGTGTTTCCGCACAGGTAAGATGCTGCAAAATTGTTTACTTCTGAACGATAAACCCCAGAGATTTACCGGTGCGGTAAACACTGTGGGTAATTGAATCTGCCCCAAAGAGTTTTGTTTTCTTTTTTCTGGATCAACACAAATATCATTTATGAAAGGTTGATGGAGCTGTGTGTTATTTTTCCAATCTACTAACTAAATAACTACTGAATGTTCAAGAGAACGGGAAGTAGTTATGTATTGTGCAGTGTGTAAAGTGCTTAGGGCAACTGATCAGTGTCCATCACTGTATCTGATAGATTGATAAGTCACAGAAAAGATGTATTCATTTATTAAAGTTTTTCTGCTAATATATGAATCAATTTAGCTTCATTTATGGCTTATATTAATCATGACAGTGAGGGGACAACAGGGCCGATGTGTACATGTGACACTTGTGTGTTTAAAGTAGAGATGAGCGGGTTCGACTCTAAGAGAACTGAACCGTACCGAACCTCACCATTCGAGTCCGGTTCTGAGCCCGGCTCGGGTTTTCCCACCTGACTCGGAAACCCGAACGAGGCAAAACTTTATCATACCGCTGTCGGATTCTCGCGGGATTTAGATTCCATATAAGGAGCCGCGCGTCGCAGACATTTTCACTCCAGTCTTGAAGAGTGTAGTGAAAGGACGTGCCTCCGTCCTCAGTGTCTGTTTGGGGGCGGGAAAGTGGGGTGGCGAGTCTTGTGCTGTGTTGTGCTGCTCAGTCCAGTCCAGTGTAGTCAGTGTATTGTGCTGCATCAGTCCAGCCAGTCACAGTGTTGGTGTCCTCCGCTGCTATATGTCCCCAGTGCTGCTGGCTGCTGTATAAGTCCCTTGCATTTTTGCTGTGTTGTCCTGCATTAGACCAGGGGAAGTGTCTTGTGCAGCATCAGTCCAGTGACCAGTCACAGTGGGGGTGTCCTCTGCTGCCATATATCCAGTGTAGCTGTATAAGTCCCTTTTAGTGGTGCTGTGTTGTCCTGCATCAGACCAGTGGTAGTGTCTTGTGCAGCCTCAGTCCAGTGACCAGTCACAGTGGTGGTGTCCTCTGCTGCCATATATCCAGTGTAGCTGTATAAGTCCCTTTCAGTGGTGCTGTGTTGTCCTGCATCAGACCAGTGGTAGTGTCCTGGCCATCAGTCATTCCAGTGACCAGGCAGTCACAGTGGTATACGCTGCTGCTATATGTCCACTGCTGATGTATAATAATAATAATAATAATAATAATAATAATAATAACAACAACAACAAGTCCCTTACAGTGTTGCTGTGTTGTGCTGCATCAGACCAGTGGTAGAGTCCTGGCCATCAGTCATTCCAGTGACCAGGCAGTCACAGTGGTATACGCTGCTGCTATATGTCCACTGCTGACGTATAATAATAATAATAATAATAATGATAATAATAATAACAATTTTATTTATATAGCGCTCTTTCTCCAATAGGACTCAAGACGCTTAATATATAATAACAACAAGTCACTCACAGTGTTGCTGTGTTGTGCTGCATCAGACCAGTGGTAGTGTCCTGGCCATCAGTCATTCCAGTGACCAGGCAGTCACAGTGGTATACGCTGCTGCTATATGTCCACTGCTACAGTATTATAATAATAATAATAACAACAACAACAACAACAACAACAACAACAACAACAACAACAACAACAACAACAACAACAACAACAACAACAACAACAACAACAACAACCACAAGTCCCTAACAGTGTTGCTGTGTTGTGTTGCATCAGACTAGTGGTAGTGCCCTAGCCATCAGCCATCAGTCATTCCTGTGCCATATATTGTGTTATATAATGCCAGAAACATAATAGAGAACAAAAATTTGAGGATAAAATAGGGAAAGATCAAGAACCACTTCCTCCTAGTGCTGAAGCTGCTGCCACTAGCCATGACATAGATGATGAAATGCCATCGTCGTCTACCAAGGCCGATGCCCAATGTGATTGTAGAGGGCATGTAAAATCCAAAAAGCCAAAGTTCAGTAAAAAGACCCAAAGAAAGAAATTTAAATGGTCTGAGGTGAAACATAAACTTGCCAATATGCCATTTACGACACGGAGTGGCAAGGAACGGCTGAGGCCCTGGCTTATGTTCATGACTAGTGGTTCAGCTTCAAATGACGATGGAAGCCCTCGTAACTGAGGCCTTGACACTTTTGTTGGTGTTAGACGTGCGTTTGGTATCCGCCACTAGTGCAGTGGGATTAAGACAATTGATGGAGGTATTGTGTCCCCGGTACTAAATCCCATCTAGAGTCCACTTCACTAGGCAGGCGATACCGAGATTTTGCCATTTAATTCCAGTGATTTGGATGTGTAATTATTAATTACAGTGAATTTGCCAATTAATTACAGTGATTTGGACGTATAGTTACAGTGATTTTGCTGTATAATTCCAGTGATTTGGACGTATAATTATTAATAACAGTGATTTTGCCAATTAATTCCAGTGATTTGGATGTATAATTATTAATTACAGTGATTTGGATGTATAAGTCCAGTGATTTGGACGTATAATTATTAATTACAGTGATTTTGCCAGTTAATTCCAGTGATTTGGACATATAATTCCAGTGATTTTGCCAATTAATTACAGTGATTTGGATGTATAATTATTAATTACAGTGATTTGGACGTATAATTCCAGTAATTTGGACGTATAATTATTAATTACAGTGATTTTGCCAGTTAATTCCAGTGATTTGGACATATAATTCCAGTGATTTTGCCAATTAATTCCAGTGATTTGGACGTATAATTATTAATTCCAGTGATCTTGCCAATTAATTCCAGTGATTTCTACGTATAATTACAGTGATCTTGCCAATTAATTCCAGTGATTTGGACGTATAATTCCAGTGATTTTGACAATTAATTCCAGTGAGTTGGACGTTTAATTCCAGTGATTTGGACGTATAATTCCAGTTGGAATTGTTTGTGTCACTTGGCTTAGTCATACAGCTACCTCATTGTACCTCTTCGACATCTTTGCATGAGATGCTGTTTGGGGCCTAGTTTTTGAAAAGTGCCATCCTGTCTGACACTGCCGTATGAGTCCAGGGGTATTGCTGTATTAGTCCTGGGGTACTGCCGTATAAGTCCACCAATTGCAGAATTTTTTTAAAAATGACTGGAGCGTGCTGGAGATGCTGTCAGTTGACCAAACAATTCCGGCCCACTCCCGACATTCAGCCGCTGCGTGACACTACTAGATGGGCCAGGTGGTTTTTGTGTCGCTTAGCTTAGTCATACAGAAACCTCGGTGCACCTTTTTTTCTGCTTTGCATCATGTGCTGTTAGGGGCCTTTTTTGATATCTGCTCTCCTGTCTGCCGCTGCAGTGCCACTCCTAGATGGGCCAATTGTTTGTGTTGCTTGGCTTAGTCATACAGCTACCTCATTCCACCTCTTCTCCATCTTTGCATCATGTGCTGTTTGGACCCTTTTTTTTATATCTGCCCTCCTGTCTGCCACTGCAGTGCCACACCTAGATGGGCCAATTGTTTGTGTCGCTTGGCTTAGTCATTCAACTACCTCATTGCAATTCTTTTTCTTCTTTGCATGATGTGCTGTTTGGGGGCTTTTTTTTGCATATCTGCCCTCCTGTCTGCCACTGCAGTGCCACGCCTAGATGGGCCAATTGTTTGTGTCGCTTGGCTTAGTCATACAACTACCTCATTGCAATTATTTTTCTTCTTTGCATGATGTGCTGTTTGGGGCCTTTTTTTATATCTGCCCTCCTGTCTGACACTGCAGTGCCACTCTTAGATGGGCCAGGTGTTTGTGTTGTCCACTTGTGTCGCTTAGCTTAGTCATCCAGCAACCTCGGTGCAACCTTTTTGCCTAAAAACAATATTGTGAGGTGTTCAGAATAGACTGGAAAATAAATGAGTGGAAATTATTGTTATTGAGGTTAATAATACCATAGGAGCAAAATTACCCCCAAATTCTGTGATTTTAGCTGTTTTTATCAAAAATCATCCAGATCCAAAACCAAAACCAAAACACAAAAGGGTGGTTTTGGCAAAACCAAGACAAAACCAAAACACGAAAGTGGAATTAGAACCAAAACACAAAACACGAAAAGTGCCAGCCGCACATCTCTAGTTTCAAGCTTTGTTTTACATTGGGTAAAGAGTGTGAAGAGAAATGCTACTCTGCCGAGGTGCAATTGGAAGGTGCAAGATGCATGCACTAACGCCAAGGGGGAGGGGGAGGGGGGGTAGATACTAATTACCTAGGCACAGGTTTGTTGGAGGGGCCTAGTGAATCAGTCGCTCGCCTAGGGGTGGCACCTGCTGGGTGTGGTACAGCAGTCGACCTCCCCCTCCTTCATTCCATCCTTCTGTTTAATGTTGTCCAGCAATGGAGACAGCCACTCCAGGATAAGCAGCTGGGAGAGGGTGTGGGTCGCAGTGTGGGATGGGGGGGGGGGGGGGTAGCGGCGGCCTTAGTGGCGAGAGGTAGGGGCTAACTGCTGCAGGGTTCCAGAATAGAGGCTTCCTGAATGAGGCGGCGCAATAGACTGCTGTGTTTATACAGAGCCCCTATCAGAACTCTGAATCTGTGCTTCATTCCTTCTGGCCCTGCCCCACGTATCAGAGCACTAGCAGCTCTTGAAACTGGCTCTCATGGGCTGCTGCCTGTGATGGAGGGGGCTGCCAGCTGCCAGTTCCAGAGATAGTTGTGAAGCAGCACAAGCACAGTAACCTGTACTTATAGGAAGCATTTGTAACATTCAGCAGCAGTGTGGGTATATACATATCTTTATATAACATGATTTAGGACCTGTTTTTCAGTGGCGTCACTTTGGTGGGTTTCATTACTTTTCCATACTTTTCCCTGCTCCCCCATCTCCGGCCCTGCGTCTGCGAAAGGGGGGCGTGACCTCATGTCCATGAAGTTATACCTCCTGCTCCATGATATTATAAGGGACCCTGCTCTCATCATGCTGGGGTTTGCCCAGCACTCTGGAAGCTGAGGAGCAGCCCCCAGCCTCTATCAGCACATGAACACAGTGTGGATAATGCATGCATGCATGCATCATCCATCACAGCTGCTCAGTGTCACCATCTGAAGGAAAACATTACAATAGGCAGGGCTGTCTTTTTGTATGGGCTCAATGGGCTCTTACCCAAGGGCCCCAAGAGTAAAAGGGCCCTAGGCTGGTAGCTGAGGGTCCCCTCTTTCCAGGGGTACCAGATTTTTGAAAATCAGCCCTGGGGAACCGGAGATATCCGACTTCAAAGCAGTGGACCCCATCCAAGCCTGTTAATTGCTCTTCCCAGCCAGATATCTCCGGTTCTGTCTGACTTAGAGTTTCTGAGGGTATAATCTAAAAGCTGCGACTCTCCCCTCTCAGTGGACACTGGCAGTGTGTCTCTACTATGCCCAGAACCAGAGATATCAGCCTTCAAGCAGCTGTTCCCTGCTACAGCTCCACACGCCTAATATGCAGTTTTATATTTTTGTTGGTGGATTACTCTGGCTCCTGAACTCTGATCCCCAAGTCCCCAGTACTGCATGAAAGGTGGGACTCTCTAGTTTTTTTTATACCATTAAAGCTAAGAAATCTATTTCCAGGAACTGGAGATATCTGCAGTAAAGCAAGCTGCCCTGACCCCCGGAAAATTATGAATATTAAGCCCACTCCACAGAGGCGTCACCAGGTGTGGGTACACCCGGTGCGCACTCTGCATTACAACACCTCCACCCCCCTCTTCCCACACTCACCCCGCCAGAGCTGCGGGCGGCCGAGAAGGGGGTGTGGCCTAATTTAAAGGGGTGTGGCCTCACGGGTCTCCTCTTCTTCACTCCGGGGGGTGTATCCAGCTTCCTCGGAAATGCTGGCTGCCCCCGGAGACTAGACGGCGTGCAGTGGCGGCTCCTTTTCTGTGACAGGAGCCGAGTGCTGCAGAGGATTATCACACTGCAGCACCCGGCTCCTGTCACTGCAGAAGAGCCAGCACTTGGTGTCACCCCTTCCGTGGGTGACACCTGGGTGCGGGCCGCACCCCCCGCACCCACCTTCTGACGCCACTGCCACTCCACTCCCCTCCCCTGTGTATTAAACACCCCCTACCACCCTGGAAGTCATGTACCAGGGCCCCTTCATTCAGCACAATGTCCCCTTCTACAGTTTAGTGTTCTCCTTCCCGCTCCATTTGTGCAGTAAAGGAGTAGCAGGAATTATTTCTCCAGGTCCTACATGCTGAGCGAAAGATAGAACCCCCTATCCCCAGAGGGACATCAAAGCTGCTGCTGATAGCACCCCCCACCCCTATTGCTGATGGGTGGGTAGGGGCCCCAGTGCATTGCTGTGCCCAGGGGCCTACACTGGTGTTAAGAAGGCTCTGACAACAGGTGTGTGTAGCGGGGGGGGAGGTAGTTACCATTAATGTTGTGCCTAGGGGCAGCTTGACCCTAAAACCCGGCCCTGCCGGTTGTCACCCCCCCACCACCAAGTATACTTACCTTGCTCTAGGAAGTGGGTCCCTCCTCCTCCATGGTGCCATCTTCCCAGTGACGTCTTCGGGAAGTTGGCATTGTGCAGTGAAAACAAAGATACTGTGCCCCTCTGATTAGGCCACTCACCCTATAGTACTCGGGACCGTCGTCACTCTCCTCGGCCCTGGGTGCATGCCAATAAAAGAATTGGACGAGTTTCCATCTGTGCCAGCAAAGACCTTCTGCAGATATGAAGTCTTATTGCAAAGTGGAAATGGACACGCTCCCCTGTATTTCAAAGCGATAGCCCTAAAAATGCACCATCTTCTCTTGATCACATAAATGCCCTCGCTCCACCCTACTCCCACCATTGGATGTTACAAACTTTTGGTTGCTCCATAAACCTGTGCACTATGATGGAAATCTAGGTACATTGGAGGTCATTCCGAGTTGTTCGCTCGCAAGGCGATTTTAGCAGAGTTGCTCACGCTAAGCCGCCGCCTACTGGGAGTGAATCTTAGCATCTTAAAATTGCGAACGACGTATTCGCAATATTGCGATTACAAACTTCTTAGCAGTTTCAGAGTAGCTTCAGACTTACTCGGCATCTGCGATCAGTTCAGTGCTTGTCGTTCCTGGTTTGACGTCACAAACACACCCAGCGTTCGCCCAGACACTCCCCCGTTTCTCCAGCCACTCCTGCGTTTTTTCCGGAAACGGTAGCGTTTTTTCCCACACGCCCATAAAACGGCCTGTTTCCGCCCAGAAACACCCATTTCCTGTCAATCACACTACGATCGCCTGAGCGAAGAAAAAGCCGTGAGTAAAAATCCTAACTTCATAGCAAATTTACTTGGCGCAGTCGCAGTGCGGACATTGCGCATGCGCACTAAGCGGAAAATCGCTGCGATGCGATGAAATTTACCGAGCGAACAACTCGGAATGAGGGCCATTGTGTCCGCTGCGTTTCAGCCATATTATGGTGCATGAGTGACCACCACCTCTACTGACAGACTGTCATTGATAATTAATCAAGGCAGTTCCCTGTGTTGTGTTTGTAATGCTTTTCACCTGGTGATATAAAGATCTTAAAAACTGCCGTAAAGATCAAGCTTTATGTAAACAGGCGTGATAGTGCTGTAATCAATCATTTTCACTTTCTGCATGATTGCATATATATGCCTGTTTGCTTTATATGGCATCACATTGCAAACAAGACTATGTAGAAATATGTCATAAAGTGATAAGTTTTAAAGGAATTTAATGTATTTGATAAGGTGAGTTTACCATACATAACGACTCACCTGAGACAAGGTCATGGATTCTAAAATGTGACAAATAAAGCCTGAGACACCATTTCTTATAAGTGATTTGTCGGAGTCTGGTTTGTCACAATAGATCATGTGATGCATTCCAAGGTGGCCGCATCTATGAAGCAGAACAGAGGGAGTATTTGTTTACAGATAGTGACATAGTATTCAAAAGTGCCATAGGCGTCCATGAGGGGCACAAATGGCCATGAGGTGACACTGCTGGACCAGGTAAGTGGAGCTAAAAGCCTGATGTGTGACACATATATGCTCAGGGTCTAGAACCCTGGTACTGTAAAGTTCTAACGACCTCGCTACTTGATAATACAGTAATTGTTGGAATGGGGCATGAAGTCCCCATTGGAGAATGCAGCGGTAGGGGCCCATTCTTAAGGGTTGTGGTCAGTAACCACAGGATGAGACCAGCTTACACAGAGGCCCACATGTATTAAACCTTAAAAAGTTATATAAAGTGGAGAGTGATAAAGTACCAGCCAATAAGCTTCTAACTTCCATGTTACAGGATGTGTTTGAAAATTATAGTTAGGAGCTGGTTGGTTGGTACTTTATCATAATACATTTAGGGGGACATTTACTAAGCCGTGATAAGAGTGGAGAAGAAAGCCAGTGGAGAAGTGCCCATGGCAACCAATCAGCACTGAAATAACATCTATAATTTGCATACTATAAAATTATAGAGAGCTGCTGATTGGTTGATGGGGCAACTTCTCCACTGGCTCACTTCTCCGCTCTTATCATTGCTTAGTAAATGTCCTTCTTAGGCCAGAGTCTTGAACAGCCATTAGAGACCATTTGTCTGAATCTCTAATAGAGTAACAATATATAATTTGAGTGCACTGTCTGGAGCCTGACTTTAAAGGAAGGGGTGGGCCCTCAGGCAGTGGGGCCAATGGGGATTTCTGGAAGTGGAAGGATTCTGAAGTTGGATCAGATGAGAAGGGTCTGACAGAATTCTTTTAAGTTACAGTGGAGAGCTTCTTAAACCTATAAATCTAGACCTATCAGGAATTTAAATTATTTCAATTATTATTATCAGGATTTTAGTGAAGACCAGAAGGACATTCCTGGCATAGGTGTGACAGATGACCCTGACCACACCAAGGCATTACTGCTTTACAACACTGAGGTCATGGGTTCAATTTCCACCATGGCCCTGTGTGGAGTTTGTGTGTTCTCACCATGCATGTGGGTTTCCTTCCACAATCCAAAACTATACTTGTAGGTTATTTGTCTTCCGACAAAAAAAATAGTAAAAAAATAACCCTAGTGTGTAAGTTTGTGCATGTACGTGTGTTTAGGGCAGACAAGATGGGTTAAGTGGTACTTACCTGCCATCAAGTTCTATGATTCTACAGTATGTCTTTGGATACAGCATCGGATCAGAGTAGAAACGTCAGTGGCCGTCTTTTTACTTAAGACGTCTCCTGCGTCTTTTGCATATCTTAACACAGCCCTGCTACTGTATATCACCAATCCCTGAATCAGGCCCATAGTCAGACCCTCCAAGATACAAACACTGGGCCTCATGTAGTGTAAAGCATACGCCCATCATATCTTACTTGTATTTGCCCTGGGCATACTCAGAATATGGGCACACACAAGTGAGGAAAGGCGAGTGAGTTATACAAATGTCTACACTTACACATGAAGTGGCATAACTGGGCTGTAGTGGAATGGTCTCATGTAAGCCAAGCTCAGTGAGGACACGTCAGTGCAGCTGTGGGCTATGCTAAGTTGGACATACATATAAATACAACTGTTTCCAGCCTTATTATTTGCACCTAGTATAGAGCAGCTGCCAATGCTCACTGATGATGAGGAGCATACCTCCCAACATTGCTACTTTGGGAGCCGGGACTTCTGCGTGGTGTAGCCCCGCCCATGTCTGAAAAGTTTGACGAGACCTCAGGGAAAGGGGGCATGGCTGCGCAGGATGCTGTGATCACAAGCCACGCCTCCCGATTTCATCACTGATGGGGCATGGCCAGCCCTCTGTGAGCTGCTGGCATGCCCCCATTCCATCTGACTCCCGTGAATAGATGCTATGCGCATGTGCACAGCGTCTATTTACCCCTGCTCTGCTATGCGCATTGACTGACAGGAGCCTCCCAACTGCACCCCCCCCTCCCCTCCCCACCGCGGGACACTTCGGCCCTCAGGTGGGTCAGCAGGACAGTCCTGTAAAAATGGGACTGTCCCACAAAAATCGAGACAGTTGGGAGGTATGCACACAGGGAGAGAGGCAGCACAAGAGGCATACAAGAGGCATACAATTGTGCATATACATTTTTCTTGTGCACACAGTTTGGGAGCACATACAGTGTGCCTGACTTTCTTCCAACTCAGAGACTGCATCCGTGTATATGTTTGCACAGACAACACACGCATTCCTTATTGGGAAACGTGTAGGAGTGTAGTCTGCAGGGATCATTATATTTTCAGTCTTTTAGTATTAAGTAGAAAACACTGTGCTACAGAGTTGTGTTTTATTGGAACAGGAGCAATGTATACTGATATGACAATATATTTAGTTTAAATTTCTTAAGTGCTTACAAATGACAAGAAAAAGTACATACAGTATCTGACATTGCATTTCTTGCCATATATACATACAGTACTTACAATACATAAAGCTCATCTTTCTCTCTTTTGCTTTTATGGTTTCATAATTATAAGGCCAGGATTAACAGCAAATCAATCATTAATTCAGATTCTTTATCCTTGGCATCACCTTTGAACAAAAAGTGATCAGCTTACATAAATGGGTGGGCCTATCCAGGGTCAGACTGGCCCACAGGTGCACAGGAGAAATCCCCAGTGGGCCCCACTGCCTGAGAGCCCCACCCCTTCCTCTAATGTCAGGTTCCAGACTGTCTACTTAAATTATACATAGGTACTCTATTAGAGGGTCAGATACATATTCTCTAATGACTTGACAAACCTCAGTGGGGGCTGGCAACACTCCTTAAGCATTGGACCTTACCACTGCATTTCCCCCCAGTGTGGCTTTTAATCCCCAGTCCAACACCGGCCTAGCTATGTAGTGGGCATACCTTTTTAACTTTGCTGGTAAGTGTATTAGGATAGAGAGTGCCTGTGTAATGGAGATGGCATAGCCATACCCCTGGGTGCATACTTTGCACTGAAAAGCATTAGACTGCCCGTATCTGACTTTGGTCTGCCTCCTATAAATTTTTAGCTGCTACTTGCACCAGTGACAGGTGCTCGCTGCACCCATCCAATTCTGCTCTGCTATGTAGACCAGCAGTCAATGGACATACCTCTCCAACTGCCTGGTGAATGGGACAATGCAGTCCCAATGGAAACAGAAAGACAAATCCCTCATATCAGGGCTCTCCAGCTCAAATTGGCATGGTTGGGGTTTACAAGTGGATGCTGTTTATCTTTTATTTTGCAGTCATGTACCTTATGCTCCTTTTAAAAATAATGGTATTTGATATAGGCCAGTAGTGTACAGTGGCTTGCAAAAGTGTTCAACCACCTAAAAAGTCAACAGATTTGTCTGTATTAAAAATTACACACAAGTTCTTCCAGACAGTATTTATTATGCTGACCAGTAGGCTCTTAAAGTACATTTTCAAACCCATAATTTATTATTTGCCTGCAGATTTATTTACAGCTCCTGTGAAGCTCAAAGTATACACAAATGAAAGATATTGCCCTAACAATGGGTTTTTCAATTAGCCTTTACCTGCTAATCATTTTTTTTAAAAAGTCAGCTTTTTTTTTTTTAAGACCCCCTAATTTATTTTAAATAACCTTTGCCATACTGTAAATCTGAAAAGCATTCTAGAAACAGTTATAGACATGCACAAGATAGATGTTATTTTAAAGCATTTTCCTAAGTGCTTGTAAATCTAAATAAGTATTGTTGGATAATGGGGGTCATTCTGACCCGTTCGCTCGCTGCTTTTTATCGCAGCCGAGCGAATGGGTACCCACTGCGCATGCACCGGCGCCGTAGTGTGCCGGCGCATGCCAGACGGCCGAAGGCCGTAGCTGGGCTGTGATCGCCTCTGCCTGATTGACAGACAGTGGTGGTCACTGGGCAGGAGGAGGCAGAATGGCGGCGTTTGGCCGCCATTTCGTGGGCGCGGTCTGGCCAACGCAGGCGTGGCCGGACCGTGTGCAGAGCGGCCTGCAGCGGCTGCGTGATGTCATACTCAGCCACTGCAGGCTGGGGAGCGACGAATAGCTCCCGGCCAGCACGCTAAAGCTGCGCTGGTCAAGAGCTACTCTTGAAGTGCAAAGGCATTGCTGCTGTACGATGCCTTTGCACTTCTGCGAGGGGGAGGGGGGGCGGCACTGACATACGGGGCGGACTAGCTCTGTGCCCCCCCGCATGTCAGTGTGAATGATTGTAGCTCTGCTAAATTTAGTACAGCTACGATCATCTCGGAATGAGGGCCGATGTGTGGAAACGGAAGCTGCATCATACCACCCAGGCACCACCTAAACAAAGCCGTCTATCAAAGCTCAGCATCAGAACAAGAAGGAGACTTCTGAGGAAAACTACAGAGAGACATGCTATCACTTTGATGGAGTTATAGAGGGCATAATTCATGTTTGTATGCAAATGCAATTCTCTTGGCTACGGAACTGCTAATGTTAGCAAGATAAGCTGCCACCCAGGGATGAACAGAAATGCCCACCGGAGCTATTGCAAACTCAATGTGCCTGCACAACAGTTTAAGCTTCAGGGCCCAAGAAATGTAGGTCTGCCACTGGCAGCATCATGTTGTGGAGATGCTTTTCTTCAGAGAGGACTGGGCAACTTGATGACAGACCGATGAATGCTACAAAATGCAGGGAGATGGTGCAAGACAACCTGCTTCAGTCTTCTAGAAAACTAAAGTTTGGGAGAAAGTTGATCTTTTAGCAGGACAATGATCACAACAAGGCCAAGGCAACACTGGTGTGGTTGAACAACAAAAAGTTGAATGGTCTGTAATGGCTAAATCTAAGTCCAGATCTCATTCCAATTCAGAATCTGTGGCACTGCGTTGAAAATTGACGTTCACAAGCATCATCCAACCAACCTGAATGGGAAGCAAATTTGCAAGGAACACTCAGCAAAATTCGCTCCCACCCTGTATACAAACCTAGTAGATATGTACCCCAACACCTCAGGTGGAGATAAAGTGGCCGGAGATAAAGTACCATCCAATCACTTCCTGTCATTTTTCAAACCCAACCTGTGACATGGCAGTTAGGAGCTGATTGGCTGGTACTTTATCTCTGGCCACTTTATCTCCACCTGAGGCTTAGTGAATAGACCCCTTAAAGCTGTTATTACAGAAAAAGGTGGATCTACCAAATATAGTCTGCATGGGTTGACTATTTATGCAAGCAACATTTTTCGATTTATATAAAAAAAAAAACCTATAGACAAATATTAAATTATGTGTTTGGAAACTTCCTTTAATAGCCTACTGGTTAACAATAAAAATACTATCTAGAACAATCCTTGTGTCATTTATAATTTTTGGAGGGTGTTAAATACTTTTGCAAGCCACTGTATATACTAGTGTGTACTTCTGGATGGGTGGTTTCACTTTGCTGGCTGTCGGGGTCCCAGCGCACAGTATACCAGCGCTGGAATCCCGACACCCGGCATACCGACACCTTTTCTCCATCTTGGTGGTCCACGACCCCCCTAGAGGGAAAATAGATAGCGTGGCACACAGGGGCTCATTTGCGCCCGCCATGCTGTCGGTATGCCGGCGGTCGGGATTCCTGAACCGTTATGCTGTGCGCCGGGACCCCGACAGCCGGCATACCATACTACATCCCTTCTGGATGTTGCAGGGAATTTCCTCAGTCTGACCCAGTTAGTAGTGGAAATAGTGCCAGAACTTGCTGTTGGAGAAAGAGCTTTCTTAGCCAAGGTACCCACTGACACCTGATCGATAAAAGTTTAAACATCAGTGACACAGTGTGCCAAACGTGAATGATTTTGACATTCAGTGGCCAATGAGACTTGCAATCAAGGAGGTCAAGATCTGAATGTATAAATTGGAACTGGCTGCATGGGGACCCAGTCCCCCACATTTATATGCTTTGTACCAGCCTTATAAAAGCTAGCAGATGCAATGTCATACCCTTGGGTGTAGCTATATTGGGTGCAAGGGATGCTGTTGGGGTGTGGTATATAGGGTCGACCAGACTTAGGTCGACAGTGTCTAGGTTGACCACTATTGGTCGACAGTAAGTAGGTCAACATGGTTCTAGGTCGACAGGGACTCTAGGCTGACATGTACTAGTTTGACATGACAAGGTCGACATGAGTTTTCTCACTTTTTTTGGTGTTGTTTTCTCCGTACAGTGACCGGGAACCCCAATTAGTGCACCGTGTCCCCTCGCATGGCTCTCTTCGCTCGCCATACTTCGGGCAAGGTGCTACAGGTTACCGTTCCCAACTGTAGTCCATGTGGATCGTAAAGTATGAAAAAGTTAAAAAAATAAAATGAAAAATATGAAAAACTCATGGCGACCTTTTGTCATGTCGACCTAGAACATGTCAACCTAGAGTCCCTGTTGACCTATTTATTGTCGACCTAAGTGTGGTTGACCTAGAGACCGGACACCATGCTGTTGTTATGGAGTCCATACCCAGGTCATATACTGTAGTTGTCTGGTATGTTCCTGGAATTGCCTGCTATGCAATTGAGTCTGGCCCGTTGCCTGAAAAAAGGAGATTTATGGTAAGACTTACCATTGTTAAATCTCTTTCTGCGAGGTACACTGGATTCCACAGGGAATAATTCAGGGTGTAGAGTCGGATCTTGATCCGAGGCACCAACAGGCTAAAGCTTTGACTATTCCCAGGATGCACTGCACCACCTCCTCTATATCCACGCCTCCATGCACTGGATCTCAGTTTTATTAACCAGTCCAATGCAGTAGCAGGGAAAAGAGACGACAGTAGTTAGTAGCCACAGACAACCACATTCTCACGACAGGAGAAGGTACCAGCGGCTAATGCCATACAAACCCAAAGAAGCTAAGTGCGTCAGGGTGGACGCCCTGTGGAATCCAGTGTACCTTCTGCAGCGGGATATGCTGGTATTCCACAGGGAATAACATCAGGGATGTCCTAAAGCAGTTCCTCATGAGAGGGGACGCACTGTAGTGGGCACAAGAACCCGGCGTCCAAAGGAAGCATCCTGGGAGGCAAAAGTATCAAAGGCATAGAACCTGATGAACGTGTTCTCTGAGGACCACGTAGCCACCTTGCACAATTGTTCTAGGGATGCGCCACGGCGGGCTGCCCAAGAAGGTCCAACAGAGTAGTATGGGCCTAGATAGTAGTAGGAACTGGAAGACCAGCCTGTACATAAGCTTGTGCAATCACCATTCTAATCCATCTGGCCAAGGTCTGCCTATTCGCAGGCTAGTCACGTTTGTGTAAACCCAAAAAGGACAAAGAGAAAATCAGATCTCCTAAGAGAAGGTTCTCTTCACATATATACGGAGAGCCTGTACCACATCCAAAGACTGTTCTTTGGAGGACAAACCAGGAGAGATAAAGGCTGGAACCACAATCTCTTGGTTAAGGTGGAAAGACGGCACCACCTTAGGCAGATAACCAGGGCGAGTTCGAAGAACCGCGCAGTCACGGTGAAAAATCAGAAAGATTGACCGACGGGATAGGACACCCAAGTCTGAAACCCTTCTAGCAGAGGCAATAGCCAGCAAAAATAAAACCTTAAGTGTAAGACATTTAAGGTCCACAGACTCAAGAGGTTCAATTGGAGACTCTTGTAGGGTATCCAGAACAACCGACAAATCCCAAGGAGCCACAGGAGGGACATAGGGAGGTTGAATCCGTAAAATGCCCTGAGTGAAAGTATGGATGTCAAGCAGAGTCGCAATTTTTCTCTGAAGCCATACTGACCAGGCTGAAATATGAACCTTGAGGGAGGCCTGACGAAGGCCTAAGTCCAGGCCCTGTTGCAGGAAAGTCAAAAGTTTGGCAGTACTGAACTTGTACGCATCGAAGTTCGTAGCCGCACACCAGGTGAAGTAAGAATTCCAGACCCTATAATAAATCCGAGTAGAAGCGGTTTACGGGCATTCAACATAGTTTGAATGATCGCCTCAGAAAATCCCTTGGCCCTCAGAACCTAAGCTTCAAGAGCCATGCCATCAAAGCCAGTCGGGCCAGGTACTGGTAGACACAAGGGCCCTGAACGAGGAGGTCTGCGCGTTGCGGAAGTAGAAGAGGACTCCCTATCGAGAGACCCTGCAGGTCTGAGAACCAATGCCATCTGGGCCACGCTGGAGCGATTAGAAGTAGTAAACATCCTTCTTGCTTGAACTTCTTTATTACCCTGGGCAAGAGTGACACCAGAGGGAACACATATGGCAGCTGAAAGTTCCATGGAATAGCCAGGGCATCCACGAA
Organism: Pseudophryne corroboree; assembly: GCF_028390025.1. Lineage (NCBI taxonomy): Eukaryota > Metazoa > Chordata > Amphibia > Anura > Myobatrachidae > Pseudophryne > Pseudophryne corroboree. Next base: position 607,796,847 of record NC_086446.1, read on the forward strand.
TGCTGCTTGAGGATCCCTTGTCCTTGCTCCGAAGACCGGAACCTTGTGATTGTGTCGAGACGCCATCAGGTCTACATCTGGTACGCCCCACTTGTCCACTAGGAGTTGAAAGACTTCCGGATGAAGGCTCCACTCTCCGGCGTGTACATCCTGATGACTGAGGAAGTCCGCTTCCCAGTTGAGGACCCCCAGAATGAACACTGCCGATATGGCTGGCAGATGGCGTTCTGCCCATAGAAGAATCTTTGACACTTCCATCATTGACATGCGGCTTCGAGTGCCGCCTTGATGATTTATATACGCCACTGTGGTGGCATTTTCCGACTGTACTTGAACAGGCCTGTTCTGTACCAGAGGCCAGGGCCGGCGCTTCCACTAGGCAGCTTTAGGCAGCTGCCTATGAGCGCAGGGAACTGAGGGGGCGGCACACTGAGGCTGTCAGGAGCCCTGGTCATTCTAGTGGTTAGACCCCCTCCCTGTATCCCCCATGAAATAGCAGGCCAGCAGCAGCAGCAGCAGCAGAAGGGTACCAGGCGGCATGGACATTGGACACACTAGTAGCAGCGCTGCGGGGGTAGTCCTGCAACGCTACTAAACCAAGTGACAGCAACTGATGCTTTTTGGCCATTCCAGGCCACTATACCCTACTCAGTGTCCCGGGATCCACCACCGTTTTTCTTTAATTCACCACCTCTCTGTAGAAGATATGCAGTGGCAGCAGAGAGGTGGTTTCCCCCTCGGCCGTTCCCGTTCCCGTGTCCCCTCTCTGCCGGCTCCATAGACTGCTGCTTTGCATTTTTTTGATGCTTTTGTGTTTAAGGGGGCGTGGCCACATAAGCCGTGATTAGGCCACGCCCCCCGACTTTGCCAGTTCTCCCCGCGGTCTGTCTGTGGCTCTGCCTGGCCTGCCTGCTCTTTGGGAGACTGGCTCCTGTGATCAGAGCTGGAGGTAACTACTGTGGTAGTGCCAGGTGTGTGCCTCCAATATGAGTGTGTTTCCCTCTGTCCCAGTATGAGAGTGTGTGTGTGTGTGTGTGTGTGTGTGTGTGTGTTTCAGTGTGTGCCTCTGCCTCAGTATGAGTGTCAGTGTGTGTGTCTCCGTATCAGTGTGTGTGTTTCAGTACGAGTGTGTGTGCCTCTGCCTCAGTATGAGTGTCAGTGTGTGTGTCTCCGTATCAGTGTGTGTTTCAATACGAGTGTGTGTGCCTCTGCCTCAGTATGAGTGTCAGTGTGTGTGTGTGTGTGTGTGTGTGTGTTTCAGTGTGTGCCTCTGCCTCAGTATGAGTGTCAGTGTGTGTGTCTCCGTATCAGTGTGTGTGTTTCAGTACGAGTGTGTGTGCCTCTGTCTCAGTATGAGTGTCAGTGTGTGTGTCTCCGTATCAGTGTGTGTGTTTCAATACGAGTGTGTGTGCCTCTGCCTCAGTATGAGTGTCAGTGTGTGTGTCTTCGTATCAGTGTGTGTGTTTCAATACGAGTGTGTGTGCCTCTGCCTCAGTATGAGTGTCAGTGTGTGTGTCTCAGTATCAGTGTGTGTGTTTCAATACGAGTGTGTGTGCCTCTGCCTCAGTATGAGTGTCAGTGTGTGTGTCTCAGTATCAGTGTGTGTGTTTCAATACGAGTGTGTGTGCCTCTGCCTCAGTATGAGTGTCCGTATCAGTGTGTGTGTTTCATTACGAGTGTGTGTGCCTCTGCCTCAGTATGAATGTCAGTGTGTGTGTGTGTCTCAGTATCAGTGTGTGTGTCTCAGTATGAGTGTCAGTGTGTGTGTGTGTGTCTCAGCATCAGTGTGTGTGTGTCTCTGCCTCAGTATGAGTGTCAGTGTGTGTGTCTCCGTATCAGTGTGTATGTTTCAGTACGAGTGTGTGTGGCTCTGCCTCAGTATGAGTGTCAGTGTGTGTGTCTCCGTATCAGTGTGTGTGTTTCAATACGAATGTGTGTGCCTCTGCCTCAGTATGAGTGTCCGTATCAGTGTGTGTGTTTCAGTACGAGTGTGTGTGGCTCTGCCTCAGTATGAGTGTCAGTGTGTGTGTCTCCGTATCAGTGTGTGTGTTTCAATACGAATGTGTGTGCCTCTGCCTCAGTATGAGTGTCCGTATCAGTGTGTGTGTTTCAGTACGAGTGTGTGTGCCTCTGCCTCAGTATGAGTGTCAGTGTGTGTGTCTCCGTATCAGTGTGTGTGTTTCAGTACGAGTGTGTGTGGCTCTGCCTCAGTATGAGTGTCAGTGTGTGTGTCTCCGTATCAGTGTGTGTGTTTCAATACGAATGTGTGTGCCTCTGCCTCAGTATGAGTGTCCGTATCAGTGTATGTGTTTCAGTACGAGTGTGTGTGGCTCTGCCTCAGTATGAGTGTCAGCGTGTGTGTCTCCGTATCAGTGTGTGTGTTTCAATACGAATGTGTGTGCCTCTGCCTCAGTATGAGTGTCCGTATCAGTGTGTGTGTTTCAGTACGAGTGTGTGAGGCTCTGCCTCAGTATGAGTGTCAGTGTGTGTGTCTCCGTATCAGTGTGTGTGTTTCAATACGAATGTGTGTGCCTCTGCCTCAGTATGAGTGTCCGTATCAGTGTGTGTGTTTCAGTACGAGTGTGTGTGGCTCTGCCTCAGTATGAGTGTCAGTGTGTGTGTCTCCGTATCAGTGTGTGTGTTTCAGTGTGTGCCTCTGCCTCAGTATGAGTGTCAGTGTGTGTGTCTCCGTATCAGTGTGTGTGTTTCAGTACGAGTGTGTGTGCCTCTGCCTCAGTATGAGTGTCAGTGTGCGAGTCTCCGTATCAGTGTGTGTGTTTCATTACGAGTGTGTGTGCCTCTGCCTCAGTATGAATGTCAGTGTGTATGTGTGTCTCAGTATCAGTGTGTGTGTCTCAGTATGAGTGTCAGTGTGTGTGTGTGTGTGTGTGTGTGTGTGTGTGTGTGTCTCAGCATCAGTGTGTGTGTGTCTCTGCCTCAGTATGAGTGTGTGTGTGCCTCTGCCTCAGTATGAGTGTGTGTGTGCCTCTGCCTCAGTATGAGTGTGTGTGTGTGTGTGTGTGTGTGTGCCTCTGCCTCAGTATGAGTGTGTATGTGTGCCTCTGCCTCAGTATGAGTGTCATTGTGAGTGTGCGTCTGCCTCAATGTGTGTTTTTTTTACGCTGTGGAGCCCAAAGTGTTATTTTCTTTTTTTCCTGAAAGGGGCGAATGTGTTTGTTATTATATATTCCTGTGGTGGCCAATGGCGGGGTGTTTATTTATTTATTTATTTTGGGGGAGGGGGCGGTGGAGGCTGAAGTTTTGCCTAGGGTGCCAAGAAACCTTGCACCGGCCCTGCCAGAGGCAGGGCCAGTGTCAGAGCATTGAACACTGCCCGCAACTCCAGAATGTTTATCGGAAGGAGAGATTCCTCCCTGGTCCACCGACCCTGAAGAGAGTGTTGCTCCAACACCGCACCCCAACCCCGCAGACTGGCATCCGTCGTTAGGAGGACCCAGTTGGAGATCCAGAAGGAACGACCCCTACTCAATTGTTGGTCCTGGAGCCACCAGCTCAAAGACAGATGAACTTCTGGAGTCAAGGAAATCATGTGAGATCTGATCCGGTGAGGCAGGTCATCCCACTTGGAAAGGATTAACTGCTGCAGAGGGCGAGAATGAAATTGAGCGTACTCTATCATGTCAAAAGCCGACACCATGAGGCCTAGTACTTGCATCGCCGAGTGTATCGACACATGAGGGCGAGAGAGGAAGCATCGTATTCTGTCCTGAAGTTTTAGGACCTTCTCCGGAGACAACAACAACCATTGGTTGTGTGTGTCTAATAAAACCCCCAGGTGTTCCATGATTTGAGCAGGAACCAGCAAGGATTTCTTCCAGTTGATGACCCACCCGTGGGCTTGCAGGAATTGGACCGTCAGTTCCAGATGACGGAGGAGAACCTCTGGGAAGTTCGCCAGGATCAACAAGTCATCCAGATATGGCAGGATCCTGATACCCTGACAGCGGAGAAGGGCCGTTATGACCGCCATGACCTTAGTAAAGATTTGTGGAGCCGTGGTCAGTCCAAAAGGCAAGGCCTGGAATTGATAATGTAGGTTGCAAATAGCAAACCGCAGATATTCCTGATGCGACATGGCAATAGGTATATGTAGGTAAGCATCCTGTATGTCCAGGGATACCATATAGTCCTTGGGCTCCAAGGCCAGAACAATAGAGTGAAGAGTTTCCATACGGAATTTGGAGACTTTCACAAATTTCTTGAGGTTGAGAATGGGCCTTGAGGATCCATTTGGTTTCGGAACTAGGAACAGCGTTGAATAGTACCCCCTGCCTCTTTGAGCCAGAGGCACCGGAACTATCACTCCTGTCTCCAGGAGGGATTGTACCATTAATTGTAGAGTTTTTGCTTCCAACGGATCCAAAGGAATATTTGTCAAGCAAAACTGACGAGGGGTACGTTTCTTGAAAGAGATGGCGTATCTGTGAGTGACGACTTCCCTCACCCAGGCATCTGAAGTGGTCTGTAACCATACCTGAGCAAACTGCAGAAGTCGGCCTCCCACCCTAGGGTCCCACAGGGGGAGGCCCGCCCCGTCATGCAGCAGGTTTGTCTGGTTTGGAAGCAGGCTGACGGGCAGCCCAGGAATGTTTAGGTTTGGGCTTAGAGGTTTTGGAAGTGCGAGCCTGCTTCGGGTACGTCTGACCCTTTCCTTTACTTGGAGGTCGAGAGGAACGAAAGGTGGTTCTTTTAGCCTTCAGAGCCGAAAGATTAGTACTCGGCAGATATGCACTTTTAGCAGACGCTAAGTCAGCAACAATCTTTTTCAGATCTTCCCCAAAAAGAATGTTTCCCTTAAAAGGGATCACCTCCAAGGTCTTTTTAGAGTCCAGATCCACAGACCAGGACCGCAACCACAGAATCCGGTGAGCCAGAATGGATGTAGTAGACGCTTTGGCTGCCAGCACACCGGCATCAGAGGCCGCCTCCTGTATGTAATGAGAGGCTGTGGTAATATATGAAAGACACTGTCTGGCAGAAACTATCAGAAAAATTAGGAGGAAGCTCCGCTTGAACTTCTTTAACCCAGGCTTCCATAGCTTTTGCAGCCCAAGAAGTCGCTATAGTAGGTCTATGCACAGCACCCGCAAGAATGTAAATAGACTTCAAGCAACCCTCCACACGCTTATCTATCGGTTACTTCAGAGAGGTGACGGTAGTGACAGTGTAGAAGACACCACCAGACGTGCCACATGTGAGTCCACCGGTGGTGGTGTTTCCCAATTTTTACTTAACTCTGCAGCGAGGGAATAACGAGCTAGCATCTTTTTAGACAGGGAGAATTTCTTTCCTGGAGATTCCCAGGATTCCTGACGTATGTCGACTAAATGGTCAGAATGTGGCAAAACTAATTTAGTAACCTTCTGACGTTTGAACTTATCAGGTATCTTAGACATATCTGAAGGTTCAGTTTCATCATTGATCTGAAGAATCAGTTTGATAGCCTCCAAGAGGTTAGGAACATCCACCCGTGTTGTAGATTCCCCATCAGAAGCATCTGCATCAGTGTCTAATGGGTCAGTATATACGCCATCTTCATCAGATGAAGTATCCGAAACATGCGATTGTGAGGAAGAAATGGTCCGCTTAGATGACCCTTTGGTCCTAGGGGAGCAAGAGTCAGGCTTTTGTTTAACCAAGGACTGATTTAACTGCTGTAACTGAGTAAACAGAGAATCCATCCATGGTGGATTTACCACAGGAACAATATGTGATTGTACAGGCACAGAAGGTCCAACAGGGGGCGCAAGTCTCGTTACTAGCGTAGTCAGTAAATTAGAAAAAGCAGCCCAAGGTGGGTCTTGGTGTGCCACCGGTGCTGCAGGCTGACCGAGGGGTACAGAACCCCCAACCTCAACTGGAATATTTTCCTCAGATAAATCTGCAGCATCAGCACTGCATGACGCAGGATCAGCCACAGATCTCCAGCCCTGTGACGCAGACATTATTGAAGAATGTAGCTCTAGGGCGTAACAGTACAATATAGCCAGACACAGTACCTGACAAAAAAAAACCTGTGGAGTGTGACTGCAATGCAGAACACAAACAGAGGATTTAAGTGGTATAAGGTGACTGAAATATCCCCTCTGCTGGACTTCACCACCGGGTACCATGGAGCCTGTTCTAAACGGATTTCAGTAAATCTGACCTGTGCTCTTTGCCCTGGTGGATATAGTGGGGTCCCTGCACGGCCACAGTGTCCACACCAGCGGCGCGGTCCGTCTCCGGAGACCGTTACCGGATCACGATTTCGGCAGGTCCCGCCTGGGGTACCCTCTCACCTCATCCCTATGGTGCGGCCACGCGATCCAGGAGAGCAGCGGCAGTATGTGTGCCTGATGAGACCGGAGCGTCTCCGCTGTAAGTAGCCGGCAACCAGGGCACGGAAGTATACAGCGCAGCCCGAGGAGGTGAGGGAGCCACAGCAGGATATGTCAGTATGACATATAGCACCAAATGCCTATGCTGTAGCCCTTCTTTCTTGCCAGATAAGCTCTTTTCAGAGCTGCCCTGTTAGCTGCCTGCAGGCACCAACTTACAAACGGAGCTTCAGTGCCTGGAGGCGGAGTTATAGAGGAGGCCGTGCAGTGCATCCTGGGAACAGTCAAAGCTTTATCCTGTTGGTGCCTCGGATCAAGATCCAACTCTACACCCCAATGTTATTCCCTGTGGAATACCAGTGTACCCCGCTGCAGAAAGGGGACTTATTAGCACTCATATAGGTGTCTGTCTCTGTCTCTCCCTCTCAGTAATGCTCCATACTGATATGATCCATGTCCTGTGCTCCCATTTCACCCTCACAGGTATAGATGAGTTAAAGAGTGAGTCCTGCACTGTTGTCAGATATGCCTCTCTGCAAAGTGAGCTGGGGGCGTGGATTGAGCCCTTAAATTAAAAATATCCCTGAAAGTGTAAGTGTGCCAAAATGAAGAAGATTCCCACTCAAAGTGGAATTTCCTACATTAGGAAGTATACCCTAAGGTAGGAGCTGGTTGATCCCTAGCCCCCTTCCCATTTTTACACTCACTGGGAACCATACTTGCCTACCTGATCCTCTCCATGAGGGAGAAAACTCAGCCTTGAATGCCCTGCCGACATGGAGCTGCCATGTAAGATTCAATAGCTGCCAATAGTGATGGAACACTTGAAGCATCACTGTCAGCAAATTAGGTGAGATAAGAGGTCATTGGGACATAATCACTTTCCAGATTTCTATGTAGGATAAGGCTGCCTAATGGGGTGACATTCCATTTTCAGTGAGTGACAAGTGTAGTGGATGCTATAATGGTAAGTTACTAATAAAGATGGGGCATGTAGTCGATGGTGTAATGTACTGGGGGCACAGTAATTATTATTCCTGACAAATACCTCTCTCCACTCCAATCTATCCTCAATGCTGCTGCCCAGCTCATTTTCCTCACTAAACGCACTACGTCCACCTCTCCTCTCTTACTAGACCTTCATTGGCTCCCCTTCCCTTTCAGAATCCATTTCAAGCTTCTCACACTTGCTTACAAAGCCCTCACCCACTCCTCTCCCATCTACATCTCTGATCTTATCTCCCTTTACACTCCCATACGTCCTCTTCACTCTGCTAATGCACGCCGACTCTCCTGCCTACGGATTACTTCCTCCCACTCCTACCTCCAAGATTTTTCACGTGCTGCACCACTTCTCTGGAATTCCCTACCTCTCCCACTCAGACTCTCCACCTCTCTACAAAACTTCAAACGGGCTCTCAATACCCACTTCTTCACCAAACCCAGCCAAATCTCATCCTAAACCTCTGTTCCATGCTCTCTATGTACCCCATCTGTCTCACCCCTGTCTGTCTACCCCTCCCCTTTAGAATGTAAGCTCTCACGAGCAGGGCCCTCTTCCCTCATGTGCTTATCCTTTTCTTACTCTAATAATATTCAACTGCACCAAATCCAGCAGTCTTCTGCCACCTGATACTTATTCCAGTGTCATCTGCTGATGTAGCTATGTTTATTTACCCTGTACTTGTCCTATATTGTCGTCAATTGTAAGTTGCTGTTTTCCTGCTTGATTATTTGTTTATGTACTCTGTAATTGGGCGCTGCGGAACCATTGTGGCGCCATATAAATAAAGGATAATAATTATTATTATTATTATCCTTTATTTATATGGCGCCACAAGGGTTCAATAGCGCCCAATTACAGAGTACATAAATAATCAAACAGGAAAACAGCAAATTACAGTTGATGACAGTATAGGACAAGTACAGGGTAAATAAACAGTTACATCAGCAGCTGACCCTGGAATAAGTATCAGGTGGCAGAAGACTGCTGGATGTGGTACAGTTGAAGATTATTAAAGTAAGACAAAGGATAAGCACATGAGGGAAGAGGGCCCTGCTCGTGAGAGCTTACAATCTAAAGGGGAGTGGTAGACAGACAGGGGTGACACAGATGGGATACATAGAGAACGTGGAACAGAGGGTTAGGATGAGATTTGGCTGGGTTTGGTGAAGAAGTGGGTATTGAGAGCCCGTTTGAAGTTTTGTAGAGAGGTGGAGAGTCTGAGTGGGAGAGGTAGGGAATTCCAGAGAAGTGGAGCAGCACGTGAAAAATCTTGGAGGTAGGAGTGGGAGGAAGTAATCCGTAGGCAGGAGAGTCGTCGTGCATCAGCAGAGCGAAGAGGACGGGTGGGAGTGTAAAGGGAGATAAGATCAGAGATGTAGATGGGAGAGGAGTGGGTGAGGGCTTTGTAAGCAAGTGTGAGAAGCTTGAAATGGATTCTGAAAGGGAAGGGGAGCCAGTGAAGGTCTAGTAAGAGAGGAGAGGTAGACGTAGTTCGTTTGGTGAGGAAAATGAGCCGGGCAGCAGCATTGAGGATAGATAAGAGTGGAGAGAGGCGTTTGTCAGGAATGCCAGTCAGGAGGAGATTACAGTAGTCCAGTCTGGAGATGACCAGTGAGTGGATAAGAGTCTTAGTAGCATCCTGGGTCAGAAAGGGTCTGATCCTGGAAATATTTTTTAGATGAAAACGGCGGTTTGGGAGGTGCTGAATGTGTGGTATGAAGGAGAGGGAGGAGTCAAGGATTACTCCAAGACAGCGCACTTGGGGGCTAGAGGAGATAGTAGTGCCATCAACAGATAATGAGATTGTAGGAGGTGAGGTTATGCGGGAGGGAGGGAAGATGATCAGCTCGGACTTAGACATGTTAAGTTTAAGAAAGCGCTGGGACATCCAGGAAGAGGTAGCAGAGAGACAGTTGGAGATACGAGTGAGGAGAGCAGGGGAGAGGTCTGGAGTGGAAAGATAGATTTGGGTGTAATCAGCATAGAGATGATATTGGAAACCAACAGAACTAATGAGCTTACCTAGTGAGGACGTATAGAGAAGAGGACCAAGGACAGAACCTTGGGGTACACCTACAGTTAGTAGAAGTGAGGGGGAGGTGGAGTCATGTGAGGTGACAGAGAATGAACGGACAGAGAGGTAGGAAGACAGCCAAGAGAGAGCAGTGTCACGCAGACCAATGGAGTGAAGGATTTGCAGTAGGAGAGGATGGTCCACAGTGTCAAAAGCAGCAGAGAGATCAAGTAGAATAAGTAGAGAGTCGTGTCCCTTAGATTTAGCAGCATGTAAGGGCAGTTTCAGTGGAGTGGAGAGGATGGAAGCCAGACTGGAATGGGTCAAGCAGTGAGTGTGAGGAAAGAAAGAAAGTAAGGCGGTTGTAGACAATACGCTCAAGGAGTTTGGAGGCAAAAGGGAGAAGAGAGATGGGTCGGTAGTTGGAGAGAGTGTTTGGATCAAGGGTAGGTTTTTTAAGAATAGGAGAGATGAGTGCATGCTTGAAGGCAGAGGGGACAGTGCCTGATGAGAGGGAGAGATTGAGAAGGTGGGAAAGATGGGAACAAGCAGAAGGAGAGAGGTAGCGGAGGAGGCGGGAGGGGATAGGGTCAAGTAGTGAGGGGACAGGAACGAATGAGGGCCATGACTTCCTCTCCAGATGCATGGGAGAAAAATGTCAGAGTTGGTGGTAGGGATGGGGAGGAGTGGTAAGGGATGGGAGAGAGCTGGTTACTGATGGTCTGGTGTGATGTCCTTACGTATGGAGTCAATTATGGATGTGAAGTAAGTGGCAAAGTCAAGAGCAGAGAGTGAGTAAGGGAGACGAGGTGGAGGTGGGCTGAGGAGTGAGTTGAGAGTGGCAAAGAGGCGTCGGGGGTTGGAAGACTGGGAGGAGATGAGGTTCTTGAAGTATGACTGTTTAGCAAGAGAAAGGGCAACACTGAAGGATGAGAGCATACGTTTGAAATGGAGGAAGTCTGCCTTAGAGCGTGATTTCCTCCAGTGTCGCTCAGCAGTACGTGAGCATTTTTGCAGATATCTGATGCATTTGGTGTGCCAGGGTTGAGGTGTTAATTTGCGAGGGTGAATAGTGGTTGGTGGAGCAACAGAGTCAAGAGCATGTAAGGGATGCCCCCAGCAGAGAGAGCAGCAGGAGAAGTAGTGTCAGAGGGCGTAATCCAAGTTTCAGTAATGGCTAGTAGGTGTAGGGAGTTGGAAATGAAAAGGTCATGAGTGGGGACCAGTTTGTTACAAACTGATCTGGCATTCCAGAGGGCACAGGATAGGGGGTATGAGTTTGTGGGAGAGATGTGAATGAGATTATTAGGGTTGCTTTAGCAATGAGGTGAGATTAACTTTGAGGGCAGGGATGATGAGAGTGATGGTGCGAGTGCCTGAGCTAGGAGGGGAGACTGCAGGTGGTGGGCAGAGAGGGAGGTCAGTGTGATGTGGATGGGGGTGTGGGGAGGTGACAGGGAAGGGAGGGATGGAGCAGGGCTGGGTTGTGGGGTAGCAGGACCATGAGGCAGACGTGAGTGAAAGTGGGGTAACAGGAAAAGAGGGGAAAGAATACAGAGAGATGGAGGGGAGGGAGGAGGAGGTGTAGGAGACTAGGGGGGAAAGATAAAGACACGTGATTAGGTAGACACTGAGCGATGTGGGGAGTATAAGAAAGCCTTGACATAGTGTTTATTAGGTAGATAAGTTGAGGGAAAGTGGAAGTAGGAGTGGAGGCTGTAAGGGATTCAGAGCCGAAGAATTGCAGAAATGCAGATGAGAAAAGCAGTGTTGGCTCAATGGGTGTAGATTTAGTATGAAATGAATCAGAAGCGTAGATAAAGTGGGTGTTGAAATGTATTTGGACCGTAAGAAATGAAAAGATTGTGAGGTTTAAGAAGCAATGGTAATTTTGTAAGATTTTTTAAGTGTTTGTAGGTAAGATTGCATTGGTGCAGCTGTGCATTAAAAACAAAATTACAATAATATAGATACAAGCATTTGTTGGTGAAATGGATGGTTTATGAAATGTTCAAGTAAGGTAGTTCCGTGCTATTTAATCAGATGCAACAATCTGGAGGTAAGTGATCTGAAGGGTAAGTGATTCACATTTGTTATTAGTTCCTCTGTTTTCTTTGTTTTGTTAGATTGGTGTGCTTCTGTATTCCTTCTTTTTCACTTCGATTGAACGCTGAAGGAACGCTGCTGTTCTGTGTCAATTTTGTCACGCTTTGATAAAAAATGCACGCTTCGAAAATAAATGCACAGCCTACACCATTGAACTTAAGTAGAGGACTACTACAAGTGAAACCAATAATTGCAATCTGTAACCACACCCCACCCCCTCAAATGCCAGGCAATAAATTACCTTATAAAAAACAACCAGGCATTCCACAAAGATTAAACTGGGCCTATATCATTCAAAACTAAAAAAAAAAGTACTTCAGAATCACATACTATGCAATAATGTTTCAATTTGCATTACCTAGCAGAATTAGCTTTGCATATAGAGATATAGTGCAGCAGAATATGTTGGTGGGAGTAGTTACCTAGCAGAATTAGCTTTGCATATACAGATATAGTGCAGCAGAATATGTTGGTGAGAGTAGTTACCTAGCAGAATTAGCTTTGCATATACAGATATAGTGTAGCAGAATATGTTGGTGAGAGTAGTTACCTAGCAGAATTAGCTTTGCATATACAGATATAGTGCAGCAGAATATGTTGGTAGGAGTAGTTACCTAGCAGAATTAGCTTTGCATATACAGATATAGGGGGTAATTCCAAGTTGATCGCAGCAGGAAATTTTTTAGCAGTTGGGCAAAACCATGTGCACTGCAGGGCGGGCAGATATAACATTTGCAGAGAGAGTTAGATTTGGGTGGGTTATTTTGTTTCTGTGCAGGGTAAATACTGGCTGCTTTATTTTTACACTGCAATTTAGATTGCAGATTGAACTCACCACACCCAAATCTATCTCTCTCTGCACATGTTATATCTGCCCCCCCCTGCAGTGCACATAGTTTTGCCCAACTACTAAAAAATTTCCTGCTGCGATCAACTTGGAATTACCCCCATAGTGCAGCAGAATATGTTGGTGGGAGGAGTTACCTGTAGATGAGAAGAAGAGAAGAGAGGTCAATTCACAATTGATATCAGCTGAAGATAAATGAACGCTGATGGAACGCTGCTGTTATGTGTCAATTTTATCACGCTTTGATAAAAATGCATGCTTCGAAAATAAATGCACAGCCAAACGGCTTTGCACAGCCTACACCATTGAACTTAAGTGGCATAATCTGAACTGGGGGTTTGTAATATGGCATAATATGAACAGAAGGCTGTGGCGGATCCAGGGGGGGGCACTCGGGCCCGTGCCCCCCCTGTCATTTGTGGCAGTTCTCCGTCCGTCCCCGCCGCCGCACAGGGAGATTGTTTTACCAGCGGGCGCCCGTCTCCCTGCACAGCGGCAGCCGGAGGCAGGAGCTCAGTACTGAGCTCCGGCTTCTGGCGCTGTCACTGTGCGGCGTGCGCTATTGGAGAGACATCAGTCATTACGTCTCTCTCATAGTGCTGAGGAGAGGACGCCAGGAGGAAGTCTGGAAGCGGGAACGGGGCTCGGTAAGTATGAAGTTTTTTTTAATCTTCCTTAGTGCAGTGGGGGTATCTACTGGGGGCAAATTATGGAGGAACATTACTACTGGGGGGGGCATCAACAAGGGGCATTACTGCTGGGGAGGGTATTACTACTGGGGGCATTACTACTGGGGTGTCATCTATTGGGGCAATACTACTGGGGGCAGCTACTGGGGGACATTTTTACTGGGGGGCATCTACTGGGGGCAAACTACTGGGGGGACATTATTACTGGGGGCATCTACTGGGGGCAAACTACTGGGGGACATTATTACTGGGGGGCATCTACTAGGGGCAAACTACTGGGGGACATTATTACTGGGGGGCATTATTACTGGGGGCCAACTACAAGGGGGCAAACTACTGGGGGTAAGCTACAAGGGAACAAACTACAAAGGGCTAACTACTGGGGGCATACTACAGGAGGGCATTACTACTGGCAGCGTAACTACAGGGGCATTACTACTGGTGGCGTAACTACAGGGGCATTACTACTTTGGGCTAAACTACAGGGAGGCCAAACTACAGGGGCCAAACTACTGGGGGATAACTACAGGGGCCAAACTACTGGGTGCATTACTACTGGGGGCTAAACTACAAGGGGGGGCATAACTACAGGGGCTAAACTACAATGGGGCAAACTACAGGGGGGCATTACTACTGGTGGCTAAACTACAAGCAGGCAAACTACTGGGGGCATTACTACTGGGAGGCTAAACTAAAGGGGGGGGGGTAAACTACTGGGGTCATAACTGCAGGCGCATTACCACTGGGGGCATAACTACTAGGGCAATAAATGACTGGGGGTATTACTACAGGCAACATTACTACTGGGGGCAATACGGGCATTGCATAAAGGGCACCACTGCTATGGGGTCTATATAAGGGGCACTACCAGTACAGTGGATATTGCATAATGAGCGCTACAACTGTGGGCATTGTATAAGAAGCGCTACTGTGGTGGGCATTATGTGTATTACGGGGTGCTACTACTTGGGCATTATTATGCTGCCCCCTGCCCCTCACACACTGCCCACTGTACCCAGCACCTCACACACAGCCCCCTGCACCTTGACCCTCACACGCTGCCCCCTGCCCCTCAAACGCTGCCCCCTGCACACTGCACCATGCACAGCCGCACGCAAATGTACTTGCCCCTTCCATGGTGCCCCCCCCTATCATTTTCTTCTGGATTCGCCCCTGACAGAAGGGCACTGTAATGTGGCACAATATAAACTGTAGACTGTATAGCGTTACATAATATCAGTAATGTGGCATAATCTGAACTGGGGGTTTGTAATATGGCATAATATGAACAGAAGGGCACTGTAATGTGGCACAATATAAACTGTAGACTGTATAGCATTACATAATATCAAGTGGAGCACTATAATTTGACATAATATAAACTGGGGCTCTGTATATGGCATTCTATGAACTGGGGGTACTGCAATATAGTAATGTTGCACATTATGAACTCGGGCCCCAAATTGTGGAATAATATGAACTGGGGGAAATACACAATTGGCACAATATGAATGTAGCATAATATGAATAGGGGGCACTTCAATGTAGCATATTATGTACTGGGAATATTGTGTGGTATAATGGGAAAAAAAGGCACTGTTTGGAATAATGTGGAATATTTTGAACTGGGGGCACTATAGTATGGCATAACATGAAATGGGGATGCTGAAATAGCGCACTACTATGGGGCCTAACATTAAGTAGGTTACTACTATGGGGCATAAAGTGACCCATCGATGGAGAGAGGTGTCTTTCTAGAAGCATTGGGATAGGAGCCCCTTCAAAATGCTATGGCAACCACAAAGTTCTGGCTACGCCTGTAGTGATACCAGTAGCTTTGAGGCCTTAAGCAGTTGCAAGCATGGGGGAACAGGGCTAGCCAGCCAGCCTGCCTCTCCCTACCCTGCCACAGTTATTTGTGGCTGGGTACTATATATACAGATTACTTATACAGGTTGAGTATCCCATATCCAAATATCCGAAATACGGAATATTCCGAAATACGGACTTTTTTGAGTGAGAGTAGGATAGTGAAACTTTTGTTTTTTGATGTCTCAATGTACACAAACTTTGTTTAATACGCAAAGTTATTAAAAACATTGTATTAAATGACCTTCAGGCTGTGTGTATAAGGTGTATAAGAAACATAAATGAATTGTGTGAATGTACACACACTTTGTTTAATGCACAAAGTTATAAAAAATATTGGCTAAAATGACCTTCAGGCTGTGTGTATAAGGTGTATATGTAACATAAATACATTATGTGCTTAGACTTGGGTCCCATCACCATGATATCTCATTATGGTATGCAATTATTCCAAAATACGGAAAAATCCCATATCCAAAATACCTCTAGTCCCAAGCATTTTGGATAAGGCATACTCAACCTGTATGAGTATTGCACGTCTGAGCTACTATGTGAAAGTGCAATACGAGCAACCTGACACATACGCTTTCACATTTAAGAGATCTTGAAAACCTGCAAATCTAAACTTTTATGACTGGTACAATATGAGTTCAAGTATAATAAAATAACATTTACTCATGTGTGGATTATCTGGAATCTTTATTTGCAGTAGATTTTACAGCTGATTGCCCCCGTTACTTCTCACTGCATATTGTTATTCTATTATGTTGTAGTAAAGCTATTTAAACTAAACTGCACAGTGTGTGCTAAGGTTGTGTAATATATCAGGTATTTTCAGGGGTGCTCTCATAACAGAGGTAGTTTCAACCCATCCAGTCATCTTGGCTTATCAACTGAGGGAGATACATTCCTTAGGGCTGCTCCCTTTTTTTTAGTCACTCCTGGCTGGGAGCCACCTACAGTTCAGAAACACAGCCTCTGAAAGAGCAAGCACTGATTGAGCTCTTAGGTCAGTTTCCTCTGTTGCAGAGACAAGAATCCATCCTCCAGTTCCTCTTACAGCTGCCTCTTTTTTTCCAGATAGCTGGCTGTACATATTGTGCACAGAACCTCAGTAATGCCGGCAATCATGGATACTGAACAGGAAGCCATATATTCTATAGTCTTCAATTAACAACAGAAGAAAAGGATTTTAAGCAGAAGATTGCAAACACTGCCTACTGGAAAATACTCAAGGGCATAGAAAGCGGCAAGATCCGATTGACTGTGTGACAATGTTCAACTGGCACAAAACATTTGCTATTCTGCCACACTGGAAGAGAGGTATATAGTCTGATTTTACTGCACGTATGGCTGAATTGTGGCTGAATTACTATTTGAACCTGATTTAAATATCCAAAATTGTTAGAAAGTTATATAAAACTAACAGTTTCAATAGTGTGTTAGCTTGAGTATAAAACACAGGTATATAATAAGGCACAATGTAAATATAGGCATACTTTTCTATGTATATTTACATACACAGATTTTATTTGGGTGGATATACTATCAATGTCTATTCTCGGTCACAAAAAGGTATTACTAAGCATGGGTGCAGGATCCTCGTTACCCCGTAATATATATTCTTAGAGTTTATTTCTGAATGTATTGCTATGCTATTACATAGTTGCTAATTAGAAATAGCATTATGGGTTGCTGAGATCACAGCTGTGAAGCAGTGTGGCAGGATGTGTTAGATCTAGTGCCACTTCCAATTCCATAATGCTCATTGGGTTACTCTCACCATCTGATGCTGTAGCTGATGCTCTCCTATATAACGCCTCCAGTGTCTGTGCTATATTGTTTCAGTCACTGTCCTAATAGTGATAGCAGTACGCATATAAGGTAAATTAGCTAATGCTACTAACAATAATCATAAGGCAAGTTAAACAAGAAAACTCTGTATTACATACAGTACTTAGGTATACCAACTGCTATTAACGGATGTGATATGCCAACGCTGAGCAAATTCCTGCAGGCACTGAAAGATATGGCTTACTACCTGTCACCTCTCCGCCCAGGAAGTGAGTAATCTTCATAAAAGATATATATATATATATATATATATATATATATATATATATACTAGTTCCCAGCCCATCAAAATGATGTAACAATATAGCAGTAATGTCAGCGCCAGTGGCTGTGTGCGCCCGAACGGAGCAACAATTAAATGTTTGGTGGCCACCAGTGCGCAAAACACTTGAATTCACCCCATGGTGGTAAGGAGCAGCGTTATCCTTTTATTATATAGGATATACATATATACTCTGTATTTGGCTTACCTTGACAAAGGAGCTTGCGCGCCCCGAAACGTTGGAATACTTAGCCTGTTTTATGGAATAAATAGCACCAGCACTTTACTTTCATTTGGCTTTGTCAGTCTCTGAGTGCCGCTGTTTGCCACACAGCTACTCATCTATATATATATATATATATACATATATATATATATATATATATATATATATATATGTATAATACTCTTAGTGAGATTTGTCTAGTGGGGGGAGGAGTAGGTAATGCATGCACCTGTAACTCTGCCATGGACTAGCCAGTATTAGATAACTACATTTGCAGGTTATTTTGCTTTCATATTCATCATTTATGTAGAAATAGCAAATAGGTCAATTTCTCAAATCAAAAGCCCTGACATGGCTACAGATGACATCAATTAGACAGACTGCCGATTCAGGAAGGGTGCTAAATTCATTGTACAACAGCAGTCTTCATTGCTTAACCTGATCTGTGCACAGCTGATGGTAGCCTTCATGCGCAGAGACCTCTGTGAACATAAGACAAGTGAGCATCTTACCTAATCTGTGAAATAGGAATACAACAGTTTTCACTAACGGGGGGATGTAAAGTTGAACCTCTGCACACGTTGCAGAACCAATCGTATGCAAGTATGTGGGCAGAGCCGGCCTTAGCTATAGGCAGGCTAGGCATTTGCCTAGGGCATTCAAGCATGTCTAGGGGCATCCAAGCATGTCCCTGCAGCATCTCATGCTGAGAGGGACAGTCCGCAAACTAACTGTTACTTTCCAAATGTATTCAATCAGTACTTGTATACACTGCTGTTTACATTTGTCAAAAAAAATGCACACTGTGCCTTAAACTTCCTTTGACATGCTTGAATGCCCCTGACTTGTGAGACCTCAGACAGACAGCAGACACCCAGTAAATGCAATTCCTGGACCTGTGACATTTTCACTGACTATATAAGGTTATTACTGGATGGCTTCTTATGATAACACATGTGTATTTTGGAAGACTGCTTCACATAAATCTGACATCACCTATACTGCTTGTGCACATGGGGGAGGGGGACCCTGCCATCCTGTGTGTGTCCCTTATCCCTGTGCAAACCCCAGGTGTCTGCAGGGACATAACATGGGCAGTGTTCTCCCCACACTTTATTTCCTAGTCAGTCCATACCGTAAAATTCCCCTGCCATCTAGCACTGTAACGTGGTCAGTAAGTTGCGTTGTGCTATTTCTATATGAAACATCAGTGCAGCGTGACTTTTGGACACATCAGACTGGAGGGCAGAGCATATCACTCCCACAGTATAAAGTAAAGGGCATGCAGTAACAGACACCAGCAAACACACTGAATAGTGAAGAGAATGGACAGTTTCTACATGTTTGATACTGATCTTTTTGTATAACCAGCAAGTGTGGCAGTATCTGTGGCAGTATATGTGTATTATGGGCATTACTAATGTGGGGCATATGTGTAAGGTGCATTACTGTGTGGCATTATGTGTATTATGGGCATTACTAATGTGGGGCATATGTGTAAGGTTCCTTTACTGTGTGGAATTATATGTATTATGGTCATTACTGTGTGGCATTGTGCAGAGTTGAACTGGCCCACAGGGTAACCCCCCGGTGGGCCCCACTACCTGAGCGTTGCAGGTACAGATGCAGAACTAGCGGCGGAGCTAGGGGGCACCAGACAAAATTTTGCCTAGGGCATCAAATTGGCTAGGGCCGGCTCTGTATGTGGGATACAGAGCCGTACGCTTTTCCGTCGCATCTTAAAGGGAAGTGTAATTGGACTGCATCATGTTGGTAATATTTTGTGACGTTTCCTGAAGCAATTGTGGGCTAAGGGTAAATACTGTACGGTTCACTTTTAGTTTGCACCGAAGATAGGGCTAGTGCAAGTGTGTATTAATGATGATGACAGTGTGTGCTAGCTATGGGGCGGGAGGCCGGAGAGATGGGTACAACACTGCATGCAAATAAGTATATGTGGTCCATGTAATCCTGGACCAATTTCTGTTGATTTACGTTCAAAATGTATATTCCTAACATTGGGAATGGGAAATAAAATGCATTAATTATTTGTTATAAAATAAACCAAAGAATAAAAAACACACACAAAAAAACACTTTTTTATGTGTATACTGCAACATTCAGAAACAAATGTTTATAAAATCCTACATACTGTATACACAGTTACAGACACCATAAAACCCTACAAAACACGCAGAAATGAACTCGGTGGGCGCGTATATATTTTGGAGTCTAGAACATGTTTGTGAGTCAATGGGGTGTTTCCCCTCACAGGTCTATACATCAACACATCAGATTTGATTAAACCAGGATTAGAAACAAACATATATTTATCCTATAATTACAATACAGGATGAGGTAAGAAGCTTGTTCAGTTAAAGCTGCATTACCACCACCTAATAGCTAAAGTTTACTCATATGCTCCAACTTGGTGGCTTCCCGTGAATCCATGTTTCTAGAGACTCTGTGGTCAGTGCACAGCCATGGCCGATAGCTCACCGGTGGGCTGTGCGGCACAGAGAGGTGGTCCTGCACAGCCATGTTACAATGATGAGCCTATGGGACCTATGTATTAATAGCTGCGGCACTGCAGTGATTATTAACAGTCCGTATCACAACAAATATTTTCATTTTTAATGAGAATATCCTGGCTATGTGAGGTAATGACCCTGGGTGTTACTTCCCCGGGAGTCTTACATTTGTGAAAGATTTCCCTGTGCATGCCCATATTGGGCCTAATTTGTGTGTACGCAAAGGGTGCTCTTCACACAAGTGAGCGATTATCTGCAGACTGCGCATGTGCCGTGATCGCAGAGTGATTGGCAGGAAGGGACCGATAGGGGGAGTCAATGGGGAATGGCGGCAAAAATGCTGGTGTGTCATGGTCGTTTTCTGGGTGTGTATCTGCCTTCAGGTGGGATCATGTATTTAGAGAAACATGGCACTAGCGTTGCAATTGCTGCGGCCAGTTTGCGTAGCCATAGGTATACCCTTACAGTCGATGTTCCTCGTACTTGCATGTAAGCTGCGAATTTGTGACTTTGCAATCGCTCCAGTGGGCGTCTCTTTTAATTTTAGGGTGGCAGCTTCACTTTCTAACATTAGCAATTCTGTAGCCTAAAATATCGCAGCTGCATAGTCAAGTGAGTACAAACATGAATTAGGCCCAGTGTCACCATCTCATTATGAGCCATTCCAATACTGATTTTTTTTCCCATCTGCCCAAAGAATGTGGTTCCATAACTGGCTGGCTGTATTAGATGGGTTTTTTTTGGGCAAAGTCTAATATGGCTTTTCTGTTCTTTAGGGTTTAGGCTTATGAATTGTTTGCATGCTGTGGTGAAGCCATTGTATTTGGAGTAGCTAAATCTACAGTTTGGTACATTCTGAGAAAAAAAAGAACACACTGGTGAGCTCGTAAGATCCCTCTTCTGTGAAAATGCCTCTGTAGGCCTAAAGCTGTTTACGCCATCTGGGAATTGCTGTCTGCAGTACTTACTAACATTCTGCAGATTTCATTGAAATTTCCTGCATTAGGCTGTTAGCATATAGCCACGATTCACAAAATTATGCAGAAAATGCTGTTTCCACGTAATTTTATGATAACAAAAATGCTTGCTAAACAGGCCCCTAAATGTTTTTTTTCCTGTGCTATAAAACAGAAACAGAGGATACCTAGGAAAAACATTGCATGGAGCATTTCCCAGGGGGAGTGAAATTCGGTGGAAATGCAGTGTTAGGCATCATTTGAATTTCAATGAAGTGTTCTCTGGAATTAACACTGTTTTCACTGAGTATTACTAAGTACAGCTCTCTACTTAATTTGAGGTTGGTACACTATAAGTGGTGTACTTATTGGCTGGCCAGCACTACCTACTGGATGTGTGCTAATGAAGGTGCAGCCTTGACCTTGAGGATGTTGAGGCCAAGTAGTGTGCTCTGTAAGTACAGCCAGCATAGTTTTGCCATAATGGTTAAAAGTAACATTTTTAACTGTAAGTTTTAGTTAAGAATCAATCTAAGTTAAGATGTGTCAAGTCAAAATAGTTCATGCATTAAATCTGTCCTACGTTGAATCAATATCATAATACTTATTTATAACCAGTTATTTATATACATTTATAAAACCAATATATACATAATACATTTCATTATCAGATGCAAATCTTACTGTGACTCATACTTACCGACATCCAGAAGTCCTTCTATGGGAGGCGGGGCTACAAAAACGCAATTCAAATCGAATCGCATCATTGCCCCACTTACTTTTGCTCAGGTAGTCACAGGTGGCGAGCCAGCTCTGGGAGACTTGTCTTTCTTTCCGGGGGCCGAAAGTGCCACATGGGTTTCTGGAGCCTCCCAGCCATTCCGGGAGAGTAGAAAAGCATGACTGGTTGGTAGTTTCTCTCCACTTTATCTCTCTCCAAGGCTTAGTACATCTGACCCATAAAGTGGAGAAGTTACCCAAAGCACCCTGTGATCTTCTGTTATTTTTCTAACACAGTCTTTGAAATTACACAAATGACAGAATCTGATTGGTTGTTTTGGGCAACTACTAATGAACGAAATGATACAATACAACATGCAGTTAGAAGCACCGGATTTCCCTGCCTAATGTCTTTTCTTCAGTGGATTTTAGAAATATTGTCAGTTTATATTAATATGCCTTGTTTTCATACAGATATAAGTATTTTAATGTAACATTGTTTTTATGTTGTTGTTGTTGTTGTTTATGCTGTTGTATATACAAGTCTATTTGTAGCAAGGATGTTTTATGCAGGAAACGAGCGTTTACAGTATGCTATTATGATTTTTGGCACAGCACACTGTTATCCTGAGGGTGAGTAAGAATAGAATGGAGACAGTTCCTAATTTCCAAGGACTGCCTCAGAACTAGCAGATTTGTTCATGGAATGTTTTTGTCAGTGGAAATGTCCCAATATATCTATATTAAATTACTGTATAGTCTCTTCTGTATGTAATCTTCAATTTTATTGATCTAATTATATTCTTGGATTTTCAGTGTATTAAAGATGAGTATTTAAAATAAGAAACAATGACATTAAAATCTTGTTCATATGATATGTTATGATGGGAGCTGTCATGCAGCAAGGCCTGTCTGGTATGAGCAATGCTAAATATGGCTATATGCAGTGGTGAATTTCTCACTAAGCATGGGAGGCATGCCTCTAGGGGCACCACTTCATGGGGGTTGGGACAGAAGGCTCCCCTTATGTGACATTGCAACTTATTATTTACTTTGCAGCTGTTGGGGGGGGGGGGGGCAGTAGGCAGTACACGGCGGTGCAGGAGTTTGGACTCGGAGGGGGAAAGATTGGGGCTGCTTTTGCAGTCTGAAGGCATCAGGATCAACCCAATATGAAGTGGATGATGAGGGCAGTGATGTGATGGGGGGTAGAGAACGATAATGTGCCTAGGGACGGCCTGACCCTGAATTTACTTCTGATTATATCCCCTGTCCAGCAGCAAAGTGTCCCCTAATCCAGTGGTTCCTAAAGTTTCTTGAATCATGGCGCCTTAGAGTATCAGTCATTTTTGCTAGGCACCCTTAGGACAAATGTTTCATATTGAGAGATTCACAAAAATGATTAAATGAAGAACATTGTTCTTACCTATCATACTTAGATACAGTTGTGTGGTGGTGGAGATGGTTTCACTTCTGTTTGTCCACATATCTTATGATTGCCACCATAAATAACTAGATTTGGTTGTGGACCACCAACCGGTGACTACCCCATGGCACCACATTTTTATGTAATAAATATTTTTCTCCCACATTCACAAAGTGAAAATTAATATTTTCACTCAAAATGTAGTAAAATCCTGTTTCCAGGAGATGGGCTCCTATAAGACCCTGTCCTGGTGAACGGCTGGAAAAAGTTTAATAGCGTAAAGCTATCACACTGCTTCCTGATTCAGTTTCCTGGCAGTCAATGCACTTGCATGGCTGATAACCGACGCATGCATCATCAGAAGTCGACAGACAATCTCTCCAATAAAAATCTGCAAATTAGGAGAACCATAGGGTAACGCCATCTGGAGATGGTGTTATCCTATCAGGGCCAAGCACTAGAATGCTTTGCATTAGAAACCATATGGGAGATAAGGATGCTGTCGGAAATGGAGTACAGCAGTAGAAATTTGCTGTAATCCATAGTACATTCGGGTGATCCCTAATATTTGCAGGAATATCCCACAAATATTTAATGATAAATAGTCCCCAATGGTGTACTTCATTTACTGTCTGTCTAAAAGATACTTGCATACTCTCCCAAAAGTTGCAGGAGACTCACGATCTTTTGGCCAATCCCCCGCACCCACGAAAGAGTGTCCTAATCTCCTGCATCTGGCCCGATTTCTAGTGACGCGGGCAGGATGAGGAGATTATATCTGGGATTTCGGTTCTGTATAGAGGGGATGGGGCTAAATGATGCAAATTTGTGTCATTTAGCCCCGTTCCCTACTGCAGAGCCACAAATTGCTACATTTTCCCATGATGGGGGCGGAGCTTAGCAACAAGAAGCTTTCTACAGTGCCCATAAAAGTAGGTCTAAGGGACGTGCGGTGAACTAAATGGCTCAGAAGGAACTGTTTGGCACCAGAGCCAGATTTACATGCAATATACTGTATGAGCCAAATGGTGCATGTGGGCATTATACACAGGTGCAGAGGTATATAAAAACTTCTGTAAATTTGCTGAGTTTTGATCAGAGATGTGTGGAAAAGATTGGCAGGTGAGCCACATACTTTTTACTCCAGCATTTTGACTATAAAAATGATTAGAATAATGCAAAGAAGATATTACAAACAAATTCTTTTTATTTTTCATATACTTTATACAGTCAAAACTCTGGCACAAACGTTAGTATGACAGGAAAGGCTGTGCCTTACCTGCCTCACCCCACCGCACGTCACTGATTAATTATATATATGTGTATATATAAGCAGGGCCGTCTTTTCGTATGGGCTCAATGGGCTCTTGCCCAGGGGCCCCAGGAGTATAAGGGCCCTAGACTGATAGCTGAGGGTCCCCTCTTTCCAGGGGTACCAGATTTTTGAAAATCGGCCCTGGGGAAGGGTGTAGTAGGGTATGCCGGCGGCTGGGCTCCCGGCGACCAGCATACCGGCGACGGAATCCCGATCGCCGGCATACCGACAGCTGGGTGAGTTCAAATGAGCCCCTTGCGGGCCCCCTGCGCTCACCACGCTGCGGGCACGGACGCTATCTGTTCTCCCTTCAGGGGAGTCGTGGACCCCCAAGAGGGAGAAAAGATGTCTGTATGCCGGCGGTTGGGATTCCGGCACCGGTATGCTGGTCGTCGGGAGCCCAGCCGCTGGCAAACTCTGATCCCCAAGTCCCCATTATCTCCTGAAAGGTGGGACTCTCTAGTTTTTTTTATCCTATTCAAAGAAATATATTTTCAGGAACATGAGATATATGCAGTCAAGCAAGCTGCCCTCTCACCGGAAAATGATAAATATTAAGCCCACTCCACTATCCACCCCTCCCTTACTTATTAAACACCCCCTACCACCCTGGAAGTCATGTACCAGGGCTTCTTTATTCAGCCCAATGCCCCCTTCTACAGTTTAGCCCCATCTGTGCAGTAAAGGAGTAATTAGCAGAAATTACTGCTTCAGGTCCTACATGCTGAGCAGAAGATAGAACACCACCTACTGCCCGCGGGACGTCAAAGCTGCTGCTGATAGCTCCTCCCACCCCTACCGCTGGAGCATGGGTAGGGGGCCCAGTGCATTGCTGTGCCCAGGGGCCTACACTGCTGTTAAGTTGACTCTGCACACACACACAAAATAAATATATATATATATATATATATATAAAGGATGTAGTGCACACATCAGAAGAATAGGTAGCTACATGCTTATTTATTTCCTGAAATATCTAAATGATATTCATTTCATTGTCTTGGACAGCTTAATCCAGAGGTGTCTCAAGGAGGGGTGCGGGGTGTGTGTTGATGACACCAAAATGGCGGCTCGTCCGCAGTGGCAGGAGCTGGGTACTGTATTGTGATATTATCTTGCAGCAAACTGCTCCTGTCACTGAGAAGGAGCCGATAGTGCAGACACTAGTCTCTGGGGGCAGCCCAGTATCTCGGGGAATGCTGGGCACACCCCCGGAGTGATGTCATTATGTGATTTTGTAATTAGGAGCTTCCCACGAGGCCATGCCCTGTAGTGATGTCAGTGGGAGGACTTCCCATGGGATTACGCCCCTTTGTACTCTGTCACACCCCTTCTTCGGATGTGCACGCCTTTAGGGTGCAAGGGGGGTACTATTGGCCTCACTGGTGGAAGATAGAACACCCCCTACCGCCCGCGGGACATCAAAGCTGCCGCTGATAGCACCCCTCACCCTGGGTTCAGTATGGTATGCCGGCGGTCGGGCTCCCGGCGACCAGCATACCGGCGCCGGGAGCCCGACCGCCGGCTTACCGACAGTGTGGCGAGCGCAAATGAGCCCCTTGCGGGCTCGCTGCTCTCGCCACGCTACGGGCACGGTGGCGCGCTAAGTGCGCCACGCTATTTTATTCTCCCACCAGGGGGGTCGTGGACTCCCACCAGGGGGAATAAGTGTCGGTATGCCGGCTGTCGGGATTCCGGTGCCGGTATACTGTGCACCGGAATCCCGTCAGTCGGCATACTGAAGACCACCCCTCACCCCTACTGCTGGAGGATGGGTAGTGGCCCCAGTGCATTGCTATGCCCAGGGGCCTACACTGCTGTTAAGACAGCTCTGTATATAAGACCCTAACGTATTGTATTACTATTTACTTTATTGTTTAATAAAAAGAAATAGTCATTCTGTATTATTATTATTTTATTATTAACATTTATTTATACAGTGCAGTTGCACTTTGCAATTGGGAATAAAACAGTAATAAATTAACAGTGGGTAATAACAGAGTCAAAGAGGTAAGAGGCCCCTGCCCGCAAGCTTATATTCTTAGATATAATAAACTTGTTTTATATTATAGTGTGAACCAATGGCTGCTATAGTGAGAGAATGTGTTTCCTTATCGAAATAGGAGTCAGTTTACACAAATCATAAGAGTGCCTCTGGCTATATGAAGTCTTGGGAGATATGTTTGTATAAATGTGCTTTACTGATAAAAAGTAATAATGTTTATGTACGCATCACAAAACATATAGCTATTACTTGGGACTTTGAATACATACTGATTACACACAGACACCTTAGTTTATACAGCAGTAATTGTATGATTTTAGTGGTGAGCTTGATCAAAGGAGTTGTGGAATCAGCAAGGTACCATTGTGCAAATGATATATCCTATAGCCTATCACATCTGTCTAAACAGGACTGGAAACTTTAATGGCAATGACTCATGGCTTGCCCAAACACGGGAGACTCATAAATTATCTTATCTCAGCCAGATCATAAACTATATCGTCTAAAAACAGCCTTTTATCTACAGTCTCAAATTAGGAAAATAAGTTGCTGAAATCCTTTCAACATGTGAAACTGATGTTACAGATCTAGGTTGCCTTTACAATACATAATAGAACAACACAGAGATGTTTTTGCCAAAACACTAATTTTAAAGCTAGCTATTTCCTTTAAAATCCTAAACACTGTTGACATTTCATCCTTTAATCTTCTTTACTCCTGTCTGAACATGCTCATAACATCTTATCTCTCTCTTGGGTCAGATCTTTTAAAATGTGCATGTGTTTTGTCACTGATTTCCGCCCAGAACAATCTTTAGAGGACAGTGAACATTTTGGCTGGTGTGTTAGCTCAATAGGTGATGATATTCGTAGTAATCACCGGACTCTTAACAGCAAGGACGTATTGTCACATCACCCTAGCCAAGTGTCTTCATATAATTGTAATGTTGTTTAAATAAGCTATTCTAGTGTGCTGACCTATAACCGAGGGGAAATAAGTGGTTCAGTGGTTAAGTGCACTGTTTGTCCTGCTGGAGATGTGGTTTAATCACAATGTGAAATTATACATGTCAATTAGTCTTTTGCCCAGGCATTTAAAAATGTATTGTAAACTAGAGATGAGCGGGTTCGGTTTCTCTGAAACCGAACCCGCACGAACTTCATGTTTTTTTCACGGGTCCGAGCAGACTCGGATCCTCCCGCCTTGCTCGGTTAACCCGAGCGCGCCCGAACGTCATCATGACGCTGTCGGATTCTCGCGAGACTCGGATTCTATATAAGGAGCCGCGCGTCGCCGCCATTTTCACACGTGCATTGAGATTGATAGGGAGAGGACGTGGCTGGCGTCCTCTCCATTAGAAATTAGATTAGAAGAGAGAGAGAGATTGTGCAGAGTCAGACAGAGTTTACCACAGTGACCAGTGCAGTTGTTGTTAGTTAACTTTTATTTATTTTAATATAATATATCCGTTCTCTGCTATATCCGTTCTCTGCCTGAAAAAAAACGATACACAGCAGCAGCCAGTCACACAGTGTGACTCAGTCTGTGTGCACTCAGCTCAGCCCAGTGTGCTGCACATCAATGTATAAAAGGCAAAGCTTATAATAATTGTGGGGGAGACTGGGGAGCACTGCAGGTTGTTATAGCAGGAGCCCCCAGGAGTACATAATATTATATTAATTTAAAATTAAACAGTGCACACTTTTGCTGCAGGAGTGCCACTGCCAGTGTGACTAGTGGTGACCAGTGCCTGACCACCAGTATAGTAGTATATTGTTGTATGTATTGTATACTATCTCTTTATCAACCAGTCTATATTAGCAGCAGACACAGTACAGTGCGGTAGTTCACGGCTGTGGCTACCTCTGTGTCGGCAGTCGGAACTCGGCAGGCAGTCCGTCCATCCATAATTGTATTACAATATATACCACCTAACCGTGGTATTTTTTTTTCTTTCTTTATACCGTCGTCATAGTGTCATACTAGTTGTTACGAGTATACTACTATCTCTTTATCAACCAGTGTACAGTGCGGTAGTTCACGGCTGTGGCTACCTCTGTGTCGGCAGTCGGCAGGCAGTCCGTCCATCCATAATTGTATTATTATTATAATATATACCACCTAACCGTGGTTTTTTTTTCATTCTTTATACCGTCATAGTGTCATACTAGTTGTTACGAGTATACTACTATCTCTTTATCAACCAGTGTACAGTGCGGTAGTTCACGGCTGTGGCTACCTCTGTGTCGGCAGTCGGCAGGCAGTCCGTCCATCCATAATTGTATTATTATTATAATATATACCACCTAACCGTGGTTTTTTTTTCATTCTTTATACCGTCGTCATAGTGTCATACTAGTTGTTACGAGTATACTACTATCTCTTTATCAACCAGTGTACAGTGCGGTAGTTCACGGCTGTGGCTACCTCTGTGTCGGCAGTCGGCAGGCAGTCCGTCCATCCATAATTGTATTATTATTATAATATATACCACCTAACCGTGGTTTTTTTTTCATTCTTTATACCGTCGTCATAGTGTCATACTAGTTGTTACGAGTATACTACTATCTCTTTATCAACCAGTGTACAGTGCGGTAGTTCACGGCTGTGGCTACCTCTGTGTCGGCAGTCGGCAGGCAGTCCGTCCATCCATAATTGTATTATTATTATAATATATACCACCTAACCGTGGTTTTTTTTTCATTCTTTATACCGTCGTCATAGTGTCATACTAGTTGTTACGAGTATACTACTATCTCTTTATCAACCAGTGTACAGTGCGGTAGTTCACGGCTGTGGCTACCTCTGTGTCGGCAGTCGGCAGGCAGTCCGTCCATCCATAATTGTATTATTATTATAATATATACCACCTAACTGTGGTATTTTTTTTTCTTTCTTTATACCGTCGTCATAGTGTCATACTAGTTGTTACGAGTATACTACTATCTCTTTATCAACCAGTGTACAGTGCGGTAGTTCACGGCTGTGGCTACCTCTGTGTCGGCAGTCGGCAGGCAGTCCGTCCATCCATAATTGTATTATTATTATAATATATACCACCTAACCGTGGTTTTTTTTTCATTCTTTATACCGTCGTCATAGTGTCATACTAGTTGTTACGAGTATACTACTATCTCTTTATCAACCAGTGTACAGTGCGGTAGTTCACGGCTGTGGCTACCTCTGTGTCGGCAGTCGGCAGGCAGTCCGTCCATCCATAATTGTATTATTATTATAATATATACCACCTAACCGTGGTTTTTTTTTCATTCTTTATACCGTCGTCATAGTGTCATACTAGTTGTTACGAGTATACTACTATCTCTTTATCAACCAGTGTACAGTGCGGTAGTTCACGGCTGTGGCTACCTCTGTGTCGGCAGTCGGCAGGCAGTCCGTCCATCCATAATTGTATTATTATTATAATATATACCACCTAACCGTGGTTTTTTTTTCATTCTTTATACCGTCGTCATAGTGTCATACTAGTTGTTACGAGTATACTACTATCTCTTTATCAACCAGTGTACAGTGCGGTAGTTCACGGCTGTGGCTACCTCTGTGTCGGCAGTCGGCAGGCAGTCCGTCCATCCATAATTGTATTATTATTATAATATATACCACCTAACCGTGGTTTTTTTATACCACCTAACCGTGGCAGTCCGTCCATAATTGTATACTAGTATCCAATCCATCCATCTCCATTGTTTACCTGAGGTGCCTTTTAGTTCTGCCTATAAAATATGGAGAACAAAAAAGTTGAGGTTCCAAAATTAGGGAAAGATCAAGATCCACTTCCACCTCGTGCTGAAGCTGCTGCCACTAGTCATGGCCGAGACGATGAAATGCCAGCAACGTCGTCTGCCAAGGCCGATGCCCAATGTCATAGTACAGAGCATGTCAAATCCAAAACACCAAATATCAGAAAAAAAAGGACTCCAAAACCTAAAATAAAATTGTCGGAGGAGAAGCGTAAACTTGCCAATATGCCATTTACCACACGGAGTGGCAAGGAACGGCTGAGGCCCTGGCCTATGTTCATGGCTAGTGGTTCAGCTTCACATGAGGATGGAAGCACTCAGCCTCTCGCTAGAAAACTGAAAAGACTCAAGCTGGCAAAAGCACCGCAAAGAACTGTGCGTTCTTTGAAATCCCAAATCCACAAGGAGAGTCCAATTGTGTCGTTTGCGATGCCTGACCTTCCCAACACTGGACGTGAAGAGCATGCGCCTTCCACTATTTGCATGCCCCCTGCAAGTGCTGGAAGGAGCACCCGCAGTCCAGTTCCTGATAGTCAGATTGAAGATGTCAGTGTTGAAGTACACCAGGATGAGGAGGATATGGGTGTTGCTGGCGCTGGGGAGGAAATTGACCAGGAGGATTCTGATGGTGAGGTGGTTTGTTTAAGTCAGGCACCCGGGGAGACACCTGTTGTCCGTGGGAGGAATATGGCCGTTGACATGCCAGGTGAAAATACCAAAAAAATCAGCTCTTCGGTGTGGAGGTATTTCACCAGAAATGCGGACAACAGGTGTCAAGCCGTGTGTTCCCTTTGTCAAGCTGTAATAAGTAGGGGTAAGGACGTTAACCACCTCGGAACATCCTCCCTTATACGTCACCTGCAGCGCATTCATAATAAGTCAGTGACAAGTTCAAAAACTTTGGGTGACAGCGGAAGCAGTCCACTGACCAGTAAATCCCTTCCTCTTGTAACCAAGCTCACGCAAACCACCCCACCAACTCCCTCAGTGTCAATTTCCTCCTTCCCCAGGAATGCCAATAGTCCTGCAGGCCATGTCACTGGCAAGTCTGACGAGTCCTCTCCTGCCTGGGATTCCTCCGATGCATCCTTGCGTGTAACGCCTACTGCTGCTGGCGCTGCTGTTGTTGCCGCTGGGAGTCGATGGTCATCCCAGAGGGGAAGTCGTAAGCCCACTTGTACTACTTCCAGTAAGCAATTGACTGTTCAACAGTCCTTTGCGAGGAAGATGAAATATCACAGCAGTCATCCTACTGCAAAGCGGATAACTGAGTCCTTGACAACTATGTTGGTGTTAGACGTGCGTCCGGTATCCGCCGTTAGTTCACAGGGAACTAGACAATTTATTGAGGCAGTGTGCCCCCGTTACCAAATACCATCTAGGTTCCACTTCTCTAGGCAGGCGATACCGAGAATGTACACGGACGTCAGAAAAAGACTCACCAGTGTCCTAAAAAATGCAGTTGTACCCAATGTCCACTTAACCACGGACATGTGGACAAGTGGAGCAGGGCAGGGTCAGGACTATATGACTGTGACAGCCCACTGGGTAGATGTATGGACTCCCGCCGCAAGAACAGCAGCGGCGGCACCAGTAGCAGCATCTCGCAAACGCCAACTCTTTCCTAGGCAGGCTACGCTTTGTATCACCGCTTTCCAGAATACGCACACAGCTGAAAACCTCTTACGGCAACTGAGGAAGATCATCGCGGAATGGCTTACCCCAATTGGACTCTCCTGTGGATTTGTGGCATCGGACAACGCCAGCAATATTGTGTGTGCATTAAATATGGGCAAATTCCAGCACGTCCCATGTTTTGCACATACCTTGAATTTGGTGGTGCAGAATTTTTTAAAAAACGACAGGGGCGTGCAAGAGATGCTGTCGGTGGCCAGAAAAATTGCGGGACACTTTCGGCGTACAGGCACCACGTACAGAAGACTGGAGCACCACCAAAAACTACTGAACCTGCCCTGCCATCATCTGAAGCAAGAAGTGGTAACGAGGTGGAATTCAACCCTCTATATGCTTCAGAGGTTGGAGGAGCAGCAAAAGGCCATTCAAGCCTATACAATTGAGCACGATATAGGAGATGGAATGCACCTGTCTCAAGTGCAGTGGAGAATGATTTCAACGTTGTGCAAGGTTCTGATGCCCTTTGAACTTGCCACACGTGAAGTCAGTTCAGACACTGCCAGCCTGAGTCAGGTCATTCCCCTCATCAGGCTTTTGCAGAAGAAGCTGGAGGCATTGAAGAAGGAGCTAACACGGAGCGATTCCGCTAGGCATGTGGGACTTGTGGATGCAGCCCTTAATTCGCTTAACAAGGATTCACGGGTGGTCAATCTGTTGAAATCAGAGCACTACATTTTGGCCACCGTGCTCGATCCTAGATTTAAAGCCTACCTTGGATCTCTCTTTCCGGCAGACACAGGTCTGCTGGGGTTGAAAGACCTGCTGGTGACAAAATTGTCAAGTCAAGCGGAACGCGACCTGTCAACATCTCCTCCTTCACATTCTCCCGCAACTGGGGGTGCGAGGAAAAGGCTCAGAATTCCGAGCCCACCCGCTGGCGGTGATGCAGGGCAGTCTGGAGCGACTGCTGATGCTGACATCTGGTCCGGACTGAAGGACCTGACAACGATTACGGACATGTCGTCTACTGTCACTGCATATGATTCTCTCAACATTGATAGAATGGTGGAGGATTATATGAGTGACCGCATCCAAGTAGGCACGTCACACAGTCCGTACTTATACTGGCAGGAAAAAGAGGCAATTTGGAGGCCCTTGCACAAACTGGCTTTATTCTACCTAAGTTGCCCTCCCACAAGTGTGTACTCCGAAAGAGTGTTTAGTGCCGCCGCTCACCTTGTCAGCAATCGGCGTACGAGGTTACATCCAGAAAATGTGGAGAAGATGATGTTCATTAAAATGAATTATAATCAATTCCTCCGCGGAGACATTGACCAGCAGCAATTGCCTCCACAAAGTACACAGGGAGCTGAGATGGTGGATTCCAGTGGGGACGAATTGATAATCTGTGAGGAGGGGGATGTACACGGTGATATATCGGAGGGTGAAGATGAGGTGGACATCTTGCCTCTGTAGAGCCAGTTTGTGCAAGGAGAGATTAATTGCTTCTTTTTTGGGGGGGGTCCAAACCAACCCGTCATATCAGTCACAGTCGTGTGGCAGACCCTGTCACTGAAATGATGGGTTGGTTAAAGTGTGCATGTCCTGTTTTGTTTATACAACATAAGGGTGGGTGGGAGGGCCCAAGGATAATTCCATCTTGCACCTCTTTTTTCTTTTCTTTTTCTTTGCATCATGTGCTGATTGGGGAGGGTTTTTTGGAAGGGACATCCTGCGTGACACTGCAGTGCCACTCCTAGATGGGCCCGGTGTTTGTGTCGGCCACTAGGGTCGCTAATCTTACTCACACAGCTACCTCATTGCGCCTCTTTTTTTCTTTGCGTCATGTGCTGTTTGGGGAGGGTTTTTTGGAAGGGACATCCTGCGTGACACTGCAGTGCCACTCCTAGATGTGCCCGGTGTTTGTGTCGGCCACTAGGGTCGCTAATCTTACTCACACAGTCAGCTACCTCATTGCGCCTCTTTTTTTCTTTGCGTCATGTGCTGTTTGGGGAGGGTTTTTTGGAAGGGCCATCCTGCGTGACACTGCAGTGCCACTCCTAGATGGGCCCGGTGTTTGTGTCGGCCACTAGGGTCGCTAATCTTACTCACACAGCTACCTCATTGCGCCTCTTTTTTTCTTTGCGTCATGTGCTGTTTGGGGAGGGTTTTTTGGAAGGGACATCCTGCGTGACACTGCAGTGCCACTCCTAGATGGGCCCGGTGTTTGTGTCGGCCACTAGGGCCGCTTATCTTTCTCACACAGTCAGCTACCTCATTGCGCCTCTTTTTTTCTTTGCGTCATGTGCTGTTTGGGGAGGGTTTTTTGGAAGGGACATCCTGCGTGACACTGCAGTGCCACTCCTAGATGGGCCCGGTGTTTGTGTCGGCCACTAGGGTCGCTTATCTTTCTCACACAGTCAGCTACCTCATTGCGCCTCTTTTTTTCTTTGCGTCATGTGCTGTTTGGGGAGGGTTTTTTGGAAGGGACATCCTGCGTGACACTGCAGTGCCACTCCTAGATGGGCCCGGTGTTTGTGTCGGCCACTAGGGTCGCTTATCTTTCTCACACAGTCAGCTACCTCATTGCGCCTCTTTTTTTCTTTGCGTCATGTGCTGTTTGGGGAGGGTTTTTTGGAAGGGACATCCTGCGTGACACTGCAGTGCCACTCCTAGATGGGCCCGGTGTTTGTGTCGGCCACTAGGGTCGCTAATCTTACTCACACAGCTACCTCATTGCGCCTCTTTTTTTCTTTGCGTCATGTGCTGTTTGGGGAGGGTTTTTTGGAAGGGACATCCTGCGTGACACTGCAGTGCCACTCCTAGATGGGCCCGGTGTTTGTGTCGGCCACTAGGGTCGCTTATCTTACTCACACAGCGACCTCGGTGCAAATTTTAGGACTAAAAATAATATTGTGAGGTGTGATGTGTTCAGAATAGGCTGAAAATGAGTGTAAATTATGTTTTTTGAGGTTAATAATACTTTGGGATCAAAATTACCCCCAAATTCTATGATTTAAGCTGTTTTTTAGGGTTTTTTGAAAAAAACACCCGAATCCAAAACACACCCGAATCCGACAAAAAAAATTCGGTGAGGTTTTGCCAAAACGCGGTCGAACCCAAAACACGGCCGCGGAACCGAACCCAAAACCAAAACACAAAACCCGAAAAATTTCCGGCGCTCATCTCTATCAGGGACTAGACAGGGAACTTCTTCCTCTCAACGTTTTGCTAAAGATCATTATTATTATTATTATTATTATTATTATTATTATTATTTATGTATTATTATTATTTATGCCACACAATTTCTGTTGCAGTGTATAGGCAATATATAAGAAACTGTTAATAAATAAATAATTATTATTTATAATTATACATTTTACTATGAATATTATATTTCTTGTCCTTGGTAAAGATATTATGGATGAAACTTTAACTCAGTGGCTGGAATAGCACGATAAGGCGGGATGTTTGCATGTACTGTGCAATCAATAAGAAGAGAAAGATGCTATGCCAGTGGTTTTCAAACTGTGTGCCGTGGCACCCTGGGGTGCCTCAGTACACTTGCAGGGGTGCCCTGGATTGGTGGTCCAATTCAACTTATTTATGGCCAATGTAATAGGCAAAACCAGTGCTGATGGCTGCTAATCATAAAATATGTGGACAAACAGAAGCTAATCTTGTCCCTCACCACATAACTGAACCCAAGGATGACATATAATTACAATTTACCTCATTTAATATTTCTTTCTAAATTTCTCAGTAAGAAACTTTTGGTCTACAGGTGCCGTAAAAAAAATATTCTGATACTCAGTCTAGGCTAGGGCGCTGTGATTCAAAAAAAGTTTGAGAACCACTGCACTATGCATTACTGTGGAATTTTTCAGAATTATACCCACTTAATCTAGTATATTTGTGAAAGGTTCTTCTAACTCAATTTATTTTACATAAACTTTTATATTCCTTTGAATAATAAGAAGCTATCTCCAAGGACAGTGAAATGATTTGTCTTCTGAAATAGGGACAAGAGTGTGAATTAATTGTAAGCCATGCTTCATCTCACCTCTTGTCCCAACAGACAGCCTGATTGCCCCTCAGCTTCTGACCTTTCCTTTTCTACCCCTTTCATCACCTCATCTTACTCCTGCTGACAGAACTTCTTACGCTGCATCCCCGCCTTGTTAGGCTACCTCCAACCTAAAGTCTTCTACCTATACTGATAGATACATACTTCCTATAAAGACCCAACAATGCAACCTTTATCCTATTACAATATTTCCTTATTGTACACCTTTCTAAACAGAACATACAGGGCCACAGGCATTAATAACACAACAATGAACTGTATGTTGATGCATGGGATTGTCCAAATGCCAGTTTGGGGTCAGGAAGGATTATTTCTCCTCTTAGATTAATTGGACTATGGTTTGATCTTAAAGCATATATGTCATTCTGATGGATAAATCATGATTAACTGTCAATTTGCTTTTGTTTTTATTGTTAGATGAGTAACTAGAGATGCAACAATAGCGAAACTTTTGCTGGAAATATAAACAATTGTATTATAATTTATTAGTGTACATTTAATCACATAAATAGGCAAATTGGGGGCGCCGACGCTTATGAGAATGAAGAATTTCAGGATGTGTAGAGAGAGCTTAGTGCATTCCACTGATTGCTTGCATTTACCCATTTAACTGAACTGTGAGTAAGTGCATGACACAAAGTGAAGATATTGTACACTTAGACACAGCAACAATGAGTGACAATACAAAGAGACTAAGGGGTATAGTTACTAAAGAACGGAGTTTTAGAAGTGGAGATGTTGCCGATAGCAACCAATCAGATTTTATCTTCTGGAAGGTGCTAGATAAATGATAAGTAGAATTTGCTTGGTTGCTATGGGCAACATCTCCACTTCTAAAAACCTGCATGAACAGGGACCTTTCTACACTACAGTATAAGACATATATATATATATACACACACACACACACACACACACGGCTGTCTTTTCATATGGGCTCAATGGGCCCTTGCCCAAGGGCCCCAAGAGAATAAGGGCCCTAGGCTGATAGCTGAGTTTTTGAAAATCGGCCCTGGGGAACCGGAGATATCTGACTTGAAAGCAGTGGTCCCCATCCAAGCCTGTTAATTGCTCTTACCAGCCCGATATTTCGGGTTCTGTCTGACTTAGAGTATTTCTAAGGGTATAAGCCAAAAGCTGTGACTCTCCCCTTTTAGTGGACACTGGCAGCTTGTTTCTACTATGCACTAGAACCAGAGATATCAGCCTTCAAGCAGCTGGTCCCTGCTCCAGCTCCACATGCCTAATATGCAGTTTTAGATTTTCATTGGTGAATTGCTCTGGTTCCTGAACTCTGATCCTCAACTCCCCAGAACCTTCTGAAAGGTGGGACTCTCTAGTTTTTTATCCCATTCAAAGCTAAGAAATATATTTTCAGGAACTTGAGATATCTGCAGTCAAGCAAGCTGCCCTCCCACCGGAAAATGATAAATATTAAGCCCACTCCACTATCCACCCCTCCCCTATGTATTAAACACCCCCTACCACCCTGGAAGTCATGTATCAGGGCTTCTTCATTCAGCCCAATGCCCCCTTCTACAGTTTAGCCCCATCTGTGCTGTAAAGGAGTAATTATCAGAAGTTACTGCTTCAGGTCCTACATGCTGAGCAGAAGATAGAACACCCCCTACTGCCCGCAGGACGTCAAAGCTGCTGCTGATAGCTCCTCCCACCACTACCGCTGGAGCATGGGTAGGGGGCCCAGTGCATTGCTGTGCCCAGGGGCCTACACTGCTGTTAAGATGGCTCTGCACACACACACACACACACACACACACGCACGCACACACACACACACACACACACACACACACACACACACACACTATATATGTATATAAATATATATATATATATATATAAGGATGTACTGCACACATCAGAAGAATAGGTAGCTACATGCTTATTTATTTCCTGAAATATCTAAATGATATGCATTTCATTGTCTTGGACAGCTTAATCCAGAGGTGTCTCAAGGAGGGGTGCGGGGTGTGTGTTGATGACACCAAAATGGCGGCTCGTCCGCAGTGGCAGGAGCTGGGTGCTGTATTGTGACATTATCTTGCAGCAAACTGCTCCTGTCACTGAGAAGGAGCCAATAGTGCAGACACTAATCTCTGGGGGCAGCCCAGTATCTCCGGGAATGCTGGGCACACCCCGGAGTGATGTCATTATGTGATTTTATAGTTAGGAGCTTCCCACGAGGCCATGCCCTGTAGTGATGTCAGTGGGAGGACTTCCCATGGGATTACGCCCCTTTGTACTCTGTCACACCCCTTCTTCGGATGTGCACGCCTTTAGGGTGCAAGGGGGGTACTATTGGCCTCACTGGTGTTATTGACCCTGGCGCTGCCACTGCTCTAATCTGTTGTCTTTCATACTGCAATGTGTATAGCATAAATAATTGGGTGTGGTTCATCAAATCGACAGTATCTAGGTCGACAATGTTTAGGTCGACCACTATAGGTCGACAGTCACTAGGCCGACATGGATGGAAGGTCGACAGGGTTTCTAGGTCGACATGTGCTAGGTCGACAGGTCTAAAGGTCGACATGAGGTGTGTTTTTTTTGTGTCGTTTTCTTCGTAGAGTGACCGGGATCCCAAATTAGTGCACCGCGTCCCCTCGCATGGCTCGCTTCGCTCGCCATGCTTCGGGCATGGTGCCTTCGCTCCGCAACTGCTTCGCTCGGCACACTTTACCGTTCCAATCGTAGTCCACGTGGATCGTTAAGTATGAAAAAATTCAAAAAAAGAAAGAAAATGTGAAAAACTCATGTCGACCTTTAGACCTGTCGACCTAGCACATGTCGACCTAGAAACCCTGTCGACCTTCCATCCATGTCGACCTAGTGACTGTCGACCTATAGTGGTCGACCTAAACATTGTCGACCTAGATACTGTCGATCTTCAGACCGGATCCCAAATAATTTCACCTCTTTTCTATTGTTAATATACGTATTATTTATTTATATAATGCTACCATATAATTCAGTGCTATACAGAGGATACTTACTCATTCATGTCCTCCATTATCAATCCACAGGTAATCAAATCCTCTATTATGGTTAAATTCAGTTGCTGTCTAAAAAACAAAGTTTGTAGTAGTTCACATATAGCTGTTTAAAGATGTAGTTCAAAGGAACATATTTCTTTTTAAACTGCTAGAAAACCTGGGCAATCTGTCTCCTACTACCGCTCCAGAAAACTGTATGAACAGTTAGCAACCAAGAGTGTGGGAGAGATTAGTGCAATACAGGTAAATGTCTCCAATGAACAAATGGCTAGAATGACGTGGTAGGAAATGTATTATTTTTTACAAATCTATTGTATTAATTTTATCTTTATATATAACATTATAATTTCACTGCTAAATAGACTGGGGCTAGCACAGGGTTGGGGCTGTTACATGTTTTTTCCAAAGTGTTCATATCCTCTAAACAGGAACAAGTACAAAGTGAGCTCATCCATAATGTCACAAGCCTATACATCTCACTGCCTTGGAAACAATACGGAGTATGCGCTTTAGTAGAATTTAAATGCTAGTGAAACAACTAGCACAGGCCTGGCCAACCGGTAGCTCTCCAGCTGTTGAGAAACTACAAATCCCAGCATGCCCTGCCACAGTATTACTTTTAGGCCATGCTAAATCTGCAGCAGGGCATGCTGGGATGTGTAGTTTCACAACATCTGGAGAGCCATAGATTGGCCAGGCCTGAACTAGCATGTGTAATCTTCTTGTGCTTACTCGCCCTACATAGATGAGGACTTTGTGGGCCTCCACTCCAGGATCCTGATGGAGGGGGCTCAGATGCAAATGTGTAGAGTGTGGTGGCCTGTATTGCATCATTACGACCCTGTCACCTCTGCATAATCTAATACCAGAATTTAAAATGTGTCCATTTTAGTTGTGGCTATTGTGTTTCCCGTAAATATAATGGAAGCAGGAATGTTGCCAGCTGAATAAATTGGATCTTCCCAAGCTGTTGCAGAGAGACTAGCCCATACACACAGAAAAAGTACTGAACGTGAAAGGCTTGATAAGTAGAATAATCTAGTAAATTTATTAAAGGGGAGTAAAAGGACATGGGTGTATGGAATGGTATGCAGAAAATAGTGATCAGCATGCAAATTACATGCAAATTGACACTAATAAAATAATACGGATATATGTCAATAGTTAAGAATATGGTAATTGGTAAACAATAGGCAATAGTTCTCAAGGCAATTAAACATACTTCTTTATCCTAACTGCTACAGCACCTCTTTGTCTATGTCTACTCAGCTCAGCCTCTATGCATAGCCTGATTAAGGAAGGGGCTCAGGGGATACTGTACCCCGGGTCCCCACTGTTGGGGGCCCCCGGTCAGAGCACACTGACATTACTATCTCTCCCTCTTGTGCAGCAGCAGAACCAGGCAACCAGTTGCAAGCAGGACAGACACAGGAGTATCCGATTTCATGAGCTGCCGGCGGAGCTTCCCGACCAGTGGAGAGATAGGAGGAGGAGAGATCTGTAAGTGACCCAGGGATCCCAGCTTCTCCTCCTCCCCGTCTTGGTGTCTGGGTCCTGTGTAACCTGTTATCTAATGAAAGCATATGGGTCTAGAGAGAGATACACAGAGAGTCTTCCGGAGTCCCATCTCACTGTGTAAGCAGTACAGAGGCTGCTGCTATTCTTGCATGTGACAAGATAAAGTATAGATTTTATTTTTATATGTGCGTTTTAAGGTTAAGTTTTCTTTGTTCCACCACAAAAAAACATTATATAATAGTTGTCTCTCAACTCAATTAGGTGGATATATAGGCATTATTAAACTATTAGTTTAAATGTAATATACACCATTGGTTTAAATTTGACATACACAATCCATACCTCCCAGCATGACCCATTCCAGGCTGGACTACCTCTTAATTCATGATTGCCATCTCCTGTGTTCAAATACTTTTCAAATCAATTAAATAGTTCAACACAGATGACGCCAATTATATATTAAAAGGGAAGTCCAGGTAGAGAGCATTTTATCCCTCCGGCAATGGGTCATGTTGGGAGGTATGCACAATCTAATATTCTCCCCCTCCGCTTCCACCGGACCCCCTCTTTTAAGTGTCCGGGGCTCCCCCGAGGCTTAATCCTACCGTTCCTCCAAGATCTGTTGCAGTCCTCAGTGCTGCCGCACTGGCTGCACAAATCAACTACACAAACTGCTGGCGCTCTGCTGTGGTCCCCAGCACTCTGTTAAGCGGGCCCTCGGCACCACCTCAGCATTGTTGCTTGCTCAGTCTTCTCACACAGACCTGTGACACCCCACCCACACTCAAGCTCCGCTTCTTGTCGTCTCCCCAGCTCAACTGCGCATGTCCAGCAACTACATTTGTTTTTTTATTACCAGCATACTGTATTTATCCTTGCACTCTACAGCTCCACCAAGTGGTAGCCACTAGTACAACAACACCCATAGGCTTCCATTGAAGACAAGGCTATCATACTTCCACTATGTAGGGGAAAGGTAAAAGGAACAGATTTCCTATCTATTAGCAGTGCTTGCACTCACCTTGTGTCTCTGTAAGCTTTCAGTAAAATGAATGCGTCACTTCATGTTTCTCTATATCATTATTTAATATTATCAGGAGCGGCCATTTCACAGCTAAGCCATGGGAAATATCAGTTACAACTTTTAATGTAATAGAGCAGTTTGTGTGAAGTTACTGATAAGATAGAGGAACATTTGTTTGTTTTTACAGAATAATCTCTCGAGTGGAGAATTTACCTGACATGGGAATGCCCGTGTGTTATTCAGCAAAAACAGCTTCATGTATTGTTTTCAAAATATGGAATGTGTTTCTGTCCCCTTGACATTGTAATGGGTTTCTGTAAATGAAACAGGTACTAACTGTAACGTACAGTATAAGCTAATTAATGTCAATAGAAGGAAGCCAGGACAACTCCCATTGCTTCAGTCCTGGCACTGCTATAGCCAGCAGACTCATTGGCTTGCCCCTGGAAGTTACTAAAGAGTGTGCTGTCATTTATAGTGACCTTACTCTTTCTTAGCCCACCATTGTTGAAGCTGGATAAACAGGAATACACATTTTGCATAACATAAATGTTACAGAATAGCGTGATTGTGTCCAGCTGTAGATGGAAGAATTATATCTCTTCTCCAGGAGAACAATGCTTACTTTCTTCTTCTGTTCCAAAGATGTCCCTGTTAATCAATGTGTACTTCCTCTTATTCACTCACAAACTCGGATACATCTGTAATTAAACTGGCAGAAGCCCATTTAGAAGCCCATGTACAGCAGTTACGGAAGTATACCAACAGTTACACTATGCTCTGTGCACACATGCGTCAATTGTGCCAGAAACTAAAGTGACCATTATATTGGATACTGTGGCAACAGTTGCAAAAATGACCCACTTATTGCCCAGTGTGAGTTATACCTCTTTCACATCGCAATAACAGGTCGCAACCGGGATTTGTGCACGGCTCCTTCTCGGGTGCGGCCCACTTGAGACCCCTTTCAGACTGGCGGGTTGGTGACATCAGCGGTGACGTGTGCAGAGGTGGCGCGTGGAGATCAGATCATCTCCAAGTGCCACCTCTCCCTATAGCGCTGCCTCTCCCTATAGTATGAACTGGTCCCAGGTCGCATCGGCCCGGCAAACCGTTCCCAATGCACTTCAACCTGAGTTTAACACTGCATTATTCCCGGATTGAAATACAGTCGAGTCAATTGTACCACACCCTTTTCACACCGCACCTAGACCCGGGTCGACTCGGCAATATACTGAGTTATTTTGGTGATATGAAAGGGGTATAATGTTACTGAGGTTATAAAATGAGGTCTGGCAGCACCAGACATGCCAACTAACATGGTGTCACGCTTGACGTAAGTTGGGGTTCCAACAACCGAGTTTTGGCTGAAGGGACAGTTGCCTGTGAGGAGAGTAAACGAGGTGGCTTAATGTAATTCCTCCTCATGCGGTGGAAACCAAACTAAGTGTTAACGTTGGCCGGAAGGTGTAGAGAAAGGAGGACTTTGTAGGAAGATAACTGTAGTTTTAATGAATAATCAGGCTGTACACGAATATTGGAGAAATATAAGTAACTGGAAGAATTAGAGTCTATGGTTAAATTACTTGAAGAGTGAAGCTGAAGAACTCCGGTAAAGAAGAACTGAAGACTGTGTTTTATGATTGAAAGACGAGGCTGAAGTACTTGGACTTTGAAGAAATGAAGACTGTGGTTTGTGATTGAAAGACGAGGCTGAAGAACTTGGACTTTGAAGAACTGAAGACTGGTTTGTGATTGAAAGACGAGGCTGAGGAACTTAGACTTTGAAG
Source organism: Pseudophryne corroboree (assembly GCF_028390025.1). Taxonomy (NCBI): domain Eukaryota; kingdom Metazoa; phylum Chordata; class Amphibia; order Anura; family Myobatrachidae; genus Pseudophryne; species Pseudophryne corroboree. The sequence goes on from NC_086446.1 coordinate 607,839,846, forward strand.
AAATGAAGACTGTGGTTTGTGATAGAAAGACGAGGCTGAGGAACTTAGACTTTGAAGAAATGAAGACGTCTGTGGGAACCGTCGTTAGCACCTGGAGCTCCTCTACAACCTGGGACCCAGTTAGCGCTTCCACGAGTGGCAACGGACTTAGACAGCAGGGCTGCAGCAGCGTTTAGGTAACCGATGGATGAGAGCAACCAGGACCAGGGAACCAGAAGTAACCTTGGAGCACAGAGCTGGAGAACCTTTCACAAGGAGGTAACTTGAAGCACTGGCACTCTCCCTCTGAGCCAGCCCCCTTTTGTAAGGGGAGAACACGCAGGATTGGCTGGACACAGATTGGGAACTTCATTGGTAATACTCTGGTCTCCAACATGGCTGCTCCCAGCACAGGAGACATACTTAGCTGTTATCACTCAGCTTTAGCCAGCTTCTGTCTCTGACACACTATACTGTGTCACCACTAGAGGACCTTACCGCAGCAATCCCCGCCGCAGCGCCCGGCTCTCCAGACCCTCGGCCCCCGGTCCTTGGCAGCCGCACATCCATCCAGGAGGACCCGCCGCCGCAGCCGCGCCAACCAGCGGTACGGTAACCTGCGGAAGCACCTGCCGGAGGTAAGGCTCCGGAGCCTGACACATGGGCCCCTCATTAGACTAAGGGGGAGATGTATTAAACCCTCTAAAGAGGACAAGTGTTGTTTTTGCCGTATCAACCAATGAGCTTCTAGCTATCATTTATCATGTAGATTCTATATATGGATAGCTAGAATCTGATTGGTTGCTGTGGGAAAAAACGTCCTCTTGTCCTCTTTAGAAGGTTTGATGCATTGTCCCCATAGTGTGGGACTGGGTGAGATTATACTGTATATTTGGACCTGGCACTGAAGGACAATATTTCCCCCTAGTGAGGAAGTATGGTGTTTGAGCTCCCTCAGCAGTGAAAGCAAACTCCATGGCTGACAGTTGAAAAGCTAGCAAATAATATGCTGTATCTCTAGGATGGTTATTGGGGAAATGTGCTGACTTGGCCTTACTGGATTTCCTTTTCTGCTGGGGGACTTGGCTGTATCATATTTGGGGAGTGGCTATACTTTCCCTGCGACTCCTATGCAGGCCTGGTAACACTGCTTTCATGACTTTATATGATGGTATGGGTCAGTATTGGTGAAATAAAAGTATATATGGTGGGCTTGTGACTAGAGATGAGCGGGTTCGGTTCTCAGAGAACCGAACTTCACGCTCTGAACCCGGTTCCGAGCCTGGCTCGGGTTTTCCCGCCTGACTTGGAAACCCAAACGAGGCAAATCGTCATCATCCCGCTGTCGGATTCTCGCAGGATTTGGATTCCATATAAGGACCCGCGCATCCCCGCCATTTTCACTCCGGCATTGGAGAGTGTACAGAGAAAACGCGTCTCTGTTCTCTCAGTGTCCTCAGTGTCTGTGGCTTGTGCTGAATCTGTCCAGTCACAGTGCTTGTGTCCTCTGTTGCCATATGTCCAGTGCTGCTGTATAGGGTGCTCTGTTGTGCTGCATCAGTTCAGGGTGGTGTATTGTGCTGCATCAGTCCAGTCACAGTGGTGGTGTCCTCTGCTGCCATATGTCCAGTGCTGCTGTTTAATAAGTCCCTTACAGTGTTGCGGTGTTGTCCTGCATCAGACCAGTGGTAGTGTCCTGGGCATCAGTCAATCCAGTGACCATTCAACAGTGGTGGTGTCATCTGCTGCCATATGCCCAGTGCTGCTGTATAATTATCTGTGTTGTCCTGCATCAGACCAGTGCTAGTGTCCTGTGCATCAGTCAGTCCAGTGACCATTCACAGTGGTGGTGTCCTCTGCTGCCATATGTCTACTGCTGCTGTATAATAAGTCCCTTACAGTGTTGCTGTGTTGTGCTGCATCAGTCATTCCAGCGACTAGGCAGTCACAGTGGTATACGCTGCTGCTATATGTCCACTACTACAGTATAATAATAATAATAATAATAACAACAACAACAACAACAACAACAACCACAAGTGCCTCACAGTGTTGCTGTGTTGTGCTGCATCAGACCAGTGGTAGTGTCCTGCCCATCAGTCATTCCAATGACCAGGCAGTCACAGTGGTATACACTGCTGCTATATGTCCACTGCTGCCGTATAATAAAAATAATAACAACAACAACAAGACCCGTACAGTGTTGCTGTGTTATGCTGCATCAGACCAGTGGTAGTGTCCTGGCCATCAGCCGTCACTCATTCCTGAGCTGCATATTGTGTTATATAACTCCAAAAAAACAAAAATTTGGAGGATAAAATAGGGAAAGATCAAGAACCACTTCCTCCTAGTGCTGAAGCTGCTGCCACTAGCCATGACATAGACGATGAAATGCCATCAACGTCGTCTGCCAAGGCCGATGCCCAATTTGATAGTAGAGGGCATGTAAAATCCAAAAAGCCAAAGTTCAGTAAAAAGACCCCCAAAAATAAATTTAAATGGTCTGAGGAGAAACATAAACCTACCAATATGCCATTTACGACATGGAGTGGCAAGGAACGGCTGAGGCCCCGGCCTATGTTCATGACTGGTGGTTCAGCTTCATATGACGATGGAAGCCCTCATCCTACCACTAGACAAATGAAAAGAGTTACTGTAAGCTGGAAAAAGCACAGAAAAGAACTGTGCGTTCTGAGATGGTATCACAAATCCCCAAGGAGAGTCCAAGTGTGTCGGCGGTTGCGATGCCTGACCTTCCAAACACTGGACGGGAAGAGGTGGCTCCTTCCACCATTTGCACGCCCCCTGCAAGTGCTGGAAGGAGCACCCTCAGTCCAGTTCTTGATATTATAATTGAATATGTCACTGTTGAAGTACACCAAGATGAGGATATGGGTGTTGCTGGTACTGAGGAGGAAGTTGACGATGAGGATTCTGATGGTGATGTGATTTGTTTAAGTCAGGCACAAGGGGAAGACACCTGTTGTCCGTGGGATGAAGAAGCCCATTGTGATGCCTGGGCAAACTACCAAAAAAGCCACCTCTTCGGTGTGGAATTATTTCTCAACAAATCTGGACAACAGGCGTCAAGCCATCTGTTGCCTCTGTCAATCTGTAATAAGTAGGGGTAAGGATGTTAAACACCTAGAAACATCCTCCATTATACGTCACCTGCAGCGCATTCATCATAAGTCAGTGTAAAGTTGTGAAACTTTGGGTAAGAGCGTAAGCAGTCCACTGACACCTAAATCCCTTCTTCCTCTTGTACCCAAGCTCCTGCAAGCCACACCACCAACTCCCTCAACTCAACTTCCTCCTCAGTCAGGAACGTCCGTAGTCCTGCAGGCCATGTCACTGTCAAGACTGAGGGGTCCTCTCCTAACTGGGATTCCTTTGCAGGATCCTTGAGTGGTACGCCTGCTGTTGCTGCCGCTGCTGTTGCTGCTGGGCGTCGATCGTCATCCCAGAGGGGAAGTCAGAAGACCACTTGTACTACTTCCAGTAAGCAATTGACTGTCCAACAGTCCTTTGTGAGGAAGATGAAATATGACAGCAGTCATCCTGTTGCAAAGCGGATAACTGAGGCCTTGACACTTATGTTGGTGTTAGACGTGCGTCCGGTATCCGCCATTAGTGCAGTGGGATTTAGACAATTCATGGAGGTATTGTGTCCCTGGTACCAAATCCCATCTAGGTTCCACTTCACTAGGCAGGCGATACCGAGAATGCACAAAGACGTCAGAAAAAGAGTCACCAGTGTCCTAAAAAATGCGGTTGTATCCAGTGTCCACTTAACCACGGACATGTGGACAAGTGGAACAGGGCAGACTAAGGACTATATGACTTTGAAAGCCCACTGGGTAGATGGCCTCCCGCAGCAACAACAGCAGCGGCAACAGTAGCAGCACCTCGCAAACGCCAACTCGTTCCTAGGCAGGCTACGCTATGTATCACAGCTTTCCGTAAGAGGCACACAGCTGACAACCTCTTATGGAAACTGAGGGACATCATCGCAGAATAGCTTACCCCAATTAGACTCTCCTGGGGATTTGTGATATCGGACAACGCCACCAATATTGTGCGTGCATTACATCTGGGCAAATTCCAGCACGTCCCATGTTTTGCACATACAATTAATTTGGTGGTGCAGAATTTTTTTGAAAAATGACAGGGGTGTACAGGAGATGCTGTCGGTGGCCCAAAAAATTGTGGGCCACTTTCGACATTCTGCCACCGCGTGTCGAAGACTGGAGCGACAGCAAACACTTCTGAACCTGCCCTGACATCAATTGAAGCAAGAGGTGGTAATGAGGTGGAATTCAACACTCTTTATGCTTCAGAGGATGGAGGAGCAGCAAAAGGCCATTAAAGCCTATACATCCACCTACGATATAGGCAAAGGAGGGAGAATGCACCTGACTCAAGCGCAGTGGAGAATGATTTCTGTCTTGTGCAAGGTTCTCCAACCCTTCGAACTTGCCACACGTGAAGTCAGTTCAGACACTGCCAGCTTGAGTCAGTTCATTCCCCTCATCAGGCTTTTGCAGAAGCAGCTGGAGAAATTGAAGGAGGAGCTAAGACGGAGCGATTCCGCAAAGTATGTGGGACTTGTGGATGGAGCCCTTCATTCGCTTTGCCAGGATTCAAGGGTGGTCAATCTGTTGAAATCAGAGCACTACATTTTTGCCACCGTACTCGATCCTAGGTTTAAAGCCTACGTTGTATCTCTCTTTCCGGCAGACACAAGTCTGCAGAGGTGCAAAGACCTGCTGGTTAGTAAATTGTCAACTCAAGCGGAACGTGACCCGTCAACAGCTCCTCCTTCAATTTCTCCCGCCACTGGGGCTGCAAGGAAAAGGATAAGATTTCCTAGCCCACCCACTGGCGGTGATGCAGGGCAGTCAGGAGCAAGTCCTGACATATGGTCTGGACTAAAGGACCTGCCAACGATTACTGACATGTCTACTGTCACTGCATATGATTCTGTCACCATTGAAAGAATGGTAGAGGATTATATGAGTGACAGCATCCAAGTAGGCATGTCAGACTGTCCGTATGTATACTGGCAGGAAAAAGAGGCAATTTGGATGCCCTTGCACAAACTGGCTTTATTTTACCTAAGATGCCCCCCCCCCACCCTCCAGTGTGTACTACGAAAGAGTGTTTAGTGCAGCCGGTAACCTTGTCAGGGATCGGCGTAAGAGGTTACTTCCACTAAATGTGGATAAGATGATGTTCATCAAAATTAATTATAAATTCCTCCGGGAAAACCTTTACCAGCAATTGCCTCCAGAAAGTACAGAGGGACCTGTGATGGTGGATTCCAGTGGGGACGAATTAATACTCTGTAAGGAGGAGGATGTACACAGTGAAAGGGGTGAGGAATCGGAGGATGAGGATGAGGTCGACATCTTGCCTATGTAGAGCCAGTTTGTGCAAGGAGAGATTGATTGCTTCTTTTTTTGATGGTGGCCCAAACAAACCAGTAATTTCAGCCACAGTCGTGTGGCAGACCCTGTCACTGAAATGATTGGTTTGTTAAAGTGTGCATGTCCTGTTTATACAACATATATGGGTGGGAGGGCCCAAGGACAATTCCATCTTGCACCTCTTTTTCTTCTTATCATCATGTGCTATTTGGGGACTATTTTTTTAAAGTGCCATCCTGTCTGACACTTCTGTATATGTCCAGTGGTACTGCCATTTAATTCCAGTGATTTGGAGGTATAATTCCAGTGATTTTGCCATTTAATTCCAGTGATTTGGACGTATAATTCCAGTGATTTGGACGTATAATTCTAGTGATTTGAACGTATCATTCCAGTGATTTTGCCATTTAATTCCAATGATTTGGACGTATTATTCCAGTGATTTGGACGTATAATTCCAGTGGGAATTGTTTGTGTCGCTTGGCTTAGTCACACAGCTACCTCATTGCACCTCTTCGACATCTTTGCATGAGGTGCTGTTTGGGGCCTAGTTTTTTAAAAGTGCCATCCTGTTTGACACTGCCGTATGAGTCCAGGAGTACTGCTGTATTAGTCCTGGGGTACTGCCGTATAAGTCCACTAATTGCAGAATTTTTTAAAAATGACAGGGGCGTGACACTACTAGATGGGCCAGGTGGTTGTGCCGCTTAGCTTGGTCATACAGCAACCTCAGTGCACCTTTTTTTCTTCTTTGCATCATGTGCTGTTTGGGGCCTTTTTTTGATATCTGCCCTCCTGTCTGCCACTGCAGTGCCACGCCTAGATGGGCCAATTGTTTTTGTCGTTTGGCTTAATCATACAGCTACCTCATTGCACCTCTTCTACATCTTTGCATGATGTGCTGTTTGAGGCCTAGTTTTTGAAAAGTGCCATCCTGTCTGACACTGCAGTGCCACTCCTAGATGGGCCAGGTGTTTGTGCCGCACACTTGTGTCGCTTAGCTTGGCCATCCAGCTAGCTAATTGCACCTCTTTTTCTTCTTTGCATAATGTGCTGTCTGGGGACTAGTTTTTGAATAGTGCCATCTTGTCTGCAACTGCAGTGCCACTCATTGATGGGCCAGGTGTTTGTGCCACACACTTGTGTCGCTTAGCTCAGTCATACAGCCACCTCGGTGCAACTTTTAGGCCTAAAAACAATATTGTGAGGTATGAGGTGTTCAGAATAGACTGGAAATGAGTGGAAATGAATGTTATTGAGGTTAATAATACCGTAGGAGCAAAATTACCCCCACATTCTGTGAGTTTAGCTGTTTTTATGTTTCTTTCAAAAATCATCCAGATCCAAAACCAAAACCCGAAACCAAAACCAAAACGTGAAAGTGGAATTAGAACCAAAAGCAAAACACAAAACACGAAAAGTGCCAGCCGCACATCTCTACCTGTGACTGTGGCAGTTGTGTAGGGAATCAGGCTGTATGGAACTGTTTATATTGAGTCTTTGGGACAGTGTATTATAAATTACATGTGCATCAGATTATTGGGCTTGAAAGTGTATATGGAGGGAACTTGGTCTGTATGCTGGTGTGCAGGGAGGTGTATGTGCTGGACTATATGATGGACAATTTGGATATACAGCCTTGTCAAGTATGCACTTTTCCCCAAAGTGCAATAAGGTGCAGATAGTTATTAGTACATGTATATTATGTGGCACATGCATAGGCACATAAGAGTCCAGGACTGAACATCTGCTAAGGAAGCATTTACAGCAGGTATAGTACACTCTGTGCAATTATAGAACCCAAGTGCTGTCCTTTCATAAACTGTAAGTGCACTATCTGAAGCCAGTGTGCCTCTCACTCGGACCACAATCTGCCTTTTATTTATATTACACTTTAGACTGGATTCTCCGCATTCAGTATGTACTTGTATGTAAAGTCGGTGCACCCTCTACTAATTATACAGCTCAGAGCAAAATATTTCAAAGTTACTTATAAATATATACTGTATCATAATAATAATAATAATAATAATAACAGCTACCAATGACTTTTGAGTCCTATAAACTGCTTAATGGAGTCAGGCCAGGGACTCTGTACATTTCTAGGATAATTGATTTCCTCGGGCTGTGAAGTTCAACACATAAGTGCAAAGAGATCATGGAATGCCTATGGGGTGAGTTCATTATAGAAGTTTCAAGTTTAGGCCTGTCACTTTTTTTCCTGTATAATAATAAATAATGACACTCTACAATTCGTTCTAGCATGTATATAATATAATTTAGCATATCCTTTCAATAGCTACTATATTGCTTTGCTATTTACTTAGAGAAGAGTAAATATGAAATTGTAGATCTATTTCTTTTCGTTTAAAATAGAAATAAAATGTTGTGAAAAGTAATTTTTGGAAATGACAGAAATAGATACTGTAACATGAATGCATTGCATCCAGTCACATTATACAGTCTAAGGCTGGGTACACACTTGGCGAAGTGCACCCGATCTATCGTCTGACTCTGATCACATATTGTTCAGTGTGTATTTACTATATTATTAACGATACACGCTCCCGCTGGTCATTAACAATGTACAATGGCCCTCATTCCGAGTTGATCGCTCGGTATTTTTCATCGCAGTGAAATTCCGCTTAGTACGCATGCGCAATATTCGCACTGCGACTGCGCCAAGTAATTTTACAATGGAGATAGTATTTTTACTCACGGCTTTTTCATCGCTCCGGCGATCGTAATGTGATTGACAGGAAATGGGTGTTACTGGGCGGAAACAGGCCGTTTTATGGGCGTGCGGGAAAAAACGCTACCGTTTCCGGAAAAAACGCAGGAGTGGCCGGGGAAACGGGGGAGTGTCTGGGCGAACGCTGGGTGTGTTTGTGACGTCAAAACAGGAACGACAAGCACTGAACTGATCGCACAGGCAGAGTAAGTCTGAAGCTACTCTGAAACTGCTAAGTAGTTAGTAATCGCAATATTGCGAATACATCGGTCGCAATTTTAAGAAGCTAAGATTCACTCCCAGTAGGCGGCGGCTTAGCGTGTGTAACTCTGCTAAAATCGCCTTGCGAGCGATCAACTCGGAATGAGGGCCAATATCTTTACTTTTCACCTTGAAATCTAAAGATATTGTACTAGACGGCATACACCTGGATGGGGTGTGGTATTGAAGGTTGACCACACTTAGGTCGACATTGTCTAAGTTGACCACTATTGGTCGACAGCAACTAATTCGACAGGGATTCTAGGTCTACAGGGTCTCTAGGTCGACATGGTCTAGGTCGTCAGGTCAAAAGGTTGACATGAGTTTTATTATATATTTTTTGGTGTCGTTTTTGCCGTACAGTTACTGGGAACCCCAATTAGTGCACCGCGTCCCCTCGCATAGCTCGCTTTGCTCGCCATGCTTCAGGCAAGGCGCCTCACTCTGCTACCGCTGCGCTCGGCACAGGTTACCATTCCCAATCGTACTCCACGTGGATCGTAAAGTATGAAAAAGTTTAAAAAAAAATAAAATAAAAAGTGAAAAACTCATGTCAACCTTTTGACCTAGAACATGTCGACTGAGAGACCCTCTCGACCTAGAAACCCGGTCAACCTAGTTACTGTCGACCAATAGTGGTCGACCTAGACACTGTCAACCTAAGTCTTGTCGACCTAGATGTGAGTGCATGCCATCACTGATGAGAAGCAAACTATATCGCTCAGTGTGTATGAACGATATCGTTTGCGGGGGGAAGGAATCTTGCACAATGTCACATCTGATGTTCCATCAGCAAGTGTGTACCCAGCCTTAACCTTTGCCCGTTGACAACTTATTTTTTAATGACCAGCACTCAACATTCTTACTAGTTTGCTGTTAGCATATACAACACAGAACCACCTACTTTGTCTGTGACTATCTCCAGTGAGAAAAGATGAGAAGCGTATAGCTGATTTAATCCAATATGTTTTACACATTCATCATTGGAAGATAAAGCATATTACATAACAACATTTCAAAGGGATGTGGTCAGGATGCTAGCGGTCGGGATCCTGACACTGGCACCCTGATGGTCAGAATCCCGATGGAAAGTACTGGGGTTAGGTTTAGGGTTAGGCACCAGGGAGAAGGTTAGGAGTAGTCTGCCGGAGAGGGGAAGAGGAGGGGGGGGGGGGGGGGGAATCTGTAGGGTTAGGCTGCGAGAGGGGATGGTTAGAGGTAGGGTTAAAATACGCACGAGATTCCGATACCATCCCCATTTCAATATATGCTTAAATATGTCACTGCAGACCACTTGTGGTGCCTTATAAATAAAATGTAGTAATAATAATAATAATAATAATAAATATTTTGTGTTTATTTGCTTTTATGTGTGACCATCTCTAACAAAACATACCAGTTATATGTTAAATACAGTTAACATTTCACGTTTTCATTAAAGCCCCAGGGACAATCTGATTTGCATAATAATTATATTATTATTATACCTCGCATCTGCTGGTGCTTACGTGGAACCTATCTCTTAGACTTCCTATTGTCATGCTCCGGAACCTTACCTCCGGCGGGTGCTCCCGCGGGTTACCGTCCCGCTGGTTGGCGCGGCTGCGGCGGGAGGGAGCTGCTGGCGGCGAGTCCTCCTGGAAGGATGTGCGGCTGCCAATGGCCGGGGGCCGAGGGTCTGGAGAGCCGGGAGCTGCGGCAGGGATCGCTGCGGTAAGGTCCTCTAGTGGTGACACAGTATAGTGTGTCAGAGACAGAAGCTGGCTAAAGCTGTGTGCTAACAGCTAAGTATGTCTCCTGTGCTGGGGGCAGCCAAGTTGGAGACCAGAGTATTACCAATGAAGTTCCCAATCTGTGTCCAGCCAATCCTGCGTGTTCTCCCCTTCAAAAGGGGGCTGGCTCAGAGGGAGTGCCAGTGCTTCAAGTTACCTCCTTGTGAAAGGTTCTCCAGCTCTGTTCTCCCAGGTTACTTCTGGTTCCCTAGTCCTGGTTGCTCTCATCCATCGGTTACCTAAACGCTGCTGCAGTCCTACTGTCTAAGTCCTTTGCCACTCGTGGAAGCGCTCATGGGGTCCCAGGTCATAGAGGAGTTCCCGCAGACGTCTTCATTTCTTCAAAGTCCAAGTTCTTCAGCCTCGTCTTTCAATCACAACCACAGTCTTCATTTCTTCAAAGTCCAAGTTCTTCAGCCTCGTCTTTCAATCACAAACCACATCTTCATTTCTTCAAAGTCCAAGTACCTCAGCCTCGTCTTTTAATCATAAAACACAGTCTTCATTTCTTCTTTAATGGAGTTCTTCAGCTTCACTCTTCAAGTCATGTAACCATAGACTCTAATTCTTCCAGTTTCTTCTATTTCTCCAATATTCGTGTACAGCCTGATTATTCAGAAAAACTACAGTTATCTTCCTACGAAGTCCTCCTTTTCTTTACGTCCTCCGGCCAATGTTAACACTTAGTTTGGCTTCCACCCCATGAGGAGGAATTACATTCAGTCACCTTATTTACTCTCCTCACAGGTAGCTCTCCCTTTAGCCAAAATTCGGTTGTCGGAACCCCAACTTACGCCGAGCGTGACACCTATGAGTTGAAGGGGCTGTGAGGGACAATGGCTATGCAGGTCTGTCTTAACAGCAGTGTAGGCCCCTGGACACAGCAATGCACTGGGGCCTCTACCCATCCTCCAGCGGTAGGGGTAGAGGGTGCTATCAGCGGCAGCCTTGATATCCCGCGGGCGGTAGGGCATGTTCTATCTTCCGCTCTGCATGTAGAACCTAAAGCAGTCATTTCTGCTAATTACTCCTTTACTGCACAGATGGTGGGAGATGGGGTGGGAGGGAGAACACTAAACTGTAGAAGGGGGTATTGGGCTGAATGAAGGGGCCATGGTATATGACCTCCAGTGTGGTAGAGGGTGTGTTTAATATGTAGGGGAGGGGTGGATAGTAGAGTGGGCATAATATTCATCATTTCCTGGTGGGAGGTCAGCTTGCTTGACTGCAGATATCTCAAGTTCCTGGAAATAGATTTCTTAGCTATGAATGGGATAAAAAAAAACTAGAGAGTCCCACCTTTTAGGAGGTACAGGGGACTTGGGGATCAGAGTTTAGGAGCCAGAGCAATCCACTGTCGAATACATAAAACTGCATACCAGGCATGTGGAGCTGGAGCATGGACCAGCTGCTGGAAGGCTGCCAGTGCCCACCAAGCTGCCAGTGTCCACCAAAAGGGGAGTGTCCCAGATATCTGGCTGGGAAGAGCAATTAACAGGCTTGGATGGGGACCACTGCTTTGAAGTCGGATAGATCCAGTTCCCCAGGGCCGATTTTCAAAAATCTGGTACCCCTGGAAAGAGGGAACTCTCAGCTGTCAGCTTATACTCCTCAGACCATTGGGCAAGTGCCCATTGAGCCCATACAAAAAGATGTGTCTATGATGCTTTGTGATTGATCCCAGCAATCAGACTGGGCTCAGCAATGCAGACAGGAATGATCTAATCCACAGAACATCTGTTCACTCAGGTTAGATTATACCCATGTGCTTGAAGCATGTTGAATGTTATGTAAACGGTCATGAAAGTAGACATGTTGTAGAGTGATAATGTCAATTATTATCTTCAAACATAAAGCTATACACTATTTCCGTGGAGCTGCTATGGCCGCTAGACCACGTGCACGTGCTACGCACTTTGTACGCTATTTGCGTACAGAGTCCCGCACGTGGTACGCACTTGGCGTACACACGCTGCGCTGATTGTACGGAATACACACAGCGGGCGCACACACAGTTGATAACGTTTAAACCTTGTTAATAAAATACAGTAAGAATATGCTTATACTCTAAACCTTAGTAGTCAAATACTGTAATGATGTAACGCTTAAAAACCTTAGCAATGTGTATGCTGTTTGAGCGTTTGAGACGCTAAGAGAGCCCTTTGCAGGAAAGTGAAAACACAACACCGGGTTTGGTTAAAACCACAGCAGCTCTAACACTGCTGTGGATTATTCAGAGAAAAAGGGGAAAACAGTACAAGTTATACACTACAAGCTAACACAGAAATCTAACAGAATAACAGAGAATAAGACGAACAATGGCTACAGAGAATATACATACGTGGGGAATCTTTCGCAAGCGCGACCTGGAATCCAGTCCTCAGCTATTCAGGTAGAAAGCCTTCAGAGACATCAGGCTGGCCAGGCAACAGTGGCCTTTATATACACAACATACATTCACAATACAATGGTACCTGTAATCTCATTGTTCATTGGACACAGGGATGTGTCTCTACATTACAGGAAAGGTCATAGGTGGATTTGAACAGGTGGGCTGTGTCTTTCCCCAACTGCTCCGGTGGGAGGTATCCTCAGGATTCCCGCCGCATGTGTAATTTACAGCAAATACAGTTAATGTTCATAATCTACTTCTGTACATAACTATACGCAGGAGCGAGCGATCCTTTCCTAACTAACACCGGAATGTTACCCTTAAAATACCCTACAGCTGGATACTAGACACCACCTTTCAACCTTTATCTGACCCTTCCTATCATGCAAAGAGGAATCCCTCCGTCCAGGAACTGTTTAAACTAATCATACTCGCTGACATGGTCTAGGGGAATATTAACTACAAAATGCACTATTTGGGTTAGATATGCACTGTTCTAATAACACGCTACACGCTCACAAACTCTACCGTAAATACCCATACCACGTGCAGGGTCGCCGGAGCGACTCCCACGCAAACTGCGTATCACGTACAGGATCGCTGGAGCGACTCCTACGCAAATTGCGGATATGTACAAGCACGGCAGACTGAGTGCACAAGCAGCGGGCATGCGCATGGGGCTAGTACAAGGCATAAGCATTATGATATTTTTTCGACTTTGACAAGAGCTACAAGTCTCAGCATGCTTCCTCTGTGGGGTTTAGATGTAATTTAAACAGGAACATTGCATTTATTTTTATTCCTTTAAAATTTGTGTCAAATACATAAGAGTCATTTTTGTAATGTGTCCCGCCAGAAAAAAAAATCGATAATCACTGCCCTAACCACTAGGTTTGTAGAGCATGGCCCTGACATGTTTGCGGAATAACCTAGTTTATTATGCTTTACAGTGGTTTATTTGCATAAGCAGTTTAGTTAAGTATGTAGCTATTATTGAACCAATACCTCAGTAGAAACATCACTACGCTGCAATGTGATAAGGTTACAAAACAAAACAAGATGTATTTATTACCAGTTATTTATATAGTGCACAAATATTCCACAACGCTTTACAGAGAATATTTGGCCATTCACAATCTATTTCAATCTATTTTCCCACATACACGCTAGGGTTAATAATTTTTGCTGGGAGCCAATTAACCTACCAGTATATTTTTGAAGTGTGGGAGGAAATTGGAGTAATTAGAGAAACCCCACGCAAGCACGGGGAGAATGTACAAACTTCACACAGTTAGAGCCATGGTGGTAATTGAACCCATGACCTCACCGCTTTGAGGCTGTAATGCTAACCATTACACCATCCGTACTGCCCTAGATGTATCAATTCTTATTTGTAAAGTACACATTTAATTAGCAGAACATGTGAATATATTTCAGGTATGTTTGTGCTACTTGTGACTATTTCTTCTGGTTCAGTGGTGAATTTCTTATTAGGAATGTGAGGCACAGGGGTGCCACTTGCTAGGGAGCGGCAGGTGGACGCTTGTTTTATTACTGTCACATACCCTCCAACATTTTACACTCAAAACACGGGTCAAATTAGGAAAAGGGGAGTGGCCACGGGTAAAGGGGCATGGTCACACACCCTTTTCTATACTTTCAATGGAAATTTAGTGAATAAAAAATTGGAATAAAGCCCTTTTTGGCCGGTACAGACCATAAAAAAATGGTACTGTACCGGCCAAAAAGATACAGTTGGAGGGTATGCTGTCAGTCCAAAATTTCCCAGTAGCTTCAGTGGAGTGTGCGTGGGTAGGACATGCTCAGACTGCACCTGTAAGCTGTCCTACTATAAATATGTAAATACAATTTAGAATAATACGTCATAATTTACATATTATTTTATTAATAATTTTATTAATATTATATTCAACTGCCAATTGTCAAATAAGGGTAATAATTCAACAAGGAACAAAAAAAAATAAAAAAAATTGGGAGGGCATTACTGTTGTGCCTAGGAGCACCCTGCCCATTATATCTGTCTCTGCCCAGGATTATTGGTTCATATCAGCAGGTGAATGTTGGATTGCTCAGGATATTTGGAGAGATTCATCATCAATCTGCAAAGGAATGTCTGACACATTCCATTTTAGGCAGGGAGATTAATCATTTTGTTTCAGTAAACACTGATAATGGAGTAAATTAATTTTGTTCTCAAAAAGTAGTAGTACCAGTCCAAACTGTAACCTGGTTTTCAGTTTATAATAATTATTTACAATATTGGATTTATTTTATTAAACAGGAAAATAAAATCAGATAATTAGTAGTTATTTTTATAACTATAGAATGTATAGAAAAAAATTGGGATTATTAATATTGTTTTGCTAATTATGTATATAATAAAGACATAATATACTAAGATGGGTTCTGTGTATAAATCTTCAAGGGTTGATTGACTTATGGTCCTGCTGCTGATCAGTTCTGAATTGCTCAGATTCTATAGTACAGCCACAACACTGTAACCACAATTTTCAATAGTATGAGGAGTACTGAAATAAAGGAAGAAAGCCTCCTGTATTCAATAAGTCAGGTGCAAGGCAAATAACTGATATACACACTATTGGACAGATCACTGCCTCACACAATATCAACATATCCTTAAACACTTTGTGCCACAGTGAGCATTCTAATGTTTTGATTTTGTTACAGATTGAGACAAAATTCATGAAATTAAGGTTGATAACAAAAAGTGTTCAGAAGTGAAAAAAGTATCATCTATAGATCTGATTTTAATAACAAATGTCAGAAAAATTGGATTATATTACTAAAGAATAGCAGTAGTCTTGCTTGAAGAATGTAACTACACACAATGAGAAAGAAATTTACAAATCATGCTTTCAATTACTGTTTCAGTGTGACGTCCTTCTTAATTAAGTTCTATGTTTCTTAACAGGCAAGAAAGGTGTCAATTCTGAAGGAGAGGTAGTATTGACGCACATGAAGAAACTAATAAATGATTATGAAAATGAATCTCATGGTTTAACTCGGGATGGGTTTGATCACACAGATGCAGCTTCAGATTGTCCGTCAGATGTGCCAATGAAAGAAAATAATGTATGTGAATTGCCAGGATGTAATCCTCTACAGCAATTCAAGCGGTTGTACAAATTTGAGTCTGAGGATTCGGGTGTTGAGATGCCAAGTGGAGCCAACTCACCTTCTACTCCCAAAGGTTCTGAGAAGAGTTTTGTGGTGCATAGTAGAGATTCCTCCTGTGATTCAGGCGTTCTTAGTGCCTCTTCCTCGCCTACCGTAGGTCATATGGAAATGAGTGCTTGTACAACTGAAGACGAGGCCCAAGCCTTTCTATCAGATATTGAACACTCTAAGGACTATGTTGACGATATTAAAGAAGATGTTGAAGACCATGAAAATACAATAGAAGATTTTATAGACTGTCAAGAGGAGGAGGAGCTAGACTTGCCCCCATGTAGTAATGAAAATGAACCTGCAGCCACCACTCTATTCAGTACAGAACTTTCATCTACAATAGTGGAGGAAACCAAAGCCATGGATGACTTTTACAAAGACACTTTCAATGAAATCCAGGATTTGCATCAATTAAAAAGATGCCCAACAAGTGACAGTTTAGACGAATATATGGACGAGTGTTGCAGGCTGAGTGAGGTAGGAGCATTTCTTCAATGTATACGGCACATTTTGATATGGTTCCATCTGTTACATGCTGTATTACCTACATGTGTAGTAGAGTTGATATCCACAACATATTTTATAGTTATGATTTTTATCTTCTGAGAAAATAGGAGTATCTTTTAAAATGTTACTTATTTAGACCTACTCCCCTCTGCACCCATTCGATCCTTAGGGGTATATTTACTAAAGTGCTGGGTTTTAGTAGTGGAGATGTTGCCCATAGCAACCAATCAGATTTTAGCTATTATCTTCTAGAAGGTGCTATATAAATAATAAGTAGAATCTGATTGGTTGCTATGGGCAACTTGACACATTGATTATCCTGTTGGGAGTTTTTGCATCTTCTATTACATTGTCTTCATAGGAGAAGAGTAATGATTAACCTCCACCTACGTAAAATATGTTACTAAAATGCCCTTTCCCTTTCCTTTACCCACTGTCCCTGCACTCCTCTCTGCGGGGCTCTGCTGATGATTGAAGCCATGGCTGTAAGAACCTTGGTAAAATCTTTTACTTGGTGGTAGCACAGAGACAGTGGAAACACTGGCTTCCGGACTCCAGCTGTCAGTGGGGCACCAAGAAGAAAAGACAGAGGGGACTGCTGAACTAGGACAGATCTCTCTTCCCTCATTTCATAGTGATTTACTACAGTCACTGCTGACTGATGTCCTTTCTCACTAGTCCCCTTTGTAGCCCCCTTTGAGCTGAAGAGCCCATCAAAGTGTGTATAGTGAGCTACAGCTCTTATATTATGAAAGAAGAACAGAAGTTGTTTTAAGGAAGTGTACTAATTGTTAAAATAAAACTTTTATTGCTCTATTTATTATCAATAGCACCTGAAAATAAATATTCCTTATCGTCGCAATTAGCTGCAATAAAGAATCTTTATTTTCCCAGATGTATCATTGTTGAGTCGCCAGGACAGAGGCTTATATAGGAGCCAATCCCGGTGACCACTGAGAAGAAATGTAATCTCATTACCCTTTGTCCCCTCATCTGTGTTACTACGTATGTACCCATTGGCGTTTCTATAATGGGTGCAATGGGTGTGCTGCACATGGGCCCCTGGGTCCAGGGGGGACCACACCTCACCCATTGCACCCATTTTAACACTTACCTTTATGGAGTCCAGCACCGGGACCTGCAATCACGGCAGAAATCGCCGGCAAATTGGCCACAGCGCATGCGCAGTAGCCAAATCGGTCTCCGGATCATGGCGGGCGCCATGTTTCCGGAGACCTACGCATGCGCAGTAGACTCCGGCACAATGGCGGAGTCTACATCGCCGTACAGAGGAGGGGGCCCACCCGGAGGTGCACACGGGCCCCCTCCTCTCTAGAAGCGCCCCGGTATGTACCGATGGACGTTAGCACATATGCAAGCCAGAGCAACTGGGGACGGGCACCACCTTCAAATTCGTCTGGAATGAACTTACGCCCCTGGGTGGTAGTGCAGCTTTAAATATAACACTTACTTTATATGTTACAGTAATAGGACTGTATGAGCATTTCTACTATAAAGCGCACTTATGTGTTAGTGAAAACTTTTTCTTTGATAAACCGATGCTTAGATCGGCAGCCAGCAGACTGAGCGTTTCAAGGATTGCTGCAGGGGAATAAAGTTTCATTTAAATTTGAAGGTTGCATTAAAGACCTTAGCTGCTCTCATGTAATTACAATCCGATAGCTGTTATTGATCAGTAAGTAATTACAAAAACTAGAAGTTCTTATCTGTGTTGTCTGTGCAATAAAAGAAAACAACAAAACCTTTTTAGCAGAGCAAAGTTCAACCAGAAGGATGTCCTATGGGGGTAATTCCAAGTTGATCGCAGCAGGAAATTTTTTAGCAGTTGGGCAAAACCATGTGCACTGCAGGGGGAGCAGATATAACATGTGCAGAGAGAGTTAGATTTGGGTGTGGTGGGTTCAATCTGCAATCTAAATTGCAGTGTAAAAATAAAGCAGCCAGTATTTACCCTGCACAGAAACAAAATAACCCACCCAAATCTAACTCTCTCTGCACATGTTATATCTGCTCCCCCTGCAGTGCACATGGTTTTGCCCAACTGCTAAAAAATTTCCTGCTGCGATCAACTTGGAATTACCCCCTATATACGGCTTGCTAAGGACATTTCTGCTAGCAGGGAGAGGTCTGCTAACAATATATAAGCTGAGAGCAGTTAATCATTGACAGGTAGTTCTGCTGAATGCAAGCCTTCTGGACATCTGACAAGTAATGTCATCTTGACAAAGGAAAATATGTGAGCTACCCAAATAACTGTAATATCCAAACCACTAAAATGTGGCAGAACCTTGTGGTTGCCAAAGCTGTTAAACTAAACATGTTACCCAGTGGCGTAACTAGAAATTTTTCTCCCCCAAGCCAAAAAATTCTTCGGCGCCCCCCCCCCCCCCCCAATCCCCCATAATTGGCACTATTAAAGGAATAAATGTGCGCCGCAAAATAGGGTGTGTGGCTTCGTTGGTATGGGCGTGGCTTCACATAAAGGGGCGTGGCATTGCAGGAAAAGACTACGTTATACCCCAGTTTTCCAACCTGCCCGCCCAGACGTTGGCCAGCACTGGAAAGAAAAATAATCCTAATTCATGCCCCTTACATTATTTGTAATTTTTCCTCCTTATAGTAATGCCCAGTATACATTATGCCACATACTGCAATGGCCCTTAGACATTATGCCACACACAATAATGCACATGACACAATATGCACACACCATAATGCCCCCGACACATTATGCCACACACCGTAATGCCCCCGACACATTATGACAGGAATCGCAATGCCCGTTATACATTATGCTACACACTGCAATGCCCCTGATACATTATACCACATACCACAATGCCCGTGATATAGTATACAACACACCGTAATGCCTGACACATTATGACAGGAATCGCAATGCCCGTTATACATTATGCTACACACTGCAATGCCCCTGATACATTATACCACATACCACAATGCCCGTAATATAGTATACAACACACCGTAATGCCTGACACATACCGCAATGCCCGTTATACCCTATGCTACACACCGCAATGCCCGTTATACATTATGCCACACTGCAATGACCCTGAGACATTATACCACATACCACAATGCCCGTGATATAGTATACAACACACCGTAATGCCTGACACATACCGCAATGCTCGTTATACCCTATGCTACACACCGCAATGCCGTTATACATTATGCCACACTGCAATGACCCTGAGACATTATACCACATACCACAATGCCCGTGATACAGTATGCCACACACCGTAATGCCTGTGACACATTATGACACACACCGCAATGTCCGTGATACATTATGCCACACACCGTAATGCCCATTACACATTAAGTCCTACAGTAAGGCTTCTAATTACTTTTAAATTACCTGCTCGTTGCCAGGGGTTTCATGCTCTTGGTTCCATGCACGGTGCCAGGGGTTTTCATGCTCATGGTGTCATGCTCGTTGCCAGGGGTATCATGCACTGGGTGTCATGCTCGTTGCCAGGGGTTTCATGCACTGGGTGTCATGCTCGTTGCCAGGGGTTTCATGCACTGGGTGTCATGCTCGTTGCTAGGGGGTAGTGCTTGTTGCTAGGGCTGTGCTCCCAGTGCCACATATGTCCCCAGTGCCAGATATTACCCCACGGTGCCAGGTACTCACATGACCCCAGTGCACAATATAGCCCCCCCCTATGTGCCAGGTACATATACCCCCAGTGCCACATATGCCCCCAGTGCCAGATATTCCCCCTCAGTGCCACATATGCCCCCAGTGCCAGATATCCCCCCCCAGCGCCACATATGCCCCCAGTGCCAGATATTCCCCCCCAGTGCCAGATATGCTCCCAGTGCCAGATCCCCCCCCCCCAGTGCCACATATGCCCCCAGTGCCAGATATTCCCCCCAGTGCCACATATGCCCCCAGTGCCAGATATTCCCCCCAGTGCCACATATGCCCCCAGTGCCAGATATTACCCCCCCAGTGCCAGATATGCTCCCAGTGCCAGATTCCCCCACCCCCACCCCCAGTGCTACATATGCCCCCAGTGCCAGATATTCCCCCCCAGTGCCATATATGCCCCCTCCCCCGCCGCCGCCGCCGCTGTTGCTCCCCCGCTGGTTTGTGTTGGAGGGACACGGAGGGCACAGCGCGCGCCTCTCCTGTGTCCCCTCCTGCATCATCTCCGGCGGCCGCGGGTCTAATAAACGAAGTGCCGTTCGTGAGCTCTGATTGGCTCACGAACCGGCACTTCTTCTATTAGACCCGCGGCCGCCGGAGATGATGCAGGAGGGGACACAGGAGAGGCGCGCCGCGCGCTGTGCCCTCCAACACGGCAGGGAGGGTTAGTAGGAGCAGATTGACCTGCGGACGCTCGTCCGCATGTCAATCTGTGCTAAATCAGTGGCGCCCCCGCAGCCCTTCGCCCCCAAGCCACCGCGAGGGCTGCGGGGGCAGTAGTTACGCCACTGATGTTACCCAATGCTTACTTTCCGTATAAGAGTGACTTTAAATGACCACTAAATGATAACATAGCCGCTACTAACTGGAACCATTTTAGGTTTATATGAGACATAAAAGTATTTGAGTTTGAACATAACCCAGGTTTTTCTTCCCTATAGAATTCCCATGAGAGCATACTTGCCGACCTTCAGTTGTCCCATCCGGGGAGTCAGCACTGCGGTGGGCGTGGCAGAGGTAAATGGTGATTGTGTCACTGTGGCACCACCTCCTGCAATACAGTGCTACAATTATTAGCACTGAGAAACAGGCGGATGGGACCGCCAACTTCACTCGGGAAGTGGCAGCTCTGTGAGACTTGCCTACTCCTCCGGGCGTCCAGGGAGAGCTTCCCAGAGGATCTATGAGAGTAGGAACATATGTATAAGTTTGTAGAGGACAGAATCTACTTGACTTTTAAGGGAGAACAATCACTTAAAATAAAGTTGATGTTTAGGATACATACAATATCAAATATCATAGCTCCATCTTGAATTTATACTTACTATACATTTAAATTAGTAAAAAGGAGCGCTTGTGTGAACTAAAACGCACATACCTGTAAAAAAGAAATTATTACTATTTGAATGTTACAGCTCTTTTTTGAAAAAGTAGAGGAGATGTGAATTGGTGGTTTAAATAGTCCAGTATCCATAGGAACTTTCAAGATAACTGTCCCTATTTTACCCTACCTTGAATGCCGGGTTAGATGGTAATTGAAGCTATAAAGCCTGTTCGGCTGTGGTGAGCGCAATTAGCGGCTGCGGCTGGCGGCTCCCGTTCTGTGACAGCTCCGGCTCCGGCTCACACTCCTCCGTGCGGCTCACGGCTTTTTGAAGTGCTGGCGTTCTGACCACTTTGAAGAGTTCCTCCCGATCTCCTGCTGTGTTCGTGTCCAACGCGTTTCGGGCTATACACCCTTTTACATCGGTGAGAGGGGTGGCGGTGCGGTGTGGTGATGCCTGCTGCCGTGCAGGTGTAGTTTCGCTACTCACCAGGCGCCGCTCTCTCTCACCTTCAGGTACCGGAACCTTCAACGGATCTGGCAATCTTCAGTCGGATCCGGACACGGCGATTCCCTCTCGGAGCTGACGGATGAACGAGCTGAGAAGAAAATAGTCTACCTTAAGGGGGGGTATCAACCCTTCTTCCACCGGAAAAGTGGATACCCCAGGGGTGACGGCGACCTTCACCAGTTGGGTGAAAGGTCATCACAGGCATAAAGCCTCAGCCACCCAGAATTCACACACTCGCACTCTCGCGCGTAGTGTGATGAAGGGGTTCTCACGTCCGTGAGCAAACCCCTATTCCGGCGCTTGGGGACAGACAAAGGGACAAACGTACACAGATGCTACTCACCGTCAGTTCCGCACTGCGAACGTCTTCTTCTTTTACAGGTCCCTGTAAGGAGGCAAACGAACAAGCAAACAGCCGTGCAGGGCCTAACTCTAATCTAGTGTAAGACCACTATACTAACTACAAAGGCAGAGCCCTCAAACTAGCTCTGTGGGTGTGGTGCAACAAAACTAAACACAGACTTAACAAGCTCACACTTTGCCCCGCACGGTAACAACATACATCACGATACACAGTGCAAGCAACTACCACGGTGCTGTCCCTTTAAGTACCTGAATCAGAACACCAGGTAGTGGGGGCCGCACAGCTCACCCACTCCCCGTACACTGTCTTTCCAGGGGCTCAGGCCGAGCGGGCCTGCCTGCCTAAACACCTTGGGGTGGACTGGGCCTAGTGCCCAGTGCCACCTTTATCCAACTTTGGGGAGGGAACCTCTTATTTACTGGGCCTAACGCCCCCCCTAACTGCACACAGGCCCGAGGCCTGACTTTATCCCTCGGGCCTAGTGCCCGCCTAACTTGCCGCCCGTTGGGTGACCTGGGCCTAATGCCCTGGGTCACCTTATAACCCTAAGCCAAAAGGAACTAGGGCATAATGCCCTCTAATGCTCCCACAGGCCTAATGCCTGAATTGCCCACGGGCCTAATGCCCGCCTAACATGCGCCACGGGCCGGGGGCCCGACTATGTGCCCACGGGTTTGAAAAGACGCTGGCGGCGCTTCTCATTTTGCGGCCCAAGTGGCGCCAAGTTTGAAACGCCGCCGCGCCGCTGCCCGTCGCCTTTGACAATCTGGTGCAGGGAAACGTCTGATCCCTGCACCAGACACCCGCTGCAGCTGTACGCCGACAGGCGCTGGGGACAGACAAGCTGCCCCAGCACTGCCCCCAGCTAGGGTCTGCACCTCGGATGTGCCCTGGGACACAGGGCACATCTCTACACATCCTAGTAAAAGGGTGTATAACCCGAAACGTGTTGAATACGGACACAGCAGGAGATCGGGAGGAACTCTTCAAAGTGGTCAGAACGCCAGCACTTCAAAAAGCCGTGAGCCGCACGTTCTGTGACAGCTCCTGTCACAGAACGGGAGCCGCCAGCGCAGCCACTAATTGCGCTCACCACAGGCGAACAGGCTGTACAGCTTCAATTACCATCTAACCCGGCATTCAAGGTAGGGTAAAATAGGGACAGTTATCTTAAAAATTCCTATGGATACTGGACTATTTAAACCACCAATTCCCATCTCCTCTACTTTTTCAAAAAAGAGCTGTAACATTCAAATAGTAATAATTTCTTTTTTTTACAGGTATGTGCATTTTAGTTTACACAAGCGCTCTGTTTTACTAATTTAAATGGTCACAATTTTTATGGAGCTGCTGTATATATATATTCATAGCGCAGTATCATTAGTATATATAAAATATACTTACTATACATACCTGTAAAGATCACTAGTTGGCTTGTCAGTTGTCATATTGCTGGTTCTGGTACAGTGCTCCTTTAAGACAGATGTTTCACAGCGTGTCCCACTTCCAGGAAATCTATATTGATGGCATGATAGTCATCACAGCAAGGCTCAGTGCTTTGCTATGTTCAAGTGTATCCGCTAAACTGACATGGAAGATTCATTTTTAAGTCTGTCCAAATCAACTATAAATGATTTAGCTGTCTGTGTATGCTCAGGAATGCACACGGTGATAAATAATTCTACTGTTGTATTTAATTTCTTTCTCTTATATTGTGTGCAATGGATGCAGCTAGTAAATGTAAAACATATTAGTTACTATGAAAATGTTATTACAGATAATTTAAATTCTCGTTATTGAAGAACTAATGCACTTCTTCAGTCACCCACTAGAAGAGCAAAATGGCTTTGATAGGCCTTTATGGGGACAGGTTGTTGTTCATAAAATGGTTCTATCTAGATTAGTGGCGGTCAAACTATGTCATGTGGCCCAGCGGCGAACAACCCTCTACTAAAATCCAGCCCCCATCTGGTATTCTTTCAGAGCCCCAGATATACCTGTCCAGGGTCCGGAGGTGGTAAACGCTTGGCGTGTCCTGGCAACATCACTGCACCTTCGCCTCCAGTCCATCCGAAATAGCATGAGTGGCTGCTGGGCTGACATATAAGGACATATGTAAAAGACATAATTAGGGGGTCTGGGTTGGCATATAATGACAGGAGGTAAACTGTGGTGGGAAAAAATTCTTATGCCCTGAGTCCTAGTTGGATTGTTAGAAGAAATCTAGTGGGGGTGTTTAATTACCTACCTCTTATGAGTGGAGGGTCACACTGTTGGTTTAGTTTTTATTGTATTGTGGACACCCATCTTTGTTCTGCAGAGGTTCCAATCCTGGGCTAACCAGGCCACTTTTAGCAGGGACATCCCCTGTTTTTCTACTGTAGTGGAAACCAGCCAAGGCTGTGTAGTTGTGGGTCTGGTTTCTGAACTGCTCTGCAAAACGATGTGTACCGTTCTTTGGGGGTGATACAGATCTGATTTCTGGGCTGCTAACATTGCTGCTCTGCGTTCAGATAGTCGCCGCCTCCAGGAGGAGTGTAAATTCACCGTGCAAGTGTGCGATCCCATGTGTACGCCAAGTTGCAAAAATCCGCTGTGTGCAGTCTCTGCACAGCCCAGGACTTACTCCTTCCGTGCGATGAGATAAGGCTGATCAGTGCTGACGTCAGACACCCTCCCTGAAAACACTTGAGCACGCCTGCATTTTTACGGACACTCCCAATAAATGATCAGTTACCACCCACAAACGGCCTCCTCCTGTCAATCACATTGCGAACGCCCGTGCGATCGTATTTTTCGCACCATCCTGTCACTGACCGGCGATGCCCTTTGTTGTTGTCCAACACGCATGCGCAGCTAGGACCTGATCGACTGCTGTGGGAAAGCGCACAGCAGTGATCAGGTATGAATCAGGCCATTTATTTGTAACTCCTTCACTCTCTTCCCCTCTGACTGTGCAAATTTCTTCTCTATAAATGTGTCATCTTGGTCCAGCACCCTATGGGCCCTAGCTAAAACCTAGACCCATTTGCACAGAGGGGGTCCAAAGCTGTATTTAGGCCCTCATTCCGAGTTGTTCGCTTGCTAGCTGCTTTTAGCAGCATTGCACACGCTAAGCCGCCGCCTACTGGGAGTGAATCTTAGCTTTGCAGAATTGCGAACGAAAGATTAGCAGAATTGCGAATAGAAAATTCTTAGCAGTTTCTGAGTAGCTCCAGACTTACTCAGCCATTGCGATCAGTTCAGTCAGTTTCGTTCCTGGTTTGACGTCACAAACACACCCAGCATTCGCCCAGACACTCCCCCGTTTCTGCAGACACTCCCGCGTTTTTCCCAGAAACGCCAGCGTTTTTTCGCACACGTCCAGAAAACGGCCAGTTACCGCCCAGAAACACCCACTTCCTGTCAATCACACTCCGATCACCAGAATGATGAAAAATCCTCGTTATTCCGTGCATAAAATACCTTACTTTTGTGTAAAATAACTAAGCGCATGCGCTCTGTGAACCTTGCGCATGCGCAGTAAGCAACTAATCGCAATATAGAGAAAATCGGCAACGAGCGAACAACTCGGAATGACCACCTTAGATGGTGGAGTGCATGTTTTGCACTTTGTGAATGACCTCCAGTGTATTCAGTTCTAAAAAGTGATTTAAACTTTAACCTATTTTATAAAGCTTCCTGTGTACTAGATTTATTTTTCCTTCACTGTCGCTGTGCTAAATTAAAAAGGAACTTGCTCTTGGGCACATTCAGGGGGTCATTCCGACCTGATCGCATACTAGCTATTTTTTGCATCGCTGCGATCAGATAGTCGCTGCCTATAAGGGAGTGTATTTTTGCTTTGCAAGTGTGCGAACGCATGTGTAGCCGAGTGGTACAAAAAAGATTTGTGCAGTTTCTGAGTTGGCCAGAACTTACTCAGCCGGTGTGATCACTTTAGCCTGTCCAGGACCAGAATTGACGTCAGGAACCCTCCCAGCGAATGCATGGACACGCCTGCATTTTTCCCAAACACTCCCAGAAAACGGTCAGTTGACACCCATAAACGCCCTCTTCCAGTCATTCTCCTTGCGATCGGCTGTGCAAATGGATTCTTTGTTAAATCCATCGCAGAGCAATGATCCGCTTTGAACCCGTACGACGCGCCTGCGCATTGTGGTGTATACGCATGCGCAGTTCTGACCTGATCGCAGCGCAGCAAAAAAAACTAACATGCGATCAGGTCGGAATGACCCCCTGAATCCTATTGCAGAAAGAGCACTGTATGTATAAAATTAATAGTATTATTAATTATTATTTCATTTATTTTTCCAAGCACGCTTTGCCTATAGATATGTACACATGTGATTACACACAGGCGATTCACTCTGCATACTCCTTGTTAAAAAAATCACTTGACTTGTAATTTAATTTAATTTTATTTTAAATAGTCTGTCCAATAAAACTGACACATGAGTCAGTAAGATAAGGAGGGCACCGACCATCCACTTCAATTACAATAAGGTTGCATAGAATGCAACGGAAATGATTACGTTACAAGAAAATTATGTTTCAGAAGCTGCCGGTGCATTGTGTGCTATAGTTGCATTAACTTCCAATCATTAGGCTGCATACATCATTAATCCTTAAAGACTACTATTCTCAGTTAAAATCACTTAGACATTCCATCTCTCTGTGCAGACCCTTCCCATACAGCTAATTAGCAGCCAATGGAGACCACACGTGACAAACAAGGTGGACGTAACACACAGAACACCCATTATATAATATTTAAAATGGTTTAAAAGCCCCCACAATCTATGGGGAATGCAATTCTGTGTCGATTGATTTTCTTTGTCCTTCCACGTTTCTTTCTGAAGGTACAAATAAACTACATTTTTCAATGCAAGTTCAACATTGATTAAAATATTTACGTTTTAAGTAAATAAAGGAATCTTTGTTGAATCAGGGTTTATAAGCAGTTGGGCTCCCTTCCAGCTCTTGTGGCTTCTATACTTCAGAAGCTCAGGTTTAGCCTCTGCGCTGACAGATTGTTGTTTTAGGTTCAAACTGTATCATCACAGAGCTTTAAAAGCAATCTTTAGAAGAAAAAGAAAATTGTGATCCCAGATATTGTCCTTTGTTAAACATTCATTTAAAACAGCATTAATCTCGTGAGAACATGGTAAACATTGCGACAAAAATTAAACAGTATTAAAGGATTGGATGAAATGTTTACTGTGTAACTCTATGAGCTTATTCGCAGGACAGCGCACAGACTTTCTGCATGAAACAGACAGTGGCATGTGTTTAAACTAAATCTGTTGTTGTATCATAAGGGCCCTACACACTGGCCGATGTGTGCGGCCGATATGAACATTCTCGTTCAGTAATGAATGAGAAATTTTTCATATCTTTCAGACTGTAGGCACCAACGATCAACTGCGCGGCCCCGCAGTCGTTCATCGTTGGTGCCGGCTCGTTTATACCTGCAAGCCACCATGGACAATATCGTCCATGTTAGCATGCAGGACTATGGGGCCGGGTGATGTCAGGGAGTGAAGAAACTTCACTCCCCCCGTCACCCCCCCTTCCCCCGCAGCCGGGTCGTCCGTTGTCCATATCGACCGTTGATACAAATGTGTAGTGGTCATTAGGGGCCTATATATCATTTCATGTTTGTGGCATATCCCTAAAGAACTCCCCTTTTTGGGGGGATACCCGCAACTATTAAGGATCCCCCCAATGTATGAAGGAGGAACCGCAACATATATCAGAGATATCGGCTCTGTTCCCTCTATTTTCGACAGCAGCTGCAAGGGCAACCATCAAGGGAGACTGCCGAGAGTCCAGTCCCGATCCCACTTCGCGAGGGAGCCTGCATTGCAGAAGTGTGGGTTGGAGCGCACCGCAGACTGCCATCAAAGGACTATGTTGCCGGAATTTTGACTTTGAAGCCGGCCGAGAACCAATCGGATCTCGCTGACCAGCTTCCAATCAGGAGCTGCAGCAGCAGCAACTCCTGATTAGCTACCTGAAAGAATTGGTTAGGAGTTTTCTTGGAGCTTCGCTTGAAGTGGTTGCTGCCTCTTATCTTCACTGCTGGGTCTATTCTAGTGTGGTCCAGAAAATGCAAAAACATGATGGGGGGGGGGGGGGGGGGGGGGGATGTGACGAAGATGGTGCTATCGTTGCTAAGCTACAGTAGTGCCATCTTTTCCTCATTCCCCCCGATCTTGTTCCTGATTGGCTGCCTGTCTACGAGCACCGATATGCGGGGGGGAGTGGAAAGTGAAAGGGAGTTAGGGCATACTTACCGACATTCTGGCTGCTCTCTGCGGGAGAGAGCAGCCAGGTCGGCTCAACAGGCGGGCCGGGGAGCGCTCTGACGTAAGGAGGGGGTGGGCCGGGGGCAGAGCAAGGGCGGGGCAGGGGCGGGGTTACAGTGACACCTCCTTTAAGCTACGCCTCCCGCTCTGTAATGCCGCTATCACCGGCATTACACTGCAGGGGGCGTGGCTATGATGACGCGATTCAGCAAGAATCGCGTCATCGACTGCCCGGACCGCCCACTTTACACACAAAGTGGGCGGACGGGCAGGGGGACCCCTCAAATCGGGAGACTTGCCTGCTCTTCCGGGGGGTCACCCGATTTTCGGTAGCCTCTCGGCCATTCTGGGAGCGTAGGCAAGTATGAGTTAGGGGTCCTGTCTATTCTGGCAGTCCCAAGCCCCACAATTTCTGATGACAGTCCTGAGGTTTCCAAGCAAGCGGAATGCTGTGCTCCTGCAGCAGACACTTGTTTGGGAAACTAGAAAACGGGTAGATGGACACTGGTTAGATGATTTGCTAACAAAATGGCTAAGCGAGTTTGAAAAGGGGATCATAGTAGGTTGTCCAAGTCATGTTTCCAAGGCAACGCAGGACTGGTATACATAAAATTCTGTAACCCAGATTAACTGGTCAGCTCAGAGTCCGAGCTTAACCGCATTGAGAACCTCTGGAACGATTTGGAGACGGGTGCGTTCTAGACTGACTCGACTTTCTTCAGCGTCACAATTGTTCACTTAAGGCAGAATAACAAAACATAACATCTGCTGATGTCCAGGAACTTGTGAACAGTTTGCCAAGAAGGGTGTCTGCAATAATCACTGCACATGGTGCAACTACAAATTACTGACATCAATAAAATCTATTTGCTGTCACTTTTGTCTGCATAGTGTATATTATTATTGATACTGATATAGCTATAAAACTCTCTTTTTGCCCGATACATAGGGCCTGCAACTATGAATTTTGTTTTTATTAAGTAATACACCATTATTTTTCTGGGTGTCCTATTATCTATGTATCCAAGATATAAATCCCGACTACCCCTTTCGTTGTGGAAAAGTCATTAATGCCAGAAGTTTATGTAAAATAGAAAGAAGAGAAAGATGTAGCAGACATTCTACTAGTTTAGAAGAAAATATATGTCTGTTTATTTGGAGATAGGAATGAAATAACATTGCAGTCCTTTTTTTCCCATCACAGTTAACTGGCAAATGGTAATTGTTTCAAGATGCATATTTGCTTCTATGTACAATAGGGACGTTGGTTTATGTGCAGCAGTCACCATGGGTTTGGATTCTAGCTTTTCTCTTTATTGAATTTGTTCCTTCCATTTCCTGCTGTGATTTTCTGCCTAATGACTGGCATTTTACAATATCTTTGCCATCTATCAAACAGTTATAATCGGGGCCTATAAAAATAAAGTCACTGAGAACATCATAATTTTTACTCAAATCCGTGTTTTTTGAATATATATTTTATGAAACAGGTACCATTTCCTGGGGTAGATGCATTGGTGTTTCTATCATGGATGCAATGTGCTCGGTGCACACGGGCCCCTGAGTCCGGGGGGAGGGGGGGGGGGGGGCCACGTCGCTCACATTGTACCCATGTTGTTTTAATACTTACAGTACCAGTCAAAACTTTTTTCTACTGTACATTGTAGATTAATACTGAAGACGTCAAAACTATGAAAGAACACATATAGAATTATGTTGTCAACAAAAAAGTGTTAAACAAATCAAAATATGTTTTATCTTTTAGATTCCTCAAAGTAGCCCCCTTTTGCTTTGATGACAGCTTTGCACACTCTTGGCATTCTCTCAATCAGCGTCATGAGGTAGTCTCCTGGAATGGTTTTCTAACAGTCTTGAAGGAGTTCCCAGAGGTGCTGAGCACTTGTTGGCTGCTTTTCCTTTACTCTGCGTTCCAGCTCATCCCAAACTATCTCAATTGGGTTTAGGTCAGGTGATTGTGGAGGCCAGGTCATCTGACGCAGCACTCCATCACTTTACTTCTTGGTCAAGTAGCCCTTACATAGCCTAGAGGTGTGTTTGGGGTCATTGTCTTGTTGAAAAACAAATTATGGTCCCAGTAAGCGCAAACCAGATGGGATGGCATGGCATGGCTGCAGAATGCTGTGGTAGCCATGCTGGTTGAGTGTGCCTTGAATTTTGAATAAATCACCAACAGTGTCACCAGCAAAGCACCCACACACCATCACACCTCCTCCTCCATGCTTCACAATGGGAACCACACATGCAGAAACCATCTGCTCACCTTCCCTGCATCTCACAAAGACACGGCGGTTGTAACCAAAAATCTCAAATTTGGACTCATCAGACCAAAATACAGATTACCACTGGTCTAATGTCCATTCCTTGTGTTTCTTGGCCCAAACAATTCTCTTCTTCTTGTTGTTCATCATCAGTAGTGGCTTCTCCACAGCAATTGAACCATGAAGGCCTGATTCACGCAGTCTCCTCTGAACAGTTGATGTTGAGATTTGTCTGCTACTTTAACTCTGTGAAGAATTTATGTGGGCTCTAATCTGAGGTGCTGTTAAGTAGCGGTTTCTGAGGCTGATAACTCTAATGAACCTATCCTCTGCAGCAGATTTTACTCTTGGTCTTCCTTTTCTGGGGCGGTCTTCATGAGAGGCAGTTTCATCATAGCGTTTGCAACTGCATTTGAGGATACATTCAAAGTTCTTGAAATTTTCCATATCGACTGACCTTCATATCTTAAAGTAATGATGGACTGTTGTTTCTCTTTGCTGAGTTGAGTGGTTTGTGCCATAATATGGATTACAACAGTAGTCCAATAGGGGTGTCCACTGTGTACTAACCCTACCTCTAACACAACTGATGGTCTCAAACACATTAAGAAGGCAAGCAATTCCACAGACTGACTCTTGACAAGGCACACCTGTTAATTCAAAACCATTCCAGGAGACTACCTCATGAAGCTGATTGAGAGAATGCCAAGAGTGTGCAAAGCTGTCATCAAAGCAAAAGGGGGCTACTTTGAGGAATCTAAAAAATAAAACATATTTTGATTTGTTTAACACTTTTTTGTTTACAAAATAATTCCATATGTGTTCTTTCATAGTTTTGATGTCTTCAGTATTAATCTACAATGTAGAAATAATTAAAATAAATAAAAACCATTGAATGAGAAGGTGTGTCCAAACTTTTGACTGATACTGTACCTTTCCAGAGTCCCGCAATGGGCAATGCAGCAGCTGCAAAAATAACTGCCAAAATGCCCACTATGCACGTGCAGTAGGTAATTAGTCTCCGGACCATGGCGGGTGCCATGTTGCTGGAGACTTGCACATGTGCAGTAGACTCCGGCACAGTGCCGGAGCCTACTGCACCATGGAGAGGAGGGGGCCCACCTGGAGTCTGCACACAAGCCCCCTCCTATCATTAAAAAGAGATTACACAAGTCCAAGGTTTCTGGTGCAACTGGCTTCAACTAGTTTTATTAAGCAGCAAAACAAAATGAAACAACAAAACAAATACCTTTCTGTGTAGGACTAAAGTAAACACAAGTCATTCCTAACTCACTACAAAACACCAGAAGTTTTATCAAGCATAGCTCACTTGTTTTCAGTAGCAGATTTCTCTCACATAGACTCTGCAGTCTCCTTTATCCCAAGGCAGTGTGAGATTCCTAGTGATCATGCTGACAGCCTTATAACACTCTCATGCAGCTGAAATCACTAATAAGCCTTCTGTGAGGCCAACAGGCCCTAAGACCCGAACTGGGCCTTTCTTCTTACATCAATACCCCAGGAACCCTTATCTGGCTTTTGCCAAAAGCCCAAAACGTGTTAGTTACACAACTAAGCACTTTCCTGGGGTTTTTAAAATACATAGGGTAAAAAACTGGGGCAAATATACCTGCCTTCAAACACTATTCCAGTGTTCTTGCTACAATATATACACAATACACAGTAGGGATCAGTACTAAATGCCGCCGGCCGGAATCCCGGCGGTCGAAATACCGATGCCGGAATCCCGACCACACAATCCCGACAGGGGTGGCGAGCGGAACGCAGCCCCTTTCGGGCTCGCTTCGCTCGCCACGCTGCGGGCACGGTGCCTCGCTACGCTTGGCACACTATTATATTCTCCCTCTGTGGGTGTCGTGGAGAATATGTCGGGATTGTGGCGGTCGGGATTCCGGCGTCGGTATTTCGACCGCCGGGATTCCGGCCGGCGGCATCTTGACCGCATCCCACACAGTATATACATTTACTTATAACATTTACTTATAGCATTAGTATACACTTTACAATAGGGACACAGTTGCAAAACAAGACAAGAGGTAAGTTGGTCCTGTTTGCATGAGGTTGTAACTAGGGTACTGTGGCCATTGCTGCTGCACAGAGTGCAAGTCGACTTGGGGACGTAACCAGACACCGCTGCAGTTTCTATAGTGCACCCTTGCACCTTTCCTGAAGCCCTGCCTGAGCAAACTACCTGACTCACTCTAGTCTCTGTCGTGGCTTCACCCAGCTCCAGTCTATAGGGAGAGACATCAGGGTGCCTCTACTCCCCACATTCACAAACCTATGTGCTGAGGAGCTGGTGGCAAAAGCCCAGACGCACTGGGGGTGGGGGGGTGTTCACCTGTGTGGAAAATTTGTGAAAGGGGTATTTCTACTGTGTTGCATTATATGTAAGGGGGAGGGGATTTCTACTGTGTAGCATAATGTGTGAGGGGGTATCTCTGCTGTGTGGGATTGTATAAGTGGGGGATTTCTCTTGGTGGCATAATGTGTAAGAGGGGATGTCTACTGTGTGTCATAATGTCTAATAAGGGGGATTTCTACTGTGTGATATAATGTGTAAGGGGGATTTCTACTGTGTGGCATAATGGGTAAGACGCATTAATACTGTGGGCATAATGGGTAAGGTGCATTACTAGTGTGGGCATACTGTGTAAGGGGGGATTTATACTGTGTAGCATAATGTGTAAGGTATAAGGGGGGTTGGATTTCTACTGGGTGGAAAAATGGGTAAAGAGAAGGGGATTTCTACTGTGTGGTATAATAGGTAAGGGGCATTACTATTGTGGCCATAATGTGTAAGGAGCATTACTACTGTGTTGACATAATGTGTAAGGGGGGATTTCTACTATGTGATATATTGTGTAAGGGGAGTCGGTTTTCTACTGTGGCAAAATGTGTAATAAGGGTCAAATTGCTACTGTGTGGCATAATGTGCTAGGGGCATCAGATTTCTACTGTGTGGCAAAATGTGTAAGGGTGGATTTCGACTTGGTGGCATAATATGTAAAGGGAGATTTCTATGGTGTGGCAAAATGTATAAGGAGGGGGATTTCTACTGTGTGGCATGATGTGTAAGGGGCATTTCTACTGTGGGCATAATGTGTAAGGGGCATTACTACTGTGTGGACATAATGTGTAAGGGGCATTAGTACAGTGTGGCAATAATGTGTAAGGGGCATTACTTCTGTGTGGCATACAGTGTGTTAGGGACACTACTATGTAGTGTAATGTGAATAAGGAGCACTAATGTGGGGCGTAGTGTGAATTGTGGGTACTATAGTGTGGCCATGCCCCTTCCCGTGAGACCACTGACCCTTATTAGAATATGGAGAGGGGGCACTAATGCTCTTCCTAGAGCAGGATACCAAGATGTCTAGTTATAGCTCTGTGTTCACAAGCTTACACCAATGTTGATCTCAGGAGGTAGGTTGAACTGGCAACTGCATTGGGCGTCATAGTGGCTTCCTGAACTTCCTGAAATTTGGGACATTCCAGGAGAGTACCGTAGGTAAGTATGGCTCCCACTCTATAGGAAAATAGGAGTTTAATGCATGGGGTTAAAATTCACAAATTGCTTTTTTGACCAGTAAGATTATACCATGGACCAAATTTTCTTATAAATGGTATCAACAGAGAAAATGTTCCTGGCATACAACACAAGTTAATTTTCTATGTTCTGTAGGCTGCTCTGTTATACTCACCCAACACTGATATGTACACTTAAGCTACCCAGTGAACAGTTAAGGTCTAACTGGTATATTTCCAGGGGCAGATTTAGGGGTGAGTATGCCCCTAGGAAAGACAGTAATGGCTGTCTAATTTTATTATTTTTGTTGATTGGATATAAGCCCTCATTTGATGAAAGCCAATTTAATAGAATAATAAAAAAAGCCACTATGACATTTTATTTTTAATTATGTATACATCTTTATTGAGTAGGACAGCTTACAGGAGCAGAATGTGCATGTCCTACCCATTTATGCTCCATTCAAGATGTCATATGGTACAGTTCAGTAGAGATATTTTGCAGTTACTGGAACTTTTTGGGCTGACAGTACCAACACAAGCATCCAAGTGCCGCCCCCAAACAAGTGCCGCCGCTAGGCACAAGCCTCATGTGCCTAATGGGAAATTCCCCACTGCATATTTCATCTATTTAATTCAATGTCAAAAATGGATTTAGACTCAATGCAGCCCAAGGCCTTTGTGGTGAAAAAGAAAGTGTACGTGAGTTGTGCACTCCTAATTCTGCATTATCCAATATGCCTATAAATTGTAAGCTTGTGAGCAGGGCCCTCTTACCTCTGTGTCTGGTATATCCCAGTTTTGTTTTATTTTGTTCCCAATTGTACAATGCAGTGGTATAAGCTGGAACTATTTATGTAATTGTTAATAAATAAATAAATACCTTGTTGGATTTGTACAGAACAAAGTGTATTCTTAAAAACTTGTGTAATATTACTGTAAATGTAACTTGTAATCAATATCACAGCTCCTTAGAGGTAGCTGTAACAGCTCTATGCCTTTAAATGGTTTCCCAGGGTAATGGCAGGGACGTGCAGTCAGGGGAGGCAGGGGAGGCAGTGCCTCCCCTGTAATTAATAAAAAGAAGATACTTATGACACATATTCTGTGTCATAAGTATCTTCTTTATTGAATCCTAATCATTTTACTGCTTTAAAGCAGTTTGGGAGGCACTGACAGCAGGTGCCTCCCGTGGATAATGGGAACGGGACAGTGCGGGGGGCGGAGCCTAGCACTGTGCTGTAAAAGCCCATGAAAAAACTTAGGGAAAGCGGCACTGTTCCAAGTGCCTCGCTGACAGGGACACCACCCCCATGTCAGCGAGGCACCCGTGATTGGACAGCGGATCCAGGGCTGGATCCGCTTGTCCAAACACCCACATGCGGCGCTGGAGGCGGTGGGTCCCGGCGTTAATGATAGCCGGGAGTAGCGGTGGGCAGTGTGTCTGTGGCTTCCCTCCCCCCCCCCCTCCCGTACTCCGGCTCCCGCTCACCTTACCAGCGGCGGCGGCGGTCCTGCGGAGTGTGCAGCTCTCCCCCCCGTCCTCCCGGCTCCCGATCATCTGACAGGCAGCAGCGGTGGCTTGTGCGGCTGTCCTCCTCCGCCGGCTCCAGCAGCAGCAGCAGGTTAGTTCCGTGTCTTCTCTCTCTCTCTCTCTCTCCTTTCCCCCTCCTGTGGATCATATGTAAGTATAATGTTCATTTTTACAGGTACCCCTTTGGATTCTACTGGACAAGTGGACGTGATCGGCGTGGGATGTAGGTAAGTAATCTCTCTAATTTTTACAGGTACCTTATTGGATTCTACTGGACAAGTGGACGTGACCGGCGTGGGATGTAGGTAAGTATGTGTGAGTGCGTAAGTGTGTTTTAATAAAATTTTACTGTCACGGTGTGTGAGTTGTGTTTTTATTTGGGTATTTTTTGTTGTTGTAGAACTACAGGTACCAGCGAGCCTGTTATTTCCCCGCCTGCTGGTATTTGAGGTTCTCCAAGTACCAGCAAGCGGGGGAGGCTTGCTGGGCCTTGTAGTTCCACAACAAAAAACAATATTCTTTTTTTACACACATGGCTATCAGCCCGGCACCCACCGCCCGGGGGTGCTGGGGACAGCCACGGGCTTCACCCCTGGCCCTTGGGTGCCTGGAGGGGGGGACCCCTTGATTTAAGGGGTCCTCACTCCTCCAGGGTACCCCGGCCAGAGGTGACTAGTTGTGGGGGGTAATGCCACGGCCGCAGGGAACAATATAAAAGTGTCCCCCGGCTGTGGCATTATCTCTCTGGCTAGTGGAGCCCGGTGCTGGTTTTAAAAATACGGGGGACCCCTACATCTTTTGTCCCCCGTATTTTTGGAACCAGGACCGGACTAAGAGCCCGGTGCTGGTTGTCTAAATACGGGGAACCCCTGTCCAATTTTTCCCCCAGTATTTAAACAACCAGGACTGGCTCAAAGAGCCCGAGGCTGGTTATAATAAGGAGGGGGGACCCCACGCATTTTTTTTAACCCATTCAGACCCTTCTCCATTAAGTTAATGGAAGCCCTGGACAACAAAATTGCATTCATGTCCTCCTCCCACTTCCTTCCCAGTCCCAAACACTAATTTTATTTTATTTTCTATAAAAATGTACACTATATCACAAGTATGATGAGCAGGCAGCGGGCATTGGCGGCATCGGACTGAGATAGAAATTAGTGGCGGAGGGCTGGGTCAGTTGATGGTGGGCAAGTTTGTAAGCCATTGGCGGTGGCAGCGGGTACCGGCTCAGAGGCAGTAGCGGGCATTGGCTCGGCGGTGGTAGGGGTCATCGGCAGGATTCGGCGGACATTATGGCTGCAGTGCCTCACTAGCCACTGACCTCACTGCACGCCACCGGGTAATGGAGCTATTCCCCTCCTGCAGACAGCCTTGCATTTGGGACTAGAGTTATGCTGCTTTCAGATCGCAAATGCCGGATCCTACCCGGTAAGAGAAACGTGTCCTTACCGGGTGGGATCCGGCATTTGCTCTCCTCTGCTGGCTTTCCGACCCGGCAATATACCATGTCAGTTGCCATAGCAGCGGGGGGCGCAGCAGCAGCAGGGCCGGGGGTGGAGGCGGCGCTGGGAGATGAGCTTATCTCCTGCGCCGCCTTTCCCTATGCTGTGAATGGGAGCCGTGTCGCATCAAAACGGCTCCCATTCACACTGCACCTGACCCGGTATTCAACCCGGTAATAACTCTTCTTTTTAACCGGGTTGAATTACCGGGTCAGGCGACCCGCTAAATCGGCAAAGGCGCTTTCACATCGCACACTGACCCGTTTGGACACGGCAATATGCCGTGTCGATACCGGGTTATTTGTGCGATGTGAAAGGGGTATAAGAGGATTCAGTCCTAGGGGAGAAATCAAATGTTTGAAAAGTCAGTTGGGTGTCTGTTTTTTCCTGTCTATTAGATAGGAAAAAACAGACTCCCAACTGACTTTTCAAACATTTGAATCTCTCCCCTAATGTTGCAAGCTATTTGTGCATACAGTAAATAACTGCTTTTTACTTATAGTGTTTTTTTTTTAACTTTATTTAATAGTTTAATTGTTCAACAAGATAAAAGAGTTAAGAGTACATGTAATTTATCATGTGGTCAGATGATTTCATTCTAGCCTCCTGCAAGGTGGTGAGGACATTAGGTTTTTCCAGCACATCCTGAACCCCATCTTAGAGGAAACTGAAAACAAGAAGGGGACAATCATGCTGTGAAATTGTTCCCAGCACCAGACGTTATTCCTGACTATTTAGGATGTTACTAAAAGAAATCCAGCAAGTAAACAATGTCTTGTACATTCCTCAAGGAATTGGGGTTCTGCGTAGTTCTGTGGTTTCTAAGGGGAATTCTTTCATTTTTACGTCACACAGGAAAAATTACTTACAGTATTAAAACAAGTTCTAATGCTTCTATTTGTGGGTGATTAGGAAAAATGAAATCATTTAGTTGGTTCTTGAGAAATGTTTTGTCTGACCATTACAAGTAAATGAAATATTTTAAGGCACCGCGTCACGTCCCATGGTTTCATTGTATATTAGGTAAGGGAACATGCCACTTCTACAGATGGAAAACACCTGACATTTTCAGAAATAGAATTTAAAATAGCAACAAGGAAAAAAACGATTTAGGTTTTTGCTTTTAGTGAGTTTATATTGTTAAAATGTCAATATTTGTTCTTTTTTTTGGTTCAGTAAAGTTGAAAAAATACAAAAGACCATAACTCAAATTCCATATAACCAGCTATTCCAGTTAAAAACACAGAAAGTGTAAACCTGTAAATCTCTGCTCTGTACCTCAAAGCGTAATGAGCCACTGATGTGTGGACTCTAACGAGTATGTTAAAAATAAAAATTATGGTTTGTAAATGATCAACAGAAATAAATGCTGACATTTTGAGCAGTAATAGAACAAGAACTGCACACACATTATTTTATACAAGACAATTGCAGTGATAATAACACCTACTGTATGTTTCCCATATACTACACTGTGTAAATGACCCAGTTGAGTTTGCAGGGGCATAATAGGACAAGGGGAGAGGGGAGGGGGGGCATGTGCTGTGCCCATCCGATCCCCCTCCTCTCTAGCTGGCGGCGCAAGTGAGTAGACTCTGCGCTGGAGGCCAGTGCGCATGAGCAAGTCTCTGGGAAAATGGCACGGTGGCCACTTGCTCTGCACTTTTGTACTGTGCATGCGCAAATCTCTGGGAAAATGGCTGCTGTACCATTATTATTTTTGCAGCATTGCCAAAGCAGGGCTCCAGAGTGGTAAGTATTAAAGAACATAGTTGCAGGGCGTACTGTGTGGGCCACCCTGGTCCCAGGTGCCTGTGAGCATCGCACACCCTGCACCTATTATTCGTAGATATGCCACTGATAGTTGGAGTAGGTAATTCTGATGTTTTAGCCTTGGAGAATTAGCTGCATAATAGACATAGAAAGTCCTGACTCACTCATAGGCAAACGCAGGGGGGGTTTCTGGTTGCCCGGAAACCCCTCTCCTCTTTCCAAGTGGCTTAAATTATGACAATAGCAATGATATATAGTACAAATACTAGAGCTGCTGTCACATCATGCAGTTTAAGGGACAGAGCAGAGCTGCTGCGCATGCCCAGTGTAGCAGCTGTATCTACCAAGTTTGCTGTGAGTGTAGCTGAGTATTCAGTCAGTGCAATAGACCAGAGACCAGCTACCAGGTAGAAGAGACAGGAGCCTTATCATGATATGGGAGAAGTGCAGTACTGGTTCTATTATGTTTGTGTATTTATTATGGTTTGTTTTTCCTTTTCCTGGTCACTTATTTATATACAGTTTATACTATAGACCATCTATAATGTTAAATATTAATACTGTATTCCATCCAGTAACCAGTGTATAAAAAGATCAATGTGAACATTAATGTCCAGGGTGGGTCTGTACTAGGTACTTCTACCACTCCCCCAGACTCCCACACTTGCTCCAATGTTATACAGAGTGGGAGATTATGGACTGCATTTGGAAACCCCTCTCTAGAAATTCTGCGTTTGCCACTGTCACTAGACCAGTAGTTCTATGACTGTGTGCCGTGGCACCCTGGGATGCCTCCGGACACTTGCAGTGATGCCCTGGGTTAGTGGTCCAGGACCAATTCAAATTATTTATGGTCAATATAATAAGCAAAACCAGTGCTGGTGCTGACAATCATGCAATATGTGGACAAATAGAAGCAAATCGTGTCCCTCACCACATGACTAACCCTAAACACATTTTACTTAATTTCATATTTCTTTCTAAATTTCTCATTAACAAACTATTGAGCAAGGGGTGCCGTGAAATTTTTTTTTTATACTCTAGGGCGCCGTGATTCTAAAAAGTTTGGGAACCACTGTACTAGACACATAGGGGGTAATTCAGAGTTGATCGCAGCAGCAAATTTGTCAGCAGATGGGCAAAACCACGGGCCTAATTCAGACCTGATCGTAGCAGCAAATTTGTTAGCAGTTGGGCAATACTATGTGCACTGCAGGGAGGGGGGGGGGGGGCAGATATAACATGTGCAGAGAGAGTTAGATTTGGGTGGGGTGTGTTCAAACTGAAATCTAAATTGCAGTGTAAAAATAAAGCAGCCAGTATTTACCCTGCACAGAAACAAAATAATCCACCCAAATCTAACTCTCCCTGCAAATGTTACATCTGCCACACCTGCAGTGCACATGGGCCCTCATTCCGAGTTGTTAGCTCGTTATTTTCCTTCGCATCGGTGCGTTTTTCCGCTAACTTCACATGCGCAATGTTCGCACTGCGGCTGCGTCAAGTAAATTTGCTAAGAAGTTTGGTATTTTACTCACGGCATTACGAGGTTGTTTCTTCGTTCTGGTGATCGGCGTGTGATTGACAGGAAGTGGGTGTTTCTGGGCGGAAACTGGCCGTTTTTGTTATGTACACCAGTGCCTGCAGGAAAGTACTGGTGTCAGAACTGTTATGCACAACAAATGGACTCACAGACAGACTGGGGAATATGACATAACGTACACAGAAGGTGATAGGGTAACAAAATACACACAAAGTGAACAGAGAAGCCCAGAGGCTAAGGAACTGGGTGTCTCCCTTGTATTAGAAATGCTCAGATGGGAAAAGCAAGATGTTGTGTTTTAATACATAGAGAACCCGAAATGCTGTTGCTAAGGGCAACAGCAAAACCCTAAAGGGTTACCAACGGGTGTGGCAGTAAACTCCTTGGTCAGAGATGGAATGATAGACACAAGGAGAGTCTCCACAATCCTAATTCTCACTTGCAGTGCACAGGTTCAGTTTACTGCCACTAAACTGACCCCTGACACCTAGCACAGTGAGACAGGATTAGACAGGCAAGTCTTAGAATACAGCCGCAAACTTGCTAAGTTCACAGAGTAGTAACAGAACCCCAGCAAGCTAAACGACTGACTCCAGTCTTACTGCTAGGTCTGGATTGGCAGAGTGTAATACCAAATCCCCAGGCCTATTTGCAGTAAGCAACAAACAAATACAAAGCTACACAGTACTGGCTAACTTTCAGGAACTGACTAACCAACAAAGATTCAGCAGCATCTGCTTAACCTGGAAAGAGGCCTTATAAAGCAGGTGCTGTCCACGCCCCACTCAGACCTCACAGACTGTGAGCACAAAAACCAGCACCGGATCCCCTGCCGTGCACAGAGCCTATAACCACTGCACAGCAAAAGACCCGAACCGGAGTATCAGCTGCGCTCAGGTTACTCCGCTAGTACTTGTCTCCCGGTTGCCATGACGACGTGGCAGCACAGGGCAGGAGACCCTAACAGTTTTATGGGTGTGTGTGAAAAAACGCTGCAGTTTCTGGGAAAAACGCGGGAGTGGCTGGAGAAACGGGGGAGTGTCTGGCCGAACGCTGGGTGTATTTGTGACGTCAAACCAGGAACGAAACTGACTGAACTGATCGCACTGGAAGAGTAAGTCTCGAGCTACTCAGAAACTGCAAAGAAAATTCTTTTCGCAATATTGTGAATACTTCGTTCGCAATTCTGCTAAGCTAAGATTCACTCCCAGAGGGCGGCGGCTTAGCGTGTGCACTGCTGCGAAAAGCGGCTAGCGAGCGAACAACTCGGAATGAGGGCCATGGTTTTGCCCAACTGCTAACAAACTTGCTGCTGCGATCAACTCTGAATTACCTCCATAAATCCATGCTAATTGTCACACAGGCAGTTTTTATTTCTTAAACAGCAAATTTTGTGACTTTGCAATATGAAGCTTGAGTCAGTTTTTCAGGATGTCCTTCTATAGCTCAGACTTCCCTTTCTAAGTCACCCTGGTGTATCTATATGTCTGGTGGGATCCGGTCTGAAGATCGACAGTGTCTAGGTCGACAATGTTTAGGTCGACCACTATAGGTCGACAGTCACTAGGTCGACATGGATGGAAGGTCGACAGGGTTTCTAGGTCGACATGTGCTAGGTCGACAGGTCTAAAGGTCGACATGAGTTTTTCACTTTTTTTTTTTGTGGATTTTTTCATACTTAACGATCCTCGTGGACTACGACTGGAACGGTAAAGTGTGCCGAGCGAAGCGGTAGCGGAGCGAAGGCACCATGCGAGGGGACGCGGTGCATTAATTTGGGATCCCGGTCACTTTACGAAGAAAACGACACAAAAAAAACAAACAACTCATGTCGACCTTTAGACCTGTCGACCTAGCACATGTCGACCTAGAAACCTTTCGACCTTCCATCCATGTCGACCTAGTGACTGTCGACCTATAGTGGTCGACCTAGACACTGTCGATAAAACGAACCACACCCATGTCTGGCATCTGCGTGTTCCCAAGAAGAGCGTAACCTGATCTCTGAGTGTGAGCCATACGTGTGCACTGTAAAGTTTCTTCACTCCCCGGCCCCATAGCAATTGCTAATATTGACGAAATTGTCAATATTGGCCTGCATGTATAAGCAACCCGTCACCAACGACGAATGAGCGCGGGGCCGCACATCGTTCATCATTGGTGCATACACACTGAAAGATATGAACGATATCTCATTCATTTAATGAACGAGATCGTTCATATCTTTCAGTGTTATCGCGTAGTGTGTAGGGCCTATTACAGTAAGGCAACTGTACAATGACTGGACACTTTGCTATTTAATGCAGCTCATGGAACTATACAGATAATACTTTTTGCAACAGACAGACTCCTAGAAATAAATGAACTTTCTACAAATTCCTGAGCTCATTTTCATGTCTAGTTGCTGAGTCTGAAACCCCTGTAGCCACTTCAAAGACATTTCTATTTATTGACCTGAAGGAAAACGTCCAGCTGTTCTGCCAGCTGTTTGCCCTCAGTGTGAGATTACAGCAGCAATACAATGGTATAAAAGGCTTTTTTCCCTGCGGATATCAGGCATGTAGGAGCAAGCGTGAGGCAGAA
Source organism: Pseudophryne corroboree (assembly GCF_028390025.1). Classification (NCBI taxonomy): domain Eukaryota; kingdom Metazoa; phylum Chordata; class Amphibia; order Anura; family Myobatrachidae; genus Pseudophryne; species Pseudophryne corroboree. The sequence goes on from NC_086446.1 coordinate 607,883,103, forward strand.
ACACAACCGTGACCTGTGTAGTTGTGTATCGTAACGGTAACCACTATGTTATTCAGGTAAAAAATAATGAAAAAGTGAAGACATGTTAAAATGATTTTAGTGGATATGTTAGAGACACACGACTTTATTATATATTCTCATGCAGAAATATTTTATAAACAGCGGACATATAACCACATACAATTACACAGACTTATTTACATATCAAACACAGAACTCGTTTTAAAAAGTGATATTTTATTTCCCATTGTCTGTCAGGAAATTTGAACGTTATATGAGTTTCAATAGGCTAACATGTTACGGCTCTGAATATGTGTACACACACACACACACACTACACATTCATATGGTGCATATGTAATCTGATTTTCTTTTGGAACTAATACCTACAGTAGCTGTAATACTTGGTAGAAGCAGGAGAAACAGTATTCGGATAAGAAGAGGACAGCAGAGTCTAAATTGCAGTAATCACTATACAGTAGCTCTTGTAAATTTAATTAGTGGAAGACCCTGTGACCTGAGGACGTTTAATAATCTTGATTCCAGTAAATAATCTGCAGGATGTATGATTTGCTTCTTAAAGAACAGATAATAAAACAAGAAACGTGTATGTAATTTAATAAAAATGAGACTCTTGCTATTCAAGTGTTCCACAGTTTATTTTGGAATTCTTTTTAACAGAGAACAATCATAAACCTCTTAACTAACACCCTCAAACCAAACATTCTCTTCAGATGGTGTTTACTTACATGTGTTATTATGAATCAAAAAAGGAAAAATCTATTACGCTGATTGTTTGAAAAAGCTGAATTTTCCTGAACCTTGAAAGTAAAGGGGCACGCACACTAGAAGATTTTTTCCTGCGATTTGAGCGTTAACGATGGCTTTCAACGATCTACCATTCAAGTCATTCAGTGTGTACACAATGAACAATGCGCGCACCCGCACTCATTTGAAGCGGGCCGTCAGTCGTCAATGCATGCAGCTCAATCTTCAGTGCGTTGCTGGTGAAATCGCTTATATTGGCATATTTATTCGCAATGAACGATGTCCTATATGAGCAATTTGACCAATTTGAAACATCTGGAACTGATGTGTGAACTGGCCATCATAAATAAGGTGCAAAAACCAGCTTCACAAATGATTTCCAGCAGATCGTTCATCATTCAAATTGTTTGTAAAAACGCTCACTGTGTACACTCAATATCACTCCGGGAAGTTCAAGGGAAATTGCTCCTCTTCCAAATTGTTTATCTTTCACATCTTTCAAGTCTTACAGTGTGTATGGGCCTTTAAGCGCCCTACACACTCAGCGATGTTGCAGGGCGATATGAAGGATAACGTTCAGAAATGAACGATACATCGTTCATATAGTTTAGTGTGGAGGTACCAACGATGAACGATGTGCGGCCCCGCAGTCGTTCATCGTTGGTTCACCGTAATTTTTCAATGCAAGTCAATTTGGATGAGATCGTTCATCATTCAGATCGATCATCGTCCAAATTGCATACATCGCTGAGTGTGTAGGGTCCTTAAGAGTTTAAAAAACAAATATCTGTAGGGCCTCACCAAGCTCTAGCCTGGCAAAAGCACTGGTCTCCAAGAAGAGATCAACAAATACACCTCCACTAATTCCAGTAGGTTCAGAACATTATTAGGGACCTGATGTGCCTTAAGGTGGATACACACTACAGGAATATCTGTCCAATTTTTCTAGTTGGCAGGGAAATCTGGTAATGTACGGGAGCAAATGCCTATTGACCATTTGCTCCCAAAATACTGGGAAACAGACAAAAATGGTAATTCAGACAAATTGGTTAAATCCATTTGATTTAATTAATTTATTCGAACAACCATTTTAGCCCATATTCCAGCTTTTGGGAGCAAACGGGGGACTTGCTACCATACAGTACCAGATTTTCGCTCCAACCAGAAAGATTGGACAGATAATCTTATAAAGTGTATCCAGCTATACAGGTGAACTCCAATATTAGGCTTACCATACTATTTCTTTAAAATAGGACACTCATGAATTAGACTTGTTCAAACCTACATTTCACCTGGTTTTAATCAGCCACAGAATCTGTGTAATTTATGAGTGTCCCTGTTTAAAGGGATAATATGGTAAGCCTAAATAAACCCAATTAATTATATTAACTCTGTAGATTACTCTAGGTCAGGCATTCCAAACCTCGGCCATCAAGGCACACTAACAGTCCAGGTTGTAGTGCTATCAATGCTTGAGCACAGGTGACTTATTAGTACCTCAATTATTTTAATTTAACTACCTGTGCTAAAGTCTGGATATCACTTAAACCTGCACCGTTAGGGCGGTATTCAAATGCTATATCATGCCCAATTTTCTTTCTAAAGTAATCCCAGTTATTGCGCATATCGCGCCCATAGTAATCAGGTTTAGCTGCATAAAGGGCTGGGCACCTCACTATCCTGGGGGTAGCGAGCTGAAATTATGATACCACGACCATCCGCAGAAACAGAACGGGTGTGAAAGGGGCGGAAAGAAGAGAAAACAGTCCTTAGTGTGCCTTGAAGACTGAGGTTGGGAATGCCAGCTTTACGTGTACATCAGAAACCATTAATTTATATATGAAAGTATATAAGGAAAACTTAACATTTATTTTTTTTACATCACAGATAATTTTGTGCGAAGTTGTGGAAAAAAAATGCATTTTGAGTTCATTATGTAAGAAAATAAAATGTGCAAACTGCCAAAAGCCAGGATACATTTATAGTCACTGAAAGTCAGGACACTAGTATTGTGTAAAAGAATCAGTAAGTAACTCTGCCTAGGTAAGGCATCTCCCTAATTCCTGTGCAGTCATCGTACGCCCCGGGATTTATTGTTGTTGAACATTTGATCTTCTCGCTAGTCCACACATAATGCAGAGAACGGAAAGTCATTGGTTTGGCATTTCCCTAATAGTGCGTTTGTTATGGGAAAGCTACAAGTTCACTTCCTGCTTTTGTAGATGGCGATGAAGTGTCTAAAAAAAAATGAGCACGGCCTGTTTCCACAAAATGAGTCCAGTTGATGACATTGGCAGGAGGGAAAAAGCTACAGTAATGTGTATTCGGTAAATTTTAAAAAAGCTGTTTCAAATCCAGTGCAGGTGGTAGAGCTGTACTTTTGTTAATAGCTACTCTACCTTGCTAGGTTCCTACTGAGGGTCTCCACTGTTTTACTCCAGTCCACTTTCCTGGAATGGAGGCCCAAGTGGGAGGTGTGTGTGGTGGTGGGGGGTCATAGCTTTGCAAATGGAATCCCCAGAGCCCAGCCCCCCGCTGTCCAATGCCTCAAATTACAGTAGACTGCCTCATCACCCGGCATCACCTACATCTTGGAGGCTGGTCTTCTGTCCATGTAGTCCAGGAGTTATTTGAGGAGCAGGTCTGAGTGTGATAACATCATGCATGTCATAATTTAACTTCTCTTTATCTTAGTGATTGGCGCAGGTTTAGGTGACGACAACAGCTGCAGACCAGAAAGCAGCAACACTTATAGATGGCGCAAATAAGTACTGTTATAGAGGAATGTTTATCAATTATTGGGTTGTGCACCTGTAATTGTAATTTATCATCTCTTCTAGTAACGGCAATAAGAAATGAAATATTGTCCGAATGTATCGATATGCATTCGCAGTAATGGGCTGTGAAAAGAGCCTGTCCCCGCGATGAGCTTGGAGTGAAGTGACCATATCAGCAGTCTCTTCACTCCTGTAGCTGGACTTCTGGGCATTTGTGTTGTACTTATCATGCATATGTGGTGGCCATTGCTTGGGAGGGTTCAGAAGGCTGTAGCTGCCAGCACCAAACTCTGGTATGCTTCACATTCTGAAGCTTGGTGAATCTGACACTTAATCTAGATCCTATGGGCACTGGCGTATTTATAATGGGTTTAGTGTGTGCGGTGCACACGGGCCTCCTGGGTCTAGGGGGGCCCAAACCGCACACCCTGCACCCGTTTTAAATAAATAACTTCCGAAGTCCCGCGTCAGCAGCAGCAGTGTTGCAGAAATCACTTTTCCGGCTTTTCGCGCACACGCAGTAAGGAAATCACTGGGAAAATGGCCGCTACATCATTTTTCCAGAGACCTGCACATGCGAACTAGACTCTGGGACAGCACAAGGGTCCCCTAGTGCCCAGAACTACAGAGCTGCAAGCTAGAGAGGAAGGGGCCCAGACGGAGCCTGCGCATGGGCCTCTTCCTCTCTAGATGAGCCCCTGCCTGTGGCTGCTGTCGGAAATGGAGGGACAACAGCCGATATGGAGATATTTGCTGTGGTCCCTCCATGGCTTATTCGGAGGATACTTAATATTTGCGAGTATCTCTCAGAAACAGCTGTTTTCAGGGAATATCTTTGCACATATTAATTGGTAAATCGGCCCATTATATTACCCATTCATCCATTGCCCTCCTCAGTTCTGTCTACCATGTCCCGAAGGTCCCCCTATTCAGCAGGTCTGTCCCTCATGTCACACTGTGGCAAAAAGTCCTTAATACGAAGAATAACTAAACTAGTCCTTACCTTATCTGTGGCACTGGCAACAGGGGAGCTCACGGAGTGACAGAATGCGGTTCCTGTACTGGAAATAATAGGTGAAATGGTGTTCTGTCTCATTCCCGGTCTACTCTAACCAAATTCAGAGAGGCGTGGCCATGGCCCTTCAAAAAAATAAAAAAGGTGGAGAAGAGCTTTCCTGGTGCCGCTTCACTACACTGGCAACCACACGGGGGGCACCGGCAGCTGCACAGGGGGCAGTGGTCGTGGCCCCCTCAGCAACGCTGTAGTTGTCCAGGGCTGGGCCCCTACAGCAAGCCCAGGCCCAGGTAACTAGTATCTAACCCCCTCCCCCTCCCACACACACACACACACACCCCTCCCCCACCATCTGCACCACTGCTCCTAGCTGGTACGCAGGTGTATGCATTAATAACTGATATTCTTTCAAAAAAAAATCCACATGCTGTCTAGAATAATAAAAAATATCTAATAATAATGATAATAATAATAATAATAATAATAATAATAAAATACCAATGACAGGTAGCTGCATCCTGGTTTATCAGATACATTCTCACTCACTCAAAGGGAACATCCGTGGGCAGGGGTTTACAGTGTCTTAGCAGCAGACGGGCCAAAGGTGACAACAAGTAGTGTGTTTGACCCTTCAACACAGAGGAAAATCTTGCCTATTCCCAGCATTCTGTCATGAGGGCAGCCATGCCATGCATCATTACACATCTTTTGTTGATGTAACCTTGTAACACTCTTTATCTGGTTAAATGCAGTGATCCCTTCCTTTCCTTGTAACACTCAGAAACACCTCCTTGCAATTCTCAGTTGTGTGTGAATTTGCACAAAAAGGAAAATCGTTTTGCTTCCTAATAGCCCTGGAATAACAAATGCTTCCTCTAGGACCATTAATTGCAGTAGCAGAGCTGAAAAGGAAATAATAATAAAAATGGATTATTATTTTTATCATTAAATTGTCATATTGATAGCAGTGGAAAATGTATAAACTGAATGTACTGTTTATAAGCTTTAGTTATTTAGGGGATGTAGTTACGTGACCGGCAGTTAGGAGACCGCCGGTCACTATATTGACTTCGGGATCCCGGCCATCTGAGAGCCCAACAGTCGGCATACAGACTAATAGGGACCATACCCACTCGTGGTTGTCCACGACACCCATAGAGTGGGAATAGAACCTGTGACGAGTGCAGCGAGCCCGCAAGCGGCTTCATTGCGGGGAGATATGTGCTGAGCAATCTATCACGGAACGCTCAGAAAACATCTTTCCCCCCGCTCAGCACACAGCGCGATGTGTGCTGAGCGAGGGGGATGGGGGGGGGGGAGACACTCACTTCACACAGCAGTGAAGTGAGCGATCTAAATAGATTTGGCATACATGCATGCCAAATCTAGAGCCGGCGATAGTGACGCGTGGGATTGCACATCGCTGTCGCCGGCACCCTACACACAGAGCGATGTATGCTTAATTTCTAATCAATATAGTCAGATTGCTTAGAAATGAAGTAAAAATCGCTACGTGTGTACCCCCCTTAGGGACATGACTTTCTCCAGTTCTTGGATGGAAAGTTGGCATGTGTCACCCAGCATCACACCATACACCACACAAATGTCAGCTACACATACACATACTACAGTATGTCCCTGCATTGATAAAACTTTAAATTGAGAAGCTAAATTCCTATCTGGTTTAAATTGCAGGTAAACCAAGGAGCATCGAAGGTACTCGGATCAGGCCTCGGATACTTGGAACACATATGTCAACTCATAGAAAAAATTGGGCAGCTTCAAGAGCATAATCTTAAACTACAAAAACAAATATTTACTTTACAAAAAGAAGATCGCATGAAACAAATGAAAGAGGTAAGAGTACCATGACAGCCAGATTCCCAAATACTACTGTTTATATGTATGTGCATACTTACATTATACTTGTGCACAGTACTAGTTTTGCTTATGAGCACAAATGAGTATAAGTGACTTTAGTTGGTGGGTAACTCTTCTGTAGCATGGGCCATCCCCTACTCTAGTGATCAGGTTCCACACTGTGCACTTGATTATACATTATGGGGTATATTCAATTGAAGTCGAAAGCTGCCGTATGTCAAAAAAGACGGCAGTTTTCAACTTTTTTAGGTCGGAACGGGTTCCGACCTATTCAATCTAACCCCAAGGAATTCGACTTGTCGAAAAGCACGTGGATCGGTGGAATAGCTGCCGATCCACATGCTTGTATCGAAAACGGGGCCAAAAACCGACAGGTTTTGGCCCCCTTTTCGACCATTTCAATTCGACTTTAAAATAAGTCAAAGTGAGATGGGGAGAGCAGCGCCGGAGACAGGGAGAGCAGTGCCGGAGACAGGGAGAGCAGCTCCGGAGGATGTCACAGCTGCTGCTCACAGCAGCGTCCCTCGGCTCCAGCAAGCGAGACCTCGCTTGCTGGAGCCGGGTGGATTCCGCAGTGAGCGGTGGCTGTGATGCAGGGATGGGGAGAGGCAGAGTGACGGGGTGGGAGATGGGGGAGAGCAGCGCTACAGCAGCGGCTATACTGTATAGCTGCTGCCGTAGCGCTGCTCACCCCCGTCTGCCCGCGGCTCTCCCCCGTCTTTCCTCCCACATCTCAATTCGACTTCTTTAAAAGTCGAATTGAGATGTCATTGAATAGCCCAGGTCGGATCCATTCCGACAAATGAATGTCGGAATGGATCCGACTTCAATTGAATATACCCCTATGTGTATGTTACATTATACTGCACAGGACTATGGTGTATTTTCTACAGTGTACTCCGGTTATTAACCTGGTACATTATTATGCATGCATTAGCAGTATTTACTATATATATATTTATCAAGAGGCCTAGACCATGCACTCTCTAATGGTTAGCCAAGCCTCTAAGCATGGGCCTCTACTGCTGCATCCCCCCGGCGGGCCATTCATGACCCAGTCCGACACTGTCTGTATATAAGAGGAATATTGTGACTGAGAGCCCAGGAGCACTTAGGATACTGGGTAATTAGTAGCCACTCCATTCTCAGTGCCACTGTCTATACCTTATTTGTTGCCTTAGTTCCCAGACATCACATAATGAATAATATGTGACCCATCTTTATGTGTCAACCTAACAATAAAGAAAAAACAGGGAAGGACGTTTATAAACTTCAGTATATAATTAGTTCAGTGCTGCAGAATATTATTGAACATTTAAAAAAAAAAAATATATGATCATAACTAAAAACACGATGTACCTGTATATATGTTTATATCATGTGCAGTGCAGGTAGTTGATATTCATTGGCATATGCAGTGCACATGGGCTCCTGGGTCTAGGGGGGCCAACACCTGACACCCATTCACAATACTTACCTCTCCATTGTCAACACACATTTTATGAGGCGCATGGCGAAAGCTCCATGTTACGGAGATCTGTGCCGTAGATATCACTAGAAACATGGTGCAGGAGATCTGCATGTGCCTGCTAAAGAAAACTCAGGAAAATGGAACCTTTTGATTAGGCCAGCTTACCGCATTGTCTACATATTAATATCCAGGCTTGCTTTATTGGTGTTCCCAATTATAAAGCACTACAGAGTATATTGGCGCTACACATATTATTAATAATAATCATTTAGATCATCAGTTACGCCGTAAGTATCTAAACCTGCTATGAGCTTATATTGTCAGTGTGTACATTCAAATCAATGTATGATGAGTTCATTATACTACAGGCATGAGGTGAAAAGCAGATAACATAGAACTTAGATAACCCAAAACACAAACATACTTCACAATGATGGTCATAAATGCATGTTAAAGTAAAATGGTCAAATAATCAATCACACTGCCTGTCTACCCAAAGAGGGTATGAAGAAAATGGTAAGTTAGAAGACCCAGGAATTCCATTAGAAAGAGCTTAGTTTTGGAATGCCAGCAATGTGAGCATGATATCACTGCACTGACTGGAAGGATTGAGAAGTAACAGCTCTCTTCTTGGTGTAGGAGTACTTTCGACAGCATTGCTCCTGTGGAGCAGCAAATGTTTTGCTCAGTCCGTACCAGGAGGCTAAAAGGCATTTTCCTGTGAGGAGGAACCGGCCGCACAGTATGTTTGTACAAAGTGGAAACCAATCTGACCTTTCCATGATCCCAGAAATTGGCATTAACAATGAAAGGTTTGGCTACAAAGGTTGGTTTCTTATCACAATTTTTCTGATTTAACACATTGTGATAAAATTCAAGAGAACAATATTAACATGTAGGAAATTTTATTTTATTTGCTTTATTGTGCTATCAACAAAAAAAGTTGCTTAAGTTATATCCAGTATTTATCTACCAAGCTGCCACATTACACTACAGTACACCAAGTATATAGGGTTCGGTATGAATTACTGGCGCACGGGATGTCGGCTGTCAATATCGCAGCATCCTGACCGCCAGAACGCCGGCAGCGGGGTGAGCGCTAAGAGTCCTCTTGCAGGCTCGCTGCGCTCGCCACGATGTGGGCTCAGTGGCTCGCTGACCTTGTCACAGGACCTATTCCCACTCTATGGGTGTCGTGACAAAAGTTCTGGCAAAATAAACCTAAGTATGCAAGAACAGACTACAATACAAAGAACACTTGTTGTAGGAAAATGTGATATACAGTAGAGCTATTGTCAGGGCTACAATAATTACTGTGAATGAACCAATATGTCACAATATAAATACAAAGTAGATATTTTAGGTTGCAAAATATGGTTGGCTGCATACGACTAAAAGCACACTTAGGGGTCTGTTATATAAATGAGGAGATCTGAATTTTTGCCCTATTTATATCTATGTCAGTGGTGGGACGGAATACGGCTGTCAAGTTCCCGCCAGCCGCATCCCTCCAGCAAGAATGCCGGTAGTGGGTTGAGCGGTAGGAGTCTCCTTGCAGGCTAGCTGCGCCCACCATGCTGCAGGCTTGGTGGCTCGCTACGCCCACCAGAGGTTCTGTTCTCACTCTGTGGGTGTCGTGGACACCCATGAGTGAGAATAGTCCGTGCACGCCAGGATTCCAGCTGTTGGTATTGTCAGATGTTGGGATTCCGGTGTTGGTGTCCTGACCGCTGGGATACCGACAGCCGGCAAATCGATTGCATCCTGGTGGGACAGGCTAAGCAGAAACAGTCTATGCCGCTGAACACTCTCCAGGCGAGGCAGAGACATCTTTTGCAATAGCCAATAGTCAGTGACTTGAAGATGACAGTCATTTTGTACGTATATTGATGAATGTGAAGTGAAAGGCACAATTTTTACTTGTTATGTACTGAGCTTCTCTATAAATAATTATGAATATTATCACGGATGATAAAAAGACAGGTATACAGTAAAGACACGCAGGTGTAAGAGTCATTCATTCTTGTATTTTGAAATACAAAATATTGCTGAAAGTAGATTGATTGACAGGAAAGCTCCATCGTGTTCTAGAGTCATTAGTGAATAACCACCACTTGTCAGTCACAATATTGTCATCGCCATCATGTTTCTTGCTCCAGGGAATCCTGCACAGACAGAGGGCTGGAGAAGTCCTTCCATATTGGGGCTAAGGAAAACCTTCAGTAAATTAAAATATGAAGACAAAGAAAGTAAGCAAGCGTGGGACAGGAGCTACAGCGATACCTTTGCACAATCCGAACAAGATATGAAAAAGGTTTGTAAAGGTTTCATTATAAAATTTGCCATATATACTAGTTGTGTTGGTGTTGTTATCATGAAATGTTTACCAGCACATATAGATTCTGAGTCATATGTAGTTGCGTCAGTTTCTGCATCTATTGCCAGTCGCATGTCTGCAATTGTATTTACTACAAAGCCCTTCCTTGGTGTACATTCATGCGCCCAAATGTGCAAGAACTGAGTTGCTCATATTCAGCGTCTGTATATGGTAAAATACAATTTTTTGCATCTTGTGACGCACAATCTGGCGCACCATTGAAACTGCCACATGCCCTATAGGCTGAGCCAATGTCACCCATGCATCTGAATCACAACTCCTACTCTGTGTGCTCAGTATATGGACATGGGCAGTGTGACTTAGACGCATACGCAGAAGATAAAAAAAATTGCTCCACTGTGTCCAACTCAAAATCATACTGATAATACTGCGTTTTCCCAACTCATCTTCCTCTCCAATCGTGCTACGTCCACCACCCCTCTCTGCAAGACCTTCACTGGCTTCCCTTCCGAATCCAATTCAAGCTTCTCACACTGACAAAGCCCTCACCCATTCCTCCTCCATTTACATCTCTGACCTTATCTCCCTTTACCCTCCCGCCTGCCCTCTTTGCTCCACAAATGCATGCCGCTTCTCATGCCTACTGATTACCTCCACCCACTCCTAGCTCCAAGATTTTGCACGGCTGCTCTCTACCTCTCCCTATCAGACTCTCCACCTATCTACAAAACTTCAAATTGGCTCTCAAGACCCACTTCTTCATCATACCCAGCCGTCTCTCATCCTAACCCTCTGTTCCACGTTCACTGTCTACCCCAGTGGTTCTCCAACTTGGTCTTCAGGACTCCACATAGTTCAGGTTCTCCAGGTCACCTGTCAGTTGCACTGTGTGTCACCAACTATTACAGTTAAACACATAGCCAGATTAAGGGATGAGGGGGGGGGGGGGCAGGGGACAGGGCATCCTGTACCTCGGGCCCCCCTCTCTCAGGGCCCCCCCCAAGCTGGAGCACACGGACATCACTAGCTCTCCTTCTTGTGAAGCAGCAGAACCAGGCAGGCAGAATGTGAGCGTACTATGGGGGTCATTCTGACCTGATCGCTCGCTGCAGTTCTTTGCAGCGCAGCGATCAGGTCAGAGCTGTCGTTGCCTAGCGATTTGCCTCTGCCTGATTGACAGGCAGAGGCGGTCACTGGGCGGCACGGCGGTATTTGCCCGCCATTTTGTGGGCGTGGTCCGGCCAACGCAGGCGTGGCCGGACCGTGCGAGGGGGTGGGCCACAGCGGCTGCCTGACATCACACGTAGCCGTTGCAACCCAGGCAGCGATGAGTAGCTTCCGGCCAGCACGCAAAAGCCCACTGATGGGCGCCTTCCCCCCCCACATGTCTGTTTTGCTACGATCAAGTCATAATCACCCCCTATATGCAGTGCAGGCAGAGACACAGGCAACAGGCATATCAGGTGCATGAGCTACCCGACCAGAGGAGAGATAGAGGGGGAAAGGGAGGGGGGAGAGAGATAGCTGTAAGTGACCAGGGATCCCAGCTTCTTCTCCTCCCTGCCTGAGTGTCTGGGTCCTGTGTAACCTGTTATCTTGAGAGCATTCACGTCTAGAGAGAGAGACACACACAGTGAGACACACACAGTGTCCTCCTGAGACCTGTCCCAGTGTGTAAGTAGTACAGAGGCTGCTGCTATTCTTGCATGTGACAGGATAAATTAGATATTTTATTTTTTATGTGTATTTTAAGGTTAAGTTGTCTTTGTTCCACTGCAAGAAAACTTTATAAAATACTTGTCTTTCAATTAGGTGGCACTATAAACACTACCCATGCACAATACATACCTCCCAACATGTTCCATTCCAGAAGGTACAAAATGCTATCCACCTGGACTTCCCTCCTGGAATGAGTCACGTTGGGAGGTATGCACAATCTAATATACACTCCCCCTCCCCTTCCTTCCCGGGCCCACCTGTTTTAAGTGACCCGGGCCCCCCCAAAGGCTTAATCCGGCCCAGGTTAAAAATCCACAGGAGACCTGGAAAATATGAACTGTGTGGGGTCTTAAGGACAGAGTTTGAAAACATGTGGTCTACCCCATCTGGAACTGGTGGATTCACATCCATGCTCTAGAGTCTATATAACGGTGTTATGGACATGGAGAATAACATTATAAGGGTCCCATCTCATTCTGTCTCAACCATCCCAGAGTATTAATAACAGGGAAAAGCCTAAAGCTAAAATAATGTACTGTATGTATCATCACTCATCAGCTCAGAAATTGTCAATGAATTATCTGTTCAGGTTTCAGATTTCATAAGTGATTATATATTTTGCATATAACCCATATTTTTGCAATCAGATTTTTGATGTTGGACAACCTGTATGTTTTTAGACATACTGAGATTCCACACAATAACAGGATAAACTATGTAATAACAATTTCACCACAAAATGTCATCTGGAATAGGAATTGTATGTACATAAGACAACACACAGCTGGATAAACAGACTTTGAAGCAACTTTTTCCAAATGGGTTTAATAGATTTCTGGGATTGACATGTGTATGCAGTGTACATTTTGTGTTTGGGCTCAGGACAGCTTAGAGTTTAAGCCTTCAGAATAAAGGTCTGCATTACACTCATATATTAACTAATAATGAATAACTAATAGATGGTACTACAGATCAAATAAGACTGACTACTGAGTCACTTATACAGGTCTTTACTGTTATGTTCAATGAGATTGTCTGAGAATGTATGGAGATTGCAAAGTGCATACTGAAAAGTAGGAATAATTGCTTGTTTTCCTGGTTGGAAATATGAAAGACAGTACCTAGACAGTCACCAGACAATGTTCAATTATTACATTAGGATTGTTCTGTAGGTGTTCAAGTAGGTGATTATCTATGTTTGTGTATCAAATAAATGGTTTTCAACACAGACCAGTGTTTCTCAATTATGACTAGAATGAGTCTCTATTAAAAGGTTGAGGGGGGTAATTAAATTACCGGCAAATAAGCATCAGGTGTAAAAAAACAGTAGTTTTTCCCGATTTTTCCCCACATTTTTTTTTTTTGGCTTATCCAATTAGGTCACCCCCCAAAAAAATCCTTTTCACCCGAAAACACACAGATTCAGTGAAACTTGTCTGTTTTCGATAGAAACAGCGCAGGTCTGTTTTCAGGAGTTTTGCTTTGCCTGGCTGAGGCAGGTGAAACAAAATCCCTGATAAAGCACGTCTTACACTGGATTATCGGGGCTAATTGAATAGCCCCCGGAGAGTGATGTTTACAGTTCCTTGCTAGTAGCCAAAATAGTGAACCTAGTGTTATGGATTGGTGCAAAGCAGAGGCATAACTAGGGTCTTTGGTGCCCAGGGCAAGGTGAAGAATGGCACCGATCTCTCATCCCCCCCCCCTTTCCAATAAAAAAAAAAAGGAAAACATATCCCTGCATGTGCCGGAAGCGCATGTGGTGCAGGAAAAGGGGCGTTGTTTCACTTTTTTGGTTAGTACCTGTGAAAAGAGAGACCAGGGACAGAGCGAGAGAGACCAGGGGCAGAGAGAGAGACAAGGGGCAGAGAGAGAGGGAGAGAGACCTGGGAGGAAGAGAAAGAGAGAAACCTGGGAGGGGGAGAGACAGAGATCTGGAAGAGAGAGAGAGAGAGACCTGGAAAGGGAGGGAGGGAGAAAGGGAGAGGGGGAAACACCTGTGAGGGAGGGAGAGACACCTGGGAGGCAGAAACAGCTGGGAAAGTGAAAGAGAGTGAGGGAGGGAGAGAAACCTCACCCCCCCCCCCACGCACACACACACACACTTTAAGTTGCACTCACCGGCATGTAGTTCTTCTCGATCTCCACTCAGATACAGTCGAACTGATAAACACATCCGGGCTTTGCAAGAACTTGGTGACCAGGCCTACCTGCTTCTCTGGCTCAGTGCTATGTCATCCTACTGCTCATGAGTTCTGCCATCATGATTCACTGCCCAATCCTCTTCTTCCACCTTTTCGTCCTCCTCCTCAGATGACCATGAAGCCCTGCTCTGGCACCGCTCACTATGCTGAGACTGACACTGTAGTCTCTATGCATTGCAGACTCCTGCCATCCTCCCACACAATGACATTAGTTCAGCTACCCCCCGCCTCCTTTGAAAGTCCCTGCTGCTATGGGCCCGATGGCTTCTTTCCATACCCATGGGCATTCACCACTTGGTGATCCAGAGCAATGGGAGGTGGAAGCTATAAGTGGCAAGTGCAGTAACTTAAAACAAATACCCAGCGGGATGACACTGTCGGCATCTGGTAGTACAATGCGCCATCCGGCTGCGCCTACCTCTTCCTTGTCTGCCATGGTGCCCAGGGCATGAGTCCCACTTGGAAGCCCCTTTTTACACCACTGGAGCAAAGTGACAATTTCTTTTGCAGAGAGAGATTATTGAAACAAGATAACAGGTTGGAAAAGGAGCATTTTTAGAGGAGCAATCCTTGATGTGCAGAGAGGCAAACTGAATTTTGCACCAAGGATAAGGATGGGAACAATTAGTCTATTATAGGTGGGAGAGCAGTGAGTCTCTAACACAGTAGCGAGTCTCTAACACAATGGATGGGAGGAATAAGACTGTATTACAAGATAGGAATAGTCCTTTACATGCATGAAAATGGTAAATCTGTTACAGGAATGACAGCAGCAAATCTATAGGACAAGGATGGTAATAGTGAGTCTCTATTCCATGGATGTAAGTCACAAGCCATTATTACAAGATTGTATGAGTGGATCAATTAAAAGAACGTAGTGTGTCTCCATCCCTAGGGCTGAGAGCAGTGTGTTTTATTTTAGGGGCTGAGAATAGTGAGTTTCTATAAACAGGGCTGACAGCAGTGAGTCTCCATCACCAGGACTTACACAAAAGTGAGTCTCCATTACCACGGCCGAGGCTGTGGATCACCATTACCAGGGCTGGGCTGTGAGTCTCCAACACTAGTGCTGGGAGCAGTGAGTTTCCATCACAAGGACTGAGAGCAGGGAGTCTACATCACAAGGACTGAGAGCAGGGAGTCTACATCACAAGGACTGAGAGCAGGGAGTCTACATCACAAGGACTGAGAGCTGTAATTCTTTATCACAACAGTTGATAGCACCGTCTCCATCACAAGGACTGAAAGCAGAGCCTCACAAAGACTGAGGGCATAGCCTCCATCACAAGGACTGAGAGCATAGTCTCCATCACAAGGACTGAGAGCATAGTCTCCATCACAAGGACTGAGAGCATAGTCTCCATCACGAGGACTGAGAGCATAGTCTCCATCACGAGGACTGAGAGCAGTGTCTCCATCACAAAATCTGAGTTCACTGAGTTCCATAAAAGTGCTGAGAGATATGAGTCTCCATTACAAAGTTTGAAGAGAACTGTGAGTTTCCATCACAATGGTTGAGAATAGTGAGTCTCCATCAGAAGATCTGACAGCGTATAGTTTCCATCAACATAGCTGAAAACAGTTAGTCTCCATCCCAACGGATTCGGCTAAGAGCATTGAGATTCCATTACAAGAGTTGAGAGCACTTTGTTTCCGTGTACAGGGCTAAGAGCAATGAGTCTCATTCACAAGGGCTGAGAGCACCAAATCTCCATCACCAGCGTGAAGTACAGTATCTCACACAGTGGAAGAGAACAGTGAGTCTATAGGACAAGAATGGACAGGCTATTAAAGAGATGACAGCAGTGAGTTACTACTATAGGGATGAGAAGAAATAGGATCTACTATACAAGATCTGTTATATGAGACAAAGCACACAAGGGAAGAAGACCCTGCTCCAGAGAGCTTCTGGTGAGAGGCATTGGCTTATCTATAATGGGTACAGTGTGTGCAGTGTATACAGGCCCCTGGGTCCAATAGGACCCACACTGCACACATTGCACCCATGTTTAATTACTTACCTTTCCTGTGTTCCATGTTGGCACTGCAGTTGCAGCAAAGATCACCAGCAAAATGGCTACCGCGCATGCGAAGTAGCAATTAGTTGCCAGAACAAGGGTGCCATGTTTCCATAGACCTGCGTATGTGAGTAGAGAGGAGGAGGACGGCCCAGAGTCTGCACACGGGCCCCTCCTCTGTTAAACGTCCATGGTGAGAGGGAATCCCCAAGAGTGGCGAAATAAGCCCATCTAGGTTACTCAAGGACAAGTAACCACCCTCTGTTGGTCACAGATACTACTGGCCTCACAGCAATCTCTCATTTACACACAGAAACAATAAAGGTATACTAGCACCAGCATAAAAATCAGGCGTAACACTATTTATCCTCTAAGAAGTGTGGTGACGATAACTCATAAGTACAGGGACTGTCAACCAGGCTTTCTAGAAAATACAGATATTTATTCTTTTCCTTTTGCGATTTTTGACATTCTTCCATTATTGTCACAACTTGCATAAACCTTGCAGTATTTGCTTTTCAACTCAACATGAGATCTTTGGCTGGAACAGCCTGTTAGCAATGGACAAATGCTGTAGTGAGTAATTTAAATAAATATTGAATATTGCTCAATGATAAAAAAAAAAATGTTATTACTTTCAGTACACAATACATTTCTGAAAATGTTTCAAAATGATTAACAGCTATGATCCTAAAAGGTTTTATCAAAAGAATAACACTTGGTAAGATTTTCTTTTAGTGTAATATGAGTTCTGATCTTATTGTAGTATCCATTGCTATATACCTGGTGACTATGGTATTATCCGTTCACCAATAATTGCAGCATTCTGTATAACTGTATTATGTGTTCTATTGGCTCACAGTGATTGTAGATCTTGGATGTCACTGGACTTACATTATGAACTAACTTCTATTTGTTATCTTCAGTTTGATCTCCACCCATGGGGACGAGTCAGGGATCTTCTTAAGAAGACAAAAAATAGGAATCAGAATAAACTGGGATTATCCTCAGCATCACTAAAGAGATCCTGCCCCCAGCTGTACAGGTATGATGGAATACTGGTTTTCAATATATTCTGACAATATGAATGTTTTTCTTGTATATCATTTTCCTTATGTAATTCCTGTTACAGTGAAAACTTTATTTTCAGTTAGGATTATGTCCAGCACGTTCAAAGCTAATGGTACTTTCATTTAAAACCTTGCGGCATTAATAAAAGTTATCAATCTCCTGTAAAACTGATATAAAAGCATAAGGGCTGATTCACTGGAGCTATTTTTTTTTGCTCTTCTCTGTTTTCTAAAAAAAATCTGCATATGGACAGAAGCCCTACTGTGCATTTGTAGATCAGGAATAGCGATGACGGACACGCATGGCTGCAGCCGTCAGGTGAGTGACAATCTGTGGCCGTATGGGGGGCGTGGAGGTGCACCACTCTAGAAAGCAGGGCAATGTCAGCCCCGTTTTCTGTGCATGCCGTAGCCAGTGACTCCATCCTTGGACATAGGTTCACTGGCCCTGGCTGCATGAATTAATCAGATACCCTGATTAACCTGGGGGTTACTCAGATGTCCAGTAGTTGCGCCGATCATCCGATGCTGCGTCTTCGGATTCAGCAGCGGATCAGAGAAGCTGCAGGAGACGCCTATTTACACAAGATGCCCAGCCTGTCCAACTGACTGGGGATTTTTTACAGGCATTAAAGGTATCAGAGGATCCACCTGTATGCATTGAGATCTGACTAACAAAGACTAAATTAGCCCTTTGGGCTATATTTATTATTACATGTGGACAGCTCATGAAAATAAGGATTCCTTATCGCTGCAGTTCATGGCGATAAGCAATTCTAATTTAACTAAATTTGCTATTACAGATTCGCCGGGACAAGAACTTCAATAGGAGCCTATCTCGGCGATCAGTAGAAGTAAAGTGATTGCATCCACAATCACTTAGCTTTCTATTTTGGCCAGCTGCTGCACTACTGCGCATGTGCAACATTGGTCAGTGCATGTGCAAGCAGGGAGGGAGCATTTGGATTTCTCTATCAATAAAAGCTTCACATATAACCCATAGGCCAGTGTTTCCCAACCTCGGTCCTCAAGGCACACTAACAGTCCTGGTTTTAGTGATATCCAGGCTTTAGCACAGGTGACTTAATTAGTACCTCAGTTATTTTGATTTAACCATCTGTGCTAAAGCCTGGATATCACTAAAACCTGCACTATTGGAGTGCCTTGAGGACCGTGGTTGGGAATGCCTGCCATAGGCTATAGCAGGCTAAGTTAATTGAATTTGCACTGCTACTTTTCACTTGTATGATGCCTTGGGGTGGTTGGGCTGTGCTGGCCCGTTCGTTGAACCTGAACCTTAGGAATGTTAGGGAACCATCTGTTGAGGTCACCTGTTCATGTAGGTGGGACCATATTTTTGGGGCAAAAATAATGTCAAGAACCTCAATTTTAATCTATGTTAAATAGCAGAGTTTATTATAATTGTTTTGATTGCCAGTGTTCTTGATGTTTTGAGTGTGCACCTAGAGCTTTCATTTTCTTAGTGTGTAACTCCATTGAATGATGGTGTTAGCTTTGCATTCCGGAGCATAGTAAATCTGACAGCCTAGCAGCCCCCATAGAAACCTATGGGACAGCTTTTGGTGTCCGAAATGGAGGGTCTGCTATGGGTTTATTTTATACCAATTTTGCTTCTTACAAAGTTTGGGAGGTACACTAGGTGAGAGGAAGTGCCTCGTTAGAGTTATTTTCTCTGTTGCCGAAAGGTAGATTATATCACAGATGGTCTGGCAGAGAAAGTAGGTTAACTGTGTAGGCACAAAGTAAATTTTTATTAACAATTATATTTAACTATGGATTGACCTCAAAATTGGTACCATGCACTGACAGCAAACATAGTAATGTAATTCATGGTTTTAGTAGGGTGTGATATCCTGTACTCAACATAATTTAACCGCTGTAAATAGGGAGAATAGTACAAGTGGCATTTTTGTTCATGCTCTTTAAGGAAATAGCCTATTTTTAACAATAAACAACTCCATACTGTCACATTTACAGCTGGAATAAATATTTCAGTTTCCTTCTATTGTTTTGAGCTAAAGAAAGTCCAGACTGATGCATATTCTATGCATTTCCTAACCGTTATGTATAAACTAAACATGCCTTTTTTTAAATGTAAAATGCTTTTTTGACCTCACTTCTTTAATCGCACATACAAATTTTAATAGAAAGAAAAATTACAGCTCGATTAATAAAGTTTTATTGTTTTATCTTCAGGTTCTGAAATTGTTTCCTATTTTGCAAACTCACTTAATCATTTTATGCATTACTTGTTGTAGAGCTGTTACCTGACTAGTGACAGTCATTTCTAGACATTTTAGTCCATTACAGTATATAAAGTCTATTAAAAATAGTGATTATTCTCTCTCCCCAGCTGCAGTGGCTAACAACACTGTTGCTAGACAGTCATAAGAAGGTGATCAATAGAGTACTTTTTTGGGCTGGGATTGAAATAGTAAAATAGAAAAATATTAAATATGTCAATATACACAAACTACTTCTATAGTGTTCCCACGTAGCACAGTTAATTACTCACATCAGTGGTGGAACCATCATTGGTACAAAGGGTGCAGAGCAGATAGCTTTATCTGACCGAAGCATGCATAGTGGTCATTAGCTCCAAACTGAGAGCAGAAAAAGGGGCATGGAAGACTAAATCTGCATCGCCCACTTCAGGCTTTCCAACAATTAAATCATTCCTCCTCTGATGTTCCTATCTGAGAGCTCTGTTCCATTTTGTATATATCCTGACTGCCAGCTTGCCATTCAAAAGGTAGTTTTAGGGGAGGAAAAAAGAATGAGAGAAGGTTCAACGCATTGGAAAGTGCTGGTCACACACACAACTGTTTGTCCACATTCCCAAAATTGAAAAAGTGGGAGGTACATTTAAATAACATAAAACCTTTGAAGTCCTTTACCAAAATTGTTTTCTTATTAAACAGTTAACAATGATATAAATAACTCATAATCACCTCTATGTATATAGATATGTAAATCAAAGATGTTTACAGTTACGATCCATAAATCTTCATTGTAATAAACACAGTTGAAATACACCCTATACATAAATAATTTTCAATATGGCTGATAGAATATTATACTTCAGATATACTTGTTGTTTTTTTCTTATCTATTTTGCTCTTTCTTTTTAAGCATGTCAAATTAACCTTGTGATGAATCTCACTACAGTCATTGTGGTCCCTATAATGTTCTTTCTTTCCAGTGTCCTTACCACTTCTATTAAATATTTTAGTTCTGGTCTTTTTTTTTTTTTTTTTTACAAATCTTACTATTTTTTTGGGGTGGGGGAAATAATTGGAATATGTGTAGAGGAAATAAGGATACAATTGAGTGGTATGGCGCACAAGTGTATAAGACTGTTCATGAGAATGTCTCTTACAATTCATGCAATTATCAAAAAATGAAGAACATAAGCCCACAAAAAATAATGTCAGGTCTATGCATACAGTAATTATTATTATTACAATTATTAATTATTATTATTATTATTATTATAATAATAATAATAATAATAATAATAATAATAATAATACTTTCTATAACTTTTTGGGAAGCACAAAGTAGAAAAATGAAAATTTGTCAATTGATCTTAATCTAAGATGCTCAAATATGATTCAAAGTGGTTCTCAAAACAGTTTGCTGTAGTGGCTCTAAACTTTTTGCAATAAATTCTTTGGGTAAATAAAAAATATAAGACAATGAACAAAGGTAGTCAGATATTGCGCCAAACTTGTTCCAACGTATTTTGTTTTATTCCATATAAGCTTTTACTGGAGATATTTTGGTTATACCACTCCAAAGAAAATCAGATACATCATAGACGTTTGAAAAATGTTGGCGCAAGATCTGACTACCTTTGTTCATTATCATATATTATTTGTATCAAGTTTTGGTGACTTGTGTTGGTGGCCTTTGCTGCCTTTCTGGATTCGCCCAATTTGTTTTGGTTATAGTTTTTCTGTGTCTGAAACTAAAAATATATGGGTAATTCAAAAACATTCAAACCTGTTGTATAGTCGTTATAATGGTTTTCCATGCAAATGTTTGCTGTTCAGTTATTTAAAAACAATATATAAAATGTAGCCATTTAAAAAAGTAACATTGTGTAATTTAACACTTCTTTTTCTGGCTGTAAGTTCAAATTTTTAATTATGAATTTAGAAGCCAGAAATTATAAAGAACCACGAATCACGATTTTTACTATGAATAAGTACGAGGCTGTCAAATGACCAAAATCAAATGAGCTTCAAACCAGTTTGAATAATATCTTCTATTATAATTCTTACCCTTCCCTGTTTTTTTACGGGACTATTTATTGGATGCAATGCTAAAATAGCTGCAGTCTTCTAACATATTAATCACTGCCTCAATATGCTGTTATTTCTACAGGCCCGACATTGTACACGGTGACCTTAAAAAAAGAGACAGAAATTCAATGATTGTTCTTGGACAGAATGTAAACAGGGAAAGTGCTTGGTCCAGTCTGCACGTCCTAAACAGGTATATACGTCTTAGCTTTAATGTACTGGCTTCTGCTTATAAGACATGAATGGTGATATCTGATGCGGTGCACACTCTATGGCCACTAGTGACTCTATCAGAAGCAGTATTGGGCAGTTGTTCCCTAGAGCAGGCCAAGAAAATCCAATCAATTAGTATTGAAGAATACAGTCAAAGAATACTGGTGAGGGCCTTTGTGTCCATTCATATTCTGACCACTGTAATAGGCAACTTGTAGCTGGAATCCATTCTGTGTGTGGCCTGTTGCTCAGCACTCGGGCCAGCATAAAAAAGTTCCATCCCTTTGTATATTAGTTCTATGGACAGAGCCATCTTTCCACTACTTCTTTCCTTAGCGCTAGTCCTGTTATCAGTTCTCTGCTCCCTTGGCTCGGGATCAGTACATAAAACCGGTGGGTGGGATCCCGGCCGTCAGTCTCCTACTCTCCTTCAGTGAGACACTGTGTACTCTACCATATGTAGGATACAGGATCATTGAGCAGTGAACTGACCCCCCATGATTTACCATTGCACTCGTCTTCAAATCCCGTATTATTTGTCCTACCCACTCTATTGCATCATAGTAATGTTTGTACGTATGCTATGTACTTACGCTGTAGTTAGCTATTGTGTATTGTGCTGTTACTGTTATTTTGCAGTTATGTACACCTTATAAATAAAAGTTAATAATCTTTGCTGATCCTTTTCTAGCCTCATAGCCCTCTCCCACCCATGTTGCCTGTCTTCTCTCTGCAGACTGCCTGGGTGAGGGCATTCTCATCAGCACTGAGAGATGGCATCTGTGTAAACCATCAGAACTGTTACTAGACTTACTTCTCCCATAATTATGCAGAAACAGCTGATTCCACTTGAATATTCCGCATTTACTGTAGGTAGCAGAGATATTTATATGTTGCAGATATTTCCTGTGTTAAACCCACGTACTCCTAAATAACACTGTGCCCATAGTCCTGTATGAGAACTCCAATTCGACAAGCTTACAAATGCCCAGATTTATCAAGACTTGGAGAGTGATAAATTGCACAGTGATTAAGTACCAACCAATCCGCTCTAACTGCCATGTTAAGGCTGTGCTGGAATAATGACAGTTAGGAGCTGATTGGCTGGGACTTTACCACTGTGCAACTTATCACTCTCCAAGGCTTGATAAATCTGGGCCAGGCTGAGTTTATTTGGAGGCTGTCACTTCCATATGGCTATCAGAGTGCAAATATGGAACTCTTCAGTCCCCTCCGACTCTTTTTGTGCATGATCAGGGACAGCAGCAGGGACAAATCTTTTGCAGCTGCAATAAGCAGCAAACTAAGAGGTTTTAACATCAGCCGGGACAGCTGCTTATCAGAACAACTGTCCTGACATGAGAAGAATGGTAAACAGCTCGATACTTCACCTCTTATTTCTGCAAATAGAAAAATGAGTACCATTAACAGGATTAAACATTTATGAAATTTAAATGAAACCCTTTTTTGTTTTATTAATGACAGTGTGCAATATAATATTATCTATAAATCACAACATCTGTGGGAATTACACGCTGCTTACTAATCCAATATGTGAAACGTTATAATTTACGGTCTGGTGTATGTTTTTTTCAGGAAAGAAGAAGATATGTGAAGACACGTGATAAATGGCAGAACAAAGAAAGGGAATATAACAGACACAGACAGAATGTATAAGCATGTTTGACTGTAATGGGTAGGGAATGATTTGTGAAGAATGTCTAATGAGTTTCAATAAGAAATGTTATTATACTGTATATCAGAATACAGTATATTGTCATCTTGGAAGGTGATTATGTGAGACTTACATCTAAACTTTGCATTTATTCTGCAAACGATTTGTGTGCTCCTACGGAAGTCTTACTATTTATTACCTATAACCCTTATTCTGGGACACATAATGGCAGACAACATGATTGTAATTTAGCTTAAATGCATAAAATACACGTATACGGAACAATTCCTCTCCAACACATAAGTAGTACATTTTCTTGGAGCACAGGAGGCACTTTAAGTATAAAGAACTTTCTAGATAAATATTTTTCCGTCTGTGCCTAAGAATAGACTTATTAACCTGAAGTAACATTTCTATATTAATTTAAGTATAAGATGACCAGTTATAACATCACTACCTTTTGGCCAATTTAACAGCGCTCAGTAAAATAAAATACAAAAAGAGAAAACATGTATTTTAAGTGTAGCACTTAGCAGGAACATGATTATGCCATCACATTTTAAGATAATAGAAACTAAAATAAGATATATGTTTCCAGACAGATAAATTGTACAGCGACACTTTCATTGGTCTATTAAACAAAGTACTGTTCGGAATAGTATATTATGGAGACAATACCATCTCTTTTCATGCATATTCCACCATTTTTTATCATATAAAAAGTAATCTCCATATATTTAAACTATATATTGCTGAGATATGAAGAAGTAAACAGTCATATTTCAGGCTTACGTGCATTTCATCTGGCTCCTTCTCATCTCTCTCTGTATCTTCCCTACATTAATGTTATTTTCTTGCAATTGTACATGTAGTTTCTCAGTCAGTTTCCTTGCCCAGCTGAGTATATTATGGATCGCAGGGTATAGGTATACACAGTGCTTTTGTTCTATACAAAAAGGAGCTGGTACTAACCAACTGTAAAGTTACAAGTTGTTACAGGATGGATAAGTGTGCAGATACTTATTTCATTCATTTCTGAAATTATTTTACCAATTGTTTCCTGTTTCTGGAATTTGTTATAAGAAATAAAAATTAGACCACAAAAAAAGGACTGTAATGCATACCCCTGAGTACCACCCCCCCCCCCCCCAAAAAAAAAGCACTGGGTATACAAAGTGACATGACCAGCATCCTAAGGATCTAACAATGGGATTAAAACCAAAGTTCCCAACAACCCTTCCATTGTCATAGCACTTCAATTGCAAAGTTAATGGGATCAGCTGAACTAGATACCCTGGTGGTACACCAGCCCCTATATGGTTCTCCTAGTGCATATCATGGGTACCCTTTTTATGGGAGATGCCTCAGGAAACAAGAAGTGCATATACTTTCCCGGAGAATCAGAAAGCATGCACTGAGTACGGGTGTAAATCTCACACATGTTATAGCCCTGTCACCTTTCAGCCACACTTTTATTAAATGGCATGTTTCAGTTTTTATGGCTTACATGTCTTTAAAAATCTGTCTACATTGTCCAAAGTGCACCAAGAAATGTGATTCTCTGGTAAAGTGCAACTGCAACTAGAAGGGGCAAAACGTGTCCCATGAAAAGTATAGGAGCCCTGAGCATGGTGGTACACAACCCAGTTATTTTGTGGAGTGTGTAGATATCTGCAATGCAAGGAAAGACCCTACAATGACATCCACTGCAACCAACACTTTAAATTATTCCAGACATTTCACTCTACAGAATAAACCCTTGTTCCTGCACTGCTCCACAAAACTAAGTGCACTGGTGTATCTACTCCATACCACTCTCCCTCTGCCACATTACACTTCTGCTCCGCTGCATATGCCATCTGGTTGCGTAAACCCAGACTATTTGGAGTAAATCTAGATGCACTTACACATTCTGAGGCTGATGCCACCACCCAAAAAGGATGTTGCCCTGCAGCCTAAGCCATTATGCACTTTGTACATGAGACCATTATTTTTTTCACTTGTAAATGAACACAAATTAACTTGGTGGCATACTTTCCCAGGTACTCCAATAGGCAAACAGCAAACTAAGGGTCTACTACAGACCTGATCGCTCCTCTGCTGAGGTCTGCGATCAGATACCCGCTGCCCATAGAGAGTGACAACTCGCCCTGTGCAAGTGTACGAATGCATGCGTACGCCATGCCAAAACTTTGCCAGAGAGTGGACATCTGCAAATCCATTCACCTCTCACTCACCATCAAATGCACTCTGTGCAGTCTGTGCGTAGCCCAGGACTTACTCTTACAGTGCGATAGAATCAGGCTGATCAGGGCCGGAGCTGACGTCACACACCCTCCCTGATAACGCTTGGGAACGCCTGCGTTTTTCCTGACACTCCCAGAAAACGGACAGTTACCACCCCCAAACACCAGTTTCCTGTCAATCAGCCTGCGTTCCCCTAGCGATCAAAAAAGAGGCAGGATTTTTCCGCAGTTTGGCCTCGCGCCTGCTCATTACGATCTGTACGCATACGCAGTGATTCGATAATCGGCCACTGTGCAATTTCGCACAGCAGCGATCAGGTCTGAATTAGGCCCAAAGCCTGGGCCATTTTGCAGCGGGATTTAAAGCAGTATTTTTGAAAAAGGCAATACATGCGGTGCAATGCCTCTAAAAAACATGCCTTCAATCTTGCAGCAAAAACCAAAAAGTGTAATTTAGTAAATTAACTACTAGATGTTTTGTATCTGCTTTTGCCAGGCGGTTTTAGGTTTCAGCAGCAACACTGCAGTTTGGATCTGAAAACTGCATCCAATGTGTGGTAGCTTGGAAACCATATAATAAACCACACGCTCATATGTTTGTCCTTTGTTTTCTCATTTCCTATATCTGTAATGATGACTGTAGCTTACAGAGAAGGCAGCATAAAGTCTGAGCAGGATCGATGTGTTACATATGGAAGGGGAAGTAGGGGTGCTCTTAAAATATCTTAGGGTGACTTTGAGTAATGTTATTTACATGTATTTTGTGTTTGACTTGTAAATTGTAAATGATATAGTCACATTCATTTATTTTCTGTAAATCTTACCAGTCATTTCTGTGGCTGAGAAGATGGTTTACCCCGATTATTCTGTGAATAGTCCTTCTGTTTGGTTGATAAAGTGTTGAAATACCATTGTTATTGTTACATACTCCTATTCCATTTCATATAATTTTTATAAAATTATTTTACTCTGTTTATACAAGCATTATCCGACTATACTTGCATATTATATTTATAACTGTATCAACTTATATTTTTACAAGACGTAAAAATGTAAAATCTTAAATAAACTTCTATATATAAAAAGTATAGTGTGTTGCTGATGTGTAATTTGGAGCAAATATATAGGGGGAGAGGTATCAAAGTTTGGAGAGAGATAAAGTAGAGTGAGATAATGTACTAACTAATCAGCTTCTATCATTTTACAGGATGTGTTTGAAAACTGACAGAAGAGGATTGGTTGTCCATGGTGGTGGCATAGGGGGTTATTCAGAGACGGACGCAGATCGTTGCATCTGCAGCAAGATCTGCGTCCATCTCCTCACATGCTGGAGGCCGCCCACCTCAGTTCATGGCCGCCCAGCATGTGTGACGCCGCCTCAGGAAATTGCGGACGCATCGATTTAAGGCCGACCCCTACCTGTGCAGCCTGGCTGCGCTGGCAGGCGGACCGCCGTCATTTTTTGTAGCGGAGCTGCTGCGTGTGATGTCACACAGCCATCCCGAAAATGCTCACGACACCTCTTCTTCCCGCTTTGGCCCCCCCACAACACCGAAATGCTGGCCAGCGAACACCCACCGCTGTCAATCACCATGCAGCTGCATCCATCCAGGATGCAACCGTAAGGAGAACGGTCGCACACGCACTGGGTCTGGTGCGCGTGTGGAGACCAGATGGATGCGGCAACATCCATCTCTGAATCGCCCCCATAGTTACCTACTTTCACAGAATGTCTGAGGCACTCCAGAATTTTCAGAAGCTCTCCTAAACTCCTGAGAGAGTAGGCTAGAATCCCAGATCTTCTCCAAAGACATGAGTGGTTTGGAAACTCGATAATGAGCTTTGCAGTTAATCACGTCATCACGCCCTTGCTCCTCAATGCCTGTAACCGCAACGTTGTGCTATGGGAAAGAAGCAACAATAACAAAAGTCATAGCAACATGTCCAGAGCCGGATTAAGGGAGGTGCAACAGGGGCGGTCCCCCCACCTCCCACCCACACACACTCTGAACACACTGCCGGCTTTACCACTGCTCCGTCTCTGCTTGTTTTTTATATCATCTATGTAGAAAGTCACCAATCATGATTTATAGGATTCTTTTGTATCAGTATACTTCATTGAGATGTTCTTTACAAATTGTATTGCTCTATGTTCCATACAACCAAGGGGAGTCTTGCAGCAAAATTGTACAGGAAATCATAATTGCCTAAATGCCTCAGCATTCTGTAAAACTCTAACATAAAGTGTTGAATATATTAGCTAGAGCGTGAAACATTGTTAAGGAACCATGGGAATTAATAGCATGTCTTAAGGCATTACTTCTTGCATGAACTAACTTAATGTGTATAGTACGTGCCAATGCCTTGCTCCCTCTAGGAAAATCACAAGGTAATAAGGGATTGACTCTAATGCCAAGTGTCTGCATTGTCTGGACAATCATTCACAAGGGCGCATCATCACAATACAGTAAGGTCATTAGCTCACAGTGTGACTGTTTTAGTGTACTTGTTCTCTGTAAAGCAATGCATGACTAGTACTCAGCAGCACAATGTAATACTCAGCACAACCTAATACTCGGCGCAACCAAATACTCAGCACAGCATAATACTCAGCACAACCAAATACTCAGCACTACCAAATACTCAGCACAACCAAACACTCAGCACAACCTAACACTCAGCACACTCTATTAGCTTAATCTAATACTCAGCTCAATCTAATATTCAGCTCAATCTAAGACTCAGCTCAAACCAAGACTCAGCTTAAACCAAGACTCAGCTGAACATAAAACTCGGCACAACCTATTACTCCGCACAACCAGGGCTGGGCTGGCCCACAGGTGTACAGGGGGAACCCCCCAGTGGGTCCTACTACCTGGGGGCCCTCCTCCTCAGGGAATCAGGTTCCAGACTGTGCACTTTAATTATACATATGTTACCTTATGCTGCAGAAGACTAAGGTGTGCATTGTTGTTATTAATCTGGTATATTATTATGCATGCACTAGCAGTATTTTCTATATATATTTATCAAGGGGCCCAGACCATGCTCTCTATAATGGTTAGCCAAACCTCTGTGGTGGCTGGCCACCCCACTAAACATTAGTGATGTGCACCGGAAATTTTTCGGGTTTTGTGTTTTGGTTTTGGATTCGGGTCCGCGGCCGTGTTTTGGATTCGGACGCGTTTTGGCAAAACCTCCCTGAAATTTTTTTGTCGGATTCGGGTGTGTTTTGGATTCGGGTGTTTTTTTACAAAAAAAACTAAAAAACAGCTTAAATCATAGAATTTGGGGGTCATTTTGATCCCATAGTATTATTAACCTCAAGAACCATAATTTCCACTCATTTTCAGTCTATTCTGTACACCTCACACCTCACAATATTATTTTTAGTCCTAAAATTTGCACCGAGGTCGCTGGATGGCTAAGCTAAGCGACACAAGTGGCCGACACAAACACCTGGCCCATCTAGGAGTAGCACTGCAGTGTCAGGCAGGATGGCACTTCAAAAAAATTGTCCCCAAACAGCACATGATGCAAAGAAAAAAAGAGGCGCACCAAGGTCGCTGTGTGACTAAGCTAAGCGACACAAGTGGCCGACACAAACACCTGGCCCATCTAGGAGTGGCACTGCAGTGTCAGGCAGGATGGCACTTCAAAAAAATTGTCCCCAAACAGCACATGATGCAAAGAAAAAAAGAGGCGCACCAAGGTCGCTGTGTGACTAAGCTAAGCGACACAAGTGGCCGACACAAACACCTGGCCCATCTCGGAGTGGCACTGCAGTGTCAGGCAGGATGGCCGATTTAAAAAATAGTCCCCAAACAGCACATGATGCAAAGAAAAAGAGGCGCACCAAGGTGGCTGTTTGACTAAGCTAAGCGACACAAGTGGCCGACACAAACACCTGGCCCATCTAGGAGTGGCACTGCAGTGTCAATCAAGACAGGATGGCACTTCCAAACAATTGTCCCCAAACAGCACATGATGCAAAGAAAAAAAGAGGCGCACCAAAGTGGCTGTGTGACTAAGCTAAGCGACACAAGTGGCCGACACAAACACCTGGCCCATCTAGGAGTGGCACTGCAGTGTCAATCAAGACAGGATGGCACTTCCAAACAATTGTCCCCAAACAGCACATGATGCAAAGAAAAAAAGAGGCGCACCAAAGTGGCTGTGTGACTAAGCTAAGCGACACAAGTGGCCGACACAAACACCTGGCCCATCTAGGAGTGGCACTGCAGTGTCAATCAAGACAGGATGGCACTTCAAAAAAATTGTCCCCAACAGCACATGATGCAAAGAAAAAAAGAGGCGCACCAAGGTCGCTGTGTGACTAAGCTAAGCGACACAAGTGGCCAACACAATTGGACTCTCCTTGGGGATTTGTGATTTAGAAGAACGCACAGTTCTTTGCTGTGCTTTTGCCAGCTTAAGTCTTTTCATTTTTCTAGCGAGAGGATGAGTGCTTCCATCCTCATGTGAATCTGAACCACTAGCCATGAACATAGGCCAGGGCCTCAGCCGTTCCTTGCCACTCCGTGTCGTAAATGGCATATTGGCAAGTTTACGCTTCTCATCAGATGCTTTCAATTTTGATTTTTGGGTCATTTTACTGAACTTTTGTTTTTTGGATTTTACATGCTCTCTACTATGACATTGGGCATCGGCCTTGGCAGATGACATTGATGGCATTTCATCATCTCGGCCATGACTAGTGGCAGCAGCTTCAGCACGAGGTGGAAGTGGATCTTGATCTTTCCCTATTTTAACCTCCACATTTTTGTTCTCCATTTTTTAATGTGTGGATTTATATGCCAGTATCAATAGCAATGGCCTACTACTATATATACTGCGCACAACTGAAATGCACCACAGGTATGGATGGATAGTATACTTGACGACACAGAGGTAGGTAGAGCAGTGGCCTTCCGTACCGTACTGCTATATATACTGGTGGTCACTGTCAGCAAAACTCTGCACAGTACTCCTCCTATATAATGCAGCACACTGAGCACAGATATGGAGTGTTTTTCAGGCAGACAACGTATACTGGTGGTCACTGGTCAGCAAAACTCTGCACTGTACTCCTCCTATATAATACAGCTGCTCCCCAGTCCCCACAATTAAGCAGTGTGAGCACAGATATATGCAGCACACTGAGCACAGATATGGAGTGTTTTTCAGGCAGATAACGTATACTGGTGGTCACTGGTCAGCAAAACTCTGCACTGTACTCCTCCTATATAATACAGCTGCTCCCCAGTCCCCACAATTAAGCAGTGTGAGCACAGATATATGCAGCACACTGAGCACAGATATGGAGTGTTTTTCAGGCAGACAACGTATACTGGTGGTCACTGATCAGCAAAACTCTGCACTGTACTCCTCCTATATAATACAGCTGCTCCCCAGTCCCCACAATTAAGCAGTGTGAGCACAGATATATGCAGCACACTGAGCACAGATATGGAGTGTTTTTCAGGCAGACAACGTATACTGGTGGTCACTGGTCAGCAAAACTCTGCACTGTACTCCTCCTATATAATACAGCTGCTCCCCAGTCACCACAATTAAGCAGTGTGAGCACAGATATATGCAGCACACTGAGCACAGATATGGAGTGTTTTTCAGGCAGACAACGTATACTGGTGGTCACTGGTCAGCAAAACTCTGCACTGTACTCCTCCTATATAATACAGCTGCTCCCCAGTCCCCACAATTGTGCAATAAGCAGCACAAATATTATTAATAAACGGAGAGGACGCCAGCCACGTCCTCTCCCTAACATTTCTAATGCACGAGTGAAAATGGCGGCGACGCGCGGCTGCTTATATAGAATCCGAATCTCGCGAGAATCCGACAGCGGGATGATGACGTTCGGGCGCGCTCGGATTAACCGAGCCATACGGGAAAATCCGAGTATGCCTCGGACCCATGTAAAATGGGTGAAGTTCGGGGGGGTTCGGTTTCCGAGGAACCGAACCTGCTCATCAGTACTAAACATACATCTTCCCGGTGGGCCCTTCATGCCTCAGTCCGACACTGCGCACAGCTATTCAGTACAACTTTATACTACGCACAATCTACAGTAATACTCAGCACAACCTAATACTCAGCTCAATCTAATACTTGGCTCAATCTAATACTCCGCTCAATCTAATACTCAGCTGTCAGCTCAAACTAAGACTCATCTCAACCTAAGACTCAGCTCAACATAAAACTCTGCACAACCTTATATTCAGTACAACGTAATACTCCGCACAACCTACAGTAATACTCAGCACAACCTAATACAAAGCACAACCTAATACTCAGCACCACCTAATACTGAGCACAACTTAATACTCAGCATAACCAAATACTCAGCACAATATAATACACAACATCAACTAATACCCAGCACAACGTAATAGCACAGTATAATTCTCACTACATCGGAATTCTCAGCACAACATAATACTCAGCACAACGTAATACTATGCACAACATAATACTCAGCACAATCAAATACTCAGCTCAACGTAATACTCAGCACAACATAATACTCAGCACAACGTAATACTTAGAATAACGTAATACTCAGTGCAATCTAATATTCAGCACAACATAATACTCAGCTAAAGTAATACTCAGCACAACCAAATACTCAGCAAAACCAAATACTCAGCACAACATAATGGGAGCTATTCAGAGTTGTTAGCAAATCAAAATGTTAGCATATGGGCAAAACCAAGATGCACTGCAGATGGGGCAGATGTTTCATGTGCAGAGAGAGTCAGATTTGGGTGGGGTGTGTTCAAACTGAAATCTAAATTGCAGTGTAGAAATTAATCAGCCAGTATTTACCCTGCACAGAAACAATATAACCCACTCAAATCTAACTCGCTCTGCACATGTTACTATATCTCCCAACATATGGGAAGGCGTAAGCGGGACCTTGGGAAAGGGGTGTGGCTTAGCGGGGATGATGTGTCTGCATGCCATGCCTACCGAATTGATCAATTAGGGGGCATGCCCCCAGCCCATCTGTGTCCTGTGAATAGTTGCTGTGCGCACAGCGTCTATTCACTGCTGCTCTGCTAGACAGAGCAGAGTGACAGGAGCCTCCCAACTGCCCTCCCCCACCACCACCATGGGACCATGTGGCCCGCGGGTGGGACAGTGGGACAGTCCCAACCTACCCCACCTGCAGTGCATGGTTTTGCCCATTAGTGTACTTTTTTTAGTTTGCTAATCACTCTGAATAACCCCCAATACTCAGAATAATCTAATACTCAGCACAACGTAATACTCAGCACAAAGTAATGCTCAGCAAAACATTACACTCAGCACAACCTGCTACTCAGCACAACTTTATACTCAGCACACCCTGCTACTCAGCACAACTTTATACTCAGCACAACTTTACACTCAGCACAACCTGCTACTCAGCACAACCTGCTACTCAGCACAACTTTATACTCAGCACAACCTGCTACTCAGCACAACTTTACACTCAGCACAACCTGCTACTCAGCACAACTTTATACTCAGCACAACTTTATTCTCAGCACAGTAAGGGTTTAGCAGTTATTTTACTACCTGAAGCAGAAACTGAGACGGTCACACCACCCATGCACCAATACTAACTATAATAGACAAATATTGACATTGTAATCAGTATTAAAGCAGGCCGCATGGTACAGTATAGATAAACTTTTGAAGCTACAAAACATATTTGAAACAAATCTGATACATTTGTCTTTCTCCTGTAATTGCTTCCTTGTATAGTTGCTTCATTTACTTCAGTGTAGACAAAGGACACCTACAGTATTCAGTACAGAGTGCAAATTCTGCTAAAAAGCAGAAATTGAAATCCGTTCTTTTGCAAGCTGGGGGCCACCCATCGTAGGGCAAATCAGCCCAGCATGCTACCCGCCGCCCACCAACTACAACCATGCTCTAATTGCAATCACACCGCAATTAGTGCGTGGTTGCATAAACTATGGAAGCCTCCTGCCGGCGCAGCCTGGCTGCGGTTGCGTGAGTCCCGCCACCATTTTATCAATCAGAGTGGCTGCGTGTGACATCACGCAGCCGCCCCAAAACGCAGCCAACATGCCTCTGTTTTCCCTGTGCTGCCCCCGCAACGGTCCGCAAACGCACCCTGCTCTCCCTGGGAAAGCGCAGAGGCATTTGCAGTTAATGCAACCTGACCGCATTAACTGCACATGCATGTGCAGGATGGTTAAAAAGACAAAAACAATTAGATATAGCCAAGCGCTCGATACTAGTCATGTGCACCGGACATTTTTCGGGTTTTGTGTTTTGGTTTTGGATTCGGTTCCGCGGCCGTGTTTTGGATTCGGACGCGTTTTGGCAAAACCTCACCGAAAAATTTTTGTCGGATTCGGGTGTGTTTTGGATTCGGGTGTTTTTTTCAAAAACCCCTAAAAAACAGCTTAAATCATAGAATTTGGGGGTCATTTTGATCCCATAGTATTATTAACCTCAATTACCATAATTTCCACTCATTTCCAGTCTATTCTGAACACCTCACACCTCACAATATTATTTTTAGTCCTACAATTTGCACCAAGGTCGCTGGATGACTAAGCTAAGCGACCCAAGTGGCCTACACAAACACCTGGCCCATCTAGGAGTGGCACTGCAGTGTCAGACAGGATGTCCGATTTAAAAAATAGTCCCCAAACAGCACATGATGCAAAGAAAAAAAGAGGCGCACCAAGGTGGCTGTTTGACTAAGCTAAGCGACACAAGTGGCCGGCACAAACACCTGGCCCATCTAGGAGTGGCACTGCAGTGTCAATCAAGACAGGATGGCACTTCCAAAAAATTGTCCCCAAACAGCACATGATGCAAAGAAAAAAAGAGGCGCACCAAGGTGGCTGTGTGACTAAGCTAAGCGACACAAGTGTCCGACACAAACACCTGGCCCATCTAGGAGTGGCACTGCAGTGTCAATCAAGACAGGATGGCACTTCCAAAAAATTGTCCCCAACAGCACATGATGCAAAGAAAAAAAGAGGCGCACCAAGGTGGCTGTGTGACTAAGCTAAGCGACACAAGTGGCCGACACAAACACCTGGCCCATCTAGGAGTGGCACTGCAGTGTCAATCAAGACAGGATGGCACTTCCAAAAAATTGTCCCCAAACAGCACATGATGCAAAGAAAAAAAGAGGCGCACCAAGGTGGCTGTGTGACTAAGCTAAGCGACACAAGTGGCCGACACAAACACCTGGCCCATCTAGGAGTGGCACTGCAGTGTCAATCAAGACAGGATGGCACTTCCAAAAAATTGTCCCCAAACAGCACATGATGCAAAGAAAAAAAGAGGCGCACCAAGGTGGCTGTGTGACTAAGCTAAGCGACACAAGTGGCCGACACAAACACCTGGCCCATCTAGGAGTGGCACTGCAGTGTCAATCAAGACAGGATGGCACTTCCAAAAAATTGTCCCCAAACAGCACATGATACAAAGAAAAAAAGAGGCGCACCAAGGTGGCTGTGTGACTAAGCTAAGCGACACAAGTGTCCGACACAAACACCTGGCCCATCTAGGAGTGGCACTGCAGTGTCAATCAAGACAGGATGGCACTTCCAAAAAATTGTCCCCAACAGCACATGATGCAAAGAAAAAAAGAGGCGCACCAAGGTGGCTGTGTGACTAAGCTAAGCGACACAAGTGGCCGACACAAACACCTGGCCCATCTAGGAGTGGCACTGCAGTGTCAATCAAGACAGGATGGCACTTCCAAAAAATTGTCCCCAAACAGCACATGATGCAAAGAAAAAAAGAGGCGCACCAAGGTGGCTGTGTGACTAAGCTAAGCGACACAAGTGGCCGACACAAACACCTGGCCCATCTAGGAGTGGCACTGCAGTGTCAATCAAGACAGGATGGCACTTCCAAAAAATTGTCCCCAAACAGCACATGATGCAAAGAAAAAAATAGGCGCACCAAGGTGGCTGTGTGACTAAGCTAAGCGAAAACAAGTGGCCGACACAAACACCTGGCCCATCTAGGAGTGGCACTGCAGTGTCAATTAAGACAGGATGGCACTTCCAAAATATTGTCCCCAAACAGCACATGATGCAAAGAAAAAAAGAGGCGCACCAAGGTGGCTGTGTGACTAAGCTAAGCGACACAAGTGGCCGACACAAACACCTGGCCCATCTAGGAGTGGCACTGCAGTGTCAATCTAGACAGGATGGCACTTCCAAAAAATTGTCCCCAAACAGCACATGATGCAAAGAAAAATGAAAGAAAAAAGAGGTGCAAGATGGAATTGTCCTTGGGTCCTCCCACCCACCCTTATGTTGTATAAACAGGACATGCACACTTTAACGAACCCATCATTTCAGCGACAGGGTCTGCCACACGACTGTGACTGAAATGACTGGTTGGTTTGTGCCCCCAACAAAAAAGAAGCAATCAATCTCTCCTTGCACAAACTGGCACTACAGAGGCAAGATGTCCACCTCATCATCATCCTCCGATTCCTCACCCCTTTCACTGTGTACATCCCCCTCCTCACAGATTATTAATTCGTCCCCACTGGAATCCACCATCTCAGGTCCCCGTGTACTTTCTGGAGGCAATTGCTGCTGGTGAATGTCTCCACGGAGGAATTGATTATAATTCATTTTGATGAACATCATCTTCTCCACATTTTCTGGAAGTAACCTCGTACGCCGATTGCTGACAAGGTGAGCGGCTGCACTAAACACTCTTTCGGAGTACACACTGGAGGGAGGGCAACTTAGGTAGAATAAAGCCAGTTTGTGCAAGGGCCTCCAAATTGCCTCTTTTTCCTGCCAGTATACGTACGGACTGTCTGACGTGCCTACTTGGATGCGGTCACTCATATAATCCTCCACCATTCTTTCCATGGTGAGAGAATCATATGCAGTGACAGTAGACGACATGTCAGTAATCATTGGCAGGTCCTTCAGTCTGGACCAGATGTCAGCACTCGCTCCAGACTGCCCTGCATCACCGCCAGCGGGTGGGCTAGGAATTCTTAGCCTTTTCCTCGCACCCCCAGTTGCGGGAGAATGTGAAGGAGGAGATGTTGACGGGTCACGTTCCGCTTGACTTGACAATTTTCTCACCAGCAGGTCTTTGAACCTCTGCAGACTTGTGTCTGCCGGAAAGAGAGATACAATGTAGGTTTTAAATCTAGGATCGAGCACGGTGGCCAAAATGTAGTGCTCTGATTTCAACAGATTGACCACCTGTGAATCCTGGTTAAGCGAATTAAGGGCTCCATCCACAAGTCCCACATGCCTAGCGGAATCGCTCTGTTTTAGCTCCTCCTTCAATGTCTCCAGCTTCTTCTGCAAAAGCCTGATGAGGGGAATGACCTGACTCAGGCTGGCAGTGTCTGAACTGACTTCACGTGTGGCAAGTTCAAAGGGTTGCAGAACCTTGCACAACGTTGAAATCATTCTCCACTGTGCTTGAGTCAGGTACATTCCCCCTCCTTTGCCTATATCGTGGGCAGATGTATAGGCTTGAATGGCCTTTTGCTGCTCCTCCATCCTCTGAAGCATATAGAGGGTTGAATTCCACCTCGTTACCACCTCTTGCTTCAGATGATGGCAGGGCAGGTTCAGGAATGTTTGGTGGTGCTCCAGTCTTCTGTACGCGGTGCCTGAATGCCGAAAGTGGCCCGCAATTCTTCGGGCCACCGACAGCATCTCTTGCATGCCCCTGTCGTTTTTTAAATAATTCTGCACCACCAAATTCAATGTATGTGCAAAACATGGGACGTGCTGGAATTTGCCCAGATGTAATGCACGCACAATATTGCTGGCGTTGTCCGATGTCACAAATCCCCAGGAGAGTCCAATTGGGGTAAGCTATTCTCCGATGATCTTCCTCAGTTGCCGTAAGAGGTTGTCAGCTGTGTGCCTATTCTGGAAAGCGGTGATACAACGCGTAGCCTGCCTAGGAACGAGTTGGCGTTTGCGAGATGCTGCTACTGGTGCCGCCGCTGCTGTTCTTGCTGCGGGAGGCAA
Organism: Pseudophryne corroboree; assembly: GCF_028390025.1. Lineage (NCBI taxonomy): Eukaryota > Metazoa > Chordata > Amphibia > Anura > Myobatrachidae > Pseudophryne > Pseudophryne corroboree. Next base: position 607,920,855 of record NC_086446.1, read on the forward strand.
TACATCTACCCAGTGGGCTGTCACAGTCATATAGTCCTGAGTATGCCCTGCTCCACTTGTCCACATGTCCATGGTTAAGTGGACATTGGGTACAACTGCATTTTTTAGGACACTGGTGAGTCTTTTTCTGAGGTCTGTGTACATTTTCGGTATCGCCTGCCTAGAGAAATGGAACCTAGATGGTATTTGGTACCGGGGACACAGTACCTCAATCAAATCTATAGTTGCCTCTGAATTAACGATGGATACCGGAACCACGTTTCTTACCGCCCAGGCTGCCAAGGCCTGAGTTATCTGCTTTGCAGCAGGATGACTGCTGTGATATTTCATCTTCCTCGCAAAGGGCTGTTGGACAGTCAATTGCTTACTGGAAGTAGTACAATTGGACTTCCCCTCTTGGATGACGATCGACTCCCAGCAGCAACAACAGCAGCGCCAGCAGCAGTAGGCGTTACACTCAAGGATGCATCGGAGGAATCCCAGGCAGGAGAGGACTCGTCAGACTTGACAGTGACATGGCCTGCAGGACTATTGGCTTTCCTGGGTAAGGAGGAAATTGACACTGAGGGAGTTGGTGGTGTGGTTTGCAGGAGCTTGGTTACAAGAGGAAGGGATTTAGTGGTCAGTGGACTGCTTCCGCTGTCACCCAAAGTTTTTGAACTTGTCACTGACTTATGATGAATGCGCTGCAGGTGGCGTATAAGGGAGGATGTTCCGAGGTGGTTAACGTCCTTACCCCTACTTATTACAGCTTGACAAAGGCAACACATGGCTTGACACCTGTTGTCCGCATTTGTGTTGAAATAATTCCACACCGAAGAGCTGATTTTTTTTGTATTTTTACCAGGCATGTCAATGGCCATATTCCTCCCACGGACAACAGGTGTCTCCCCGGGTGCCTGACTTAAACAAACCACCTCACCATCAGAATCCTCCTTGTCAATTTCCTCCCCAGCGCCAGCAACACCCATATCCTCATCCTGGTGTACTTCAACAGTGACATCTTCAATTTGACTATCAGGAACTGGACTGCGGGTGCTCCTTCCAGCACTTGCAGGGGGCGTGCAAATGGTGGAAGGCGCAAGTTCTTCCCGTCCAGTGTTGGGAAGGTCAGGCATCGCAACCGACACAATTGGACTCTCCTTGGGGATTTGTGATTTAGAAGAACGCACAGTTCTTTGCTGTGCTTTTGCCAGCTTAAGTCTTTTCTTTTTTCTAGCGAGAGGATAAGTGCTTCCATCCTCATGTGAAGCTGAACCACTAGCCATGAACATAGGCCAGGGCCTCAGCCGTTCCTTGCCACTCCGTGTCGTAAATGGCATATTGGCAAGTTTACGCTTCTCATCAGACGCTTTTAATTTTGATTTTTGGGTAATTTTACTGAACTTTTGTCTTTTGGATTTTACATGCTCTCTACTATGACATTGGGCATCGGCCTTGGCAGACGACGTTGATGGCATTTCATCGTCTCGGCCATGACTAGTGGCAGCAGCTTCAGCACGAGGTGGAAGTGGATCTTGATCTTTCCCTATTTTAACCTCCACATTTTTGTTCTCCATTTTTTAATGTGTGGAATTATATGCCAGTATCAATAGCAATGGCCTACTACTATATTTACTGCGCACAACTGAAATGCACCACAGGTATAGAATGTAGATGGATAGTATACTTAATGGATGACGACACAGAGGTAGGTACAGCAGTGGCCTAACATACTGCTATATATAGTAAACTGGTAGACGCTGTCAGCAAACTGCAAAACTAAAATGCACCACAGGTATAGAATGTAGATGGATAGTATACTTAATGGATGACGACACAGAGGTAGGTACAGCAGTGGCCTACCGTACTGCTATATATAGTATACTGGTGGACACTGTCAGCAAACTGCAAAACTAAAATGCACCACAAGTATAGAATGTAGATGGATAGTATACTTAATGGATGACGACACAGAGGTAGGTACAGCAGTGGCCAACCGTACTGCTATATATAGTATACTGGTGGACACTGTGTCAGCAAACTGCAAAACTAAAATGCACCACAGGTATAGAATGTAGATGGATATTGGATAGTATACTTAATGGATGACGACACAGAGGTAGGTACAGCAGTGGCCTACCGTACTGCTATATATAGTATACTGGTGGTCACTGTGTCAGCAAACTGCAAAACTAAAATGCACCACAGGTATAGAATGTAGATGGATAGTATACTTAATGGATGATGACACAGAGGTAGGTACAGCAGTGGCCTACCGTACTGCTATATATAGTATACTGGTGGACACTGTCAGCAAACTGCAAAACTAAAATGCACCACAGGTATAGAATGTAGATGGATAGTATACTTAATGGATGACGACACAGAGGTAGGTACAGCAGTGGCCTACCGTACTGCTATATATAGTATACTGGTGGACACTGTCAGCAAACTGCAAAACTAAAATGCACCACAGGTATAGAATGTAGATGGATAGTATACTTAATGGATGACGACACAGAGGTAGGTACTGCAGTGGCCTACCGTACTGCTATATATAATATACTTGTGGACACTGTCAGCAAACTGCAAAACTAAAATGCACCACAGGTATAGAATGTAGATGGATAGTATACTTAATGGATGACAACACAGAGGTAGGTACAGCAGTGGCCTACCGTACTGCTATATATAGTATACTGGTGGACACTGTCAGCAAACTGCAAAACTAAAATGCACCACAGGTATAGAATGTAGATGGATAGTATACTTAATGGATGACGACACAGAGGTAGGTACAGCAGTGGCCTACCGTACTGCTATATATAGTATACTGGTGGACACTGTGTCAGCAAACTGCAAAACTAAATGCACCACAGGTATAGAATGTAGATGGATATTGGATAGTATACTTAATGGATGATGACACAGAGGTAGGTACAGCAGTGGCCTACCGTACTGCTATATATAGTATACTGGTGGTCACTGTGTCAGCAAACTGCAAAACTAAAATGCACCACAGGTATAGAATGTAGATGGATAGTATACTTAATGGATGACGACACAGAGCTAGGTACAGCAGTGGCCTACCGTACTGCTATATATAGTATACTGGTGGACACTGTCAGCAAACTGCAAAACTAAAATGCACCACAGGTATAGAATGTAGATGGATAGTATACTTAATGGATGACGACACAGAGGTAGGTACAGCAGTGGCCTACCGTACTGCTATATATAGTATACTGGTGGACACTGTCAGCAAACTGCAAAACTAAAATGCACCACAGGTATAGAATGTAGATGGATAGTATACTTAATGGATGACAACACAGAGGTAGGTACAGCAGTGGCCTACCGTACTGCTATATATAGTATACTGGTGGACACTGTCAGCAAACTGCAAAACTAAAATGCACCACAGGTATAGAATGTAGATGGATAGTATACTTAATGGATGACGACACAGAGGTAGGTACAGCAGTGGCCTACCGTACTGCTATATATAGTATACTGGTGGACACTGTCAGCAAACTGCAAAACTAAAATGCACCACAGGTATAGAATGTAGATGGATAGTATACTTAATGGATGACGACACAGAGGTAGGTACAGCAGTGGCCTACCGTACTGCTATATATAGTATACTGGTGGACACTGTGTCAGCAAACTGCAAAACTGAAATGCAGCACAGGTATAGAATGTAGATGGATATTGGATAGTATACTTAATGGATGACGACACAGAGGTAGGTACAGCAGTGGCCTACCGTACTGCTATATATAGTATACTGGTGGTCACTGTGTTAGCAAACTGCAAAACTAAAATGCACCACAGGTATAGAATGTAGATGGATAGAATACTTAATGGATGACGACACAGAGGTAGGTACAGCAGTGGCCTACCGTACTGCTATATATAGTATACTGGTGGACACTGTCAGCAAACTGCAAAACTAAAATGCACCACAGGTATAGAATGTAGATGGATAGTATACTTAATGGATGACGACACAGAGGTAGGTACAGCAGTGGCCTACCGTACTGCTATATATAGTATACTGGTGGACACTGTCAGCAAACTGCAAAACTAAAATGCACCACAGGTATAGAATGTAGATGGATAGTATACTTAATGGATGACGACACAGAGGTAGGTACAGCAGTGGCCTACCGTACTGCTATATATAGTATACTGGTGGACCCTGTCAGCAAACTGCAAAACTAAAATGCACCACAGGTATAGAATGTAGATGGATAGTATACTTAATGGATGACGACACAGAGGTAGGTACAGCAGTGGCCTACCGTACTGCTATATATAGTATACTGGTGGACACTGTCAGCAAACTGCAAAACTAAAATGCACCACAGGTATAGAATGTAGATGAATAGTATACTTAATGGATGACGACACAGAGGTAGGTACAGCAGTGGCCTACCGTACTGCTATATATAGTATACTGGTGGACACTGTGTCAGCAAACTGCAAAAATAAAATGCACCACAGGTATAGAATGTAGATGGATATTGGATAGTATACTTAATGGATGTCGACACAGAGGTAGGTACAGCAGTGGCCTACCGTACTGCTATATATAGTATACTGGTGGTCACTGTGTCAGCAAACTGCAAAACTAAAATGCACCACAGGTATAGAATGTAGATGGATAGTATACTTAATGGATGACGACACAGAGGTAGGTACAGCAGTGGCCTACCGTACTGCTATATATAGTATACTGGTGGACACTGTCAGCAAACTGCAAAACTAAAATGCACCACAGGTATAGAATGTAGAGGGATAGTATACTTAATGGATGACGACACAGAGGTAGGTACAGCAGTGGCCTACCGTACTGCTATATATAGTATACTAGTGGACACTGTCAGCAAACTGCAAAACTAAAATGCACCACAGGTATAGAATGTAGATGGATAGTATACTTAATGGATGACGACACAGAGGTAGGTACAGCAGTGGCCTACCGTACTGCTATATATAGTATACTGGTGGACACTGTCAGCAAACTGCAAAACTAAAATGCACCACAGGTATAGAATGTAGATGGATAGTATACTTAATGGATGACGACACAGAGGTAGGTACAGCAGTGGCCTACCGTACTGCTATATATAGTATACTGGTGGACACTGTGTCAGCAAACTGCAAAACTAAAATGCACCACAGGTATAGAATGTAGATGGATAGTATACTTAATGGATGACGACACAGAGGTAGGTACAGCAGTGCACTCTGCACTGTACTCCTCCTATATAATATTAATTATACTGGTGGTCCCCAGTCCCCACAATAAAGCAGCACACTGAGCACAGATATGGAGTGTTTTTCAGGCAGACAACGTATACTGGTGGTCACTGTCAGCAAAACTCTGCACTGTACTCCTGCTATAGCTGCTCCCCAGTCCCCACAATTAAGCAGTGTGAGCACTCAGCACAGATATATTATGCAGCACACTGAGCACAGATATGGTATGGAGCGCTTTTTCAGGCAGAGAACGGATAAAAACTGGTGGTCACTTATCAGCAAAACTCTGCACTGTACTCCTCCTAACAGCTGCTCCCCAGTCCTCCCCACAATTAAGCAATAAACCAATCAACTTCAACAATAAACGGAGAGGACGCCAGCCACGTCCTCTCCTTATCATCTCCAATGCACGAGTGAAAATGGCGGCGACGCGCGGCTGCTTATATAGAATCCGAATCTCGCGAGAATCCGACAGCGGGATGATGACGTTCAGGCGCGCTCGGGTCAGCCGAGCAAGGAGGGAAGGTTCGAACCTGCCTCTGACCCGTGTAAAAAGGGTGAAGTTCGGGGGGGGTTCGGTTTCCGAGAAACCGAACCCGCTCATCACTACTCGATACACACCAATCTATGTACTGCCGGCAAAATAAGGCTACTCAACCTTATCAGAAGAAAAAAATCAGATATAAAGCAAAAGCTGTCACGATCCGGGTATCTGGACGCCATTTCTTACCCATCAGATGCCTCCTAAGGCTGGCTCAGCGCTCCAGGACCGGATCCCATCTGTTATCCTGATGTGTACATTCCTGTATCCTCTCCTGTCACTCTGGGACGCTGTCACAGTAAACGCCATATTACACCTGGCATGGCGTCTCCCGCGGCCTCCGCTGCCGTCCCTGCTCTTCTGCATGCAGAGTGTCTGAGTGGCGATTACGTCAGCCGCGGCCTCCGCTGTGTCCGCGTGGTTGGATGTGCATCTGTCAGCCTGGCGCCTCCTGTCTCCGGTGGCCGGCGCCGCCATTACTGTTTTCATTACCACATGGATTACAAACCAAACTTCCCTCCAAGTGTCTGCATGGGCGCAGCCATCTTGGATTCTGTCAGCTGATCATTTCCACCAATCTGTTCTCAGTATTGATAATCTGCATAATTGCCTAGCCAATCCCTTCCTTGCTGCAGGTATAAATACACTGTGCCTGAGCAAGGAAGGCGTCAGTGCTTTGGTTGTCAAACCTAGTTCCTGTTTGTCTCTCTCCTGTGATTGTCTTCCAGGTTCCAGCTCCTGTCTCAAGACTTCCACCATAGAGACCCGCACCAGCATTCCACCTGCGGTGTAGCCTGACTCTCCAATCCATTGTGGATTCATCTGTTTCCAGCTACAACATTACCTGCTTCCAGCTCAGCTTCCAGCAGAGTACAGCTTCCCTTAAAGGGCCGGTGTCCTTTCTACACTTTACCACTCTCCACCGGTATTATTATTTCTCCGCTCTCAAGTTCTACATTTCAGTTCATATTTCATCGCTCCCAAGTTCATTTATTATTTAACTGGTTCCAGCCAGTATCCACTCCGTGCTAACAACAGTCTGGTTCCAGCCAGTATCCACAGCAGCTGTTTTATCTTCAGCAACCCAGCTTTTCCTGGAACACCAGCTGGCACAATCCTGGGTTATCTCCATTGCTACAGTCGGGCCTGGTAAGGACTTTCCATCTAGAAGATCATAAGAACTATCTCACACTACCAGTGCCCTGTGGCTCCTGCCATCCTGTAGTACCCAGGAACTGTATTTATTCTTTGCTGACTTTTACGTTTTCTTTTACTGCTGCTGTGTTGCGGAGTTGTCATAATAAACATCATTGACTTTTATCCAAGTTGTCGTGGTCACGCCTTCGGGCAATTATTATTCATGTTACTTACATGTCCAGGGGTCTGATACAACCTCCCAGGTTCCGGTACATCTCAGCCCCTACAACTGAGGCTGCCTCCCGTCAGCTCAGGCCCTCAGTTGTGACAGTAAGCACTGACCTAATGAATCCAGCCGGAGACCAGGATCAAGCGGCCAGGCCGATGCAAGAACTGGCAGCCCGACTAGAACATCAGGAGGCTGCACAGGGCCACATCATCCGCTGTCTCCAGGATCTCTCTACTCGGCTGGATGGGATTCAGACAACTCTCCGTGGATCAGGCGCGTCTGGTGCGTCAACCACAGTGACTCCAGCTATAACCCCACCCACCTTACCCATTTCTGCTCCACGTCTTCATCTTCCAACGCCAGCAAAATTTGATGGATCTCCAAGATTCTGCAGGGGATTTCTCAACCAGTGTGAGATTCAGTTTGAGCTACAACCTAGCAATTTTCCCAGTGACCGTACAAAAATTGCCTACATTATTTTTCTTCTCAGTGGCTCAGCCCTTGATTGGGCATCACCGTTATGGGAGAGGTCCGACACCCTGCTATCTTCCTACACTGCCTTCGTGTCAACATTCAGGCGCATCTTCGACGAGCCAGGCCGGGTAACCTCAGCTTCATCCGAGATTCTCCGTTTACGCCAGGGGTCACGTACTGTAGGACAATATCTGATACAGTTCCAGATCCTGGCATCCGAACTGGCATGGAACGACGAGGCCCTGTATGCTGCATTCTGGCATGGCTTATCTGAGCGTATTAAAGATGAGTTAGCTACCAGAGACTTACCTTCTAAGTTAGATGAGCTAATCTCACTCTGCACGAAAGTTGATTTACGTTTCAGAGAGAGAGCAACTGAGCGTGGAAGATCATCTGCTCCAAAATCTTCTGCTCCTCCTCCTCGTCAACTGTCACCATCTAAAGATGAGCCCATGCAACTTGGCCGTTCCCGTTTAACTCCTGCTGAGCGCCGAAGACGTCTCTCCGAGTTTCTCTGTCTCTATTGTGCAGCTCCGTCTCACACCATTAATGCCTGTCCCAAACGTCCGGGAAACTCCAAATCCTAGCTCGCCAAGGAGAGGGCCGGCTAGGAGTAATGATCTCCTCTCCATCTCCTCAAGATTGTAATCTCCCAGTCTCGCTTCAAGTTGCTCAACGTTATCGGAACGTCATTGCCCTCCTTGATTCCGGAGCAGCTGGGAACTTTATTACCGAAGCCTATGTTAAACGGTGGTCCCTACCCACCGAGAGACTTCCTTCGTCCATTTCTTTAACTGCCGTGGATGGCAGCAAAATTTTTGATGCAGTTATTTCTTTAAGGACTCTACCAGTTCGTCTGAGAGTGGGAGTTCTTCATTCCGAACTTATTTCTTTTTTAGTGATTCCAAGAGCCACACATCCTGTGGTCCTGGGCCTTCCATGGCTCCGTCTTCACAATCCTACAATTGATTGGACGACTACGCAAATCCTGGCATGGGGTTCCTCCTGTGCTGAGACATGTTTGTTTAAAGTATTGCCTGTCTGTTTTTCCTCCCCCAGGTCGTCTGATGTTCCACCTCCTCCATATCAAGATTTCACGGATGTGTTCAGTAAAGCTTCTGCTGATATCCTTCCTCCTCATAGAGAATGGGACTGTCCGATTGATCTCGTTCCAGGGAAGGTTCCACCTCGAGGCCGAACTTATCCGTTGTCTCTGCCTGAGACGCATTCTATGGAGGAATATATTAAAGAGAACCTAGCAAAGGGGTTCATTCGACCTTCTTCTTCTCCAGCCGGCGCAGGCTTCTTTTTTGTAAAAAAGAAAGATGGTGGTCTGCGGCCGTGCATCGACTACAGAGGTTTGAACGACATTACCATCAAGAACCGTTATCCTTTACCCCTGATTACTGAGCTCTTTGACAGAGTTAGCGGAGCTACCATCTTTACAAAGCTGGACTTGCGAGGTGCATACAATCTCATCCGGATCCGTGAGGGTGACGAGTGGAAGACCGCCTTTAACACCCGTGACGGACATTATGAGTACCTCGTCATGCCCTTCGGATTGAGCAATGCTCCAGCTGTCTTCCAGCATTTTGTCAATGAGATCTTCAGAGACATTCTATACCGTCATGTCGTGGTCTATCTAGACGATATCCTCATTTTTGCCAACGATTTAGAGGAACATCGTTTTTGGGTTAAAGAGGTTCTGTCCCGTCTCCGTGTCAATCATCTCTATTGCAAATTAGAAAAATGCGTCTTTGAAGTCAAGTCCATTCCGTTTCTAGGGTACATTGTGTCCGGTTCCGGACTAGAGATGGATCCTGAGAAACTACAAGCAATCCAAAATTGGCCGGTACCCTTAACCCCCAAAGGGGTCCAGAGGTTCTTAGGGTTCGCCAACTATTACCGAAAGTTTATACGAGACTTTTCCACCATTGTGGCGCCTATTACTGCTTTCACTAAGAAGGGTGCTAACCCGTCCAAGTGGTCTGAAGAAGCCATGCAAGCATTTCATCTTTTAAAACAAAGGTTCATCTCTGCGCCTGTTCTGAAACAGCCTGACATCGACTCTCCTTTCATCTTAGAGGTGGATGCCTCCTCCGTTGGAGTAGGAGCGGTGTTATCTCAGAGGGCTAAAGATGGCCATTTACACCCTTGCAGTTTCTTCTCCCGGAAGTTCTCCCCAGCTGAGCGCAACTATGCCATTGGCGACCAGGAGTTGCTAGCCATCAAGCTCGCTCTAGAAGAGTGGAGGTATCTGTTGGAGGGAGCTTCTCATTCAATCACCATACTTACAGACCACAAGAACCTTTTATACCTGAAGGGCGCACAATGTCTCAACCCTCGTCAGGCCAGATGGGCACTTTTCTTTTCCAGGTTCGACTTTAAACTCCAGTTCTGTCCGGGCTCTCAGAATCGCAAGGCCGATGCCCTTTCCCGCTCATGGGAGCAAGAAAATGAGTCAGAGTCTTCAGACAAGCATCCTATTATAAATCCGTTGGCATTCTCCACGGTAGGGATGGACTCTACGCCCCCATCAGGGAAAAGTTTTGTGAAGCCGATGCTAAGGAAGAAGCTCATGCATTGGGCCCATGCTTCCCGTTTTGCCGGACATACAGGTATCCAAAAAACCCTGGAGTTTATCTCTAGGTCCTATTGGTGGCCAACTCTGAAAAAGGACGTCTTGGAGTTTATTGCATCTTGCCCAAAGTGTGCCCAACATAAAGTATCCCGCCAGTCGCCTGCGGGGCGACTGGTTCCACTATCCGTTCCCCGTCGACCATGGACCCACTTGTCGATGGATTTCATTACAGACTTACCCATGTGCAACAAGTTCAATACCATCTGGGTGGTAGTTGACCGGTTCACCAAGATGGCACACTTCATTCCTCTCACCGGTCTTCCGTCAGCTTCCAAGTTGGCTCAAGTATTCATACAAGAGATCTTCCGACTCCACGGTCTTCCTGAAGAAATTATCTCAGATCGAGGAGTTCAATTCACAGCCAAATTCTGGCGAAGTTTATGTCAAGTCCTCCAAGTCAAGCTAAAGTTTTCCACGGCTTACCATCCTCAGACCAATGGTCAAACCGAGAGGGTGAATCAGGACTTGGAGGCCTTCCTCCGCATCTATGTGTCCTCCTCTCAAGATGACTGGGTTCAATTACTTCCCTGGGCCGAGTTCTGTCATAACAACCAGTATCATTCTTCATCTGCTTCAACACCATTCTTCACTAACTTTGGATTCCACCCTAAAGTCCCTGAGTTCCAACCGCTTCCAGCAACTTCTGTTCCCGCAGTGGATATCACCTTGCATCAGTTTGCCAATATCTGGAAGAGCGTACGATCAGCTCTGCTCAAGGCATCGTTCAGGTACAAGAAGTTTGCGGATAAGAAGCGTCGAGCAGTTCCTGCTCTCAAGGTGGGTGATCGGGTATGGTTATCCACGAAGAATTTGAGGTTAAGAGTTCCCAGTATGAAGTTTGCACCTCGCTATATCGGTCCTTTCAAGATTGAACAAGTCATCAATCCTGTTGCTTACAGACTCCAGTTGCCTCCCTTCTTAAAAATACCCAGGACATTCCATGTTTCCCTGTTGAAACCGCTGATCTTGAATCGGTTTCATTCCTCACTTCCTCCAACTCCGAAAGTCCAAACTCAACGAGGCGTTGAGTATGAAGTGGCCAAGATCCTGGACTCACGTCACCGTTACGGTCAACTACAATATCTTATTGACTGGAAGGGTTATGGTCCTGAGGAACGTTCATGGACCAATGCTTCTGATGTCCATGCTCCTGCCTTGGTCCGGAGATTCCATTCCAAGTTTCCTCAAAAGCCAAAGAAGTGTCCTGGCGCCACTCCTAAAGGGGGGGGGTGCTGTCACGATCCGGGTATCTGGACGCCATTTCTTACCCATCAGATGCCTCCTAAGGCTGGCTCAGCGCTCCAGGACCGGATCCCATCTGTTATCCTGATGTGTACATTCCTGTATCCTCTCCTGTCACTCTGGGACGCTGTCACAGTAAACGCCATATTACACCTGGCATGGCGTCTCCCGCGGCCTCCGCCGCCGTCCCTGCTCTTCTGCATGCAGAGTGTCTGAGTGGCGATTACGTCAGCCGCGGCCTCCGCTGTGTCCGCGTGGTTGGATGTGCATCTGTCAGCCTGGCGCCTCCTGTCTCCGGTGGCCGGCGCCGCCATTACTGTTTTCATTACCACATGGATTACAAACCAAACTTCCCTCCAAGTGTCTGCATGGGCGCAGCCATCTTGGATTCTGTCAGCTGATCATTTCCACCAATCTGTTCTCAGTATTGATAATCTGCATAATTGCCTAGCCAATCCCTTCCTTGCTGCAGGTATAAATACACTGTGCCTGAGCAAGGAAGGCGTCAGTGCTTTGGTTGTCAAACCTAGTTCCTGTTTGTCTCTCTCCTGTGATTGTCTTCCAGGTTCCAGCTCCTGTCTCAAGACTTCCACCATAGAGACCCGCACCAGCATTCCACCTGCGGTGTAGCCTGACTCTCCAATCCATTGTGGATTCATCTGTTTCCAGCTACAACATTACCTGCTTCCAGCTCAGCTTCCAGCAGAGTACAGCTTCCCTTAAAGGGCCGGTGTCCTTTCTACACTTTACCACTCTCCACCGGTATTATTATTTCTCCGCTCTCAAGTTCTACATTTCAGTTCATATTTCATCGCTCCCAAGTTCATTTATTATTTAACTGGTTCCAGCCAGTATCCACTCCGTGCTAACAACAGTCTGGTTCCAGCCAGTATCCACAGCAGCTGTTTTATCTTCAGCAACCCAGCTTTTCCTGGAACACCAGCTGGCACAATCCTGGGTTATCTCCATTGCTACAGTCGGGCCTGGTAAGGACTTTCCATCTAGAAGATCATAAGAACTATCTCACACTACCAGTGCCCTGTGGCTCCTGCCATCCTGTAGTACCCAGGAACTGTATTTATTCTTTGCTGACTTTTACGTTTTCTTTTACTGCTGCTGTGTTGCGGAGTTGTCATAATAAACATCATTGACTTTTATCCAAGTTGTCGTGGTCACGCCTTCGGGCAATTATTATTCATGTTACTTACATGTCCAGGGGTCTGATACAACCTCCCAGGTTCCGGTACATCTCAGCCCCTACAACTGAGGCTGCCTCCCGTCAGCTCAGGCCCTCAGTTGTGACAAAAGCATTGCAGCGCATTTAGATTGGGCAAAGATTTATTACTTCATTCCAATAAAAATAACAATAAAATTTAATAAATCAAACATCCATAACCACTGGCCGGTAATTTAAACACATCAATATATTATTTTAAAAACATAAAATATGCTCTTTTCTGTCTGGACACTGTTATAAACTATTCAGAAAAAATACTCCCATCTAATATAAACAGACAAAATAGGTAAAAGCTCATTCAACAATTATCCTCTACAGTGTATGTCTTAACTGCTATACTAGATTAAACAGTCCATTTAACAATGTAGCAGTCCATTCAAATACTTAGAGACACTGTATCACTGTAAAAATTGTGTGGCAACGTGACACTCTGCACGCTGATTAATCCAGCTAACGAAAGTCACTGATAGCTGCAATTTTATATTTCAGTGGCAACAAAGTGATAGGTAGTCCATTCAGCAATTAGGGTCCGTTAAAGCTGAAGGAATTAATTCTTTAGAACGTCTGGCCAGACAGAATATATATGCATGCTCACCGCTACCTTTCAACATTAAGATCACAGTGAACTCCTCCCGGCTGCTGGTGCTTTCAACCTTTAAAGGCAGTCATCTCTGGAGGATAGCATCCGTGTGGATCTGAAACTACTGCTGGCGGTAGGCAGTGCAGTTGACAGCGGTTTGGAGCAAAGATACGTGAGTCCTTAACGCGTTTCCCCGCCTCCCTCCGGGTTCAGCGGCTTCATTAGAAAATAGATGAAATATGTATATAAGTGATAATACTGTGTGGCATAATTTTGAATAATGTTGACTACTATGTGTCATAATTATTTTACGCCCCTATATTTTACGTCATTTTTTTATGACTCTATATTTATTTATATTTATGGATCTTGAGGGGGGGGGGCACCAAAATGTCTAGTTACAGCTCTGAGGATGAGATCGGTCACATTTGTATTTGTAGAAAGGCGCAAGATTGATAGTTTGCAGGAGGGCGCCGAACACCCTAGCACCGGCCCTGGTGGGAAGTATAGCTGTGCATATTTTACATTAAGCAAATGGGTATACACCCAACTCCGCATCAAATCCTCTGTGTCCAATTTACTAACAACATACAGCATTCTTGTTCCTAATACAACTAAGACAGCATAATAATATATACAGATGTGTCCACATACATCTTTGCTATATCCCGCCATATATGGCCCAGTTTTGCATGCCATAGACTCAGAGATTTAGCCATGCCTTGTGATTTTTTTTAATTTGCTTCTTGTTTATATTACTTTATTCATATTCTATTATGGCAAACAAAAATTTTAAAATGTATCCACTCGCTACTCATGAAAAATAGCTTAGCCGTGTTTTGCATGTTGTGCCAAATTTGTAAAAAAGCAAAGATGTAAGTGGACACATCTGTACAATACAGGCAGCATATTAGGATTTATATACAATACAGAAAGCTTTTTAGAAATTTGATGCAATGCAGAGTGCATCTTGGTGACCATTATTCAATACTAGTAACTATTTAATACAAAGAACATATTAGTGAATAATGTGAACATTCTAATGGCTTATTCAATACAGATAGCATTCTAGTGACCACTATGTGAAGCGTGCATATTAGTGACTGCAACACAGTACAGACAACATTCTAGTAACCTCAAAACAATACAGAAGTCCTATTGTAGCTAGTGAACAATAAATAATACAGATGGCCTATTGTAGAGTCCAAGAAATAATACAGAGAGCATTCTAGTGACTGCTACAATACAGTTAGCATTCTAGCCACCACTATACAATGAGAGCATCATAATGAACTGTATGCAATACAGAGAGCATTCTAGTGACCGCTATGCAAAGCTTATTGCAAACTGCCATGGGTGCTATGGGGCCCAGAGCTGGGACGGGCCCACCTTTCCTGTTACAGTTACATGTTGTCAAAGTCGAAAAATATCGTAATGCATATGCCTTGTACTAACCCCATGCACATGCCCGCTGCTCGTGCACTCAGTCCTCCGTGCGTGCACATATCCGCAATTTGCGTAGGATCGCTCCGGCGATCATGCACGTGATATGGGTATTTACGGTGGAGTTTGTGAGCACGTAGCGGGTTATTAGAACATTACATATTTAACCCAAATAGTGCATTTTGTACCCATAGTTCCCTTTCACCATGTCAGCGAGTATTAATAGTTTAAACAGTTCCTGGACTAAGAGATTCGCCTTTGCATGATAGGAAGGGTCAGATAAAGGTTGGAAGGTGTTGTCTAGTATCCAGCTGTAGGGTATTTTGAGGGTAACATTCCGGTGTTGGTTAGAGAAAGATCGCATGTTCCAGCGTATAGTTATGTGCAGAAGCAGAATATGAACATTAACTGTATTTACTGTAAATTATGTATGCGGCTGGAATCCAGAGGATACCACCCACAAGAGCAGTTGGGGAAAGACATCGCCCATCTATTCAAATCCACCTATGACCTTTTCTGTAATGTAAAGACACATCCCTGTGTCCAATGGACAATGAGATTACAGTGACCATTGTATTGTGTATGCATGTTGTGTATAAAAAGATCATTGTTGCCTGGCCGGTCAGAAGACTCTGAACGCTATCTGTATGACCAGCGGAGGACCGAGCCGGGTTGCGCTTGCGAACATTCTCACGTATGTACATTCTCTGTAGCCATTATTCTGTTTAGATTTACTTGTTATCCTGTAGTGTATGATTTGTATTGTTTTACCTTTTAGGAATCAATCCACTGTGGCCTTAAAACCCTGTGGTTTCAACTAGAGATGAGCGGATTCGGTTTAACTCGGTTTTACTCGGTTCTCAAAACGACATCTTATTGGCTCACGGATGTCACGTGTTTTGGATAGCCAATAAGATTCGGTTTTGAGAACCGAGTAAAACCGAATCCGCTCATCTCTAGTTTCAACTACAAATCGGTGTGGTGTCTTCACTTTCCTGCAATGCTTTAAAGTGTATTTATCTGTATAAGGTGTATAGGTATTGATAAGGTGTACGCACTGCGGGTACTTTATACCATCAGTGCTACTTAAGGTTTAAGAGATAACATCGTTGCAGTACTTTGCTGCTAAGGGTTCAAAAGTATAATCATATCAGTGCATTATATCATTAACAAGGTTTAAAGGTTATCAATTGTGTGTGCGCTCGCTGTGTGTTCTCTGTACACTCAGCGCGGCGTGGGTACGCCAAGTGTGTACCACGTGCAGGACTCTGTACGCAAATAGCGTACAAAGTGCGTAGCACGTGCATTTAGTCTAGCGGCCATAGCGGCTCCACGGTAATAGTGTATTTAGAGGTATAGCTTTGCGGTCTAAGATAATATTGGCATTATCAATTGGGAGCTCATCCTGTTCCTTCTCATACCCGCAGCCTAGCAAGTTTACGCAGACTTTATCTATCAGCAAAGGGCGGAAAGGTATCCCCTGAAGCCTTCTCTTGGTTGGTGGATACACTAGTGCTGATTAGATAAGCGTCTGCCTTGCATGGTTTGAAGGGATGCTGGAGGGATCCATAAGGTAAGAACGCAAAAGCTATTTTTAAAATCTGCAAATTTTGAGGGGCGTCGTCTGACTGTTGAGGAGTGCAGACGTACTTTTGTCTGGCTCCTCTGCTCACCTTAATTAAAGTCATTTCTATAGGGTCAATACCCTCTGTGGACATCCTCCGGGGGCTCCCCTCCCCCCCTGTAACACTCCTGTGCCCAGCATAGCTGACCGCAGAGCTGGGGAGCAGTTTTATCTGTACCCGCAGGTTGCGGCCTTCACACCTCCGGGAGCCAGGGCCTCGCGTACTCCCCGCACCCGCGTTTGGAGCTCCATAGCGGGGACGCGGCGCCGGGAAGCGGCGTGGACCTTTCCCGGGACATAGGAGTCATCGGCTGGCTCCCCCTGACCCCCAGGGTGGACACCCCCCGTGGGCAGCAAGTAGAGAAGGCATCTGGCGGTAGGGGACAGCAGTAAGGCAGGCACCCAGGAGACGCGGCGGCCATTTTGGATCCCTCTGGAGAGGCTGGATATGTGAAGGTAGTGTGCCTGTTTGCTGTGGGGTACTTTGGACTGGGGCTGCACTGGATCTGGTGGCCCTCTGGCTCTACTTTAGCTGTGTTCCCACTCTGGGGCCTCTGTTGAGGGATCTGGGCTTTTACCTTTTTTTTTTTTTTGTGTGGAACTTTAGACTTTCACCCAGCAGTATCTTCTTCTACCACAACTGCCCCATCCTGTGGCCACTGGGTGTAACTGCATGCACTTCTCCCACAGTGTGCTCGATACATAATACATATTATACTGCAGGCTTCATTGGAACGCAGCTGTCCCAGCACCGGCCGTGAAAATCAGATGCGTTGTCCACATGGTAAAATGACCACGCTATTATGATTATGATGTGATTGCTCTGAGATAACTCTGCCTCCACCCGACTGCTCCAATGACATGATATGACAATTCAACTTTCATGCGGATCCTTCTTTGATTGCTATTACTGACGTCTCCTGTCTCCAGTTCCTCTATTTGTGTCGGTCAGCTCTATTATGCCTCCCAAGAAATGTAAGTCTGCGAAATCTGTTTCCCAAGTGGCGTTCTTTAAACCTTCTCCTCAAGCCGCTAAAACAAAAGATGTCCGGAGTGGCTCCTCTGTTCTCCCTGTGTCCTCGCCGCTGCGAGCTGCGTCCGCCCCTACCACTGTCACCGCACACACCAGCTCTATCAAGGACAGTGACTCGCTTACGGTGGGCGCTATGAAGCATCTCCTAACGCAATTTAAGGATGAAGTTGCAGCAGAATTCAGAGCGACTATGAAGGAATGCCAGAGATCTATTGATGAGATTGGTGGCCGCACCGATCACTTAGAAACAAAAATGGGTGAAGTGGTGTCGTCGCATAATGACCTGATCTCTTCCCATGATCTGCTTCAAAATGAGGTCACAGCACTCAGAGACAAACTTTCGGAGCTGGAGGACAGATCGAGACGTAACAATATAAAGTTGCGAGGTGTTCCAGAGGCTGTCGCCAATAGCGCTTTGAACGATTTTGCAGTTGACCTCTTTAGCAAACTCCTTCCCTCATACCGCTCGTCGGACTTTCTGATTGATCGCATCCATAGGCTCCCTAAAGCCAGGAACGCTCCTGATGGGGTCCCCCGAGACGTCCTTATGAGGTTACATTATTTCCATGTGAAGGAGGCAATTTTGAAAGCTGCAATATCCTCGGATACTGCTTCGGAGGCTTTGGGCTCACTTCAGCTATTCGGAGACCTGTCCCCTGCTACTCTAGCGAAAAGGCGCTCTCTTTACCCCATCACGTCAGTGTTACGCAAAGAGAACATTCTATACAGATGGGGATTCCCTACAAAGTTGCTTATTTCTCGAGAAGGTACTACTGTCGTTATAACGAACGTTAAGGAGGGTAAAAAGATCCTCGCATCATGGAACTCTGCAAGCTCATCTACACACACCTCGCCCGAACGAGGCCTTCAGCGGGACTGGGCCTCGTCGGCTGCTGATCTTTGAGTATCATCTGTTCTATTATGCTTGCATTGTTTTTATATCTTTCTGATCGTTTTGTTATATCATGTTTCCTATTTTACACCAGTTCCTTGGCGGATGCTTATTATGGGTGTTTATGTAAGGCCTATTTGAGTGTTGTTAGACTGTTTTTAGGTGATACCTCAACACCGTTGGTTTAATGTTGGTTGTCTGCCTCTGCTGCCCCGTCTGCCGCCCACGTCTCTTTGTCAGCTGGGTATTCTACCCTAGATTATTATTATTATTTTTTTGTTTGTTTATTAATCCCGGAGGCTGGCGATGCGGGGGTCCAGAGATAGAGGTCCGAGAAACTGCATCTTGTTAAATTTTGGTTCGGGTGTGGGCAGAGTGACCACTACCCCCCCATAGAGTAATTCTGAGTCGCCATGGTTAGGCGTCCAACCGTGCCCCCGAGAGGAGTTAATGTTATGTTTCCTTTAATTGTTATTCTCCTTTTTCTTATCCTTTCTTTCCCTTTTCCTCTCCTTCTGTCTGGAAATTGTTGCACATATTTTCTACATGCCTGCTGGTTGATGATAATTTTGCAATCTTCGATACCTTTACAGTATGGTTAACATTGTTTCTATAAATGCAAAAGGTCTTAATTCCCCGCATAAGAGGAAGTTAGCACTTAATTATTTTCATAAACTTAAAGCTCAAATCATAGCCGTCCAAGAGACACATTTTATTAATTCGGCCCCTCCACGGTTTACTAATGAGAGATTTCCCCATTGTTATTTGGCCAATGGACCAACGAAGAAGGCGGGGGTGGCAATCTTGGTGTCCCAACATTGCGCGTTTTCCCTCACGTCGCAATACTGCGACCCTGAGGGGAGAATTCTAATCTTGGTGGGCACTCTTGAAAATAAAGAGGTGACGATTGTTTCTTGTTATGCCCCGAACACCAAGCAACTAGCATTCTGCAGGAAACTCTGTGCTAAGGTGCAACAATTGGCCAAGGGTGCTCTACTTTTCTTGGGGGACTTTAATTTGACCCTTGACCCTTTGGTTGATAACTCTGGCAAGCGGCCCTCACTCTCCAGTCAGCTCCATAGGAATGCAAAGGGCTTTAGCCAACTATTGGCGGAATATGATCTTTTAGACCTTTGGCGCGTTAAACACCCCATGGATAGAGACTACACATTTTATTCCCCAGTACATGCCTCTTATTCCAGAATAGACCTAGCCTTAGCGGATAAGTGGACTCTACAGTCCATCCGTAAAATTTCCATTCTCCCCATGTCATGGTCGGATCACTCCCCACTATTTATCGAGTGGGATATTAGTAGTAGAAAGATTGCCCCGGGCCCCTGGCGCTTCGGTAAACTAAGTCTTCTTCAGCCGGAGACCAAGCAGGCTATCCAAACCACCATAGATTATTACCTCTCTGAGAACTCCCCTCAGGAGACATCCATCTTCACATTATGGTGTGCCCTCAAAGCAGTATCGCGAGGGACAGCAATTCAAACTGCGGCTAAACTTAAAAGGGAATATCGTAAAAAATTTGAACAAGCTGAGCTTGCAGTCGCTTCCTTGGAGAGTTCTCACAAGGCACATCCACATGATAAAACCCTTCTTAAATCATTGCAGGAAGCCAGAGAGGCGGTAAACGTTTTCTATTTAGCGGAAGTCCAACGCAACCTGCATAGACTGAACCAAAAATTCTATGTATATGGTAACCAGGCTGGTAGACTGCTGGCGAGGAAGTTGAGGGGCAGGAAAGCTAAAGAAAAAATTCATATTGTTCATTCGGATAGGGGCAGGAGAGTCTATGATCCTGACGAAATTGCAAATGTCTTTGCATCATATTACTCTAAACTGTACAACTTGAAGGAGGATTTCTCCACTTTTCAACCCACAGGCATGGATGTTCAAAATTTTCTGGGCAATTTTCCTCTCCCTTCGCTGTCACCGGAGTCTTGTAGCTCCCTTAGTGTGCCCTGGACTTTAGCGGAAGTCGAAAAGGCTATTGACTCCCTTCCAGCAGATAAGGCCCCGGGACCCGACGGTTATCCTTCTGGTTTCTATAAATCCTTTAAGGAGAGTTTGGCCCCGGTGCTCCTATCAGTGTTTAATGAAGCCTCAGAAGCCGGGCGCTTCCCCAGGGAGATGCTGGAAGCTCAAATCATCACCATCCCCAAACCGGGAAAAACTCCCACCTCTGTCCAAAATTTTAGACCAATTGCTTTATTAAATACAGTTTTGAAACTTTATGCCAAATTAATTGCCAACCGTATCAGTCCCCTCCTCCCCTCTCTTATCAACCCTGATCAAGTGGGCTTCGTGTTAAACAGACAGGCCCCAGATAATACGCGAAGAGTGATTAATGTTATTGAACATTCTGCCTGTAGAAAAGAACCCCTCCTAGTTTTGTCTTTGGATGCCGAAAAGGCGTTCGATAGATTGAACTGGGACTTTATGAGATTAACTCTAGACAAATTTGGCTTCTCTGGAAGGATCCTGGACTCTATCCTGGCTCTCTATTCCACGCCCTGTGCGAGGGTCTTTGTTAACGGATGTCTTTCTTCACCCTTTGACATCTCTAATGGCACTCGTCAGGGCTGCCCGTTATCTCCTATTATTTTTGCGTTGGCGATAGAACCTTTGGGTGCTTGCATTAGATCCCGGGACTCGAGTAGTGGCCCTGTTATAGGGGGCATTTCTCACAAAATCAGTTTGTTTGCAGACGATATTTTGTTATGTCTTTCTGATCCTGAGACTTCCTTGCCAGCTCTTCATGCCGTTCTCCAAGACTATTCGGATGTCTCCTTTTATAAATTGAATACTAATAAAACTGAGGCCCTCCCACTCAATATATTTCCGACTGTGGTCTCTAGGTTGAAGGAATCGTACAAATACGCCTGGAAGTCCTGCTCCCTGAGATATCTAGGGATTAATTTATCCAGTGAAGATAATTTAATTGAATGTAATTATGCCCCGTTATTAAAAGCCTTTGCGGAGCTGACTGGGGAGTGGATGCTGCAGGAGGTGTCTTGGCTGGGTAGAGTTGCTGCTGCCAAGATGGTCTTATTGCCAAAATTAATGTATCTGTTTCGCGCCATACCAAGACCCCTTCCCAAACTCTTCTATAATAAATTTAATCAGGTCCTAATTAGGTATGTGTGGGGAGGCTCTAGGCCGAAAATTGCTAAAAAGATTCTTATTCTGCCCAAACAAACCGGTGGGGTAGCTTTCCCAGATATAGAAAAGTACCATGCTGCTTGTCTGTTAAGTCAGTCTGGAGACTGGTTTGACACTTCGAGCCTGAAACCTTGGGTTATTCTGGAGGCTTTCTATCTGAATGCTGTTACTCTCTCTGATTTGTGTTGGTTACCACCTTCTGCTGCCCGTAGTAGGTTCGGATCTTGCAAGTCTATTAAAACGACCCTAGATTCATGGCATCTTCGGAAGAGATCAAATTACCGTCCCCCTGCCTGTCGTTGACCGCTCTTATGTCATTGATTCCTAACATTACACTAGAAGATTGGATTCGGAAGGGGCTCTCCACTGTGGGTGATTTTTTCTTACGTCTTGATGTCCTTTTCTCAATTACAAGAGAGATTTGGTATTCGGACTCAAGACTTTTTCAAATATTTGCAGGTGAGAAGTTGGTTACACTCTTTTTCTCCGCATCTTCACAAACCTTCTCTTCCGGCTTACATTAAAAGCCGAATGGAGACGTCCTCACACAAATATGGGATTACGTGGTGGTATCAATTTCAATTAACTAGCAGCACACAGACTAACTTCAAAGCGCAGATTTTATGGGAAAGAGACTTGAATAGATCCTTTACTGATGCAGAATGGGACAGTATATTTAAGTCTTGTTTTAAAGTCTCCAAATGTATTAACCATTCCGAAATGTTCTATAAGCTTATACAGAGGGCCTACTTCACCCCTGAAAGACAAAATAGAATCTGGCCTTCACAATCTAAATTATGTTGGAGGAAATGTGGTTCAACGGGGGATATCTTTCATATTTTCTGGGCGTGCCCACTTATACAACCACTTTGGAGTGAAGTTTTCAATATGGTTAGCATGGTTTTAGGGTTCTCCATTCCCCTGGACCCAGCTTTAGCGTTATTTCATTTGTACATAGACCACCTCTCCGCAGGTGATCGCTATGTCTTGGGGCATATCCTGATAGCTACTAAAGCTGCTATAGCCCAATTGTGGAAATCTGAGAATCTTCCTTCCCTAGCGTCTATTCAAAATAAGATTCACAAACACTAAATTTTTGAAACAGCGGAATCTAAATATTCTTCCTCAGCTAATTCTATTCACCTGAAATGGTTAGGTTGGTCCGACTATAGGGGGAGAGAAGGTAGGCTAACCGTCTATAGCTCTCCAATTGATTTATCTGTGCTTCACCCCACCTAGACTGACTGCTTTAAGAATGTTGTAATATCAGACAATCTTTTTGTTTTTTTGGTTTGTGCTATGCCTCTTTTTTTGTGTGTGTTTTTTTTGTTTCTGAACGCCCTATGTAACCAATTGTATATTCATCCAACTATGCGTTAATAGTGCTTTGATTATGGTATCCATTCCGGACTGCCCCTATGTTTCCCTTTATCTCTTTTTTCTGTTCCCCATTTCTGTGTGAAAAATCTTCAATAAAAATTTAATGTTTTAAAAAAAAAAAACTGCAAATTTTTGTTTGGCGCCAAATGCACACGCAACACACGCATACACCTGTATTTTGTACTTTGCATATCTGCTCGCATTATTGCCATAAGCATTGATTACTAGATTCATTTTGACCTGTACTGAGAAAATTTGTTGCTATTTAGTTAAAACATAGAGTTAATAGTTAAGGAAGTAAGTGTAAGACGCACACGCAGCCTGGCCTAGTTGTAAAGGTTTATACAGTAGAAACTGTGTGGTGTGTTAAGAGAGCGATTATAGTTAAATATCGCTTACATTTATAGAAGTGTGGGATTTGTAGTACTGCGGACGTACGGCCTTTGTACACGTGTCTCGGACAACGTTCGGGACTGCGTACGCAACGTAAAGGCCTACACACGTGGCGTGTTTACGTAACGTGCGTACAGGTACGCCCACTAAATACAAATCACACAATAGCATTGTTTCAGTTTAGGCAATACGGTAGCCACGCGATAATAGCACAAATTGATCAGTTTCCAATATTTAGTTTAAATACCTTTCTTACTGTATCACCTCTGGAATTATTCTGTTTTATCTGAATGAAAGTTAATTTTCTGTACAGAAAAACCAAAGTGTATATGAGTGAACGAGCGTGAGTGTGCAAACAATAAAGGTTTTGTGGACCCAGGGAATTCGGGATCCCGTAGGAGACCACACCAGGTGAGTGGACACTTGGTGGCGTGGGATTGGCTTGCTCACGTTAACATTGATTAAGGTATAAAGGAGCAATTAGTATAACAGCAGACCAAGAGGTCAGCGAAGTCAGAAAACCGCTGACAAAGTCACGCGAAGCTCTGAATACCGCGGCCTAAAAGG
Source organism: Pseudophryne corroboree (assembly GCF_028390025.1). NCBI lineage: Eukaryota > Metazoa > Chordata > Amphibia > Anura > Myobatrachidae > Pseudophryne > Pseudophryne corroboree. Next base: position 607,944,686 of record NC_086446.1, read on the forward strand.
TCCGCGAGGTTTTGTGTAGAGAGCGCAGCCCCGGGGGTTGGCGTAGTACCCATATAGGCCCGTTCAGATACGCTCCGGCTGAGGTTTCGCAGCCTGAAAAACTATTCCATTGGTCGCAAGGCGGATAAGTAACAGTTACCTATACGCTGTGCGATTGTACCGCGCGTTCATGAGTGCAATACTTAGCCCACCGCGATACCCTTTTACGAGTTGTGCATAAAAATCGCGGGATCATTGGCGCTAGGTGTAGTACACGCAACGTGATTTGTGTAACAATTTTTTTGTTTTAAGGGAGTTTTCGCTGGTCACTCAGGAAATCTCCAACGACCAATATTTACTGGGAAGGGTAAGTCACTCCCACACACTCTCAGTAAATAGAGGTTACACAGGGGCCCGAGGTTGAGTACGACCGGCGCTGACGACAGTGTTTAGGTGTATTGGCCAACGTGGGCGTGAGTGGGTGAGAGCGCTCGGAGAACTTTCACCGTTGCCTTACCACTGAGTATTTTTGTTTTTTGTAGGAATTAGCTGAGAAGGCAATACCTGCAAAAGATGGGGGCCAGTTGCTCAAGTAAGGGACGATCAACCAGGGTTCAGGTTGATATTCCGCGGCCCAAGGGGTCGGCGAGGTACATAATGTGTGAGAAATATGGCTCACACACAGAGGTTTTATGCAATGAATGGGAACGTATGACTGCGGAAGACAGGGAACCATTCCCTAAGGTAGGCAGTTTTAATCCAGAGGTGTTGCAGAATTTAAGGATTAGGATATGTCTGTTAAAATCCCGAAAAGAAAGGATCCGACACTCAAACTGTTTACATTTATGGCAACAAGAGACTGATATGCAGAGGGGATTAGCTCAAACAGCTGGTTCCAACCCTGGCAGGAAACTGATTGCAACTGCACCACCACCACCGTATATTACAGGGGAGAAAGTGGCTACAGAGAATGGCATACTAATATATGATAAGAGTGAACTTGATAAATGTATTAATGCTAACCCGTGCAAGTTGTATCCCATCTTAAACTTCCCTCAGGACTACGACCAAGAAGATGAGCCCAGCACGATATCGGCACTCTCTCTAGCAGCCACCATACAGGACACACAAGGGGGCACGGCCCAACCAGTAAGAATAGTAACAAAGGCCCCTAGCGGAGGGACAGGTGAGGTCGTGTCCACAGGTAAGTACGGTACAGTACATTATGCAGAGACAATTGCACCTCACATTGTAGAAGCAACCCAGAATGATGTAATTGAACTAAATCCTGTCAGGGTGATCGCAGTCCCCAATGGGAAGACTGACGCTCAGGGAATCACTCCCGTCAGGAACATTGCTATGCATTGTCCCTGGTCCCGGACAGAATTGAGGACAATTATGTCTGAATTTCCCGATCCCAGAAAAGATCTAGCCGCATGTCAGAGGTTTATTAGAGAACTAGGTAACGCCACCGAACCCACAAACAAAGATTGGCGGACAGTGCTACGGGCATGTTTGCCCTCCAATATTGACCCTGTGAAATTCATTGCTGATTGTAAATTAGACGCAGAAGTACCTCTCACTGATGAATACACTCAGGAGAATGTACGACAGATCAATCTGCAATTAGGAGTTTATTTCCCAACTGTTGTCAAGTGGAATAAAATCTTCTCCATTAGACAAAAAGAATGTGAAACGGCTTCTGAATATTTCCATCGAGCACTGCAGGAAATGGCTAGATACACTGGGGTCGAGGATATTAAGGAAAATATACATCATAGAGAGGTAGCTGTGTCCGTATTAATGGACGGTTTAAAAGAAACGTTGAGAACAAGGGTACAAACCACTCAACCAAATTGGAGAGGTATTTCGGTGGCTGCATTAAGAGAGTCCGCTATTGAGCATGATCGGAACATCATTAAGCACAGGGAGTCACAGGGGGATAAGCTGATGACCGTAAGTATCAAAGCCCTGACAACGAAGCCACATCAGCCTAAACCCCAGACCCCTGATGGTAAGTCGTATGTAGTGAAATGTTATAAGTGCCAGAGAGAAGGACATTACGCACGGAACTGTAATTATAACAGCAATGTATATCGACCCCCTAGACCAGAACATGACTCACAGCATAACACATGTAATTGGGATCAGGGACCGCATAGGAGGAATTACGAGCCACATGCAGGGGAAACAAGGAGGTACCCACCTAGGAAGGACTGGCAGACCTCTGAAAATTCTCAGCTACCCCCCTCACATATCGTAGCTGCCAGCGTGCTGCGGGAGGGTCACAACATACAATAGGGGTTAGGCCACACCTGTAGTTTGCAGCCAGTGAAGTTGATTGCTAGCCTTGGAAATGAACCCGAGGTTACAGCTGATGTAGCTGGTAGATCACTACCTTTCCTTGTAGATACAGGGGCGGCCAGGTCAGTGTTAAATTCAACGGTAGGTATGAAAACAACGGGTAAAACAATTTCAGCAATGGGGGTAACAGGAGTAGTGCAACACTACCCTTTAAGTAGACCAGCGGAGATTACGATAGGGCCTTTGCAGACCAAGCACTCCTTTTTGCTAGCTGCATCGGCTCCGACTAATCTACTTGGGAGAGATTTATTGTGTAAGGTGAGGTGTGTCATATATTGTACTCCTGAGGGTGTCTTCTTAGATATACCCGAGAATCACGTTCAGGAAGTGCAGGATATGTTAGACACCCCACAAAGGTTGAAGTCACACTCTGCTGTTATAGACAGGTGTCCATCCAAGGTAGAGGAAATGATCTCCCAGATACCGGAATCCCTCTGGACCAAAGATGGACAAGACACTGGATTGATGGCAAATGTAGCTCCTGTAGTAGTGCAAGTAAAAGATGGTAGGATAGCTCCAAAAATCCCACAGTATCCTCTGAAGCCAGAGGTGGAATTAGGAGTGTACCCAGTCATAGAGCGCTTGCTACAACAGGGCATCCTAGTTAGGACGTCCAGCACTGCCAATAGTCCCATCTTCCCTGTGAAAAAGAGTGGGGGGAGGGGTTACAGGCTAGTGCAGGATCTAAGGGGGATAAACAAGATAGTTGAGAGCCAATTCCCCGTAGTGCCAAATCCAGCTGTCATCCTCATGCAAATTCCCCCTACTGCAAAGTTTTTCACTGTCATTGACCTCTGTTCTGCTTTCTTTTCGGTCCCTCTGCACCCAGACAGCCAATATTTGTTTGCATTTACATACAGGGGAGTACAGTACACCTGGACTCGCTTACCCCAAGGTTTCATTGACAGCCCAAGTATTTTCTCCCAGGCTTTGCATGACTGTTTACAATCCTTTCAACCTGAGAGCGGATCAGTATTAATACAGTATGTAGATGACTTACTGCTGTGTTCTGATTCACTCAAATCGTCCTTGAAAGACACGAAACAGCTTCTGTTTCATCTTTCTAATACGGGACACAAGGTTTCAAAGGATAAGTTACAGTTGTGCCAGACCAAGGTGAAATATTTGGGACATTGCTTAACACAAGGACTGAGACACCTCACCGCTGATAGAATACAGGCGATTCGCGACATGACTCTGCCACAAACCCAGCAGCAGATCCGCACTTTCCTTGGAATGTGTGGGTACTGCCGAAACTGGATCCCAGGGTTCTCCATACTGGCTTTACCTTTGCAAGAGATGGTCTCTTCAAACAAACCAGATCGGATTTCGCACACAGATGAGTCCAAACTGGCATTTGAAAGACTCAAGCAGTGCCTATCACAGGCACCTGCATTAGGTATGCCAGATTATGGGAAACCCTTTGAGTTGTACGGTACGGAAAGTGCTGGGTGTGCGGCAGGTGTCCTAACCCAGAGACATGGTGATGCCAGCAGGCCGGTAGCTTACTACAGTGCACAGCTAGACACCGTAGCACGGTCTCTCCCCACATGCTTGCGAAGTGTTGCAGCGATAGCCTTGCTAGTGAGTAAAAGTGAAGATGTAGTATTGGGACACAACCTGACCATCCATACACCTCATGCAGTATCAGCCTAACTGAACTCTGCCCAAACCAGACATGTCTCATCAGCACGGTTTACAAGGTGGGAATTAGCACTAATGGCCCCTGTAAACATCACCATAAAGAGATGCAGCGCACTAAATCCTGCAACGTATCTCCCAGGTGTGCCTGGACAGGCACAAAGGGTGGAGGATGAGAGTGATGGTGAAGGAGGATTTAGTACAGACACTGACACACATGATTGTATGGAATATCTGAACCAAACTTTCACTGCAAGACCCGACATTAGTGACAACCCACTGGAAGGCGTAGATTTTACTTTTTACACTGACGGTAGTTGCCACAGACAGACGGACTCGGGAGACTTGTGTACTGGATACGCAGTCGTAGATGACAAAGGTATCATAGAAGCTGAACCCCTGGGCCCACCGCACTCAGCACAAGTTGCTGAGCTGGTCGCCCTAACCAGAGCGTGTGAATTGGCTAAGGGTAAGTCAGCCAATATATATACAGATTCTAGGTATGCCTTTGGAGTAGTGCATGATTTCGGGGCCCTATGGCGCCTCAGAAATTTCATGACGGCAGCTGGCACACCTGTAGCGCATGCATCCCATATCAAAAGACTTCTAACAGCGATACAGGAACCTGACAGAGTGGCTGTTATCAAGTGCAAAGCCCACACTTACAGTCAAGACCCAGTGTCACTTGGTAACAGCCGGGCAGACGAAGCTGCTAAATCAGCAGCCAGCACCCCCATACAGACAGATATCACACAACTGATGGTATTCAATACCATCAACACACAAAAATTAAGTGAAATGCAAAATTTGTGTTCTCCACAGGAAAAGGCAGTCTGGAGGTCAAAAGGATATGGCCAGGAGTCCTCAGGACTCTGGACAGATGGACAGGGTAAGCCAGTAGCCCCCAGAGCATATCTTCCAAGCTTAGCTGAGGCGGCACACGGTCTGACTCATCTGGGCAAAGAGGGTATGTGTAAGCTGGTGAGAGCCTACTGGTGTGCGCCAGGATTCTCTTCTCATGCGGGTAAGAGAGCAATGACATGTCTTATCTGCTTGAGGAAGAATATTGGAAAGTCAATACCAACAGAACCATCCCATATCCCGCCAACAGATGGCCCTTTTCAGGTAATACAAATTGATTTCATACAGTTGCCACCCTGCAGAAATTTAAAGTATGTGTTAGTTTGTATTGACGTGTTTTCAAATTGGGTAGAAGCGTTCCCCGCTGCCACAAATACCGCTACGTTCACTGCAAAGAAAATTGTGCAGGAATTTGTGTGCAGATATGGTATCCCTAGGATAATTGAAAGCGATAGGGGTACCCATTTTACAGGTGAAGTCTTTCAGGTTATGTGCAAACTGATGGGAATTAATAGTAAGCTGCATACTCCGTACCGCCCACAGGCGAGTGCGAAAGTGGAAAGAGTAAACAGCACTATTAAGAACAAGCTGAGCAAAGTGATGGCTGAAACTGGATTGTTGTGGCCAGAAGCTTTGCCACTTGTATTGTACAGCATCAGAACCACTCCCAGGTCCCCCCTTAACCTATCACCCTTTGAGATTCTTTTTGGTCGACAACCCCATGTAATGATTGACCCCCAGGATGATTTGAAATGCAATAATGAAGTGACTGTAAAATATTTGGTTAAGATGAGCAAGCAGTTGAGGAATCAAAACAGCAATCTAAAGCTGGTGATTCCTGACCTACCAAACAGTAATTGTCATGACATTGAACCTGGGGATTATGTAATGATTCTAAATTTTCTACGCTCAGGTTGCCTTATTGACTGGTGGGAAGGACCGTACCAAGTCTTACTGACCAGCACGACTGCATTAAAGGTTGCCGAGAGAGAGACTTGGGTCCACTCGTCCCACTGTAAGAAGGTCGCTGACCCAGAGAGAGCCCGTTACAAAGAGCAGAGTGTAGAGGAAATCGTATCACTGGAGTGCCTGTTCCGGGAAGGTTGAGAGGCAGGACTGTTGTCACGGCACCTGAGCACAGAGAACTACAAGACCAGAAGCGGTTGTCGCACAAAAAAATTTCTTTTTCCTTTTTATTATTTTCTCCATCTGCCATTCCCCTCCTTTCTCCCTTTCCTTGCTCCTTTTTCTCTTCCCTTAGCAAGATGGACTTACCCCAAGAGACTGCATTCCGGGTTTTCCTGTTGACCCTGTTGTTGACCAGAGCAGTCTGTTTCGGTGAGAGTACCAGAGAGGTCGAGAAAGGATCTGGAATGGGTTCTGATGGCAAGGACGGATTGATAGAATTCCAAGAGCAACACATCCACCGAGCAAAGGCGAGTATCAGAAAACGATCTGGTAGTCAAGAAACTAGGAGACACTGTGAAGGGTTATTGGCTGAGGAAAATTGTATCTGTAGAAATTGTGAAAACATAGTTGAGGACGGGTGCATCCAGAGATATTAGTCCAGCCTTAATATCAACATGGACCGTCATCCATTGAGTGACTATCACTTATTAGTGGGTAAGGTTTTAAACCAAACAGAATGCTGGGTGTGCTCACAAGTACCTCAAGGTCAGAGCAAGTCAGGGCTAGTACCGTATCCTTTAACAATAGATGAGGTACTTGAATTAAGGGGTGGGAGACCGGTGGACAAGAAATGTAATATTTCTAGGCCCCCTAGTTTGAAGCTCCACCAATATCATGTGGATAGATCCTTAGTATGTTTCAACATTTCCAATCCCCGACAGCCGGGAAATTGGGAAGTGACATGGAATAACCAAACCATGGCATTTTCACACAGAGCTGACAGAATGCCCGTAGACTCAGAACTTATACGCCAAATAGCCGACGGTGGAAGGTATTTTCGGTACAGGTATACCCTAGGAAGTAGGACCATGCGGGTTGGAGAAGTATCTCCAGGGTACTGTGCGCATATCATACAGCTTGATACGTGTACTGAACAGATGAGAGAGTTAGGGATAGGATTTTTCACTTGGAAGGTTTGCAATATGGTAATGTCATATTCTGTCCCATATGTTCTCCCCGATGATGCATATTTCATATGCGGGAGGAAGGCGTATAAGTGGCTTGCCCCAAACTCAGAGGGATTGTGTTACATTGGAAGAGTGTTGCCAGAAGTTATGACCATAACCCATAATAGGATGAAAGACGTTCACCGCAATGCTTAAGCTCCTTACACTCACACTCACTACGAACACATTGTTAAGAGACACCTTATAGATAGGACAGAGCACGCAGCCTCTGATTTGATCCACGAATCCACCGGGATTCAATTCCTACTCGCGTTAGATATCACCCGTACCGCCAGAGGAATGATAAATTATAGGTATATCCATGCGCTAGCGAACCTGATAGATAATATCACCGAGATGTATGATGACACCTTCAGGTATACAGGGAGGGAGTTGCAAGCTTACAAAACGGAACTGATCCAGCACAGGATGGTTCTCAATTATATCACAGCGGTGACAGGCGGGTACTGTGTCACCTTAGCAACTCAGTATGGTGTGAAGTGCTGCACGTACATTATAAACAGCACTGATGACCCAACCGAGGTCATAGATCAAAAGATGGACGATATCTTGCAGTTAAAATGGGAGTTCCGAAGGAGACACAATCTTACCCTTACTGCTGTGAGTAATGAACTGACCGGCTGGGTCTCATGGTTGAACCCACGCAATTGGTTCTCAGGTTTAGGAGAATGGGCTCAAAATGTTATCGTGAGTGTAGGAAAGTTTCTCCTCTGTATCCTGGGAGTTGTCATAATGATTGGTTTGATATTTAGATGTGTTCGAGTTTTAACGCGGCGCAAGCGCGGTACCAAAGTGATGAGTTTGAGGAGTGGGGGCATTGTTACAACAACTGATTTAATTTATGACCCATCAATCGAGACAATGTTGTGATAAGACGTGATTCCACGGTCCGTTTCTTTCACCCGTTTCTCCTTTGTTTTCCCTCAAGCAAAAAAAAAAATACATCCATTCGGAAGAAACTTTGATGAACTATACATCCATTCGGAAAAGACTTTGATGGACACTCTAAAGACTTTGATGGACACTCTAAAGACTTTGATGGACACTCTAAAGACTTCGATGGACACTCTAAAGACTTTGATGGACACTCTAAAGACTTTGATTAAACACTTTCAGCAAAGATACACCCATCCGGACAAGACTTCAACCAACACTCAAGAACGACTGCACAAATGTTATGTGAATGTATTTGTGATACGTGTCTTATCTTCATCTCTACAACCTTCAGGTAGTGACACACATAGTCGACAGGTGATATATATATACACATATTAGCATTCACATGTATTCCCCCTCCATGTATCATCAACTAAATGTGCACCCCATTTGTTGGAACAAGAAGCCGAAAAGAGCTTGGTAGTGTTTGTTGGCCCACTTACAGACCCTTAATACGGGATGAGAAGGATTTAATGTATACTTCGCAATACCTCAAAGCTTATCTAGAACATGTACGGCATGATGATACATGCCCCTCAGACATGGATTTCATACATACATGCTTTTACTATCCCACTAGGTCATACATTTCCCGCCTACTCCTTTCCTCCTACCATCCAATCATCTGTAAATATTGTATTATATATTTTTCTGTTTAATGTTTAGATAGTGGCAGTCATTGTTGACTGCCAAAGGGTGGACTGTCAAAGTCAAAAAATATCGTAATGCATATGCCTTGTACTAACCCCATGCACATGCCCACTGCTCGTGCACTCAGTCCTCCGTGCGTGCACATATCCGCAATTTGCGTAGGATCGCTCTGGCGATCATGCGCGTGATATGGGTATTTACGGTGGAGTTTGTAGCGGGTTATTAGAACATTACATATTTAACCCAAATAGTGCATTTTGTACCCATAGTTCCCTTTCACCATGTCAGCGAGTATTAATAGTTTAAACAGTTCCTGGACTAAGAGATTCGCCTTTGCATGATAGGAAGGGTCAGATAAAGATTGGAAGGTGATGTCTAGTATCCAGCTGTAGGGTATTTTGAGGGTAACATTCCGGTGTTGGTTAGAGAAAGATCGCATGTTCCAGCGTATAGTTATGTGCAGAAGCAGAATATGAACATTAACTGTATTTACTGTAAATTATGTATGCGGCGGGAATCCAGAGGATACCACCCACAAGAGCAGTATGGGAAAGACATCGCCCATCTATTCAAATCCACCTATGACCTTTTCTGTAATGTAAAGACACATCCCTGTGTCCAATGGACAATAAGATTACAGTGACCATTGTATTGTGTATGCATGTTGTGTATAAAAAGACCATTGTTGCCTGGCCGGTCAGAAGACTCTGAACGCTATCTGTATGACCAGCGGAGGACCGAGCCGGGTTGCGCTTGCGAACATTCTCACGTATGTACATTCTCTGTAGCCATTATTCTGTTTAGATTTACTTGTTAGCCTGTAGTGTATGATTTGTATTGTTTTACTTTTTTGGAATCAATCCACTGTGTCCTTAGAACCCTGTGGTTTCAACTACAAATCGGTGTGGTGTCTTCACTTTCCTGCAAGGGCTTTAAAGTATATTTATCTGTATAAGGTGTATAGGTATTGATAAGGTGTACGCACTGCGGGTACTTTATACCGTCAGTGCTACTTAAGGTTTAAGAGATAACATCGTTGCAGTACTTTGCTGCTAAGGGTTCAAAAGTATAATCATATCAGTGCATTATATCATTAACAAGGTTTAAAGGTTATCAATTGTGTGTGCGCCCGCTGTGTGTTCTCTGTACACTCAGCGCGTCGTGGGTACGCCATGTGCGTACCACGTGCAGGACTCTGTACGCAAATAGCGTACAAAGTGCGTAGCACGTGCATTTAGTCTAGCGGCCATAGCGGCTCCACGGTAATAGTGTATTTAGAGGTATAGCTTTGCAGTCTAAGATAATATCGGCATTATCAATGTGTTATATACATGTTTCACCATACAGTAGCAGACCTTACAAACTTTTGCCTTGAGGCCTGCAATATATCCAGTTATGCCCCTGGACCTGTTCATTGTAATGTAGCATAAAATATACTGGAGGGCATTAATAGTGTTACATAATATCAACTTGGGCACTATAATGTGGCAGAGTATGAAGTGGAGGCACTATAGTGTGGCATAATATAAAATGGGGGGCAGTGTACTGTGGTGTAATATGAACTGGGGACACTGTATGGCATAATGTGAATTAGGGATATTGTGTGGTATATTGGTAGTCCAACAATGTGATATAACGTGAACTAGGGAACTACTATCTATCTATCTATCTATCTATCTATCTATCTATCTATCTATCTATATATATATATATATATGTAAAAATGGATGTATGTTCGTGAGTATGTGTGTATGTATGTTCCAGCATAACTCTGGAATGCCTGGAGCAATTTACACCAAACTCGGTACACATATGATTTACAATCTGGGAAAAATACTGTGGGGTTAAGACACTCCTAGCACTCCTAGGGGTGGGGGTGGGAAGAGGGTGACATGTAAAATCCATAATTTTCGGCATAACCCTGGAATGCCTGAAGCAATTTACACCACACTTGGTACACATATAACTTATCTGGGAAAAAATACTGTGAGGGTAAGACACCCCTAGCACCCCTAGGGGTGGGGGTGGAAGGGAGTGGCATGTAAAAATCCATAGTTTTTGCCATAACTCTGGAATGCCTTGAGCAATTTACACAGAGGCACACATTGGTAGGGGCAGAGGCACACACGGGTAGGGTCACAGGCACCACGTGTAAGGGCAGAGGCACCCACGGGTAGGGGCAGAAGGACACACGAATAGGGGTAGAGGGTTGGGGCAGAAACACCCACAGGTAAGGATAGAGGCACCCACGGGTAGGGGAAGAAGCACCCACAGGTAGGGGCAGAGGCACACACAGAAAAGGATAGAGGCACACACGGGTAGGGGCAGTGGCACACACGGGTAGGGGCATAGGCATACGGGTAGGAGCAGAGGCACCTACAGGTAAGAGCAGATGCACATGTGGGTAAGGGCAGAGCATCAGAGGTGGCATGGGGCAGAGAAGGAAGCGGATTATTCTCCTCAGCACCAACATTTTTACAGCATCAATCCGGGGAAGCCCAGAGGTGTGGCCTCACAAAGATTGGCATTATGCTTTAAATTCCATTGCAAAGTATTCAGCTAGTGGTTCATAAATTACACTATGGAACTACTATAGGGCATAACATTAACTATCACACTGCTGGGGTTCAGAAAATAATCTAGGGCACTATTATGGGGCATAACATTAACCACTGTGGCAGAGAGGTGTCTCTCTAGAAGCATTGTGGCAGGGACCCCTTCAAAATGTTGCTATGGGGCTCACAAAGTTTTGGCTACACCCCTGGCTGACTGAATTCTGTCGGTTACTAAATAGCAATCAAATGGGCAGGAAAAGTATGCTGGATTTTGGCAGGTGCAGAAGAGAGTACCAAACTGTGGGTTAAAATGCTTCTTGTTTATTATAACATTATTGAACTCCTGTGTCTCTTCTATCCAGTATTAGGACTTCCTAAGACTCTGACTCATGGAAATCCAGCATGTTCTCTGGCAGTCTGCAGTTGAGCAGTGTTCACAATCTTGGTTTCAGTCTCCAACTCTGGAAATATAGTTCCTGTCCTCCAGCCATGACATAGCAACAGGTCTGCAAGGTCCCCAAATGACGAGCAATCATACCCAGTAGATTGCTTCAAAAGGATACATGTACTATATACTATCATATCAGTTCCAGATTCATATATCCCCCTGATCCCTCTGGTATCCTTTGGCAGGGAACCACAGGACATATACATTGAAAGACCTACTCATAATGGTGGCGCCCAATATAGGCTGCCCCAAGATGGCTGCCACACTGACTAGAGGATTCGCTGCTGTGATAGGGGAGTAACCTAGCCCCAAGAGAGGAGGTGCTGCCAGGCACTTGCTATGAGACTGTGAATCAGAAAAGATAAAAGTAGGCTATTTGGTGCCAAACACAGTGCAGTCAGCAGAGGAGTGGAAGCGAAGCCAGGAAGCTGAATACAGTATTAAGATCAGACCTGCCTGGGTGTGTAACTGCCAGAAAGCGCACGCTGGGGACCTGGATTCAGGGAGAGATGTACTAAGCAGTCAGGGCTGTTTCGAGACAATTTGGCTCCTAGTGCGAGATTTAAAAATGCGCCCCCCTTCCCATGAGGAGGGTGCAATCTCATTAAAATGGGCATGGCCTCATTAAAATGGGCATGGTCTTGCAGAAAAAAACTACCTTACACCACAGTTTTTGACCCTGAATCAACAGACCTCGGCTACCACAGGGAAAAAAATGCACCATATTAAGCCCCACACAGTGATGCCCTTTGCACCATATTATGCCCCCTTTATGTCCTACAGCAAAGCTTCTAATTACTTTTAAATTACCTGCTCATTGCCAAGGGTTTCACATGCTGGGTGTCATGCTAGTTGCCAAGGGTTTCACACGCTGGGTGTCATGCTTGTTGTCAGGGATTTCATGCGGTGGGTGTCATGCTTGTTGTCAGGGGTTTCATGGGCTGGGTGTCATGCTCGTTGCCAGGGGTTTCATGCTCTGGGATTCATGCTCGTTGCTAGGGGTTTCATGCTCTGTGGCGGGTGTCATGCTCGTTGCCAGGGGTAACGCTCAATGCCAGGGGTAATACTCGTTGCCGGGGTGTGTAATGCTAGTTGCCATGGGTGTGTAATGCTAGTTGCCATGGGTGTGTAATGCTAGTTGCACTTGCCATGGGTGTGTAATGCTAGTTGCCAGGGGTAATGCTCATTGTCAGCGGTGTGTACAGCCAGCCCCAGCTGGACCAATGTCTGCAATTCATAGGCAACAATTGGAGAGGGAAGAAATTGGTCTAGGATATCAGAAACATTACTCCTTACTGTGCAAAACAACTTTTGTTGAAGTTTCTATGCTAACATGTACATATGTCAGTTTTAGTTTACTTTTATCTGGAGAGATTATTCTACAGTGAAACATTCATGTGACAGTCCAAATATTCAAGGCCAGTGAGCCTGTCTGCCCGCCATCTCCCCTGGCCGCACACCCGTTCCCACCCCCGCTTCCCCTCCTCCCTCTTCTCCCTGTCAATATACTCCGCTCCAGTCGCGGAGTTTTGCAAAATGATGCTTTGTGTCGTGATGTCACAATGTAATGCGTAATTTTGCAAAACTCCACCCCTAGAGAGGAGTACTATTGACAGGGAGGAGGGGCAGCAGTCCAACCAGGTGAAAAGTGCCCCGGCGGGCGCCCCGTGCAGTGGCACGGCTTGCCTGCTGGTAGAAACAGCACTGTAAGCAGTGAAAGGAGTGGAGAAGTGAGCCAGTTGAGAAGCTGCCCCTGGCGATCAATCAGCATTGAATTAACATTTAAAAGTTGCATATTACAAAATTATACAGAGCAGCTGATTGGTTGTCACTGGAAAATTGCAGGATTTGCATGTAGGGGGTTTCATGACATGCAAATATATATATATATATATATATATATACAAATCCCTGCACTCTCACGCAACTCTGCCAACAACTGGGGTGCCAATCAGAGTCTGACCCACATAGAGGTGGGACCCATAGTACAATACAGGATTTTCCACCTAGTGGAACAGATAGCACTCTCCAACTTTACTTCAATAAATCAGCAAAAAAAGTTTTTAATGTAAAGGTAATCTCACAGTTCCAATGTAATATCCATTTCCGACGTTTCGGTCCACACCAGGACCTTTGTCAAGGAGTTACAGCGTGGTCACAGCAGTCATCATCACAGCGTGGTCAGCATATTTGGTAACTGTTATTACAGAGATGTTGCCTCACCGGCCACCATTAAGTATCCAGCTAAGGGCGCCAGTCCCGCCCCCACACTTACAGGAAGTGGGGTGGAACGCATGGCTGAGCCGCAAGCATCACTTCCTGATTCACAGGAAGTGTGCTGCGTCCATGTGTGTGATATCGGTGCATCGGGCGCGCCGTGGAACGCAACCCGGAAGTTTGTGCTGGAGCGCACGCGTCACTTCCGCAGGTTGCCGGGAGTGGGCTATAGTTCCATTATCCACAGTAGCGGTCACCGTTAACACATGGCAATAGTACATAGATTACCTTATTAGTGAAGTGGAATACTGGTTAGCTTATCAATGGTGTATTGCATGGAGTGTAACTACTTGTAACTAATTACTGTCAGATGTGGAACCAGCGGCGCTGGGGGGATTACCCACCGCGGTTAATTGGAGTGTATCACAGACATCATAGCAATATATAGGGTAACACATCAATAAATTAGTTTATAACACTCATGTGCATTACTGGCTAATGGACAGATGTGAGACCGGCAGTGATGGGCAGATTACCCACCGCAATCCAGCTCATATTCTGCCTCCCGCCATGATATACTTTCACAGGGCATTTAGTAAGTATAATAAGCATAACCAGTGTATCATCAAATTCCGATCTTAGCTGGGTATAATAGAGGCCGGTAAGGTCACTATATTGGTACTGTACCGCAGTACACAAAGACATAAGAAACGGTGGGACAACAGCACGCTAGGTGGGGAAACAAGAAAAATACATAATTATTCCCACTGCCCGTGGGGTATTTACATTACACCCTTGTGACTGAACAAGTTTATATAAATAAATATAAATAGATTATCCCAATAGGATCCATAAGTCTATTTCAAGAAGATAGATAAATCATTGTTTTCATTCATTTCCTTTGGTGCTATCATGTCCAGTTTGTGTATCCACAAGCTTTCTCGTTTTCTGAGCAAGAGAGCACGGTCACCGCCTCGCTGTAATGGGGGTATCCAGTCTATCAATTTCGACCTGAGATCAGAAACTTGATGTCGTAAAGTCAAAAAATGTCTGGCCACCGGCAAAGTGGCAGTCCCCGTGGTGATCGCCTGATGTATTGACGTTCTGTGGTTCGCCATCCAGTCACGAAATTGTCTGGTCGTCATTCCCACATAATATAGTCCGCACGGGCATGTTAGGATGTAAATCAAGTGGTCCATAGAGCAATGTAGTCTATACTTAATTGGTATCAGTTGCCCCGAATGGGGATGCGGGAATGTTGGGCCTGTTAGCATACCCCTGCATGTAGTGCACCCAGTGCATTTAAAGCAACCGGGCCTTTTCTCATGCAACCATGTAGTGTTTGTGGGTGATTCCTGTCCAGCCAAAGGTCTTAATAGTAGCTGTTTTAAATTGGCCGCCCTACTATAGGCCATAATGGGGGGTGGCGTCCTTTTCAGTTTGAGTTGGTCATCGGAGGTTAGAATAGGCCAGTTCTTACGGACGGCTCCTCGGACCCTGTTGGACAGATGATCGTAGGTAGTCGTGAAGACCAATACGGTCTGGTGCAGGTGTCACCTCCGTTGTAGCTGTGGATGAGTCAAACTTTCTCCTGGCCTTCGTCAGACATTGCATAACCGTTTTCTTGTCATAACCCCGCTCAAGGAATCGTGAAGTCATCTCAGATAATTGTGTTTCCATGATATCCTGATTGGTGTTGTTGCGCATCACTCTCAGAAATTGAGAGATTGGAAGATTGTCCTTGAGAGCAGGTGGATGTTGACTGGTTGCAAGCAGCAAAGTATTACGGTCCGTGGGTTTTCTATAGAGACTTGTGTTGATACGACCCTCTTCCAGTGTGATGGTAATGTCCAGAAAATTGATGCTGACGGAGTCTGCCTGATGGGTGAATCTTACTAGACTATCCAGTCCGTTCAATGTGCTGACCATTTCGTTAAATGAATCTAATGACCCTTTCCACAACAGGAATACATCGTCAATAAATCTTTTGTAAAATAAAATCTGTGATCCAAATCTCGGGAAGATATGTCGTTGTTCATATTCAGCCATATAGATATTAGCGTATGCTGGTGCTAGGTTCGAACCCATCGCGGTCCCTTCGCGTTGCAGGTAGTATTTTCTTTGATAGAGAAAGTGATTATGTTTAAGGACTGCTGTGGCCAATTCCAGGAGAAATTCAGTCGACGGTCCAGTTGGTGGGTATTGTTGCCAGGCGTTTGCTAATGCTTGTAGATCTTGATCATGGGGGATGATAGTGTACAGGGAACAAACATCCATGGTAGCCAACAGCGTATCCTCGAGTTCGTATGGGAAAGTCATCAGCTTCTGCAGAAAGTCGGACGTGTGCCGCACATAGCTATCTCCCTGTTGTACTATGGGTTGTAGGAACGTATCGACATAGATGGCAAGCGGCTGCAGCAGAGATTTTCTAGCAGAGATGATAGGCCTACCAGGTGGATGTGATAGAGTTTTATGGATTTTGGGAAGGGTGTAGATTATGGGGCATACGGGATGCTCAACAGTAAGGAATTCCAATGTGTTCTTATCAATCTGTTGGGTTTTATACCCTGTATCCAATATGCGATCAATTTCCAATTTGATCTCAGGGATGGTATTGTGCTGCAGGCTAGTGTAGGTAGCCTCATCGTTCAGCTGCCTCAATATCTCGCTATTATAATCAGCCCAGTCCTGCACTACCACCGCACCCCCCTTATCTGCAGGCCTAACCACAAGGCTAGTATCCTGTTTAAGTGATGCCAGGGCCTTGCGTTCTGCGATGGGCAGATTGTCAAAGCGCTTAGTGGGAAACTGTGCATGGACATCATGTTCCAGAAGGCAGGTAAATGTTTTGATGCTAGGGTTGGAGGAGGCTGGGTCGAACGTAGAGGGTTTCCGAAATTGTGTACTTTCTTTATTAATTTCTGAGGTAAAGTGTTCACGTAACCTAAGCTTTCGGACGAATTTGTATATGTCAACTACGGTATCAAACCGTCGGTGGGGAGCTGTTGGTACAAACGATAGGCCCCTTGAGAGGAGTCGTGTAGTTACCCCACAGCTCCCCACCGACGGTGTGGATACACAAACTGGACATGATAGCACCAAAGGGAATGAATGAAAACAATCCTTTATCTATCTTCTTGAAATAGACTTATGGATCCTATTGGGATAATCTATTTATATTTATTTATATAAACTTGTTCAGTCACAAGGGTGTAATGTAAATACCCCATGGGCAGTGGGAATAATTATGTATTTTTCTTGTTTCCCCACCTAGCGTGCTGTTGTCCCACCGTTTCTTATGTCTTTGTGTACTGCGGTACAGTACCAATATAGTGACCTTACCGGCCTCTATTATACCCAGCTAAGATCGGAATTTGATGATACACTGGTTATGCTTATTATACTTACTAAATGCCCTGTGAAAGTATATCATGGCGGGAGGCAGAATATGAGCTGGATTGCGGTGCGTAATCTGCCCATCACTGCCGGTCTCACATCTGCCCATTAGCCAGTAATGCACATGAGTGTTATAAACTAATTTATTGATGTGGTACCCTATATATTGCTATGATGTCTGTGATACACTCCAATTAACCGCGGTGGGTAATCCCCCCAGCGCCGCTGGTTCCACATCTGCTCTGTAATTAGTTACAAGTAGTTACACTCCATGCAATACACCATTGATAAGCTAACCAGTATTCCACTTCACTAATAAGGTAATCTATGTACTATTGCCATGTGTTAACGGTGACCGCTACTGTGGATAATGGAACTATAGCCCACTCCCGGCAACCCCCGGAAGTGACGCGTGCGCTCCAGCACAGACTTCCGGGTTGCGTTCCACGGCGCGCCCGATGCACCGATATCACACACATGGACGCAGCACACTTCCTGTGAATCAGGAAGTGATGCTTGCGGCTCAGCCATGCGTTCCACCCCACTTCCTGTAAGTGTGGGGGCGGGACTGGCGCCCTTAGCTGGATACTTAATGGGGGCCGGTGAGGCAACATCTCTGTAATAACAGTTACCAAATATGCTGACCACGCTGTGATGATGACTGCTGTGACCACACTGTAACTCCTTGACAAAGGTCCTGGTGTGGACCGAAACGTCGGAAATGGATATTACATTGGAACTGTGAGATTATCTTTACATTAAAAACTTTTTTTGCTGATTTATTGAAGTAAAGTCTGGAGAGTGCTATCTGTTCCACTTGGTGGATAATCCTGTATTATATATATATATATATATATATATATATGGGCAAAAAAGTATTTGGACAGCCACTGATTGTGCAAGTTGACCCACTTAAAAAGAGAGAGGTCTGTAATTTCCATCATAGGTACACTTCAACTGTGAGAGACAGAATCTGAAAAAAAAAATAATAACAGGAAATCACGGTATCCGGACTCCAGGTCGACAGCACAAAGGTCGACACACCTTAGGTCGACGCCAATTGGTCAACACACCTTAGGTCGACATGGACAAAAGGTTGACATGGACAAAAGGTCGACAGGAACAAGGTCGACATGGAAAAAGGTCGACATGAGTTTTTCACGATTTTTTTCTTTTTTTGAACCTTTTCATACTTAACGATCCACGTGGACTACGATTGGAATGGTAAAGTGTGCCGAGCGAAGCGGTAGCGGAGCGAAGGCACCATGCCCGAAGCATGGCGAGCGAAGTGAGCCATGCGAGGGGACGCGGTGCACTAATTGGCGTTCCCGGTCACTCTACGAAGAAAACAACACCAAAAAAACATAAAAAACTCATGTCGACCTTTTTCCATGTCGACATTGTTCCTGCCGACCTTTTGTCCATGTCGACCTTTTGTCCATGTCGACCTAAGGTGTGTCGACCAATTGGCGTCGACCTAAGGTGTGTCGACCTTTGTGCTGTCGACCTGGAGTCCCAGACCCGAAATCACATGGTATGGTGTTTAAACAATTTATTTGTATATTCTTGTGGAAAATAAATATTTGGAGACCTACCAAGCAGCAAGATTTCTGGCTCTCACAGGCCTGTTACTTCTTTAAGAAGCTCTTCTACCCTCCACTCATTACCTGTATTAATGGCACCTGTTTGAACTGGTTATCTGTATAAAAGACACCTGTCCACACCCTCAAACAGTCAGACTGCTACCTCTCTACCATGGCCGAGACGAGAGAGCTGTCTAAGGACACCAGGGACAAAATTGTAGAGCTGCACAAGGCTGGGATGAGCTACTCAAGAATAGGCAAACAGCTTGGTGAGAAGAGATCAACTGTTGGCGAAATTATAAAAAAATGGAAGAAATACAAGATCACTGACAATCTCCCTTGACCTGGGACACCATGCAAGATCTCACCTCGTGGGGTATCAATGATCTTGAGAACGGTGAGGAATCAGCCCAGAACTACATGGGGGGACCTGGTCAATGACCTCAAGAGAGCTGGGACCACAGTCACAAAGGTTACCATTAGTAACACACTACGTCGTCATGGATTGAAATCCTGCAGCGCCCGAAAAGTCCTCCTACTTAAGCCAGCAAATGTCCAGGCCTGTCTAAAGTTTGCCAGTGACCATTTGGATGATCCAGAGGAGGATTGGGAAAATGTAATGTGGTCAGATGAGAGCAAAATCAAACTTTTTGGTATAAACTCCACTCGCCGTGTTTGGAGGGAGAAGAACACCATACCCACGGTGAAGCATGGGGGTGGAAACATCATGCTTTGGGGCTGCTTTTCTGCAAAGGGGACAGGACGACTGATCCGTATTAAGGAGAAGATTAATGGGGCCATGTATTGTGAGATTTTGGGCAAAAACCTCCTTCCCTCAGTAAGAGCATTGAAGATGGAACGTGACTGGGTCTTCCAGCATGACAATGACCCCAAACACACCGGCCGGGCAACTAAGGAGTGACTCCGTAAGAAGCATTTCAAGGTCCTAGAGTGGCCTAGCCAGTCTCCAGACGTCAACCCTATAGAAAATCTGTGGAGGGAGTTGAAAGTCTGTGTTGCCCGGCGACAGCCCCAAAACATGACAGATCTAGAGAAGATCTGCATGGAAGAGTGGGCCAAAATACCTGCTAGTGTGTGCAAATCTGGTCAAGAACTACAGGAAACGTTTGACCTCTGTAATTGCCAGGTTATATTACAAAGTATTGAGTTAAACTTTTTGATTGTCCAAATATTTATTTTCCACAAGAATATACAAATACATTGTTTAAAAATCATACAATGTGATTTCCTGTTGTTGTTTTTTTTTTTTCAGATTCTGTCTCTCACAGTTGAAGTGTACCTATGATGGAAATTACAGACCTCTCTCATCTTTTTAAGTGGGTCAACTTGCACAATCGGTGGCTGTCCAAATACTTTTTTGCCCCACTGTGTGTGTGTGTGTGTGTGTGTGTGTGTGTATATATATATATATATATATATATATATACGACATCGGATAGGCACTCACCCTTCCCTGTAAATGCAGCCCGGTGCCTCCTGGAAACTGTTGTACATACAGCAAATCCTAGCATGCAGTGGCACTCAGGGACGGACTCATGGATTATCCAAACAAACGGTGTTTATTCCATTCTAGTGCAAAAAAAAAAAAGACCATCCAACGTTTCGGGTTGCTAACACCCCTTGACAAAGGGGTGTTAGCACCCCGAAACGTTGGATGGTCTTTTTTTTTTTTTTTTTGCACTAGAATGGAGTAAACACCGTTTGTTTGGATAATCCATGAGTCCGTCCCTGAGTGCCACGGCATGCTAGGATTTGCTGTATATATATATATATATATATATGTATACATACACGTACATATTTACATATATATATATATATATATATACACACACATATATAGTATATGTATATACATTCATACATATATACACTAACACATACATACATACATGCATACATACATACACAAACACATACATAACTGCAAATATATACATGCACCCGTTGTTATATACTGTTTTCCCCACCATGGGCTGGTTGCAGACGGGCAGCTGTTTTGAGGACGTATGGGAGCTGCTGTGGCTGAGCATACACAGCCAGCAGCTCCCCGCTGGGCATTCTGTAAGAAGAAGAGAGCTAGAAGAAGAGAGCTACTGTACATACCAGTTGCTCTAAATTGCTGCAGCAGGGCAGCAGCTTCACAGTCACGATCGCGTACACGATCGTGGCTTTTAGCTGAGATGGACAGCTGTGTCTCCGTCTCAAAAATAGAAGATTCGGCTCATCAGGGGGGGTTTCCAGGTACTCGGAAACCCCCCCTGTGTGCGCCTCTGGTTTTGGCACATTAGTTTATAATGGCTCAGTGTAAAAGGTCAATGGTGTTGGGTCACAGGTTTCCTGAATCGATCTCTGGTGGATGAAAGAACCGTTCATTACCCTTAAGGACAGTGCAGATTTAGGTGGACACCGAGATGGAGGTCCTACCAGAACCATAACTAGGATGTGCGGCCACTCCACAGAGCGCATATTGCCGCCACCGCAATCTGTCGAACATCGGCTGCAATGTAAACTAATTTAGGACTAGGTGGGTGGTCACAGACAGTGCCGCGTAATGCAGCAATGATCTGTGGTCACTGTCGAGGTGATGAAAGGACAATTAGTTGTGAAAATGAGAAGCGGCTCTGAGAGATCTGGGAGGATGCAGGAATCTGCTGTTTGGCACTGCCTGGAAACAGACTATTTTCCAGTGGCACTCATGCAAGCTGGGGAAAATTGTGTTGGCTTAAGGGAAAGCTCAAATAAGAAAGAGAAAGAAGTGGGCAGAGATCACTGCAGATTAATCCAATGACACCTTCTAAGTGGACTGCAGGATTCACAGAGCTTAAGACAGAATATACTTTAATGCAGAGAAAAATGTAGAGTGAAAACTTAAAATACCACTTACTTTATCATAACTACTTTAAAGTATTTCACATGTTGCTATAATGTGTATACATTATTTCCTTTTACTGCTGTATTTACTAAGAAAACTTCTGTAAAAATCACCACTTTCTTACACTTACACACATCTCAACCATGTCCCAAGGATGGATGGGGGATGAGGGCCACAGAGGAGGAGGAATGATAAGAAGGGGTGTTATGGTCCTGCGGGCTGACCCTCCCAGATATGCCAATCTGAGAATGGCCGTCCGTGACATTTTCTGGTTACCTCAGAACATGTGGTTAATCAACACGATCATTGCCACCAGCTGAAAGCAAATTTTTAGGGACAAAGCCCAGGGCAAACTTCTGCTCTCACCAGCACACTCTATTATGTATACGTTGAAAAATGGGTAACATGAGCCATTCGAAGCCTTGGGACGAAAACACAGAATCAGAACTAGAATTTAAGCATTTCATTCCAGAATATCTTCAAAGCTTATAGTTACAAAAAGGTTACAAGATTATAATAGTTTTAAAAGATCACATAGGTTACAACAAATTCCAGAAACAAATAAATAGAAAAAACAAAAACAAAGTTCAGATCACCTGGACAGGGCTGAATGATGGCGAAAGTGAGATATTTTCTTGTAGCTTGGTTGCATTATGATCATTTCTCATGATCCTCCTCATGACAATGAACACTTTGTATTGAGTGCTTCTCTTACTTAAGCCACCATGCAGTTACTCTCAGCACCTACCCTTGGGATTACTTTAACCCTTCCAGGACCATAATTGATCGTAAGGTTGTACTACGGGGTCTCCTGGTCACATGAGCAAGGGCAGAATTCCTTATCTCTGTTACTGTGTTTGAAGTTTGAGACCAGGATTGTGTCAACAGCCTTTGGACCAGTTTTACAACATGCTTAGGAAGAAGATTCACACTCTCCTGGTCACAGTATCTCTGGTGACTTAACCCCCTGTGGTGTTATAAACAAACCCCAATCTGTTCACTGTTCCACATAGAACAAAGGGTTATTAACAGTTTGTCTCTGGGGTCTGGTGTTTATAAGTAAATACCAGCAAGCTAATTCTGCCCCCAACCATTTGCTATCCAATTTGAGAAGACATATATCTCTACACCATAAACGTGACTAGTGTAGCATAGGAAAATTACATGTTCATAATTAGGGCTATTCTACAAGGGGAAGGAATGATAGAAGGAGGAATGAAGATGAGGAATGAGGAGAAAGGACTCTACTGTGGTGTAATGTGTAAGAGGCTCTACTGTGGCGTAAAATGTATAAGAAGCTCTACTGTGGTATAATGTGTATAAGGGACTAAACTTTGTGGCGTAACGTGTACAAGGGGTACTACTGTGTGGCATAATGTGTATAAGGAGTACTACTGTATGGTGTATTGTGAATAACGGACACTACTGTGCAGTGTAATGTGAATTGGCACTATTCTGTGGCCATGTCCTTCCCTGCAAAGCTACACCCCTTTAGATTTTGGTCTACCTTTGGAGCTGTCCCTATTTCTGATATGGGGGGAGGGAGCACCAATTTATTTACTAGCACAGGACATCAAAATATGGCTAGTTATGGCTCTGGTTGCTACACGACCCCACTCTAAAGGCTTAAACAAATGGATGTTTCAATACAGTAGTTTGATTAATGGGAATGACAAGAGTAATTTTCTGGTCTACATCCACAATTAGCAAGGCTTCAAAAATTAAATAGGCAGGGGGCGTGGCCAGGCTGGGGGAAGAGGAAGACGCTTTGAGCCTGGGCTCCTGCGCCTACTCCGTTTTATAGTCCTCCGTGATCCTTTTCCGACCCTGTGGTCAGCACGACTGAATAGCAGAGACTTAGCTGCATCGGGAGAGGTGGGTTGCGGAGCCGGCGGGCACCCCCTGTGCCCGTGCGGGTTGCGGCCTGCCTACCTGAAAGAAGCCGGGGACTCGATTGGCGCTGGGTCCGAGCCGAAAGTGACGCGACGGGACCCCGAGCGAGACGGAGGTACGGAGCGTCCCATTGATCTCCCCCATCTGTGGCATCCTCACCGTCCCTGCACCAGCCCGCCTCAGTGAACCCTCCCAGACGATAACCGAGACCCCCGCTGAGATTCCTGACGAGACGGGTGAGCGGACTCGCGATTGCGGCCGCGTTGCCCGCTCCGCGCGCGACAGCAGCTGCAGCCAGCTCCCGGCGCTACTCTACCCCTGTACAAGACAGGGACCCCGGGGGTCCCGGCTCATACCCGCTGACACCACCAATGATCCCAGGGGGCTCACAGTATTAACACACCAGAGGCATGTTACTGGAATCTGACGGCGCCATCTTGGCTGCTGGCAAACAGCCAGTACTGCGGTGCAACCTCCATCCTACACAGCTCTGCATCTATTTGCCTCTACATATGAGGTAGGCTCTGTGTATACTCACTCCCGGATAGCTGATATACGGCCTTACAGGGAGAAGTCAGACATATTTATTTATTTGGGTAATCCATTGACCCTTCATATTCAATATTCAATTGGCTGTCATCCCCACTGATACCCGGCACCTGGGTGCCGCGGGGAGATTTGTCTCTAGCTGAGCCGTACTGATGTGATCACAAGCGCGATGTCTGGAACTCCCCCCCGCTCCTGAAGCTGTGAACCCGCCTGGGCATGTATATCGAGCCGACATGGGCTTATCTCTCCTCCTGGGTCCGATTTCTCTTGTCTACGACAACCGTGGTAGGGGTCTTACATTGGGACAATGCCGCCTAAACGCCAAAAAGACCCGACTCCAACCCGCCAGGTCGCCTTCTTTAAGCAGTCCCCATCTTCCCAGTGCCAGAAAAGCTCTGTCATACCGGACCCCCTGCCCAAGCAACTCCGGGGTGGCGACGACATATCCGTGACTCCTCGGGTGAATCAAACAAAACTCTCTCAACTGGATGATGATGCACCCCTCACACTCGGCTCTATGCGGCAACTCCTGGCTTCCTTTAAAGATGAAATCACGATGGAAGTTAAGACAGCGCTTCAAAGCTGCCAACAGACGGTCGACGCTTTAGGCCAACGCACGGATCATCTAGAAAATAAGTGTGAGGAGGTGGTGAAGTCTCATAATGAGGTGATTAACCAACTTGAAGAGCTACAGGCCGAAGTCGCGGATCTTAGGCGGAAGACCTGTGACCTTGAGGACAGGTCACGCCGTAACAATATAAAGCTCTGGGGCATCCCAGAAACCGTCACCAACGCAGAGCTCACCCAATATGCGACAGACCTCTTCATGGCGCTTCTCCCTACCAGCTCTATTGATGACTTTCTCATCGACTGTATCCATCGCCTACCGAAGGCTAGAAATGCCCCAAAGGACGCTCCGAGAGACACTCTAATGAGGATGCATTATTTCCATATCAAGGAACAAATCCTGCGGGCGGCTATGCGCCCGGACCTGCCTGCCAGGACCTTGGGAGATGTACAAGTGTACGGAGACCTCTCAGCAGCTACCCTAGCTATGAGACGTTCGTTCTATCCGGTGACTTCGGCGCTCAGGAAAGCTGATATCCTATACCGATGGGGGTTCCCGACGAAATTGTTGGTTAGACGTAACAGTGTTATGCACGCGATAATCACGCCAGAGGCAGGTCTGAAATTGCTGTATTCCTGGAGGAGAGAAGATACACCTGAAAAGGCACCGGCAACTCTCAAGCTGGCCCAGGAGTGGTCGATGGCAGGCAATTGACTTTAGAGACTGATTACCTCATCCAGGTTGTATGCCATAGCCGAGCATGATCTTGATTTTTCTGTATCCCTTTAAGTCACTGCGTGCCTTTACTATGCCCTCCCGGGTAATGCACCGGTTGAGCATGAAGTAGAATTTTTCTCTATCCATATGTGCGGTACTAGTTTAACTTGGGTTGTTTATTTTGTAATGTTTTCGCTATAATCTTGCTGCCCATGGTTAACCCTGCATTCCCTTAACGAGACATCTATGCTCCTCTTGACGTTATATATGTTGTCTGTGGAGCTGCCCGAGAGGAGGCATGTGCCCTATGGCCCCTTGAAGATGTCCATTTTTCAGGTTGAATGTTTTAGGAGTAGGGGGGAGATAACTTCCCGCACCTCGCCCCGACCCCATGTGTTGCCTTGCTAGGCAACCCTATTTGGCATTCCTGAGGTGCCCGCTCTATGTCCCTTTCTTACTGTTTCTTCTACCTTCCCTGTCTTTCCCGTCTCTCCAAGTTTTAACACACACATACTCTAGCAGATCCCGCTACATAATTTCTATATGCAGCCTGGTTTTAGCATTGTTCACTGATAAGCCTAATGGTTAATGTACTTTCCTTAAATGTGAAAAGGCTGAATTCACAGAACAAATGACGATTGGCCTTGCGCCACTTTGCAAAATGTAAGGCGCATATAGTGGCCTTACAGGAGACCCACTTCATGCTTTCGTCACGCCCCCCCCCCCCCCTCTTAAAGATAATACATTTACCACTGGTTATATGTCCAAACGGCCCGAAGAAGAAGGCTGGGGTGGCCATATTATTCGCTAATTCTTGTGATTTCTCTCTAGAACATCAAATTTCAGACCTTATTCTGACAGGTAAATTGAAAGACAGGCCGGTCACTATAGCCACGCTGTACGCCCCCAATACCAAACAAATACCTTTCCTTAGGAAATTTTTCAAAATCCTTCAGATGCACCTATCGGGTGCTTTATTGTTGTTAGGTGATTTTAACATGGTCCTTGACCCAGCGGTAGACAAATGGACTCCTCTCATCCTCTTTTACCATTACGAATGGCACTCGCCAAGGGTGCCCCCTATCCCCGCTAGTTTTTGCTATGGCGATGGAACCATTGGCTGAGAAAATACGATCTTCGCCTTCGATTAAAGGTGTGGAATTTTTGGGACATTCTCATAAGATATGTCTTTTCGCGGACGATGTCCTTTTGACAATCACTAGCCCTACCTCCTCCCTGCGAGCGTTGCACACACTTTTGTCTGAATATTCAGCAGTATCCTACTATAAACTTAATAGCACTAAGACAGAGGCACTCCCTATTAACTTTACGCCCCCCCTCTTGTCCGAACTGAAGGCTTCCTACTCGTACTCCTGGCAGGATAGAAGCCTCAAATATCTGGGGATCCATATCACCAAGAAGCTAGATGATCTGATATCCGCTAACTTCCGCCCCCCTCTTGCGCAAATCCACAACTCTGGTCTCGGACTGGATGATGCAACATGTCTCATGGCTGGGGAGAATAGCCGCATTGAAAATGACGATCCTTCCCAGACTCATGTACCTGTTTCGGGCCATCCCCTTCGTCTTACCCAACTCCCTTCTGTCCAAATTTAACGCGGTGTTTAACTCTTATGTCTGGAAAGGCAAGAAACCGAGGTTAGCCAGGAAAACAATGACTCGACCCAAACGAGACGGGGGTTTAGCATATCCGGATTTGCATTCATATCAACTGGCTTGCCGTCTAGCACAGATAGGGGCATGGTATATTCAACCTACGTACAAATCGTGGGTCCATTCGTGGTGAACAAGGGCTTATAGCCCCGTTACCCCTGACTGATGCATTATTACGCCCTAAATCGGAGGGCACAGTATTAATCAATAGATCTCCCTCTGTCCAATCTGCTAGGAAAGCTTGGCTAGAGATAGTGCGAAGTGGGAATGATATAACTCTTCCCACCCCTGCCATATCATTGACAGGAGTAGCCTCCTTGATCCCTGATTTGAGATTCGAATACTGGATATTGCAGGGAATCCGGTCCTTACAGGATATAATGGTGCATAATACCCTTCTTTCTTTTGCCCAGATCCAGGAAAATTTCCTACTGCCACATGGGGAATTCTATAAATATTTGCAGCTTAGACAATGGCTCCGCTGAGTCTCGACACCCCCCATCCCCCTCTCCTCCTTGCCTAAACTTGTTCAAAAGCTCCTGGAAACCGGGGAGGGTAGGGGAGGCATCACTAAATGGTATAACTACATTAACAATCCCCAACCACTGAAGAAAGCCCCCTTCCAGATGAAATGGGAGGCAGATCTTAGATGCTCAATCTCAGAGGAGGAATGGAAAATGATATATAGATCCTGCTATACAGTCTCTAAATGTATATCACATGTAGAACTATCCTATAAACTTCTTCACGGCTTATATTTCACCCCATCTCGCCTACATGCGATGCATCCCTCCGCATCCAAAATGTGTTGGCGGAACTGTGGTAAGGTCAGTACTTTAATGCATATCTTTTGGGATTGCCCAGTACTCACCTCGCTGTGGACCTCTGTCTTCCACCTCATAAAATCAGTGCTGGGCCACCACATATCCCCCCACCCACGACTGGCCCTCCTCCATCTATACTATGGCGATTTAACGCCAGGTGACCGCTATATCTTAGGCCATATCCTTATCTCAACAAAACATTTAATTGCTCGCCAATGGCGCTCCACCGAGGCTCCCCATATATCTGCAATAGAAATGGCCGTGCAGTCGCACTACGAATTCGAGACAGCGGGAGTGGCCTATGCCTCTACCCCAACATCCCCACTGCTCCGATGGTATCCGTGGTCCACCTATTGGCATAGTCGCTCACCGAACCCCACGCCCCCTCCTGATGCTTAGGTATATTCGATATTATATTAGTATGTATGTTCTGTTGGTCGGATTTACCCTCGCATTGCTATTCTTTTGTACAATGTTTTGTATAATACTCTTTTTGTAACTCTGTATTTTGCTGATTGATATGTGTACCCCATTCACCCTTCCCCCCCCTCCTTTCTTTTCTGTACCCCTATCCCTTTTGCTTTGTTTACCCGCAAAATAATAAAAAATTAATATTGAAAAAAAAAATTTAAATAGGCAATTTATCAAATGTATAAAAATTAAAAATCTTGAAAAACTTTTTTTGCAGGATTTAGTGATTCTCCCTATTTATCAAGCACTGCATGCAGGATGCATGGAATAGCTACTATCATCAACTTTGGGCTTCCAAATACAGTGCTTCTATGTGACCCAATCACGCACGACCATGCTTAAGTATGCTTACCTCTGCTTGCAAGCATCACAGGGAGAACTGAGCACCAACTAGGTCAAATAGCACAAAACAAATCTGCTCTATAGTGAAAATGTACACACACACACACACACACACACACACACACACACACACACACACACACACACACACACACACACACACACACACACATATTATAGCAATAGGAGCAGTGTGCTACAGAGGAACCAGGGTGTTTAGCTGACAAATCCAGGGAAGCCACATATTTGGAGGATAGAATACATGTGTCTTAACTGCATAACTGACTGTCAGTCTGGGAGGGTGAGTTTAATATATAAAAGCCTGTCTGGGGCATATGTCTGGGTGACCGAAGCAAGAAAATTTGGCCAGTGACTAGGGAGTAGGTCTCTGTTAGTTAATGATAGGACCATTTGGGAGACTTATGTGAGGAGCTGGGAACCTCCATCAATATTTGAGTGAACACTAACTGTGTGACAAATACTGGTCTGCTGTCATCCTGACAAAATAAACCGTAGTCGAGAGTCAGTGTGTGCTTCCACTACACAGCTTTGTTGTCACAAGTGGTGTCAGTACATGCGATGTTAAGGGAAGCTAGTTTTCAATCCCCAACTGACAAAGAAGCCCAAATGAAGGAAATCCTGAAAATGCTAGTGAGCTGTCAGCAGCAGCTGCTACAGATACTATAGGAGAAAGAATTGCTGTAGTAACTTCTGCTGCTACTGTAATGCCAGCAACAACAGCTTGGGCCTATGGAGGAGCCCAAGCTTCAGAAAATGTCAACTGAAGCTGCCACCACCTTCGAGAAGCCGACACTGTATTGTTCCAGTGAGGCTCAGCCAGTTTATATGGACCTTGAGGAGAGGGAGGTGTCTGTGTTCCTGAGCCAGCCCGAACCCAGTGCTTCCATTAGTGGTGTTACTCTAAAGAAACCCTGGTCAGAACTAGAGATGAGCGGGTTCGGTTCGTCGAGCTCCGAAACCCCCCCCCCCCGAACTTCACGTGGTGTAGACGGGTCCGAGGCAGCCTCGGTTCTTTCCGCCTTGCTCGGTTAACCCGAACGAGGCAAAACGTCATCATCCCGCTGTCGGATTCTCGCGAGATTCGTATTCCATATAAAGAGCCGCGCGTCGCCGCCATTTTCACTCGTGCATTGTAGATTGTGCGGAGAGGACGTGGCTACGTTCTCTGCCTGAAAAGCTCAATATCTGTGCTCAGTGTCAGTGCTACATTGTGGTGACCACTAGTATATAGTACTACAGTACAGTAGCCCATTGCTGTATCTTGCTGCTCCGTGTCAGTTCCAGTATCCTCATCAGTGCTCGCTCAATATCTGTGCACAGTGTCAGTGCTGCATTGTGGTGACCAGTATATAGTAGTACAGTACAGTAGCCCATTGCTGTATCTTGCTGCTCCGTGTCACTTCTAGTATCCTGAACACTGCTCAGTGTCAGTGCTGCATTGTGGTGACCAGTATATAGTAGTACAGTACAGTAGCCCAGTGCTGTTCTCGCTGCCCAGTGTCAGTTCTAGTATCCTGAACAGTGCTCAATATCTGTGCTCAGTGTCAGTGCTGCATTGTGGTGACCAGTATATAGTAGTACAATACAGTAGCCCAGTGCTGTAACTTGCTGCTCCGTGTCACTTCTAGTATCCTGAACAGTGCTCAGTATCACTGGTCAGTGTCATGTCAGAACAAAATGTTTTGGAAGTTGTGGAGGTGTCTTCCTTAGAGGAGTCTGTACCAGGTACTCAGGATTGCCTTGAGTGGTTTCATCCCATTGGGATGGAGACAGAATGGCTGGATAGCCTAGGAAATAAGATTCCTCAGAGTTCATTAGGGCATACTCTATTAAGTTGCTGGAAAAAAGCTACGAAGAATGCTCTAGATATGGATCAGTCCATTTCATCTAGGACCCCCTCAGCTCCTGATACACAGGTCTTGCAGGCCAATGCGGACATCGATGCCGACACAGGGATCAACACAGAAGTTAGAGGGGGGCACTATGATAGATTGGAATATAAAATTCAGCAATTTATCAATACCATTAGGGACGTGTTAGAAATACCTATAGAAATAGAGGAAAATTCTTGTATGCTAACTGCAAAATCATTAGTGACATTCCCGGTTTCGGAAGAGTTGAATACCCTATTTGAAAGATCCTGGTTAACCCCAGAAGAGGTTTTTCACATCCCCAATAAAGTACTTAAGACATATCCCTTTCCTGAGGAGGATAGAAGGAGATGGGAGATTCCTCCCATAATGGACATTTCGATGTCCAGGCCATCAGGGGTAATTACATTACCTGTACCAGGCTCGGACTCGTTAACGGAGCCGACTGACCGCAAGATAGAGACAACTCTAAAGTCCATTTACACGGCTACTGGAGCGCCCTTAGGCCCACTATTGCATGCACTTGGGTAGCTACGGCTATGTTAAAATGGTCAGACAACTTAATAGAAGACCTTGATACAATCCATAGGGATGATGTTGTCTTGATTCTAGGTCACAAAGGATTCGGCTAAATTCATGGTGAAAGCCATGAGGGACATTGGGCTGATGAATTCTAGAGCATCCTCCATGGCAGTAGCGGCTCGCAGAGGTCTCTGGATCCGCCAATGGAACGCAGACGCCGAATCCAAGAGGTACCTCCCCTTCGCAGGTGAGACACCGCTTGGGGACACTGTGAATACAAATCCATCCGCAGCACCACCTGTGAGAAGACATAACTCTGCTTCTCTGATGCAGTCCCCTTGGGCTGCCAGATCGAGAAAATTTGGGAGGCCCTACTTCTGCACGAGGCTAGGCCATAGAAAGAGCAGAAAGTCTGCACCCTCTACAGGTGCACGGGTTCAGAGGGTGGATTCTACTCCCTTAGCGTCCTCAGTGTGACGCGGAAGGACTCCCATGTGGGGGTCCACTGGGGGGGGGGGGGTGATCTCATCTACATCACTACAGGGAAGCCTTAGTGATTATTATTATATCCCGGGTAATAAAAATGATTACCCAGGGTTAGAAACTGGATCCAGGAGTTTCCCCCTGGCTGTTTGTTTAATCAGCCCTGCCAATTGTTAGGACAGTGGGTTTGTCCCTGTCATATAAAAAAAAAAGTTTTTTTAAAGTGCCATCATGTCTGACACTTCCGTATATGTCCAGTGGTACTTCCGTATATGTCCAGTGGTACTGCCATTCCCGACATTACTGCCATTTAATTCCAGTGATTTTGTCATTTTCTTCCAGTGATTTGGACCAATAAATAATACCATTGATTAGAACGAATAATTCCTGTGATACTGGCTTTTAATTCCAGTGATTTTGTCATTTTCTTCCAGTGATTTGGACCAATAATACCATTGATTAGAATGAATAATTCCTGTGATAATGGCTTTTAATTCCAGTGATTTTGTCATTTTCTTCCAGTGATTTGGACCAATAATACCATTGATTAGAACAAATAATTCCTGTGATACTGGCTTTTAATTCTAGTGATTTTGTCATTTTCTTCCAGTGATTTGGACCAATAAATAATAACATTGATTAGAACGAATAATTCCTGTGATATTGAGGTGTTTGTGTCGCTTAGCTTAGCCATCCAGCGACCGCCATCCAGCGACCATGGTGCACCTCTTTTTTTTTTGCATCATGTGCTGTTTGGGGACTTTTTTTAAGTGCCATCCTGTCTGACACTGCACTGCCACTCCTAGATGGGCCAGGTGTTTGTGCCGCCCACTTGGGTCGCTTAGCTTAGTCATCCAGCGACCTTGGTGCAAATTTTAGGACTAAAAATAATATTGTGAGGTGTTCAGAAAAGACTGGAAATGAGTGGAAATTATGGATATTGAGGTTAATAATACTATAGGATCAAAATTATCCCCAAATTCTATGATTTAAGCTGTTTTTGTGGGTTTAAAAAAAAAAAAAAACACCCGAATCGAAAACGCACCCGAATCTGACAAAAAATCTTAAGGGAGGTTTTGCCTAAACGCTTCCGAATCCAAAACACGACCGCGGAACCGAATCCAAAATCAAAACACAAAACCCGTAAAATGTCCGGTGGACATCTCTAGTCAGAACAGTTGGTCACCTTGATTAAAATACTGAGGAAGTGGCTGAAACTGTAGGAAAACTTGTCCCATCAGATGGTCGAGCTGCTGGCAATTGAATACTGCGTGCGGACTTTGGACCAGGGTCTGCAAAAGTGGGTGATGCAGGCAGACCCCCCAAACCCAAGGAACTTGTCACACTGAAGGTATTTGGGATATTGCAGTAAATAGCCAAGGCCCTTGGCTTTGTGCCAAAACCTGTGGCAAGACAAAAAACAGGATTATCCCAGGTGGATAATGAGGTGAATCGAGGCTGGCTAAGTTAATGTTCTTTGAACGTGGGTAACCTTGACACAACCAGATGGAATGCCGTTAGCTGCAGAAAGCTATGGACTACTCCCTAGCCCAGAGGGAGGGGGGTGGGGCAATGTATCCAAGTTGCTGTACTGTGAGTTTTCCCTGGAAGGGCAATGGGTTATTTCTGATAACAGTCCTCATTAACCAGAACACGGTGCTTGCATTGTTGGACCCTGGTAGGGAACTGACTCTGGTTTTGGGTTCACTAGTTCTGGAAAAACTGGCACCTCGGCTGCCAAAATTGAAGGTCCTGTGTATTCATGGGACATCTGAAAAATACGAAAGGACCCTCCATCCGGTCACCCTTAGGGGCCAGACTGCGTGGACAGTGTCAGAGATAGGCCCACAGCTACCATATGCACTTATTTTGGGATGTGACTTTCCATTGTTACAGGAGGTGATCTGGAATCAAGTCTGACCAGACATACAGGCAACACAGAAAACACCAGTTAAAGAACATGGGTGGACCCATTAGTGGCTCTCATCAGAGCCCAGTGAAGACACAGTTTAGTCACTAGTACGCAGACTATTTCCATTACAGGACTTTGCATGGGACCAAGTAAATGATGCTACCCTGGAACAAGCCCTGAGTAGTACCACCATCAGATATAGGGCCCTACTTTGTGGTTAAAAATGATTGCCTATATTGTGCAGGAGAAGGCTGTACAACAGCTATTAGTGCCCAAAGTACATATCCCACTAGTTTTAATAGCAGTACATACCCATGTTTGGGGGGAAGGGGCACCTGGGTGAAGACAAAATGGTATTACTTAGGTTTTATTGACCGGGGGTACACATGGCCACAAAAACGTATTGCCATACCAGGCCCCTTTGTTCCACTGCAATTGATACCAGAGTCCTAAGAATGAATCAGCATGGATGTGGTTGGGCCCTTAGAAAACCATCCTCTTGAGGCCACCAGTACATTTTGGTAATGCTTGATCTCAAAACACGCTATCCGGAGCCAATACCCTTATGAATAATAAAGTCTACCACAATAGCTAGAGAGCTAGTTAACTTGTATACCTGGTTGGAAAACCCTAAGAAAATACTTACTGATCAGGGTACACCATTCATGTCCAGGTTAATGCGAGATACAGTATGTGTCAGTTTCTATGGGTGAAAACATTCCACAGTTCTATTTATGGGATTGGGACACCCTCATTCATTATCTATTGATTGCTGTCACAGAGGTTCACCAAGCCTCAATGGGGTTTAGCCCTTTTGAGGCAACACTGGGGCATTTTGGTTATGCTAAAAGAGGGTTGGGAACAACAGGGGCTTAGAAAACTAAACGTGGTTCAATTTGTTTCTCAAATGTAAAAAAAGTTGGGGAAGCAAGGCCCTTTGTTGTGCCAACAATTAGATGAAGCGCAAAGTCAACAAAAGAAAGCGATAGCCTGGTCCTTCTGTCCAGCAGTTAAAGTTCTGGTTTTAGCTTCGGCCCAAGAGAGTAATCTCTTTGCCCATTGGCAGGGGCACTGAGGGGTGGTAGAGGCAGATGGCCCTGTGAACTATATGGTTTGAAAGGCCAGGAGGAGGAAGGAAGAGCAGATATATCATGTAAATCTTTTGAAACCATGACGTGATGAGGATTCAGTACCAGGGTTGTTAAGTAGAGTAGTGTAAAAATCCTTGCTTTTCAAAGAACCTACCTAATCCATGGAACAAAATCAGCTAGTGGAAGAGATGGTACGATGGAACAAGGACACATTTTCTTCCCTCCGGGGTATTGGTTAAATAAATGCCATACTGTATCTCTAAGGCTAGGCGGAGTGCAGTTAGGAGGGAGGTGGAGAACATGATCCAGCTGGGGGTAATTGAGGAGTTTACCAGTGAGTGGTATAGCCCAGTTGTTCTGGTTATGAAACCAAATGGCAGCTTACAGTTCGGCAATGACTTTAGACAGTTAAACAGCGTGTCCCAGTTTAATACCTATCTTATGCCACAGGTGGACAAACTGGTAGAAAGTTTAGCTGGCATCAAATATATAACCACCCTTGATCTCACGAAGGCCACTTTCCAAAGTGTGATGAATCAAGGTACTGAAACCCCATACTGCCTATGCTGCAGCTTATCTAGATGATCTATAGTTATACATTTTCAAGACTGGGAATCAAATCTTCCTAAAGTTGATGTGGTATTTGCCTCATTGAGGTCCACAAGTATCACGGCTAACCCTGAGAAATGTGCAGTGGGCCTAAGAGAAGCAAAGTATTTGGGTCATGTAGTTGGACAGCGTCAAGTAAAACCACAGATACTGTGGGAAAGGTTGAGGCAGTCAAGAAGTAGTCATAGCGTAAGACCAAGTCTCAGTTGAGAACCTTACTAGTTTGGTAGGTTACTGTAGGTCATTTATAAGTAACTTTGCGACTAGAGCGGCTCCATTAACAGACTTGATAAAAAGAAACCCTGTCCCAATTGGCTGGAGTGGACCAGCCTTGCTGAAACAGCATGGGCAAATCTTCATCTGGCCCTCTACACCTCTCCAGTACTGCAGTGACCCGATTTTGCCTACAGATTCTTACTCCAGACACATCTGATGTTGTGCAGTCCTGTCCCAAGGAACCGAGGGGATAATGCACCAAGTGTGCAGGATATTTCTGGCCATAAAGTAGGCTGTAGAGTGTAGAGGCACTTTGGGACTATTTGCTGAGTAGGAATTCTCCTTAATAACGGACCATGCACCATTACAATGGATGGAGAGCAACATGCAGATGAACGCCAAGGTTACCAGGTGGTTCTTAGTGCTACACCTTTTATGTTTACAGTGGAGCATAGACCTGGGATCTTACACAAGAATGCGGATGCCCTGTTCATGAAATTTGCGCTCTACGAGGTCCACGTTGCCTTTCTTGTCGACGCTAGGGGGAGTATATGTGGCAATAGGAGCAGTGTGCTACAGAGGAAGCAGGGGTTTAGCTGACAAACCCAGCGAAGTCACGCATTTGGAGGATAGAAAATGTATGTCTTACTTGCATAATTGACCTCAGTGCATTTGTCCCTTGTACATCAGTACAGCTTATAGCATGTGAATGATTAACCAGAGCATCTGTGAGAAACTCCCTTAAGAAGGCAAGGTGGGAGTGTCACCTGTCTGTAAGTCTGGGAGGGGGAGAAGGTATAAAAGCCTGTGTGAGTGACCGCAGCTGGAAAAGCTGTCTGGTGACTTGAGAAAAGGTCTTAGTTAGTGATAGGGCCATTTGGGAAGCTTCTGTGAGGAGCTGAGGACCAGTGTCAGTGCCTTGTGTGAACACTAAGGGCCTAATTCAGCATGGGCTGTAGATGTGCAAAAAACGCACACCTACAACCCTTTACTCTAACATGCGGGGGGACACCCAGAACAGTGCAAGTCCACCCCGGCTCCTGCCCCCCCCCCCCCCCCCCCACCCCGCAAACATGCGAGCACATTGCAAGACAGAGATTATCTTGCATGTTTATGGGTTGCCTCCTGCCTATGCAGCCTACCTGCGAAGGCAGTTGGCAGGCAGCCATCTTTTGGGTCGCAGCGGCTGCGTGTGACATCACGCAGGCACCGCAACCCACCCCACCCCACAAACAGTCAGGACACACCTCCGTTGTCCGGACCGTGGCCCCCAAATGGCGCGTTGATGCTTACAAAACAGTGCGTATATCCCCCGTTCCCACCCCCTTACCCCCCGGAGCATGTGTCCTCGAGCATGTGTGCAGCGGCCAGCGCGCATGCGCAGCCGCAGAAGTGCGAAAATTGCAAAGACCGATTTCCACACTTCAGCTTAGCTTACTGAATCGGGCCCTAAATGTATGACATATACTGGTCTGCGGTCATCCTAACAAAATAAACCATACCTATAATAGTAAAGGGACCTGGGCCACCTAAGTCTGCCTCGTCCAGCTGCCTTCCCCTTATCACTCAGCCCCCTTCTCTGTCCTGCCCCACCCCCACTTTCCACTACTCCACTCTGTCCCTTTCCCACTCAGTATCACCCAACCCACTGCTCTGTACCATTTTGCTCCCTCACCTGTTCCTGTGTCCTGTCACGCTGTCAGCTGCTCTCTCCCTCTCCCATGACAATACTAACCTCCCGCAGGTCCTCTCTGGTAATGAAAGCTGTTGCAGGGACGGCATGTGCCCCAGCTCCCACTGCACATACATGTAGGAGACGGCACAGATTTTAGTGGATTTTTTTGTTATATACACCTGCTGGGGTAGGCAAACTGTAGCAACCATGAGATGTGGAACTGCACATCCCCTCAGGCTCTGCCACAGTTTTGCTGACAGGGAATGCTAAGGCTGTGGTGGTTCATTATGGGATGTGTAGTCCCACAGCAGCTGGAATGTAAGTTGCCTACCCCTGGTATATGCATATGCCTTCTGCACTTTTAAGCCTTTTAATGTATAAGAATATGTATAAGTCAATAAATAATAAAACGTGATATCTTCTTGACTCTGCTAATATTCAGTGGCGCACTTCCACCATACCACCACCTGATACATTTTATCAAATAACTATATTTAAAGAAATCCCAGATGAACCCCTCTAAACTAATTAAAAATGAGACAAAGAAAATCAAAGCTTATAGTTTTGTGTAATGCAAATACAATTATCATGAGGCCGTAGCACTCAGTAGTATTGAATTCAACAAAATATTATTTTTGTCACTTATCCCAGAAGCCTAAAACAATATTGACTAAAAACCAGATTGTTGCCTGCCAAATTAGCATTTACACTGGACTGTTGCCAAATAATCTTCTAATGCAGCGTAAAAGTCTCACAAGCCAAAAGGTTACTGCAAAGCGGACTGTAATGCTTCAAAAATCATTTTCAAAAACATTCACAGCGATGCCATAATTACCTATTTTTATTATTTTGTATAACTTACTTTGTGTTATATCTGTGTGCTTATAATAACAGTTGTTTTCATTATTTACTGATTTATCAGTGAGAAAATAAATTGCTTAATTATTAGAATACATTAATTCCATATTTGCCGACTGTCACTTTTAGGGTCAGAGGATGATGCCGGGGGTTGCCAAATCATCTTTTTACTAAAGGGACACATATGAATTACATAGGTTCATAGCTGCTAGTTCAGTGTTTGTGCCGGCCATTTTGAAGTGACTCCTCTTTGAACTGGATTTTTGCTGCAATGGTTATTAAATGTTCGTAAACAAACTCTACTGTATAAATTCAAATATAAAATTGCATAGGGAGCTACTGTCTTGAATGGCTATTAATCAACTAGAAAATTACACTATATAGACAAAAGTATTTGGATGCCTGACCATTACACCAACAGAGAGTTGGTCCCTCTTTTGCAGCTAGCTGTCTCTCACAGGTACCATGCACAGCCTCATTCCTGCTTCCTGCAGGCATAACACAGGCTCTGGCCTACTCGCACTCAGGGCTCCCCATCTGGCTTCTTCTCAATAAAGTGTAGCTCAGTCAGAGTTTCATGGCCTTCTCTGTCTCCTACAGTTTTAGGCTCAGGCATCCTGGCCCTCAATGGCTTAATAGCACTATGATGTATAACCGGTTATGAAAATGAAAATTTTCTATGTATCACCTAATCATGTATATTCTGTAGGAATGCAGAACTGTATTTTCAAACTGTATGGCAAATGGCCCGTCTGTAATTAACTGGTCAGTGTTTACTCTGAACCACCAAGCATGGATCTGTTTGTAAAGAGGTCTATTTACTATATACAGCAGGGGTCATGTGTACAGGACAAGAAGGTGTCGAATCCTTTTGAAGTAAGGTCAGAGGTGTAGCTAGGTGCCATAGTGCCCGGAGCATGGGTATGTTTTGGCGCCCCCCTCTTATGTTACACTGAAAAGAAAAAAATATAACATAATCCTAAATTGGAGTGCATCCTGTTGTATTATTCTAAGCAGCACTACTGGTGTCTTGAATAAAATACACTTATAGGCACAAGTCAAACTGGCAATGTCTCAGTGCCCTTTAATAGCGTGGCCCTTTAACAGCGTCAGGTAACCTAAGTGTATTTTATTCAAGACGCCAGGAGTGCTGCTTATTTGGACATGCTGTGAAATTTGTATGCGGGCAGGCTAGGTTGCTGCATGATTGCTCCCTAGACTGACCTCCATACAAAAGATAAGAACCTTTCCATGCACCTTACATTTTACACCTGTTTTAAAAAAAAAATTCCTTTTTTATTATTTTTTATTTTCTTTTATCTGAATTGTGTACCATTCAGGTGTTTTAACATATATCTTGTCCATGTCTCTAGAAATCTGTGG
This sequence comes from Pseudophryne corroboree, assembly GCF_028390025.1. Taxonomy (NCBI): domain Eukaryota; kingdom Metazoa; phylum Chordata; class Amphibia; order Anura; family Myobatrachidae; genus Pseudophryne; species Pseudophryne corroboree. Next base: position 607,984,048 of record NC_086446.1, read on the forward strand.
GGTAAATTTACTAAGATGGGAGTTCTATTTAAAATGGGATGTTGCCCATAGCAACCAATCAGATTCCAGGTATTATCTTCTAGAAGGTGCTAGATAAATGAGAAGTACAATCTGATTGGTAGCTATGGGCAACATCCCATCTTAGATAGAACTCCCATTTTAGTAATATATCTCCAAGTAGAATAAATCTATTTTTTATATGAAAATTGTGAGATTTGAATTCTATTCCAGTTCCTTTACACCTGACAACGTTGGTCGCGGATGCCCATATTGCCCTTTGTGTGTGTGTGTGTGTGTGTGTGTGTGTGTGTGTGTGTGTGTGTGTATATATGTGTGTGTGTGTGTGTGAAAATTATATATATATATATAGTACATAAATATATGTGTGTGTAAATTTATATATATATATATATATATATACATATGTGTGTGTGAATATATATATATATATGTGTGTGTGTGTATGTGTGTAAATATATATATATATATATTAGAGATGAGCGGGTTCGGTTTCTCTGAATCCGAACCCGCACGAACTTCATGTTTTTTTTCACGGGTCCGAGCGACTCGGATCTTCCCGCCTTGCTCGGTTAACCCGAGCGCGCCCGAACGTCATCATGACGCTGTCGGATTCTCGCGAGACTCGGATTCTATATAAGGAGCCGCGCGTCGCCGCCATTTTCACACGTGCATTGAGATTGATAGGGAGAGGACGTGGCTGGCGTCCTCTCCATTTAGATTAGAAGAGAGAGAGAGAGAGATTGACCTGATTTACTGGAGATTAGGAGTACTGTAGAACTGTAGAGAGTGCAGAGTTTACTAGTGACTGACCACAGTGACCACCAGACAGTGCAGTTTTATTTAATATATCCGTTCTCTGCCTGAAAAAAACGATACACAGTGACTCAGTCACATACCATATCTGTGTGCACTGCTCAGCCCAGTGTGCTGCATCATCTATGTATATATCTGACTGTGCTCAGCTCACACATCTTATAATTGTGGGGGAGACTGGGGAGCACTGCAGTGCCAGTTATAGGTTATAGCAGGAGCCAGGAGTACATATTATTATTAAAATTAAACAGTGCACACTTTTGCTGCAGGAGTGCCACTGCCAGTGTGACTGACCAGTGACCTGACCACACTGACCACCAGTATAGTTAGTAGTATAGTATACTATATTGTGATTGCCTGAAAAAGTTAAACACTCATCGTGTGACTTCACTTGTGTGGTGTTTTTTTTTTTATTCTATAAAAAACTCATTCTGCTGACAGACAGTGTCCAGCAGGTCCGTCATTATATAATATATACCTGTCCGGCTGCAGTAGTGATATATATATATTTTTTATATCATTATTTATCATCCAGTCGCAGCAGACACAGTACGGTAGTTCACGGCTGTAGCTACCTCTGTGTCGGCACTCGGCAGTCCGTCCATAATTGTATACCACCTACCCGTGGTTTTTTTTTCTTTCTTCTTTATACATACATACTACTACTACATCTCTTTATCAACCAGTCTATATTAGCAGCAGACACAGTACAGTACGGTAGTCCACGGCTGTAGCTACCTCTGTGTCGGCACTCGGCAGTCCGTCCATAATTGTATACCACCTACCCGTGTTTTTTTTTTCTTTCTTCTTTATACATACATACTACTACTACTACATCTCTTTATCAACCAGTCTATATTAGCAGCAGACACAGTACAGTACGGTAGTCCACGGCTGTAGCTACCTCTGTGTCGGCACTGGGCAGTCCGTCCATAATTGTATACCACCTACCCGTGGTTTTTTTTTCTTTCTTCTTTATACATACATACTACTACTACATCTCTTTATCAACCAGTCTATATTAGCAGCAGACACAGTACAGTACGGTAGTCCACGGCTGTAGCTACCTCTGTGTCGGCACTGGGCAGTCCATCCATAATTGTATACCACCTACCCGTGGTTTTTTTTTCTTTCTTCTTTATACATACATACTACTACTACTACATCTCTTTATCAACCAGTCTATATTAGCAGCAGACACAGTACAGTACGGTAGTCCACGGCTGTAGCTACCTCTGTGTCGGCACTGGGCAGTCCGTCCATAATTGTATACCACCTACCCGTGGTTTTTTTTTCTTTCTTCTTTATACATACATACTACTACATCTCTTTATCAACCAGTCTATATTAGCAGCAGACACAGTACAGTACGGTAGTCCACGGCTGTAGCTACCTCTGTGTCGGCACTGGGCAGTCCGTCCATAATTGTATACCACCTACCCGTGGTTTTTTTTCCTTTCTTCTTTATACATACATACTACTACTACTACATCTCTTTATCAACCAGTCTATATTAGCAGCAGACACAGTACAGTACGGTAGTCCACGGCTGTAGCTACCTCTGTGTCGGCACTGGGCAGTCCGTCCATAATTGTATACCACCTACCCGTGGTTTTTTTTTCTTTCTTCTTTATACATACATACTACTACTACTACATCTCTTTATCAACCAGTCTATATTAGCAGCAGACACAGTACAGTACGGTAGTCCACGGCTGTAGCTACCTCTGTGTCGGCACTCAGCAGTCCATCCATAATTGTATACTAGTATCCATCCATCTCCATTGTTTACCTGAGGTGCCTTTTAGTTGTGCCTATTAAAATATGGAGAACAAAAATGTTGAGGTTCCAAAATTAGGGAAAGATCAAGATCCACTTCCACCTCGTGCTGAAGCTGCTGCCACTAGTCATGGCCGAGACGATGAAATGCCAGCAACGTCGTCTGCCAAGGCCGATGCCCAATGTCATAGTACAGAGCATGTCAAATCCAAAACACCAAATATCAGTAAAAAAAGGACTCCAAAACCTAAAATAAAATTGTCGGAGGAGAAGCGTAAACTTGCCAATATGCCATTTACCACACGGAGTGGCAAGGAACGGCTGAGGCCCTGGCCTATGTTCATGGCTAGTGGTTCAGCTTCACATGAGGATGGAGGCACTCAGCCTCTCGCTAGAAAAATGAAAAGACTCAAGCTGGCAAAAGCAGTAGCACCGCAAAGAACTGTGCGTTCTTCGAAATCCCAAATCCACAAGGAGAGTCCAATTGTGTCGGTTGCGATGCCTGACCTTCCCAACACTGGACGTGAAGAGCATGCGCCTTCCACCATTTGCACGCCCCCTGCAAGTGCTGGAAGGAGCACCCGCAGTCCAGTTCCTGATAGTCAGATTGAAGATGTCAGTGTTGAAGTACACCAGGATGAGGAGGATATGGGTGTTGCTGGCGCTGGGGAGGAAATTGACCAGGAGGATTCTGATGGTGAGGTGGTTTGTTTAAGTCAGGCACCCGGGGAGACACCTGTTGTCCGTGGGAGGAATAGGGCCGTTGACATGCCTGGTGAAAATACCAAAAAAATCAGCTCTTCGGTGTGGAAGTATTTCACCAGAAATGCGGACAACAGGTGTCAAGCCGTGTGTTCCCTTTGTCAAGCTGTAATAAGTAGGGGTAAGGACGTTAACAACCTCGGAACATCCTCCCTTATACGTCACCTGCAGCGCATTCATAATAAGTCAGTGACAAGTTCAAAAACTTGGGCCGACAGCGGAAGCAGTCCACTGACCAGTAAATCCCTTCCTCTTGTAACCAAGCTCACGCAAACCACCCCACCAACTCCCTCAGTGTCAATTTCCTCCTTCCCCAGGAATGCCAATAGTCCTGCAGGCCATGTCACTGGCAATTCTGACGAGTCCTCTCCTGCCTGGGATTCCTCCGATGCATCCTTGCGTGTAACGCCTACTGCTGCTGGCGCTGCTGTTGTTGCTGCTGGGAGTCGATGGTCATCCCAGAGGGGAAGTCGTAAGCCCACTTGTACTACTTCCAGTAAGCAATTGACTGTCCAACAGTCCTTTGCGAGGAAGATGAAATATCACAGCAGTCATCCTGTTGCAAAGCGGATAACTGAGTCCTTGACAACTATGTTGGTGTTAGACGTGCGTCCGGTATCCGCCGTTAGTTCACAGGGAACTAGACAATTTATTGAGGCAGTGTGCCCCCGTTACCAAATACCATCTAGGTTCCACTTCTGTAGGCAGGCGATACCGAGAATGTACACGGACGTCAGAAAAAGACTCACCAGTGTCCTAAAAAATGCAGTTGTACCCAATGTCCACTTAACCACGGACATGTGGACAAGTGGAGCAGGGCAGGGTCAGGACTATATGACTGTGACAGCCCACTGGGTAGATGTATGGACTCCCGCCGCAAGAACAGCAGCGGCGGCACCAGTAGCAGCATCTCGCAAACGCCAACTCTTTCCTAGGCAGGCTACGCTTTGTATCACCGCTTTCCAGAATACGCACACAGCTGAAAACCTCTTACGGCAACTGAGGAAGATCATCGCAGAATGGCTTACCCCAATTGGACTCTCCTGTGGATTTGTGGCATCGGACAACGCCAGCAATATTGTGTGTGCATTAAATATGGGCAAATTCCAGCACGTCCCATGTTTTGCACATACCTTGAATTTGGTGGTGCAGAATTTTTTTAAAAACGACAGGGGCGTGCAAGAGATGCTGTCGGTGGCCAGAAGAATTGCGGGACACTTTCGGCGTACAGGCACCACGTACAGAAGACTGGAGCACCACCAAAAACTACTGAACCTGCCCTGCCATCATCTGAAGCAAGAAGTGGTAACGAGGTGGAATTCAACCCTCTATATGCTTCAGAGGTTGGAGGAGCAGCAAAAGGCCATTCAAGCCTATACAATTGAGCACGATATAGGAGGTGGAATGCACCTGTCTCAAGTGCAGTGGAGAATGATTTCAACGTTGTGCAAGGTTCTGATGCCCTTTGAACTTGCCACACGTGAAGTCAGTTCAGACACTGCCAGCCTAAGTCAGGTCATTCCCCTCATCAGGCTTTTGCAGAAGAAGCTGGAGACATTGAAGGAGGAGCTAACACGGAGCGATTCCGCTAGGCATGTGGGACTTGTGGATGGAGCCCTTAATTCGCTTAACAAGGATTCACGGGTGGTCAATCTGTTGAAATCAGAGCACTACATTTTGGCCACCGTGCTCGATCCTAGATTTAAAACCTACCTTGGATCTCTCTTTCCGGCAGACACAAGTCTGCTGGGGTTGAAAGACCTGCTGGTGAGAAAATTGTCAAGTCAAGCGGAACGCGACCTGTCAACATCTCCTCCTTCACATTCTCCCGCAACTGGGGGTGCGAGGAAAAGGCTCAGAATTCCGAGCCCACCCGCTGGCGGTGATGCAGGGCAGTCTGGAGCGACTGCTGATGCTGACATCTGGTCCGGACTGAAGGACCTGACAACGATTACGGACATGTCGTCTACTGTCACTGCATATGATTCTCTCAACATTGAAAGAATGGTGGAGGATTATATGAGTGACCGCATCCAAGTAGGCACGTCACACAGTCCGTACTTATACTGGCAGGAAAAAGAGGCAATTTGGAGGCCCTTGCACAAACTGGCTTTATTCTACCTAAGTTGCCCTCCCACAAGTGTGTACTCCGAAAGAGTGTTTAGTGCCGCCGCTCACCTTGTCAGCAATCGGCGTACGAGGTTACATCCAGAAAATGTGGAGAAGATGATGTTCATTAAAATGAATTATAATCAGTTCCTCCGCGGAGACATTGACCAGCAGCAATTGCCTCCACAAAGTACACAGGGAGCTGAGATGGTGGATTCCAGTGGGGACGAATTGATAATCTGTGAGGAGGGGGATGTAGACGGTGATATATCGGAGGATGATGATTAGGTGGACATCTTGCCTCTGTAGAGCCAGTTTGTGCAAGGAGAGATTAATTGCTTCTTTTTTGGGGGGGGTCCAAACCAACCCGTCATATCAGTCACAGTCGTGTGGCAGACCCTGTCACTGAAATGATGGGTTGGTTAAAGTGTGCATGTCCTGTTTTGTTTATACAACATAAGGGTGGGTGGGAGGGCCCAAGGACAATTCCATCTTGCACCTCTTTTTTCTTTTATTTTTCTTTGCGTCATGTGCTGTTTGGGGAGGGTTTTTTGGAAGGGACATCCTGCGTGACACTGCAGTGCCACTCCTAAATGGGCCCGGTGTTTGTGTCGGCCACTAGGGTCGCTTATCTTACTCACACAGTCAGCTACCTCATTGCGCCTCTTTTTTTCTTTGCGTCATGTGCTGTTTGGGGAGGGTTTTTTGGAAGGGACATCCTGCGTGACACTGCAGTGCCACTCCTAAATAGGCCCGGTGTTTGTGTCGGCCACTACGGTCGCTAATCTTACTCACACAGCTACCTCATTGCGCCTCTTTTTTTCTTTGCGTCATGTGCTGTTTGGGGAGGGTTTTTTGGAAGGGACATCCTGCGTGACACTGCAGTGCCACTCCTAAATGGGCCCGGTGTTTGTGTCGGCCACTAGGGTCGCTTATCTTACTCACACAGTCAGCTACCTCATTGCGCCTCTTTTTTTCTTTGCGTCATGTGCTGTTTGGGGAGTGTTTTTTGGAAGGGCCATCCTGCGTGACACTGCAGTGCCACTCCTAGATGGGCCCGGTGTTTGTGTCGGCCACTAGGGTCGCTAATCTTACTCACACAGCTACCTCATTGCGCCTCTTTTTTTCTTTGCGTCATGTGCTGTTTGGGGAGGGTTTTTTGGAAGGGACATCCTGCGTGACACTGCAGTGCCACTCCTAGATGGGCCAGGTGTTTGTGTCGGCCACTAGGGTCGCTTAGCTTAGTCATCCAGCGACCTCGGTGCAAATTTTAGGACTAAAAATAATATTGTGAGGTGTGAGGTATTCAGAATAGACTGAAAATGAGTGGAAATTATGGTTTTTGAGGTTAATAATAATATGGGATCAAAATGACCCCCAAATTCTATGATTTAAGCTGTTTTTTAGGGTTTTTTGAAAAAAACACCCGAATCCAAAACACACCCGAATCCGACAAAAAAAATTCGGTGAGGTTTTGCCAAAACGCGGTCGAACCCAAAACACGGCCGCGGAACCGAACCCAAAACCAAAACACAAAACCCGAAAAATTTCCGGCGCTCATCTCTAATATATATATATATATATAAAATAGAATGGAGGTGCGGCACCTCAATTCTATTACATGTTATGTATGTGAGGGCACCGGCTCGATTATTATTTATTACTTTGGGAGTGCCATTCCTCCATATATGTGTGTGTGTGTGTGTGTGTGTGTGTGTGTGTGTGTGTGTGTGTGTGTGTGTGTGTGTGTGTGTGTGTGTGTGTAAATATATATGTACATAATATATATTTTATAAAACTTATAATATAGCAAATAGTAGCAGGCAGGCAGGCATAGCCGCGCTGCCAGAACGCACGTCTTTTAAAAAATAATAATAATAATTATATATATATATATATATATTTATTTTAATGCTCGCCCGGTCACGGTGCTGCTGTGTGCTCAGACACTCAGCTCCTCTCTCAAAGTCTCCTCTCCAGCGTCTCCTCCCATTGCACATGCGCTGACGTCACACGCACCATTCGGACTCGGGCGCGCAAAGGGAGGAAGCAGCTGCGGGTGGACGGGAGGCAGGCGCCGGCGGAGTCGGGCTGCGGCGTGCCTTCCAATATTTTAGGCGCCTGGAGCTTGAGCTCCACCGGAGCCACCCTCTCTAAGCCCCTGAGTAAGGTAGCAGAAATTTCTTAAGAAGGGTATTTGGTCAGACAAATTTCTTTCCTGACAAAAGCCATAAAACTGCCCAGCATATAGAGAAATCACAGGTCCTTAGGCTTCAACAGAATGAAGCAGATAATTTGTAACCCCTGCTTACTTGTCAAGGAAAACCTACACAATGAATTCTAGTATTGGAAGGGTGGGGGTGTGACAAAAAACAGTTTTCCAGAAGGTATAAAGGCCCTCATTCCGAGTTGTTCGCTCGGTATTTTTCATCGCATCGCAGTGAAAATCCGCTTAGTACGCATGCGCAATGTTCGCACTGCGACTGCGCCAAGTAACTTTACTATGATGAAAGTATTTTTACTCACGGCTTTTTCTTCGCTCCGGCGATCGTAATGTGATTGACAGGAAATGGGTGTTACTGGGCGGAAACACGGCGTTTCAGGGGCGTGTGGCTGAAAACGCTACCGTTTCCGGAAAAAACGCAGGAGTGGCCGGGGAAACGGTGGGAGTGCCTGGGCGAACGCTGGGTGTGTTTGTGACGTCAACCAGGAACGACAAGCACTGAAATGATCGCACAGGCAGAGTAAGTCTGGAGCTACTCTGAAACTGCTAAGTAGTTAGTAATCGCAATATTGCGAATACATCGGTCGCAATTTTAAGAAGCTAAGATTCACTCCCAGTAGGCGGCGGCTTAGCGTGTGTAACTCTGCTAAAATCGCCTTGCGACCGATCAACTCGGAATGAGGGCCAAAATGCGGGGCTTTAGCTGAATCAGTGCTCACTACCTGGAAACAAGTCCTAAGACTAAGGCGTGCACCAATATTTTGTGACCTTTCCCACAGCAAGAGACTGGGGGCCGGACAGGGGCGTAGCCAGAACTTTGTGGGCCCCATAGCAACATTTTGTGGGGCCCCTGTCCCAGTGCTTCTAGAGAGACACTTCTCTGCAGCAGTTGTTACATTTTATGCCTCATAATAGTGCTCTAGTTCATTTTCTAAACCATAGTAGTGCTTTAATTAATGTTAGGCCCCATAGTAGTGCTTTAGTTTATTTTATGAATCATAGTAGTGCCCTAGTTTACATTATGCCCCACATTGTAGGGCCACCAGTAAACATTACACAATACAGTGTCTCCCATAGCACAGCATAGATAGACACTAGAGGTCAATTATGACCCCTAGCGTCTGTGCCAGTCCCACAATGCTGTGCGGTGCGCGATGACATCATCGTGCACCGCACAGCAAAGGTCCTCTCCACGAACGGAAACTAGACGGGTAGCGTCTAGTTCCCTTCACAGCGGGGGGCACTGCCAAACAGTACCGGATCTTGCCATGGTGCGGCGCCCTCCGGATGGCGCCGGCGCCCTCCGAAAGGCGGCGCCCCGGGCAAAAGTCCTGCTTCCCCGTGGCAAGATCCGCTACTGCCAATACACATTAGGGACATGCAGTGCCCCTAGTTCATATTATGGCACACTATAGTACCTCCACTTAATACTGTGCCCCAGCACATATTATGTAACATTAGAATCCCCTCCTGTTAATTTTATACCACATTACATTGAGCAGGTCCAGGGGCATAACTAGATATACTGTAGGCACCATGGCAAAAGTTTGTAAGGGTCTTTATGTACTACCCAATGGTGAAAAATGTATATAACATATGATTACTTTGACAAGGGAGATGGGCCCCTCTCAGCTCTGGGCCCCATAGCAGCTGCACTCCCTGCACTTATGGTAGCTACGCCCTTGGTGCCGGATGTAATGCTGTCCGAGTTGGCCGGAGGTGAGGGTTGCCGGATGAAAATACATTCTTTTAAAGAAGCAACCATTTACAAGGCAAAACCATGCCTTGTTAATGATTGCTGATTTAAAAAAAATGTCAGTGTTCGGCTGGCAATATGCACCTCCGGCCAACGTGGACGGCATTACATTCAGCACAGGGTCTCGTATGTAAGCTACCTGGAATCTTTGTTTCTAGGTTTTACCCTGGTTGTTTTCTTGGCAATGGACTGTAATCTTTGTATATTATTGAAATAATCAAAATATTTGTAACTCCTTTTACATAGTAACATAGTAACTAAGGTTGAAAAAAGACAATTGTCCATCGAGTTCAACCTATTTGTGGTCTCCTCTGCAGTCTTATTATAGGATTAGTTATTTTTATGTTAGGACTAGTTATATTAACTATAATGCGTGCCTACGCACCATAACCCTGAATATCTTTATCCAATAGGAATTTATCTAACCCATTCTTAAAGGTGTTGACTGAGTCCGCCAGTACTAATCTCTCAGGCAGGGAATTCCAAATACGTATTGTCCTTACTGTGAAAAAAACTTTTCGCCTCAATGTGTGGAAACTCCTCTCCTCTAACCTAAGCGAGTGACCACGTGTCCTCTGTGCTGATCTTATTGAAATCAGGTCCCTCCCAAGCTCTGTGTATTGGCCCCTTATATATTTGTAGATGTTGATCATGTCCCCTCTTAGTCTCCTCTTTTCCAATGTAAACATTCCTAGCCTTGAAAGCCTTTCCTCGTATTCCAGCGTCTCCATGCCCTTGATTAGTTTGGTCGCCCGCCTCTGAACCTTTTCTAGCTCCAGGATATCCTTTTTGTAATATGGTGCCCAAAATTGCACACAGTATTCAAGATGAGGCCTCACTAGTGATTTATATAATGGGAGTATAATACTTTCGTCCCTTGCATCAATTCCCCGTTTTATGCATGCTAATATCTTATTAGCCTTCTTTGCTGCACTCCTACTTTGGGTACTGCTGCTTAATTTGTTATCTATGTGAATCCCTAAGTCTTTTTCCAGTACAGAATCCCCTAATATGACTCCATTTAGTATGTAGGTGTTATTTTTGGTCTTGCCCCCACAGTGCATTACCTTACACTTGTCTGTGTTGAATCTCATTCTCCATTTTGCTGCCCATGCTTCCAGTTTAGTTAAGTCGCTCTGAAGAGACTCAGCATCCCCCTTCATATTTATAATCTTACACAATTTGGTATCGTCTGCGAAAATTGATACCATGCTTTCTAGACCTACTGTTAGGTCGTTGATGAAAATGTTGAACAAAAGTGGTCCAAGTACAGACCCTTGTGGCACACCACTTAATACTTTAGTCCAACTTGAAAATGATCCATTGACCAGAACACGCTGCTCCCTATTATCTAACCAATTACTGACCCAAGTACATATTGTGCTCCCTAGCCCTATTTCTTGTAGCTTGTAGATAAGACGCATGTGTGGTACAGTGTCGAAAGCTTTGGCAACGTCTAAAAAGATTATATCCACCTCCTTACCCTGATCAAGATTCGCACTTATTGTTTCATAAAAGCCAAGTAAGTTGGTCTGACATGATCTGTCCTTCACAAATCCATGTTGGTTCCTTTTAATGACCATATTTGCTTCAAGGCAATTTTAAATACTGTCCCTTAGCATACCTTCCAATACTTTCCCCACTATAGATGTAAGGCTAGCTGGTCTATAATTACCTGGATCAGCTTTTCTCCCCTTTTCAAATATCGGCACTACCTCCGCTATACGCCAGTCTTTGGGAACCATACCCGATTTAACCGAATCCATGAAGAGCAAAAATAGAGGTCTTGCTAGTTCAGCGTGCAGCTCCATTAGAACCCTTGGGTGAATTCCATCGGGACCAGGTGACTTACTGTATTAATCTTTAACTTTTTTTAATCAGTCACAGACTACCTCCTCACATAAATAAGCATTTAGCAGTGGGACATTATCTTTGTTGAGATTTTGCATTAGACCCAGAATTTGGTCCTCTCTGGTAAATACCATTGAACCAAATAATCTGAAGTTATTAAAACTTTAATTTCTCGTTCTGATACTGTGTTCTTACCTACGGCCTTGAGGCACATGCTACTGATTTTTAAAGTGTATATACTGTGAGCGTAACTGAAAGCCGCTGTGGGAGGTGCCCCAAAGCCATTGGTGGTGGCAAACCGATATATTTGATTGTTAGGACAATTGGCATAACATCATGTCACGACCACCTGACTCAGGAGGGCTGGCGCGACCATGACAAGCACAATGAGCTCTGTCTGGCTTTGTCTCAATAAGGCAGCTTACACAGGCCACAGCCTGTCCTTACTGCAGAGTATTCAGGGGACTACATACGGAGCGATTTTTACTTAGTTTCTAAGCAATCTGATTAGATTGCTTAGAAATTAAGCACACATGGCTCCGGGTGTAGGGTGCAACGGCCGGCTCTAGATTTGGCATGCATGCATGTCAAATCTAGTCAGGTTGCTCACTTCACCGCTGTGTGGAGATTTAAAACTTAGGGCCCGATTCAGACCTGATCAGGGACGTGCAGTCAGGGGAGGCAGGGGAGGCAGTGCCTCCCCTGTCATTAATGATTAAAATAATATAAAGAAGATACTTATGACACATATTCTGTGTCATAAGTATCTGCTGTAGCCGTTACATTAGTTTAATCATTTCTTCTTCATAAAAAAGTGTTCTGAATTTGTTTCAGAGGCACCGCTCTCGGTGCCTCCAGCTAACAATGTTAAAGAGACGGAAGTGGGGGGCGGGGCTGAGCATCGGGCAGTAAAAGCCCATTAAAAAAATCCATGTAGGCGGCACCTACTGGAAGTGCCGCTTTGACACGTCCTGTCAATGATTTATATTTAATTGGCCAGCGGCAGTGCCCCCGCCCCCGTCAACCCCCGGCCCAACCCTCGTCTCCTAGTAACTCACAGCACTCTCAGCAGCGACGGTAGAGAGGAGAGAGAGCTGCTTCTGAAGGCGGAGTCTGGAGAGAAGAACTATTACCCCCGGCTCCTGCAGGTTGAACCAGCGGCTGCTGCGCGCTTCAAGCTCCGCCCCTCCGGTGGCGCCAGTGACAGTGCTCATCTCATTCATGACGTCTCATCCCCTCAGTGAGAAGGCGACTTCGGACCCTGGAGCTGGACTCTAACAAGCCTGCACTGAGGTCAGACAGAGGAGGGGGGGGAAGGGTTGTCCAGCTGGGGGAATCATTGCATATATTTTACAGGGTGGGAGTGAAAGGTTCATTAAATATATAAAGGGTGGGAAAGAGGGGTTACTAAATATTTATTGGGTGGGAGGATCAGTAAATATATAAGGGGTGAGGATGAGGGGGGGCCACTAAATATATAATGTGTAAAATAGGGTACGTTGTCTGCCATAATGTGTAAAAAGGGGGACGCTGCCTGCCATAATGTGTAAAAAGGGGGACGCTGTCTGCCGTAATGTGTAAAAAGGGGACGCTGTCTGCCGTAATGTGTAAAAAGGGAACGCTGTGCGATATATCACACTGCGATGCGCGATGGGCACCTTCCGGGAGCAGCCAGAGGCAGTGACGTGCCCATCACTTGATTATCATGCGATCTATCGCATGATCGCATGGTAGTCACTTTGGCAGTTCAGGTGCGATTTCATCGCACCTGAACTGCCGGTGCGATGCCCCGCGATGTCGCAGGGCATCGCACAAGTGTATGGGCTACATATCAGTACAGTGTCCTGGGTGCCCTCCAATGCAGGGGTTAAAGAAATAGTGATCTGGCGGGGTGGGTAACAGTATAAATTATTATAAGGCAGTTACATCTGTATACTTCTCAACATTTCAATTTTATGAAAAAAATTTCAGCTGACGTCGTCATGCTCACTGCAAATGGGCGCCATTCTGACGTCAGTGGGAGTCTGGAACAGCAGGAAGCATGGCTGCATATGGGGCTTGGTGAAGAGTATTTAAGGTAAGCCACAGTTATCATTTTACACTTGATGAAAAATTTTGTCATAAAATTGAAACATTGAGAAGTTTATAGGTGTAACCGCCTTATCAATATTTATACACTGACCGCGAGTGCCGGCAGATCACACTTTGTGTGTGTGTGTGTATATATATATATATATATATATATATATATATTAGAGATGAGCGGGTTCGGTTTCTTTGAATCCGAACCCGCACGAACTTCACTTTTTTTTTCACGGGTCCGAGCGACTCGGATCTTCCCGCCTTGCTCGGTTAACCCGAGCGCGCCCGAACGTCATCATGACGCTGTCGGATTCTCGCGAGACTCGGATTCTATATAAGGAGCCGCGCGTCGCCGCCATTTTCACACGTGCATTGAGATTGATAGGGAGAGGACGTGGCTGGCGTCCTCTCCATTAGAATAGATTAGAAGAGAGAGAGAGAGAGAGAGAGATTGTGCAGACAGAGTTTACCACAGTGACCAGTGCAGTTGTTGTTAAGTTAACTTTTATTTAATATATCCGTTCTCTGCTATATCCGTTCTCTGCCTGAAAAAAACGATACACAGCAGTCACACAGTGTGACTCAGTCTGTGTGCACTCAGCTCAGCCCAGTGTGCTGCACATCAATGTATAAAAGCTTATAATAATTGTGGGGGAGACTGGGGAGCACTGCAGGTTGTTATAGCAGGAGCCAGGAGTACATAATATTATATTAATTTAAAATTAAACAGTGCACACTTTTGCTGCAGGAGTGCCACTGCCAGTGTGACTAGTGGTGACCAGTGCCTGACCACCAGTATAGTAGTATATTGTTGTATACTATCTCTTTATCAACCAGTCTATATTAGCAGCAGACACAGTACAGTGCGGTAGTTCACGGCTGTGGCTACCTCTGTGTCGGCAGTCGGCACTCGGCAGGCAGTCCGTCCATCCATAATTGTATAATTATATACCACCTAACCGTGGTATTTTTTTTTCTTTCTTTATACCGTCGTCATAGTCATACTAGTTGTTACGAGTATACTACTATCTCTTTATCAACCAGTGTACAGTGCGGTAGTTCACGGCTGTGGCTACCTCTGTGTCGGCAGTCGGCAGGCAGTCCGTCCATCCATAATTGTATTATTATAATATATACCACCTAACCGTGGTTTTTTTTTCATTCTTTATACCGTCATAGTGTCATACTAGTTGTTACGAGTATACTACTATCTCTTTATCAACCAGTGTACAGTGCGGTAGTTCACGGCTGTGGCTACCTCTGTGTCGGCAGTCGGCAGGCAGTCCGTCCATCCATAATTGTATTATAATATATACCACCTAACCGTGGTTTTTTTTTCATTCTTTATACCGTCATAGTGTCATACTAGTTGTTACGAGTATACTACTATCTCTTTATCAACCAGTGTACAGTGCGGTAGTTCACGGCTGTGGCTACCTCTGTGTCGGCAGTCGGCAGGCAGTCCGTCCATCCATAATTGTATTATAATATATACCACCTAACCGTGGTTTTTTTTTCATTCTTTATACCGTCATAGTCAGTCATACTAGTTGTTACGAGTATACTACTATCTCTTTATCAACCAGTGTACAGTGCGGTAGTTCACGGCTGTGGCTACCTCTGTGTCGGCACTCGGCAGGCAGTCCGTCCATCCATAATTGTATTATAATATATACCACCTAACCGTGGTTTTTTTTTCATTCTTTATACCGTCATAGTGTCATACTAGTTGTTACGAGTATACTACTATCTCTTTATCAACCAGTGTACAGTGCGGTAGTTCACGGCTGTGGCTACCTCTGTGTCGGCAGTCGGCAGGCAGTCCGTCCATCCATAATTGTATTATAATATATACCACCTAACCGTGGTTTTTTTTCCATTCTTTATACCGTCATAGTCAGTCATACTAGTTGTTACGAGTATACTACTATCTCTTTATCAACCAGTGTACAGTGCGGTAGTTCACGGCTGTGGCTACCTCTGTGTCGGAACTCGGCAGGCAGTCCGTCCATCCATAATTGTATTACAATATATACCACCTAACCGTGGTTTTTTTTTCATTCTTTATACCGTCATAGTCAGTCATACTAGTTGTTACGAGTATACTACTATCTCTTTATCAACCAGTGTACAGTGCGGTAGTTCACGGCTGTGGCTACCTCTGTGTCGGAACTCGGCAGGCAGTCCGTCCATCCATAATTGTATTACAATATATACCACCTAACCGTGGTTTTTTTTTCATTCTTTATACCGTCATAGTCAGTCATACTAGTTGTTACGAGTATACTACTATCTCTTTATCAACCAGTGTACAGTGCGGTAGTTCACGGCTGTGGCTACCTCTGTGTCGGAACTCGGCAGGCAGTCCGTCCATCCATAATTGTATTATTATAATATATACCACCTAACCGTGGTTTTTTTTTCATTCTTTATACCGTCATAGTGTCATACTAGTTGTTACGAGTATACTACTATCTCTTTATCAACCAGTGTACAGTGCGGTAGTTCACGGCTGTGGCTACCTCTGTGTCGGCAGTCGGCAGGCAGTCCGTCCATCCATAATTGTATTATAATATATACCACCTAACCGTGGTTTTTTTTTCATTCTTTATACCGTCATAGTCAGTCATACTAGTTGTTACGAGTATACTACTATCTCTTTATCAACCAGTGTACAGTGCGGTAGTTCACGGCTGTGGCTACCTCTGTGTCGGAACTCGGCAGGCAGTCCGTCCATCCATAATTGTATTACAATATATACCACCTAACCGTGGTTTTTTTTTCATTCTTTATACCGTCATAGTCAGTCATACTAGTTGTTACGAGTATACTACTATCTCTTTATCAACCAGTGTACAGTGCGGTAGTTCACGGCTGTGGCTACCTCTGTGTCGGCACTCGGCAGGCAGTCCGTCCATCCATAATTGTATTACAATATATACCACCTAACCGTGGTTTTTTTATACCACCTAACCGTGGCAGTCCGTCCATAATTGTATACTAGTATCCAATCCATCCATCTCCATTGTTTACCTGAGGTGCCTTTTAGTTCTGCCTATAAAATATGGAGAACAAAAAAGTTGAGGTTCCAAAATTAGGGAAAGATCAAGATCCACTTCCACCTCGTGCTGAAGCTGCTGCCACTAGTCATGGCCGAGACGATGAAATGCCAGCAACGTCGTCTGCCAAGGCCGATGCCCAATGTCATAGTACAGAGCATGTCAAATCCAAAACACCAAATATCAGAAAAAAAAGGACTCCAAAACCTAAAATAAAATTGTCGGAGGAGAAGCGTAAACTTGCCAATATGCCATTTACCACACGGAGTGGCAAGGAACGGCTGAGGCCCTGGCCTATGTTCATGGCTAGTGGTTCAGCTTCACATGAGGATGGAAGCACTCAGCCTCTCGCTAGAAAACTGAAAAGACTCAAGCTGGCAAAAGCACCGCAAAGAACTGTGCGTTCTTTGAAATCCCAAATCCACAAGGAGAGTCCAATTGTGTCGGTTGCGATGCCTGACCTTCCCAACACTGGACGTGAAGAGCATGCGCCTTCCACTATTTGCATGCCCCCTGCAAGTGCTGGAAGGAGCACCCGCAGTCCAGTTCCTGATAGTCAGATTGAAGATGTCAGTGTTGAAGTACACCAGGATGAGGAGGATATGGGTGTTGCTGGCGCTGGGGAGGAAATTGACCAGAAGGATTCTGATGGTGAGGTGGTTTGTTTAAGTCAGGCACCCGGGGAGACACCTGTTGTCCGTGGGAGGAATATGGCCGTTGACATGCCAGGTGAAAATACCAAAAAAATCAGCTCTTCGGTGTGGAGGTATTTCACCAGAAATGCGGACAACAGGTGTCAAGCCGTGTGTTCCCTTTGTCAAGCTGTAATAAGTAGGGGTAAGGACGTTAACCACCTCGGAACATCCTCCCTTATACGTCACCTGCAGCGCATTCATAATAAGTCAGTGACAAGTTCAAAAACTTTGGGTGACAGCGGAAGCAGTCCACTGACCAGTAAATCCCTTCCTCTTGTAACCAAGCTCACGCAAACCACCCCACCAACTCCCTCAGTGTCAATTTCCTCCTTCCCCAGGAATGCCAATAGTCCTGCAGGCCATGTCACTGGCAAGTCTGACGAGTCCTCTCCTGCCTGGGATTCCTCCGATGCATCCTTGCGTGTAACGCCTACTGCTGCTGGCGCTGCTGTTGTTGCCGCTGGGAGTCGATGGTCATCCCAGAGGGGAAGTCGTAAGCCCACTTGTACTACTTCCAGTAAGCAATTGACTGTTCAACAGTCCTTTGCGAGGAAGATGAAATATCACAGCAGTCATCCTACTGCAAAGCGGATAACTGAGTCCTTGACAACTATGTTGGTGTTAGACGTGCGTCCGGTATCCGCCGTTAGTTCACAGGGAACTAGACAATTTATTGAGGCAGTGTGCCCCCGTTACCAAATACCATCTAGGTTCCACTTCTCTAGGCAGGCGATACCGAGAATGTACACGGACGTCAGAAAAAGACTCACCAGTGTCCTAAAAAATGCAGTTGTACCCAATGTCCACTTAACCACGGACATGTGGACAAGTGGAGCAGGGCAGGGTCAGGACTATATGACTGTGACAGCCCACTGGGTAGATGTATGGACTCCCGCCGCAAGAACAGCAGCGGCGGCACCAGTAGCAGCATCTCGCAAACGCCAACTCTTTCCTAGGCAGGCTACGCTTTGTATCACCGCTTTCCAGAATACGCACACAGCTGAAAACCTCTTACGGCAACTGAGGAAGATCATCGCGGAATGGCTTACCCCAATTGGACTCTCCTGTGGATTTGTGGCATCGGACAACGCCAGCAATATTGTGTGTGCATTAAATATGGGCAAATTCCAGCACGTCCCATGTTTTGCACATACCTTGAATTTGGTGGTGCAGAATTTTTTTAAAAACGACAGGGGCGTGCAAGAGATGCTGTCGGTGGCCAGAAAAATTGCGGGACACTTTCGGCGTACAGGCACCACGTACAGAAGACTGGAGCACCACCAAAAACTACTGAACCTGCCCTGCCATCATCTGAAGCAAGAAGTGGTAACGAGGTGGAATTCAACCCTCTATATGCTTCAGAGGTTGGAGGAGCAGCAAAAGGCCATTCAAGCCTATACAATTGAGCACGATATAGGAGATGGAATGCACCTGTCTCAAGTGCAGTGGAGAATGATTTCAACGTTGTGCAAGGTTCTGATGCCCTTTGAACTTGCCACACGTGAAGTCAGTTCAGACACTGCCAGCCTGAGTCAGGTCATTCCCCTCATCAGGCTTTTGCAGAAGAAGCTGGAGGCATTGAAGAAGGAGCTAACACGGAGCGATTCCGCTAGGCATGTGGGACTTGTGGATGCAGCCCTTAATTCGCTTAACAAGGATTCACGGGTGGTCAATCTGTTGAAATCAGAGCACTACATTTTGGCCACCGTGCTCGATCCTAGATTTAAAGCCTACCTTGGATCTCTCTTTCCGGCAGACACAGGTCTGCTGGGGTTGAAAGACCTGCTGGTGACAAAATTGTCAAGTCAAGCGGAACGCGACCTGTCAACATCTCCTCCTTCACATTCTCCCGCAACTGGGGGTGCGAGGAAAAGGCTCAGAATTCCGAGCCCACCCGCTGGCGGTGATGCAGGGCAGTCTGGAGCGACTGCTGATGCTGACATCTGGTCCGGACTGAAGGACCTGCCAACGATTACGGACATGTCGTCTACTGTCACTGCATATGATTCTCTCAACATTGATAGAATGGTGGAGGATTATATGAGTGACCGCATCCAAGTAGGCACGTCACACAGTCCGTACTTATACTGGCAGGAAAAAGAGGCAATTTGGAGGCCCTTGCACAAACTGGCTTTATTCTACCTAAGTTGCCCTCCCACAAGTGTGTACTCCGAAAGAGTGTTTAGTGCCGCCGCTCACCTTGTCAGCAATCGGCGTACGAGGTTACATCCAGAAAATGTGGAGAAGATGATGTTCATTAAAATGAATTATAATCAATTCCTCCGCGGAGACATTGACCAGCAGCAATTGCCTCCACAAAGTACACAGGGAGCTGAGATGGTGGATTCCAGTGGGGACGAATTGATAATCTGTGAGGAGGGGGATGTACACGGTGATATATCGGAGGGTGAAGATGAGGTGGACATCTTGCCTCTGTAGAGCCAGTTTGTGCAAGGAGAGATTAATTGCTTCTTTTTTGGGGGGGGTCCAAACCAACCCGTCATATCAGTCACAGTCGTGTGGCAGACCCTGTCACTGAAATGATGGGTTGGTTAAAGTGTGCATGTCCTGTTTTGTTTATACAACATAAGGGTGGGTGGGAGGGCCCAAGGATAATTCCATCTTGCACCTCTTTTTTCTTTTCTTTTTCTTTGCATCATGTGCTGATTGGGGAGGGTTTTTTGGAAGGGACATCCTGCGTGACACTGCAGTGCCACTCCTAGATGGGCCCGGTGTTTGTGTCGGCCACTAGGGTCGCTAATCTTACTCACACAGCTACCTCATTGCGCCTCTTTTTTTCTTTGCGTCATGTGCTGTTTGGGGAGGGTTTTTTGGAAGGGACATCCTGCGTGACACTGCAGTGCCACTCCTAGATGGGCCCGGTGTTTGTGTCGGCCACTAAGGTCGCTAATCTTACTCACACAGTCAGCTACCTCATTGCGCCTCTTTTTTTCTTTGCTTCATGTGCTGTTTGGGGAGGGTTTTTTGGAAGGGCCATCCTGCGTGACACTGCAGTGCCACTCCTAGATGGGCCCGGTGTTTGTGTCGGCCACTAGGGTCGCTAATCTTACTCACACAGCTACCTCATTGCGCCTCTTTTTTTCTTTGCGTCATGTGCTGTTTGGGGAGGGTTTTTTGGAAGGGCCATCCTGCGTGACACTGCAGTGCCACTCCTAGATGGGCCCGGTGTTTGTGTCGGCCACTAGGGTCGCTAATCTTACTCACACAGCTACCTCATTGCGCCTCTTTTTTTCTTTGCGTCATGTGCTGTTTGGGGAGGGTTTTTTGGAAGGGACATCCTGCGTGACACTGCAGTGCCACTCCTAGATGGGCCCGGTGTTTGTGTCGGCCACTAGGGTCGCTTATCTTACTCACACAGCGACCTCGGTGCAAATTTTAGGACTAAAAATAATATTGTGAGGTGTGAGGTATTCAGAATAGACTGAAAATGAGTGTAAATTATGGTTTTTGAGGTTAATAATACTTTGGGATCAAAATGACCCCCAAATTCTATGATTTAAGCTGTTTTTTAGTGTTTTTGGAAAAAAACACCCGAATCCAAAACACACCCGAATCCGACAAAAATAATTCGGTGAGGTTTTGCCAAAACGCGTTCGAACCCAAAACACGGCCGCGGAACCGAACCCAAAACCAAAACACAAAACCCGAAAAATTTCAGGCGCTCATCTCTAATATATATATATATATATATATAATATATATGCCTTCGGAGCATGCAGGGGTAGTGGTGGTAGCCGGCATCAGCTCGGAGGCGGTGGCGGGCATCGGTGGGACTCGGCTGACATTATAGCTGCAGTGCCTCACCAGCCACTGACCTCACCGCACGCCACTGGACCTGATTGCTGCTCAGTGGGCGATCAGCTATTAACTGTGCATGCATATGCACTGCAATGCACACGCACGTCAGCAAACAACATCAGACATCTCCAGTCAGCGTCATGCTGGTGTGAAAATTCTAATTGCACAGCCATTCGCATGCTGATTGACAAGAGGAAGCCGTTTGTGGGTGGTAACTGACTGTTTACTGGGAATGTCAGGGAAATCGCAGGCGTGCCCAAGCGTTTTCAGGGAGGGTATGTGACGTCAGCTCCGGACCAGATCATGCTGTTCTGATCACACTGTAGGAGTGGTAAAAACCATTCGCTGGTGAGTGAGGTGTGTACGGATTTGCAGCTGTCCGCTGACTTAGGGATTTTTCAGCTGCTCGGCGTACACATGTGATCGCACCCTTGCACGGTGAGTATACACTCCCCTTGGGCGGCGACTATCTAATCGCAGGATTACAATTTTAGCAGCCAAGCGATCAGGTCTGAATCATCTTTTTCTTTAGATTTAGCAGATACTTGACCACCTTAATCAGTCTCTGTGGAGCAGTGGCAGAGCAAGGCTCCCTAGGGATGGCCATCAACCATCGATGATTCATAATCATCAATGGTTTTTGCCCAATGTAAAATATTTTTGCCATCGATGGGGGAGAACCAGATGGTTTCCCTCCATCAGTGGCATGGCATAACCAACATATTTTTTTTTAACTGGGTGCATAGCTCCGCTTCCCAACACCCATGAAGCCAAGCCCCCGGGCCCTGATTGGCACGTGGCTTGCTCAATACTAAAGTAAGGGGTGACCATTGATGGGTGAAACCATCAATGGTTCCCTTACAGATGGGTTCCCACCATCGAGGTTATCCATCAATGGTAAAAAATTACTGCTATAAGCGCCAATACGGAAGTGAATTATATTACTGAACCCTCATTCGCTGCTGTAAAGGCAATGTGTATACCTTTCTAGCAATAGAAGAGAAAAAAGAAAAACCAGCAGCGCTCAAGGAATCAGAAATAATTAAAATGAATGGAGATCTGTGAGAGGGTACCTAATATGTAATAAATTGTTTAATAAATTCAATGATAAAATATATCAGCACACATATTGTGAACATGAATAAAAAAACACAATTAGACATATGATAATGTTAAAAAAGATGGTAATATACTAATCACTGGGTTACTTGCTCTTGCTTATCAACTGATTATCACGGCTTTCCAGCCTAAGGGTCGATTCCTGTTACGTCATCAGTTGCACATTTATTAAGCTGCGCTAAAACAGTGATTTTTCTATCCATCAATGGTAACCATTGATGAATAACCCATCAATGGCCATCCCTAGGGCTCCCTGATGCCCTTTGCTGGCCCCACCCCTGACCTCATAAAGTCACGGGAGGGGTCAGAAGCAGGAGCTGGTGTAGAGTTGCCCTGACATATACCTAAATATGTATATGTATAAATTCTCCACAATGTGTGTGTTTTAATTAATTAAATACTGTGTGGGGTGTGGCCTGTGATGCGAACATCACATGAGCTATCAGCAGGACATGGGGATAAGCTGTCTATGCCCGGGTATCTGCCACTAAGCAGAATGAGCAGCAAGCAATGCGGAAACCTCTGTGAAGTACCAGCTATTAGTGGAAACTGCACTTGGTTGGGAGATAGTACTAATTACCTTATAGCCTCCCATCAGAGGTGGTAGAGGCTAAGACTGTAGAGCAATTTAAACATGCTTGGGACAGGCATATGAATATCCTTACAATGAATTAAGGTTCAAAAAGGGTTGCGATTACCTAAAGGATAAAAAAAATGGGCAGGCTGGATGGGCCAAGTGGTTCTTATCTGCCGTCAAATTCTATGTTTCTATGTTTCTACCTTCATTTGTCCAGCGTTGGAGTGGTGATATGCATTTATATTTTTCAACATTGGTATGAATGAAATTTACCTTGCTCAAGTTCAAATACTTGTTTGTTTTTAAATATTAATAAAAATTAAAACACGTTGAAGCTCTCCCTTCTACATCTATTCTTTTAGATATCCAATATTTCCTGGGAGAATCCGGAGAAAACATTTTAAAGGGAAGCAGCAGATACTAGAGGATCTTTCTGGATTACTAGTTTATACAGTATAAAGGAACATTTCTTATATTGGACAAAAAACTCCTGCAAAAGGCTGCTAGATATATGTGGTGTTATCAGGGCCGGGCTGACCATTATGCGGTGCACGCAGCCTACAGATATCCATCTCCTTCACAGAAGCAGCAGGATCTTTACACAACAGCAGTTACAAGCAGATGGGAGTCACTGAGACTCACACACCCCTCTACCAGCCCACAGACAGGAGAGTGCCGCATGCAGCCCACCCAGCGACAGCTCCCTGCACACACAGCCAAGCAAAGTCATTTTCCAGCATGTTCAAGCATGTTGACCAGGGGACAGAGAGCAGAGCACCAGCTGCATGAGCCTGGTCTCAGGAAAGGTATCATCCTGGCCAGTGCTGCAAGTATGGTGGTACGAGGCGGTACTGCGTACCGGTAAGAAACTGCCAGCTGGTATGCAGTACCACCGGGCTGTCGGCCATACCTGCAGCCACTTCTATGTGAGGGGAGGAGAGCGCAGCGCAGCACCTCTCCTGCCCCTCAATGCTCAGTGATGTCCAACTCCAGTCTCCGGCAGTGCAGCGGGGTGAATCTCAAATGAGGCACCGGTTTGTTAGCCAATCAGAGCCCACAGACCGGCAGCTGCGGCTCCTGATTGGCTGCCGGCCCATGAGCTCTGATTGGCTAATGAACCGACGACTCATTTGAGATACCCACAGCCGGAGTCGGACTCCCATCACTGAGCTTTGAGGGGCAGGAGAGATGCTGAGTTGTACTTTCCTCCCCTCACATAGCAGCAGCAACAGAGGCAGCGGTGAGCAACAGGGGGAGAGGGGTGCACTGTGGGCAATGTGTATCTGGTACTGTGGGGGCATATATGGCACTGCTGGGGGCATTTGTGTATCTGTCACTGTGGGGTATTTGTGTGTCTAGCACTGTGGGGCATTTGTGTATCTGGTACTGTACGGCATTTATGCATATGGTACTGTAGGGCATATGTGTATCTGGCACTGTGGGGGCTATATGGCACTGTGGGGCATTTGTGTATCTGGCACTGTGGGGCATTTGTGTATCTGGCACTGTAGGAGCATATCCGGCACTGTGGGGGCATATGTGTATCTGGTACTGTGGAGGCGTATCTGGAACTGTGGGGGCATATGTGTATCTGGCACTGTGGGTGCATATGTGTATCTGGCACTATTGGGGTCATAGTTGTATATGGCCCCTCCATATGTGCATCACGACCCCATCCTCATTGACCACGCCCCATGTGGCATTTGGTCACACCCATTTTTTTGCGCACACACAGTACCACTAAGACATTTTTTTCTACTTGCATCCTGGCAGCAGATACAGTAAGAGTGGCAGTGCCCACACAGCACCCCTTTTCACTCTGACTAGCACGCTCCCTTCTCTCTCTACCTGTCATTTTATTTCCTAAATTCTAACCTCTTCTTTCTCCTCCACAATACCAATGTGTGTATATTGTATGTGTTCTTCTCTCCCTCCTTTTTCACAGCACATCTCCACTTTTCTCTTCTTTATGAATAGTTGCCATATTGCATCATAGGAACTGGATAGTAAAGCAGACTTGCAGATTTTGAATGAATGCACGTAAATGATTGTAGAACTGATACTAGTAGCTCCAAAAGGGATCAGTATGATATCCCGGCTGTCGGGATCCCGGCATTATGCCAGAGTCTACTGGTGCCGGAGAGGAGGGGGCCCGCAATGGAGGCAGCTCGCGGGTCTGCTCCTCTGGTTCTATGTCTGTCCCCGGGGAGCCTCCTTTCTACCTCTGGTATCCATTCCTACTCCCGTCCTCTGGTTCAGTGGGTTTACTGAAGTGGGGGACTATATTTCCCTCAATGTCTATGAAAGCTATTCTCACAGCGAATCTCAATCTGAATAAACAATTGATTTCTATGTCTTATTTTGAGATGCATCAAAAGATATTATACCGTTCATATTTTACTCCAACTTGAAATTTCTTATAGGTGAGGCCCCTTCCTCTGACTGCTATAAGAGTGGCAGTGCAGATACAGATATAGTACATTGCCTTTGGCAGGGCCGTAACTATGTGTGTGCCAGGTGTGCCTGGCACACAGCGCAGTTGTCCTGAGGGCGCAATGGCCAGCGGCATGTAATGAGTCAAATTGACTCATTACATGCCACCTCTGCTGTGTGCACCGCGTTGGGGAGGAGAGCAGCAGCGATGGAGGCAGCGGAGAAAGAGGAGGAGGGGGGGGGGGGACTCGAGCCGCAGCAGCCCTATGTAATTGGTAGTAGCGCCGCTGCAGCTGTCCCCTCTCCTTCCATATTGGCGCTGCTGTGAATGCTGGGATGCGGTTCCTTCATCCCAGCATTCACAGCGGCGGCGGGCAGCCAATGCGGAAGGAGAGGGGACAGCTTCAGCGGCGCTACTACCAATTACATATCGCTGCTGCGGCTCCAGTTCCCCTCCCTCCTCCTCCTTCTCCGCTGTCTGCACCGAGGCATCTGCCAGCATGAGGAGCCTGACTGCCAGCGGGGAGAGAGGGTAACTAAGTATCTCTCTCTCTCTCTCTCCCTTTCTCTCTATCTATTCTGTCAGCCGCAATGTGTAAAAAGGGGAAGCTGGCTGCCGTAATGTGTAAAAAGGGGGACGCTGGCTGCCATAATGCGTAAAAAAGGGGATGCGGTCTGCCGTAATGTGTAAAAAAGGGGACGCTGTCTGCCGTAATGTGTAAAAAGGGGACGCTGTCTGCTGTAATGTGTAAAAAGGGGATGCTGTCTGCCGTAATGTGTAAAAAGGGGGACGCTGTCTGCCGTAATGCGTAAAAAGGGGACTCTGTCTGCCGTAATGTGTAAAAAAGGGGACGCTGTCTGCCGTAATGTGTAAAAATGGGACGCTGTCTGCCATAATGTGTAAAAAGGGGACGCTGCCTGCCGTAATGTGTAAAAAGGGGGACTGTCTGCTGTAATGTGTAAAAGGGGCTCTACCTGGTGTAGCGGCGCTACTGTGCAGCGTAATTTGAATAATGGAGACTACCGTGCACCGTAGTATGAATTGGTATTATTTTGTGGCCACGCCCCTATATATTTTTGCGCGCCTATGCCGCGCACTGCCCCTATCTTGCATGTGGGGGGGGGGGACCAATGCTGTTTCTTGCACACATCCCTGGCCTTTGGTACTGACCACTGGTACAAGCCTTACGGCTGGAGCTTCAGAATTATGTTTCCACCCATTTACAGATAAACTTTGAGTATGATAAAACGTGGGCCTTCTGGGGGGTTTACTCCAAGGAGGATATGGGTAAATTGTCGAAAGGCAATCGCACACTGCTTATAAAACTGGCTGCAGTGGATATCTCCAGATCCGGTCCCTATTGCCTTGGTCCACCCTAGAATTGCCTTTTTGTTCTCTATGGATTGGTCTGAGACCTCTGTATGCAAAAAGAAAAGAATGGAGAAGTTTTTGATGTTTGGCGCCATTATGTTTTAATGCTGTCTACTGTTTTGAAGGATTCTGTGTGGAATAGATTTCGGGACACTTCCAGGTACCACTTTGAGGTAATGGACCGCCTTTTTGATTCATCGCTGATTTATGTCATTTTTATGTCTTCTCTTTCATGTATTTTTTGCTATGGTCACGCAAATTATTTGTTTGTGGGATTGTTTTGATCTGGGGTTGTGTATTATGCTACAGTATACTGCATTGCATAGTGGGACCACCATCTAACTTCGAACTTCCAGTGACTGGTCTATTAGACTAGGTGTGGTGATCATCTACACCAATGTTTCTATATGATATGTATGTTTGGATACGTGTCGCATTCTCCTACTCTGTATATATTGTACTGTATTTTTGTTCCCCGGTGCGGTGAACTCTTTTGTACTGTACAGTATTTCTCCTGTCAATAAACAGTTTAAAAAATATATATATGTTATGGTAAGAACTTACCATTGATAACAGTATTTCTCCTAAGTCCACAGGTTCCACAGGATACACTGGGATATGGTGGAGCGACAGTGGATCTGCACCAAACAGTCAAAGCTTTTTGGCCTCCCAGCATGCAACGGGCCCGTTCATATATCCCCGCCTCCTGACTCAGGGAAATCAGTTGTTTTCCAAAGCTCAAGGCAGTAGCATCATGTAGAGCCCTAGTCAGGCGAGGAGAACACACACGCACACCCTTCTGTACAAGAAGGAAGAGGTTAGTGAGTAAAAAGGATCCTCAAATCAGGTGCGTCAGTGTGGGATCCCTGTGGAACTTGTGGACTTAGGAGAAATACTGTTATCAACAGTAAGTTCTTACCATAACGTATATTTCTCCTGCAGGGTCCACAGGGTATCCACAGGATATATTGGGATGTCCCAAAGCAATTTAATGATGGGGATGCTCCTGATTGGACAGGAGAATCCTTCGCCTGAATTCAGCGTCCTGAGAGGCAAAGGTATCCACGGTATAATGTCTAATGAATGTGTTAATGGAAGACAATGTGGCTGCCTTACGAGTAGAGTGAGCAGAGACATTGGGTGTCATTCCGAGTTGATCGCTCGCTGCCGATTTTCCCAGGTGATAAAATGTCAAAACTGCGCATGCGTATGCACCGCAATGCGCACGCGTGTCTTACGGGTACAAACAGCATTGTTGCTGTGCAATGCTTCTAGCGAAGAAACCATTCACATAGCCGATCACAAGGAGATTGACAGGAAGAGAGCTTTCATGGGTGACAACTACCGTTTTCTGGGAGTGGTAGGAAAAACGCAAGAGTGACCAGGCGTTTGCAGGACGGGTATCTGACGTCAATTCCGTGACCTCCATAACTGGAATCATTGCACAAGGTAAGCAACTACAGGGCTAGTCTTGTTTTGCACAAAATGTGTTCGTGTCGCTCGGCTGCACATGCGATCGCACACTTGCAAAGCGAAAATACACTCCCCCGTGGGTGGCGACTATGCGTTTGCACGGCTGCTAAAAGTAGCTAGCGAGCGATCAACTCGGAATGAGGGCCATTAACCGGAACAGGGAGATCAGCTTAAGAATATGCATCTGAAATCGTAATCCAAAGACACCTTGCCAGTGTTTGCTTATCAGCAGGCCATCCTCTCTTATGAAATCTGTAGAGAACTAAGAGAGAATCTGTCTTTCTGATAGCACTGGTACGATCTATGGGGATCATTCCGAGTTGATCGCACGTAGCAACTTTTTGCTGCTCGTGCGATCAACTAGACACCGCCTATGGGGGAGTGTATTTTAGCATAGCAGCGCTATGCTAAAAAAGTTTTGTGTAATACAAGACTAGCCCTGCAGTTACTTACCCTGTGCGATGGATCCAGCGATTAAGGTCCCGGAATTGACATCAGACACCCGCCCTCCAAACGCCTGGACATGCCTGTGTTCGCTGCTCCACGCCCGGAAAACAGTGCATTGACGCCCCGGAACGCCTTCCTCCTGTCAATCATCTTGCGGTTGCCGCAGTGACAGCTATCTTCGTACGTGGCTTCGCAGTCATCGGGCAACAACGCGCCTGCGCAATGCGACCACCGTGCATGTGCAGTTCCGACCTATTCACACCACTGGAACCGCAGCGTGCTAACAGGTCAGAATGACCCCCTATGTAGATCCTTAAGGCACGGACTACGTCCAACGATGCATCTCCCGCAGAAAGGTCCGGCCCTTGGAAAGCTGGGACTACAATTTCTTCATTAAGGTGGAATTTAGACACCAGAGAGGATTGCTCTGCGCTCCAGAACTCACTTTAAATTAATTAATTGATTAAGTGCAGTCTAGCAAGGAGAATAATTGACTCAATGAAGCTCAACTTTTAGAAAAAGATTATTTTATCAAAATGTTATTGCTTGACAAAGACACACAAAACAAATAAGCAGTTAATATATAGCAATTTAAAAGAATCAGAGGTTACAACCTCTTGCATGCACAATAGATAGAAATACTGTATCTATCTCTGAGAACGTGCTGGTTAAAGCAACATACAATGTATCTAAATATATAATTGTTGAAACATGAAAAGAAAGCTCTCTCTAAATTCAATGAGTTGATTCTACCACTGGCGTCCCAGTGTGATAGCATAAATAATATCCACAGATGGCTCCACAGTAGTTAATAAATTATTTGAGGCATACAAACAATAATAGTTACCCCCGTGCTGGTTCCTGAAATTTACTACAGGGTCCTGTGTGCAACTGCACGTGGTAAAAGAAGAAGCTTTGATTATTGCCTCAATGTCCGTTGTGAAGCGGACCCGCTAATGATCCAGAATCTCCGTTAGAGCAGCCGTCAGATAATTACAGAATGAAGCTGTATTGAAAGCCTCACAGCGGAGGACATAATCAGTTTGGCTGGCGGTAGCGATGGAGCCGCAATGAGCCGGCGATGTATCAGCCACACAGCGGGAGTCCGTTTACATCCAGCTGACAGCGGCGGTATCCAGGTATAGCTGTGCCGCAAGTGGCTGGAGTGCTTGTACCTCACAGCGGAGGACGTAATCAGTTTGGCTGGCGGTAGCGGTGAGTAGCGATGGAGCCGTAATGAGCCGGCGATGAATCAGCCACACAGCGGGAGTCAGTTTACATCCAGCTGACAGCGGCGGTATCCAGGTATAGCTGTGCCGCAAGTGGCTGGAGTGCTTGTACCTGACAGCGGAGGTTTGGCTGAGAGAGGCTGGTAGGCCTTGAGGAAGTCTCCGTTGCTAGGAGACGAAATGCGTTGACGCCCCTTTTTACAAGTTCAGTTCAGTGGACAATTGCTACAACACAGATTGGCTCTCTATCATCACAGCTCCCGCACTCCGTCACCTATCCACACTGCAGGCTACCAGCCTCTCTCAGCCAAACCTCCGCTGTGAGGTACAAGCACTCCAGCCACTTGCGGCACAGCTATACCTGGATACCGCCGCTGTCAGCTGGATGTAAACGGACTCCCGCTGTGTGGCTGATACATCGCCGGCTCATTGCGGCTCCATCGCTACTCACCGCTACCGCCAGCCAATCTGATTACGTCCTCCGCTGTGAGGCTTTCAATACAGCTTCATTCTGTAATTATCTGACGGCTGCTCTAACGGAGATTCTGGATCATTAGCGGGTCCGCTTCACAACGGACATTGAGGCAATAATCAAAGCTTCTTCTTTTACCACGTGCAGTTGCACACAGGACCCTGTAGTAAATTTCAGGAACCAGCACGGGGGTAACTATTATTGTTTGTATGCCTCAAATAATTTATTAACTACTGTGGAGCCATCTGTGGATATTATTTATGCTATCACACTGGGACGCCAGTGTTAGAATCAACTCATATTGAATCTAGAGAGAGCTTTCTTTCCATGTTTCAACAATTATATATTTAGATACATTGTATGTTGCTTTAACCAGCACGTTCTCAGAGATAGGTACAGTGGGGGTCATTCCGAATTGTTCGCTCGCAAGCGGATTTTAGCAGATTTGCTTATGCTAAGCCGCCGCCTACTGGGAGTGAATCTTAGCATCTTAAAATTGCGAACGATGTATTCGCAATATTGCGATTACATACCTCGTAGCAGTTTCTGAGTAGCTTCAGACTTACTCGGCATCTGCGATCATTTCACTGCTTGTCGTTCCTGGTTTGACGTCACAAACACACCCAGCGTTCGCCCAGACACTCCCCCGTTTCTCCAGCCACTCCTGCGTTTTTTCCGGAAACGGTAGCGTTTTTTCCCACACGCCCATAAAACGGCCTGTTTCCGCCCAGTAACACCCATTTCCTGTCAATCACATTACAATCGCCAGAACGATGAAAATGCCGTGAGTAAAATTCCGAAGTGCATAGCAAATTTACTTGGCGCAGTCGCAGTGCGGACATTACGCATGCGCATTAAGCGGAAAATCGCTGCGATGCGAAGATTTTTACCGAGCGAACAACTCGGAATGACCCCCAGTATTTCTATCTATTGTGCATGCAAGAGGTTGTAACCTCTGATTCTTTTAAATTGCTATATATTAACTGCTTATTTGTTTTGTGTGTCTTTGTCAAACAATAACATTTTGATAAAATAATCTTTTTCTAAAAGTTGAGCTTCATTGAGTCAATTATTCTCCTTGCTAGACTGCACTTAATCAATTAATTAATTAATTTAAAGTGAGTTCTGGAGCGCAGAGCAATCCTCTCTTTTGTTTATTACTCAATCTGTATTTCAGCCTAGCCAGCTGTTCTGCTCAGCAGCTCCATCACTTACGGTTTTTATTATTACATTTTGGAAAACCATTAATTGGTAAATTTATCATTACATATAGCGCCAGGTTCATACAGTTTGAGATTATTCTCTAACTGTATTTGTATATTTTTCGGGAATTTAGACACCACCTTAGGAAGATACCCAGATTTGGTTCTGAGAACCGCTCTATCTG
Source organism: Pseudophryne corroboree (assembly GCF_028390025.1). NCBI lineage: Eukaryota > Metazoa > Chordata > Amphibia > Anura > Myobatrachidae > Pseudophryne > Pseudophryne corroboree. The sequence continues at coordinate 608,015,527 of NC_086446.1, forward strand.
GATAAAAAATCAGAAATACGGGATGACATAACAATGCCCCTAAATCTGAAACTCTTCTAGCTGAAGCCATGGCCAGCAGAAAGAGAACTTTAGCTGTGAACTATTTAAGATCCACTCTTTTAAGCGGTTCAAATGGGGCAACTTGAAGGGCCTTCAGATCTAAATTTAAGTCCCAAGGCACTGTAGGAGGAACAAAAGGAGGTTGAATGTGCAGCATTCCCTGGAAAAAAGTGTGCACATCCTGTAGATTGGCAAATTTCTTTTGGAACCATACAGTCAGTGCTGACACTTGCACTCTCAAGGAAGCCACCCTTATACCTTTATCCATTCCTGACTGAAGGAATGCTAGAATTCTGGAAACTCTGAAAGACCTGGGATCAAAATTCTGTTAACTGCACCACTGAATATCGGCTTGCCATATTCGGTGATAAATGTGAGCTGAGGGCGGTTTCCTTGCTGTCAGCATTGTTTGAATTACCTGTTGTGAGAATCCTCTTGACTTCAGGATGGAGGTCTCAAAAGCCATGCCATCAAAGACAGTCGATCCAGATACAGAAAATGGTTTGTGAATCCCCAGTAAATGGAGCACTAGCAGCAACCCACAAAATGATTCACCACAGATGAACCTCACCACAATTTCAAATAATAATACAGATTTGGACAAAAATTTGTAGGACTCAAGATCTTTATGGATGTCCTGTCAGTGAGATGGAACTTTCATCTGGCCCATGTGTTTCCTCCCATCGCCCTGTTACCCAGGGTGGTGAGAAAGGTAAAACATGGAAATAGTGCCGTGATACTAAAAGCTCCGGCTTGGCCCAGAAGACATTGGTACACAGATCTGCAGAGAATGTCGATGTATGTTCCATTCCTACTACCTCAACGTCCGGATCTACTGATTCAGGGACCTTGTCATCACAGACATCTGGATCGACTTAGACAAAAACGTCTTGATAGGCCGAAACATGTTGACCAGCTGAGAGCGTGGACTTTTCGTTCTACCATCTAGGTATGAATTGACATTTATTCACTTTTTTACATTTTTTTTAACATTGCATTGTTTACGCAAATGTAAATTTGGATTGTTTTTGATGCATGAGTCATGCTGCTATAACATCTCTTAGACTCTGCACATCCCATACTTTTTTGTTGTTTTGTGCTGTACCCCAAGTGGGCTGGGTTTTTTAATAAATAAATATTTTTTAAGTGGACTTTTCATAGTTGTAATTCTGTTTGGTGCCCTCTCCGGGATTAACCATATACGGGGATAAGATGATGGAAACCACTTATACATCAAGCCTCCGAAAGAAACCCAGATGCGTTTGAACACAATCACTCTTCTTGTGAGTAGGGTACGCCTTATAGTCACAGCTGAAAAATATCCACTAGAGTATAAAAGAAACCTGTATGTGCTTCTATCAAACCTCTGTTGTGTGTGTGAGGTACGCTTATCTATCCGGTAAAGGGGTCCATCACCGAATCAATGTTTTCTGACACAGTGGTGGATAAAAGATACCTTTATGTGTTTAAATCTACCGTTTGGAAAGTGAGTTGGAGTACGCCTCTTCGGTGGATGAATATCATCTTCTTCGTGTGAATGTGTGCGGCAATAAGAGAGATTAGATCCTAATCAAAACTTTATTACACATATATACATTATTCTTTTTTCATGCCAATATTGTCCCGAAAGGAGAGAATTGTGTAGAGGAAGAAAGAAGGTCATCCATGTTGCAGTGTGGAGATCTAGTCCATCTATATACTGTACCTAAGGGACGTAATGTTGAGTATAATGCAGTTTGGTTGAAGTAAGCGCCTGTTATCTTGAGTCCTACAAATTTTTGTCCAAGTCGATCCAGTTGTCTGTGATGACAAGGTCCCTGAATCAGTAGATCCGGACGTTGAGGTAGTAGGAATGGAACATCTATCGACATTCTCTGCAGATCTGTGTACCAATGTCTTTGGGCCAAGCCGGAGCTATTAGTATCACGGCACTATTTCCATGTTTTACCTTTCTCACCACCCTGGGTAACAGGGCAATGGGAGGAAACACATAGGCAAGATGAAAGTCCCATCTCACTGACAGGACATCCACAAAGATCGCTTTGAGATCCTTTGTTCTTGTTCCGTATGCTGGCACCTTGTGTGTCACGCTCGGCGTAAATTGGGGTTCCGACAACCGAGTTTTGGCTGAAGGGACAGCTACCCGTGAGGACAGTAAACGAGGTGGCTGAATGTAATTCCTCCTCATGGGGTGGAAGCCAAACTAAGCGTTAACGTTGGCTGGAGGGCGTAAAGAAAAGGAGGACTGCGTAGGAAGATAACTGTAGTTTTAACGAATAATCAGTGTGTACACAAATATAGGAGAAATAGAAAAAACTGGAAGAATTAAAGTCTATGGTTAAATTACTTGAAGAGTGAAGCTGAAGAACTACGGTAAAGAAGAACTGAAGACTGTGTTTTATGATTAAAAGACGAGGCTGAAGTACTTGGACTTTGAAGAAATAAAGACTGTGGTTTGTGATTGAAAGACGAGGCTGAAGAACTTGGACTTTGAAGAAATAAAGACTGTGGTTTGTGATTGAAAGACGAGGCTGAAGAACTTGGACTTTGAAGAAATGAAGACATCTGTGGGAACCGCCGTTAGCACCTGGAGCTCCTCTACGACCTGGGACCCCGTGAGCGCTTCCACGAGTGGCAACGGACTTAGCAGGACTGCAGCAGCGTTTAGGTAACCAATGGATGAGAGAAACCAGGACCAGGGAACCAGAAGTAACCTGGGAACACAGAGCTGGAGAACCTTTCACAAGGAGGTAACTTGAAGCACTGGCACTCTCCCTCTGAGCCAGCCTCCTCTTGTAAGGGGAGAACACACAGGATTGGCTGGACACAGATTGGGAACTTCATTGGTAATATTCTGATCTCCAACATGGCTGCCCTCAGCACAGCAGACATACTTAGCTGTTAGCACACAGCTTTAGCCAGCTTCTGTCTCTGACACACTATACTGTGTCACCACTAGAGGAGCTTACCGCAGCGATCCCCGCTGCAGCGCCTGGCTCTCCAGACCCTCTGCCCCCGGCTCTTGGCAGCCGCACATTCAATCCAGGAGGACCCGCAGCCAGCAGCTCCCTGCCGCCGCACCCGCGCCAACCAGCTGGATGGCAACCCGCGGGAGCACCCACCGTAGCTTAGGCTCCGGAGCCTGACAGTACCCCCCCTTCCTTTTTAGGGTGGGCTCTGAACACCCTTGTGCTTGCATCGGATTCTTGGTTTGAAAGGCCCGGACTAATCTTGGAGCGTGGACGTCCTCTTCAGAAACCCAGGACCTTTCCTCCGGTCCATATCCCTTCCAATCAATAAGATTTTGGAGGCGACCATATCTTTTACGACAGTTAAGGATCCTATGAACTTCAAATTCTTCTCCTTGAGCAGCTTGCACCTTGGGAGGTCAAGGGAGCGCAGCCCGAAAACGGTAAAGTATGAGAGGCTTCAGTAAGGAGATGTGAAATGCATTTGGGATCTTCAAGTACGGTGGCAATAGGATATGGTCCAATGAATCTGGGGGCAAATTTCTTGGAAGGGACCTTGATTCTTAAGTTTCGAGTAGAAATCCAGAATTGATCACCCACTTTGAGACTAGGGACAGCCTTCCATTTCCGATCTGCAAAAATTTTTTATTTATTGGATGTTTTAAGCAGACCTCATGAACTTGTTTCGACATCTTAGTGAATTACTTAAGGGCTAACTCTGCGGCAGGTACTTCGAGAGCTGGAAGAGATTGGAAAGCAGGAACACATGGATGAAGTCCATAATTCACATAAAAGGGTGTGGAATGGGTAGCGGAATGGTAGAGTTTATTGTGAAAAAATTCAGCAAATGGAAGATAGTCCAGCCAATTGTCCTGAGAAGAAAACATGAAGAGTCGTAGGAAAGTCTCTAAGTCTTGGTTCACTCTCTCAGTCTGGCCATCCATTTGGGGATGGTATGCAGAAGAGAAACTTAATTCCATTCCAAGAGCTGAATCAGTGCTCTCCAGAATTTAGCCACAAATTGAGGCCCTTGATCGGAAACTATCTCTTGTGGAAGTCCATGTAACCGGAAGATGTCTGATATGAACAATTTTGATAGTTGTGGAGCAGTTGGAAGACCTGTGAGAGTGACAAAGTGCGCCATTTTGGAAAATCGGTCCACAATGACCCAAATGGTGTTTAGTCCTCTGGAGACAGGTAGGTCAGTTATAAAATCCATGGAGATGTGTGTCCAGGGTTTTTGTGGAACCGATAGCGGATGAAGAAGAACTGATGGTGATCCTCTTGGACTTTTATGTTGGGCGCACTTTGGGCAGGCAGCTATGAATTCCAAAACATCTGTCTTCAGATGAGGCCACCAATAGTAGCATTGGATGAACTTAAGAGTCTTGAGGCTACCTGCGTGTCTCATACACGGAGAGGTATGAGCCCACGTGAGCAGTCTTTTTCGTAGTTCTGGTGCAACTAAGGTTTTTCTCAGTGGAGAAAGCAAAGTAGTACGAGTTGCAGCAAAGGAGGCAGGATCTAGGATGAATTGTCTGTCCGGAAGATCTGTGGACTCATCTGAGCTCAATGAACGAGAGAGCACATCTGCTTTCCGATTAAGAGACCCTGGACGATAACTCAGCTTGAAAGAAAAAGGGGAGAATAGTGCCCACCTGACTTGCCATGGGTTTAAATATCGGGCGGTCTGAAGATATAAAAGATTTTTGTGATCCGTGGTTACTGAGATTGGGTGCTGAGCTCCTTCCAGCAAGTACCTCCACTCTTCAAAAGCAAGTTTTATGGCAAGCAATTCTTGTTCTCCAACTTTCTGATCCTCGAAGTACTGGGATAAGACGGCCCCCACTCCTACTGAAGATGCATCCACCTGAAAAGGACGACTGAGATCAGGTTGCCGAAGGATAGGAGCAGACATGAAGGCCTCTTTTAGAAACGAAAAGGATTTTAGTGCCTCAGGTGGCCAAGCTGTAGAATTAGACCCTTTTCTTGTTAGTGCTGTAATCGGGGCAGTGATGGATGAATAATCTTTAATAAACTTCCTATAGAAATTGGCGAAGCCTAAAAAACGCTGCATTCCCTTCAGAGTGGTAGGAAGGGTCCAATCTCTTATTGCTTGGACTTTGGCAGGATCCATCTGTAATTCCCTCCTGGAAATGATGTAACCCAAGAAAGGGATGGAGGGAACCTTAAACGTGCACTTCTCCAGTTTACAAAAGAGTCAATTTTCCCTTAAACATCTCAAGACTTCTCTGATCTGTTCCCGATGGACTTTCAGATCTTTGGAAAATATTAGAATATCGTCCAGATACACAACCAGGCACTTATAGAGGAGATCTTGGAATAATTTGTTGACATAATTCTGGAAGACTGCTGGAGCATTACATAAGCAAAAGGGCATCACCAGATATTCGTAATGCCCGTCGTGAGTATTGAACGCAGTCTTCCACTCGTCTCCTGTGCGAATGTGTATAAAGTTATAAGCTCCATGCAGGTCTAATTTGGTGAAAATGGTATCCCCCTTTACTCGGTCAAATAGTTCGGGAATCAAGGGCAATGGGTATCTTAACTGTAACTTCGTTGAGGCCCCGGTAGTTAATGCAAGGCCGTAGGCCCCCGTCCTTCTTCTTAACAAAAAAACCCCCTGCCCCGGCTGGAGAAGGGGAAGGACGAAAGAACCCTTTGGCTAAATTCTCCTGTATATACTCAGACATCGCTTGGGTTTCTGGGAGAGATAAAGGTTGAAGCTAGATCCAAGTGGGCTAAGGAACCTTTTCTGTCACGGGGAGGAGTTACGACACAAGGGGGAGGAGCTAGGACAGCGGGATAGTTCCTCTACTATCCACGCCACCAACTATTACCTTTAGTAATCAGGTGGCGAGCGAAGCGGAGCGAGCCACCGAGCCCGAAGCGTGGCGAGCGAAGCGAGCCCGCGAGGGTACTTTTCGGGTACCCTGTTCACCCGTAGCTCCTCCCCCTGGTGACGTGTCACTTCCCCTAGGTACGTCAGAAGGTCCCTTCTCTCACTCTGATATAGAATCAACTGAGAGATAAAGGGTACGTTCAGCCTCTGGGAGGTGTTTTACCAGGCAGTAAATCGATAGGGCAGTCCCAACTTCGGTGGGGAGGCAAGGTATTCGCCCCTTGCTTACTGAAGACATCCAGAAATGGCTGATAGGCATCTGGGAGATCTGTGGAGTGTAGGGTAAGAAGTGGCTTGACAGTGGATAAACAGCTTTGATAACACGACTTCCCCCAAGCGAGTACATCCATAGTTTGCCAATCCAAGCGGGGGATGTGCTCCTGTAACCACGGGAATCCTAGGATTATTTTTTGAGAGGCTTTGGGAATTACCAGGAAAGAGATAACTTCAGAATGGAGGATACCAACTTTCATCTTCAGAGGAACTGTACGGTGGGTGATGATCCCTTCAGGGATATAACTTCCGTCAACCGCAGTGATAGAGATAGCTCGCTCCAATCGAGTGGTTGGTATTTCAGATTGCCAGACTAAGGCGGAAGTAATGAAAGAGGGAAGTTCCAGACATACAGCCAACAGTGATTCCTTCCTGGTGATATCGCTAATGCTGTCTAGGTAGCATGTTGTCCAGTTTCCTTCAAGTATCATGTCACTTCTGGATATCAGGTCATAATGTATTGCTGAGAGAACCCAATAAGACACACAGCCGTATGCCTCATAGGTAATCTGTTTTACTGTAGTTTCTTCAGAGCATATATAAGGCACATTGTACATATCAGTCATGGTGGTCAGCTCACATTACTGTCCCCGAAGGTGGGGGCACACTCAGTATAACATATGTTCTTTCCATTTTTGGTAATCAGCAAATGTGCAGTGTACAGTTCATTTTACAACAAATTACATCACACACTTTCTATAGATGTTTCTCCCTACCAACAGAGTATATTCTTAACTCTGTACTTATAAGCTGCATCCACCTGTCCCTTACTTCATATAGATAAATATAGTACAGACAAGTTTGCTGACTGTCTCTAAGCTCAATACAGTTCATTAAATCTGTTTCATATAGTGAGGCTTATAACATAATCAGCCCTTACTTGGAACTCACTTCTTTATTCAACATAAAAATACCTCCTATATGTGTATTTATCCATTTGATTATTATAACACAATATAGTAATAAAACATTAAGCTAACATTTTCCCTCCTTTTTATAATAAATCAAAGATTACAGGTTTATCTAGCACATTCCTAACAAGTCTATGCAATAACAGTCTACTCTAATGATACTGATGGCTACCTATCTCCCTACAGGTAGGAAGCTACACCCTATTTGTCACAAAATTGGTGTCTTTGTCTTGGCTTTGGTTGGTAGACCTTTGATTCATATCCATTAGGGCAGACTGTTGTTGGACCTGCTTCGCTAGACGCTTCTGTATTGACCTATATTTGGAGGTGTCCAAAGCATCTTTTACTCGTTTCTGGCAAACTGAAAAACAACAAAGCAGCATCTTAAAACACAAATATAATATAATTGCAATTCCAACTGCTTTTAACAAAAACATTAGGATTCCTACAATCCATCCTTTAATTCCACTGAACCATGAAACTGGATTCAGCCATGACAGCCAACCCCATTCACCCTCTAGTGTATCAGGGATATTATGTTTGTTGGCATAAGTCAGCTTTGCATCTTCTATCTCTTGTATATGTTTTTCCACTATTTCTTTTTCAATTAACCTTTTGCTAAAATTTAATACAAAAGAATGTATATTTTTTATTTTTATTTTCTTTTTTATCCAAACTTAACTTTCAAAAGTTTGCAGTGTGATGCATGTACCCAAGCCGCTCTGTCCTTCAATTTCACAGATGTTGGTGTAGTTATTAACACCTGGAATGGACCATCATATCTGGGCTCTAGAGATTTCCTCACGTGTCTCTTCAGGTACACCCAATCTCCTGGCTGGAGATGATGTGGATTCTGATCTGCTGTAGAATCTGGAAGGGAATCATGTGCTACAACATGAAGATGGGTTAGTCTCTCAGTTAGACTTTTCACATAAGCAGTTAAATCACCATGTTTATGCTGCAATTCCTGTGGATAATAACATCCTATCTTAGGTATACTACCAAACAAGATTTCATATGGTGAATAACCTGACTTTTTGTTAGGTGCAGTTCTAAGACTAAATAGTGCCAAAGGCAAACAGTCAACCCATCCCTTCCCTGTGTCTTGCATAGCCTTCATGAGCTTTGCCTTGATGTTATAGTTCATATTTTTTTCTGGTCCACTTGCCTGTGGACGGTAGGCCGTGTGGAAGGCCTGTTGTATGCCCATGTCCTCCATGATATGAGTCATGACTGCTCCTGTGAAGTGACTTCCTCTATCTGATTCAATCACTTCCGGTACTCCATACCTGCATACTATTTCAGTCAATATTTTCTTTGCTGTATTCTTTGCTGTGGCTTTGGCTACTGGGAAGGCCTCTACCCATTTGGAGAAGGTATCGACACAAACCAGTACAAACTGGAACGGGCCTTGAGTTGGCATCTGAATATAGTCTATCTGTAGTCTCTGAAATGGCATATTGGCTTTTGGAATGGCTCCTGCTGGAGTCTTGGTTCTACTTCCTGGATTTGAAATTCCACATATCCAACATGCTTGTGTGTGCTTCTCTGCTGCACCTTGGAATCCTGGGGCTATCCATTTTTGGTTGACTTGTCTCGTCATTTGATCTTTTCCTGCATGGGTAATTCCATGGCTTACTTGGCACATAGCTGAATATAGCACTCTTGGCAAACATGTCTTATCTTCTGTTTTCCAGAGTCCTGTATCTTGGTCTTGTATGGCTCCCTTCTTTAGCCATGTGGCTTTTTCTAAGGGACCTGCTTGATTCTGGAAAATGATGAGTTGCTGTAGATCAGCCATGTGTGCTGGGTTCTGAGTTTCATCTTCAGCTAGCATTATTTGTACTTCTGATTTGTCAGAGCTTTTGGCTGCTCTCTTTGCTTCGGCATCCGCCAAGTTATTTCCTCTTGTTTCTTTAGTTTGGTTCTTGGTGTGTGCTTGGATTTTTATGATGGCTACTTTGATTGGCTTGTCCAGAGCTTCAAATAGTTTCTTTATCAGATCTGCATGCTGTATCTGTTTTCCTGTAACTGTCTTGAAGTCTCTGCTTTTCCAAATCTGGCCATAATCTTGCGTAATTCCCCAAGCATATCTGGAGTCTGTGTATATATTAGCTGTTGTGTTTTCTGCATACTCCAGAGCTTTAGTGAGAGCTATTAGCTCTGCAGCTTGTGCTGATAGCTGTGCTGGTAAGCTTCCTGAGTCAATGATATCAGTCTCTGTTGTAACAGCATACCCTGTATATGGGGTTCCATTATCATAGTATCTTGATCCATCCACATAGAGGTTGTGCTGGGCATCAGGAAGGGCTGTGTCTGTGACATGAGGTAACAGTTGAGTCTCTTGTTCCATTAGAGCCATGCAGTCATGGGAAAAATTTGTATTGTGAATATTTTCATCACTTTCTGCATTCCCATAGTTCATGTGGTCCTCATCATCCTGGTTATTCTGGGTACCATTGCTAGAGATATTATATGTCTCTCTTCTCCCTCCTTTTGAATCTAGAGATTCATACTCTGCTCCTTCTTCCTGCAATAGGGCTGGTAGTAGAGTTGCTGGGTTGAGGGTAGTGCATCTTTTAATGGTGACATTTGTGGCACTTAGTAAAGCTACTTCATACTTGGTGAGTCTTGCAGCTGATAAGTGCTTAGTTCTGGCTTGCTGTAGTATTTCAGTCACCGCATGTGGTACCTGAATGATCAGTTCATGATTAAGCACAATGTCTATGCATTTCTGTTTGAGGACTGCTGTTGCTGCAACTGCTCTGATACAGGTGGGTGCTCCTTGGATAATGTTGTCTAGTTTGCTTGAAAGATAAGCCACTGGGCGTTGCTTGCTTCCATGCGTCTGTGTAATGACTCCAAGTGCATGACCTCTTTCCTCATGGCAATAAAGAGTAAATGGCTTGGTGTAGTCTGGCAGACCCAAAGCTGGTGGAGATGCTATGGCAGCCTTAAGGTTCTGAACTGCTTCTTCAACTTGTTCTGTGGTGTAGATTGGAGCATCTTTCTTTGTACTGTCATACAAAACTTGCATGTAGATAGAAGCATGTGGTATCCATTCTCTGCAGTACCCAACAAGACCTAGGAATGATCTGGTCTGTTTAATAGTCTTTGGTACTTTGGTTTGTAGAATAAGCCGTTTCCTTTCTTCTGTAAGGTGTCTGGCTCCTTGTGAGATACAGTGACCAAGGAAGATGACCTTCTTCTGGCATAGTTGAAGCTTTGCTTTGGAAGCTCTGCAGTTTTGTTCTTCCAAAAATTTCAACAGTGATACAGTCTCTTGTTTACATTGGTCTTCTGTGCTTGTGGATAGCAGTAGATCATCTACATACTGTATGAGCTGGGTGTTTTCTGGAAACACTGGTCTCCAAGCTTGTAAGATGAGTGACATTGCTTCAGTGTAGTCTGATGGACTGGTTGCTCCTCCTTGTGGAAGTCTGGTCCAACAGTACTGTCTTCCATCATGGGTGAAAGCTAGCATTGCCTGTGATTCTTCAGTGATCGGTACAGAAAAATATGCGTTGGTCAAATCAATTACCGTAAACCAGGCCCCTGAAGGTGGGATCTGGTTCAGCAAGGTATGAGGATTTGGCACAATAGGAGAATTGATCACCAGTCTCTTGTTGACTTCTCTTAGATCATGAACAAGTCTATATTGTACTTCTCGTGCTTCATCTTGACCTTGACTTTGACCTTGACCTTGACTTTGACCTTGACCTTGACCTTGACCACCTTTCTTTTTCACAGGAAACAATGGAGTATTCCATGGGGATCTACACTGGACAATGATCCCATTCTCTTGAAAGGCTTGGATTTGCTTTGTAATAGCTTCAGTTTGTGCTGGGGTGAGAGGATACTGCCTGATTGAGACAGGTATGGTTCCAGGCTTGAGCTGTAGGTGGACAGGTTGAACTCGTAGTAGTCCAGTATCCATCTTTCCTTTTGACCATAGTCTGTCTGGAACTTGAGAAGTAACCCATTCTGGGAGGGTTAGTTCTGAGCTGGACTTGGCAGTTTCTTGCAGTAGGTAAACTTCAATTGCTGCTTCAATGTTAGGCTTCATGATAGCTGGAATATTGCTGGTGTACTTGATTCCTTGTGGAGTATACTGAATAGTAGCTTGCATGATGCTAAGGATATCAGCTCCCAACAAATTCACTGGGCATGTAGGTGAAGTCAGAAATTCAATGGGTACAGGTGTAAGTTCATCATTTATAAGGAGAGAAGTTGGCTTACTTCTTTGAAGAGGGAGGGGCCGTCCTCCCAGTCCTGTCCCATTAACATAGTGATTGGTTAAAAGTTCTTTTGGGACATCAGTTTTCTTAAGTACAGTGACTGCTGCTCCAGTGTCCAAAAGGCATTCCAGGGTGTTTCCTGTAGGTAGAGTAAGCATAACAGTACCTTTAATGGGGTCAGTGTAGGTGTTGCTTGAGCAGGTGGACCCCGGAGCAGGAATCTGTCATTCCCGTTCTACCGTGAAAGCTGGAACACCATCCTTAGACTTCAGCCACGCAAGGTATTTTCTGCATTCTTTCTTCTGATGACCTGTAACCTTGCACCAAAAACATTTACCAGTCATGTCTTCACCTTGTACATCCCTTGTAGTGTAGGGTCTGGAGTTATTAACACCTCTACCTTGGTTTTGGACCTTATGTGTCTTGGTGTTAGACTGGGCAGCCTGTACCACATGTATAGTAACAGCTGGTGTTTTGGATGTTTTTTTATCCTGTTTTCCTCTCTCATTGTCCTGAATTCCTTCTAGGACTTCTACTAATGAGGTAATGTTCATCAAATTTGCTTCTGGTCTGACAGCATACAACTGCTGCCTGTATTCAGGTCTAAGTCCATTAAGGAATCTAGTCTTGAACAGTCTGGCATTATTAGGCTCTGCAATGGGAAAACCTTCATTTTCTTGCTTGACAGACAGTCTGTCATAATACTCCCTTATGCTGAGGTTTTTCTGTATCAGATCAGGCTCAGCTGGTGCAGTGTCTCTGATTTGCTGACATCTGACTTGTACTCTATACAACAGTTGTGAGCCTGAAGCCATAGTATAGCGGTTGGCTTCAAGGGGAGCATTCTCAATTTTCCCCCTATCACCATCTGCCTCCTGAGCAGCTATGGCAAGAAGCATATTATATTCACCTATTCCTATAGAAGCTCTAAGAATCTGTTCTAAATCAACCCAACACGGTCTATACACAAGATACACTTGTTTAATCTTTTTTTCAAATTCTGCTGGGCTTTTTCTGATATTTGGTAACTCATTTACAATTCGCATAATGTCTGAGGGGAACCATGGTATGTACTGTTCCTGTTCCACATATTCTGCAATGTACCCGTCATCATTAGGTAACAAATTAGTTGTATGTCTGGGATTAGCATGACTACTAACTCTAACAGGCATTACATTGTAACTTTTACGAGATATTCCTCTTGGATCTCTGTTAGGACTACTAGCAAAGTTCCACAACCTCCTAAATATCCCTGGAGTTTTTTGTTTAACATTTCCCCATCATTAACACATGGTCCTGAATTTGGCTCTACCCAGTTACCACAAAAGAAACATTTTTCACTTCCCTCAGGAACACATCTTCCACAATAAAGACACTTTCTTTCAGGGTAGTGGATAACATCCCTAAGAACCAGTGTACCTTCTGGATTCTTTTCATAACTTAAAGTATTTACATAACGTTTTTCAGGTGTCATTTGTTCTGCATATGTTGCTGAAGGAGTTAAAACTCCTGCTTTATCATGTGTCTTTGATTCTGCATGCATTGATATCAGTGAGGGATATAAGCTCCCTGTAACAGCTGGTGACTTTAGCTCTGTGTGCATTGATACTGCTGAGGGGGCTGACCCCCCTTCCACATTCCCATCATTATAAATAGCATTACATGTTATTGGAACATAGGGTGGTGGTATTACATTAGACATACAATCATCCTGTCTAATTCTTCTCTCGTCTTCCAGTTCTTGTGAAACAATAAGCCATATATTTACAGTGTCCAAATAACCTTTCTTTTGTAACCAGTGACCATCTGTGGCCTGGAACCTTTTCCAAGCCTGAGTATCTAATATTCCTTCGTTTGGAAAATTAGCTCTTTTAAGGATAGCGTTTATACGCTTAATTCCTCTCCTTCCCTCACATTCTACTACAATGTCTATAGGTAAGCGCTTATTCATTCTACTCCCTTTCCCTCCCATTGGGGTAATTAAGCCCTCTGGGTGTGGCCGAATCCACCTGCGGTGAAGAGGGATATGTCCTTGAACGAGAAGTATCTGTGTATCACTGGCTATAAGTTTTGTTTGGACACAAACCTTTCTTAGCCTATTTTTGTTTCTACTGAAAATTAACTTAACTTGTCTGGTTTTAACCTACCACATCTACAATGCATGTAATTTAAAACACCATATTTACCATTTACTAATGTCTGAGAACTTGCTGTGCACACTGTCAGTCTGCTACAATGATCAATAAGTCAATCATTTCTATGCACTGACAACAATTGAGCATTCAAATGATATCCCACTATACTAGCAAATTCTGTTAAAACGCCTTTCCTATTCTGATTTGCTATCTATGTTGCAAAAAACACTGGGTAAATACTGCAAAATAATTAACCTTGGTACACCTTTGTACCGCACACAATTGCAAACTTGGTACGCCTTTGTACACAATTTCAATTGTTCTGTGGGCGCATGCGCTAATAAGACATAGACAAAGATTCAGTCATTTAGCTACTTTAGACTTTGTACAACATGTAACAATGTTTTTATCAATGGTGCAGGCGAGGTAAGTTGTGTCTCATATGACCACCCAGGTGCTTCCATTGACAGGTGACAGGACAAGCCTACGGTTGCGCGTGCCAAGGGCCGTCTTTGATGACCTTATGGACCAACCTCCTTTATACACTTTACACCGTTTCTTGTTATCTTAAAACAGACAGTTTACATGACACAGACAAGACAGTAAGCTGTTCATTATGGCGTCAACTGTTGGTCAGCATACCACAAATTCCAGCTAGCATTCAGGTCCCGTAAATGGCTGACCCAACTTTCATTCACATAAAAACATATAACAACAACTGCAATATGCCTTACGCCTTATGCCTTATCTTTATCTGTAGCTGCAACAAGCAATGCACCTTAGCTTAAGCAATATACCTGTATATGCCTTAGAAATAATAATAAGCAATAAACTTTAGCTGCGCAAGCAATACACCTGTATCTGCCTTAGATTACAACAAGCAATACTTTTTTAGCTGCGCAAAACAACATAATTTAAGTAATCTAGGCTGTGACAAGATACTTGGGTTTCTTTATAATGACAGTTCAAGGAAAAACATAAATGCACATTGTTTTCTATAATGTACCTAAAATTACACTCATGGGATCTGATTTTGAGTAAAATATGACTGTTTTACAATCGTTTTACTCACCCAATGTGAAATCAGAGTCCGTGAGAACAATTTTCTTCCAACACAGAAATTTCTCATTAGATGCTTTTCCTTGTGTTAGTCATTCCGTGACGAGCCCTCATTTAATGATATCGCTAATGCTGTCTAGGTAGCATGTTGTCCAGTTTCCTTCAAGTATCATGTCACTTCTGGATATCAGGTCATAATGTATTGCTGAGAGAACCCAATAAGACACACAGCCGTATGCCTCATAGGTAATCTGTTTTACTGTAGTTTCTTCAGAGCATATATAAGGCACATTGTACATATCAGTCATGGTGGTCAGCTCACATTACTGTCCCCGAAGGTGGGGGCACACTCAGTATAACATATGTTCTTTCCATTTTTGGTAATCAGCAAATGTGCAGTGTACAGTTCATTTTACAACAAATTACATCACACACTTTCTATAGATGTTTCTCCCTACCAACAGAGTATATTCTTAACTCTGTACTTATAAGCTGCATCCACCTGTCCCTTACTTCATATAGATAAATATAGTACAGACAAGTTTGCTGACTGTCTCTAAGCTCAATACAGTTCATTAAATCTGTTTCATATAGTGAGGCTTATAACATAATCAGCCCTTACTTGGAACTCACTTCTTTATTCAACATAAAAATACCTCCTATATGTGTATTTATCCATTTGATTATTATAACACAATATAGTAATAAAACATTAAGCTAACACTGGTAAATTGGTTGGGGAATGCTCCTAGCTTAACCTCTCCTGCGTAAGCTAGGAGCGGGAGTTTCCAGGTCGTTGAATACAAGACTTAACGGCCGCCACACAATACATGCAGAGGTTGCCCTGACTGCATCTTTGACATTCCTCATTGGTGAGACGAGAGCGGTTGACCTGCATGAGTTCTTCAGTAGATGGTGAGGATGGTCTAGGAGTGGGACAGGCCCGAGGTTTGGGTCGCTCGAACCTTGTTCTCTCAAGACAGCACCCCTTGTATCTTAGATCAATCTTGTTACATAAAGAAATAAGCTGATCAAGCTTAACTGGCACATCCTGAGTGACCAGGTCATCTTTAATTTTGTCGGAGAGATCGTTCCAAAAGGCGGCAATAGGAGCCTCTTCATTCCAGCCCACTTTGGAAGACAGAGTACGGAATTGGATCATGTACTGGGCGATGGAATGGGTTCCCTGATGCAGACGCAGAATCTCCAAAGTGGCAGAGGTGGTCCGGCCTGGCTCGTCAAAGATTTTACGAAAAGTTGCCACAAATTCCGGGTAATTTGACAGTATGGATCAGTTCTCTCCCATAAGGGTGAAGCCCAATTCAGAGCTGGTCCGGTCAGAAGTGAAATGATGTATGCGATTTTGGTCCGATCAGACGGAAAGTTAGCTGCCTGAAGCTCAAACTGGATCTCGCATTGATTGAGGAACCCTCGGCATTCTTTGGACTACCGTCAAATTTACTGGGTGGCGGTAGTTGTAAACGAGGAACTGGAATCGACACTAGAGGATTAGGTGCTGGCGGATTGGAAGCTGGAACCGGAGTCCGAGATGTGGAAAGAATCCAAACAAGTGGACATATTCTGCATGAACTGTACAATCTGTGCCTGCGTGGCCTCCTGTTTATTTAGACGAGACAGAATATCCACAGAGGCATCACCCCCGGTAGCCTGCTCACTTGCCGGATCCATTGGGCCAGTGCTTACTGTCACGCTCGGCGTAAGTTGGGGTTCCGACAACCGAGTTTTGGCTGAAGGGACAGCTACCTGTGATGAGAGTAAACGAGGTGGCTGAATGTAATTCCTCCTCATGGGGTGGAAGCCAAACTAAGTGTTAACGTTGGCCGGAGGGCGTAAAGAAAAGGAGGACTTCGTAGGAAGATAACTGTAGTTTTAATGAATAATCAGTGTGTACACGAATATAGGAGAAATAGAAGAAACTGGAAGAATTAGAGTCTATGGTTAAATGACTTGAAGAGTGAAGCTGAAGAACTCCGGTAAAGAAGAACTGAAGACTGTGTTTTATGATTAAAAGACGAGGCTGAAGTACTTGGACTTTGAAGAAATGAAGATGTGGTTTGTGATTGAAAGATGAGGCTGAAGAACTTGGACTTTGAAGAAATGAAGACTGTGGTTTGTGATTGAAAGACGAGGCTGAAGTACTTGGACTTTGAAGAAATGAAGATGTGGTTTGTGATTGAAAGATGAGGCTGAAGAACTTGGACTTTGAAGAAATGAAGACTGTGGTTTGTGATTGAAAGACAAGGCTGAAGTACTTGGACTTTGAAGAAATGAAGACGTGGTTTGTGATTGAAAGATGAGGCTGAAGAACTTGGACTTTGAAGAAATAAAGACTGTGGTTTGTGATTGAAAGACGAGGCTGAAGAACTTGGACTTTGAAGAAATAAAGACTGTGGTTTGTGATTGAAAGACGAGGCTAAAGAACTTGGACTTTGAAGAAATGAAGATGTCTGCAGGAACCGCCGTTAGCACCTGGAGCTCCTCTACGACCTGGGACCCCGTAAGCGCTTCCACGAGAGGCAGGACTGCAGCAGCGTTTAGGTAACCAATGGATGAGAACAACCAGGACCAGGGAACCAGAAGTAACCTGGAAGCACAGAGCTGAAGAACCTTTCACAAGGAGGTAACTTGAAGCACTGGCACTCTCCCTCTGAGCCAGCCCCCTTTTGTAATGGGAGCACACGCAGGATTAGCTGGACACAGATTGGGAACTTAATTGGTAATACTTTGGTCTCCAACATGGCTGCCCCCAGCACAGGAGACATACTTAGCTGTTAGCACACAGCCTTAGCCAGCTTCTGTCTCTGACACACTATACTGTGTCACCACTAGAGGACCTTACCGCAGCAATCCCTGCCGCAGCGCCCGGCTCTTCAGACCCTCGGCCCCTGGCCCTTGGCAGCCACACATCCGTCCAGGAGGACCCGCCGCCAGCAGCTCCCTGCTGCCGCAGCCGCGCCATCCAGTGGGACGGTAACCTGCGGGAGCACCCGCTGTAGGTAAGGCTCCGGAGCCTGACAGTGTAGTTCTAACGGGATGCCATAAGATCTATCTCTGGCAGCCCCCATCCATGGCCGGATTAACAATGGGGCGGATGGAGCTGCAGCTCCAAGCCCCCCATTGAAAATAGGCCCACAGACCTCCCTGCAGTGCAGGCAGTAGCCAGTGCTGACAGGAAAAAAAACATTTCCTGTTAGCACATACATCAGCTCACTCACCTCCACCCCAAACTGTAACATTACACAAACAGTCAGCCTGTGTCCTGACCGCTACGTGTTGCAAGGGGGCGGGGCTTCGGACGGGCAAGGGGGCGTGGCTTCGGCGGACAAGGGGGCGGGGCCATGGAAATAGTTCCGAGACAGCAGCCTCCTGTCAAGACCCTTCCCCTCTTTAATGAGGTATTGTTATTGTATAAGCTGCAGCAGGAATGGTATGCTGCAGCAAAAGCAATTATCTTTTGATGGAAAAGGGGGCGGGCTTCAGATGGGTTCGAGGGCGGAGCCTCGGAGAGGGGAAGGGCCTTGACAGCAGGCTTCTGTCTTTTAGGAGAGCTGTGTCCTTGGATGTCAGAGCTGAGGGAGCATGCAAAACCATGTGAGTAGCAGCCCACACCAGGCCCTGTGTAAGTGGTGTCTATGTCAGTAAGTTTTGAATGGGAGGTGGGGGGGGAATGTGTGTGTGTGTGTCGCTAAGTAAGTAAGTAAAAACTAAGTAAACTAAGTAATAAAAACTAAGTAAAAAACTAAGTAAACTAAGTAAACTAAGTAAGTCTGTCAGTAAGTAGTGTCAGTGTCAGTAGGTTTTGCGTTTGTGTGTGTGTGTGTCAGTAAGTAGTGTCAGTAAGTTTTGCATTGTGTCTGTGTCAGTAAGTTTTGCATTGTGTGTGTGTGTGTGTGTGTGTGTGTGTAAGTTTTGTGTTGTGTCGTGTGTGTCAATATGTTTTGCGTTGTGTGTGTGTGTGTGTGTGTTAGTCAGTCCTGCAAGTGTGGCGGTACGCCATACCCCCGCCACACTGTAAAACACCACCACCAAGCTCCTAGATCGCCGCCAGTACCTTCTTCCTTTTCCAGGAAAAGGACTGCTGGGAGCATGAAGGTGATGTCATCACCCTCCCGCACCTGGCAGACTGGCAGAGAAAAAGTGACGATGGGGTGCCGGGCCTGCGGTGTGTGGGTGGTATTCAGTATACCAGTTGTTGGGATGCCGGCGCACAATATACCGGCGCCGGAATCCCTACAACCGGCATTCCGACACCTTTTCTCCCTCTTGGGGATCCACGAACCCCTTGGAGGGAGGATAGCGTGGCGCTTACGCGCGGCCCTGGGACCGCAGCCAGCCCGCCCGCAAGGGGCTCATTTGCGCTCGCCCTGCTGTTGGCAAGCCGGCAGTCGGGATCCCGGCGCCGGTATGCTGGCCGCCGGGGACCCGGCCGCCGGCAACTCATACTACACCCCGGTGAGTAACTCTAATGGTTGAGACCCCTCCGCACAAGTACAATGAGGCGGCACTCCCGAGTTTTGCTGGTGCATTAAGACTTATTAATCCAGAATCTTACTAAATAAATCTTACTGCACCAGCAAGACTCGGGAGTGCTGCCTCATTGTACTCTGTCCACAGCTTGAAAAACCGAAGGAGGGCACTGGAGCAAATATTCACATTATAACAGGATGAGTGCTGGGTACATAGCTTATATATAATATTTTGTATTCTATAACTAGGGTCACATCCTGCTGTCCTTGTCTTTGTAGTCCGCAGGGATAGGGGGTGTCTGTGCCATGGATTCACATAATATATAACCACTCCACCTAGTGTCACATGGTCACATCCCTTAATGACATGTGACCACGCCCACGGCACGCAGGCACAGTACCACTGAGAAAAAAATTCTGTGTGCACCACTGGTGTCAGTAAGAAGTGTCTGTCAGTAAGTAATGTTTGTGTCAGTACATTTTGCATGGTGTCTGTGTCAGTAAGTTTTGTGTTGTGTGTGTCAGTAAGTAGTGTCTGTCAGTAAGTGGTGGGTGTCTGTGTCAATAAGTTTTGTGTTGTGTGTGTGTGTCAGTAAGTAGTGTCTGTCAGTAGGTTTTGTACTGTGTGTGTGTGTGTGTGTGTGTGTGTGTGTGTGTGTGTGTGTGTGTGTGTGTGTCAGTAAGTAGTGTCTGTCAGTAAGTGGTGGGTGTCTGTGTCAGTAAGTTTTGTGTTGTGTGTGTGTGTCAGTAAGTAGTGTCTGTCAGTAGGTTTTGTACTGTGTGTGTGTCAGTAAGTAGTGTCTGTCAGTAAGTGGTGGGTGTCTGTGTCAGTAATACCCCTTTCACACCGCAAAAATAACCTGGTATAGACTGGGTATATTGCTGGGTCGACACGTTCCGATGTGTGTTGTGAAAGGGGTCATGGGCGAATTCTGGATTGCCTGACCCGGTAATTCAACTCGGGAATAAAGAAAGGTTATTCCCGGGTTAAATACCAGGTCCGGTGCAGTGTGAACGGGTTACCCAGGTCGATGCAACCCGGGACCCGTTCACTGCATAGGGATGATCTCATCTTCAAGCGCCGCCTCTGCACCTGATGCCGACTCCATCTCCGCCCACAGATGGCAACCCGAACCGGCAAATTGCCGGGTCGGGTTGGCGGTGTGTAGGGTCAAATGCCGGGTCCCACCCAGGAGTGGACCCATTTCCAATTCCCAGGTGGAACCCGGCATTGGGATGTGAGAGCGGTATAAGTATTGTGTTGTGTGTGTGTCAGTAAGTAATGTCTTTGTCAGTAAGTTTATCTGTGTTGTGCGTGTGTGTCAGTCAGTAATATATATCAGTAAGTGGTGTCTGTGTCGGTAAGTTTTGTGTTGTGAGTGTGTGTGTTAGTAAATAGTGTCTGTCAGTAAGTGGTGATTGTGTCAGTAAGCTTTGTGTTGTGTGTGTGTGTGTGTGTGTCAGTAAGTAGTGTCTGTCAGTAAGTGGTGACTGTGTCACTCACATGGCATAGGCCACACACCCTATTTAGACCACACCCACACCACACTGATCACACCCCCACATCACTAGTCACACCACCGCAGCGCTGGTCACACCTCCTGCCGAGGCACACAATAGGCCCTTCCTAAATTTCAGCTCCAGGCCCATATGGACCTTAATCTGGCACTGCCCCCATCTGTCGACCTTGGTCTGGAAGACTTCCAGATGTAGAGACCATTCGTTTGCATGAATGGTGTGCTGTCTGAGAAAATCCGCTTCCAAGTTTAGGAGTCCTGGAATGAACACTGCGGACACGGCTGGAAGATGAACTTCTGCCCACTTTAACGTGTGACTTACTTCTTTCATTGCTTTCCGGCTGTGAGTTCCTCCCTGATGGTTGAGGTACGCTCCTGCTATTGCATTATCCAAGTGGATTTGGACTGGTTTCCCCTGAAGGATGTCCTTTGCCTGATTCAACGCCATGTATATGGCTCAGAGTTCCAATATATTTCTTGGCAAGCGACTTTCTTCCTTGGTCCACTGCCCCTGGAAGCAATTTCTTCCTGACACTGCTCCCCAGCCCTGAAGACTGGCATCCATTGTCAGAATTCCCCAATCTGATATCCAAAAGGGTCTCCCTTTGTCCAGATGGGCTGTCTGTAGCCACCAGGCTAATGACCTCCTTACTTTCTGAGTAAGGACTATAGTCTGTGTTTTTATTGTCCGATGAAAACCATTCCATTTGGTAAGGATCAAATGTTGCAGTGGCCTTGAATGGAACTATGCGTACTCTACCATGTCGAATGTTGACAGCATCAATCCCATCACACACATTGCTGCGTGAATGGATACTTTCCGACTGCGTAGAAGTTCCTGAATCCTTAACTGAAGTTTGGCTATTTTGTTCAGAGGTAAAATTACCATTAAAATCACCATTGCGCATGCGTGTAGTCTCCATTAAAATACACTATAGCACAAGAACTACTTTACTGTGTACTGTATGGGCAATGCTGTACGAGCGTCTCATTATGCTATTCAAAATACACTGCGGAAATGAGGTCCCGTAGATAAACCAATAAATAAAAATAGTGTATATAGACGCAAACGAACGTGTTAAAGCCATGGTCCAAAATACACAGCTGCTATGGGGATAAGCGAGCTGTGGGCACCGTATGGTACATAGCAGGCCAGACTCGATCGCAGAGCGGGTTCACAAAATGGCTGCCGCTCCTGACCCAGCACCTCGTGGAAGCCCATATCTATGGAGCGAACAACGGCATATGTTTTGCATAAATCAGGGCAATGCTGTAGGAGCATCTCATTTTTCTATTTCAAATATACTGCGGCAATGAGGTCCCATAAACAAACCAATAAATAAAAATAGTGTATACAGACGCAAACAAATGTGTTAAAGCTATGGTCCATTGACGTTAGGGATATGTGAACGTTGATTTATTGTTTTTTATTTTTTTATTTACGCTCTCCGTCTGATCATTGGTCTGTGTGTACAGTATACAGTAACATTACAGTCGTCACTGACCATTTGCCAGAGCTTGCAGATCAATTCGCTGCAATTCGCTCTACAGTACTGGATTAATGGAGAATTAGCCACTCAGTGGTGAAAATGTGTATTGCGTGCTGTGTATGTTGTTGTGCCTCAACGCGCCTGTCTGTGCACAAACTGCAACGATGAGGGAGGCTCCATCATTACAGTATGAACGTGAAAAAATTGCAGCATGTTTCCAAGGTGTTATGGAAAACTCTGTAACTTAACATTCTGCTTTCAAAATCAAACCAAATAATAAGTTAATAGCAATATCTGAACTCTCGTCCTCTTACTGAGCCTACTGCTTCATAACAAGCCATACCTCATAAAGTTATCACCACTAAGGAGGTCACACAAACTATGAAAACTCTTAAACCTATTTTCCCCTGGTCGCAATGGATTTTCAGTGATTTATTATTAGAAATGTAAAAAATATCTTAGCACAATTTTAGATTTATTTAACACCATTTTATGAGGAACTTCATTAGATTGCGCCTCCACAAAAGAGAAGGTTATGGTGATTCCCCTGTGCATAAAAAGGATCCCAACATTTGCATCAGCTACTATCCAATTCCATTGTTTAATACTGATCACAAATTTATGGTCAACAGACTGGGAGTTACAATATAACCTCACTGGTACACCATGATAGGTTGGGCTTCAACCAGGTCAACAGACTGGTTTCTATAAGGAAAAATTATACATTGTTTGTGAATATTGGACCTCATTCAGTAAGGATTGCATATTCTGCTATTTAGCAGAATTTGCAATCCTTTTGATCGCATGCTGGGGGCCCAGTATGCTACCTGCCGCCTCCCTCCTGTGACCTCGCTGAAATTGCAGTCGCACTGCAATTTAAGCGTGACCGCAGAATCTGTTGATGCTTCCTGCCAGCACAGGAGGCCCACTGCCATCTTTGTGATCAGAGTGACCGCATGTGACATCATGCAGCTGCCCCGATCACGCCCACGCCATGCACCCCATTCATCTGCCGCCGCAACGCTCCTTTAACGCCTAGAAATTGGAGCGTTGCCGCCCTGCGAACGCCTCTGCCTGATTGACAGGAAGAGGCATTCGCATTTATTGTGGGGCGGCTGCAGAAAATGCGGGTGCAGGAACAGGAAGGGCCCTGTTCATGCGCCCGCATCATCTTAGTAGTTTTTGCGGTTGGATCGCTAGTTGTGATCCAACCTGAATGAGGGCCATAGTGATGACTCATGAATGGAGTTTATTGTTTTATCTTGTGTACTAGGCGTGATGATGAAGGATCTATCAAGACCGATGTATGTGTTCCAGATGCTTTTATATATCCTTCAGTATAGATTTCATCTGGACAGTCAGGCACCACATGTCATGGCTGAGGTTATTTGTGAACCCGGTCTAGGTCTGGTCTCTGGGTCTGGACTTGATAATTGCGGACAGAAATGCGCAGGCTTAAGATATGATCTCCTCATGCAGATGTCGCAGTTGACTGAGGAACGTAGGAGGGGAAGTGACCAAGCTATTTGGGTACTACTGAAACACTGGTGGCATGAACCACCAGTGCAATGGATAGCTGGATGGTCACTAATAATGGAAGTCTATGAAGACTAGTAGGAATGCTGGTAGTTACCAGCAGACAGATTAGCAGAAGGCTGGGTGGAACCAGCACAACAGGTTTTCCAGATGCTGGACGGAACCAGTGGAGTCGAGTTTGCTAAGGATGCTGTGTGATGTTAGCAACGCAGGATTTCCGAAGTGCTGGACGGAACCAGCAGCACAGGTATTCTGAGAATGCTGTGTGATGTCAGCAATGCAGGTTTTTCGAAGTGCGTGATGGGACCAGTAGCACAGGTTTTCTGAGAATGCTGCATGATATCAGCAATGCAGGTTTCCGAATGCTGGTTAGAACCAGCAAGGCACAGATGCCGTGGTGGTATTCAGAACAGTTTAGATGTACTGGGATGGCACACCTATGCACCTGGATCCGCTGAGATGTAAATAGCGGTGGGACAGTTTTTGGATGCACTGGGATGGCACACCTATGCACCTGGATCCGCTGAGATGTAAATAGCGGTAGGACAGTCTTTGAATGCACTGGGATGGCACACCTATGCACCTGGACACGCTGAGATGTAAATAGCGGTAATGCACTTTAAGATCAGCCAGGGAGTCATCTAGTACTGAGATGTGATTAGTACTTAGGGCCTAATTGAAATCTGATCGTAGATGTGCTAAACTTAGCACATCTACGATCATTTTCTCAGACATGTGGGGGGACACCCAGCACAGGGCTTGTCCGCCCCACATGTCTGGCTCTACCCCCCCCCCCCCTCCTCCTCTCCCGTACTGGTGCAAAAGTATCATATGGCGGCGATGCTTTTGCAACCCGGCGAGTAGCTCCCTGCCTGCGAAGCTCCTGCGCTCTGGCAGGGATCTACCCGCTGCGTCCCAGGTTGCAGTGGCTGCGTGTGATGTCATGCAGCCGCCTCGCCCCCCCCCCCCCAACATGCCTCCGTTGTCTGGACCGCACTCCGCCAACAGCATTCTAATGCTGATGGCACGCCCCCTCCCACCCTGCCTCTGCTGGTTATTCAGGCAGAGGCGATCGCAGCCCAGAGATGCTTTTAGCATCTCACTGGGCTCCCGGGGTGCGCACACGCAGTACGCCGCTGCGCAAGCACACTCCACAAAGAAATTCAGACTGCGATCGCTGCTGCTGCTGCAGCGATGCAGGCTGAATTACCCCCTTAGTCAATTACAGCTTGAGATTCAGGCGCTCTACACAGACAGACTACAAAGCACTGACAGCTTACCAGTGCTGGGACTTGGAATTTATACCTGCTGCTCTCTACTGACTGCCTGAGGTATTCACCTGATAAGGAAGTGATTCCGGATTGGGCCCAGGAAGATCAGCTGACCAAGAACTGTCATGGCGATGTCCAAAGCTGGTTTTGGAGGGAACTCCGGCGTGGTGAGGGCTAGGGAGTTTGCTAAGGCCACCGGATCCATCGGCACTGACAGGGGAGCAACAGCGTAGCAGCTGACCGCGTAGGATGCCAGGAGAACGCACAGATCACGGAGCACGCCAGGGCTTGCAGCAGAGGTAACACAGAGCTCGGCTGGGTAGTGCTGAAAGCCTACGTTTTGTGACACCACATCATAAATCTGCTAACATTTAATGCAAACAGTTTAATTCCTACAGTAGCTGACTATTTGGCTTCGATGTATTCTGTTGCACTCTTCCCACGGTATTAGAGTTTGGGTGGCAGTCTAAGCTGCACTTGTTATGTTTTCTGTTTCCCTTTATCCCCTCAGAACAGAGGACCTGAATGCAAAAATAACCCAACAGCATTATTCTTTCTCAAAATATGGGATCAAAATGTGCAAACTTTGCTCTTCTCTTTTAGCAACCCCTACTCCCATTTCAATATGGTACAATCCAGTCTTCTATACAGATCTTTCTCTTTGTATATTCAGCAGGGAATGCTGTTCCTGTAGGCCGTTATGCCAAAGGTGCTTCCTCTCTTTTGGACATTAAGGACAAATATCAGATGCCAGATACAGGTCTATTTCTACATTTTCAACTGTTTCACTTCTACAGCAAGTATTGCTGAGGGCACAGCACTCTACAGTGGACTACCCTTGAATCCCTCTGTTGGTTGCAGGCCTCAGCTAGTCCTTGTTAGTCTTTATTTATCAACATCTCACCTCTGGGACATAGAAACCCTGAATACATGTACTGGCACCAGAAATAACATTACTTCATCCTCCAGTTGCATAAGGGAAAATACTGCTAAAGTATATTCACATTAGTACCTTGTCATTTCGTGGACAAATAAATTATTTTCAGACTCAATGAGACTGTATTTAAGGCAGTTTACCTTCATATATTTAATATTACAAGTACTTGCATGCCTTATCCCTTATCACACTCCTTACTCCTACGGCCTCTCTCCCTGAGATGCCAAAGCATACAAAAAACACTAAGGTGGCACATCCTGACTGTGTCAGATGCAAAATAACCTTCTGGAAAAAAAACTGATCCCCCTCCTTAGCAGTCATCGTAGATAGCACTTGGTTCATATATAGAACAGAACATATTCCTTGTATTATATCTAAGTTTCTAGTTACATTTTTATTATTTGTCCCCTTGGCTGGGATATCACAGTACTCCTCCTGCATTAAGCTATGGTTCTAACAGTGTTGGATTTTACCTACGGACTGCAGCCCCCCTCCAGTAAGATCTGTCACTCACAGAGACTGCCTAGCAGTGGCAGTGACTTCCCTGCTAGTCACAGCTAGACAGGCAGACCGAGGAGGAGGTGTTTTCTTCCCTTGGGACTATTTGTTCAGACTGTAATAGCAGAGAGAAAGCTTTATATCGGAATCCACTCCCCTGCTATTATGGCAGCCCTATCTGGCTTCTAGGGTTGCAGCCCATACTGTCCCTAGAAGCCTGCCTGCTTATTAGCAGCGCCAGACTTAAGCCCCACCCCCAGTGATGTCAACTGTCAAACACTGGGAGGGCAGGGAGTTGATGGATCAGCCTGAGACATTATGCAGACGCCCCAGCCAGATAGGTTGGGAGCCACAGTTGATGTTGGAAGGCCTGAGTCTAGGCCTGAGTCTCTTGAGGACCTGTTGACTCTCCTCCATCTCATTCCTTCACCCTTTTATGAGCAAGACATATATTTAGAAATTTCTATAACATTTACTCTCTCCTCTTCCCCACTTTTCTCTTTTTTTTCTCACACCTCCTCTTTTTTAAATTCTACATACAATGCGGGAAGTTAGAGTTAGTCTGCGGTAAGGGAGGGTAAGGGGGGTGAGTAGGAGACCTTAAATCACCCCTGTCGGGAGCTTCATCACCGTGATGCCAGCGTCTGTATTCTGACCGCCGGCATCCCGTATGCCGGGATATTATACCAAACTGTTGTGACCATGGAGGCATCTACTGTGGGTGTGGGAGGTCAGGCTGGGGTGCCAGAGATGCTGGGACACACCAGGCAATCCCACCACGACGCTGCTGAAAATGGAATGGAAGCTGTCCTCGGGCCAATACCATGCCATCAGCAACTGTGTGTCCCTTTCTTTTTTCTTTGCTTACTGTAACCCCTTTCACCCTAAAAATGTATTCTAAAAAAAGCAAAAAAACCTTAACCACTGCAACAGAGATTGCTAGATAGCCTGTTCTCCTTCCCCCCGAAGTTCACTGACCTGGAAGTTCACATGTAATTTGTATATATATATATATATATATATATTTATATATATACACTGCTCAAAAAAATAAAGGGAACACTAAAATAACACATCCTAGATCTGAATGAATGAAATGTTCTTATTAAATACTTTGTTCTTTACATAGTTGAATGTGCTGACAACAAAATCACACAAAAATGATCAATGGAAATCAAATTTATTAACCCATGGAGGTCTGATTTTGGAGTCACCCTCAAAATTAAGGTGGAAAAACACACTACAGACTGATCCAACTTTGATGTAATGTCCTTAAAACAAGTCAAAATGAGGCTCAGTAGTGTGTGTGGCCTCCACATGCCTGTATGACCTCCGTACAACCCACACAAGTGGCTCAGGTAGTGCAGCTCATCCAGGATGGCACATCAATGCGAACTGTGGCAAGAAGGTTTGCTGTGTCTGTCAGCGTAGTGTCCAGAGCATGGAGGCGCTACCAGGAGACAGGCCAGTACATCAGGAGACGTGGAGGAGGCCGTAGGAGGGCAACAACCCAGCAGCAGGACTGCTACCTCCGCCTTTGTGCAAGGAGGAACAGGAGGAGCACTGCCAGAGCCCTGCAA
This sequence comes from Pseudophryne corroboree, assembly GCF_028390025.1. Taxonomy (NCBI): domain Eukaryota; kingdom Metazoa; phylum Chordata; class Amphibia; order Anura; family Myobatrachidae; genus Pseudophryne; species Pseudophryne corroboree. Next base: position 608,043,411 of record NC_086446.1, read on the forward strand.
AATGACCTCCAGCAAGTCACAAATGTGCATGTGTCTACTCAAACGATCAGAAACAGACTCCATGAGGGTGGTATGAGGGCCCGACATCCACAGGTGGGGGTTGTGCTTACAGCCCAACACCGTGCAGGACGTTTGGCATTTGCCAGAGAACACCAAGATTGGCAAATTCGCCACTGACGCCCTGTGCTCTTCACAGATGAAAGCAGGTTCTCAATGAGCACATGTGACAGACGTGACACAGTCTGGAGACGCCAAGAAGAACGTTCTGCTGCCTGCAACATCCTCCAGCATGACCGGTTTGGCAGTGGGTCAGTAATGGTGTGGAGTGGCATTTCTTTGGGGGGCCGCACAGCCCTCCATGTGCTCGCCAGAGGTAGCCTGACTGCCATTAGGTACCGAGATGAGATCCTCAGACCCCTTGTGAGACCATATGCTGGTGTGGTTGGCCCTGGGTTCCTCCTAATGCAAGACAATTCTAGACCTCATGTGGCTGGAGTGGGTCAGCAGTTCCTGCAAAACGAAGGCATTGATGCTATGGACTGGCCCGCCCGTTCTCCAGACCTGAATCCAGTTGAGCACATCTGGGATATCATGTCTCGCTCCATCCATCAACGCCACGTTGCACCACAGACTGTCCAGGAGTTGGCGGATGCTTTAGTCCAGGTCTGGGAGGAGATCCCTCAGGAGACCATCCGCCACCTCATCAGGAACATGCCCAGGCGTTGTAGGGAGGTCATACAGGCACGTTGAGGCCACACACACTACTGAGCCTCATTTTGACTTGTTTTAAGGACATTACATCAAAGTTGGATCAGCCTGTAGTGTGTTTTTCCACTTTAATTTTGAGGGTGACTCCAAATCCAGACCTCCATGGGTTAATAAATTTGATTTCCATTGATAATTTTTGTGTGATTTTGTTGTCAGCACATTCAACTATGTAAAGAACAAAGTATTTAATAAGAATATTTCATTCATTCAGATCTAGAATGTGTTATTTTAGTGTTCCCTTTATTTTTTTGAGCAGTGTATATATATATATATATATATATATATATATATATATATATAGACAGTGCAATGAGGCTGTGACACAGCAATAAACAGCTTAAAAAAGTCTCCTGAGTGCCGCCTCATTGCACTGTCTACATCCTGGAGGATTGCCTCTACGAGGAGGGCACCGAGAGCAGTTTTCCGTTTGCGGAGGGGACCGCTGGAGTGCCGGGTCATTTTGGAGGTTATATATACATATATATATATATATATATATATATATGTGTGGTTCCCAGCCTGGGTACTGTGGAACACTTGCATGGGTGCCATGGGTTGATGGTCCAGGACCAAGTCCTATTTATGGTCAATGTGATGGGCAGTACCAGTGCTGTCAGCTACTAATCATAAAATATGTGGACAAGCAGAAGGACAACCCTGTCCACCATATAACTGACCCTAATGACAAGTTAGCATACTCTATGGCAAGTACTGTATAATTTAACTGATAAAATTAGGTGGGAATTCAATAGGAGGTTGATTTTTCAATCCACTATTTGTAATTAACACACTTTACATTGCGGGAGGGGGGGGGGGGTATCTTATTAGCCACTGTAATTTGCTACACGAAAATGGACTTTTATTGCAATAAAAGCCCAATGGTCAATTTAGGCTATTCAATTATTAGCCTGTTTTTTCATGTGGTATATTACCCTTATTCGCACAAAAACACATACGGTTTGCGAAAAGTTGCAGAGCTATGTGCTTTCGTGGCAGTTATCGTGGAAAAAATGTATCTCTCATCAGGGATTTGGTTTTGCCAAAGAGGTAGAGGAACCCAAATCCCTGATAACTGCCGGCATCTTGGCTAATAGGATAGCCCCGACGGCAATAATACCACACTAAGGGCTTAATTCAGACCTCATCACTGTGCTGCAAATTTGCAGAGGTCTGTGATCAGTTAGTCGCCGCCCAGGGAGAGTGAAAACCTGCCCCATGCAAGTGTTCGAATGCATGTGTACGGTGTGCGACAACTTCGTCAGGAAGTGGACATCTGCAAATCCCTTCCCAACTCACTCGCCATCTAATGTCTTTTCCAGTCTGTGCAGCCTGTGCGTAGCCCAGGACTTACTCCTCCAGTGAAATAGAATCAGGCTGATCGGGGGTCCGGAGCTGACGTCACACACCCTCCCTGAAACCGCTTGGGAACGCCTGCATTTTTCCTGACACGCCCAGAAAACGGGCAGTTACCCCCCACAAATGTTCGCTTCCTGTCAATCATCTTATGTATGTTGTGCGATCGAAAATTTTCGCACCATTCTGTTGCTGTTTGGGCTCGCGCCTGCGCATTGCGGTGCATACACATGCACAGTCAATCAATAATTGGCCGCTGTGTGATTTCGCACAACAACGATCAGGTCGGAATTAGGCCCTAAGTTGTGATGAATTGATTATTTACAGAACAACATTTTATTTTTAGAAATCCTGGTTCATAAAGTGTAATCTTAAAATTTTTTTAAATGTTGCCTATACAATACAGTTTACAAAATATTTCATATCCCTGTTCAAGAAGCAAAGTGCAAAATATGTCTTCCTAAATAAAGAAATATGTATAAATGGTTATCTTACATGCACAATAGTGTTCATGTTTCACATGAATATGACTGATGTCTACAGTTCTGCAGAGTGGTTGTCCCTTTATTGAATCATTACATCCACACACACTGGGCTCATTTACAGCTGAATTGTAAAGGCCCCCATACATTATAACGATATGTCTGAGGCTGAAGTCGGAGGCGATTACTCTGGAACTCTCCCGGGAGCTTCCCGGGAGTGGTTCCATACGATTCCATATGATTTGGTACATTTTGCATGTGATGTATCGTATGCGATCCCAGCCATGCCTGCGGGAACTGACTCATCACGAGTGCAGCACTAACGATTTAAGGGAGCTGATCCGACCCTCACGGGAATGTGCATTGGATCGGATCGGAAACACATCCAAAATGCTCGATTTCTCCCGATATATCGGCCTGAATGTCCGATATTAGATTAAATCGGGCATTATCATTCTAGAGTATGGGGCCCTTTAGATTTTCATACAAATTGGTTAAATGAAGCAAATGTAACCAATTTGTCTGAAGTACTGGAGCAAATGGTCAATTGTCATTCATTCCCATCCATTACCAACTTTTCAGTTTAACCAGCAAATTGGTTGGTTATTCAGAAAATCTTAATGTGTAAAGCCAGTTTGTAATACCGCTTTTATACAAAAATGACGGGCCGCACCTGGGTGCAACCCATGAAGAAACCCATTTCCGAAAGCGACCCGACCTGGCATATTGCCAGGTTGGTGAAGTCACCACTGACATGTGCGGAGGCGGCACTTAGAGATTAAATTATCTCCAAACGCCACCTCTTCTCTATGCAGTGTACGCATCCCGGGTCGCATCGACCCGGCTGACCCGTTTACACTGCACCATGACCTGAGTCCTTTCTGGGACCAACCCTGCAAGATAGCTGGGTTGGAGTAACCCTTTTACACCGAGCGCGACCGGGTTATCACGGCAATAACCCAGGTTTTTAGTGGTGGTATAAATGAGGTATAAGTTTGGAATGTTGTTTTAGTTTTGCCAACCGTATTTCCTCACAAATCCGATATCGATGTGTTAAACAGCCTTGAAACACTAGATTTACTGATTCTACAATTCTACAATATAATGAAAAGTTATTTATCTATACTTTCTATCAAGCCCGCATATTTAATTCCCCCCAAAAAAACGTTATCAAAATTAATTTTCCCACCAGTGTTTTGCTTATATTTACCATTAAGCAAAGCTTTGCAAATTCCATTTTCTTTGCTTTAACTAAAATAAGCATGATTCAGCGACTTGCATATAAAAATATGCCATCAATTAATGCATTCTATCTACTGTGCAATCTAAAGGCCAGGCTAATGTGCTAATTAAAATAATCAGACAAGTTTGCAGACTTCTGTCTTCACTATGGGAGTCTAAATAAACACATCTGCAATGATAACTCAAATGGCATGTCCCTTTTTGTTCCAGTCTGCTACTTAGCAGATTCATTTCTTATCTAGACCCCAAATACACCCTTCCTCACATCATCAACTTTATGGATGTCCTGGAATTCTAACAAACTCATTGTGTCGTGAAAGGACAAGTTTCATTTACTCTAAAGACGGTTCAAAAGTTGCAGAATAACAGAATGTGCTTCAAAAGTTTACGCCTCAAAACTTGTGCTATACACACAACAGAGCATGTTTCAGTGAGGTGCGCAAAAGGGAGTTCTAAGCTCCTTGCGATTGTAAAATGCCGTAAAACCATCTTAAACAGAAGGTACTCATGTTTTCTGCTATAAAAATAGCATCATCCAACAACAGAAAAGTACAATGGAAATGAAGATCCTTACACTAGGAATTGTAGGTTAGAGAAATATAAAAAATGTCCCTTACGTGTTTCTTTGGTCAACTACATTGGAACAGATGGTTTCAATCAGAGTCGGACTGGCACACAGGGGTACCAGGGAAACCACCGGTAGGCCCCACTGCCTGAGTGCCCACTCCTTCCTCTAGGGATCAGGTTCCAGACTGTGCACTTGTATTATACATGGTAGATATGTTGCATTACACTGCACTAAACTATTGTGTATTTTAAGCCTCTATGGAGGCTGGCCACACACCCTTTGTAGGCTGGCCACACCCAAGAAACAAAAAAAAAAGAAATATTGGAAAGTAGACTCTTTTGTGGGAGCACTCTAATTCAGAGGGTGAAAATATAACATAATTAGTACTGGTAAGAACTTTTTTAATAGATAAGTATTAAAATTGAATTTTAGGAGTAATTAAATGTGAACAAAATAGCTTCGCAAAAATCTGAAAATAAGTTCTATATCATTGGTGATATCAATATCACAATCTGAGAAATGCCGAAAATTTATATCTGTAGTACTTAAATTATAACCTCATTGCACATTATCTCTCATGTGATATATGACCATCATTTATTCTGCAGATATCCATTTTGGATCATTATTAACGCAGATAATTAAATCATTGGTCATGTAAAACTGAGTACCAAGTGGTATAAGTGTGAATGACACTATGTTAGGCTGCCAATTTATTGCAGTACCAGGGTGTTCAAAGGTGGTCTCCCATCCTAGTACTAACCCGGCCTTTCACTGCTTAGCTTCCAAGGTCAGAAGAGATTGGGCATCTCCAGTGAGGTATGACCGCAATGAGGCATCTCATGAGGCATAAATGAGGCTGGCCACACCCCTAAGTATGGGCCCCTATAACTGCATTCCCCCGGTGGGCCCTTCATATCCCAGTCCGACACTGGTTTCAATAGTAGTTACACAGCAAGTTATTGAGAATAGAGGAGTATGTTCAATATCAGTTACACTTAAAAAATCCACCACGTAGGCAAATATGCTATGAATAAATTACAGGCTATGAATAAATTACAGAAATAGCATTATTTTTTATTAAACAGAAGGTATTTGCACATTCTTACTAAGTGATGAAATCCCAGGAAAGCCAAAGCCTCATTCACAGCTAGGAAAGCCAATGCCTTGGTCCCAAACTGAGGAATCCCGACATTTAGCCTAAAAAAGTCCGTGATTTTAACCCTGGGACTGGAGAAAGCAATCCTGGGATTTCTGGATTAGTTAAACCATGGGCACGGTGTCCTCTGCAATTTGCAGCCAGTCACCGCTAACTTGTTTTGGTCCAGGTAGAGCTGGGCTCTTCTGAAAGGCCCGGGCCATGACCTATAAACAGCAATGTGGCAGTGTGACATCATGGATCATGCAGCCGCATGCCATCAGTCCACGACACCCATAGAGGGAGAATAAAACCAGTGGTGAGTGCAGCAAGCCCGCAAGGGGCTTACTAGCGCTCGCCACTCTACCGGCATCCTGGTGGCCGGGATGCCAGCATCGGTACAATGACAGCCGACATCCCAGCCATCGGTAACTCATACCGAGCTATTTTTTGATGATACTTTCCCTTGCCCAATCTCACATTGCAGGCGTATTGATATTCTGTGGTGATTTAAATTGGTCCCTAGATTCCACTTCTGGACTTCTCTATCCCGTCTACTTGATACTCTGACAAACTTCACCATAGGGTCAGGAGAATCTTGCATAAGCACCAGTTGATAAATGTATGGTGTATTCAACACTCCTCCATATGAGACTACTCCTTTTATTCTAATCCCCATTTTATGTACACTAGGCTTGACTATATTTTTGTCTCTCATAGATTTCTCCATTTAGCAGCTATTTCTTCAATTGGCCCTGATGTGTACTCTATTGCATATTATAAAATGTTTGGTGATGTTCTGACACCTCTGATTCTCCATGCATTTAACAAGGTTTTGGATCTTTCACTTTACTCCCCCAATCTCTATTTGCCCATATCTCAGTTATACTAAAAGAAGGTAAGGACCCGGCCCAGTGTTCTACCTGTAGATCCATTGAATGTTGAATGTGGATTTAAAGCTTTTTGCCAAACTAATGGGCAATCATTTGAAATTACTTCTCCCCACTTTGATTCACTTGGACCAAGTGCTATTTGTTCATGGTCGAGAGGATAGGGACAACAACACGAAAGTTCTAGATTTCTAGGTCCTCCTAATTTTAAGGTGAACCTGTTTAAATCCGTTGCTCTAAACCTCACATTAGATCAGACAAGCCTTTGGGTCCTCCAGTCTATCTTCCCATTTTCTCTGCATTCCATGCAGTTTAGATATCTTGGGCTAATATTGTACAGGGACCTTTTAAAGACTTTCTATTCTAATTTTCCTCCTCTAGTGGCAAGGCTACATTCAGACATTATTGCCTTGGGTTCTAGAACAATTTTGTGGCCAGGGTGGGTAAGGGTAATTAAAATGAACATTTTACCTAGGGTACTGTATCTTCTGCAAACCCTGCCATCACAATCCCACACTCCTGGTTTGTTGCACTTCACCACAAAGCTAGGTATTTCATTTAGGCGGTTTAAGGATGAGATACTGTATAGAAGGAAGTATCAAGGTGGCCTTCAACTGCCCCACTTCCTTTCCTATCATGCCATGCTTCTTCCAAGTTATGGAATTAGGTTGTATGTCTGATAGAAAAGCAATGGGTTTATATTGAATTAGCCTCTCTTTCTGCTCTACACCAAGAGTTGCCTTGGCTTTTAGTCTTACCTCTGGTTCTTCATCCACTATTGGTGCCTACTATCTCCTGCTGACGTTGTCTATGTTGTCAACCACTCCTCTCGCCTTCCCCTCTCATCCCATTGTTTAGGAATCCGGCTTTTACTCCGAGAATTCCGCCTACTTCATTTTGATTGTGGCGCTTACGGGCTATGCATAGGATGGACCAATTAATAGACATATCTGATAAACTGAGTTTCCCTGCTGTCCTATCCAAGCAAAATTGGACCTACCTAATAATGAAATATGGAAAGATCTTCAGATAGAACATTTCCTAATGAGTTTACGTTCCCCTGCAGATTACAGACATGCAACCACTCCATTTGAAAATATGTGCCTTTCTCAATTGTACCCATCTCGCCCCCACTCCTCCATCTATAAGCTATTGATTGACCAGGATTTTTCCTCTAGGCCTACATTTATGAGTAATTGGGAATGTGTTCTACAAGGTTTGGTGGATGAGGACGACTGGCCAGAAATACTCTGTAACATATTTTCTAGTTCACCAAACTTGGTGGTGATATAAACGCATTATAAAGTACACTCCCACTGGTATCGCTGCACTAACTTGCTAGCTAAAATGTATCCTGGAGTCCCTAACACTTGTTGGAGATGCATGGCGGCTATCTGCACGCCTTTACACATATGTTGGGAATGTCCTCTTCTACAACCTATTTGGCGTAAGGTAATAGAAACAGACAGTTTCATCTCCAGGAAGACTAGACCTCATGTCCTAGTTTTTGGTTGCTGAATCTCCTACGGAGGCCTCAGTTACAATATAAAAACACGCTACTTTGACATATTTTTAGTACGTCTAAGGCAGTCAAACCAGTACACTACAGGTCAATCTCTATCCCCACCATGAGTGGTGTGCTAACATAGAGCACTACATAATTATGGACTATCTTATTTCCTCTTTGGCCTCGAACTGTCAGGCCTTTACAGAGACCTGGTACTCTGGGCTGACGTACAAGGAATCTGATAATTATAAGTCAATACTCGCTGCAAAAGTGATAGGTACGTGAAAGTGCGAGACTGGCTCTGCCTCTATTGCTTAGTTTACCTATTATGGTCTAACAGGTAGTTAATTTCCTATTGCTACAGCTTGGTTGGTTTTTCCTTTTTTATATAGCTCCAAACTGTGAAGCTTCTTTCCTTCGTCCCTTTTACTCTCTCTTTTCTTCTTGTTTTTTCTTCATCTTTTTCCTCTTTTCTCAATGTTCTTTTCCTCTACTCTTTTTTATGTGTTTTTGACCATGATATACGGGCTGGGTTTTGAAATGGGATTAGTATGATTTACCGCTGCACGGGATGCCAAATGTCAGTATACTGGCATCGTTATCCCGAGCGGTAGAATGCCGGCAGGGGGGTGAGCACAAGGAAGGCCCTTGCAAGCTCACTGCACTCGTTACGCTGCAAGCTCGGTGGTGAGCTATTCTCCCTTTTTGGGTGTTGTGGACACCCATAGAGGGGGAACCACCTACCTCGCCGGTATACCAGCAGCGGTATGGTGCCCCCGTTGGGATCCCGGCAGCGGTATTGTGTCAGCCGGGATACTGACAAGTGGTATGCTGACTGCATACCTTTAAGACAGTGTTCGTGCAAAAGAGTAGGTAACCCAGGGGTACTCGGGCGCTTTAGGTACGGGATATTTCACCAAGCAGCAGCCTCTAAAGAAAGGGAAGTCACTCCCGAATATATAGCAAAAAAAACAGAGTTGAGGCTGCGCTATATTTGATCAATGTAACAACACTAATATTGTGTCTAGTAAAAACACATTTTATTCCTAAAACACTAGTATGTACTTCAGTTTAAAAATGAATACATCATAAAAAATGCATGCATATCAAAAATAAATGATTAATAATGTATACTTCATACAAACAAATAGATGGGATTACCCAATTCGCCAGGATATGGAAATGTGAGATAATATGGAGTCCGTTCCAAAATTATTCCCCTATATTGGTTAAGTCCAGCATTAGCAAAGTCTCAGAGATAAGCAATGTCCAATGGAATGGCAAATTACCGTTAGAGGGTGGTCTGCTCCGGGATCTTTTAGTGATGAGCTCCTCATGCAGTACGGTGAGTGCACTTCCTTCGTGCAATTTTGCTATTTGTGTTCTCGGAGTTGAAGTTGGTAGTCTGGACAAAGTTAGGGGATGGTCCGGTCCTCCGCTGAAAAGGTTCCTGGCGAGGGTCCAGGGGCGGAACTCTGGGAGGCAGTGGAGTCGGCTGCCGCCGGGCTCCTGGCCTCAAGGGGGCACATCTCCTCCACTGTCTCCCACTGCCGCTCACCGCGCTGCTGCTTTCTGTGAGGGGAGGAGAGCGCAGCGTGCGCCTCCCCTGCCCCTCACTCTCCGGCGGCGGCGAGCTTCAATTCAGCGCCAGTCCGTGAGCCAATCAGAGCTCGCGGACCGGCAGCTAAGGCTGCCGTTCCTCAAGCTTTGATTGGCTCATGGACCGGTGCATAATTGAAGAGGGACACAGCCGCTGGAGAGTGAGGGGCAGGAGAGGCGCACGCAGCGCTCTCCTCCCCTCACAGACAGCAGCAACAGTGCGGTGAGCAGCACAAGGGATAGGGGGGCGTCATGTATATCTGGCACTGGGGGCATTGCTGGCACTGGGGGGACACGTATATCTGGCACTGGGGGCAGAGCTGGCACTGTGTGGGGACATGTATATCTGGCACTGGGGCATATCTTGCACTGTGGGGACACTGCATTGGGGGCATAGCTGGCACTGTGGGGACATATATATCTGGCACTGGGGGGCATATCTGGCACTGTGGGGACACTGGCATTGGGGGCATAGCTTGCACTGTGGGGACATATATATCTGGCACTGGGGGGCATATCTGGCACTGGGAACACTGGCATTGGGGGCATAGCTGGCACTGTGGGGACATATATATCTGGCACTGGGGGCATATTTGGCACTGGGGGCATAGCTGGCACTTTGGGGACATATATATCTGGCACTAGGGGCATAGCTGGCACTGTGGGGGCATATATATCTGGCACTGGAGGCATATCTGGCACAGGGGCATAGCTGGCACTGTGGGGACACGTATATCTGGCACTGGGGGCAGAGCTGGCACTGTGTGGGGACATGTATATCTGGCACTGGGGCATATCTTGCACTGTGGGGACACTGCATTGGGGGCATAGCTGGCACTTTGGGGACATATATATCTGGCACTAGGGGCATAGCTGGCACTGTGGGGACATATATATCTGGCACTGGGGGCATATCTGGCACTGGGGGGACATGTATATCTGGCACTGGAGGGTCATGTGTATCTGGCACTGTGAGGCATATATGTATCTGGCACTGTGAGGCATATATGTATCTGGCACTGTGCGGCATATATGTATCTGGCACTTTGGAGCATATATGTATCTGGCACTGTGGGGACATATGTTTCTGGCAGTGTGGAGGCACCCATTTTTTTACATTTTTATATGTATGTGGCACTGTACAGGGGCATTATGAGTGGTCTTCAGGTTGCAAACTGTCGGGATCCCGGCGCACAGTATACCGGCGCCGGAATCCCGACAGCCGGCATACTGACAGTTTTTCTCCCTCGTGGGGGTCCACGATCCCCCTGGAGGCAGAATAAATAGTGTGGCGCGCGTAGCGAGCCCGCAAGGGACTCATTTGCGCTCGCCATGCTGTCGGTATGCCGGCAGTCGGGCTTCCGGCGCCGGTATGCTGGTCGCCTGGAACCCGGCCACCGGCATACCGTACCTCACCCGGGCATTATATGTATTTGGCAATGTACAACATGACTAAAAACGGAGTTATGACACAAGGTCATACTCCTACAAACGTCATAACGAAAGGTGTGCACACAAAATGGGGTGTGTCTTTGTGAAAACTAGACCATGCCCCCATTTTTGCACACGCGCCTTCGGCGCGCGCATGATACTGGCTCTTGCCCTTGACTGCAGATCTTTTCTGGCTCTTTGCATCTGACTGGTTGGCCACCCCTGTCCTAGTATATACAGAGAGCTGGCTGTGGCTACAGCTAGGGGGAGCTCCAGAACGCAGCTCCTGCCAGGCCCTTCCAGATGAGCTGGCCAAGTGATGCTCTCTGTTCTTCCGTTGGGCTGATAGCAGCAGGTATGCACTGGCAGCACTTGCCTCAAGCTGCACTGTGGGGGTGTGTGTAGTTGGAAAGGGGAGGGGTGCTGGGGGGTCTTTAATGAATGTTGGCAGCACTGTGTTTTATGTGTGCATGTTTAAGCGAGGTGTGTGTGTGTGTGTGTGTGTGTGTGTAAGTGAAGGAAGCATGTGTTTGTTTTTGTGTGTGTGTGTTTGTGTGTGTGTTTTTAAGTGAAAGAGGCATGTGTACGTGTAAGGGAGACGTGTGTGTGGGTGTATGTGTATGTGTGAGAGAGGCATGTGTGTGTAAGTGAAAGAGGCATGTTTGTGTGTTTAAGTGAAAGAAGTGTGTGTGTGTGTGAGTTTAAATGAAGGAGGCATGTGTGTGTGTGATTTTAAGTGAAGGAAGCATGTGTAAGTGAGAGGCGTTTGTGTAAGTGAGAGGCGTGTGTGTGAGAAGTGTGTGTGTAAGTGAGAGGCGTGTGTGTAAGTGAGGATTGTGTGTGTTTAAGCGAAGGAGGCATGTGTGTGTTTAAGCTAAGGAGGCGTGTGTAAGTAAGAGGTGTGAGTGTAAGTGAGAGGTGTGTGTGTTTAAGTGAAAGAGGCGTTTGTGTGTTGTTTATTTATATATATATATATATATATACTGTATATCGGCACACCACTGCGCCAAAGCATCTACATTGTGACACACTGTTGGGTGAGGGAGTACTGTAGGTGTGCTATAAAGGTATGCTGGTGTCTATTTTATTGTAATGACTGACTTGGAGTGCCATCCACTTTGTATGTGTATCTATATTACTATTTGGAAAGGCACCTGAGCACGCTACTACTGTTCAACATGAGTGCCGGATAGCTACATATGAAGGGTGTTTAAGTAACACAAATTTATAAAGTCTTTCACAGCGCTGCTCTTATAATCAGCCTCTAAGAGATATCACAGCTTAAAATTCACTGTGAAAAGTCCATTCCACTAGAAAAAATCAACTTTTAAAAGACTTCACAGTAGTTATACTGCCACTCCAATCTGTAATAATAGTCTATGATGTATTCACTCCAGAAATGATTCTATTCGATACAAATGTCATGGAAATTGACAAAGACCCAAATTAGGGGAGAAACGCGTTGGCGGTAGCAGGTGGATGTGGTCACGATCCGACAACGGCAGAACGCATTCAGTGACGAGAGGAGAAGCAGAGCGGTTAGAGGCGCGTGCAGCGCCGGGAGGTTCACAGCCGGAGGACAGCCAGCGGAGGGAACGGCAGTGTTTTACGGGTAACGCAATTCCCAAGTAGAAAGCCCCCGCTAAAGAGATCGGCGTCCAGCGGTTATTGGTGAGCTCCCACCTGGGTGAATATCCATCTATCCCAGAACCTAACTGTTAGACCGAACGTGCACTGAATACTGTGGAAGATACTTTTATGCAATGGATTTTGTAGAGTGCAAATCCTGTTTTTAAACGGTGGAACTTTTTAAAATAAAGTGTGTTTTTTTAAATTTCCATGACATTTGTATCGAAAGTTTTTGAACTTGTCACTGACTTATGATGAATGCGCTGCAGGTGACGTATAAGGGAGGATGTTCCGAGGTGGTTAACGTCCTTACCCCTACTTATTACAGCTTGACAAAGGCAACACATGGCTTGACAAATGTTGTCCGCATTTCTGTTGAAATACTTCCACACCGAAGAGCTGATTTTTTGGGTATTTTCACCAGGCATGTCAATGGCCCTATTCCTCCCACGGACAACAGGTGTCTCCCCGGGTGCCTGACTTAAACAAACCACCTCACCATCAGAATCCTCCTGGTCAATTTCCTCCCCAGCGCCAGCAACACCCATATCCTCCTCATCCTGGTGTACTTCAACACTGACATCTTCAATCTGACTATCAGGAACTGGACTGCGGGTGCTCCTTCCAGCACTTGCAGGGGGCGTGCAAATGGTGGAAGGCGCATGCTCTTCACGTCCAGTGTTGGGAAGGTCAGGCATCGCAAACGACACAATTGGACTCTCCTTGTGGATTTGTGATTTCGAAGAACGCACAGTTCTTTGCTGTGCTTTTGCCAGCTTGAGTCTTTTCATTTTTCTAGCGAGAGGCTGAGTGCTTCCATCCTCATGTGAAGCTGAACCACTAGCCATGAACATAGGCCAGGGCCTCAGCCGTTCCTTGCCACTCCGTGTGGTAAATGGCATATTGGCAAGTTTACGCTTCTCCTCCGACAATTTTATTTTAGATTTTTGAGTCCTTTTTTTACTGATATTTGGTGTTTTGGATTTTACATGCTCTGTACTATGACATTGGGCATCGGCCTTGGCAGACGACGTTGATGGCATTTCATCGTCTCGGCCATGACTAGTGGCAGCAGCTTCAGCACGAGGTGGAAGTCGATCTTGATCTTTCCCTATTTTTGGAACCTCAACATTTTTGTTCTCCATATTTTAATAGGCACAACTAAAAGGCACCTCAGGTAAACAATGGAGATGGATGGATACTAGTACACTTATGGATGGACGAGCGACTGCCGACACAGAGGTAGCTACAGCCGTGGACTACCGTACTGCGTCTGCTGCTAATATAGACTGGATGATAATGATATAAAAAATATATATATATCACTACTGCAGCCGGACAGGTATATATTATATAATGACGGACCTGCTGGACACTGTCAGCACTGCAGACTCCTAAAGTAAGCTACTAGTATCAAGAAGATAGAAAAAAAAAAAACACAACAGGTAGGTGGTATACAATTATGGATGGACTAGCGACTGCCGACACAGAGGTAGCTACAGCCGTGGACTACCGTACTGCGTCTGCTGCTAATATAGACTGGATGATAATGATATAAAAAATATATATATATCACTACTGCAGCCGGACAGGTATATATTATATAATGACGGACCTGCTGGACACTGTCAGCACTGCAGACTCCTAAAGTAAGCTACTAGTATCAAGAAGATAGAAAAAAAAAACACAACAGGTAGGTGGTATACAATTATGGATGGACGAGCGACTGCCGACACAGAGGTAGCTACAGCCGTGGACTACCGTACTGCGTCTGCTGCTAATATAGACTGGATGATAATGATATAAAAAATATATATATATCACTACTGCAGCCGGACAGGTATATATTATATAATGACGGACCTGCTGGACACTGTCAGCACTGCAGACTCCTAAAGTAAGCTACTAGTAACAAGAAGATAGAAAGAAAAAAAAACACCACAGGTAGGTGGTATACAATTATGGATGGACGAGCGACTGCCGACACAGAGGTAGCTACAGCCGTGGACTACCGTACTGCGTCTGCTGCTAATATAGACTGGATGATAATGATATAAAAAATATATATATATCACTCCTGCAGCCGGACAGGTATATATTATATAATGACGGACCTGCTGGACACTGTCAGCACTGCAGACTCCTAAAGTAAGCTACTAGTATCAAGAAGATAGAGAAAAAAAACACAACAGGTAGGTGGTATACAATTATGGATGGACGAGCGACTGCCGACACAGAGGTAGCTACAGCCGTGGACTACCGTACTGCCTCTGCTGCTAATATAGACTGGATGATAATGATATAAAAAATATATATATATCACTACTGCAGCCGGACAGGTATATATTATATAATGACGGACCTGCTGGACACTGTCAGCACTGCAGACTCCTAAAGTAAGCTACTAGTATCAAGAAGATAGGGAAAAAAAAAACACCACAGGTAGGTGGTATACAATTATGGATGGACGAGCGACTGCCGACACAGAGGTAGCTACAGCCGTGGACTACCGTACTGCGTCTGCTGCTAATATAGACTGGATGATAATGATATAAAAAATATATATATATCACTACTGCAGCCGGACAGGTATATATTATATAATGACGGACCTGCTGGACACTGTCAGCACTGCAGACTCCTAAAGTAAGCTACTAGTATCAAGAAGATAGAAAGAAAAAAAAAACACAACAGGTAGGTGGTATACAATTATGGATGGACGAGCGACTGCCGACACAGAGGTAGCTACAGCCGTGGACTACCGTACTGCGTCTGCTGCTAATATAGACTGGATGATAATGATATAAAAAATATATATATATCACTACTGCAGCCGGACAGGTATATATTATATAATGACGGACCTGCTGGACACTGTCAGCACTGCAGACTCCTAAAGTAAGCTACTAGTATCAAGAAGATAGAAAGAAAAAAAAAACACAACAGGTAGGTGGTATACAATTATGGATGGACGAGCGACTGCCGACACAGAGGTAGCTACAGCCGTGGACTACCGTACTGCGTCTGTTGCTAATATAGACTGGATGATAATGATATAAAAAATATATATATATCACTACTGCAGCCGGACAGGTATATATTATATAATGACGGACCTGCTGGACACTGTCAGCACTGCAGACTCCTAAAGTAAGCTACTAGTATCAAGAAGATAGAAAAAAAAAACCACCACAGGTAGGTGGTATACAATTATGGATGGACGAGCGACTGCCGACACAGAGGTAGCTACAGCCGTGGACTACCGTACTGCGTCTGCTGCTAATATAGACTGGATGATATTGATAATGATATAAAAAATATATATATCTCACTACTGCAGGACAGGTATATATTATATAATGATGAACCTGCTGGACACTGTCAGCAGAATGCGTTTATAGAATAAAAACACCACACGACGAGTGTTTAACTTTTTCAGGCAGACAATCACAATATACTGGTGGTCAGTGGTCACTGGTCAGTCACACTGGCAGTGGCACTCTGGCAGCAAAAGTGTGCACTGTTAATGTACTCCTGCTATAACTGCTCCCCAGTCTCCCCCACAATTAAGCTGTGTGAGCAGTGAGCACTCAGCACAGTCAGATATACATAGATGATGCAGCACACTGAGGCTGAGCACAGATATGGTATACTGTGTCACTGTGTATCGTTTTTTTTCAGGCAGAGAACGGATTATATTAAATAATAATAAAACTGCACTGGTGGTCACTGGTCAGTCACTAGTAAACTCTGCACTCTCTGAGTACTCCTAAGCTCCAGTAAATCAAGTGTCTCACTCTCACTCTCTATCTATTTCTATTCTAAACCGAGAGGACGCCAGCCACGTCCTCTCCCTATCAATCTCAATGCACGTGTGAAAATGGCGGCGACGCGCGGCTCCTTATATAGAATCCGAGTCTCGCGATAGAATCCGAGCCTCGCGAGAATCCGACAGCGGGATGATGACGTTCGGGCGCGCTCGGGTTAACCGAGCAAGGCGGGAAGATCCGAGTCTGCCTCGGACCCGTGTAAAAAGGCTGAAGTTCGGGGGGGTTCGGATTCCGAGGAACCGAACCCGCTCATCACTATGTGATACAGCAGTGTCAGGTGTGGTACATGTAGAGATTGGTGAGAGCAGTTGTTGCAGAGAAGTGGAAAGTTGTTGAAAATGTATATTGTTAGTATTTCTGCGGGTTTTTTTTTTTACTGTTTACTCAATCGGGGTTGAGCGCTATGTAAATCCCACATTGTTGTTTTATATCTCCCAACAAGACGGACACACTTGTTACACACAAGCAGCACTCCCCGTAACACAGTACGCCTCAGTGCGCAGTCCGCAAAAAACCTTGTTTCTGCTGTTAGATTAGTTTAGGCAGGAGGGGAGGAACATTACAAATCAACAACTAAATTAAGAAATACAAAATAATTATCCTTCAATAGCTGAATTCTAATATCCCCCTCCCCCCTATGCCTATGCTTGATCCAGGAGCACTGCAGGACTAGCATTTTGTGCTATGTAATTTAAATTAATTCTGTCAGTACTCCTCTGCTGCACCCCCATCAACCCCCTTGCTTCCCCCTGCTTGAATAACATGACTTACCTGGCTGGCGGCCACTAAGTCACAGCGCTGCCTCAGTGTCAGGCACTGACACAGAGACTGTTGCCAGTATGTCACTGCTCCCCTCTGCACAACACAGTGGCTCCTCAGCACAGTGGGGTGGAGCTCTGTACTGAGTTCTGGAATACTGTAGGACTGAGTATGCTGACTTCAGAGAGGGAGCCGGGCAAACCGTTGTAGAACTATTATAGACAACTTGTTCCACCCCTAGAGCAACATGGGCTCTGTGCAATGGCACTGTCTGCACCACCCTAGCTATGGCCTTGTCTAACGTGCACGTGACATGTATCTTTTGAATGTTGTGCACATCATACAGCAGGGATTGTCAGTAGTGGCTAATCATTGCAACCTAAGGGCCTGATTCAGAGGTGGACGCAAATGACTGCATCTTTTTATCCAGATTGACTGTGAAATGATGCTAATGCTGCAGCAGCTGGAATTTGTACAGCGACACCCATCTGCTGCGTCTCTAATCCGCCACTTACAAAGAAGCATCATCAGTCGCAAATCAGACAATAAGCAAGCTCTATGGCTGCTCAGAATGTCTGTCGCAGCTTAGTCATAGGGGGCCATTGCAACTGGGTCATTAGACACATTGTGATATGCCTACATCTGGCTAGCCACTCCCCAGTTACCTCCCAGGAACGCCCACTGTCAATCTCTGCGTCCAAATTCTCATTGCAACCACCACTGGTAACCATCTGTATGCATGTGCAGTTTGACTCAAACACATGCACAGTACAAAAACATCGGCCAACTGTGCAACCATCAGCATAGTGTTCACCTCTAAATCAGACCCTGAGTGAGTAGCTGCGGACAATAAATGTCACCTTGTCTATTAAAGTGTATATATGGTTTAATGGTATATGCAGGATGATGCAGAATGTGAGGATTTGGGGTTTTTTTCAAATAAAGCTCAGTAGCAGGCGCATGCCGCACAAATCTTACACACGACATTGTGATTAACGTTTTTATTATTTATTTAAATTTATTAACATTTACTTATATAGCACCAGCAAATTCCGTTGCACTTTACATTTGGGAATGTTACATTATATTTATTCATACCTCCCAACATGACCCTCTCCAGGAAAGACAGAATGCTCTGCTCCTGGACTTCTCTCTTGATGTATGATTGCCCTCACCTGTGGGGAAACACCTTTCTTATCTATTAACCTGTTCAAAACAGGTGCCGGCAATAATAAATGAAGAGGGAAGTCAAGGAGCAGAACATTTTGTCCCTGCTGGAGAAGGTCATGTTGGGAGGTATGTTTCTTAGCACTTTATTTTATATAAGATCACTCTGGTATTGCTGAATTGTGGTTATGTACTATTTTGCTATGATTATTATTGTATTGGTAATCACAATTTGTTTACCTTACAAATACTTCTGTCTATTTCTCTATTGATATGATGCATACATGTTAGATCAATAATTCCCAACCTCAGTCCTCAATGCACACTAACAGGCCCGGTTTTAGTGATATCCATGCTTCAGCACAGATGGTTTCATTAAAATAACTTAGGTATTAATTAAGTCACTTGTGCTCTAGTATGGCTAGCCTTAAAACCTGGACTGTTTGTGGGGCTTGAGGACCAAGGTTAGGAACAACTGTGTTAGATGCTTTAGTTGCCCTAATAGACAACAACAAACACAGGTCCCTAATTAACATAGTAGCACCCTCTATTTTTTATTTTCAAGAGCCCCACTACAGACAAAATTCAATGACATTGGCAACTTCTTGAGTCAATGCTGGGTCTGGCTAATTAAATTTCTGTGACATTATATTGCCATCTAGTGGTAGAAAATTAGGTTGAATTAGATACAGTACACACTCTCTAGAGCAGGCATTCCCAACCTCAATCCTCAAGGCACACCAAAAATGCAGGTTTTAGTAATCTCCATACAGGGCTGGATTAAACCTTGGGGGTCCCGAGGCACTTAAAACAGGGAAACCTGGGGTAACAAGGGGGGGGGGGGGGAGGGGGTGTATGGTAGATTCTACTTACATCTTGACATGACCCATTTCCCAGTTACTAAACTGTAAATTCAAATCTAATATACACCATTGGTTTAAATTTAATATACACAATCTATACCTCCCAACATGACTCATTCCAGGAGGGACAAAATGCTCTCTACCTGGACTTCCCACTGATGATTGGTATCGCCTGTGTTGAAGTATTTCATTGATAACAAAGTTATTTCAACAAAGGTGATTGCAACCATAAATTAAGAGAGAAGTCCAGGTAGAGATCATTTTGTTCCTCCTGGAATGGGTCATGTTGGGAGGTACAGATTGTGTATATTAAATTTAAACCAATGGTGTATATTAGATTTGAACTTATAGTTTAGTAATGCCTTGGTAATATTTATAGCTCCACCTAATTGGGAGACAACTATTGTATAAAGTTGTCTTGTAGTGAAACAAAGACAACATTAATACACATAGAAAAATAAATCTACAATTTGTCTAGTCACATGCAAAAATAGCAGCATCTATACTACATTGGGACAGGAGTAGGTCTCTCTCTCTCTCTAGGCCTGAATGCCCTCATTAGAAAACAGGTTACACAAGACCCAGACACCCAGGCAGGGACAAGGAGAAGCTGGGATCCCTGGGTCCCTTACAGCTCTCTTCCCTCTCCTAACTCTCCTCTGGTCGGGAGGCTCTGCTGGTGCAGTAGCTCATGAAACCTGATACTCCAGTGCCTCTGCCCAGTGGCGTGCGGTGAGGTCAGTGGCTGGTGAGGCACTGCAGCCATAATGTACGCTGAGGCCCACCGATGACCCCTACCACCGCTGAGCTGATGTCTGCTACCGCCCCACAAGCCAATACCCACTGCTGCTGCTGCTAATGGCTGCCGCCAATGCTAATCTACTACAAAATCGCCGCTATCAACGGTCCTGGCCCCCCTGACGCTAATTTGCATCTCAGTGCGATGCAGCCACTGCCAAACTTGTGATGTGCAGGCGGCTAATATATTGTAAATTTTGTAAAATAAAAAATAAATATTAAGGGGGGAGGGTGATGCCAGGGAAAGGGTGACAGCAGTGGGTGACAGAGAGAAGGTGACACTGACAGCATTGGGAGACAGGGAGAGGGTGACAGCAGTGAGTGACAGAGTGAAGGTGACACTGACAGCATTGGGTGACAGGGAGAGGGTGACACCAGGGAGAGGGTGACAGAAGTGGGTGCCAGGGAGAGGGTGATGCTGTGGAGAGGATGACAGCAGTGGGTTACACGGAGAGGGTGACACTAGGTATAGCACAATATAAAATTCAACATATACAGTACAGCCCGGGGTCCGTGTAACAGCACGGGTGAGCTTACACAATGTCACACTGAAAATACACTTAGAAATAAGAAGGCTCTTTTTGGGGGGCACGCTTGAAAATGTCCACAGGGATGTAAATGCACACATTTTTTTCTGGTCCCGCTCTTATCAGCGATCGTGGAGGGCACACAGCAATGCTTTTTAGTATCAGGGTGACCCGTTCCCCCTAACGCAGACAGCAGAAGGGACCCTCTATCACTATATACTGTACTACACTCTCGGTAATTTACCTCACATATTAGCTCAGTATTTTTTCCTATTTTTCAGCACTCTCTCATTGGCGAATTTGTTGTGGTCTCCCTGCACTGTCCTTTGGCATCAGGGTTACGATCAGCATCTAACACCAACAGCAGAAGTGTTCTTTCTGTCTTATTTTTTTTATTTACAGTACATTATACAGTGCAGGTACACAATTATGTATTCCTGTTTTAGCTGGAAATACCTGTGCAAATAACTATGTTACTGCACAATCTGCTGAATCAAATTGTATCAATCGCTTTCTTTAACAAAAAATTCTAACAATGTGGCAATCATAAAATAACAGTGTTGCTACCACTTACATTAGTTGGTGATAAAGGTAGCCCCAGGACAGGGCACCCCTCGCTGATCCAAGTTCAAGCACGCACTCAATCGGTCAGCATCAGGTTCATTCATGGCTGCAGCAGTTACCAGTTAAATAAAGAGAGTGAAGTAGGAAATAGCAGAAGCAGATTTTATTTCCTGGAAACAGCATATTATAAAGGAATACATATTTGCATACAGTGTCGTAATTTCCTTACACAAAGCTTAATCCTATTTTTTAATGACCTCTTTAATTCTATTGGTTAACATACTTTCTAATCCTATTGGTTAATAAACTCCTATCTTATAAGTAATATTTTTAGTAACGTCTAACATTTCTATATGTGCTTTTAAGTGGAATAACTGGGGGTTTTTGCTAAGATTGTAACCTACATATGTCTGATTATGTTTTCACACCTGCTATACCGCAAACTGATAAATACCCTTTGAAGCTTAAATGTCTAGCTGCTGACATTATATTTCTGCTAGGAAATTACCTTAAAATATATCTTAGCTAAAGGTCATAACTTCACAATATGGGTTCAAACAAAGTACAATGTCTGGTACTTTTTCCTGTATCAGCACTAAGCTAAAATAACAATTAGAAACAGATTATCAGATATCAATTACATATGGAGGTCTTTGAACTTGTTCTAAAGCAACAAACGTTTTAGCAATTAGAACACATCAGTGTTTCTGTTATCTTTATCACAAGCTTACAGTATATTGGGACCCTCATGCTTGATCAATTGAGGTGAATACTGTTCTCTCTAATACAAGCCTATACTGTTATTCTTAAGGACCTCGATACTTTAGTAATTGAGGTGACAATTGTGTCTTTTCCATATTGGGTTACTCTAACTTTACATTATTTTATATTTATGTGATCTTTTTCAAATATCACAATAATTGGCGGTTAGGGAGCAATATGATTAAGGATCATTAATGCCAATTAACTTGTTTTTTGTATTTATGCTTTTGACCGAGTGTTATGCGGATAATGAATGAGGTCCGCCGTTGGAATTGCTCCTATATTACATGTGCAATTTCAGTCATTTGTAAACATTTCAGATCTTTTTGGTGTATAACATTAATTGGTATTGTCATTTATGACTAGAGTAGTGATTATAGGATTATGTGATCAACAAATTGTGTATACATTAAAGGTCACTTTTAAGTTTGAATGAATTAAATGTTTGGTATGTCTAAGTATTTTGGGGAACTGTACTCTTTTTAAGATGGAATAATAAAAGTTATGTTTTAATTTTTTCTAAGTGTGCATTAACAACCCTGCGGACATTTTCAAGCGTGCCCCCCAAAAAAGAGCCTTCTTTTTTCTAAGTGTATTTGCTCTGTTTATTTGGCTCCGGGGAGCACCGCCAACCCGTATTATACATTTGCTCTGTAGGGCTTATAAATTAGGTAGTTGGCTTTGTATCAGTACTTCATGATATTTCCCATCCATTTGCATCTGTTTGAGACATTATCAGATGCTCAGGGTGGGGATCCTGTTGCAGACATTCAATTTGTGTTTTTCTGTCCACAATGTCACACTAACAAGCACGCACACTGTACTGAGGCGCACACACTCATACTGAGACACGCACACTGACACTCACACTGAGGTGCACACACTCATACTGAGACACGCAAACTGTCACTCACACTGATGCACACACACTCATACTGAGACACACATTCATACTGAGACACGCACACTGACACTCACACTGAGGCGCACACACTCATACTGAGACACACACTCATACTGAGACACGCACACTGACACTCACACTGAGGCGCACACACTCATACTGAGACACGCACACTGTCACTCACACTGAGGCACAGACACTCATACTGAGACACGCACACTGACACTCACACTGAGGCGCACACACTCAAACTGAGACACACACACTGTCACTCACACTGTGGCACAGACACTCATACTGAGACACGCACACTGTCACTCACACTGAGGCACACACACTCATACTGAGACACACACTCATACTGAGACACGCACACTGACACTCACACTGAGGCGCACACACTCATACTGAGACACGCACACTGTCACTCACACTGAGGCGCACACACTCATACTGAGACACACACACTGTCACACTGAGGCACGCACACTCATACTGAGACACGCACACTGTCACTCACACTTAGGCACACACACTCATACTGAGACACACACACATACTGAGGCACGCACACTGACACTTACACTGAGGCACACACACTCATACTGAGACACGCACACTGTAACTCACACTGAGGCACACACACTCATACTGAGACACACACTCATACTGAGACACGCACACTGACACTCACACTGAGGCGCACACACTCATACTTAGACACACACACTGTCACTCACACTGAGGCACAGACACTCATACTGAGACACGCACACTGACACTCACACTGAGGCGCACACACTCATACTGAGACACGCACACTGACACTCACACTGAGGCGCACACACTCATACTGAGACACACACATTGTCACTCACACTGAGGCACTCACACTTTTACTGAGACACACAGACACACTGAGGCACACATTAATACCGAGGCACACACACATTACCACAGTAGCTACCTCCAGGCTGGAGACTCCAGCTCACACTGCAGGAGCCAGTGTCAGCAAAGTAGGCAAAGCAGCAGTCAGATCAGGAAACGTGGCATAATCAGGGGCGTGGCTTAGTCACGGATATGTGACCACGCCCCTTTTTATAAAAATAACCCCTCACCATCAAGCAGCAGGCTCCGGAGCCAGACCAACACTAGCTGGTGTACAGTGCTCCCCCCCTCTCCCACCCCCCTCCCCCCTTAACGCACCACTGCTGCTCCCTGCAGCTCTGTCACCCGGGGGAGTCTCTGGTGATCTGTGGGTGTGAGCTGCCCCCCTTCCCACGTTACTTTCATTCACTCACCCCCCCTCACCTGGGTCCTCGGCATATGTGCCTTCTGCAGAGGTGTCAGTGCTGCTCCCTGGGAGAGAGCAGTGGAGGAAGGGAGTTAGCGCCGCCCGCTGCATAAAACACTCCCAGCTTCTCTGCACTTGGCTCTCGCGGTGCTGTCTTCTGCTCTCCCCCCCCTCCTCCATGTACCGCTGCTGCTGCACTGTGTCTTCCGGCTCTGCTTGTGTGTGACAGGCGCCGGACTGGCAGCGGCAGCAACAGCAAGGACAGTGCTGTGAGTAAGGAGGCAGGGAGGGGGGAGCCGCTCATAATGAAGTCAGCGCCACATGCACTCTGTCTCCTGGGCATCCCGGCGCGCTGCAGCTGGAGCAGTGCCTGACGTGTCCAATCACAGGTGCCTCGCTAGCAGGAGCGTGCTTTCCCTGCTAGCGAGGCACTTGTATAAGTGCCGCTTTCCACTCTTTTTGTGATGGACTTTTACAGCCCAGCACATCAGTGACGTGCGGTGGGGTGAGGCAGGTGAGGCAGAGACTTTCCTGTCATAGTTACGTTTAAACCAGAATTTTGTCTGAACAAAGTATATGAAAAATACTAATAATTTGTTTGAAATAGCTTCTTTGCATTATTCTAATAATTTTTATAGCCCAAACTCTGGAGTAAAAAGTCTATGACAGGTGAGGCAGTGCCTCACTTGCTTATCTTTTCCGCACATCTCTGATCAAACCTCACCAAATTTCTAGGGGTTTATACTGCTGTACCTTAGTATAATGCCCAGATGTACCCTTCGGTTCATATATTGCATGGAATTCTGGCTCTGGGGTTAGCCAGTGCCTCCTGAGCCATTTAGCTCACCGCACGTCCCTGCAGCACATGGCCCCGCCCCCCGCTTTGTCCCGTTCCCACTGGTTACGGGAGGCACTAGCTGTCAGTGCCTCCCAAACGTATTACAATGGACTACAATGATTATAATAATACAAAGAGGGTACATATGACACAGAATATGTGTCTTATGTATCTCCTTTGTATTATTTTAATCATTAGTGACAGGGGAGGCACTGCCTCCCCTGCCTCCCCTGACTGCACGTCCCTGCCTCTGCCTGCACCGCATATTGGGCCTAATTCAGACCTGATTGCAGCAGCAAATTTGTTAGCTCATGCATACCTCCAAACAAGACCCTCTCCAGGAGGGACAGAATGCTCTGTTCCTGGAGTTCCCTCTGAATGTATGATTGCCCTCACCTGTGCTGAAACACCTTTCTTGTTCAAAACAGGTGCCGGCAATCATACATTAAGAGAAAAGTCCAGAAGCAGAGCTTTGTGTCCCTCCTGGAGAGGGTCATGTTGGGAGG
Organism: Pseudophryne corroboree; assembly: GCF_028390025.1. Classification (NCBI taxonomy): domain Eukaryota; kingdom Metazoa; phylum Chordata; class Amphibia; order Anura; family Myobatrachidae; genus Pseudophryne; species Pseudophryne corroboree. The sequence continues at coordinate 608,068,830 of NC_086446.1, forward strand.
TATGCTAATGGACAAAACCATGTTCGAGGGTGAAAAATGCTGTGCAAGGTGTAAGCAAGTTGCTCATCTGAAAGCTGAGATGTGAAACTGACACTATTAACAGAATGTAGAGGAGTTTGCTGCACACTGAGGTGTATACTGTATTCACTAATGTGTTTCAGAGGTTGCCCATAGCAACCAATGACGGATGATGACAGAGGCAGAACTGAAATTGACGGATGATTCAGCAGGCAGAACTGAAATTGATGGTAGTATATTCCACAAAGAGCACTGAAAGCCTTAAACTGGGGCGTTATATACTGTAAGTAGAGATGTGGTCCAAATCTTCTGTTTTGGCTTTGATTCTAATTTCACCGTCATGTTTTGGTTTTGCAAGACCACCCCCAAGTGGTTTAGTTTGGAATTCGGATTTACAATTCGAATCTTGGGTTTTGAATTTCTTGCAAATGGATACAAGCAGCTAAAAATTATGCCATTTTTGCGATCCAACGCCTGAAATCTGAAAATCTGAATTTTGAACCACGGGAAGATCCAAACCTGGACTTGGATCGAACTGGATCAACTCAGGAGAACCGAACCAGGACTCAGGGGTCTAGTTACTAAGCCTTGGATGGAGATAAAGTGGATGGAGATAACTGCCATTTTTTAAACACAGCCTGTAACATGGCAGTTAGACGTTGATGGGCTGGTACTTTATCTCCGTCTACTTTATCTCCATCCAAGGCTTAGTAAATAGACTCCTCAGTTTGGTTTAGAGTTCTAAAGAACCGAACCGCACTTCTCTAACTGTAAGACACGAAGCATAAATGAATGTAATGAAACTGAATTACTGCTTTAAATGAAAAAGACAGCGAAGTGGTCCTTATCATGCAAAGCATTTCTGAATCACTCTTCCCAGGCATCGTGTCTTGTGAGTGCATCGTGTCTTGTGAGTATGTGCAAGGGCTGACACATGCGCAATGAAACTCCAAACTGGGGTTCTCCTTAAATTTTCCTACAATGTCATATTCTGCCTCCATCGCTGAGCATGGGCTCTGTTTGCCATGGAAGCTGGTGCATCTGACAGCTGCAGTCCAGTAATCTTATAAAACATATGAGCATAGTTGCCAACTGGTGAGAGGTGTATTAATTTCAGGGGGGAATGTATAAATGCTGCAAATAGGGCAGCGGGCTGTAGGCGGTGTGGGCGCAGCCTCAGATTGACAGGAACCGCTCACACACAGGGACTGTGCAGCGTGAGTGTGCTCCCGCTCTTCCAGGTCCAGCTCTGTTGCTGGCAGTTACAGGACATGACAGCAGCTCCGCTGGCCAGGAATCCTGTGCCCTGCACCAGCCTCTTCTGGTGGGGTGTGAGAGCCGCATGGTACCTGCTCTGCGGTGTTCTGGTCTGAATACTGGTGAGTGCAGTGCAGGTGAGTCTCTCCCCATGTAAGAGTGGACTGGTGAGGGGATACAGGGCTTTGGGATGGGGTGGGGGAGCTGGGAATGGAGCATGGAGTCATTGCGGACAGATAGACTGTGGGGTGTGTGAAAGATATACATATTTATTTTATATATTGTGTATAGATTTTATATATATGTGTGTGTGTGTGTGTGTGTGTGTGTGTGTGTGTGTGTGTGTGTGTGTGTGTGTGTGTGTGTGTGTGCAAAATAGCGGCACTCATGCAGACTTGATAATGTTTAAAATGCAGCCTTAATGGTCCATTAAAGCTGCATTTTAAACTTTATCAAGTCTACACAAGTGCCGCTATTTTATACACATCTATATTGGCCCACACCAATGGAGCTATGGATGGCACTGCAGCATTCTGTTTCTGTAGCCATAACGGAGTGCCGGGCTACCGTTTGAGATATATTTATTTATATATATATATATATATATTTATATATATATATATATATATATATATATATATATGTATATTGTGACAAGAACACTGGGATAGTGTTTGAGGGCAGGTATGTTTGTCCCAGGTTCTTGTCTTACATGTATTAGAAAAATGAAAACTTCTAGGAATATGTTTTGTTTTGTTAGAACCTTTTCAGTTTGTTGGAAAAGCTGGGTAAGGGCCCTGAAAGAGAGATGGGGCAAGTTCCAGACATTGGGCCCAGTTCGGGTCTTTGGCCTCACAGAAGGCTAATCAGGCTTTCAGCTGTGTAAGAGTGTTATAGAGCTGCTGGCCTGATTAGGGTGTGCAGACTGCCTGGGAAGACTGCAGGATCTCTGTGAGAGAAACACGCTCCTGATACAAGTAAGCTATACAGTGCTTACTGGAGAACTCTGTGGGTTTTTTGCTTAGTGATAGTTAGGAACATCTTGTGTTTAGTTAGTGCTGGACAGGCAAGGTATTTTCTTTTGGTGTTTGTTTTATTTTCTGTACAATAAAACTGGCTGGGGCCAGTTGTACCAGAACCTGGACTTGTGTTGTTCCTCAGCTGCTGTGTGCTGCCATATACCCCAGGAAACGGCACCTTGCACCCTTACAGTGTTACTATATATATATATATATATATTGTCAAAGTCAGAAAAATATCATGATGCACACTGCCATATTTGCACCTCATACAGGTCCGCGCTGCGCATGCGTGCGCTCTCCCGTGCGTACGCATACCCGCTGTTACGTGCACCCGCAGGCGCACGGTATGCGCATTTACGGTAGAGTTTATGTTTGCCTAGCGTGCGACTCAATCGTTACATATTTTAATCATATAATGTATTTTGTAGATTATGGTCCCTTTGATAGAATCTGAAAGTTTAGTTAATGTAGCATGTTCATAAACAAAGAGATCCCTCTTTGTTTGATACGAAGGGTCAGACAAGGGTTATACAGTGGTGTTTAGTATCCATCGGAAGAGTATTTAATTAGCAATATTCCGGTGTTGGTTTGAAGCGGATTAATCGCTCGTGCGAATAGTTATGGACATAAGAAGTTTATGTACTTTTACTATTATTTGCACTCCCTTATCCATGCGGCGGGAAACCTAGTTTCCCACCCACCTGAGCAGTTGGAAATAGTCACAGCCCACCTGTATGAATCAACCTATGACCTTTTGTTATAATGCGAAGACGAATTCCTGTGTCCAATGAACAATGAGATTGTAGGGACCATTGTATTGTATTGTGTGTGGGGCATAAATAGACAAGCCGAGCTGATCCAGGACACTCTCTTCAACGGTTCTCATCACTGATAATCGGGAGCTGGATATCCAGAGGCGCATGCGATTGTTTCCCTTGTGCGTAAGTTTTCTCCGCAATTATATTGTCTTTATTGTTATTGTGAGCCATATCTCTCTCTCTCTCTCTCTCTCCTCTCCTCTTTCTCTCTCATTTTCCCTTAAACGTAATTGTATTGTATTGTATTTCATGTGTAGTTATCTGGTTAGTTAGTCTATGTTATATTGGTAGTGTATGACTTGTATTGTATTATTCTTTTGCAAATATAACGTTCATATAGGGTGTTAGAACCTAAGGTCGGTATCAGTGTATTTTTTATATTTCTAAGTATTCTCAGAGCGTCGGAGATGCTCGAACAGCTTTTAAGTTAATAAGGTTACACTGTGTTACATTTACACTTTATCACTACACCAGGGTTTACTGCATAATACACTGTTTTATGGTATAGATATAAAGGTTTTACACTGTGCGCGTCAGCGCCGCTTGTGATCTCCTCGTGGTCCCGAGCGTCCGCTACGCTAATAGCGTATCATTACGTTAGTCGGCAGCCAATAGCGTGCCTGCCTGTGATCTCTTGGCCGTGAGCGAACGTGACGCTTGAGCGTCTCGACTACGGCTAAGCGATTGTTACGCAACGTGCGTACCCTTACGGTATTCCGTACGCCAATAGCGTACTGTGTTCTTTGACCTCTTAAAGGGTTTTAAGTAAGATAAATATTTAGCTTTATCAATATATATATATATATATATATATATATATATATATATATATATATATATATATATATATAGCGCAGGTATAACATGGGCAGAGAGAGTTAGATATGGGTGGGTTATTTTGTTTCTGTGCAGAGTAAATACTGGCTGCTTTATTTTTACACTGCAATTTAGATTTCAGTTTAAACACCCCACCCGAATCTAACTCTCTCGGCACATGTTGTATCTGTCCCCCCACCCCTGCAGTGCACATGGTTTTGCCCATTAGCTAGCAGATTTGCTGCTGCGATCAGGTCTGAATTAGGCCCATTGTCTTGCTTGCATTCTTGCTGCTTGGTTCTGCTGTGCAAGAGAGCTAGTGATGTCGGTGTGCTCCAGCCGGGGGGACCCTGACAAAGGGGGGCCGAGGGGTACAGTATCCCCTGTGCCGCCCCCCCCCCCCCCCCTTTAATCTGGCTATTTATCCTTGCATCAGCACAGATGGTCAAATCAAAATAACTGAGGTACTAATTAAGTCATCTGGACTCAAGGATAGATATCAGTAAAACCTGGCCTGTTAGTGTGTCTTGAGTACCAAGGTTGGGAATGCCTGTTGTAAAGTTTAGGGGCCTGATTAAATAGGATTTTAATCAGGCTTGCCTACCCTTCCGCATTTAGCGGGTGGCTCCCGATTTTTAACCGAGCCGCAAACATTGCCAGCACTCCCGGTATTTGACGGTTCCTCCTTGCAAATCCGGACTGCGCATGTGCGAGTCCGGAAATGCGGTGAGCGGGACTCACACAGGAACGGTCACTGGCGGCCAGCCACCGCTGGGCTGTGGGTAGCAGTGGCCATCAGACTGTCTGAGAGCAGGGAGGTGTCTGAGCGGCAGCAGTGTAGGAATAATGTGCAGAGAGAGCAGCCGCCCGTACAGTGTAGCCCATAACCTGGCAGGCAGTGCTCTGCTTCACTCTGGCTGGCCCCGCCCACCACACTCACAATGGCCTGTGTGTATCAGCCCAGCTTTGCTGCTCCTGGATGTGGCTGACTTGGGCTGCTGTACCCCCACCACACTGTCCCGTGGCCGGCTCCCTGCTCGTTACAGGAGGGAGCAACAAGACCAGGTGGGTTCTGTATGTACTGGAGGCTATATGGGGAAGGGGAGGTGTAATATGGGGAGGGGGTCTGTGTGATATGTAATGTATCACTGGGTGTAATATAAGGAGGGGGTCTGTGTAATATGTAGTGTGCCACTGAGTGTAATATGGGGGGGGCTGAGTGCAATATGTAGTGCACTACTGGGTGTTATATGGGGGCTGTGTAATATGTAGTGTGCTGCTGGGTGTAATATGTTGGGGGGGTGTAATATATAGTGTGCTGCTGGGTGTAATATAGGTGGGGTGGCTGTGTAATATGTAGTGTGCTGCTGGGTGTAATATGTTGCGGTGGGTGTAATATATAGTGTGCTGCTGGGTGTAATATGTTGCGGTGGGTGTAATATATAGTGTGCTGTGGGGTGTAATATATAGTGTGCTGCTGGGTGTAATATGTTGCGGTGGGGTGTAATATATAGTGTGCTGCTGGGTGTAATATGTTGGGGGGGTGTAATATATAGTGTGCTGCTGGGTGTAATATAGGTGGGGTGGCTGTGTAATATGTAGTGTGCTTCTGGGTGTAATATGTTGCGGTGGGGTGTAATATATAGTGTGCTGCTGGGCAGTGGCGTAACTAGAAATTTTTCTCCCCCAAGCCAAAAAATCCTTCGGCGCCCCCCCCCCCCCCATACCCCCCGTAATTGGCACTAGCAAAGGTAGAAAAATGCGCGCGCCGGCAAAAAGGGTGTGTGGCTTTGTTGAAATGGGCGTGGCTTTGTGTGGAGGGCGTGGCATTGCAGGAAAAGACTACCTTATACCCCAGTTTTGCAACCTGCACGCCCAGACGTTGGCCACCACAGGAAAGAAAAATAATCCTGATTCATGCCCCTTACATTATTTGTCATTTTTCCTCCTTATAGTAATGCCCAGTATACATTATTCCACATACTGCAATGGCCCTTAGACATTATTCCACACACAATAATGCACATGACACAATATGCACACACTGTAATGCCCCAGACACATTATGCCACACACCGTAATGCCTGTGACACATTATGATAGGAATCGCAATGCCCGTTATACATTATGCTACACACTGCAATGCCCCTGATACATTATAGCACATACAATGTCTGTGACACAGTATGACACACACCACAATGATCCTGAGACATTATACCACATACCACAATGCCCGTGATATAGTATACAACACACCGTAATGCCTGATACATTATGACACACACCGTAATGCCCATTACACATTAAGTTCTACAGTAAGGCTTCTAATTACTTTTAAATTACCTGCTCGTTGCCAGGGGTTTCATGCTCTTGGTTCCATGCACGGTGCCAGGGGTTTTCATGCTCAGGGTGTCATGCTCGTTGCCAGGGGTTTCATGCACTGGGTGTCATGCTCATTGCTAGGGGGTAGTGCTTGTTGCTAGGGGCATGCTCCTAGTGCCAGATATTCCCCACAGTGCCAGGTATATGCCCCTAGTGCCAGATATTCCCCCACAGTGCCAGGTACATGCCCCCAGTGCCACATATACCCCCCCCCCAGTGCCACATATGCCCCCTCAGTGCCTGCTCCCCCCAGTGCCAAATATTCCCCCACAGTGCCACATATGCCCCCTCAGTGCCTGCTCCCCCCAGTGCCAAATATTCCCCCACAGTGCCAGGTATATGCCCCCAGTGCCAGATATTCCCCCACAGTGCCAGGTATATGCCCCTACAGTGCCAGATCTGCCCCTACAGTGCCAGGTATATGCCCCCAGTGCCAGATCTGCCCCTACAGTGCCAGGTATATGCCTCCAGTGCCAGATCTTCCCCCCACATTGCCAGGTATATGCCAACAGTGCCAGAAGCCAGATCTTCCCTCCCACAGTGCCAGGTATATGCCCCCAGTGCCAGATCTGCCCCCCCACAGTGCCAGGTATATGCCCCCACAGTGCCAGATCTGCCCCCACAGTGCCAGGTATATGCCCCCAGTGCCAGATCTTCCCCCCCACAGTGCCAGGTATATGCCCCCAGTGCCAGATCTTCCCCCCACAGTGCCAGGTATATGCCCCCAGTGCCAGATCTGCCCCCACAGTGCCAGGTATATGCCCCCAGTGCCAGATCTGCCCCCACAGTGCCAGGTATATGCCTCCAGTGCCAGATCTTCCCCCCACAGTGCCAGGTATATGCCCCCAGTGCCAGGTCTTCCCCCCACAGTGCCAGGTATATGCCCCCAGTGCCAGATCTGCCCCCACAGTGCCAGGTATATGCCCCCAGTGCCAGAAGCCAGATCTCCCCCCCCCCACAGTGCCAGGTATATGCCCCCAGTGCCAGATCTGCCCCCACAGTGCCAGGTATATGCCCCCAGTGCCAGATCTTCCCCCCACAGTGCCAGGTATATGCCCCCAGTGCCAGATCTGACCCCCCAGTGCCAGGTATATGCCCCCAGTGCCAGATCTGCCCCCACAGTGCCAGGTATATGCCCCCAGTGCCAGATCTCCCCCCCCCCCCACAGTGCCAGGTATATGCCCCCAGTGCCAGATCTGCCCCCCACAGTGCCAGGTATATGCCCCCAGTGCCAGATCTGCCCCCCACAGTGCCAGGTATATGCCCCAAGTGCCAGATCTTCCCCCCACAGTGCCAGGTATATGCCCCCAGTGCCAGATCTGCCCCCCACAGTGCCAGGTATATGCCCCAAGTGCCAGATCTTCCCCCCCACAGTGCCAGGTATATGCCCCCAGTGCGAGGTATATGCCCCAAGTGCCTGCTCCCTGCTTCCCCCCCCCCCCACCGTGTTGGAGGGACACGGAGCGCATCGCGCGTCTCTCCTGCGTCCCTCCTGGCTCTCCCCCCGGCTGGTCTAATAAAAGAAGTGCCGGTTCGTGAGCCAATCAGAGCTCACGAACGGCACTTCCTTAGACCGGCCGGGGGAGAGCCAGGGAGGGACACAGGAGAGACGCACGATGTGCGTTCCGTGTCCCTCCAACACAGCAGGGAGGGAAAGGAGACCGCAGATTGACATGCGGACGCTCGTCCGCATGTCAATCTGTTCTAAGTCAGTGGCGCCCCCGCAGCCCCTCGCCCCCAAGCCACCGCGAGGACTGCGGGGGCAGTAGTTACGCCACTGCTGCTGGGTGTAATATAGGTGGGAGAGCTGTGTAATATGTGTGTGCTTCTGGGTGTAATATGTTGCGGTGGGGTGTAATATATAGTGTGCTGCTGGGTGTAATATGTTGGGGGGGTGTAATATATAGTGTGCTGCTGGGTGTAATATAGGTGGCGGGGCTGTGTAATATGTAGTGTGCTGCTGGGTGTAATATGGGTGGCTGTGTAATATGTAGTGTGCTGCTGGGTGTAATATGTTGGGAGGGGGTTATATACAGTATAATGTGCAGCTGGGTGTAATATAGGTGGGGGGCTGTGTAATATGTAGTGTGCTACTGGCAGAGCCGGCCATAGGCATAGGCAAACTAGGCAATTGCCTAGGGCATTTGATATGCCTAGGGGCATCAGGAGCTTCTGCTGATTAAAATGATATGCGGCATGCCTATATTCTGTGTGTAACATTTCATATGCAGATACAGCCACAGTCTCACACAGTATATAGGCATGCTGCATATCATTTTAATCAGCAGTAGCTGCTTCTGCATCCTAGCCACATAGCAATGCAAATAAGATCCATTTTCATTAAAAAACGTGCCCAACATTAGCATTGAGGCAAGATTTGACGACACATCTGTATCCAAGTAGAGGCAGAGGTCACAGTGTTAGTGGCATTGTGAGTGCTGTGTGCATGTGAGTGTGTTGGTTGTGCAGTAGTGTGCTGTGTGCATGTGAGTGTATTGGTTGTGCAGTAGTGTGCTGTGTGCATGTGAGTGGGTTGGTTGTGCAGTAGTGTTCGGAATATGTGTAAGGAGCATTATGTGTGCCATGTAAAAATGCATTAATAATGTGCAACATATGTGTAAGGGGCACTATGTGTATAAGGGCATTAATAATGTGCGGCATATGTGTAACAGGGTACTACTGTATGTGTGTCATTATGCGTATAGGGGCACTAATAATGTGCGGCATATGTGTAAGGGACATTATGTGTAAAAGGACATTAATAAAGGTTATCATAATGCGTAAGGTGCATTATGTTTATAAGGACATTAATAATGTGTCTCATATGTGTAAGGGGTATTACTCTATGGTATTATGTGTATAAGGTGCTCTACTATGTGTCGTTGCATATAGAAAGGGCACTACTGTGTCGTCTAATGTGAATAAAGAGCAATAGGGTGTGGTGTAATGTGAATAAGGAGCAATTCAGTGTGATGTAATGTGAATAAGGGGCTCTACTGTGAGGAGTAATGTTTATAAGGTAAAGTGATACTACTGTGGGATGTAATATGAATTATGGACACTATCGCATGATCAAATGTGAATAAAGTTGCACTACTGTGTGGCGTAATTGGAATTGGGGTTATTATTGTGTGGCCATGCCCCTTGCCAGCAAAAACACATCCCTTTTTGGGCTGTGTGCCAAATGTGCGAACTGTTCGTATTTAAAATATAGGGGGTACAAACACCAAAATAAGGACTGCTATGGGTGAGGGGTGATGGTGCTGGGAAAGAGGTGCAAGGTCAGAGGCGGAACCAGCAGTGGTGCTAGGGGGGCACCAGCTAATATCTTGGCTAGGGCATCATATTGGTTAGGGCCGGCTCTGGCTACTGGGTGTAATACGGGGGGCTGTGTAAAATGTAGTGTAATGTGCACTGGGGGTAATATGGGTGGGTCTGTGTAATATTCTGTTTGGTGTAATATTGGGGTCTGTGTAATATGCTACTGGGTGTAATATGGAGGAGGCTATGTAATAATAAGATTTTACTCACCGGTAAATCTATTTCTCGTAGTCCGTAGTGGATGCTGGGCCTCCGTAAGGACCATGGGGAATAGCGGCTCCGCAGGAGACTGGGCACAACTAAAGAAAGCTTTAGGACTACCTGGTGTGCACTGGCTCCTCCCACTATGACCCTCCTCCAGACCTCAGTTAGGATACTGTGCCCGGAAGAGCTGACACAATAAGGAAGGATTTTGAATCCCGGGTAAGACTCACACCAGCCACACCAATCACACCGTATAACTCGTGATACTATACCCAGTTAACAGTATGAAATATAACTGAGCCTCTCAACAGATGGCTCAACAATAACCCTTTAGTTAGGCAATAACTATAAACAAGTATTGCAGACAATCCGCACTTGGGATGGGCGCCCAGCATCCACTACGGACTACGAGAAATAGATTTACAGGTGAGTAAAATCTTATTTTCTGACGTCCTAAGTGGATGCTGGGACTCCGTAAGGACCATGGGGATTATACCAAAGCTCCCAAACGGGCGGGAGAGTGCGGATGACTCTGCAGCACCGAATGAGCAAACTCTAGGTCCTCCTCAACCAGGGTATGAAACTTGTTGACTCTTGCAAAAATGTTTGAACCCGGCCAAGTAACAGCTCGGCAAATTTGTAAAGCCGAGACCCCTCGGGCAGCCGCCCAAGAAGAGCCCACTTTCCTCGTGGAATGGGCTTGTACAGATTTAGGGTGCGGCAGTCCAGCCGCAGAATGTGCAAGCCGAATCGTGCTACAGATCCAGCGAGCAATAGTCTGCTTAGAAGCAGGAGCACCCAGCTTGTTGGGTGCATACAGGATAAATAGCGAGTCAGTTTTCCTGACTCCAGCCGTCCTGGAAACATATACTTTTCAGGGCCCTGACTACGTCCAGTAACTTGGAATCCTCCAAGTCCCAAGTAGCCGCAGGCACCACAATAGGTTGGTTCACATGAAAAACTGATACCACCTTAGGAAGGAATTGGGAACGAGTCCTCAATTCCGCCTTATCCATATAAAAAAATCAGAAAAGGGCTTTTGCATGACAAAGCCGCCAATTCGGATACACGCCTGGCCGACGCCAAGGCCAACAGCATGACCACTTTCCACGTGAGGTATTGTAGCTCCACGGATTTAAGTGGCTCAACCCAATGCGACTTCAGGAAATCCAACACCACGTTGAGATCCCACGGTGCCACTGGAGGCACAAACGGGGGCTGACTATGCAGCACTCCCTTAACAAAAGTCTGAACTTCAGGCAGTGAAGCCAGTTCTATTTTAGAAGAAAATCGATAGAGCCGAAATCTGGACCTTAATGGAACCCAATTTTAGGCCCATAGTCACCCTGACTGTAGGAAGTGCAGAAATCGACCTAGCTGAAATTCCATCTTTGGGGCCTTCCTGGCCTCACAGCACGCAACATATTTCCGCCATATGCGGTGATAATGGTTTGCGTTCACTTTTTTCCTAGCTTTAATTAGCGTAGGGATAACTTCCTCCGGAATGCCCTTTTTCCTTCAGGATCCGGCGTTCAACCGCCATGCCGTCAAACGCAGCCGCGGTACGTCTTGGAACAGACAGGCACCCTGCTGCAGCAGGTCCTGTCTGAGCGGCAGAGGCCATGGGTCCTCTGAGATCATTTCTTGGAGTTCTGGGTACCAAGCTCTTCTTGGCCAATCCGGAACAATGAGTATAGTTCTTACTCCTCTCCTTCTTATTATTCTCATTACCCTGGGTAAGAGAGGCAGAGAAGGGAACACATACACCGACTGGTACACCCACGGTGTTACCAGAGCGTCCACAGCTATCGTCTGAGGGTCCCTTGACCTGGCGCAATATCTTTGTAGCTTTTTGTTGAGGCGGGACGCCATCATGTCCACCTGTGGCCTTTCCCAACGGTGTACAATCATTTGGAAGACTTCTGGATGAAGTCCCCACTCTCCCGGGTGGAGGTCGTGTCTGCTGAGAGTCTGCTTCCCAGTTGTCCACTCCGGGAATGAACACTGCTGACAGTGCTAACACATGATTTTCCGCCCATCGGAGAATCCTTGTGGCTTTCGCCGTCCTGCTTCTTGTGCCGCCCTGTCGGTTTACATGAGCGACCGCCGTGATGTTGTCTGACTGGATCAGCACCGGCCGGTATTGAAGCAGGGGACTAGCCTGACTTAGGGCATTGTTAATGGCCCTTAGTTCCAGAATATTTATGTGTAGGGAAGTCTCCTGACTTGTCCATAGTCCTTGGAAGTTTCTTCCCTGTGTGACTGCCCCCCAGCCTCGAAGGCTGGCATCCGTGGTCACCAGGACCCAGTCCTGTATGCCGAATCTGCGGCCCTCTAGAAGATGAGCACTCTGCAGCCCCCACAACAGCGACACCCTGGCACTTGGAGACAGGGTTATCCGCCAATGCATCTGAAGATGCGACCCGGACCACTTGTCCAACAGATCCCACTGGAAGATCCTTGCATGGGACCTGGCGAATGGAATTTCTTAAGAAGCTACCATCTTTCCCAGGGCTCGCGTGCCTTGATGCACCGACACCTGTATTTGTATTAGGAGGTCTCTGTCTAGAGACGACAACTCCTAGGACTTCTCCTCCGGGAGAAACCCTTTTTATCCTGTTCTGTGTCCAGAACCATACCCAGGAACAGTAGACGCGTCGTAGGAACCAGCTGCGACTTTGGAATATTCAGAATCCAGCCGTGCTGTTGTAGCACTTCCCGAGATAGTGCTACTCCGACGAACAACTGCTCCCTGGACCTCGCCTTTATAAGGAGATCGTCCAAGCACGGGATAATTATTTCGGCCATTACCTTGGTAAATACCCTCGGTGCCGGGGACAGACCAACGGCAACGTCTGGAATTGGTAATGACCATCCTGTACCACAATTTTGAGGTACTCCTGGTGAAGAGGGTAAATAGGGACATGCAGGTAAGCATCCTTGATGTCCAGTGATACCATGAAATCCTCCAGGCTTGCAATAATCGCCCTGAGCGATTCCATTTTGAACTTGAACCTTCGTATATAAGTGTTCAAGGATTTCAATTTTAGAATGGGTCTCACCGAACCGTCTGGTTTCGGTACCACAACATTTTGGAATAGTAACCCCGGCCTTGTTGGAGGGGTACCTTGATTTCACCTGCTGGAAGTACAGCTTGTGAATTGCCGCCAGTACTACCTCCCTTTCTCCGAGGGCAGCCGGCAAGGCTGATGTGAGGTAACGGCGAGGGGGAGTCGCCTCGAACTCCAGCCTGTATCCCTGTGATACTACTTGCAGAACCTAGGGATCCACCTGTGGGCAAGCCCACTAGTCCCTGAAGTTCCCGAGACACGCCCCCACCGCACCTGTCTCCACCTGTGGAGCCCCAGCGTCATGCGGTGGACTCAGAGGAAGCGGGGGAAGATTTTTGATCCTGGGAACTGGCTGTCTGGTGCAGCTTTTCCCTTCTTCCCTTGTCTCTGTGCAGAAAGGAAGCGCCTTTGACCCGCTTGCTTTTCTGAAGCCGAAAGGACTGTACCTGAAAATACGGTGCTTTCTTAGGCTGTGAGGAAACATGAGGTAAAATTTTTTATTCCCAGCTGTTGCTGTGGATACGAGGTCCCAGAGACATCCCCAAACAATTCCTCACCCTTATAAGGCAGAATCTCCATGTGCCTTTTTAAAGGCAGCATCATCTGTCCACTGCCGGGTCTCTAATACCCTCCTGGCAGAATGGACATTGCATTAATTCTGGATGCCAGCCGGCAAATATCCCTCTGTGCATCCTTCATATATAAGACGACGTCTTTAATATGCTCTGTTAGCAAAATATTATCCCTGTCTAGGGTATTAATATTATCTGACAGGGTATCTGACCACGCTGCAGCAGCACTATTTATTTATGCTGAGGCAAATGCAGGTCTCAGTATAGTACCTGAGTGTGTGTATATACAGACTTCAGGATAGTCTCCTGCTTTTTATCAGCAGGCTCCTTCAAAGTGGCCGTATCCCAAGACGGCAGTACCACCTTTTTTGACAAACGTGTGAGCGCTTTATCCACCCTAGGGGATATCTCCCAACGTGACCTATCCTCTGGCGGGAAAGGGTACGCCAGCAGTAACTTTTCTTATCGGGGGAACCCACGCTCTTTACACACTTCATTCACTCATCTGATGGGGGAACAAAACACTGGCTGCTTTTTCTCCCCAAACATAAAACCCCTTTTATGTGGTACTTGGGTTCATGTCAGAAATGTGTAACACATTTTTCATTGCCGAGATCATGCAACGGATGTTCCTAGTGGATTGTGTCGACACTGGAGTCAGACTCCGTGCCGACATCTGTGTCTGCCATCTGAGGTAACGGGCGTTTTTTGAGCCCCTGATGGCCTTTGAGACGCCTGGGCAGGCGCGGGCTGAGAAGCCGGCTGTCCCACAGCTGTTACGTCATCCAGCCTTTTATGTAAGGCGTTGACATTGTCGGTTAATACCTTCCACCTATCCATCCACTCTGGTGTCGGCCCCACAGGGGGCGACATCCCATTTATCGGCCTCTGATCCGCCTCCACGTAACCTTCCTCATCCAACATGTCGACACAGCCGTACCGACACACCGCACACACACAGGGAATGCTCTGACTGAGGACAGGACCCCACAAAGTCCTTTGGGGAGACAGAGAGAGAGAGTATGCCAGCACACACCAGAGCGCTATATAATGCAGGGATTAACACTATAACTGAGTGATTTTTTTCCCCCAATAGCTGCTTGTATACACATATTGCGCCTAAATTTAGTGCCCCCCTCTCTTTTTAACCCTTTGAGCCTGAAAACTACAGGGGAGAGCCTGGGGAGCTGTCTTCCAGCTGCACTGTGAAGAAAAAATGGCGCCAGTGTGCTGAGGGAGATGGCCCCGCCCCTTTTTCGGCTGACTTTTCTCCCGCTTTTTTTATGGATTCTGGCAGGGGTAATTTATCACATATATAGCCCTGGGACTATATATTGTGGTGATTTGCCAGCCAAGGTATATTATATTGCCCTCAGGGCGCCCCCCCCCCCAGCGCCCTGCACCCATCAGTGACCGGAGTGTGAGGTGTGCATGAGGAGCAATGGCGCACAGCTGCAGTGCTGTGCGCTACCTTGTTGAAGACAGAAGTCTTCTGCCGACGATTTTCCGGAACACTTCTTGCTTCTGGCTCTGTAAGGGGGGCGGCGGCGCGGCTCCGGGACCGAACATCGAGATCGGGTCCTGTGGTCGATCCCTCTGGAGCTAATGGTGTCCAGTAGCCTAAGAAGCCCAAGCTACCACCAGTTAGGTAGGTTCGCTTCTTCTCCCCTTAGTCCCTCGCTGCAGTGAGTCTGTTGCCAGCAGATCTCACTGTAAAATAAAAAACCTAAAATATACTTTCTTTCTAGGAGCTCAGGAGAGCCCCTAGTGTGCATCCAGCTCAGCCGGGCACAAGATTCTAACTGGGGTCTGGAGGAGGGTCATAGTGGGAGGAGCCAGTGCACACCAGGTAGTCCTAAAGCTTTCTTTAGTTGTGCCCAGTCTCCTGCGGAGCCGCTATTCCCCATGGTCCTTACGGAGTCCCAGCACTTAGGACGTCAGAGAAATACTATTGGGTGTAATATGGGGGGGGGAAGGAGGGCTGTGTAATATGTAGTGTACTGCTGGGTGCAATATTGGGGGGGGGGGGGGGGGCGGGCTGCTATGTAAAATGTAGCGTAATGTGCACTGGGTGTAGTATGGGTGGGGCTGTGTCATATTCTGTTGGTTGTAATATGGGGGTCCGTATAATATGCTATTGGATGTAAAATGGGGGGCTGTGTAAAATGTAATGTGCTATTGGGTGTAATATGGGGGGTTGTGTATGCTGTGCATAATGCAATATAATATGGTACTGGGTGTAATATGGGGCGGGTGACTGTATAATATAGTGTAATGTGCAACTGGTTGTAATATGGGTGGGCTGTGTAAAATGTAATGTGCTATTGGGTGTAATATGGGTGGTGTATGCTGTGCATAATGCAATGTAATAGGTACTGTGTGGAATACGAGGGAAGGGGGCATGTGTAGAATGTAATGTAGTACTGGGTGTAATGTGGGTGAGGCATAATGTAATGTAATATGGTACTGGGTGCAATATGGGGGAGGTGGGCTGTGCATAATGTAATATATTATGGTGCTGTGTACAGGGCCGTAACTAGGGTGGGGCAAACGGTGCCTTGCACACTTCTCATGCGGACACACCGTCTGCACTTACCCGTCTCTGTCTGCATAGCTGTTGACAGCTGCAGCACTGCCTGCTGTGTATATTACAGCAGGCAGTGCTGGGCACCACGAGTGTCAACCCCGTGTGGTGCTGCTGGAGACGTGGAGCGGTGGGTCCCAGAGCAGCTCGCAGAGGAGGGTGAGATGTGGAGCTGCAGGTCATGCTGAAGTGCTACTGTCTACCATGGTGTAAGTGCTGCTATTTGTACTATAGTTTACACCTGCCATTGCAGGACACACCCCTGAGTGGCAATAAATACGCCCATAGGTGGACCTAAACACGCCCTTTGGGTGGAGCATGCTGGGTGTGGTATGATAGATAGATAGATAGATAGATAGATAGATGGTGTCTAGTTAGACAGTCAATAGATAGACACCATATGTTAGACAGACATTAGGTCGACAGGGTCAAAAGGTCGACATGGAAAAGGTAGACAGTACAAAAGGTTGAGAGGATCAAAAGGGCGACAGGGTCAAAAGGTCGACATGAAAATGGTCAACCTAAAAAAGGTAGACACTATGGGGTAAATTTACTAAGCTCCCGATTTTGACCGAGATGCCGTTTTTTCATCAAAGTGTCATCTCGGTAATTTACTAAACACTAATCACGGCAGAGATGAGGGCATTCGTAATTTTTTGCAAGTCCAAGTAAAAAATTACGAATGAATACACCATCGGTCAAAACGCGGCTGTTTAAGTATGAATCTCGGTCATTTACTAAGAAGTGCAAAGCAAAAAAAAAACAAACACTGCCGTGAAAAATTACAACTCGTAAAAAAGTGCTAAAAAAAAACAGACCTTTTTTTTTTTATTCGTGATTGGATAGGCATGCACGGATCCATGAGATCCGTGCATGTATATCAGTGGGAAGGGGTGGGAAAGTGCTTATTTTTTCAAAAAAAATTGCGTGGGGTCCCCCCTCCTAAGCATAACCAGCCTCGGGCTCTTTGAGCCGATCCTGGTTGCCGAAATATGGGGAAAAAATGACAGGGGTTCCCCCATATTTAAGCAACCAGCATCGGGCTCTGCGCCTGGTCCTGGTCCCAAAAATACGGGGGACAAAAAGAGTAGGGGTCCCCCGTATTTTTAAAACCAGCACCGGGCTCCACTAGCTGGACAGATAATGCCACAGCCGGGGGTCACTTTTATATAGTGCCCTGCGGCCGTGGCATCAAAAATCCAACTAGTCACTCCTGGCCGGGGTACTCTGGGGGAGTGGGGACCCCTTCAATCAAGGGCCCCCCCCCCCAGCCACCCAAGGGCCAGGGGTGAAGCCCGAGGCTGTCCCCCCCCCATCCAATGGGCTGCGGATGGGGAGGCTGATAGCCTTTGTTGTAAAAGAAAAGATATTGTTTTTAGTAGCAGTACTACAAGGCCCAGCAAGCCTCCCCCGCATGCTGGTACTTGGAGAACCACAAGTACCAGCATGCGACGGAAAAACGGGCCCGCTGGTACCTGTAGTACTACTACTAAAAAAATACCCAAAAAAAGACAAGACACACACACCGTGAAAGTATAATTTTATTACATACATACACACATACATACATACTTACCTTAAGTTCCCACGCAGGTCGGTCCTCTTCTCCAGTAGAATCCAAGGGGTACCTGTTGAAGAAATTATACTCACGAGATCCAGGGGTCCAGGCTCCTCGGGAAATCCAGGGGTAATCCACGTACTTGAAAAAAATAACAAAACGGTGTCCCGACCACGAACTGAAAGGGGACCCATGTTTGCACATGGGTCACCTTTCCACGAATGCCAGAAACCCACTTTGACTTCTGTCTAAGTGGGTTTCTTCAGCCAATCAGGGAGCGCCACGTTGTAGCACTCTCCTGATCAGCTGTGTGCTCCTGTCCTCACTGACAGGCAGCACACGGCAGTGTTACAATGTAGCGCCTATGCGCTACATTGTAACCAATGATGGGAACTTTCTGCCCTACGGTTGACCTAAAGTGACGTCACCGCTGAGCAAGAAAGTTCCCAGCATTGGTTACAATGGAGCGCATAGGCGCTACATTGTAACACTGCCGTGTGCTGCCTGTCAGTTAGGACAGGAGCACACAGCCGATCAGGAGAGTGCTACAACGTGGCACTCCCTGATTGGCTGAAGAAACCCACTTAGACATCAGTCAGAGTGGGTTTCTGGCAGTCGGGAAAAGGGGATCCATATGCAAACATGGGTCCCCTTTTAGTGCGTGGCTCGAGTGTCCGTTTTGTTATTTTTTTCAAGTACGTGGATTACACCTGGATTCCCCGAGGACCCTGGATCTCGTGAGTATAATTTCTTCAACAGGTACCCCTTGGATTCTACTGGAGAAGAGGACCGACCTGCGTGGGAACATAAGGTAAGTATGTATGTATGTGTGTATGTATGTAATAAAATTATACTTTCACGGTGTGTGTGTCTTGTGTTTTTTGGGGTATTTTTTTAGTAGTAGTACTACAGGTACCAGCGGGCCCGTTTTTCCGCCGCATGCTGGTACTTGTGGTTCTCCAAGTACCAGCATGCGGGGGAGGCTTGCTGGGACTTGTAGTACTGCTACTAAAAACAATATCTTTTCTTTTACAACAAAGGCTATCAGCCCCCCCATCCGCAGCCCATTGGATGGGGGGGGGACAGCCTCGGGCTTCACCCCTGGCCCTTGGGTGGCTGGGGGGGGGGGGACCCCTTGATTGAAGGGGTCCCCACTCCCCCAGGGTACCCCGGCCAGGGGTGACTAGTTGGATTTTTGATGCCACGGCCGCAGGGCACTATATAAAAGTGACCCCCGGCTGTGGCATTATCTGTCCAGCTAGTGGAGCCCGGTGCTGGTTTTAAAAATACGGGGGACCCCTACTCTTTTTGTCCCCCGTATTTTTGGAACCAGGACCAGGCGCAGAGCCCGATGCTGGTTGCTTAAATATGGGGGAACCCCTGTCAATTTTGTTTCCCATATTTCGGCAACCAGGATCGGCTCAAAGAGCCCGAGGCTGGTTATGCTTAGGAGGGGGGACCCCACGCAATTTTTTTTAAAATTTTACAGTGTTTAATTAAAAAAAAAAAAAAAAATAGAACCCCAGCACGGATCACACAGATCCGGCCGAGATTAATTGTAAAAAAGTCGGCAGTGTTTTGCTAATCACTGCCGTAAAAAACACAAAAAAAACACGAATGACATCGACATCGGAAGAAAAGAAAAACCCGAATACGACAGCTTAGTAAATCCATCGTAACAAATTCAAAAAGTTGCAGTTTTACACTTTCGATATCATTCGTGATTGAACTTTGACCTGAAACGGGAAAATACGAATCTTAGTAAATTTACCCCTATGTTTTTTGCATTTTTGTGGTTTGTGTGGATAGTTTTGTCATCTGGGACCCCCAATTGTAGAAAGACGTACCCTCGCGGGGCCCACTTCGCTCGCCACGCTTCGGGCTCGGTGGCTCGCTGCGCTCGCCACAAGGTTTATAACCGACTCTATGCCGACATGGATAGAGAAGGTATGAAAAGTCCAAAAACATGTTACATTTAAATAAAAATGTCTATCTTTTTCATATCGACCATTTTCATGTTGATCTTTTGACCCTGTCAACCTAATGTCTGTCTAACCTATGGTGTCTATCTATTGACTGTCTAACTAGACACTGTCTATCAACCGGATACCATTCTGCTGCCTCTTGGAATCTCCCTGAAACTAGTTTTTAAAAGTAGGCAAGTATGATTTTAATTACCTACCGGTAAATCCTTTTCTCGTAGTCCATAGGGGATACTGGGAATCCAATCAGTACCATGGGATATAGACGGGTCCACTAGGAGCCATGGGCACTATAGAAGTTTGATTGTGTGTGCTGGCTCCTCCCTCTATGCCCCTCCTACCAGACTCAGTCTAGGAAACTGTGCCCGAGGATACGGACATACTCTGAGAGAAGGATATAGAAAAGGAAAGTGGTGAGAATTTGAACCAGCACAACCAGAACAAGAGTAAAGCCATGCTAACCAAACTTGCAAACAGGGACAGCAACGGCTGAACCAAACAACATTACTTAACCAAGTAACACAGCATGAAGAACGAAGAACGAAGCACCGGGAGGGGGGAGGAGGGGGGCGCCCAGTATCCTCTACGGACTACTAGAAAAGGATTTACCAGTAGGTAATTAAAATCCTATTTTCTCTTACGTCCTAGGGATGGGGGAGTACCAAAGCTCCCAAATTGGGTGGGAGAGTGCTGAGGTTCCTGCAGAACTGATTGACCAAACTGAAGGTCCAAAGAGGCCAAAGTATCGAACTTTTAAAACTTAGCAAATGTGTTTGAACCCGACCAAGTGGCTTTACAGCTCTGCAGAGCAGCTGAGACACCCCGGGCAGCCGCCCAAGAGGAACCCACGACCTAGTAAAAAGGGCTTGAACAGATTGGCAAACCTGCCATGGAATAAGCATGCTGGATAGTGAGCCTGATCTAGCGCGCAATGGACTGCTTCGAAGCAGGACACCCAATTTTATTGGGATCATAAAGAACGAACAACGATTCCGTTCTTCTGTGACGAGCTGTTCTCTTCACATAGACCTTCAAAGCCCTTACAACATCCAAAGACTTTGACGTAGCCGAGGCGTCCGTAACAGCCGGAACCACAATAGGTTGGTTGATTTGAAACGTGGACACCACCTTAGAAATAAATTGCTGACGAGTCCTGAGTTTTTAGCTCTGTCCTCATGGAAAATTAAGTAGGGGCTCTTGTGAGAGAACGCCCCCAGCTCCGAGACATGTCTTGCTGAAGCCAAGGCCAACAGTGTGACGGTCTTCCACATAAGCTACTTTGGGGGTCATTCCAACCTGATCGCACGCTGCAGATTTTCGCAACGCAGCGATCAGGTCAGAACTGCGCATGTGTATGCACTGCAATGCGCAGGTGCGACATACGAGTGCAAAGCGGATCGGCGCCCAGCGATGGGTTTTACGACTAATCCGTTCGCACGGGTGTTCGCAATGAGATTGACAGGAAGGAGGCATTTACGGGTGTCAACTGACCGTTTTCCGGGAGTGGTTGGAGAAACGCAGGCGTTTGCAGGGTGGGTGTCTGACGTCAATTCCGGGACTGAACAGGCAGAAGTGATCGCAGTGGCTGAGTAAGTTCTGAGCTACTCAGAAATTGCACAAATTGTGTTGGCATCTCTCGGCTGCAAAAGCGATCGCACCCTTGCACAGCAAATATACACTCCCCGGTGGGCGGCAACTATGCATTTGCACGGCTGCTAAAAACAGCTAGCAAGCTATCAACTCGGAATGACACCCTTTATGTCTACCTCATGCAGCGGTCCAAACCAGTCCGATTGAAGGAACTGCAGTACCAAATTGAGATCCCAAGGTGCCGTAGGAGGCACAAAAGGAGGCTGTAAGTGCAGAACACCTTTTTAAGAATGTCTGGACCTCAGGGAGAGAAGCCAATTGTTTCTGAAAGAAAATAGACAAGGCCAAAATCTGAACTTTAATGGAGCTTAGGCGTAGTCCCGCGTCAACTCCCGACCTCAGAAAAAGCAGGAAACGTCCCAGATGAAATTCCACTGCAGAATATTGTCTGCTCTCACACCAAGAGACATATTTCTTCCAAATACGATGGTAATGTTTAGACGTTACCCCCTTTCTGGCTTGGATCATAGTCAGGATGACCTTGTCAGGAATCCCTTACCTGGCTAGAATCAGCCGTTCAACTTCCATGCCGTCAAATGTAGCCGTGGTAAGTCTTGATAGATGAACAGACCCTGTTGCAGAAGATCTTCTCGAAGAGGCAGAGGCCATGGATCTTTGATCAGCATTTCGAGAAGATCCGCCCTTCGTGGCCAGTCCGGAGCAATGAGGATTGAACCTTTTCCCTTTTTTATTCTTTTTAGAATTATTGGGATCAGAGGAACGGGAAGAAACAAGTACACCAGCTGGTAGACTCATGGAGTTGTCGGGGTGTCTACTGCCACTGCCTGTGAGCCCTTCGACCTGGAACAATACCGCTTGAGCTTCTTTTTGAGTCGAGAGGACATCATGTTGATTTGTGGATACCCCCACCGACGTGTCAACCACTGTAACACCTCCGGGTGATAGCCCCATTCCCCGGGGTGCAGATCGTGTCTGCTGAGGAAGTCTGCTTCCCAGTTGTCTACTCCCGGAATGAAGATCGACGACAACGCCACGGCATGTTTTTCCACCCAGAGGAGAATTCTTGACACCTCTGACATTGTGGCTCTGCTTTTCGTTCCGCCCTGATGGTTTATGTACTTTACCGCCGTCACATTGTCCAATTGGACCTGAATGGTCTTATTCTGAAGAAGAGATGAGGCCTGCAGAAGGGCGTTGTAGATAGCCCTGAGTTCCAGGATGTTTATTGGAAGGACAACTTCCTGACTTGACCATCTTCCCTGAAACTGCACACCCTGGGTAACTGCTCCCCAACCTCTGAAGCTTGCTTTCGTGGTTAGCAGAATCCTATTCTGAATCCCGAACTTTCGACCCTCAACTAGGTGAGAAGTCTGTAGCCACCACAGGAGGGAGATCCTGGCCTTTGATGACAGACGAATCCTCTGGTGCATGTGAAGATGCGATCCGGACCACTTGTCCAACAGATCCAGCTGGAAGGGTCTCGCATGAAACCTTCCGTACTGAATTGCTTCGTAAGAAGCCACCATTTTCCCCAGAAGGAGTATACAGAGATGCACTGAGATTCGGGTCGGCTTCAAGATGGCCCAAACCATCGACTGGATTTCCATTGCCTTTTCCAAGGGAAGGAATACTTTCTGAGACTCTGTGTCCAGTATCTTTCCCAGGAACTGAAGCCTCTGCGTTGGTTCTAGGTGAGATTTTGGCAGGTTCAGAATCCACCCATGATCCATAAGTAGTCTTGTTGAGAGGGCAATGTTCTCCAACAGCTGTTCCCTGGATGGTGCCTTTATCAGAAGATCGTCCAAGTACGGAACTACGTTCACTCCGTCTGCGGAGCAACATCATCATCTCTGCCATCACTTTGGTGAACACCCTCGGTGCCGTGGAGAGACCAAATGACAAGGCTTGAAACTGGTAATGGCAGTTCTGCAGTGTAAACCATAGGCTGTAGTACGGGTTCAATAACTTGAGGTTCAGAATCGGTCTTACCGAACCGTATGGTTTCAGTACTACAAACAAGCTGGAATAGTAACCCTTGTTGTGTAGATGAGGTGGAACTGGCATAATGACCTGGATCTGTAACAGTCTTTGAATGGCGTCGTGTAAGTTTACTCTCGCCTCTTGTGAAACTGGTATGCCTATATTTGAAGAATCTGTGAGGTGGGAGCTCCTTGAACTCCAGTCTGTAGCCCTGGGATAGAAGGTCTGAGACCCATTGATCCTGTCGAGATGTGACTGAAAATATTTAGCCGGCTCCCACCCTCATGTCTTCCAGGCATCGCGGTCCAACGTCATGCGGAAGGTTTTAAGGAATCGGAGCCTGAGTCCTGTTCCTGTGAACCAGCAGTCACTGGTTTGCATGGTTTACCTCTAGCACCTCTGGTGGCCATGCCCCTAAACTTGGCAGTCTGAAAGGACTGTAGATTAGGTCCTGAGTAGGCCTTTCTTGCTGGCTTAGCTGCAGAAGGTAGGTATGTGGACTTACCCGCAGTTGCTCGGGAGATCCATTTGTCGAGTTTATCTCCAAATAAGGCCTCTCCTGTGAAATTTAGGCCTTCCACTCCTTTCCTGGAGTCCGAGTCAGCAGTCCACTGACGTATCCATAATCCTCTGAGTGCTGACACTGCCATAGCTGTAGTGCGTGCATTAAGCAAACCTATTTCTTTTAAACTTATAAAGTTCACAAACTCTTGTATATATTGCAGGAGCAAAATAATTTCCTTTTGAGGTAAGGTGTCTAACCCCTCAATTAAATTACCTGACCATTTAGCAATGGCTCGTGTAATCCACCCACATGCTAGTGGGTCTCTGGGCCACCCCGGCAGCAGTATACAAAGATTTGAGTGTAGTCTCAATCTTGCGATCAGCCGCATCTTTTAGGGAGGCTGCACCAGGCATAGGTAGTACAATTTTACGTGAGAGCATGGAGACTGACGCATCCATCAATCGGTGGATTTTCCCATTTTTTTCCTATCCTCATGAGGAAAAGGAAAAGATAACAACCGCCTGGGAATTTTAAATTTCTTATCTAGATTACCCCACGGTTCTTAAAACAGGGTATTTAGTTCTTTTAACATAGAAAAAGTGGCTGAGGATTTTTTCTTAATATTAAAATAAGATTCCTCACACTCCTCTGTCGGATATTTAGAATTTCTCTGATAGCATCTATGAGAGCCTCTACACCCTGCGACAGAGTTCCCTCCCCTATCACTGTGTCCACCTCACCTTCCTCCCTTTCTGATCCTTCATCATCAGAGTCAGAATGCAGTATATGGGCCAAAGTACGTTTCTGCAGACAAATGGTAGAGGACTGAGACGCTGGTGTGTGTACTGAGTCCTTTTTCATAAACTCATCCATAGACTGCCTTAAGTATTGTGTCTCTTTCTCATTACGAGAATTTTGTAGAAATGGTGGAAATCATTACCCTAATGGAGTCCAGCCATGCTGGTACTGCTCCATTAGCCTGGGAAGGGATACTACACTGAGTACACACTAGTGAACCCCCTGGAGAAGAGGAACACTGTGCCTTACATGAAATATAGTCTTTTCCTGACATACTGCAGTAGTGACAGCACACACAGTAAAAGGTTAAAAGCACAATTAACCCACACAGATAATTTCCAGAGAGACACTGGGGGTCATTCAGACCTGATCGCATGCTAGCAGTTTTTTGCAGTCCTGCGATCAGATAGTCACCGCCTACAGGGGAGTGTATTTTAGCTGTGCAAGTGTGCGATCACATGTGCAGCCGAGCACTACAAAAAAATCTTTGTGCAGTTTCTGAGTTGCCCAGTACTTACTCAGCCGCTGCGATCACTTCAGCCTGTCCGGGCCCGGAATTGATGTCAGACACCCACCCTGCAAACGCATGGACTCGCCTGCGTTTTTCCAAACACTCCCAGAAAACGGTCAGTTGACACCCACAAACACCTTCTTCCTGTCAGTCTTCTTGCAAACGGCCGTGCGAATGGATTCTTCATAAAACCCATCGCACAGCAATGAACCGCTTTCTACCCGTGCGACGCGCCTGCGCATTGCGGTGCATATGCATGCGCAGTTCTGACCTGATTGCAGTGCAGCAAAAAAAGCTAGCGAGCGATCAGGTCTGAATGACCCCCCCACAGAGAGAGAGTATGGAAACAGCACACGGCGCCCTTATCGCTAATGCCAAGCTTAGCCGGGTCGCAGACTAAGTACCTAGATTAGGGACTTAGTACACTAGTAAATTGCTCCCCCATGCTATAACCCCCTGGTACCGCTGAGGTAAACTGGAGGCGTTTGTGAGCTGCTGGATCCGCTCATAGTGAAGCCCTGCCCCTTCAATGGCGCACGGTCTTCCGGCTCCTCTTTATACTGGCTGATGTGTCTGAGTGCATAAAATGGAGACATTCCCCTTTTAGTGTAGTGCCAGTCTGGGTACTGTGTACACTACAGTGTACTTAGTCAGGAGACTCAGTCCACCCTGTGAAGAAGCCGTGCATCTCCGGAGGGTTCACTATGATATGCCGGCGGTCGGGCTCCCGGCGACCAGCATACCGGCGCCGGGAGCCCGACCGCCGGCTTACCGACAGTGTGGCGAGCGCAAATGAGCCCCTTTCGGGCACGGTGGCACGCTACGCGCGCCACGCTATT
Source organism: Pseudophryne corroboree (assembly GCF_028390025.1). Classification (NCBI taxonomy): domain Eukaryota; kingdom Metazoa; phylum Chordata; class Amphibia; order Anura; family Myobatrachidae; genus Pseudophryne; species Pseudophryne corroboree. The sequence continues at coordinate 608,094,682 of NC_086446.1, forward strand.
TTATTCTCCCTCCAGGGGGGTCGTGGACCCCCACGAGGGAGAATAAGTGTCGGTATGCCGGCTGTCGGGATCCCAGCGCCGGTATACTGTGCGCCGGGATCCCGTCAGTTGGCATACTGAAGACCACCCTCTCCAGACGTTCATGCCGCCATAATGACCGGCGACCCGTTAACCGGGACGCCGGCTTAGTACTCGCCACTCTTCATTCTTCTGGCTCTGTTAGGGGTGGCGGCGTGCTGCGGGAATGTACGCTCGCCGTGGTGGGGCTCGCGAATAGTTCCCTCAGGAACTAGCGTCCTGTTAGCAGGTTAAGGGACCATTAACCCTTAGTGGGGTTGGGTTGTTCCAAGTCCCACGAAGAAGGCAGACCTGGTGCCATTCAGTCCTGCCTGAAAATAACAAACTTTAAAAATAAATGCAGAAAACTCTTCAGGAGCTTCCAGAGACGTGACCGGCTCCTCCGGACACATTTTCTAAACTGAGTCTGGTAGGAGGGGCATAGAGGGAGGAGCCAGCACACACAATCAAACTTCTATTGCTCCTAGTGGACCCATCTATACCCCATGGTACTAAGGCCCTCATTCCGAGTTGTTCGCTCGCAAGCTGCTTTTAGCAGCATTGCATACGCTAAGCCGCCACCTACTGGGAGTGAATCTTAGCATAGTAAAATTGCGAACGAAAGATTAGCCGAATTGCGAATAGACACTTCTTAGCTGTTTCTGAGTAGCTCCAGACTCACTCGGCAACTGCGATCAGTTCAGTCAGTTTCGTTCCTGGTTTGACGTCACAAACACACCCAGCGTTCACCCAGACACTCCCCCGTTTCTCCAGCCACTCCCGCGTTTTTCCCAGAAACGGCAGCGTTTTTTCGCACACACCCATAAAACTGCCAGTTTCCGCCCAGAAACACCCACTTCCTGTCAATCACATTACGATCACCAGAACGAAGAAAAAACCTCGTAATGCCGTGAGTAACATTCCTAACTGCATAGCAAATTTACTTGGCACAGTCGCAGTGCGAACATTGCGCATGCGCAATTAGCAGAAAATTGCTGCGATGCAAAGAAAATTACAGAGCGAACAACTCGGAATGACCACCTAAGTGGATTCCCAGTGTCCCCTAGGACTTAAGAGAAAGTATGGTTACTTCAGTGTGATTGTCAGTCAGATAGACCGTGTTAGCAGCTGCAGGTAAGAGAATCTTCCCTCCGCTGCTGCTCTTAGTTTTGGTCCCTCTGCTTCCCCACACCCAAGTGTTTGCTGTGCTGACGATCACTGCTTATCGGTCAGCCCGGCAGGACCCCCCACCTGGCGACTGCAGACAATAGAAGCCGCTGGGAAAGTGTATATTAACCCCCCATTATAATCCTGTGTATCTGGCAGCTCTAAGGGCTATTAAAATAAAAGTCGCAAGGGTCACAATGTTTCCGATGTTCCGATGCTGCCAACCGATGTTCTGACGTTTGAAGAAAAAAATGATTTTTTTTACAAAATATAGGATTTTAATTACCTACCGGTAAATCCTTTTCTCGTAGTCCGTAGAGGATACTCAGGTTTCATTTAGTACCATGGGGTATAGATGGGTCCACTAGGAGCCATGGGCATTTTAAGAATTTGATAGTGTGGGCTGGCTCCTCCCTCTATGCCCCTCCTATCAGTCTCAGTCTAGGAAACTGTGACCGAGGAGATGGACATACTTTGAGAGAAGGATAGATAAAGACAGTAGTGAGATTCCGAACCAGCACACACAAACAGAGGAAAGCTATGCTAACTCAACTTTAAACAGGAACAGCAACACCTGAACCAGCAATACTTAACCAAGTAACTGTGCAGGAAGAACGAATCACTGGGCGGGCACCCAGTATCCTCTACGGACTACAAGACAAGGATTTACCGGTAGGTAATTAAAATCCTATTTTCTCTTACGTCCTAGAGGATACTGGGGTTCCATTTAGTACCATGGGGATGTACCATAGCTCCCAAACCGGGAGTGAGAGTGCTGAGGTTCCTGCAGAACTGATTGACCAAACTGAAGGTCCTCAGAGGCCAAAGGACGGAACTTAGCAAACGTGTACGAACCGAATGGGCCCTGCTGCAGAAGATCCTCAAGAAGAGGTAGAAGCCATGGATCTTCGAGGAGCATCTCCAGGAGGTCCGTGTACCTGGCCCTTCTTGGCCAGTCCGGAGCAATGAGAATTTCTTGAACCTTTTTCCCTTTTTATTATTTTCAGAATGCTTGGGATTAGAGGAAGTGGAGGAAACACATATACAATCTGATAGACCTATGGAGTCATCGGAGCGTCCACCGCCACTGCCTGTGGGTCTCTCGACCTGGGACAATACCGCCTGAGCTTCTTGTTGAGATGAGAGGCCATCATGTCGATGTGTGGATATCCCCACCGATGTGTCAAGCACCTGAACACCTCTGGGTGAAGGCCCCACTCCCCTGGGTGCAGGTAGTTTCTGCTGAGGAAGTCTGCTTCCCAGTTGTCTACTCCCAGAATGAAGACCGCCGACAACGCCACATCGTTTTTTTCTGCCCAGAGGAGAATTCTTGACACCTCTGACATTGCTGCTCTGCTTTTCATTCCATCCCGTCAGTTTATGTACGTCACTGCCGTCACATTGTCTGACTGGACTTGAATGGCCCGATCCTGAAGAAGAAAAGAGGCCTGCAGAAGGGCGTTGTATATGGCCCAGAGTTACAGAATGTTGATTGGAAGGGTGACTTCCTGATTTGACCATCTTCCTTGAAACTGCACCCCCTGGGTAACTGCTTCCCAACCTCTGAGGCTAGCGTCCGTGGTCAATGGGATCCAGTCCTGAATTCCGAACCTCTGACCTTCGATGAGGTGAGAAATCTGTAGCCACCACAGAAGGGAGATCCTGGCTTTTGACGACAGACAGATCCTCTGGTGCATGTGAAGATGCGATCCGGACTATTTGTCCGACAGATCGAGCTGGAAGGGTCTTGCGTGAAACTGTACTGAAGCGCCTCATAAGAGGCCACCATTTTCCACAGAAGTCGAATGCATAGATGCACCGATATCTGGGTTGGCTTCAGGACATCTCGAACCATCGACTGGATTACTGATGCCTTTTGCAACGGAAGGAACACTTTCTGCGACTCCGTGTCCAGTATCATTCCCAGGATGGCTCTAGGTGAGATTTCGGAAGGTTCAGAATCCACCCGTGATCCTGGAGAAGTTTGGTTGAGAAAACAAGAAGAATTTTTTTGGGATGTTTGAAATGTGCGCAGGGCAGCTTTAACAAAGTATAAATTGTCTAATGGGATGCCACCACATCCCACAAGAAAACAGAAATTCAATACAACAAGAAGACAATTTTTTCTCAGTATAAGCGCCCAATGTGAATATAAGAAAAAATAAAAATATATACGTCCCTTGAAGATATTCTCAATGGAAGTCCTCAGTAGTTCAGCAGAAGTTCTCAGTAGATATAATTGATGTCCAGTTATTGTTACATGAAAGAAGAACAAAACATACAATGTGTACTAATGTTTTTTTTGTAATGGTATTCACAAAAAGTCCTTTTATCCTATCCACAGAGCAGGAAAGCGGTGAACAAAGTTTGGGGGGTCTATATAGAGTGCGTACCCCAACTCACACTGGAGAAAGCAGATGTGTGCACATAAAGGTTTCTTTTAAAACTCTTCACCCTTTCCGTGTATCCTCCACCAGAAAGTATGCGTAGATAAGCATACCTAAACTCACATTAACGTGAAGATACGACAAGTGTGTAAAGGTATCTTTTGTATATACTTCTATGTCAAGAATAAAGGTGCGTACCACACTCACAGAATGAAATGTGGAGATGTTCCTATCAAGGTATCTTTTGGATCCACAGTTATTTCAGGTCTCAAAATGCCAGTGAATATTTAGGCAGTTGTAAATCCAAAACAAACAGAAAATGGTGCCAATCAGTCCATTTAAATATTTTTTTCTTTTTAATGGATACAAAATCCCATAGCTGGGATGAAGGTACATACAAATAAAAACACTCCGCAGCGGGAGAATAAAAAATCACAAGGCTAGAAATTGCAGACACAAAAAAAATTAAAAAAATAAAAAAATCTAAAAAGTCTTGTGTACTATAAAAAGGTATATCAAATGATAAGAATACCTTGAAGGCTGGTTTTAAGAGTTGCACAGTGCCCAAAGTAGTCGACGCGTTTCGGCTCAGCAGGAGCCTTCCTCAAGACATGTGGGCACTGTGCAGCCCCATGCTATTTATTTGGGCACTGGCCAATGAGGTAACAGGAAATGACCTCACAGGTGGATGACCGATTGGTAAACAAATTAGCCAAAACGTAGATTATTTCAATAAAAAGAACATATTTCTAATAAAGAAATCCATATATGGTCGAAAAAGCTCCATACTAAATGTGTATTTAGCTAGTTAAAACGTATTGTGTCAAAACAGAACGGATCTGGAGGAAGTGCAGTGATATAAATGGTCCCCCGCCATTTGTACAAGTGGAAGTAGTTCCACTTAGCTGACAAACTCGTGTCAGTCCACTCCACAGTCCTCCACATCTTCACGGCGCACACTTGCGTTCCACTGAACGGAAGTGCACGCCGAAACCGGAAGTCACGTGGTGCCGCGATTTGCGTTCCACCGCTCGCGGACGTGCGTTCCAACGCGACTTCCGGGATGCAGGAGAAGGTGAACCGCTGATTACAGCGGTGCCTGCTCCTGCAAACATAGACATGGATTACTGCAGCAGATTACTGATGGATCTTACTTGTTCTCACACATATGGCGAAATGTACAACATTATAAACAATAAAAACATAAGAAAAATAACATTAATATGACTTTCCCTTATAATGATACAAAGAGAGGTCAGATGCAGCATATTCTTTTGACAAATATACAGATAAGGACATGTGTTTTCTTCCTTTTTATGAAGTATATACATGTGGAGATAAGGTGAAGTCCATAGAATTCCGTCAAATCCACAGATAGACTTTCTTTATACATGTCTGATATGTGGAATATCTGGAATGAGATTATAGGTCGGTAACCTGCAATTTGCACATAACAAAAAAAGACATTCAAAGGAACCATTTCGATTCAAAATCCTTATTCAGGCCTTGTGGAATGAGGGTTTTATAAGAGTAGATACAATTCATTTCCAGCTTTGCTAATGCTTTAGCAATACTTCCACCTCTGATATTCCCCCTAATGGCCCTGATACCATAAAAGGCTTTGATATGTTCAAATGAGCTTTCGTGGGTCTCTTTGAAATAATAAAATAGTGCGTGTGTCTCTAGACCTTTTTTGATATTTCTGAGGTGTTCAGATAAACGGATTTTTAACTGCCTAGAGGTCCGGCCAATGTAGAACTTATCACACGATAAGTGTGAGGGAAGACGCCCCATTAGAAAATTATTCCCAACGCCAGAGATACCCTGAACCCCCTTTAAGGGGCAGAGGCAGAGCTGGATCTAAACTTGATAATCGAGACAAACAATCTCAGAATTTTAGGAGAATGCCACAGAGGCAAAATTATTCCCAGAGAGGTCCCTCCAGATCAATATATCCTGATTATGGAGGGGAACAATATGAGGATACAATGGAATGGAGAAAAAATTCCCCCAGAAGACCAACCAGATTTAATGCTTATAAAAAGGTTATGGATAGAGAATATCATGTCCCCCTGAGAAATCGTTTCTCTTCCTTGAAAGATAAAGACATTGATTCCTCCCCTTTTTTAGACTATCGTCTGCCCAACCACAAATACAGATAAAAAAACGCGGTAAAAGAGGTGGTCTTCTAGCTTCCAAATTAAAAAATAAAAACAAACAACGTAAAAATAAATACAATAAAAATAAACGTAACACCAGAATTAAGAGAAAATCTCCCACTTGTGAAACAATACATCAAAATAACCAGGCAGAAAGACGATCAGTGGTCAAAATATTTAATCTAAGCACACATCTTCTAACGAGGGATCAAACCACCTTGTTGGAAAAGGGGCTTAAATATGCCCCTACTAATTTTATCAGACCCTTTGATCTGTTTATAGACCTGCAAAAATTCAGTAGAAAACTCACTGTAAAAATTTTTTTCATTGGCCAACATAATGTAGAACAAGAGGGAGAGGAAAAGGTCATCACCCCCTTTCGTCCAAAATCGATCTTTTATCCCCAACATATTAAGGGACCCTTTATCGACACCTTCTGTGCCTTGGTGTTACATGACTTTGAAAATCTAGAATCTAAACCAAAAAAATCCAACGGCAATGTCTCTAACCTTACATTTAAAGAACGTAAGGCTTTAAAGGAATTAAGAATGGATGGAAATCTTATTATTAAGCCCGCAGATAAAGGGGGGGGGGTCGTCTTAATGGACGTAGAAAAATACGAGAAAGAAATGTACCGACAACTCGATGATGTCACCACGTATAGGAAACTTAGAATGGACCCCTTAAGTTCCACTCAAGAGAAATGTAAAAATCTGATTGACAAATATTTAAAAAAAGGTACTATTACCGATAAGGAGGCTTCTTTTCTCCTACATGAGGATCCCAAAACCCCGGTAATCTACTTATTACCTAAAGTCCACAAATGCCTGGTGGACCCCCCGGGAAGACCAATTATCTCGGGAGTAGACTCCACCACCGCTAACTTGTCACAATTTATTGATTCCTTTTTACAGCCTTTAGTTAAAACCAACCAGTCCCATCTTACAGACACAAGGGATTTTTTGTTGAACCTAGAAAAAGTGGTCTGGGAGGCGGGACTCACGTTAGCTACCGCTGATGTGAGTTCCCTCTATACTATCATTAACCATGACCAAGGTATTGAAGCAACGAAATATTTTCTCGAACGATCAAGTTTGTCTAGAGATCTACAGGATTTTTTGATAGAAGGTATTCGTTTCATTTTGACGAATAATACTTTTCTTTTCAAGGAGGATTTTTATATCCAAAAAACAGGGACCGCCATGGGCACCAGGTTCGCTCCGAGTTACGCCAACCTTTTTATGGGGTTATGGGAACTTGAAACCATTTGGACCAATAACCCCTTCGGAGCGAACCTGGTGTCCTATATGCGCTATATAGATGACATTTTTTTGATTTGGAAGGGTGGTAAGGATCTCCTTGATGAATTTCTAACATCTTTAAATACCAACAATAAAAACATCAATCTATCCTTTGCCACCAGCACCAGCAGTATTAATTTTTTAGATATCACTGTGTACGTCAAAGGGGGAAAATTACACACCATGAATTACACTAAGCCAACCGACTCTGGTTCTTATATCCCTATGACCAGCTGTCATCATGACAGCTGGCTTAATTCTATACCAAAAAGTCAGATAAACCGATTGAGACGTAACTGCACAGAACATGAGGTTTTCGTTAAACAAGCAGATGAAATGAAATCCAAGTTCAAGGAATGTGGCTATGATGAGAATAACATCAATTCAGAAATCACCAAGTTTGGGGAAATAAATAGGGAGGATCTTCTAAAGAAAAAATGCAAAAAAGATAAGGATCAGGGGTGTTACCAATGGGCATTTATAACAGAATACACAAACCAACATAGACGAATGGAAAAAATTATAAAAAAACACTGGAACATCTTAAAAAAGGATCCAGTTATTGGGACTCTTATTCCGGAGAAACCAATACACATTTATAGAAAAGCACCAAATTTAAAAACCAAATTGGTATCCAGTATGTTATCCACAAAACCAAAAGGTCCTGTAACTAAATCTCAAGGTTTTCATCGCTGTGGTTGTTGCCAAGGGTGTAAGCATATCAAATACACAGGCAACAGCAAGTTTGAAAAAATAGAGATTAATGGAAATGAAGTCAAGATAAAAGACTTCATAACCTGTAATTCGAAAAATATAGTATATGCAATACAGTGCTCGTGTGATAAGTTCTACATTGGCCGGACCTCTAGGCAGTTAAAAATCCGTTTATCTGAACACCTCAGAAATATCAAAAAAGGTCTAGAGACACACGCACTATCTTATCATTTCAAAGAGACCCACGAAAGCTCATTTGAACATATCAAAGCCTTTTATGGTATCAGGGCCATTAGGGGGAATATCAGAGGTGGAAGTATTGCTAAAGCATTAGCAAAGCTGGAAATGAATTGTATCTACTCTTATAAGACCCTCATTCCACAAGGCCTGAATAAGGATTTTGAATTGAAATGGTTCCTTTGAATGTCTTTTTTTGTTATGTGCAAATTGCAGGTTACCGACCTATAATCTCTTTTCCAGATATTCCACATATCAGACATGTATAAAGAAAGTCTATCTGTGGATTTGACGGAATTCTATGGACTTCACCTTATCTCCACATGTATATACTTCATAAAAAGGAAGAAAACACATGTCCTTATCTGTATATTTGTCAAAAGAATATGCTGCATCTGACCTCTTTTTGTATCATTATAAGGGAAAGTCATATTAATGTTATTTTTCTTATGTTTTTATTGTTTATAATGTTGTACATTTCGCCATATGTGTGAGAACAAGTAAGATCCATCAGTAATCTGCTGCAGTAATCCATGTCTATGTTTGCAGGAGCAGGCACCGCTGTAATCAGCGGTTCACCTTCTCCTGCATCCCGGAAGTCGCGTTGGAACGCACGTCCGCGAGCGGTGGAACGCAAATCGCGGCACCACGTGACTTCCGGTTTCGGCGTGCACTTCCGTTCAGTGGAACGCAAGTGTGCGCCGTGAAGATGTGGAGGACTGTGGAGTGGACTGACACGAGTTTGTCAGCTAAGTGGAACTACTTCCACTTGTACAAATGGCGGGGGACCATTTATATCACTGCACTTCCTCCAGATCCGTTCTGTTTTGACAAAATACGTTTTAACTAGCTAAATACACATTTAGTATGGAGCTTTTTCGACCATATATGGATTTCTTTATTAGAAATATGTTCTTTTTATTGAAATAATCTACGTTTTGGCTAATTTGTTTACCAATCGGTCATCCACCTGTGAGGTCATTTCCTGTTACCTCATTGGCCAGTGCCCAAATAAATAGCATGGGGCTGCACAGTGCCCACATGTCTTGAGGAAGGCTCCTGCTGAGCCGAAACGCGTCGACTACTTTGGGCACTGTGCAACTCTTAAAACCAGCCTTCAAGGTATTCTTATCATTTGATATACCTTTTTATAGTACACAAGACTTTTTAGATTTTTTTATTTTTTTTTATTTTTTTTGTCTGCAATTTCTAGCCTTGTGATTTTTTATTCTCCCGCTGCGGAGTGTTTTTATTTGTATGTACCTTCATCCCAGCTATGGGATTTTGTATCCATTAAAAAGAAAAAAAAATTTAAATGGACTGATTGGCACCATTTTCTGTTTGTTTTGGATTTACAACTGCCTAAATATTCACTGGCATTTTGAGACCTGAAATAACTGTGGATCCAAAAGATACCTTGATAGGAACATCTCCACATTTCATTCTGTGAGTGTGGTACGCACCTTTATTCTTGACATAGAAGTATATACAAAAGATACCTTTACACACTTGTCGTATCTTCACGTTAATGTGAGTTTAGGTATGCTTATCTACGCATACTTTCTGGTGGAGGATACACGGAAAGGGTGAAGAGTTTTAAAAGAAACCTTTATGTGCACACATCTGCTTTCTCCAGTGTGAGTTGGGGTACGCACTCTATATAGACCCCCCAAACTTTGTTCACCGCTTTCCTGCTCTGTGGATAGGATAAAAGGACTTTTTGTGAATACCATTACAAAAAAAACATTAGTACACATTGTATGTTTTGTTCTTCTTTCATGTAACAATAACTGCATATCTACAAGTTTGGTTGAGAGGCCAATGCTGTCCAGCAACCTCTCCCTGGACGGCGCCTTTAGCAGAAGACCGTCCAGGTAAGGAATTATGTTCACTCCCTGCTTGTGAAGGAGAAACATCATCTCTGCCATCACTTTGGTGAATACCCTCGGTCAGAGCCGGTGCTAGGGTGTTCGGCGCCCCCCCTACAAACTATAAATTTGCGCCCTCCCCTACTTCACAAAAGGTCAGCGCACACCTTCGACGTGTGTCAAGAAAAGGAGCGTAGTCTCGCAAGGAAGCGGCGTGTTCACACAATAGTACCCCCATTTGAATTTCCGCACACCGTAGCACAATCTTATTCACAATACACTGCACGTAGTAGTGCTGCTCATTCACATAATGCCCCCCAATAGCAGCGTCATTATACATAATACCCACCAGTAGTAGCGTCCTTATATGTAGTGCCCGCCAGTAGTAGCGTCCTTATATGTAATGCCCCCCAGTAGTAGCGTCCTTATACGTAAAGCCCCCCCCCAGTAGTAGCATCCTTATACGTAATGCCCGCCAGTAGTAGCGTCCTTATACGTAATGCCCGCCAGTTGTAGCGTCCTTATACATAATGCCCCCCAGTAGTAGCGTCCTTATCTGTAATGCCCGCCAGTATTAGCATCCTTATATGTAATGCCTGCCAGTAGTAGCATCCTTATACGTAATGCCCGCCAGTAGTAGCATCCTTATCTGTAATGCCCGCCACTAGTAGCGTCCTTATCTATAATGCCCGCCACTAGTAGCGTCCTTATCTGTAATGCCCGCCAGTAATAGCGTCCTTATACGTAATGCCCCCCAGTAGTAGCGTCCTTATATGTAATGCCCGCCAGTAGTAGCGTCCTTATACGTAATGCCCCCCAGTAGTAGCGTCCTTATCCCTAATTCCCACCAGTAGTAGCGTCCTTATCTGTAATGCCCGCCAGTAATAGCGTCCTTATACGTAATGCCCGCCAGTAGTAGTGTCCTTATACGTAATGCCCGCCAGTAGTAGCATCCTTATCTGTAATGCCCGCCAGTAGTAGTGTCTTTATACGTAATGCCCGCCAGTAGTAGCGTCCTTATCCCTAATTCCCGCCAGTAGTTGTGTCCTTATACATAATGCCCGCCAGTAGAAGCGTCCTTATCCGTAATGCCCGCCAGGAGTAGCGTCCTTATACGTAATACCCGCAAGCTGTAGCATCCTTATACGTAATGCCCGCCAGTAGTAGCATCCTTATATGTAATGCCCGCCAGTAGTAGCATCCTTATACGTAATGCCCACCAGTAGTAGCATCCTTATCTGTAATGCCCGCCACTAGTAGCGTCCTTATCTGTAATGCCCGCCACTAGTAGCGTCCTTATCTGTAATGCCCACCAGTAGTAGCGTCCTTATACGTAATTCCCAACAGTAGTAGCGTCCTTATACTTAATGCCCCCCAGTAGTAGCGTCCTTATACGTAATGCCCCCCCAGTAGTAGCGTCCTTATACGTAATGCAAGCCAGTATTAGCATCCTTATACATAATGCCCCCAGTAGTAGTGTCCTTATCCGTAATTCCCGCCAGTAGTAGCGTCCTTATCCATAATGCCCGCCAGTATTAGCGTCTTTATATGTAATGCCCGCCAGTAGTAGCCTCCTTATCTGTAATGCCCGCCAGTAGTAGCCGTCCCGATACGTAATGCCCGCCAGTAGTAGCGTCCCTATACGTAATGCCCGCCAGTAGTAGCATCCTTATCCGTAATGCCCACCACAAGTAGCGTCCTTATACGTAATGCCCGCCACTAGTAGCATCTATAATGCGCGCACACATACACACCTCACATATGCACACCATACACTCCCCACACACACATATACACACACCCACCATACACTCCCCACACACAAACACACCCCCACCCCCACCATACACACACACACCACACACACACTCCGACACACACACACACACCATACACTCCCCACACCCCCACATACACCCCCCCACCATATACACACACATTTTTCTCTTACCAAGTCTGACAGGCCACCACTGTTGACGCTCCCCCTGTACAGCAGCCTGGTCCCATGTAGCTCCGCCCCCTCACGCCGTGTAGATCAGCCCCCTCCATGGCGTGAAGCTCCACCCCTCATGGCGGGTAGCTCCGGCCCCTTTCCGCAACCCGCAGCCCGCACTGCACACAGCCCCAGCCGCTTCAAAGGGAGGAGGAGGAGGAGGTTACAAGCTGCCGGCACCGCTGCCTGTCCTGCAATGACAGGCACAGAAGCCGGCAGCAGCAGCAGGGGACATGCGGCAGGCGAAGCAGCTGGGTGCAAGGCAGGTAGAGCGCCTCTCCTGCCTGGCACCTACCTGCTTTGCATCCCTTCGCTGAGCGGGTAGCGCCGGGCCTGCCCTCGGTGCCGTGGAGAGACCAAATGGCAGGGCCTGGAACTGGTAGTGACAGTACTGTAGTGCAGACCGTAGATAAGCCTGATGAGGCGGCCAGATCGGAATGTGAAGGTAATCATCCTTGATATCCAAAGACACAAGGAATTCCCCTTCCTCCAGACCTGAGATCACTGCTCTTAGACTCCATCTTGAACTTGAACACTTTTAAGAACGGATTCAAAGACTTGAGGTTCAGAATTGGTCGTACCGAACCGTCCGGTTTCGGTACTACAAACAAGTTGGAATAGTATCCCTTGTTGTGCAGATGAGGTGGAACTGGAACGATGACTTCAGTCTGTACCAGTCTTTGGATGGCCTGCTGTAAAGTTATACTTGCCTCTTGTGAAGCTGGTAAGCCTGATTTGAAGAATCTGTGAGGTGGGAGGTCTTGGAACTCCAGTCTGTATCCCTGGGAAATAAGATCTATAATCCAGGGATCCAGGCACAAACTTGATCAAATGTGACTGAAGAATTTTAATTGGTCTCCCACCTGACAGCCCTCCAGGCCTCGCAGTCCACTGTCATGCTGAAGGCTTTGAAAAAGCAGAGCCTGAGCTCTGTTCCTGAGCACCTTCAGTTGCTGGTTTGCGTGGTTTACCTCTTGCACCTTCGGAAAATGTAGAAACGCCTCTGGATTTTCCCTTAAACTTGGCTGTCCGAAAGGACTGTAAATTTGAAGCTGAATAAACTTTCATGGCTGGGGGAGCTGTGGAAGGAAGATACGAAGACTTACCCACAGTAGCTTTGGAGATCCATTTGTCTAATTCGTCTCCAAACAAGGCCTCTCCTGTGAATAGTGTCCATAATTCATATTACATCCCACAGTAGTATCACTTTAACTTATAAACGTTACTCCTCACAATAGAGCCCCTTATTCACATTACATCACACTGATATGCTCCTTATTCACATTACACCACACCTTATTGCTCTTTATTCACATTAGACAACACAGTAGTGCCCTTTCTATATGCAACGCCACATAGTAGAGCACCTTATACACATAATGCCACACATTAGTAATGCATTTATACACAATTCCACACAGTAATGCCCCTTACACATATGAGACACATTAATGTCCTTATAAACATAATGCACCTTACACATTATGACAACCTTTATTAATGCCCTTTTATACATAATGTCCCTTACACATATGCCGCACATTATTAATGCCCTTATACACATAATGACACACATAGTGCCCCCTACACATTTGCTGCACATTATTAGTGCCCCTATACACATAATGACACACATACAGTAGTACCCTGTTACACATATGCCGCACATAATTAATGCCCTTATACACATAATGACACACATAGTGGCCCTTTACACATATGTTGCACATTATTAATGCATTTTACATGACACACACAATGCTCCTTACACATATTCCGAACACTACTGCACAACCAACCGACTCACATGCACACAGCACTCACACTTCCACTAACACTGTGACCTCTGTCTCTGCTTGGATACAGATGTGTCCTCACAAATCTTGCATCAATGCTAATGTCGGGCACCTTTTTGTAATGAAAATACATCTTATTTGCATTGCTATGTGGCTAGGATGCACAAGCAGCTTCTGCTGATTAAACTGATATGCAGCATGCCTATATACTGTGTGAGACTGTGGCTGTATCTGCATATGAAATGCTACATACAGAATATAGGCATGCCGCATATCATTTTAATCAGCAGAAGCTGATGATGCCCCTAGGCATATCAAATGCCCTAGGCAATTGCCTAGCTTGCCTATGCCTATGGCCGGCTCTGGTAGTTATGCTTAATGTTGGCAAATATGCACATAGATAAAATAATACAGGCCCTCATTCCGAGTTGATCGGTCGCAAGGCGAATTTAGCAGAGTTACACACGCTAAGCCGCCGCCTACTGGGAGTGAATCTTAGCTTCTTAAAATTGCGACCGATGTATTCGCAATATTGCGATTACTAACTACTTAGCAGTTTCAGAGTAGCTTCAGACTTACTCTGCCTGTGCGATCATTTCAGTGCTTGTCGTTCCTGGTTGACGTCACAAACACACCCAGCGTTCGCCCAGGCACTCCCACCGTTTCCCCGGCCACTCCTGCGTTTTTTCCGGAAACGGTAGCGTTTTCAGCCACACGCCCCTGAAACGCCGTGTTTCCGCCCAGTAACACCCATTTCCTGTCAATCACATTACGATCGCCGGAGCGATGAAAAAGCCGTGAGTAAAATTACTTTCTTCATAGTAAAGTTACTTGGCGCAGTCGCAGTGCGAACATTGCGCATGCGTACTAAGCGGATTTTCACTGCGATGCGATGAAAAATACCGAGCGAACAACTCGGAATGAGGGCCACAATTAATAAGTCAGCCTTTGTGTAAATTAAGGTCACAGAAATAGGCAAGGCAGGCCTTCAAATGGCCAGAAGAAAAGTGGTATCAGTGAAGAGACATACAAGTCCTTCTTTCAATGGATTGGGAAGATGCTAGTCTTCCCCGCATGTTACTAAGAAACAAGACCAAGTGAGGATTTAAAAGTAAATGGAAACTTTCCCACCAGCAGTCACTTAGATACCAAAACCTGTTTCTTTAAAATATTTATTTAAAACGTATAGTAACACATGTCCTCTACTTTCTTCTTGCAAAGTCTGATCACTCCACATGTCAATCATCAACTTAATGGATCCTTTTAATCCTACTCGCATATAAAGGGACAGTGATGCGGAACAACATCTCAGTGGTCACGTGCAAATACTGTACAAAAATAGAGGTGTACAGGAGGAATATAGTGTAGTTTTACATGAATAATTGCATACACACAATGACACCCAGCATCCATGTGTCTCCCCAGTGGACTCCAGGGTTCTTTGTGTCACACCAGCAGGGCCGTCTTTTCGTATGGGGTCAATGGGCTCTTGCCCAAGGGCCCCAGGAGTAAAAGGGCCCTATGATGATTGCTGAGGGTCCCCTCTTTCCAGGGGTACCAGATTTTTGAAAATCGGCCCTGGGGAACCAGAGATATCCGACTTCAAAGCAGCGGCCCCCATCCGAACCTGTTAATTGTTCTTCCCAGACAGATATCTCAGGTTCCGTCTGACTTTGAGTTTTTCTGAGGGTATACTCCAAAGGCTGGGACACTCCCCTTTTGGTGGACACTGACAGCTTGTCTCTACTATGCCCAGAACCAGAGATATCAGCCTTCCAGCAGCTGATCCCTGCTCCAGCTCCACAAGCCTGGTATGCAGTTTTATATTTTTGTTGGTGGATTGCTCTGGTTCCTGAACTCTGATCCCCAAGTCCCCAGGCCCTCCTAAAAGGTGGGATTCTCTAGTTTGTTTTATCCCATTAAAGCTAAGAAATCTATTTCCAGGAACTGGAGATATCTGCAGTAAAGCAAGCTTGTCACGGGCTGGTCTGATTGTGTTCCCGGTAATGACCTGGGTGAGCCAATGGAGGGCGCGGGGAGGCAGAAGTTAGGTGGCTGAGATATGGACAAGTCATATGCTGGAGCACTCTGGAAGTTTACACAGTGAGCACAGAGAATTGGCGAGACCTGAAGCAGAGGCGCGGAGTCTAACTCACCAGGGGTGTTCGCCAGTGAGCCCTGCCAGGGGATATGGTCTTCGCTGCGCCTGACGGGCAGGTCGCGGCCCTCTACTCAGGTTCCTCTGTGGAGGCTTTGAGACACTCGGGTATAAAGGGATGCTTAATACCGGATTATTCTGAAGTGCTTAACCATTAATGGTGAGTCCGATGGTGACGTGAAAAGGTAAGTATAAACGGAGGTGGTGAACTCTGGAGTGCTTGGGTAGCTGAGGATATCCGGAGCCTGTGAGGGGAATCCTGGACTGAGCACCGCAGACTGGTAACACACTGAGATGAAGATAGTGAAAGTCTCTGGCAGCAAGTAAGTAACCAGGAAAGGCAGGTACAGCAGGACACAGGTAAACGAATCTCTGGAGCAAGCCTGGAGCCTTGAGAGCGACGCTGGAGAACTTGCAGGAGAATTGACAAGTTGTTCAAGGTAATGAGGACTCTGGGAAGCCTGCTTATATCCCCCCAGAAGGATGCTGATTGGTTGCTGCTGGCAGCAGCAGCATGCACAGAACCAGGAAGTAATTACCTGGATATCTGGATCATGTGACTCTGGATCATGTGACTCTGCCAGAGTCAGTGGAAATCATGCTAGTACCCACAGAAAGCACCAGTGGCTGATCTGCAGCACAGAATAAACCAGCGTGCCGGTAAGTGGCGTGTGCGAGCAGTGCGTGAACTGTGGTTCCTGACAGTACCCCCCCCCCCCCCTTTTAGGGTGGGCACCGAACACCCATGAGGCTTGGAAGGATTGTCCCTGTGGAAGGCTGAGATCAGACAAGGAGCGTGAACATCAGAGGCATTAACCCAGCTTCTCTCTTCTGGGCCATAGCCCTTCCAATCGATAAGATACTGGATATGCCCATATCTCTGGCGAGAATCCACAATTTTATTGACCTCGAACTCAACTCCTCGACGGGTGTAGACTCTGGGGTACTCAGGGGAAGATTTTTGGAAGCGGTTAAGAATGAGAGGCCGCAGCAAGCAGATGTGGAAACAATTAGGTATTCTCAGGTAGGCTGGTAGTTTTAACTTGTATGCCACAGGATTGATCATTTGTTCCACGGAGAATGGGCCTATGAATCGAGGGGCAAACTTCATGGAAGGAACCCTTAAATGTAGATTCTGATTGGAGAGCCAAACTTTGTCTCCAGGTTTTGGCAGAGGAACAGCTTGCCGTTTGCGATCAGCAAAGACTTTATATCGCTTGGAAGCTTTCTTGAGCGAGACATGGACATTTTTCCAAACTAGAGAGAAGTGCTTGAGTGTAGAAGATGCAGCTGGCACTTCTAAAGCTGGTAGCGCCTCGAAGTTAGGTGGACGTGGATGTTGACCGTACACAATATAGAATGGTGAATAACCCGTAGCCGTATGGTACCTTAAATTATGGGCAAACTCTGCCCAAGGAAGTAGACTAACCCAGTTATCCTATGAAGAGGAAATGTACAGCCTGAGGAATGCTTCAAGGTCCTGGTTGACCCTCTCCGTTTGCCATTTGGACTGGGGGTGGTACGCTGTGGAGAAATTTAACTTCACTTGTAAGGCAGAACAAAGGGATTTCCAGAAGCGTGCTACGAATTGTACATCGCGGTCGGAGACCATTACTGTAGGTAGTCCATGAATCTTGAAAATATGCTGTATGAATATTTGGCCGAGCTTGGGAGCCGAAGATAGACCGGTGAGTGGTATAAAGTGTGCCATCTTTGAGAATCAATCCACCACTACCCAGATGGTATTACACTCTTGGGACTTCGGGAGCTCTGAGATGAAGTCCATGGATAAGTGTGTCCATGGGTGCATAGGAATGGGCAATGGGAGGAGAGCACCTGCAGGAGCTTGGCGATGTACTTTATGTTGGGCACATGTGGAACAAGAGGCCACAAAATCTTGGACGTCTTTCCTCATTTTGGGCCACCAGTAAGAGCGACGAACAAGTTCAAGTGTCTTGAGAACCCCAGGATGTCCAGAAAAGGATGAGGCGTGAACCCAAGATAGTAACTTCGGCCGAAGTTCAGGTGACACATATATCTTCCCTGGAGGTGGCACAGGAGACACGTGAGTGGTGCAAAGGCAGTGGGACTGATGATGAGACGCTGGTCATGAGGCTGAACATCTTCCTCCATGGACCATGATAACGCGTCTGCCTTTACATTCTGGGAGCCTGGACGATACAAGATCTTGAAATCAAAACGCAAGAAGAATAGTGACCAGCAGGCTTGGCGAGGATTCAGGCACTGGGCCGCTTGGAGGTAGAGCAAGTTCTTGTGGTCTGTAAAAATGGTTAAGGTGAATTTGGTACCCTCTAACAAGTACCTCCACTCTTCCAATGTCAACTTGATCGCTAACAACTCTTGATCGCCAATGGAGTAGTTTTTCTCTGCAGGAAGGAATTTTCGTGAGAAAAAACCGCATGGATGTTGCTTCCCTTCTTCTGCGGTCTGGGATAGCACTGTGCCAATACCCACATTAGAGGCATCAACCTCAAGGGAAAAGGGCTTATCAGGGTCTGGTTGCTGGAGAATAGGAGCCGAGATGAAGGCTTGTTTTAGCAGATGGAACAAGGACAAAGCTTCTTCAGACCAGGCTGCGGTATTTGCTCATTTTTTGGTGAGGGCTGTAATTGGAGAGATGAGCGTGGAGAATCCCCTGATAAATTTTCTATAATAATTGGCAAAGCCAATGAAGCGCTGGACAGCCTTTAATGTAGTTGGTTGGGACTAACCGTTGATGACCTCAAGTTTTTCAGGGTCCATCTGTAATTTTGAGCCAGAGATAATGTACCCCAAGAAAGGTATAGAGGGTACCTCAAAGGTACACTTGGAGAGTTTACCGTAGTTTATTTGCACGTATATGGGACAGGACTTCTTTCACCTGACTGCGATGGGTTTGGAGATCTTGGGAAAATATCAGGATATCGTCGAGATATACTACGAGGAACTTGTATAATACATCTCTGAATATATCATTCACGAACTGTTGAAAAACTGCAGGGCCATTACAAGGTACTCGTAATGCCCATCTCTGGTGTTGAAAGCTGTTTTCCATTCATCGCCCTCACGGATTCTGATTACATTATATGCTCCTCTGAGGTCCAGTTTGGTGAAGACCTTTGCTCCCTTAACACGATCGAACAGCTCAGTTATGAGAGGAAGAGGATAACTGTTTTTGACTGTAATGTTGTTTAAGCCTCTATAATCAATGCAGGGACGCAGGCCTCCATCTTTCTTTTTTACAAAGAAGAAACCCGCTCCGGCGGGAGAGGAGGAAGGGTGGATGAAACCTTTTTGCAGATTTTCCTGAATGTAATCAGACATTGCTTTAGTCTCGGGTACTGAGAGTTGGTATGTGCACCCATTAGGAGGGAACTTTCCGGGAAGAAGGTCAATGGGGCAATCCCATTTACGATGAGGAGGTAACAAATCAGCTGCCTGTTCACTGAATACATCACAAAATTCTTCATATGCTGTGGGTAGGCTGGGCAAGGGCTTAATCTCAGTGGACCGGATAGGAGTTACTTCACTTACGCAATGCTTCTGGCAATAAACACTCCATTCCTCAATCTGAAGTGAGGCCCAATTGATGCGAGGATTGTGGAGTCGTAGCCACGGCAAACCTAGCACGATGTCGTAAGAAGATTTAGGAATGATGAGAAACTCAATGCGTTCCTGATGAAGAACCCCCACTTGGATGGTAACAGAAGCTGTCTGATGTGTGACATCACTGCCAAGAATTTTACTACCATCGACTGCAGTCAGGTAGAGGTGCTGAGACAATGAAGAGAATGAAATATTAAATTTTTTGACAAGGTCTGAGGTAATGAAGTTCCCTGCTGCCCCAGATTCCGCCAGGGCAGAGACGTGATAGGAACCTGCTGGAGTCACAAGGGTAACTGGGAGTACTAAGTCAGGAGAAGGAGGAGACTTTATTAAACGGCCTAACCTGACTCCACCATTGCAGGTTAGGGCTTGGTGTTTTCCCGGACGCTCAGGACAGGACCCGATAAAGTGACCGGGAGCGGCACAATACAAACACAATTTCTCTTTTTGCCTCCTGGATCGTTCTCCCAGTGATAGCCTAGATCTGCCTGCTTGCTTAGGTTCCTCTGTGCTAGCAGTCACTGGACAATGCAGAGGTGGGGAAGAGACTTTGGAGAAAACTTTTCCCTGCCGCTCTAGACCTCTCTCTCTGAGACGTAGGTCTATTTTAACACACAGGGAGATTAAATCTTCTAACTGAACTGGAAGATCACGGGTAGCCAACTCGTCCTTAATGCGCTCTGAAATGCCTAGCCGGAAAGCAGCAGTTAGTGCTTCATTGTTCCACTTTAATTCGGAAGCCAAGGTCTGGAACTGGGCCACAAACTGTCCCATGGGACAGGAGCCTTGTTTAATACGGAGTATCTCTGTAGAGGTGGACGCTGCTCGACCTGGCTGGTCGAATATGCGTCTGAATGTGGAAACAAATTTGACGTAATCAGTGAGTAAAGGGTCAGACCTTTCCCACAGCGGTGATACCCAACTTAAAGCTGAACCAGTTAGCAGGGAGACAATGGGGGTCATTCTGAGTTGATCACTCGCTAGCTGCTTTTAGCAGCATTGCACACGCTAGGCCGCCGCCCAGAGCCGGCCATAGCTATAGGCAAACTAGGCAATTGCCTAGGGCATTTGATATGCCCAGGGGCATCAGCAGCTTCTGCTGATTAAAATGATATGCGGCATGCCTATATTCTGTGTGTAGCATTTCATATGCAGATACAGCCACAGTCTCACACAGTATATAGGCATGCTGCATATAATTTTAATCAGCAGAAGCTGCTTGTGCATCCTAGCCACATAACAATGCAAATAAGATGCATTTTCATTAAAAAAATTTGCCCGACGTTAGCACTGAGGCAAGATTTATGAGGACACATCTGTATCCAAGCAGAGGTCACAGTGTTAGTGGCAGTGTGAGTGATGTGTGCATGTGAGTGGGTTGGTTGTGCAGTAGTGTTCAGAATATGTGTAAGGAGCATTATGTGTGTCATGTAAAAATGCATTAATAATGTGCAACATATGTATAAGGGGCACTATGTGTGTCATTATGTTTATAAGGGCATTAATAATGTGTGGCATACAGTATGTGTAACAGGGTGCTACTGTATGTGTTATTATGTGTATAGGGGCACTAACAATGTGCAGCAAATGTGTAGGGGGCACTATGTGTGTAATTGTTTGTATTAGGGCATTAATAATGTGCAGCATATGTGTAAGGGACATTATGTGTAAAAGGGCATTAATAAAGGTTGTCATAATGTGTAAGCACATTATGTTTAGAAGGACATTAATAATGTGTCTCATATGTGTTAGGGGCATTACTGTGTGGAATTATGTGTTTAAGGTGCTCTTCTATGTGGTGTTGCGTATAGAAAGGGCACTACTGTGTCGTCTAATGTGAATAAAGAGCAATAGGGTGTAGTGTAATGTGAATAAGGAGCAATTCAGTGTGATGTAATGTGAATAAGGGGCTCTACTGTGAGGAGTAACGTTTATAAGGTAAAGTGATACTACTGTGGGATGTAATATGAATTATGGAAACTATGGCATGATCAAATGTGAATAAAGTGCAGTACTGTGTGGCGTATTTGGAATTGGGGTTACTATTGTGTGGCCATGCCCCTTGCCAGCAAAAACACACCGCACATTTGGCGCACAGCCCAAAAAGGGAACTGTTCCTATTTAAAATATAGGGGGTACAAACACCAAAATAAGGACTGCTATGGCTGAGGGGTGATGGTTCTGGGAAAGAAGTGCAAGGTCAGAGGCAGAACCAGCAGTGGTGCTAGGGGGCACCAGCCAAAATCTTGCCTAGGGCATCATATTGGTTAGGGCCGGCTCTGCCGCCGCCCTCTAGGAGTGTATCTTAGCTTAGCAGAATAGCGAACAAAAGATTGGCAGAACTGCTAATAAATAATTCTTTGCAGTTTCTGAGTAGCTCCAGACCTACTCCTAGATTGCGATCAGCTCAGTCCGTTTAGTTCCTGGTTTGACGTCACAAACACACCCTGCGTTCGGCCAGCCACTTCCCCCGTTTCTCCAGACACTCCCACATTTTTCCCTGACACGCCTGCGTTTTTTAGCAAACTCCTGGAAAACGCTCAGTTACCACCCAGAAACGCCCCTTTCCTGTCAATCACTCACCGATCAGCAGTGTGACTGAAAAGCGCCGCAGAATCCACAGCAAATCTACTAAGTTTTTAGTTAAATAACTAAGCGCATGCGCCCTGCGTGCCTTGCGCATGCGCATTTTACAACAAATTGCAGCATAGCGAAAATCGGCAACGAGCGAACAACTCGGAATGACCCCCGATGTAAGCTATCTTGGTCCTAGCAGAAGGGAAATTCTGTGGTTGTAGTTTAAATTGGATGTCACACTGATTGAGAAATCCTATACAGAGCTTTGGGTTGCCATCATATTTATTAGGAGCAGGAAGCTGTAAGCGAGAGACAGACACAGAAGAATGAGCAACTGGAGTGGACACTACAGGGGCAGGTGACCTGAGTGACTGCTGGAGGGCATCCAAGCGAGTGAACACTTCCTGTAAGTAGGTAGTGACTTGCTGCTGTGTGGCTTCCAGTGTCTCTATACATGAAATAACATCCTGAAGAGCCGCTGGGCCCACACTGTGGTCATGTGCCGAGTCCATGGGCCTTGAACAAACTGTCACGGGCTGGTCTGATTGTGTTCCCGGTAATGACCTGGGAGAGCCAGTGGAGGGCGCAGGTAGGCAGAAGTTAGGTGGCTGAGAAATGGACAAGTCATATGCTGGAGCACTCTGGAAGTTTACACAGTGAGCACAGAGAATTGGCGAGACCTGAAGCAGAGGTGCGGAGTATAACTCGCCAGGGGTTTTCGCCAGTGACCCCCGCCAGGGGATATGGTCTTCACTGCGCCTGACGGGCAGGTCGCGGCCCTCTGCTCAGGTTCCCCTGTGGAGGCTGTGAGGCACTCTGGTATACAGGGATGCTTAATACCGGATTATCCTGAAGTGCTTAACCATCGATGGTGAGTCCAATGGTGACGTGAAAAGGTAAGTATATCGGAGGTGGTGAACTCTGGAGTGCTTGGGTAGCTGAGGATATTGGGAGCCTGTGAGGGGAATCCTGGACTGAGCACCGCAGACTGGTAACACACTGAGATGAAGATAGTGGAAGTCTCTGGCGGCAGGTAAGTAACCAGGAAAGGCAGGTACAGCAGGACACAGGTAAACGGATCTCTGGAGCAAGCCTGGAGCCTTGAGAGCGACACTGGAGAACTTGCAGGAGAATTGACAAGTTGTTCAAGGCAATGAGGACTCTGGGAAGCCTGCTTATATCCCCCCAGAAGGATGCTGATTGGTTGCTGCTGGCAGCAGCATGCACAGAACCAGGAAGTAATTACCTGGATACCTGGATCATGTGACTCTGCCAGAGTCAGTGGAAATCATGCTAGTAACCACAGAAAGCACCAGTGGCTGATCTGCAGCACAGAATACACCAGCGTGCCGGTAAGTGGCGTGTGCGAGCAGTGCGTGAACTGTGCTTCCTGACAAAGCTGCCCTCCCACCAGAAAAATAAGATTTTAAACCTAATGGTAAATATTTTTCTCCTAGTCCGTAGAGGATGCTGGGGACTCCGTCAGGACCATGGGGTATAGACGGGCTCCGCAGGAGACATGGGCACTCTAAAGACTTTAGATGGGTGTGCACTGGCTCCTCCCTCTATGCCCCTCCTCCAGACCTCAGTTAAAGAACTGTACCCAGAGGAGACGGAAGTACAAGGAAAGGATTTTTGTTAATCTAAGGGCAAGATACATACCAGCCCACACCATACACACCGTACAACATGGAATATACGAAACCAGTTAACAGTATGAACAAAACAGCATCAGCCAAAGACTGATCTAAACTGTAACATAACCCTTATGTAAGCAACAACTATATACAAGCCTTGCAGAAATGAGTCCGCACTGGGACGGGCGCCCAGCATCCTCTACGGACTAGGAGAAAAAGATTTACCGGTAGGTTTAAAATCTTATTTTCTCTTACGTCCTAGAGGATGCTGGGGACTCCGTAAGGACCATGGGGATTATATCAAAGCTCCAGACCGGGCTGGAGAGTGCGGATGACTCTGCAGCACCGATTGAGCAAACATGAGGTCCTCCTCAGCCAGGGTATCAAACTTGTAGAATTTTGCAAAAGTGTTTGAACCCGACCAAGTAGCTGCTCGGCAAAGCTGTAAAGCCGAGACGCCTCGGGCAGCCGCCCAAGAAGAGCCCACCTTCCTAGTGGAATGGGCCTTTACCGAATTAGGTAACGGCAATCCAGCCGTAGAATGAGCCTGCTGAATCGTGTTACAGATCCAGCGAGCAATAGTCTGCTTAGAAGCAGTAGCGCCAACTTTGTTGGCCGCATACAGGACAAACAGTGCCTCTGTTTTCCGAACTCGAGCCATCCTGGCTACATACATTTTTAAGGCCCTGACTACATCAAGGGACTTGAAATCCTCCAAGTCATTCGTAGCCACAGGCACCACAATAGGTTGGTTCATATGAAACGACGAAACCACCTTAAGTAGAAATTGAGGAGTTCTCAACTCTGCTTGATCCACATGGAAAATCAGACAGGGCCTCTTGTGAGACAAAGCCGCCAATTCGGACACCCGCCTTGCAGATGCCAAGGCCAGCAACATGACCACTTTCCAAGTGAGAAATTTTAAATCAACCGTTTGAAGAGGTTCAAACCAGTGTGATTTAAGGAACTGTAAAACCACGTTAAGGTCCCATGGTGCCACTGGGGGCACAAAAGGAGGCTGGATGTGCAGCACTCCCTTAACAAAAGTCTGGACTTCTGGGAGAGAAGCCAATTCCTTCTGAAAGAATATTGATAGGGCCGAAATCTGCACCTTAATGGAGCCTAACTTTATGCCCATATCCACTCCTGTCTGTAGAAAGTGGAGAAAACGGCCCAGGTGAAAAACTTCCGTAGGAGCATTCTTGGCTTCACACCAAGATACATATTTCCTCCAGATACGGTGATAATGTTTCGCCGTCGCCTCCTTCCTAGCTTTTATCAGAGTAGGGATGACTTCCCCGGAATACCTTTCCTAGCTAGGATTTGGTGTTCAACCGCCATGCCGTCAAACGTAACCGCGGTAAGTCTTGGAACACGCAGGGCCCCTGCTGCAACAGGTCCTCCCTGGGAGGAAGAGGCCACGGATCTTCTGTGAGCATTTCCTGAAGATCTGAATACCAGGCCCTTCGAGGCCAATCCGGAACAATGAGTATTGTCTGTACTCTTTTTCGTCTTATGATTCTCAATATTTTTGAGATGAGCGGCAAAGGAGGGAACAAAGAGACCGACTGAAACACCCATGGTGTCACCAGGGCGTCCACCGCTACTGCCTGAGGATCCCTTGACCTGGAACAATACATCCGAAGCTTCTTGTTGAGGCGTGATGCCATCATGTCTATTTGAGGAAGTCCCCAACGACTTGTTATCTCTGCAAAAACTTCTTGATGAAGACCCCACTCTCCCGGATGGAGATCGTGTCTGCTGAGGAAGTCTGCTTCCCAGTTGTCCACTCCCGGAATGAAGACTGCTGACAGAGCGCTTACGTGATTTTCCGCCCAGCGAAGAATCCTGGTGGCTTCCGCCATTGCCACTCTGCTCCTTGTCCCGCCCTGGCGGTTTACATGAGCCACGGCTGTGACGTTGTCTGATTGAATCAGAACGGGTAGGCTGCAAAGAAGATTCTCCGCTTGTCGTAGGCCGTTGTATATGGCCCTTAATTCCAGCACGTTGATGTGTAGACAAGCCTCCTGGCTTGACCATAGTCCCTGAAAATTTCTTCCTTGTGTGACTGCTCCCCATCCTCGGAGGCTCGCGTCCGTGGTCACTAGAACCCAGTCTTGAATGCCGAACCTGCGACCCTCTAGAAGGTGAGCACTCTGAAGCCACCACAGGAGAGGCACCCTGGCCCTGGGGGACAGGCTTAATTTCTGATGTATTTGTAGATGGGACCCCGACCACTTGTCCAGAAGGTCCCACTGAAACGTCCTCGCATGGAACCTGCCGAAGGGGATGGCCTCGTAGGCCGCCACCATTTTCCCAGTACTCGAGTGCATTGATGAACTGACACTCTTTTTGGTTTTAGCAGGTCTCTGACCATGTTCTGGAGTTCCTGGGCTTTTTCCGTTGGGAGAAAAACCCTCTTTTTTTCCGTGTCCAGAATCATGCCTAAAAATGATAGCCGAGTCGTTGGAATCAACTGCGACTTTGGTAGATTTAGGATCCAGCCGTGATGCTGCAGCACTCTCAGGGAGAGCGACACGCTTTTCAGCAATTGATCTCTCGATCTCGCTTTTATTAGGAGATCGTCCAAGTATGGGATAATTGTGACTCCTTGCCTGCGCAAGAGCACCATCATTTCCGCCATTACCTTGGTGAAAATCCTCGTGGCCGTGGAAAGCCCAAACGGCAACGTCTGAAACTGGTAATGACAGTCCTGTACAGCGAATCTCAGGTACGCTTGATGAGGGGGATAAATGGGGACATGAAGGTATGCATCCTTTATGTCTAGTGATACCATAAAATCCCCCCCTTCCAGGCTGGAGATCACTGCCCGGAGAGATTCCATCTTGAATTTGAACTTTTTCAAATACAGGTTCAGGGATTTTAGATTCAGAATGGGTCTGACCAAGCCATCCGGCTTCGGGACCACAAATAGGGTTGAATAGTACCCTTTCCCCTGTTGCATATGGGGAACTTTGATAATCATTTGCTGTTAACACAGCTTTTGTATGGCAGCTGAAACTATTTCCCTCTCTGGGGGAGAAGCTGGCAAAGCCGATTTGAAAAATCGGCGAAGAGGCACTTCTTCGAATTCCAGATTGTATCCTAGAGATACAATTTCGATCGCCCAAGGATCCAAATCCGACTGAACCCAGACCTGGTTGAAGAGTCGAAGACGTGCCCCCACCGGCGCGGACTCCCTCAGTGGAGCCCCAGCGTCATGTGGTGGATTTTGTAGAAGCCGGGGAGGACTTTTGTTCCTGGGAACTAGCCGTAGCAGGCGTTCTTTTCCCTCTACCCTTACCTCTGGCGAGGAAGGAAGAGCCCTGACCCCTTCTGGACTTATGCGACCGAAAGGACTGCATCTGATATTGAGGTGTTTTCTTTTGCTGTGGGGGAACATAAGGCAAAAAAAGAAGACTTACCCGCGGTAGCTGTGGAAACCAGGTCCGTGAGGCCCTCCCCAAATAAAACCTCACCCTTGTAAGGTAAAGTTTCCATATGTCTCTTTGAATCAGCATCACCCGTCCATTGGCGGGTCCACAGGGACCGTCTAGCAGAAATTGCCATGGCATTGGCTCTTGAACTCAACAGCCCAATGTCTCTCGCAGCCTCTCTCATATACAACACTGCGTCTTTAATGTGACCCAAGGTCAATAAAATGCAATCCATATCTAGGGTGTCAATATCAGATGACAAGTTATCTGCCCATGCTGCAATTGCGCTACCCACCCATGCCGACGCTACTGCCAGTCTGAGCAAGGCACCCGTATGTGTATAGATCGATTTTAAGGTAGTTACCTGTCTGCGATCAGCAGGATCCTTGAGGGCTGCTGTGGCCGGAGACGGTAGCGCCACCTTTTTGGACAAGCGCGTCAAAGCCTTGTCCACCGTGGGCGAGGATTCCCACCGTAACCTGTCCTCTGAGGGGAAAGGATACGCCATAATAATTCTCTTGGGAATCTGCAGTTTCTTGTCTGGAGTTTCCCAAGCTTTTTCAAATAAGGCGTTCAGCTCATGAGATGGGGGAAACGTTACCTCAGGTTTCTTTTCCTTAAACATGCAGACCTTCGTGTCAGGGACAGAGGGGTCTTCTGTGATATGTAAAACATCCTTTATTGCAATAATCATATAATGGATACTCTTGGCCACCTGTGGGTGTAACCTCGCATCATCATAGTCGACACTGGAGTCAGAATCCGTGTCGGTATCAGTGTCTGCTACCTGGGAGAGGGGACGTTTATGAGACCCCGAAGGGCCTTGTGCCACAGTCAAAGCCATGGATTGACTCCCTGCTATTTCCCTGGACTCTGTTTTGTCCAATCTTTTATGTAATAAAGTCACATTTGCATTTAAAACATTCCATATATCCAACCAATCAGGTGTCGGCGGTGCCGACGGATACACCACAATCATCTGCTCTGCCTCCTCCCTAGACGAGCCTTCCACTTCAGACATGCCGACACACACGTACTGACACCCCCACACACACTGGGATATACAAATATGGGGACAGCCCCCCAATAAGGCCCTTTGGAGAGAAAGAGAGAGAGTATGCCAGCACACACCCAGCGCCACTGGACACTGGAACAAAATCCCAGTCTGTACAGCGCTTTTATAGATAAATAATACACTTACTGCGCCAATTAAATGTGCCCCCCCCCCTCGTTTTTGCCCTCTGTACTTGCTCAGCAGGGGAGAGTCCGGGGAGCAGCTTCTCTGCAGCGTGCTGTGGAGAAAATGGCGCTGGTTAGTGCTGGAGGATCAAGCTCCGCCCCCTCGACGGCGGGCTTCGGTCCCGCTCAAATTCTTTATACTGGCGGGGGTTTTCTAATATACTGCCTCCGCAGTATCTAACATGCTAGCCAGTGTCCCTTGAGGTTATTATTGCTGCCCAGGGCACCCCCCCTGCGCCCTGCACCCTTACAGTGCCTTCTGTGTGTGTAAGTGTGGGAGCAATGGCACGCAGCGTTACCGCTGCGCGGTACCTCAGTGAAGATCTGAAGTCTTCTGCCGCCTGTGAAGTCTTCTTTCTTCTTATACTCACCCGGCTTCTATCTTCCGGCTCTGTGAGGAGGACGGCGGCGCGGCTCCGGGACGAACAGCGAGGACGACACCTGTGTTCCGACCCTCTGGAGCTAATGGTGTCCAGTAGCCTAAGAAGCAGAGCCTATCAGTTAAGTAGTTCTGCTTCTCTCCCCTCAGTCCTACGATGCAGGGAGCCTGTTGCTAGCAGTGCTCCCTGAAAATAAAAAACCTAGCAAAAGTCTTTTCAGAGAAACTCAGGAGAGCTCCCCTGCAGTGCATCCAGTCTCCTCTGGGCACAGGATGTAACTGAGGTCTGGAGGAGGGGCATAGAGGGAGGAGCCAGTGCACACCCATCTAAAGTCTTTAGAGTGCCCATGTCTCCTGCGGAGCCCGTCTATACCCCATGGTCCTTACGGAGTCCCCAGCATCCTCTAGGACGTAAGAGAAATTATGAATATTAAGCCCATACCACTATCCACCCCTCCCCTGCGTATTAAACATCCCCTACCACCCTGAAAGTCATGTACCGGGGCCCTTTCATTCAGCCCAATGTCCCCTTCTACAGTTTAGTGCTTTCCCTCCAGCCCCATCTCCTACCATCTGTGCAGTAAAGGAGTAATTAGCAGAGATTATTTCTCCAGGTCCTACATGCTGAGCGGAAGATAGAACCCCCTGCGGAACATCAAAGCTGCCACTGACAGCACCCCCAACCCCTACTGCTGGAGGATGGGTAGGGGCCTACACTGCTGTTAAGATGGCTCTGCACACCAGAGGACGCCAGGGATCCTTTGGTTCTGTATAAAACCACCAGCGGATCGTTCCCTTGTCTGTCACTCCCAATACACACCTCAGCCTTCCGACGCATTTCAACTCTCCAGTGGTCTATTTCAAGGCAAATGTCAAGAGAGTCAGTAAATCCTTCCAAACCCTTGAAAAACCCCAGCTGGCCAATCCAAAATGGCCAGCACACCTGCTAACTGGGAGGCAATCACAATACCGCCAGTTGGGATCCCGGAGGTCACAAAGCCAACACCAGAATCCCGACAGGCGGTGAAATGCCGCCGCCGGAGTACTGGCGACACAGGCTATTATCCCTCTGTGGGCGTCCACAACACCCATAGAGGGAGAATATAACCTGTGGAGAGCACAGCGAGCCACCGTGCCCACAGCATGGCGAGCGCAGCGAGCCCGCAAGGGGATTTCTAGCTGCCAGCATACTGGCGGACGGGATCCAGCTGTCGGGATCATGACAGCTGGGAACCCATCCGCTGGTAATCAGTATGTATTCCTGCTAACTAAAAAAAAATCAGCTAGCTAACCTTCCCAACAGCCCACTGACATGCACCAATCATGTAAGCCGATCCCACTCATATGACTTCTACAGTATGTTTAGCTTAATGCTATGGAACCACTAGAAAGCCAAGGTAGAAGCTGCTCACTCTGTTCACGACCTGAAGATTTCAGAAAAAAACAGGGGTAAACAATACATAGATTTCAAGTCATGGGAAAGCAGCAAACTTCTTGTTTGGAGAATTTAAGAGGGAGAATACAATTAGGTGCGAAGGGAACAGATGTCATTGCTGCTGCGTTTCAATGATTCAGATTTCCCTGCCACCGTAAAGTGCGGCATGTCACGCATAGGCAACTCGACCAGCACTTCATTGAATTCCCCCATAAGTGCGGTTTCCAGTCATCAATATATAGAGAGGTTCCGACCAGGTCCCCTAAGTACCTCAAATCCAGTAGGGATTTCCCAGACCAGGTCGCTATGAAAGTAAGACAGGAAGTTTCACTAGACAGAATGGCCGGCACATTTGAATCCGGTCCCATACGGATTTGACTCGCCTGTCAGGCCTGAACGACGGCACTGATGGCAGAAGTACAGTATAGCGTAATCTACCAGTCATTTGCAAAAGCAGACGGGCATGGAGCACTAATGGCCAAGCTGGACATTGAGTCGCATTCAGGTTTCTGCCAATCCACTCCTTTTCCTTCCGTTACACGGGTTTCACGTTGCCAGATGGGTACTACATTGACAAGTGCCTACCAATGGGATGCTTTGAGGCATTCAGCACTTTTCTCCACTTGGCAATTCAAGCCGGTACTGGCCATAATGGGGTAGCACCAGTGGCGTAAGTTCGTCACAGTTGCCCGGAGGCAAGATAAATGTTGGTGAACCCCTATTTCCTATATCAAGATAAATATATGTATGTGTGCGTGTGTATATATGTGTGTGTGTGTGTGTATATGGAGTGTTCTGAAAAAAATGTATATACTGTATTTATACTTTAATTGTCTTTTATTTTAAATCACACATTTCTTAGCAGTCATACCCAGGATTAGAAGCCATGACCTGTTACACTGATAGCAGACACTTTACTGATGGAGTTATTTGCTCCTGTACAGGAAGCATGAGAATTCTAACTATATGAAGTTACGTATAATTGTCAGAGAAGTATCTTCATATAGTTAAAATTCTCATATTTCCTATACAGGAGCAAATAGCTTCATCAGTAAGGTGTCTGCTTCCAGTGTAATAGGTAATAGTGGTTTCTAATCCTGGGTGTGATACTTGTAAAATGTGTATATTCAGTATAATAAAGAGGGTGTGATTTGTAAGGTGCAGGGACCAGTGAGGAAGTCGGCCACTGAAGAGACAGCGGCAGCTATCAATTAACTTAATTCAATGGTGCCACAGAATGGGAGTAGAGGTGCCCCCTTTCAGAGCAGGAGCCCGGCGGCAGATGACTCCGTTGCCTCCCAGAGTTCTGCCTCTGGGTAGCGCATTACCTCAATGATTTCCTATTTGTGGGCGTGGCACATTCACAGGCTGTTAGAAATTATTGTTGTTTTGTTATTTAGGAGTGCCAGTGGTGCAGGCCAAAACAGAGGGACCCACCAGTTGTCTATCTTACCTGGGCATCAAAATTGACACGTGGCAGGTTGTTTTAGGTACCTCAAGACAAAGTTAGCAAACTTCAGGCCATATCAGCAGAGTGTTTAATTGATTCATGAATGTGGCTGCCTGTGGCAGAGTTTGAAATGTATAGTCAATTGCTGTGCAGCTGCTCCTCTGTTTTGCCAACATGAACCGGATTAATACACGGATCCTGGAGTGTTTTTTTGTTTGTTTTCACCATCTGATGTTTCCCTTTGCTCCATGAGGACATCACCTTAGGCACTGTTGTGTGCAAACATTTCCAGTTGTAAAGCGCAACTGAATTTGCTGCGCTTTATAAGAAACTGTTATTAAATAAATAAACAAACATTAGAAAGTGAAGCTATCTTGTTCAATGGGCACCCCTACCAAACTTGCCCGAACAAGCAGTCCTCCTCCAAAGTCACTGGGGGTCCCCTCTTGTACCCATAATTACATGCACACAAAGCAGTCAAACATTTTTATACATGACAGTTCATGAAGTGTTATTTGCTTAAATAATGAATGAGCCACAACTGTCCACTATCTGCACACACAGCAGGACATCCAGTACAGTAACATCAACAATCAACACAAAACTATCACAGGTAATAATGCGTGCTGCCTAAATGTCTGTTACAGTGCATTAGTCAATATGTATTAAAGTGTAGTGAATATCTACATTTAAAATACCAAAACTCATGGTGGTCATACTTTTGGTGTTGATTACAGTTACCATGGCACCTACTGGGGAATTCTACTTTCAAAAGCTTTGCGTGCAAAGCAAATTAACAATAGCAGATGCATGTGCCTGTGCAATCTTTTTATTTTTTTATTTTTAACAAAAGCTGTCTGTAAAGGTGGGTACACACTGGCAGATATATTGGCCGATCAATTAATCGGCCAATATATCGTTAACTGATCGGCGGGTGTGTACAAACAATATATCTGTGAACAACGTCGTTCACAGACATATCGCGTCGGCCCTGCAGCACAGCCGATGACCAATATATCTGCAGATATATTGGTACATTGCTATGTGTGTATGGCCTACCCGCGATAGGTCAGCCTTTCTACCCATCATTAGGTGGGCTGGGTTATGTAAATACATGACCCAGCCAGGTCGTAGTATTGCTAGGTACACTGCTGGCAGGGAGCGGAGCGTTCTTGCTGCTGGCCGGGTTACCTGGGGGATGCCTTGGTCACCGCTCCAAGCACTGTTGAGAGACAAGCTGGGGTCCTCTTCCAGTTCCTTCGGCGCCGCAGGTCCCCTTCAGGTCCGCCGGGCACGCAGTTCCCTTCCAGGTCTGCCGTCACCACAGTCCTCTTCCAGGTCTGCCAATACCGCACCACCGCAAGGGTCACAGTTCCTCTTCGGTTCCGCCTGGTCGGCAGTTCCCTTTAAGGTCCGCCGGGTTCACAGTTCCCCTTCAGGTCTGCAGCTCCCTTGAGGAGGTTTCGCCAGGTACGTAGTCCCCTTCCTGGTCCACAGGGAGCGGGGAAAAGGGGGGGGGGGGGGGCGGCATGAAGATGCTGCTGCTGTGTGACCATCAGTGGCGGTGAGGGTGGTGGTGCGGGCTCTGTGACCATCAGGAGCCCTGGCCAGCAAGAGACATAGCCAGTGTGTATTTATTAAGACAAAATACACACATGCATAAAATCATACACATTCAACTTGAAGCAACAATCAATGATGCAATGTGGCAGTGTTAAGTGTAGTAACTGGATTGTTGTAAAAAAACTATATATATTAGCTTGTATCATATAACTCTCAGCCTGCTCAATTGCAAGCATAAGATAAAGAAATAAATCTGGGATGTATCGAGTGCGTAATATATACACCTGGTAGATAGATAAATTGTATCGGTGTATAGGAGCATAAATCTCAGGTCAAATGTATGCACCTGTGTACATACACAATAATTTGTGGCTCTATGTCCATAAGATTTTATTCCACAGTGGGAGACAATGACTGAAATTGGGAGCCTCTACTAGCGGGAGCCATGATCTGCGGGAGCCCGACCAGCAAGAGCAGTCACCTGTGGGTGCCAACATATGCCCTGAGGGGTTTTATGGAGTCAGTTCCACGCAGTAGTTATATTTTATTTATATATTGTCTCCTCAGAAACAGTAAGGATTGCAGGAGACCGAGGGACTGAGACAGTGGGAGACGGAAGGAGTGAGAGAGAGAGAGAGGAAGAGAGAGACAGTGGGAATCAGATGGAGCAAGACAGTGGGAGATGGAGGGAGTGAGAAACAGTGGGAGACGGAGGGAGGGAGAGAAAGTGGGAGACCGAGGGAGCGAGAGAGAGACGGATGGTACGAGAGAGATAGAGTGTACCCTTTAGAAAGCCAGCCCATTATGTAAATTGCAGGAATATTTGGCTCATTTCATGACAACAATCTGCCAGTGTGTACAGAGGAAAGATTAATTGGCCAATGTCCTCTGCAACAGATATATCTGCAGATGGCAGTGGTGATTGGTCAGTGTGTACCATCTACAGATAGGTCTGCAGATCGATTGAACTGCAGATATATCTGCCAGTGTGTACCCAGCTTAAGTTTAAATAACGGATGCTGACATGCAGAGAAACAGGTCCTGCAAAGCAAGTGTCTACACTCTAGCACCAATAGATTCCTGGTTAATCCTGCTGATACCAATTTCTGCAGCCAAGGCACCGCATACCAGCACCCTCCGAAGAAGGCTCCCAATCCTGAGCTCCCAGCTGCATCAGCATGTAGCTGCAGTTCAGGGCTAGCCAAGCTCTTATTCTATTTTGCACCCCACTGAAATCAAGTGGAAAACCTGCCACATTCTATGGCCTTCTCGAATCTCGTTGGTTGTGTTCCAAATAATGTAGTACATTAGCTTAGCTCCCATGATTGTGTTCTCCTGCCAGCAGCAAAGGATAACCCTGCACATGAAATTTAGGAGACCTTGTAGGGACTGTACGTGTCTTAGCGACAAGCACGTCGAACCCAAACACTAAATATAATTTTAAAGAGTGTCCCAGAAAATTATGATAAAACGAGATTTATGGTAAGAACTTACCATTGTTAAATCTCTTTCTGCGAGGTACACTGGGCTCCACAGGGAATGACATTAGGCGTATAGAGTAGGATCTTGATCCGAGGCACCAACAGGCTCAAAGCTTTGACTGTTCCCAGAATGCATAGCGCCGCCTCCTCTATAACCCCGCCTCCATGCACAGGAGCTCAGTTTTTGTTAACCAGTCCAATGCAGTAGCAGGTAAAAGAGACGACAACTGTTAGTAGCCACATACACCACATTCTCACGACAGGAGAAAGTGTCAGCGGCTAATGCCATACCAACCAAAAAAAACTAAGTGCGTCAGGGCGGGCGCCCTGTAGAGCCCAGTGTACCTCGCAGAAAGAGATTTAACAATGGTAAGTTCTTACCATAAATCTCGTTTTCTGCTGCGGGATACACTGGGCTCCACAGGGAATGACATTGGGGATGTCCTAAAGCAGTTCCTTATGGGAGGGGATGCACTGTAGCGGACACAAGAATCCGGCGTCCAAAGGAAGCATCCTGGGAGGCGGATGTATCGAAGGCATAGAACCTTATGAACGTGTTCACTGAGGACCACGTAGCCGCTTTGCACAATTGTTCAAGGGTCGCACCATGGCGGGCCGCCCAAGAAGGTCCAACAGACCGAGTAGAATGGGCCTTAATAGTAGCAGGAGCTGTGCGACCAGCCTGTACATAAGCATGTGCAATCACCATTCTAATCCATCTGGCCAGGGTCTGCTTGTGAGCAGGCCAGCCACGTTTGTGAAAACCAAACAGTACAAAGAGAGAATCAGATTTCCTGATGGGAGCTGTCCTCTTAACATAAATATGGAGAGCCCGTACCACATCCAAAGACCGCTCTTTGGAAGACAATTCAGGAGAAGCAAAGGCTGGAACCACAATCTCCTGATTAAGGTGGAAAGAAGACACCACCTTAGGTAGATACCCGAGACGTGTTCTAAGAACCGCCCGTTCACGGTGAAAAATCAGATATGGTGACTTACATGACAAAGCACCCAAATCCGACACCCATCTGGCAGATGCAATAGCCAGCAGAAACAACACCTTAAGAGAAAACCACTTAAGGTCTGCCGCATCAAGAGGCTCAAACGGAGACTCTTGCAACGCCTCCAGAACCACGACAAATCCCAAGGAGCCATCGGCGGAACGTAAGGAGGCTGAATCCGCAACACATCCTGAGTAAATGTATGAACATCCGGTAAAGTTGCAATTTTTCTCTGGAACCAAACCGACAAGGCAGAAATATGAACATTGATGGAGGCCAGACGAAGGCCCAAGTCCAGTCCCTGTTGTAGAAAGGTCAAAAGTTTGGCCGTACTAAACTTGTAAGCGTCATGATTATTAGATGCGCACCAAGCAAAGTAAGAATTCCAGACCCTATGGTAAATCCGAGCAGAAACATGGTTTGAATGACCGCCTCAGAAAATCCCTTGGCCCTTAAGACGGAAGCTTCAAGAGCCACGCCGTCAAAGCCAACCGGGCTAAGTCCTGATATACACAGGGGCCCTGACCGAGAAGATCTGGCCGCTGCGGAAGTAGAAGGGGACGCTCTATCGAGAGACCCTGAAGGTCTGAGAACCAATGCCGTCTGGGCCACGCCGGAGCGATCAGAAGTAGGATTCTTCTTCTTGCTTGAACTTCCTTATTACTCTGGGCAGGAGTGACACCGGAGGGAACACGTATGGCAGCCGAAAGTTCCATGGAATTGCCAGTGCGTCCACGAACGCTTCTAAAGGATCCCTTGTCCTTGCTCCGAAAACCGGAACCTTGTGATTGTGTCGAGATGCCATCAGGACCACATCTGGAAGGCTCCATTCTCCGGTGTGTATGTCCTGACGACTGAGAAAGTCCGCTTCCTAGTTTAGGACCCCCGGAATGAACACTGCCGATATGGCTGGCAGATGGCGTTCGACCCACTGAAGAATTCGTGATACTTCCCTCATTGCCATGCGGCTTTGAGTGCCGCCTTGATGATTTATGTACACCACCGTGGTGGCGTTGTCCGACTGTACTTGAACAGGTCTGTTCTGTATTAAATGCTGGGCCAAGTTCAATGAGTTGAACACCGCCCGCAAATCCAGAATGTTTATCGGGAGAAGAGACTCCTCCTTGATCCACCGACCCTGAAGGGAGTGTTGTTCCAAAACCGAGCCCCAACCTCTCAGACTGGCATCCGTCATAAGAAGAACCCAGTTGGAGATCAAGAAGGGACGACCCCTGCTCAATCGTTGGTCCTGAAGCCACCATCTCAGTGACAGACGGACCTCCGGAGACAAGGAGATCATTTGAGACCTGATCCGGTGAGGCATGCCGTCCTACTTGGCAAGAATCAGCTTCTGCAGAGGGCGGGAATGGAATTGAGCATACTCCATTCCAGCCGACTGCAGAAGCTGTTGCCATTCCCGCCGATACCATGTCGAAAGCCGACACCATTAGACCTAGCACTTGCATTGCCGAATGTATCGACACATGCGGGCGAGATAGGAAGCATCGAATCCTGTCCTGAAGCTTCAGGACTTTCTCCTGAGACAAGAACAACCGCTGGTTGTGAGTGTCTAACAACGCCCCCAGGTGCACCATGCTCTGAGCAGGGACCAGGGAAGATTTCTTCCAGTTGATGAGCCACCCGTGGGCTTGCAGAAACTGGATAGTCAGATTTAGATGGCGTAGGAGAATTTCTGGAGAATTCGCCAGGATCAACAAGTCGTCCAGGTACGGTAGGATCCTGACCCCTTGACGGTGGAGCACAGCCATCATTACCGCCATGACCTTGGTGAAGACTCGCGGAGCCGTGGTCAAACCAAAAGGTAACGCCCGAAATTGGTAATGGAGGTTACCAACCGCAAACCTCAGGTACTGCTGATGCGACACTGCAATGGGAATATGCAGGTAAGCATCCTGTATGTCCAGGGAGACCATATAATCCCCAGGTTCCAAGGCCAGAATAGTAGAGCGAAGAGTTTCCATACAAAACTTGGAGACTCTCACAAATTTGTTAAAGGACTTGAGGTTGAGAATGGACCGGGATGACCCATTCAGTTTCGGGAATAGGAACAGCGGTGAATAGTACCCCTTGCCTCTCTGAGCCAGAGGCACCTGTACCACTCCTGTGTCCAGGAGGGACTGTACCACCGAATGAAGAGTTTTTGCCTTCACCTGATCTGAAGGGACGTCTGTCAGGCAAAATTGATGAGGGGAACAATTCTTGAAGGATACGGCGTAACCTCAAGTGATGACTTCCCGTACCCAGGAATCGGAAGTGGTCCTCAACCATTCCTGGGCATACCCTAGAAGTCTGCCCCCCACCCTGGGATCCCCCAGAGGGAGGCCCGCCCCGTCATGCGGCAGGCTTGTCAGTTTTGGAAGCAGGCTGACGGGCTGCCCAGGCCCGTTTGGGTTTGGGCTTATTGGGTTTGGAAGTGCGAACCTGTTTCGGGTTCACCTGACCTGTTGCTTTCCCTGGAGGACGAAAGGAGCGAAATGGAGTACTCTTATCCTTCCACACCAAAGGAGCAGTTCTAGGCAGACATGTTGTTTTAGCAGAAGCTAAGTCCGCCACTATCTTGTTGAGGTCTTCTCCGAAAAGAATGTCTCCCTTCAAAGGGAGTACCTCCCGGGTTTTCTTAGAGTCCAGATCCACAGACCAGGGGCAATATTTACTAATATTCGTGTTTGAGTCGGTTTGTGTAGTGTTTAAACTCGTTTTGTATCGGGTGCATTTTCATGCAACTTTTTGAATCCATATACGCAAAGTTACGAAGCAGTCGACTTTATGGTTTTCGTGTTTTCCGATGTCGATGCCAGTCGTTTTTTTTTGCCACATTTACGGCCGTCATTGTCGTTTGCGTACGTGTTTTTGTTGGATTTGCTGTTTTTTTTCCTAAGTTAAACGCGGCAGGGTTTTTTTTTCCTGCGGCCGCATTTTCACTTTCAGTTTCGATTTTCATCCCCGTTCGTGATTGGTTGTGTTTCAGATGGTAGGAGTGTCTGTGCGCAATCATATAAATACGCCCCAAACCGTCCGCACCTCGTGGGTTTAGTTAGTGGTGAGGAGGAGGGAGGTTGTGCTGTGGAGGTAGGTGAATTTGTGGTTTGAAGAGGAGTGTTGGTAGCGATTTCTGAGTGTGGTATTGTGTTTGAAAGTCGTCTTGTCATTCTTGTTGTCTTGTATTTTGTGGTTTTGTCTCATTTTTAGTCCAAGTTATTTTTCTTTATAGTCCCTTGTCAGTGTTTGTGTGTGTGTGTGTGAGTTGTGTAGTGGTAGTGGAGGAGTGTGTTATTTGTCTTTTTTTTTCCCTGTGTTAACTGTTTAGACACACAATTATGTGTGACTCAGAGGTGGAGGGTGTGAGTGAGGGGGAGGAGGTCGGTCAGGTGGAGGAGGTGAGTGCTAGTGAGGTTAGTGAGGTGGAGGAGGTGGGTGAGGTTGCTGCAGCAGCCTCAAGTGACAGTGACAGTCAGAGTGCTCCGCAGCCACGCACCACTACTAAGACTGGGCGGAATGTTAAGTTTAGTTTTGCTGAAAATGTGGCATTGGTGCGTGACCTGATGAAGTATCAGAGCCAGCTATTTGGCCCTGAGTCCGCCAAGGTGCCAACACGGAGGAAGACGGTGTTGCGGGCGAAAGTTGTTGCTGCTGTCAATAGTGAGGGGGTGGTCAAGCGGACGGAGGACACATGCCGCAAACGGTACTATGACATAAAGCGACGTGTCAAGTCCAAAATGGCCAAGGAGGCCAAGTCGGCTCGGCAAACCGGTGGTGGCCAGCCCTATATTGCAAGTTATCTGGAGTATGAGGAGCCCATGTGGAGTGTAATACCTCCTGGAGTTGTCTCTGCAACCCATGTCCGGGATTCAGATAGGCCAAGGAAGAATGGTGAGCATGTGTATTTGTTTTTTTTTTAAATTATTTTTAAAATGTTTTATTTTGTAATCTGTGTCATGTGACGTTGCATATTACTCCCATCTTCAAGTGTGTGTCAGCAAATACATTGTTTTGTGTCATGTGTTAGCTAAAAGCCAATGTAACATCTTACTTTATTGTATGTCATGTGTTTTTCAGACAGATATTTAGCATGTGTAGTTTGGACTTGGTGTGTCTCTGATTTGACCTGCAATAATGTTTTCCTTTTGGGCGGTTTTTACGTTAAAAATTATGACTATGTTTTATATATAAGTGACCCATGTTTTTTTGTATTAAAAAAAGTCGTTGTCATGTTAGAGGCTGGAGTACTGGAAAGTGGTTTGTAAACCACTTACATGTGTAATGTCATCTTTAGAGAATGTTTTTTTTTTTTAAAGTTATTTTTTTTTTGCTTGTATTTGTACCGTGACACCATACTAAATTTTTTTAAATCCAAAAATTTGCAGCATTTTTTTTTGGGTCATATAGTGGTAATGTGTCTTTGGAGTGCCACATCACAGAGCAAATTAGATATTGCATCTGTAATATTTTTAAAAACAATACAAAATGAAGTTGTGTGTTTTAAAAAAAATAATAAACCTTTCCTTGAACTTGTGGCCTATGTCAGTGTCCTGTACATGTTTGCCTGTCTTGATGTTGCCATAGTGCATATGTGTTTTTTTTTTTTTTGTATTTCTGGTCCTTATGTTTGTTTGAATTAAAAACCAAGCATTTATAAATGTAAAAATGTTTATAAGCATAATGGGTGGATGTATACACAAT
The DNA here is from genome assembly GCF_028390025.1 of Pseudophryne corroboree. Classification (NCBI taxonomy): domain Eukaryota; kingdom Metazoa; phylum Chordata; class Amphibia; order Anura; family Myobatrachidae; genus Pseudophryne; species Pseudophryne corroboree. The sequence goes on from NC_086446.1 coordinate 608,135,025, forward strand.
AGCATGATTTATGAATATATCTCATTTTATACAGTGTCTGAAAAAAGCAGTACTACTCGTCGGCCAGTAAATCCTAACACATCTGATGATGATGACGCTGCGGAAGCAGGTAAAGTGTCCATTGTAGTATAGGGTATGCTTGTAAAGGAATGTCCATAACAAAATTGCACTTTCATTAAAAGGTCCATCAAAAGAAGTATGGAGCAGCAGAAGTGGCTCTTCTGTAAGACATCACCACAAGAAACCTGTGGCCGAAAAGAAAGCAAGGTCGTCTGTCCCGGCACAAACACAGCAGGCTACCCCGCCACGAAGATTATCGTCCGTATGTTCTGTCCCCCCACTCCAAATTTTGGACACACCTCCAAGACGTCATCCACACTCCCCTCATCTTGATTGTGAGTATCAAACTGAAAAGAAAGTGTAAAATGTCAGAACATAATCATAATCAGTCATAACCGCATCAAGTCAAAACACATCCAAAACAGAAATACTTAACGCAGTAAGTAAAAGCTGAAAGGGAATCCAAACTAAATGGCCTGTCCACATCCAGTAAAGATATGTATGTCCACTTGAGTCATACAGTATGACATTGGGTATAAGATGCTGCAACAAAAAAGCATGTTGGTTTGTTTGTAAAAAGTAAGTTTGTTTTACAAAAAAATGTCATGTGTGCTTGAGGTAACATTGCAAAATACATACAAAAACATTACTAAGTTTGTTTGAACAAAGCTATAAGGTAACACATTATGGATTTCAATGTTTATTTTATGGTGGAGTATGTGTGAGCTACAATAAAACTAAAGTGTTTGCTTTCACAATTAAGTAACCAGACACATTTGCCACAAACAGGCATATGTATGTATTTAAGCTATGAGTGATGATGTTGCTAGGCAGAATAGTTGAAAGCAACAGTGAATCACATGTGTTCCATGTGTAGTTTTTTTTTTCATTTCACAAACATATGGATAGCTAACGGAGATATGTTTTACATTTCAGCTTCGAGTCCTGGGAACAGCATCCCTCCGCAACAGCATCAACACAGTGACATGGAGGAGACAAACATCTTAGAAATGCAGCCATTAATGCAAGGAATGAGCCCCCCAGCACCTGTGAGTACACCACCACAGCAAAGCACACCACCACCACAACACAGCTCAACAACACCAGGAACACAAGGCCCTGATCAGGTGTTTTGGACTATTTGGGCTAGACAGCAGGCCACTAATGAAGATTGCCTGTGTAAGCAGACACAAATGTTTGCAAGCCTACCATCTCACCTCAGAAGAATCTCAAGAAATCTGAGTCGACGAAATGAGCAAACAACCAGAATAGGCAATACTATGGAACTCATGCGTACAGACATTACACAGGTCATGGGCAACTTACAGCGCATAATGGAAGAACAGCACAGACTAATGGAAGAACAGCACAGACTAATGGAAGAACAGCACAGACAACAGCAAAGTTATATGAGCATTTTTCAAAACAGTCAAAAGATTAATGAAAGTTTATTCAGAATAGTAGACAATCAAAATGCTGCTACATGTGAACTCAATGCCACCCTCACTAACCTGAATGAAACACTCAGATGCATGCACCAACAGCAAACAACCAGCAGTTCTGGTACGACTACTCCAAATATCACGCCAGTCGCATCACCACCAAGACGGTCCACCAGAGCACTCCAACATGACAGTGCTAAAGGCAAAGGGCAGGACAAGCAGCCACCAAAAAAAAATTAAAAAAACAAGTTAGACATTTGTGATAAGTAACTCAAAATAGTTAGCAAGTGTTTTTGATGCTTACAAAATATCACACTTAGCTCCTTGACCCTTTATTTAACATCATTAATTATAAGTGGACCAAAATAATTGTAACAAATAGTACGCACGGGGCGTGGCTTTGGAGGACATGGAGTAGCACACAGGCTGTGTGTCTCTCCAGCTACAACATCCTGGAATCCCATCCTGTGTCCCCCCCTGGGCCTGCAAACCGCCCCAATACCTGCAGGGAAGGGTGGAGGTGCCCCTGTGCTGCTCTGAGACCCGTCTGTGCTCCATCCGCAGTGGCAGAGCGGCTCCAGTGTGCGGAGGTCTGGGGCCTGCTGGACCACGTGAGGCGCCGCCATCCCCGCGCTGTGCGCCTGCACCCGGCTCCCGTCTGAGCGCTGCCTGCGCCGGAGTCCGCGGCTCCCCCTCTGCCGTTGCCGGGGAGATCGTAACAGCCGCTTCTCCTCCCTTGCTCTGTCTGTGCTGGGAGCGTCTTCGAGCGGTCCCCAGCCGCGGCGCTGTCACGTGACCCGCTGCCGTTCTCCCCGCTTGCTCCGGCGGCCCCAGTCAGCCTGTAATCTCCCGCTCTGACCTCCTGAACTCTGCTGCTGGGGGAAGAGGTACACGGCACAGCTGTGGGATATAAGTGCCTGTGCCCTCCCCACAATATAGTTGCTGTCCTGCCCTGTTCTGTTTCCCATAGGGACAGGGTACAATACAAGTGCTGCCTTGCTGTGCTCTGCTCCGCACAGGGACCGGGAGAAGTGATATATTAACCCCTGAAGGGCCTACTTGTTGCTCTGTTTCAGTATCCCACAAGGCATATCTGGCCAAGATCCACGCTGCATGTGTCCCTCATGCTGAGGAATATCCTGTCGTGATTTATCATCCTGGGCTAGCAGAGGCTGATTATTCTGATACGCTATATGCTCACTGGACAGTTTTGATATACTACACTTACCCGCGGGCAGCGACTGGGCAATTCTGATATACTGCACTGCATTATTTTTTGGCCGCCCCTGGACAGTTTGTGCTATACTTTTTACTGTGATTTCTTGCCATCTGCCGTCCGCTCGGCTATAATGGTCAAACCGCATCAATCTGCCGCGGCTGCGGCGAAGTTAGAAAAGTTTGCCAGAAATCCTCCGACACGGTCCCAACAGGGGGGTGGGGTGCAGTCGACCTCGGCGCCGCCTTCTCCGTCGGCGAGCTCCTCATCTCTGGAGGCCACCGATTCTGCTTTGCAAAAGGTGCTGGATGCGGTCACGGCCAGTGAAGCCCGCTTGGCCGACAGGATCGGTCAGGTCCAGGCGGACTTATCCATTATACACCACGACCTCCAGCGGGTGCGGGAGAGGGTCGGTGAAGTGGAGACGCGCATCTCCACGCTGGAAGATACGGTTACGCCTCTCGATAGACGCACTTCTGCTCTGGAGTCTCAGATGACGGAGGTACATAAAAAGATGACGGATATGGAGGGGAGATTGTGACGAAATAATGTCCGTTTCGTCGGACTTCCGGAGAAAGAGGAGGGTGCTTCCCCTGAAAAATTTCTTGAACGTTGGCTGTTGGATGCATTCGAACAGAGGAATTCACCTCACACTTTGCAGTAGAGCGTGCCCATAGGGTCCCGATGCGTCCACTACCTCCAGGGGCACCTCCCCGTTCGTTTATTGCCAAACTCCTTCATTATCGGGATAGAGATGTGATTCTGAGACTGGCCCGCACTAAGGGTCCTCTTAAGTGGAACGGTTCCCCAGTTTCAGTTTTTCCGGACTTTGCCGTCGACGTCCAAAAGGAGAGAGCTCAGTTTGTCCCTGTGAAACGCAGGCTGCGTGAACTGAATATCCCCTATGCCATGCTCTTTCCGTCTAAACTGCGGGTAGTTTCAGATGGAGAAACGAAATTCTTTATGACCCCTCGTGAAGCATCAGTGTGGTTGGACAGACGCTTTCCGGCACGGCGGGCGTTAGCCGCTGATTGAATTTATACATTTGATTTCTATACTTGCAAGTATATGGTTTCTTTTATGTCTGTTATGTTATTGTTGTACTGGCTCGGAAGGGTTGTATAGTTATTTGCTATGTGCTCACGTAGGGGCTCTCTGTGGTTCTTATAGGCCTTCACTGGGAATGGGTAGCTCTGTGGAGACGGGAGACTGTTAGACGTTAATTATACACTGTTCTTAGGCCTTATACTCTCGGTGTTTGTTTTGCCATAAAGTCTTTAAGGGGTAAACGGTTATTTAAATGGGGTGGGTGTAGTGGGTTGGGGGGGGGGGGGGATTTGATTTGAGTTTAGCTGGGAGATTCTCCTGTCTCAAAGTCATTATATTCTTGGCCCCCCTATTGGTTATAGGAATTTGGCCTTATTTGGTACTGGCGAGGTATGTTAAGGTGTTCTCTGCCTTAGCTGTTACGGTTAGAATTTAGGGTATTTTGTTGTTAGGGAACCGGGTATGCTGCTAGTTTTAGGTGGTATACGGGGTGGGGGTTGTTTTAGACTGTTACTATTGCTGTGTTCTTACTTTTCGCTGTGCAATGTGCTTATTTCCGCTATGTCTATGTCGCAACTAACTGCAGGCGTATCTCCTTTGGTATTCACTGGAGGTGGCTGGCCGCGGGTACTCTGCAATATTACAATAATGCTTTGCCATGGCTTTGGTTAAGTTTCTGTCATGGAATGTGCGAGGGATCAATGACAAAATTAAGCGCTCCCTGGTGCTTCGACAGATCAAGCTTTATGCCTCGGATATAATTTGCCTGATGGAAACCCACTTACTGGGTACTAAGATTATGTCCCTCAAAAAACCATGGGTGGGCTGGGCTTACCATTCCATGCATACTGCAGCGTCCCGGGGAGTGTCGATCCACATTAGGAAGTCTGTTCCTTTTGCGCTTGATTCTGTGCAAACGGATAAATGGGGTAGATATGTATTTCTCAAGTGCAAAATTAACTCCGTCCCCCTACTATTGCTGGCTATGTATGTTCCTCCTCCATACTCGCATGAAGTCCTTAAAAAGGCATCTGCCTTTATGGCTGTATCCCCTGGGGTAGCTGTTATCTGTATGGGGGACTTCAACAACGTTTTGAACCACGAGTTGGATAGGTTGTCCACGGCATCCTTCAACCCACAGCCCAAGCGTTCCCCATTTGCAGACACTGTTTCGGAGCTGGGTCTGGTTGACCCGTGGAGATTGAAGTATCCAGATTTAAGGCAGTACTCCTGTTTTTCAAGCTCTCACTCTTCCTTCTCTAGGATAGATTTGGCTCTTTTGTCCCGGGAGCTTTTGCCCAAGGTTCAAAATGTCAGATATGAGACTAGAGGTATTTCAGATCACTCCCCTATATCGCTACATATTGATTTGAACTGTCAGCGAGGCCAAGCAGTGTGGAAATTTAATCCCTTTTGGCTGACGCATATGGGTGAGGGATCCGACTTGGAGGCAAGCTGGTTAGAATTCTTTGTTATGCATAACGAAACCTCGGATGTGTCTCTGCTGTGGGACACTTTCAAGGCTTTTCTGAGAGGAATACTGATTAAGTGGGTAGGGAGTCTTAAATCCTCCTTTAGAAAACGTGAATCTGAATTGGAGGCCCGGGTGGCTGCTTCAGAGACGACGTATGTTCGCGATGGCCTGGACGCCTCTAGGTTGGTGTGGCTCCATGCGCAGGGTGAATGGAGGGAATACCTGTGGGGGAAAACCCAGCACAGACTTCTCTTCTCCTCGCATGTCCAATATCCTACTGGGGATAGACCAGGTTCTTATTTGGCCAATCTTGCAAGGGGTGACCGCTCCTCTCATACTGTGGTGGAGATTTTGGACTCGGCTGGGTCTGTATTGGACCGTACCCCTCAGATCGTGGCGGAATTTGTCTCATTCTATCAGGCACTCTATAGTTCCAAATTGACCTGTTCCTCACTAGAACTGTGTGACTACTTAGATGGAGTCGATTTGCCCCGTATCTCCAGTGATTCCAGGGCTCTCCTTGATGCTCCTTTGTCGTTGGAGGAGATTGAGACTGCGATCTCTGCCTCCCCCGATGGTAAGGCCCCTGGCCTTGATGGCATCCCACCGGAACTGTATAAGAAGCATACAAAAATTTTTGCCCCTCAATTGCTTAAGTTATTCAATGAAATTTTTGCCCAGGGCGCGCTTCCCCCGTCTATGTCTGAGGCTTTGATTATAGTGATTCCCAAGCCAGATAAGGACCCCAGGAGGGTTGAATCCTACCGTCCTATTTCCCTGTTGCCCACGGATATTAAAATTTTAGCGCAGGTCCTGTCTTCCAGACTTAACCGGGTTATCTCCCAAATTATTCACCCTGACCAAACGGGCTTCATGCCTGGCAAATCCACCGCTGTGAATTTGAGGCGCCTGTTTACTCATTTCCAGGTTTCTCGGGGGGAGGACTGCTCTGCCGTTATAGCCTCCTTAGATGCCGCAAAGGCCTTTGGTTCGGTGAAGTGGGCCTTCCTCTGGGAGGCTATGAATAGGTTTGGCGTGGGCCCCAACTTTATCAGTTATGTTAAATTATTGTATTTTCTGCCCATGGCCAGAGTCTCAGTGAATGGGTTTGTTTCGGACTCCTTCTCCCTATCCAGGGGAACGAGGCAGGGCTGCCCTCTGTCCCCGACTTTGTTTGCCATTGCTATTGAGCCACTGGCATGTTTGATTAGAGCAACTCAAGATATTGTGGGTATTAGGGTGGGCGCAAGAGAGGACAGGATAGCGCTATACGCTGATGACCTATTGCTTTGTGTGGATGATTACGTTTCCTCCCTACCTAAACTCCTTGACTTAATAACCAACTACGGTCGCTTCTCCGGGCTCAAAATTAACTGGGATAAATCCACCATTACTCCCCTTAGAGGCCCGGTCTCGGTGGTCCCAGTGATTCATACCCCCCTTAAATGGGTAGATTCTTTTAAGTACCTGGGTATCAAATGACCCTTGTTCCTATGTTTCCCTTAATGTCTTGCCGCAGATGGTGTACCTTCGATCGAAGGTCAAGATTTGGGGGACTCTGCCCCTGACTGTTACTGGTAGGGTCAATTTGGTCAAAATGATATACTTACCTAAACTCCTGTATGTCCTCCAGCAATCCCCTATATATATTAACTTGAAGACATTTAGACAGATTGACGGTTTGCTCTCTTCTTTAATATGGGCCAGCAGGAGAGCGCGGTTGAGACTTGACGTTCTGTCCAGGCCGAAAGTGCTGGGAGGCTTAGCTCTCCCTATATTTCGATTTTACTATTATGCCGCTCAGTTGGCACATATATGGGAGTGGGTAAATGCCCCAGATGGTCTCACTATATGCTCCCAAATGCTTTTACAGGTCTACCCTGACGGCACTCCATTACAGTTGCTTCTCTGTGGGAACCCTAACTTGTCCAAGATCCCTATAATAAAACAGGCTGTCCTTGTATGGAAACAGGTACATGTTATCCTATTAGGCCAAGGTATTGACCCGGATACTCCTCTGGACAATGCCTTTGGCTTCCCAGAATTGGCTTTGCTGCAGGTTGGGGCGGTGTGGGGGAGGTGGGGGGTGACATCCCTGGGCCACCTGTATAACGATGGTATATTGAAATCCTTCTTGCTGCTTCAACAGGACTATAGTATACCTTCTTCTCATTTTTACCGATACCTGCAGCTGAGACATGCACTTAACGCACAATTTCCCAAAACTCCTCCAATGATTGCTGACTCCCCAGTCAAGTCTCTCCTGCGGTCCCTGGGAAGTGGACATCTGGTGTCCAACATTTATACAGGCATGCTTCGATCTCACTATACTGACCCGTTGTCCCTTCTCAGGAACAAGTGGGAGTCTGACTTGGGTGCCATCTCTGATGAGATCTGGGAGGGTGCTTTATGTTCTCCCCGATTATCCACTACCACCACTAGATATCAACAAATCCAACTGTTTATCATACACAGAGTTTACATGACACCGGTGCGCTTGCGACATGTGGGGGGTACCCACTCCTCCAGATGTCCTAAGTGTGATAGCCTGGATGCAGACTTTTGGCACATTATCTGGCTATGCCCCAAGATAGCCGTATTCTGGTCAGGTGTTATTAACGCCCTGGTGTCAACGGGTATTCCCTCGTCGATATGCTCCCCGACGACATGTGTGTTATCTGCTGTGGAGGATGCCCTGGACCCCCCTGCCAAAAGATATGTAATCAATCTGTGCGGCCTGGCCAAGGTGTGTATTGCCAGGCTTTGGCTGGCCAAAGATGCGCCCACAATGCGATCCTGGGTCTCACTTGTAAATGATACGGCCTCTCATGAGAAATATGTATACTTAGCTAGAAAGGCGGGGAAAAAATATCAGGACCTGTGGGGTAGATGGCTTGAGTCTCCGCGCTCTGGAATCCACAATGTCTGAGCACCCGCTACTAAGGGCTCCGTGTCTGGCTGAGTGGAAAGCGAGACATGCAACGGGGGGTTAGACCGGGTGTGTGATTCTAGATTTACATCGGGTGAGCTGCCTCTCTTTGTCTAGGTAGTCCCCTAGCGCCTGCGGTCGGCCATTCCTTTGCCAGTGCTGCTGCTGTGTCATCTGATTAATAACTATGTTGTGTTGCCAAAGACGACTATGTACAATATACAGTGCTCTGTAAGATCCTTGCTAACATGCGATATTAATTCCAATTTATAATCTATGTCTTGGAATTTAAGCCTGCACTTGTTTTACTGTGTTAGCTGAACCCTAATTGAACTGGGAATCTGCGTATTCCCTGAGTCGGGGTTGTGTTTTGGTTTGTTTGTGTGTGCCTTTTTTTTTTTTTGTACTTATGTCTTAGTGAAAAGTTGAAAAATCAATAAAAAAAGTATTGAATTTAAAAAAAAAAAAACAAATAGTACGCACTTTTATTCCTTTTCATTTTTTTGGGGTATTGGAGGAGGAAAATGTTGATGGAGCCACACATACATGTTAGCAGGAAGTAAAGTGACCACTTGATTTTTTTCTAATCATTACTCTTTCTAGATTCCAATCATTCTCTTTGCCTGCAGATACAATAATTGCCAGCCAGGCAGAATGTCTTTAGCAGGAAGTAAAGTGACCACTTGATTTTTTTCTAATTATTACTCTTTCTAGATTCCAATCATTCTCTTTGCCTGCAGATACAATAATTGCCAGCCAGGCAGAATGTCTTTAGCAGGAAGTAAACTGACCACTTGATTATTTTCTAATTATTACTCTTTCTAGATTCCAATCATTCTCTTTGCCTGCAGATACAATAATTGCCAGCCAGGCAGAATGTCTTTAGCAGGAAGTAAAGTGACCACTTGATTTTTTTCTAATTATTACTCTTTCTAGATTCCAATCATTCTCTTTGCCTGCAGATACAATAATTGCCAGCCAGGCAGAATGTCTTTAGCAGGAAGTAAACTGACCACTTGATTATTTTCTAATCATTACTCTTTCTAGATTCCAATCATTCTCTTTGCCTGCAGACAATCCAAATTACAATGTTAGTGATACATATCTTAGCTATCTTATCTATACAACATTACAAGATGAACACAATTGAGTGGAGTAAAAAGCTTGTAATATGTTGCCTTTGTTTTGTTTGAAAAACATGGTCCAAATGAATGTCAGTATTGTTGGGACATGTTTGTGTGTGTGATAAATTATTAAGCATGTTTTTACACATGATGCTGAAACAAACAAATATGTACTTTTTCCAAGAACAAAAAGAACTGTGTATAATAATGTATATGTGTGGCAAACTGTGTATTTACTTACACATCATCAAGTTTACAGCATCAAACATTAGGAAATAAATTATTCCTGATTACAGTAAGTTTCTGAGTCTTAAATATGATGGCGCATCACACATAGGGACACATGTATTCCTCAAGGCTAACATATTATATGTTGAGGAGTGTTTTTTGGGAACACAGGTTCTCAAACTCGCCCATCAGGAACCCACACAGTGCATGTTTTGCAGGTCTACTCACAGAATCACAAGTGACATAATTAGCTCCACCTGTGAACCTTTTAACATATGTATGTGAGTAATTCATACACCTGTGCTTCTACTGGGTTACGAGAACAACATGCACTGTGTGTGGTCCTGAGGGCCGAGTTTGTGAACCTGTGCATTAGGACATTACACACAATGATAAATTGAAATACTAAATGGATGATGTGGGCTTGTAAGAAATTAGCACTGCAAGATTTCGGTCACTTATCCAGACTTAATGCATGCCACTCATAATCTGTTGTTTTGAAATTAAAAATACACACAATACACATGCGACATTTGTTTATCATATAGCGTGGGTATGTTTGTATGTGTCAAGGAGACAGACACATTCAGAGTAATGGATTTTTTATAAAAAAACAAAACATCTATTTATGAAGACACAACAAATGAAATAAGCAAACCAAGCTTACCTTAGAAATAGCGATTGATGATCTGTTGCCTAACCTGCCTCCCTACATCAGTACTCCAAGTATCATCAGATGTCTCTAATTCCTCTGCTTGCTGGCTGCTTTCTTCCTCCTCCTCCTCCACCTCCTCAACATGTGGCAGATTTTGTTTCAAACACATGTTATGAAGAAAGCAGCAGCAGAACACAATTTGAGTCACCTTGGAGGGACTATACAACAAAAGGCCACCAGACTTATCCAGACACCGAAACCTAGATTTCAGCACACCAAAACATCTTTCTATCACATTCCGCGTGGACTTATGTGCATTATTGTAATTGTGTTCAGCAGGGGTATCAGGTCGGGACAATGGAGTTAGAAGCCAAGAGAAACAGCCATATCCTCCATCACCTAAAAGACAGATATAGTAACGTGATTCATGTTAAGATACAGCAACACATAAGTAACACACTGTGGGGCAGATGTATTAACCTGTAGAAGGCATAAGGAATAGAAAAACCAGTGATATGTGCAAGGTAATAAAGGCAGCAGACAATCTGTTCCTAAATGTTAATTTACATATTGGAGCAGATTGGCTGGTGCCTTTATCACCTTGCACACATCACTGGTTTCTCACTTCCTTATGCCTTCTACAGGTTAATACATCTGCACCTGTATTTGGACAAAGTATACACAGGCCTACACATATCAAATTACATACCCAGCAGCCATCCATCTGGCATTTGTCCGTCCTCAAACTTATCAAAGAGGGATGACTGACTGAGGATGAAGGAGTCATGGCAGCCCCCAGGGTAACCAGCAACAACACTCATTATTTTGAGATTTGCATCACAAACCACCTGCACATTTGTGGAGTGTTCAAAATGGCGGTTTGTATATATGTGCTGCCTGCCCCTAGGTGGTCTCAGCTGAATGTGTGTGCAATCTATGGCTCCAAGCACATTGGGCATGCCAGCCAGCTCATAGAAATCTACCCTGACGGGATGCCACTGAGACTCCTGGGTAGGGAAGCAGATTGAGGCCTCGATGTGGGGCTGCAAAACAGCCAAAACCTGTGTGAACATTTTAAAGAACAATAAACTTGAGATTTTAGGACAGAACTGGCCACCGAGAAATTTAAACAAACACAAAACAGAAGAGGTCGTTAGGTATACATCACCAGTGTTAAGATTCTGGAAAATGAGGGCTGTGAGATTCCTATGACATCCCCAGACACAGCCTGAAAGCTGCCAGTAGCCATAAAGTGCAACACAGCCAGGAGTTTGTGCAGGCCTGAGACAGGGCGAGAGCGTGCTGTCTCAGGGTCTAGGCCCAGTTTGACAAGGTCATACAGACGGAAAATGTTGTTACGATTTAGACGGAACATCTGTATGACCTTATCATCGGACAATGCGTTCAAGATTAAACGCCCCCTAAAAAAACGGGGCCTGCGCAGCCTCCGCGGAACCTGTACAACCTGCTGACCATGTTCAGTTTCTTGGCCCTGGGTACTTACAGGCTGATGTCTGAGTCTGAGGAATCCCACAGCACACAAAAGATCACTGGCCCACAGTCCTGCTGCCATTTCTAAGTGTAGGTGTATTGAAATGGGCCTAACATCCTTTTATAGGCATCCTAATTCAGGTGTGAGTGATTTTTTATTAGCAACACATGTAAACACGACTGAAAAAAGCAGGTCTATTTTTTTGCTGCTTTTTTTAACGAATCGCAAAAAAATACAACCGCATTTGAGCCCTCAGAGACTAACACCCAAATACGAATGAATAGTGAATTCCCGTATTCTATGAAATAACAGCCGCGTTTGACCGATGGTCTATTCATTCGTATTTCAGGACGTTGTCATTCAAACAATTACGAATAGACCAGACACTGCCGAGATTGGTGCTTAGTGAATTCCCGGATTGGGACTTAGAAAAAAAAACACAAATCGACCAAACTCGGATTTTTAGTAAATACTAGCCCAGGACCGTAACCAGAGAATCCGGCGAGCCAAAATGGACGTAGTAGAAGCCTTGGCCGCCAGAATACCGGCATCAGAAGCCGCCTGCTTAATGTAATGAGACGCTGTGACAATATATGACAAGCATTGTCTAGCATGATCAGAAGCTTTGGACAGCAACTCCACCTCCAGCTCCTGAGCCCACGCTTCCACAGCTTCTGCAGCCCATGTCGCTGCAATGGTGGGCCTATGTGCAGCACCGGTTAGGGTGTAAATTGCCTTTAAACAACACTCCACACGCTTATCCGTCGGCTCTCTCAGGGACGTGACGATAGTTGCGGGCAGAGATGAGGATACCACCAGCTGCACCATCTGCGAATCCACTGGCGGGGGTGTTTCCCAATTTTTACTTAGCTCCACAGCAAGAGGGTAGCGAGCCAGCATCTTCTTGTGAGGCGTGAATTTCTTTCCTGGATTTTCCCAGGACTCCTGACGTATGTCAACTACATGGTCAGAGTGAGGTAAAACTTGTTTAACCACTTTCTGACGTTTAAACTTGTCCGGTTTCTTTGGGGCAGCATCAGGCTCCGGGTCATCATCAACTTGAAGAATGAGCTTGATAGCCTCTAACAAGTCAGGAACATCCACCTGTGAAACAGCTTCCCCATCAGAAGCATCGGGATCAGAAACTGTGGGGTCAGTATAAACGCCATCCTCATCAGACGAGGTGTCTAGGACAAAGGAAAAAATTTGATTGTGTGGACTAGATGGCGCTATCGTTCATGCAGTGATGGTGAATGTGAGGGGATGGAAATACTTAGCTGTGCTACATAGATCCTGATGAGTGACCAAAGACGTTCTGTATCTGAGTTTTTGATGGGACACTCGACAGTATGCAAAGAAATATGAAACAGAAGTACACAATGGGGGTAATTCCAAGTTGATCGCAGCAGGAAATTTTTTAGCAGTTGGGCAAAAGCATATGCACTGCAGGGGGGGGGGGCAGATATAACATTTGCAGAGAGAGTTAGATTTGGGTGGGTTATTTTGTTTCTGTGCAGGATAAATACTGGCTGCTTTATTTTTACACTGCAATTTAGATTGCAGATTGAACTCACCACACCCAAATCTAACTCTCTCTGCACATGTTATATCTGCCTCCCCTGCAGTGCACATGGTTTTGCTCAACTGCTAAAAAATTTCCTGCTGCGATCAACTTGGAATTACCCCCAATGTGTAGTAATGTTATGCTAAATGACAAGTGAGATAAAAATCTTCACCAATATTCACTAGCGTACCTCACTTACAATGTGAGTTGTCAGATTGTACATATAAAGGTATCTTTTATCATAATTTGAAGCAGATTTCTTCTTATGAACACACCTAACTTACATAGAGACAGGTGTCTGAACGCTCATAAAGGTATCTTTTTAAACCATGGTTGAATCTTTTACAATCAATAATGGATGACCAAGATCTCATTTGATTTGCTGATACGTAATAAGCGTACCTAACACTTACGTTGAGAACTGCGTATATCCTCATGTAGCGGTTTCTTTCAGGGCTGATTCAATGATCTCAATCCAAGGCCTTGAAAAAGAGTCTTTTTGACTCAAAACGTGTTGGCTAGGAGGGGGCATTGTATCAGCGGACCTGTCACCTGGACTCTGAGGGAAGGTAGGACCTTGTCATACTTACCTTTATTGGGACTTTTTTAAGTTGGCCACTTACTGTTCCAAGACGGCGCTTACTTCCTTCAGAGCCTGACTTTTATGCTGAGTCAAGCCTGTTTTATTCTATTTCATTGTATCTTTAAATAAATGTATATTATTTTATTATCCTTGGATTGAGGTAATTGGATCTTGAGTCCAGTTGCTAATATTGACGATGTCACTGTAGAAGTACACCAGGATGAGGAGGATATGGGTGTAGCTGGCACTGCGAAGGAAGTTGACGATTAGGATTCTGATGGCGATGTGGTTTGTGTGAATAAGGCACCAGTGGAGACAGTTGTTGGCCTTGGGATGATAAAGCCCATTGTCATGCCTGGGCAAAATACAAAAAAAGCCACCTCTTCAGTGGAATTATTTCTCCACAAATCCGGACAACAGGTGTCAAGCCATCTGTTGAATTTGTCAATCCATAATAAGTTAGGATAAGGGCGTTAACCACCTTGGAACATCCTCCCTTATACGTCACCTGCAGCGCATTCATCATAAGTCATTGTCAAGTTCAGAAACTTTGGGTAATAGCGTAAGCAGTCCACTGACACCTAAATGATGTGGTCTTGTTTGTTTAAATATTGTCTCTCTGTGAGGATGTGGACGTACACACTGAAGGAGGGGGGGGATCAGAGGATGAGGACGACTTCTTGTCATTGTAGAGCCAGTTTGTGCAAGGAGAGATTAATTGCTTCTTTTTTGGTGGGGGCCCACAAACAAACCAATCTTTTCAGCCACAGTCGTGTGGCAGACCCTGTCGCTGAAATAATTGGTTTGTTAAAGTGTGCATGTCCTGTTTATACAACATAAGGGTGGGTAAGAGGGCCCAAGGACAATTCCATCTTGTACCTCTTTTTCTTCTTAGCATGATGTGCTCTTTGGGGCCTAGTTTTTAAAACTGTCATCCTATCTGACACTGCAGTGCCACTCTTAAGGTGTGTACACACGGTAAGATTTTTTCATTCGATTCTGACTATATAGTCAGAATCGGATGAAAAGATAGTGCAGATCGCAAGGTGACAGTCACCTTGCGATCCCGATCCCCACGCTTATCCCGATCCCGATCCCCGCGCGGTCGGCATCGGCAGAAAAAATAGGCTGTGCAGGCAAGTCAATCCTGACTATCTCTATAGAAGAGATAGTCAGGATTGACACTTAGCCAAAATCGCACATAGCCAGCATCGCAAGCACACTCATTATGTGCTTGCGATACTGGCTAAGTGCCGACCCGGCCCCCCGTCGCACAGTGAGAATCGGATAAGTCCGAATCTCACCGTGTGTATGCACCCTTAGATGGGCCAAGTGTTTGTGCCGCCCACTTGGGTCGCTTGGCTTAGTCATCCAGCTACCTAATTGCACCTCTTTTTTTTCTTTGCATTGCGTGCTCTTTGGGGCCTAATTTTTAAAACTGCCATCCTGTCTGACACTGCAATGCCACTCCTAGATGGGCCAGGTGTTTGTGCCGCCCACTTGTGTCACTTAGCTTAGTCATCCAGCTACCTCACTGCACCTCATTTTTTTCTGTGCATGATGTGCTTTTTGGGTCATAGTTTTTAAAACTGCCATCCTGTCTGTAACTGCAGCGCCACTCCTAGATGGGCCAGGTGTTTGTGCCGCCCACTTGTGTCGCTTGGCTTAGTCATCCAGCGACCTCGGTGCAACCTTTTGGCCTAAAAACAATATTGTGAGATGTTCAGAATAGACTGGAAATGAGTGGAAATTAATGTTATTGAGGTTAATAATACCGTAGGATCAAAATTACCCCCAAAGTCTGATTTTAGCTGTTTCTATGTTTGTTTTTTTCCCCAAAATCATCCAGATCCAAAACAAAAACAAAAACCCGAAAGGGTGGTTTTGGCAAAACCAATCCAGATCCAAAACATGATCGGGGATCCAGATCCAAAACCCCCCCAAAACCTGAAAAGTGCCCGCTGCACAGTGGCAAATGCAGGATTTCTAGAGAGGGGTTTCCAAATGTAGTCCACAATCTCTGAATCTGCAGAACATTGGAGTAAGTGCGGGAGACTAGGGGAGCGGTAAAAGAACCTAGTAACGACCCTGGACATTAATGTACACATTCGTCTTTTTATACACTGGATACTGTATGGAATACATTATTAATATTTAAAACTTTAGATGGTCTATAGTATGGGCTGTATCAAACAACTAAATTATATAAAGAAGTGGTCAGGAAAAGGTTAAAAAACTATAAAAGGTTAAACAAACTATAAATAAGTACACAACTATATTAGAACCATTACTGCACTTTCTAAGCACACATTCTCCCATCTCATGGTAAGCCCCTGTCTCTTCTTCCTGGTAGCTACTCTCTAGTCCAGAGCACTGATTGAGGACTCAGATCCTCACATAGAGCAAACTTGGCAGAATAAGATGCTACCACTGGGCATGTGCAGCAGCTCTGCTCTGTTCCATAACCTGCATGATGTGGCAGCAGCTCTAGTAATCATATTATACTGTATACTATTGCTATTATTGTCATAATTTGAGAAACTTGCTGAGAGGAGGGGGGTTTCCAGGCAACCAGAAACCCCCCTTGCGTTTGCCTATGCTGCACATCTCTACTTTTCTCTGCTACATGAACAGACCCCAGAGTTAGCAAGCCCAGATACTGTCCCATTTGGACACAAAATTTTAAAGAGTGTTCCAGATACCAGGAACGTGTGGCTAGGTAAATGGTTCAGGAGGCACTGGCTTGTACCAGACCCATATTTACTCACAATATAAGAGCCAAAGGGATCATGTGGGCATTATGCAAAGGTGCAGAGGTATGAACTCCTTGAAATTTGGTGAGTTTTGATTAGAGAAGTACGGAAAAGATGGGGGGGGGGGGGGGGGGGGAGGCACTGCCTCACCTTCCATAGACTTTTTACTTCAGAGTTTTGACTATAAAAAATGATTAGAATAATACAATTAAGTTATTTCTAGAGATGTGCGGCTGGCACTTTTCGTGTTTTGTGTTTTGGTTCTAATTCCACTTTCGTGTTTTGGTTTTGGAACTGGATGATTTAAAAAAAAAACACAAAAACAGCTAAAATCATAGAATTTGGGGGTAATTTTGCTCTTACGGTATTATTAACCTCAATAACATTCATTTCCACTAATTTCCAGTCTATTCTGAACACCTCACATCTCACAATATTGTTTTTAGGCCTAAAAGTTACACCTAGGTGGCTGTATGACTAAGCTAAGCGACACAAGTGTGCGGCACAAACACCTGGCCCATCTAGGAGTGGCACTGCAGTTGCAGACAAGATGGCACTATTCAAAAACTAGTCCCCAAACAACATGTGATGCAAAGAAGAAAAAGAGGTGCAATTAGGTAGCTGGATGGCCAAGCTAAGCGACACAAGTGTGCGGCACAAACACCTGGCCCATCTAGGAGTGGCACTGCAGTTACAGACTGGATGGCAGATTTAAAAAAATAGGCCCCAAACAGCACATCATGCAAAGAAGAAAAAGAGGTGCAATGAGGTAGCTGGATGGCCAAGCTAAGCGACACAAGTGTGCGGCACAAACATCTGGCCCATCTAGGAGTGGCACTGCAGTTACAGACTGGATGGCACTTAAAAAAACTAGTCCCCAAACAGCACATGATGCAAAGAAGAAAAAGAGGTGCAAGATGGAATT
Source organism: Pseudophryne corroboree (assembly GCF_028390025.1). Lineage (NCBI taxonomy): Eukaryota > Metazoa > Chordata > Amphibia > Anura > Myobatrachidae > Pseudophryne > Pseudophryne corroboree. The sequence goes on from NC_086446.1 coordinate 608,152,517, forward strand.
GTCCTTGGGCCCTCCTACCCACCCTTATGTTGTATAAACAGGACATGCACACTTTAACAAACCAATCATTTCAGCAACAGGGTCTGCCACACGACTGTGGCTGAAATGACTTCTTTGTTTGGGCCCCCACCAAAAAAGATCAATCAATCTATCCTTGCACAAACTGTCTCTACAGAGGCAAGATGTCCACCTCATCCTCATCCTCCGATTCCTCACCCCTTTCACTGTGTACATCCTCCTCCTCACAGAGTATTAATTCATCCCTACTAGAATCCACCATCACAGGTTCCTGTGTACTTTCTGGAGGGAATTGCTGGTAAAGGTCTTCCTGTAGGAATTTATACAGGTTGAGTATCCCATATCCAAATATTCCGAAATACGGAATATTCCGAAATACGGACTTTTTTGAGTGAGAGTGAGATAATGAAACCTTTGTTTTTTCATGGCTCAATGTACACAAACTTTGTTTAATACACAAAGTTATTAAAAATATTGTATTAAATGACCTTTAGGCTGTGTGTATAAGGTGTATATGAAACATAAATGAATTGTGTGAATGTAGACACACTTTGTTTAATGCACAAAATTATAAAAAATATTGGCTAAAACCACCTTCAGGCTGTGTGTATAAGGTGTATATGAAACATAAATGCATTCTGTGCTTAGATTTAGGTCCCATCACCATGATATCCCATTATGGTATGCAATTATTCCAAAATACGGAAAAATCCCATATCCAAAATACCTCTGGTCCCAAGCATTTTGGATAAGGGATACTCAACCTGTAATTCATTTTGATGAACATCATCTTCTCCACATTTAGTGGAAGTAACCTCCTACGCCGATCGCTGGCAAGGTTACCGGCTGCACTAAACACTCTTTCGGAGTACACACTTGAGGGGGGGGCAATTTAGGTAAAATAAAGCCAGTTTGTGCAAGGGCCTGCAAATTGCCTCTTTTTCCTGCTAGTAAACATATGGACTGTCTGACATGCCTACTTGGATGTCACTCATATAATCCTCCACCATTCTTTCAATGGTGACAGAATCATATGCAGTGACAGTAGACATGTCAGTAATCGTTGGCAGGTCCTTCAGTCCGGACCAGATGTCAGCTTTCGCTCCTGACTGCCCTGCATCACCGCCAGCGGGTGGGCTAGGAAATGTTATCTTTTTCCTTGCAGCCCCAGTGGCTGGAGAAATTGAAGGATGAGCTGTTAACGGGTCACGTTCCGCTTGAGTTGACAATTTACTAACCAGCAGGTCTTTGCACCTCTGCACACTTGTGTCTGCTGGAAAGAGATACAACGTAGGCTTTAAACCTAGGATCGAGCTCGTGGGCAAAATGTAGTGCTCTGATTTCAACAGATTGATCACCCTTGAATCCTGGCAAAGCGAATGAAGGGCTCCATCCACAAGTCCCACATACTTTGCGGAATCGCTCCGTCTTAGCTCCTCCTTCAATTTATCCAGCTGCTTCTGCAAAAGCCTGATGAGGGGAATGACCTGTGTCAGGTCTCTAGGTTTGTCTGTCCCCGGCGGGGGCGCTAGTGGGTCAGTGTTGGTCTGATGGATAAAACGTGGAGGCAATATAATAGTCCTGCGCATAGGCGCTGATGTTTTATTGTTACTGAGCAGATCGGATAACACAGTATAAACAGAAAACCGGTAATGGAATGACAATGGTTGATAACTGGATTTAAATAGCTGAGGTTTCTTGCAAATGAAATGTGAAACAACAAAACTGAAGGCAGATGATATAACTAAAGTCCAATAGTACTTGATAGCACACAGTCACAGTATAACGTAAGATAAAGTAACTTGAAAGGCAGAACTCCGCTATGTATAAGAAACACTCAGTCTCTATAAAGCACACAAGTCCAGATAGCTTTACTAGGCTCAAGCAGGAAACAGTCTCTAAGCCATCAATAGCAATACTGCTGAAATGCACAGATGGAATACAGATAGCCAGTGTACAAGTGAGATGGTAATACGAACACCTGAGGAGAGTCTCTGCTGCTGGTGATTGCGGCTGGATGGAATTGGAGTCCGGAGTTTAACAGGAGAGCTGTGAGAATGAAGACTGGAACAAACAGAAGTAACCACGGGGATCGCTGGAAACAGGAACCAGAAGAACTAAGGCACACGGTGTGTGACTTGTTGTCCGAGGCAATGTGAGAGAGCCACAAGCTGGAAGTTATACCTCCTGCCCAGCAGTGATTGGACACAAACTGCAGGCGGAGATACAAGCTGGATTGAACATCCGAATCAGCTGCGTGCAGGTGTCATGGTAACGTCCACACAGGCTGGACATCGGCACGCCGCAAAACCCACACTGGACCAGACTCAGGAGTACTCAGCAATGTGAAATAGAACGCTCACGGTTACTACACCCATGCAGCCGCAACTGGGGACAAGACCTCCGGAGGCCCGCACACCAGCGTGCTGGTAAGTGAGACGTAGCTGTCACAACTGAGGGTTTAGGCTGACAGGAGGAAGCCTCAGTTGTAGGGGCTGAAATGAAATTAAACTTGGGAGGTTTAATCAGACCCCTGGACATGTAAGTGTAGAAGGATTACCCGAAGGTGTGACCATGACAACCAGGTTAAAAGTCAATAAAAGCTTTATTAACAGACTCCGTGTTGAAACAACAGTATTCACAGTTGATAATAAGCAGTGGCAAATAATACAGTTCCTGGATCACTATAACCATAGAAGGTATCACAGAGCACTGGTAGGTTGAGGAACAGATGTTAAAGTCCTTTGATGGAATAACCTTACTAGGCCTGGCTGTAGTAGTGAAGATAGCCGAGGAACACGCCAGTAGAAGTATTAGATGAAGTTGGTAACTTGAACAGACTGTTGTAGATACTGGATGGAACCAGCCAGGTGGTAGAGACACGCAGCGGATGCTGAATGGAATCAGCCAGGTGATGAAGACACGGAGTGGATGCTGGATGGAACCAGCCAGGTGATGAAGACACGGAGTGGATACTGTAAGATGCTAGGGAGCGTGGAAACAGAAGAGTTGAAAAGAGGTTGCCGGTGGTTGTGGATACTGCTGATAAGTAGGGATCCGCTGGAACAACACCGGCACTTTAAGGGAACTGGATACTGCTGGAAGCTGACCGCTGGAAGCAGATGGGTTAATAGCTGGAAGCTGGAATAGCCACGGAGAACTGCAGAGTCAGGCTGCACCGCAGGATGGAAGGCAGGTGCGGGTCTCTTAGTGGATGCTGGAGACAGGAGCTGGAACCTGGAGAAACAACCACAGGAGAGAGAGACTGGAACTAGGTTTGACAATCAAAGCACTGACCATTTCCTGGTTCAGGCACAGGATACTTATACCTGCTGCAGGGCAGGCATTGGCTGGCCAATCATGCAGATTCACAGTGCAGCGGACTGGTGGAGATTGAACATGTGACTGGAACAAACATGGCTGCGCCCATGTTAGTACTGGAGGGAAAATTGGTTTGGAAAACCATGTGGAAACTTAGCAGCAATGGCGGCGCCGGCCGCGGAGGACAGGAGACGCCAAACTGACAACTGCACACTGAGACACATGGATGACAGCGGAGGCCGCGGCAGGCATGGGGCACCACTCTGACAACCTGCATACTGGAACACAGGAGCGGCGGCGGAGACCGCGGAGGACGGGAGACGCCACACTAGATTCAAACATGGCGCCGCTGTGACAGCGTCTCAGAGTGACAGGAGGGATATGCAGAGTGTGGACATCAGTAACACAGATGAGATCCGGCCCTGGAACGCTGAGCCAGCTTCAGGAGGCATCTAAAAGGCAAGTAATGGCGTCCAGATACCCGGATCGTGACAGCACCACCCCCTTTAGGAGTGGCCCCAGGACACTTCTTAGGCTTTTGAGGAAACTTAGAGTGGAAATTCCGAACCAAGGCAGGAGCATGGACATCTGACGCATTGGTCCAAGAGCGTTCTTCAGGACCATAGCCCTTCCAGTCAATAAGATACTGCAATTGACCGTAACGGAAACGTGAATCCAGAATCTTGGCAACTTCATACTCAACTCCCCGTTGAGTTTGGACTTTCGGAGCCGGAGGAAGTGCAGAATGAAACCGATTCAGGATCAGCGGTTTCAACAGGGAAACATGGAATGTCCTGGGTATTTTCAGGAAGGGAGGTAACTGGAGTTTGTAAGCAACAGGATTGATGACTTGTTCAATTTTGAAAGGACCGATGTAACGAGGTGCAAACTTCATGCTGGGAACTCTCAACCTCAAATTCTTCGTGGACAACCACACACGATCACCCACTTTGAGAGCAGGAACCGCTCTACGCTTCCTATCAGCAAACTTCTTGTACCTGAACGAGGCTTTGAGCAGGGCCGCTCGCACGCTCTTCCAGTTGTTAGAAAACTGACGCAAGGTGACATCCACTGCTGGAACAGAAGTTGCTGGAAGCGGTTGGAATTCTGGAACTTTAGGGTGGAATCCATAGTTGATGAAGAATGGTGTTGAAGAAGATGAGGAATGGTATTGATTGTTGTGCTGAACTCGGCCCAAGGAAGGAGTTGAACCCAGTCATCTTGAGAGGAAGACACATAAATGCGGAGGAAGGCCTCCAAGTCCTGATTCACCCTCTCGGTTTGACCATTGGTCTGAGGATGGTAAGCTGTAGAAAACTTCAACTTGACTTGGAGGGCTTGACATAAACTTCGCCAAAACTTGGCTACAGATTGTACTCCACGATCAGAGGTGATCTCTTCAGGAAGACGGTGGAGTCGGAAGATCTCTTGAATAAACACTTGAGCCAGCTTGGAAGCTGACGGAAGACCGGTGAGAGGTATGAAATGTGCCATCTTGGTGAACCGGTCAACTACCACCCAGATGGTATTAAACTTGTTGCACATAGGCAAGTCTGTAACGAAGTCCATCGACAAATGGATCCACGGTCGACGGTGAAAAGATAATGGAACCAGTTGCCCCGCAGGCGACTGGCGGGAGACTTTGTGTTGGGCACACTTTGGGCAAGAGGCAATAAACTCCATGACATCCTTCTTCAGAGTTGGCCACCAATAGGACCTAGAGATAAACTCAAGGGTTTTCTGGATGCCTGTATGTCCGGCAAAACGGGAAGCATGGGCCCAATGCATGAGCTTCTTCCTTAACACCGGCTTCACAAAACTTTTCCCTGGTGGGGGCGTAGAGTCCATCCCTACCGTGGAGAATGCCAACGGATTAATAATAGGATGCTTGTCCGAAGACTCTGACTCATTTTCTTGCTCCCATGAGCGGGAAAGGGCATCGGCCTTGCGATTCTGAGAACCCAGGCAGAACTGGAGTTTAAAGTCGAACCTGGAAAAGAAAAGTGCCCATCTGGCTTGACGAGGGTTAAGACATTGTGCGCTTTTCAGATATAAAAGATTCTTGTGGTCGGTAAGTATAGTGACTGAATGGGAAGCTCCCTCCAACAGATATCTCCACTCTTCTAGAGCGAGCTTGATGGCTAGCAACTCCTGGTCGCCAATGGCATAGTTGCGCTCAGCTGGGGAGAACTTCCGGGAGAAGAAACTGCAAGGATGTAGATGACCATTTTTAGCCCTCTGGGATATCACCGCTCCTACTCCAACGGAGGAGGCATCCACCTCAAGGATGAAAGGAGAGTCGATGTCGGGCTGTTTCAGAACTGGTGCAGAGATGAACCGTTGCTTTAATAGATGAAAAGCTTGCGTAGCTTCTTCAGACCACTTGGACGGATTAGCACCCTTCTTGGTAAATGCAGTGATAGGCGCCACAATGGTGGAAAAGTCTCGTATAAACTTTCTGTAGTAATTGGCGAACCCTAAGAACCTCTGGACCCCTTTGAGGGTTAGGGGTATCGGCCAATTCTGGATTGCTTGTAGTTTCTCAGGATCCATCTCTAGTCCGGAACCGGACACAATGTAACCTAGAAACGGAATGGATTTGACTTCAAAAACACATTTCTCTAATTTGCAATAGAGATGATTGACACGGAGACGGGACAGAACCTCCTTTACCCAGAAGCGATGTTCCTCTAGATTATTGGCAAAGATAAGGATATCATCTAGATAAACCACGACATGGCGGTACAGGATGTCTCTGAAGATTTCATTCACGAAATGCTGGAAAACAGCTGGAGCGTTGCTCAATCCGAAGGGCATGACGAGGTACTCATAATGTCCATCCCGGGTGTTAAAGGCGGTCTTCCACTCGTCACCCTTACGGATCCGGATGAGATTGTAGGCACCCCTCAAATCCAACTTTGTAAAGATGGTTGCTCCGCTAACTCTATCGAAGAGCTCTGTAATCAAGGGTAAAGGATATCGGTTCTTAACGGTAATGTCGTTCAAACCTCTGTAGTCGATGCACGGCCGCAGGCCACCGTCTTTCTTCTTAACGAAAAAGAAGCCTGCGCCAGCTGGAGAAGAGGAAGGTCGAATAAAACCCTTCGCCAGGTTTTCCTTGATGTACTCCTCCATGGAATGCGTCTCTGGAAGGGACAACGGATAAGTTCGGCCTCGAGGTGGAACCTTCCCTGGGATGAGATCAATTGGACAGTCCCATTCTCTATGAGGAGGAAGGATATCAGCGGAGGCTTTACTGAACACATCCGTGTAGTCTTGATATGGAGGAGGTGGAACATCAGACGACCTGGGGGAGGAAGAACAAACAGGATGCACTTTGGACAAACAGGTCTCAGCACAGGAGGGACCCCATGCTAGTATCTGCGTAGTCGTCCAGTCAATCGATGGATTGTGAAGACGGAGCCATGGAAGGCCCAAAACCACTGGATGTGTGGCTCTTAGAATCACTAGAAAGGAAATAAATTCTGAATGAAGAACTCCTACTCTCAGACGAACTGGTAGAGTCCTTAAAGAAATAACTGCGTCAAAAATCTTACTGCCATCTACGGCAGTCAAGGAAATAGACGAAGGAAGTCTCTCGGTGGGTAGGGACCACCGTTTAACATAAGCTTCGGAATCAAGGAGGGCAATGACGTTCCTATAACGTTGAGCAATTTGAAGCGAGACTGGGAGATTACAATCATGAGGAGATGGAGAGGAGATCATTACTCCTAGCCGGCCCTCTCCTTGGCGAGCTAGGATTTGGAGTTTCCCGGACGTTTGGGACAGGCATAGATAGCGTGAGACGGAGCTGCACAGTAGAGACAGAGAGACTTAGAGAGACGTCTTCGGCGCTCAGCGGGAGATAGACGGGAACGACCAATTTGCATGGGCTCATCTTTGGATGGAGACGGTTGACGAGGAGGAGGAGCAGAAGATTTTGGAATAGATGATCTTCCTCGCTCAGTTGCTCTTTCTCTGAAACGTAGTGTTAGGCGCCGAGGGTCCGCTCGTCAGTGCGGCCCGGCGCCTAGCAGCCAGGGACGCCGTACGCGGACAGCCGCCGGCTCCCTGGCAACGCTAGACGCCGGGCGCACGGAGCCGCACAGACCCTAGCAACGGGGACGCCACTGTCGGACCGCGTTCCCCGTTGCTGGGTCCAAAGTTAATTACCACACTTGTTTCCTGGCCGTGCAGTATGGCAGCTGCACGGCATGTTTGTAATTAGCCCTGTCTGGCACCTGATTGGAGGGCTTCCATTTAAAGGCACTCTCAGGACTTCTCACAGACGCCGGTAATAGCTTCCTGTTTGCTGTATCTGTTGCAGAGAGTGTTTCCAGTCCTGCTCTATCCGGTCGTTCCTGTCCTCAGTGGTCCAGTACTCGGAAGTTGTCATCTGTTCCTGGAGTCCTGACCGAGCACCTTTAACATCCTGTGGTGTTCGTGAGTCGCGGCGTAGCCGTGTGTTGCGGCTTGACCGCTTACTATTTATTATTTGTTATATTGAGTCTCGGAGCTTTTGCGGAGGATTCCGCTCCCACAAATCCACTCTGGAATCCAGCGGTGCTGGGTAGGAGTAACGGATTAGTGGATTTTTGGTTGTCCTTTTCCCTGGCGGTTTGTCCGCACATACTTCTGGTTTAGTTTAGTTAGCTTGTAGCCCCTGGCCTGGTTGTTTAGTCAGAGGGCCCCTTGTTATCACCCTGTCTCGGATTTCCCTTTGTCTCCCATTAAGACCTGAGGGGGCATCGGAGTTGGGCAGACATAATCCGCCCTTCAAACGCGGCTGCCATGGGCTCAAGCAACCATAGTCTCGCAGGGGATTTCTGATAACACGGGCGAGACAACGGAGTTAGGGCACCAGGGGTTACTAGGCTTTCCTGCTCCCGTAACCAGCATTCCCTTCCAGTACTCTGGCCTTTGTCATAAGATCTCCTCTGGTCAGAAGTACTGGAATCATAACATTATTACCGGCCACACCAAAACTTAAAATTAAACAAGGTTTGATTTTTTCCCTTATTTCAGTTTGGAAGATTTGTCGGCCTCATGAATCCCACTGGTTTAGGGCCAAATCCTGGCCAGCTTCTAGTTAGCCAGATTCAAGAACTTACTCAGATGGTTCAGGATCTTTCCCTTCGGGTGAAGTCGCAGGAAGATCTTTTACGGACTTCCCCGAGGGTCGTCCCTGAACCGAAAATGCATTTGCCTGACCGTTTTTCTGGTGATAGGAAGCAGTTTTTTAATTTTAAAGAGTCTTGTAAACTTTATTTTCGCTTAAGACCAATCTCCTCAGGTACGGAATCTCAGCGGGTCGGAATTATTATTTCTTTACTTCAGGGGGATACCCAGACCTGGGCTTTTGGTTTAAGAACAGAGGATCCGGCATTATTGTCTGTAGACGCCTTTCTGGGGTCTTTAGGGCTTTTGTATGATGACCCTGATAGAGAGGCATCCGCCGAGAGTCAGTTGCGTGCTCTCAGACAGGGTAGGAATCCCGCAGAGATTTATTGTACGGAGTTTCGCCGTTGGTCGAACGACTGTGGCTGGAATGACCCCGCCCTGCGCAGTCAGTTTCGCCTCGGCTTATCTGAGTCTATAAAAGACAGTCTCCTTCAGTATCCCGCTCCTGAGACTCTCGATAAACTCATGGAGCTTTCTATTAAGATTGATCGTCGTCTCAGAGAGCGGAGGGCTGAAAAAGGAGCACCTGTCGGGTCTTCTCCTTGTGTTTTTTCCATTCCTGTGGACTTAGAGGAGCCCATGCAGATGGGTCTCTCCAAGCTGTCTCCTGAAGAAAGAACCAGAAGGCAAAATTCTGGTCTTTGTTTGTACTGTGGGGGTAAGGGACATTTTGCCCGTAATTGTCCGAACAAGTCGGGAAACGCCTCGACCAAGTGAATTGTGAGGGGGTTCACTTTGGTCTGCAGCTTATCTCCTCGAATAAGTCCCTGTTAGTCCCAGCTAAAGTTTCCTTTGGCAGCCTCTGTTCTTCGGTGTCGGCTTTTGTTGACAGTGGAGCTGCAGGGAACTTTATGGACTTAACGTGGGCCAAGGCCTTAGGTATTCCTCAGTTAACCTTGGGTAGGCGTATCACCATGCATGGTTTAGATGGGAGTCCCTTGTCCAATGGGGTTATTTCCCTCTGTACACCCCCTGTTCTACGTTCGGTAGGAGCTCTTCATTCCGAAAAGATTGAATTTTTCCTTACCCATTGCCCTGCAGTTCCAGTGGTTCTGGGTCACCCTTGGCTGGCCTTTCATAATCCCATCATTGATTGGCAGTCGGGGGAGATCTCACAATGGGGTACCATCTGTAATAAGGAATGTATTACGTTTCCCATCAGAATAGCTGCTGCCATTCCCGAACCCATTCCTGTGGAATACCAGGATTTTGTTGATGTATTTTCCAAGGGCAATGCAGACATTCTGCCTCCCCATCGGCCTTATGATTGTGCTATTGAGCTAATTCCTGGTGCCACATTGCCAAAGGGAAGGTTATATGCATTGTCCGGACCAGAAACTGTGGCCATGAATGAGTATGTTAAAGAGAGCCTAGGGAAAGGATTTATCAGGCCATCTAAATCCCCGTTAAGTGCAGGCTTCTTCTTTGTGGAGAAGAAAGATGGATCACTCAGACCTTGCATTGACTTTAGAGCCTTGAATAAGATCTCAGTAAAAAATACTTACCCTTTGCCGCTGATTTCTGTCCTCTTTGATCAGCTACGTTCGGCTGTGATTTTTTCTAAGATTGACCTGAGAGGAACATATAACCTCATCCGAATCAAGTCAGGAGATGAGTGGAAAACGGCATTCAGTACTCAGTCGGGTCACTACGAGTATCTGGTTATGCCATTCGGCCTGTCTAACGCTCCTGCAGTTTTCCAGGATCTCATTAACGACATGCTCCGTGATTTTCTTGGAAGATTCGTGGTCGTTTACTTAGACGATATCTTGATCTATTCTGACTCTATTGAACAACATGTTACCCAGGTGCGTCAGGTTCTTCAAAAATTACGTGAAAATCACCTATATGCCAAGCTGGAGAAGTGTGAATTTCATGTCACGGAGGTATCCTTTTTGGGGTACATTATTTCCCCTCGGGGATTCTGTATGGAACCAAAGAAGCTCCAAGCCATCCTTAGTTGGGCGCAACCCACCAACTTAAAAGCAATTCAGCGCTTTTTAGGGTTTGCGAATTATTATAGAAGATTTATTCATTCTTTTTCCGACCTGGTTGCTCCCATTGTGGCACTTACTAAGAAGGGAGCGGATCCAACCAGTTGGTCTCGTGAAGCTGAGTTATCTTTTCAGGCCTTGAAACAAGCCTTCGTCTCAGCCCCAGTCCTCAGACATCCCAACCCAGAATTGCCTTTCATTGTTGAGGTTGATGCCTCGGAGGTTGGAGTAGGGGCTATCCTGTCTCAGAAGGATCCGGACTCTCTAGAATTACATCCTTGTGCCTTTATGTCCAGGAAATTCTCATCTGCTGAATCCAACTACGATGTTGGTAACCGGGAATTACTGGCTATTAAATGGGCTTTCGAGGAGTGGAGGCATTGGCTTAAGGGAGCAACACATACCATTTCAGTTTTGACTGATCACAAAAATCTTCAGTACATCGAATCAGCTAAACGGCTGAATGCCCGGCAGGCTCGTTGGGCTTTATTTTTTACTCGTTTCAAGTTCATTATCACCTTCAGGCCAGGTTCCAAGAATACCAAGGCGGATGCCCTATCACGCAGTTTTCTTCCAGTTCATGATAACAGTCCTGTTACTCCCATACTTCCGTCTTCAGTCATTCGGGCAGGCCTCACACAAGATTTATTTACCCAGTTAAAGCAGCTTCAACATCAAGCTCCTGGAAATACTCCTGCTGGTCGTCTTTATGTCCCTGAGTTTTTGAGAGCAACTGTTTTGACTGAGTTTCATGATAGCAAAGTTGCCGGGCATCCGGGGATCTCTAAGACTTTGGAATTAGTCTCCCGCTCAGTATGGTGGCCTGGTCTTTCTAAAGACATTAAGGAGTTTGTTTTTTCTTGTCAGGTCTGTGCACAGCATAAAGTTCCCCGTTCCTTGCCTATCGGGCAACTTATGCCCTTGAATGTTCCTCTCAGGCCATGGTCTCATATTTCCATGGATTTTGTGGTAGACCTCCCTCTGTCAGCCAGATGCCGAGTCATATGGGTAGTAGTGGACCGTTTTAGCAAGATGGCCCATTTCATTGCTCTTCCCCGACTGCCATCTGCCCAGGGATTGGCAGTTTTGTTCCTCCGTCATGTTTTCAGACTCCATGGGTTACCTACTGATATTGTTTCTGATCGGGGTCCACAATTCATTGCACAATTTTGGAAGTCTTTTTGTGCCTCATTAAAGATGAAATTGTCTTTGACGTCTGGCTACCATCCCCAATCCAACGGGCAGACTGAGCGAGTTAATCAATCATTAAAACAGTATTTGCGGGGGCGTGGTCTGACTGTTGAGGAGTGCAGACGTACTTTTGTCTGGCTCCTCTGCTCATCTTAATAAAAGACATTTATATAGGGTATATACCCTCTGTGGACATCCTCCAGGGGCTTCCCTCCCCCCCTGTAGCACTCCAGTGCCCAGCATAGCTGACCGCGGAGCCGGGGAGCAGTTTTAACTGTTCCCGCAGGTTGCGGCCTTCACACCTCCGGGAGCCGGGGCCTCGCGTACTCCCCGCACCCGCGTTTGGAGCTCCATAGCGGGGATGCGGCGCCGGGAAGCGGCGCGGACCTTCCCCGGGACGTAGGAGTCATCGGCTGGCTCCCCCTGGCCCCCCCCTGACCCCCAGGGTGGACACCCCCCTTGGGAAGCAAGTGGAGAAGGCATCTGGCGGCGGGGGACAGCAGTAAAGCAGGCACCCAGGAGACGCGGCGGCCATTTTGGATCCCTCTGGAGAGGTTGGCTATGTGAAGGTAGTGTGCCTGTTTGCAGTGGGGGACTTTGGACTGGGGCTGCACGGGATCTGGTGACCCTCTGGCTCTACTTTAGCTGTGTTCCCACTCTGGGGCCTCTGCTGAGGGATCTAGGCTTTTACCTTTTTTTTTTGTGTGGAGCTTTAGACCTTTCCTCAGCAGTATCTTCTCCTACTACAACTGCCCCATCCTGTGGCCACGGGGTGTAACTGCATGCACTTCTCCCACAGTGTGCTCGATACATAATACATATTATACTGCAGGCTTCATTGGAACGCAGTTGTCCCAGCACCGGCCGTGAAAATCAGATGCGTTGTCCACATGGTAAAAATGACCACGCTATTATGATTATGATGTGATTGCTCTGAGATAACTCTGCCTCCACCCGACTACTCCGACGACATGATATGACAATTCAACTTTCATGTGGATCCTTCTTTGATTGCTATTACTGACGTCTCCTGTCTCCAGTTCCTCTATTTGTGTCGGTCAGCTCCATTATGCCTCCCAAGAAATGTAAGTCGGCGAAATCTGTTTCCCAAGTGGCGTTCTTTAAACCTTCTCCTCAAGCCGCTAAAACAAAAGATGTCCGAAGTGGCTCCTCTCAGTCTGCTCTCCCTGTGTCCTCGCCGCTGCGAGCTGCGTCCGCCCCTACCACTGTCACCGCACACACCAGCTCTATCGAGGATAGTGACTCGCTTACGGTGGGCGCTATGAAGCATCTCCTAACGCAATTTAAGGATGAAGTTGCGGCAGAATTCAGAGCGACTATGAAGGAATGCCAGAGATCTATTGATGAGATTGGTGGCCGCACCGATCACTTAGAAACAAAAATGGGTGAAGTTGTGTCGTCGCATAATGACCTGATCTCTTCCCATGATCTGCTTCAAAATGAGGTCACAGCACTCAGAGACAAACTTTCGGAGCTGGAGGACAGATCGAGACGTAACAATATAAAGTTGCGAGGTGTTCCAGAGGCTGTCGCCAATAGCGCGTTGAACGATTTTGCAATTGACCTCTTTAGCAAACTCCTTCCCTCATACCGCTCGGCGGACTTTCTGATTGATCGCATCCATAGGCTCCCTAAAGCCAGGAACGCTCCTGATGGGGTCCCCCGAGACGTCCTTATGAGGTTACATTATTTCCATGTGAAGGAGGCAATTTTGAAAGCTGCAAGACCCTCGGATACTGCTTCGAAGGCTTTGGGCTCACTTCAGCTATTCGGAGACCTGTCCCCTGCTACTCTAGCGAAAAGGCGCTCTCTTTACCCCATCACGTCAGTGTTACGCAAAGAGAACATTCTATACAGATGGGGATTCCCTACAAAGTTGCTTATTTCTCGAGAAGGGTCCACTGTAGTTATAACGAACGTTGAGGAGGGTAAAAAGATCCTCGCATCATGGAACTCTGCAAGCTCATCTACACACACCTCGCCCGAACGAGGCCTTCAGCGGGACTGGACCTCGTCGGCTGCTGATCTTTGAGTATCATCTGTTCTATTATGCTTGCATTGTTTTTATATCTTTCTGATCGTTTTGTTATATCATGTTTCCTATTTTACACCAGTTCCTTGGCGTATGCTTATTATGGGTGTTTATGTACGGCCTATTTGAGTGTTGTTAGACTGTTTTTTAGGTGATACCTCAACACCGTTGGTTTAATGTTTGTCTGCCTCTGTTGCCCCGTCAGCCGCCCACGTCTCTTTGTCAGCTGGGTATTCTACCCTAGATAATTTTTTTGTTTGTTTGTTTGTCTATTAATCGCGGAAGCTGGCGATGCGGGGGTTCAGAGATAGAGGTCCGAGAAACTGCATCTTGTTAAATTTTGGTTCGGGTGTGGGCAGAGTGACCACTACCCCCCATAGAGTAAATCTGAGTCGCCATGGTTAGGCGTCCAGCCGTGCCCCCGAGAGGGGTTAATGTTATGTTTCCTTTAATTGTTATTCTCCTTTTTCTTATCCTTTCTTTCCCTTTTCCTCTCCTTCTGTCTGGAAATTGTTGCACATATTTTCTACATGCCTGCTGGTTGATGATAATTTTGCAATCTTCGATACCTTTACAGTATGGTTAACATTGTTTCTATAAATGCAAAAGGTCTTAATTCCCCGCATAAGAGGAAGTTAGCACTTAATTATTTTCATAAACTTAAAGCTCAAATCATAGCCGTCCAAGAGACACATTTTATTAATTCGGCCCCTCCACGGTTTACTAATGTGAGATTTCCCCATTGTTATTTGGCCAATGGACCAACGAAGAAGGCGGGGGTGGCAATCTTGGTGTCTCAACATTGCGCGTTCTCCCTCTCGTCGCAATACTGCGACCCTGAGGGGAGAATTCTAATCTTGGTGGGCACACTTGAAAATAAAGAGGTGACGATTGTTTCTTGTTATGCCCCGAACACCAAGCAACTAGCATTCTGCAGGAAACTCTGTGCTAAGGTGCAACAATTGGCCAAGGGTGCTCTACTTTTCTTGGGGGACTTTAATTTGACCCTTGACCCTTTGGTTGATAACTCTGGCAAGCGGCCCTCACTCTCCAGTCAGCTCCATAGGAATGCAAAGGGCTTTAGTCAACTATTGGCGGAATATGATCTTTTAGACCTTTGGCGCGTTAAACACCCCATGGATAGAGACTACACATTTTATTCCCCAGTACATGCCTCTTATTCCAGAATAGACCTAGCCTTAGCGGATAAGTGGACTCTACAGTCCATCCGTAAAATTTCCATTCTCCCCATGTCATGGTCGGATCACTCCCCACTATTTATCGAGTGGGATATTAGTAGTAGAAAGATTACCCCAGCCCCCTGGCGCTTAGGTAAACAAAGTCTTCTTCAGCCGGAGACCAAGCAGGCTATCCAAACCACCATAGATTATTACCTCTCTGAGAACTCCCCTCAGGAGACATCCATCTTCACATTATGGTGTGCCCTCAAAGCAGTATCGCGAGGGACAGCAATTCAAGCTGCGGCTAAACTTAAAAGGGAATATCGTAAAAAATTTGAACAAGCTGAGCGTGCAGTCGCTTCCTTGGAGAGTTCTCACAAGGCACATCCACAGGATAAAACCCTTCTTAAATCATTGCAGGAAGCCAGAGAGGCAGTAAACGTTTTCTATTTAGCGGAAGTCCAACGCAACCTGCATAGACTGAACCAAAAATTCTATGTATATGGTAACCAGGCTGGTAGACTGCTGGCGAAGAAGTTGAGGGGCAGGAAAGCTAAAGAAAAAATTCATATTGTTCATTCGGATAGGGGCAGGAGAGTCTATGATCCTGACGAAATTGCAAATGTCTTTGCATCATATTACTCTAAACTGTACAACTTGAAGGAGGATTTCTCCACTTTTCAACCCACAGGCATGGATGTTCAAAATTTTCTGGGCAATTTTCCTCTCCCTTCGCTGTCACCGGAGTCTTGTAGCTCCCTTAGTGTGCCCTGGACTTTAGCGGAAGTCGAAAAGGCTATTGACTTACTTCCAGCAGATAAGGCCCCGGGTCCCGACGGTTATCCTTCTGGTTTCTATAAATCCTTTAAGGAGAGTTTGGCCCCGGTACACCTATCGGTGTTTAATGAAGCCTCCGAAGCCGGGCGCTTCCCCAGGGAGATGCTGGAAGCTCAAATCATCACCATCCCCAAACCGGGAAAAACTCCCACCTCTGTCCAAAATTTTAGACCAATTGCTTTATTAAATACAGACTTGAAACTTTATGCCAAATTAATTGCCAACCGTATCAGTCCCCTCCTCCCCTCTCTTATCAACCCTGATCAAGTGGGCTTCGTGTTAAACAGACAGGCCCCAGATAATACGCGAAGAGTAATTAATGTTATTGAACATTCTGCCTGTAGAAAAGAACCCCTCCTAGTTTTGTCTCTGGATGCCGAAAAGGCGTTCGATAGATTGAACTGGGACTTTATGAGATTAACTCTAGACAAATTTGGCTTCTCTGGAAGGATCTTGGACTCTATCCTGGCTCTCTATTCCTTGCCCTGTGCGAGGGTCTTTGTTAACGGATGTCTATCTTCACCCTTTGACATCTCTAATGGCACTCGTCAGGGCTGCCCATTATCTCCTATTATTTTTGCGTTGGCGATAGAACCTTTGGCTGCTTGCATTAGATCCCGGGACTCGATTAGTGGCCCTGTTATAGGGGGCATTTCTCACAAAATCAGTTTGTTTGCAGACGATATTTTGTTATGTCTTTCTGATCCTGAGACTTCCTTGCCAGCTCTTCATGCCGTTCTCCAAGACTATTCGGATGTCTCCTTTTATAAATTGAATACTAATAAAACTGAGGCCCTCCCACTCCGACTGTGGTCTCTAGGTTGAAGGAATCGTACAAATACGCCTGGAAGTCCTGCTCCCTGAGATATCTAGGGATTAATTTGTCCAGTGAAGATAATTTAATTGAATGTAATTATGCCCCATTATTAAAAGCCTTTGCGGAGCTGACTGGGGAGTGGATGCTGCAGGAGGTGTCTTGGCTGGGTAGAGTTGCTGCTGCCAAGATGGTCCTATTGCCGAAATTAATGTATCTGTTTCGCGCCATACCAAGACCCCTTCCCAAACTCTTCTATAATAAATTGAATCAGGTCCTGATTAGGTATGTGTGGGGAGGCTCTAGGCCGAAGATTGCTAAAAAGATTCTTATTCTGCCCAAACAAACCGGGGGGGTAGCTTTCCCAGATATAGAAAAGTACCATGCTGCTTGTCTGTTAAGTCAGTCTAGAGACTGGTTTGACACTTCGAGCCTGAAACCTTGGGTTATTTTGGAGGCTTCCTATCTGAATGCTGTTACTCTCTCTGATTTGTGTTGGTTACCACCTTCTGCTGCCCGTAGTAGGTTCGGATCTTGCAAGTCTATTAAAGCGACCCTAGATTCATGGCATAAACTAGTGTCCTCTTCGGAAGAGATCAAGTTGCCATCCCCCTGCCTGTCGTTGACCGCTCTTATGTCATTGATTCCTAACATTACATTAGAAGATTGGATTCGGAAGGGGCTCTCCACTGTGGGTGATTTTTTCTTAGGTGACGTCTTGATGTCCTTTTCTCAATTACAAGAGAGATTTGGGATTCGGACTCAAGACTTTTTCAAATATTTGCAGGTGAGAAGTTGGTTACACTCATTTTCTCCGCATCTTAACAAACCTTCTCTTCCGGCTTATATTAAAAGCCGAATGGAGACGTCCTCACACAAATATGGGATTACGTGGTGGTATCAATTTCAATTAACTAGCAGCACACAGACTAACTTCAAAGCGCAGATTTTATGGGAAAGAGACTTGAATAGATCCTTTACTGATGCAGAATGGGACAGTATATTTAAGTCTTGTTTTAAAGTCTCCAAATGTATTAACCACTCAGAAATGTTCTATAAGCTTATACAGAGGGCCTACTTCACCCCTGAAAGACAAAATAGAATCTGGCCTTCACAATCTAAATTATGTTGGAGGAAATGTGGTTCAACGGGGGATATCTTTCATATTTTTTGGGCGTGCCCACTTATACAACCACTTTGGAGAGAAGTTTTTAATATGGTTAGCAGGGTTTTAGGGTTCTTCATTCCCCTGGACCCAGCTTTAGCGTTATTTCATTTGTACATAGACCACCTCTCCGAAGGTGATCGTTATGTCTTGGGGCATATCCTGATAGCTACTAAAGCTGCTATAGCCCAATTGTGGAAATCTGAGAATCTTCCTTCCCTAGCGTCTATCCAAAATAAGATTCACAAACACTACATTTTTGAAACAGCGGAAGCTAAATATTCTTCCTCAGCTAATTCTATTCACCTGAAGTGGTTAGGGTGGTCCGACTATAGGGGGAGAGAAGGTAGGCTAACCGTCTATAGCTCTCCAATTGATTTATCTGTGCTTCACCCCACCTAGACTGACTACTTTAAGAATGTTGTAATATCAGATGGTTTGTGCTATGCCTCTTTTTTTTTGTGTTTTTTTTTTTGTTTTGTTTCTGAACGCCCAATGTAACCAATTGTATATTCATCCAACTGTGCGTTAATAGTGCTTTGATTATGGTAACCATTCCAGACTGCCCCTATGTTTCCCTTTATCTCTTTTTTCTGTTCCCCATTTCTGTGTGAAAAATCTTCAATAAAAATTTAATGTTTAAAAAAAAAAAAAAAAAAAACAACAGTATTTGCGTTTGTACTCAGCCAAACTCCAAAATGATTGGTCTGAGTTTCTTCCTTTGGCGGAGTTTGCTTACAACAATTCCTGTCATTCCTCCACCAATGTGTCTCCATTCTTTACAGTTTTTGGTTTTCACCCCAGAGCTAATTCCTTTTTTCAACATTCCTCTGTCTCCTCGATAACCTTAACTTCTCATCTCAGACTCATTTGGAGAAAAGTGCACCTTGCTCTCAGAAAAGCGGCATTTCGGGAGAAAATTTTTTCTGACAGGCTCCGGCGGCCTTGCACTTTTAAGGTAGGAGATAGGGTATGGTTGTCGACTCGCAACATTAAAATTCGACAAACCTCAGCCAGATTGGGTCCCAAATTTATTGGACCATTTCATATTATTAAAAAAATCAATCCAGTTGCTTTCCGGTTACGTTTACCAAGAGCTCTCCGGATCGGAAATACGTTCCATTGCTCCTTGTTGAAACCATACGTTTCTTCCAGTAGATTTCCTCGAAAGATCTCTCAGGGGAAATCACCAGTAGATGTACAGGGTCATCAGGAGTTCTTGGTGGAGAAGGTTCTTGATTCCAAGTTGTCCCGGGGTCGGCTTTATTTTCTGGTACACTGGAGAGGTTATGGTCCAGAAGAAAGGTCTTGGGTCCTGGATAAGGATCTCCATGCCCCGAGGCTCAAGAGGGCATTTTTTCGAGAATTTCCTCGGAAACCTGGCTTTAGGGGTTCCTTGACCCCTCCTCAAGGGGGGGGTACTGTTAGGCGCCGAGGGTCCGCTCGTCAGTGCGGCCCGGCGCCTAGCAACCAGGGACGCCGTACGCGGACAGCCGCCGGCTCCCTGGCAACGCTAGACGCCGGGCGCACGGAGCCGCACAGACCCTAGCAACGGGGACGCCACTGTCGGACCGCGTTCCCCGTTGCTGGGTCCAAAGTTAATTACCACACTTGTTTCCTGGCCGTGCAGTATGGCAGCTGCACGGCATGTTTGTAATTAGCCCTGTCTGGCACCTGATTGGAGGGCTTCCATTTAAAGGCACTCTCAGGACTTCTCACAGACGCCGGTAATAGCTTCCTGTTTGCTGTATCTGTTGCAGAGAGTGTTTCCAGTCCTGCTCTATCCGGTCGTTCCTGTCCTCAGTGGTCCAGTACTCGGAAGTTGTCATCTGTTCCTGGAGTCCTGACCGAGCACCTTTAACATCCTGTGGTGTTCGTGAGTCGCGGCGTAGCCGTGTGTTGCGGCTTGACCGCTTACTATTTATTATTTGTTATATTGAGTCTCGGAGCTTTTGCGGAGGATTCCGCTCCCACAAATCCACTCTGGAATCCAGCGGTGCTGGGTAGGAGTAACGGATTAGTGGATTTTTGGTTGTCCTTTTCCCTGGCGGTTTGTCCGCACATACTTCTGGTTTAGTTTAGTTAGCTTGTAGCCCCTGGCCTGGTTGTTTAGTCAGAGGGCCCCTTGTTATCACCCTGTCTCGGATTTCCCTTTGTCTCCCATTAAGACCTGAGGGGGCATCGGAGTTGGGCAGACATAATCCGCCCTTCAAACGCGGCTGCCATGGGCTCAAGCAACCATAGTCTCGCAGGGGATTTCTGATAACACGGGCGAGACAACGGAGTTAGGGCGCCAGGGGTTACTAGGCTTTCCTGCTCCCGTAACCAGCATTCCCTTCCAGTACTCTGGCCTTTGTCATAAGATCTCCTCTGGTCAGAAGTACTGGAATCATAACACGTAGTGCATAGTGAAATTAGCTCATCCAGCTCTTTGTGCATAGTGAAATTAGCTCATCCAACTTAGAAGGCAAGTCTCTGGTAGCTAATTCATCCTTGATGCGTTCTGATAAGCCATGCCAGAATGCAGCATACAGGGCCTCGTCGTTCCATGCCAGTTTGGATGCCAGGATTTTGAACTGTATAAGATACTGTCCCACAGTACGTGTTCCCTGGCGTAAACGGAGAATCTCAGATGAAGCAGAGGTTACCCGGCCTGGCTCGTCGAAGATGCGCCTGAATGTAGCTACAAAGTCAGTATAGGAAGACAGCAGGGTATCAGACTTCTCCCATAAAGGTGATGCCCAGTCAAGGGCTGAGCCACTAAGAAGGGAAATAATATAGGCAATTTTAGTACGGTCACTGGGGAAATTGCCAGGTTGTAGCTCAAAATGGATTTCACATTGATTGAGAAATCCCCTGCAGAATCTTGGAGATCCGTCAAATTTTGCTGGCGTTGGAAGATGAAGACGTGGAGTAGAAATGGGTAAGGTGGGTGGGGTTACAGCTGGTGTCACTGTGGAGGACGCACCGGACGTCCTCCACAGTGGACTGGTCGTTTGAATCCCATCCAGTCGGGTAGAGAGATCCTGGAGACAGCGGATGATGTGGCCTTGTGCAGCCTCCTGATGTTCGAGTCTGGCTGCCAGTTCTTGCATCGGCCTGGCCGCTTGATCCTGGTCTCCGACTGGATTCATAGGGTCAGTGCTTACTGTCACAACTGAGGGTTTAGGCTGACAGGAGGAAGCCTCAGTTGTAGGGGCTGAAATGAAATTAAACTTGGGAGGTTTAATCAGACCCCTGGACATGTAAGTGTAGAAGGATTACCCGAAGGTGTGACCATGACAACCAGGTTAAAAGTCAATAAAAGCTTTATTAACAGACTCCGTGTTGAAACAACAGTATTCAGTTGATAATAAGCAGTGGCAAATAATACAGTTCCTGGATCACTATAACCATAGAAGGTATCACAGAGCACTGGTAGGTTGAGGAACAGATGTTAAAGTCCTTTGATGGAATAACCTTACTAGGCCTGGCTGTAGTAGTGAAGATAGCCGAGGAACACGCCAGTAGAAGTATTAGATGAAGTTGGTAACTTGAACAGACTGTTGTAGATACTGGATGGAACCAGCCAGGTGGTAGAGACACGCAGTGGATGCTGAATGGAATCAGCCAGGTGATGAAGACACGGAGTGGATGCTGGATGGAACCAGCCAGGTGATGAAGACACGGAGTGGATGCTGGATGGAACCAGTCAGGTGATGAAGACACGGAGTGGATACTGTAAGATGCTAGGGAGCGTGGAAACAGAAGAGTTGAAAAGAGGTTACCGGTGGTTGTGGATACTGCTGATAAGTAGGGATCCGCTGGAACAACACCGGCACTTTAAGGGAACTGGATACTGCTGGAAGCTGACCGCTGGAAGCAGATGGGTTAATAGCTGGAAGCTGGAATAGCCACGGAGAACTGCAGAGTCAGGCTGCACCGCAGGATGGAAGGCAGGTGCGGGTCTCTTAGTGGATGCTGGAGACAGGAGCTGGAACCTGGAGAAACAACCACAGGAGAGAGAGACTGGAACTAGGTTTGACAATCAAAGCACTGACCATTTCCTGGTTCAGGCACAGGATACTTATACCTGCTGCAGGGCAGGCATTGGCTGGCCAATCATGCAGATTCACAGTGCAGCGGACTGGTGGAGATTGAACATGTGACTGGAACAAACATGGCTGCGCCCATGTTAGTACTGGAGGGAAAGTTGGTTTGAAAACCATGTGGAAACTTAGCAGCAATGGCGGCGCCGGCCGCGGAGGACAGGAGACGCCAAACTGACAACTGCACACTGAGACACATGGATGACAGCGGAGGCCGCGGCAGGCATGGGGCACCACTCTGACAACCTGCATACTGGAACACAGGAGCGGCGGCGGAGGCCGCGGAGGACGGGAGACGCCACACTAGATTCAAACATGGCGCCGCGGTGACAGCGTCTCAGAGTGACAGGAGGGATATGCAGAGTGTGGACATCAGTAACACAGATGAGATCCGGCCCTGGAACGCTGAGCCAGCTTCAGGAGGCATCTAAAAGGCAAGTAATGGCGTCCAGATACCCGGATCGTGACAGTAGCAGAGCGCCGATTCCTGACAACCTGACTCAAACTGGCAGTGTCTGAACTGACTTCACGTGTGGCAAGTTCGAAGGGTTGGAGAACCTTCCACAAGACGGAAATCATTCTCCACTGCGCTTGAGTCAGGTGCATTACCCCTCCTTTGCCTATATCGTAGGTGGATGTATATGCTTGAATGGCTTTTTGCTGCTCCTCCATCCTCTGAAGCATATAGAGTGTTGAATTCCACCTCGTTACCACCTCTTGCTTCAGTTGATGGCGGGGCAAGTTCAGGAGTGTTTGCTGGAGCTCCAGTCTTCGGTACGCAGTGGCAGAATGCCGAAAGTGGCCCGCAATTTTTCGGGCCACCGACAGCAACCCGTCATTTAAAAAAAAATTCTGCACCACCAAATTAATTGTATGTGCAAAACATGGGACATGCTGGAATTTCCCCATATGTAATGCACGCACAATATTGGTGGCGTTGTCCGATATCACAAATCCCCAGGAGAGTCCAATTGGGGTAAGCCATTCTGCGATGATGTCCCTCAGTTTCCGTAAGAGGTTGTCAGCTGTGTGCCTCTTAAGGAAAGCGGTGATACATAGCGTAGCCTGCCTAGGAACGAGTTGGCGTTTGCGAGATGCTGCTACTGGTGCCGCTGCTGTTGTTGCTGCGGGAGGCCATACATCTACCCAGTGGGCTGTTACAGTCATACAGTCCTTAGTCTGCCCTGTTCCACTTGTCCACATGTCCGTGGTTAAGTGGGCACTGGATACAACTGCATTTTGTAGGACACTGGTGACTCTTTTTCTGACATCTGTGTACATTCTCGATATCGCCTGCCTAGAGAAGTGGAACCTAGATGGGATTTGATACCGGGGACACAGTACCTCAAGCAATTCTGTAAGTCCCACTGAACTAATGGCGGATACCGGATGCACGTCTAACACCAACATAGCTGTCAAGGCTTCAGTTATCCGCTTTGCAAAAGGATGACTGCTGTCAAATTTCATCTTCCTCACAAAGGACTGTTGGACAGTCAATTGCTTACTGGAAGTAGTACAAGTGGCCTTCCGACTTCCCCTCTGGGATGACGATCCACTCCCAGTAGCAACAATAGCAGTGGCAAGCAACAGAAGGCGTACCACTCAAGGATCCTACGGAGGAATCCCGGTTAAGAGAGGACTCCTCAGTCTTGACAGTGACATGGCCTGCAGGATTACTGACGTTCCTGAGGAGGAAGCTGACGTTGAGGGAGTTGGTGGTGTGGCTTGCAGGAGCTTGGGTACAAGAGGAAGAAGGGGTTTAGGTGTCAGTGGACTGCTTACGCTCTTACCCAAAGTTTCGCAACTTTACACTGACTTCTGATGAATGCGCAGCAGGTAACGTATAAGGGAGGATGTTCCTAGGTGGTTAACATCCTTACCCCTACTTATTACAGATTGACATAGGCATCAGATGGCTTGACACTTGTTGTCCGGATTTGTGGAGAAATAATTCCACATCGAAGAGGTGGCTTTTTTGGTAGTTTGCCCAGGCATCACAATGGGCTTCTTCGTCCCAAGGACAACAGGTGTCTCCCCTGGTGCCTGACTTAAACAAACCACATCACCATCAGAATCCTCATCGTCAACTTCCTCCTCAGCGCCAGCAACACCCATATCCTCATCCTGGTGTACTTCAACAGTGACATCTTCAATTTGAATATCAGGAACTGGACTGTGGGTGCTCCTTCCAGCATTTGCAGGGGGCGTGCAAATGGTGGAAGGAGCCACCTCTTCCCATCCAATGTTGGGAAGGTCAGGCATGGTAACTGCACGCACACTTGGACTCTCTTTGGGGATTTGTGATACCATCTCAGAACGCAGTTCTTTTCTGTGCTCTTTCCAGCTTAACTCTTTTAATTTTTGTAGCTGGAGGATGAATGCTTCCATCGTCATGTGAAGCTGAACCACTAGCCCTGAACATAGGCCAGGGCCTCAGCTGTACCTTGCCACTCCGTGACGTAAATGGCATATTGGCAAGTTTACGTTTCTCCTCAGACGATTTAAATTTCTTCTTTTGGTTCTTTTTTCTGATCTTTGGCTTTTTGGATTTTACTTGCCCTCTACTATCACATTGGGCATCGGCCTTGGCAGACGACGTTGATGGCATTTCATCGTCTATGTCATGGCTAGTGGCAGCAGCTTCAGCACTAGGAGGAAGTGGTTCTTCTTGATCTTTCCTTATTTTATCCTCAAGATTTTTCTCAATTATTTTTTGGAGTTATATGAGACAATATGCGGCACAGTAATGACTTGAATGACTGATGGACAGGACACTACTACCCCTTTCACATCGCACAAATAACCCTCTATCGACACGGCATATTGCCGTGTTGACACGGGTCAGTGTGCGATGTGAAAGCACTTTGGCCGAATTAGCGGGTCGCCTGACCCGGTAATTCAACCCGGTATAAAAGAAGGGTTATACTCGGGTTGAATACCGGGTCAGGCACAGTGTGAATGGGAGCCGTGTCAATGCGGCATGGCTCCCATTCCCAGCATAGGGAGAGGCGGCGCAGGAAATGAGCTCATCTCCCAGCGCCGCCTCCACTCCCGCCCCTACTGCTGCGCCACCCCACTGCTATGGCAACCGACCTGGTATATTGCCGGGTCGGAAAGCCAACATAGCAGAGCAAATGCCGGATCCCACCCGGTAAGAACACGTTTCTCTTACCGGGTGGGATCCGGCATTTGCGATCTGAAAGTGGTATACCATTGGTCTGATGCAGCACAACAACACTGTAAGGGACTTGTGGTTGTTGTTATAATTATTATACGGCAGCAGTGGACATATAGCAGCAGCATATATTGTCAATTGAATGACTGATGAGACAGGACACTACCACTGGTCTGATGCAGCACAATACTGTAAGGGACTTGTGGTTGTTGTTATTATTATTATACGGCAGCGGTGGACATATAGCAGCAGCATATACAGGTTGAGTATCCCATATCCAAATATTCCGAAATATGGAATATTCCAAAATACGGACTTTTTTGAGTGAGAGTGAGATAGTGAAACCTTTGTTTTTTGATGGCACAATGTACACAAACTTTGTTTAATACACAAAGTTATTAAAAATATTGTATTAAATGACCTTCAGGCTGTGTGTATAATGTGTATATGAAACATAAATGAATTGTGTGAATGTAGACACACTTTGTTTAATGCACAAAGTTCTAAAAAATATTGGCTAAAATGACCTTCAGGCTGTGTGTATAAGGTGTATATGTAACATAAATGCATTCTGTGCTTAGACTTAGGTCCCATCGCCATGATATCTCATTATGGTATGCATTTATTCCAAAATACGGAAAAATCCCATATCCAAAATACCTCTGGTCCCAAGCATTTTGGATAAGGGAGACTCAACCTGTACCACTGTGACTGCCTCGTCACTGGAATGACTGATGAACAGGACACTACCACTGGTCTGATGCAGCACAACACAACAACACTGTAAGGGACTTGTGGTTGTTGTTATAATTATTATACGGCAGCAGTGGACATATAGCAGCAGCGTATATCGTCACTGGAATGACTGATGAACAGGACTCTACCACTGGTCTGATGCAGCACAACACAACAACACTGTAAGGGACTTGTGGTTGTTGTTACAATTATTATACGGCAGCAGTGGACATATAGCAGCAGCATATATCGTCACTGGAATGAGTAATGAACCGGATGCTACCACTGGTCTGATGCAGCACAACACAACAACACTGTAAGGGTCTTGTTGTTGTTGTTATTATTATTATTATAAGGCAGCAGTGGACATATAGCAGCAGCGTATATCGTCACTGGAATGACTGATGAACAGGACACTACCACTGGTCTGATGCAGCACAACACAACACTGTAAGGGACTTGTGGTTCCTTATATGGAATCCAAATCCCACGAGAATCCGACAGCGGGATGATGACATTTTGCCGCATTCGGGTTTCCGAAACAGGCGGGAAAACCCGAGCCAGGCTCAGAACCGAACTCAGAAGGCAAAGTCCGGTAGGGTTCACTTTTCTGAGAACCGGACCCACTCATCTCTAGTTATTTCTGGCATATTCTTTGTATTTTTCAAATACTTTATACAGTCAAAACTCTGGCACGGATGTTGGTGCATTCACACTTAGCGATTTTCCCCCCTGCCCAGCGATGTCAGCAGGGGTGAACGGCTTTCCATAGCAGGACGCTATGGAAAGCCGTTCACCCCGCCGTTCACCTGCTGGTAATGCCAGCAGATGAAAGGCGATGAAGCGGGGTCACACAGCAGCGCTCATCGCCAGGACATACACACTGGACGGTTTTGAGCTGAAAGCAGCTCAACACACCAAAAGTGAGATGCTTCCAGCTCAAAATCGCCCAGTGTGTATGTGCCTTTATTATGACAGGAAAGGCTCTGCCTCACCTCACTGCAAGATACTGCTCCACTTGTTAGCCGGACATAGTTAGCCAGTCCAGATACTGCCCCACTCGCTGGTTGGACACATTTATGCCCTTATTTATCAATAAATGATAAATTTCACTGTGTGATAAATTGCACAAGCCAATCCGCTCCTGTCATTTTTCAAACCCGGCCTGTGACATAGAAGTTAGGAGCTAATTGGCAGGTGCAATTTATCACTCACAGTGAAATGTATCACTCATTGATAAAGACAATATACTACCCCACCGGCTGGCTGGACAAAAATAGCCAAGCCAGATACTGCCCCACCGGCTGGACGGCCACAGCCAGCCAGCCCAGAAATTGCACTAGACTAGATACCAGTTAGAAATACGGGGACCAAAACAACCACCAGCCGGCACCCATCATTTTACACTGACTGCTGGCGGGCTCAGGGATCTGCAGCAGTGCTCTACATCCAGTCTGACAGCGCCCGGCGCTGTGACGCGGTACCAATGAGTCGCGCAGCACTGACGTTTGTATATGAGACAGGCATCATTGTAGGGCGACTCTCAGCCGGGTCACTCTGCCGGTAGACAGGACAATTTTGTCGGGCGCATCGCCCGACAAGATCACCGCATCTGTAGGCAGTCTGATCCTATCTCGTCGCCATGGCGCAGTTTGGAGGACAGAAGACTCCTCCACCGTGGGCGACCCAGTTTACAGCCACCGCTGTGTCTCAGCAGGGTAATACAGCTCCTCCCCTGGGTGCATTGTTTTGTTTTTGCACTAGCTATCTGTGTAGTGTGTAAGCCTGATTCAGTCGTCCGTGTATGTACGTAATGGGGATCATGACCTTGTGACATGTGCCTTGGCTAGTCCTGTGCATGCCTATATGCACATAGTATAATGCAGCCTGCAGCAGAATATTTTCCCCGGGGCCTGTGGCCTGGCCAGGGGACTGTCTCGCTGCTGCTCTATGAGGCATGACCAATGTTCACGTTATTTCATTTACCACGTAATTTTAAAGGAAATTATTATGGAGAATATATATATATATATATATATATATATATATATATAATGCCCCATCACCACTTCATGCAGCGCTATGCAAGTACTATAAGTGAATCAGGTATTACGCCTACATAGAAATACAAGCAGTGGAAGCGTTTATTTGCCTAAAAAGTAGGAAATTTGATATAGCACTTGCCGTGGGATATATGTTATTTATTAAACATTCTCAGTGTACAAATGAGGACTAACTGGTCTGTGCACTGTGGTTGGTAGTTTATCTCTCCAAGACAACCAGCTCCTAACTCATTTTGAAACAGCCTGTAACACCACAGTCAGGTGCTGATTGGGTGGTACTTAATCTCCATCCCCTGTATCTTTCTCCCAGGCTTAGTACATAGATCCCTGAAACTGTTAAGGGGGGTACACACCTAGAGATGTGTGCTGAGCGATCTAGCACAGACCGCTCAGCACACATCTCTATGGGCATACACACGGCGAGATCCGTGCTTAATTTCTAGGCAATCTAGTCAGATTGTTTAGAAATTAAGCACGGATCTCTCCGTTTGTACCCCCCTTAAAACTGATCCTGTGTGTGAGAGTTTACAATCTTAAGGCAGTACACACAGGGAGATTTCCCCAGAGATGTGTGCTGAGCGATCTGGGCAGTACGGATGATGTAATGGTTAGCATTACTGCCTCACAGCATTGAGGTCATGGGTTCGATTCCTATCATGGCCCTAACTGTGTGGAGTTTGTATATTCTCCCCGTACTTGCGTTGGTTTCCTCCGGGTACTCCGGTTTCCTCCCAAAATCCAAAAATATACTGGTAGGTTAATTGGCCCCCCAACAATATTAACCCCAGTGTGAATTAGAGATGAGCGGGTTCGGTTTCTCTGAATCCGAACCCGCACGAACTTCATGTTTTTTTTCACGGGTCCGAGCGACTCGGATCTTCCCGCCTTGCTCGGTTAACCCGAGCGCGCCCGAACGTCATCATGACGCTGTCGGATTCTCGCGAGACTCGGATTCTATATAAGGAGCCGCGCGTCGCCGCCATTTTCACACGTGCATTGAGATTGATAGGGAGAGGACGTGGCTGGCGTCCTCTCCATTTAGATTAGGAGAGAGAGAGAGAGATTGACCTGAGGCTGATACTGTAGAAGAGAGTGCAGAGTTTAGTGACTGACCACAGTGACCACCAGCAGTGCAGTTGTTTTATTTAATATATCCGTTCTCTGCCTGAAAAAAACGGTACACACAGTGACTCAGTCACATACCATATCTGTGTGCACTGCTCAGCCCAGTGTGCTGCATGCCTGCATCATCTATGTATATATTATATATCTGACTGTGCTCAGCTCACACAGCTTATAATTGTGGGAGAGACTGGGGAGCACTGCAGTGCCAGTTATAGGTTATAGCAGGAGCCAGGAGTACAAGACAGTCACATACCATATCTGTGTGCACTGCTCAGCCCAGTGTGCTGCATCATCTATGTATATATTATATATCTGACTGTGCTCAGCTCACACAGCTTATAATTGTGGGGGAGACTGGGGAGCACTGCAGTGCCAGTTATAGGTTATAGCAGGAGCCAGGAGTACATATTATATTAAAATTAAACAGTGCACACTTTTGCTGCAGGAGTGCCACTGCCAGTGTGACTGACCAGTGACCTGACCACACTGACCACCAGTATAGTTAGTAGTATACTATATTGTGATTGCCTGAAAAAGTTAAACACTCGTCGTGTGACTTCACTTGTGTGGTGGTTTTTTTTTTATTCTATAAAAAACTCATTCTGCTGACAGACAGTGTCCAGCAGGTCCGTCATTATATAATATATATACCTGTCCGGCTGCAGTAGTGATATATATATATTTTTTATATCATTATTTATCATCCAGTCGCAGCAGACACAGTACGGTAGTTCACGGCTGTAGCTACCTCTGTGTCGGCACTCGGCAGTCCATCCATAATTGTATACCACCTACCCGTGGTTTTTTTTTCTTTCTTCTTTATACATACATACTACTACATCTCTTTATCAACCAGTCTATATTAGCAGCAGACACAGTACAGTACGGTAGTTCACGGCTGTGGCTACCTCTGTGTCGGCACTCGGCAGTCCGTCCATAATTGTATACCACCTAACCGTGGTTTTTTTTTCTTTCTTCTTTATACATACATACTACTACATCTCTTTATCAACCAGTCTATATTAGCAGCAGACACAGTACAGTACGGTAGTTCACGGCTGTGGCTACCTCTGTGTCGGCACTCGGCAGTCCGTCCATAATTGTATACCACCTAACCGTGGTTTTTTTTTCTTTCTTCTTTATACATACATACTACGACATCTCTTTATCAACCAGTCTATATTAGCAGCAGACACAGTACAGTACGGTAGTTCACGGCTGTGGCTACCTCTGTGTCGGCACTCGGCAGTCCGTCCATAATTGTATACCACCTAACCGTGGTTTTTTTTTTCTTTCTTCTTCATACATACATACTACGACATCTCTTTATCAACCAGTCTATATTAGCAGCAGACACAGTACAGTACGGTAGTTCACGGCTGTGGCTACCTCTGTGTCGGCACTCGGCAGTCCGTCCATAATTGTATACCACCTAACCGTGGTTTTTTTTTCTTTCTTCTTTATACATACATACTACGACATCTCTTTATCAACCAGTCTATATTAGCAGCAGACACAGTACAGTACGGTAGTTCACGGCTGTGGCTACCTCTGTGTCGGCACTCGGCAGTCCGTCCATAATTGTATACCACCTACCCGTGGTTTTTTTTTCTTTCTTCTTTATACATACATACTACTACATCTCTTTATCAACCAGTCTATATTAGCAGCAGACACAGTACAGTACGGTAGTTCACGGCTGTGGCTACCTCTGTGTCGGCACTCGGCAGTCCGTCCATAATTGTATACCACCTAACCGTGGTTTTTTTTTTCTTTCTTCTTCATACATACATACTACGACATCTCTTTATCAACCAGTCTATATTAGCAGCAGACACAGTACGGTAGTTCACGGCTGTAGCTACCTCTGTGTCGGCACTCGGCAGTCCGTCCATAATTGTATACTAGTATCCATCCATCTCCATTGTTTACCTGAGGTGCCTTTTAGTTGTGCCTATTAAAATATGGAGAATAAAAATGTTGAGGTTCCAAAATTAGGGAAAGATCAAGATCCACTTCCACCTCGTGCTGAAGCTGCTGCCACTAGTCATGGCCGAGACGATGAAATGCCAGCAACGTCGTCTGCCAAGGCCGATGCCCAATGTCATAGTACAGAGCATGTCAAATCCAAAACACCAAATATCAGTAAAAAAAGGACTCCAAAACCTAAAATAAAATTGTCGGAGGAGAAGCGTAAACTTGCCAATATGCCATTTACCACACGGAGTGGCAAGGAACGGCTGAGGCCCTGGCCTATGTTCATGGCTAGTGGTTCAGCTTCACATGAGGATGGAGGCACTCAGCCTCTCGCTAGAAAAATGAAAAGACTCAAGCTGGCAAAAGCAGTAGCACCGCAAAGAACTGTGCGTTCTTCGAAATCCCAAATCCACAAGGAGAGTCCAATTGTGTCGGTTGCGATGCCTGACCTTCCCAACACTGGACGTGAAGAGCATGCGCCTTCCACCATTTGCACGCCCCCTGCAAGTGCTGGAAGGAGCACCCGCAGTCCAGTTCCTGATAGTCAGATTGAAGATGTCAGTGTTGAAGTACACCAGGATGAGGAGGATATGGGTGTTGCTGGCGCTGGGGAGGAAATTGACCAGGAGGATTCTGATGGTGAGGTGGTTTGTTTAAGTCAGGCACCCGGGGAGACACCTGTTGTCCGTGGGAGGAATATGGCCGTTGACATGCCTGGTGAAAATACCAAAAAAATCAGCTCTTCGGTGTGGAACTATTTCAACAGAAATGCGGACAACAGGTGTCAAGCCGTGTGTTCCCTTTGTCAAGCTGTAATAAGTAGGGGTAAGGACGTTAACCACCTCGGAACATCCTCCCTTATACGTCACCTGCAGCGCATTCATAATAAGTCAGTGACAAGTTCAAAAACTTTGGGTGACAGCGGAAGCAGTCCACTGACCAGTAAATCCCTTCCTCTTGTAACCAAGCTCACGCAAACCACCCCACCAACTCCCTCAGTGTCAATTTCCTCCTTCCCCAGGAATGCCAATAGTCCTGCAGGCAATGTCACTGGCAATTCTGACGAGTCCTCTCCTGCCTGGGATTCCTCCGATGCATCCTTGCGTGTAACGCCTACTGCTGCTGGCGCTGCTGTTGTTGCTGCTGGGAGTCGATGGTCATCCCAGAGGGGAAGTCGTAAGCCCACTTGTACTACTTCCAGTAAGCAATTGACTGTTCAACAGTCCTTTGCGAGGAAGATGAAATATCACAGCAGTCATCCTGCTGCAAAGCGGATAACTGAGGCCTTGACAACTATGTTGGTGTTAGACGTGCGTCCGGTATCCGCCGTTAGTTCACAGGGAACTAGACAATTTATTGAGGCAGTGTGCCCCCGTTACCAAATACCATCTAGGTTCCACTTCTCTAGGCAGGCGATACCGAGAATGTACACGGACGTCAGAAAAAGACTCACCAGTGTCCTAAAAAATGCAGTTGTACCCAATGTCCACTTAACCACGGACATGTGGACAAGTGGAGCAGGGCAGGGTCAGGACTATATGACTGTGACAGCCCACTGGGTAGATGTATGGACTCCCGCCGCAAGAACAGCAGCGGCGGCACCAGTAGCAGCATCTCGCAAACGCCAACTCTTTCCTAGGCAGGCTACGCTTTGTATCACCGGTTTCCAGAATACGCACACAGCTGAAAACCTCTTACGGCAACTGAGGAAGATCATCGCGGAATGGCTTACCCCAATTGGACTCTCCTGTGGATTTGTGGCATCGGACAACGCCAGCAATATTGTGTGTGCATTAAATATGGGCAAATTCCAGCACGTCCCATGTTTTGCACATACCTTGAATTTGGTGGTGCAGAATTATTTAAAAAACGACAGGGGCGTGCAAGAGATGCTGTCGGTGGCCAGAAAAATTGCGGGACACTTTCGGCGTACAGGCACCACGTACAGAAGA
Source organism: Pseudophryne corroboree (assembly GCF_028390025.1). Lineage (NCBI taxonomy): Eukaryota > Metazoa > Chordata > Amphibia > Anura > Myobatrachidae > Pseudophryne > Pseudophryne corroboree. The sequence continues at coordinate 608,185,387 of NC_086446.1, forward strand.
CTGGAGCACCACCAAAAACTACTGAACCTGCCCTGCCATCATCTGAAGCAAGAAGTGGTAACGAGGTGGAATTCAACCCTCTATATGCTTCAGAGGTTGGAGGAGCAGCAAAAGGCCATTCAAGCCTATACAATTGAGCACGATATAGGAGGTGGAATGCACCTGTCTCAAGCGCAGTGGAGAATGATTTCAACGTTGTGCAAGGTTCTGATGCCCTTTGAACTTGCCACACGTGAAGTCAGTTCAGACACTGCCAGCCTGAGTCAGGTCATTCCCCTCATCAGGCTTTTGCAGAAGAAGCTGGAGACATTGAAGGAGGAGCTAACACGGAGCGATTCCGCTAGGCATGTGGGACTTGTGGATGGAGCCCTTAATTCGCTTAACAAGGATTCACGGGTGGTCAATCTGTTGAAATCAGAGCACTACATTTTGGCCACCGTGCTCGATCCTAGATTTAAAGCCTACCTTGGATCTCTCTTTCCGGCAGACACAAGTCTGCTGGGGTTGAAAGACCTGCTGGTGAGAAAATTGTCAAGTCAAGCGGAACGCGACCTGTCAACATCTCCTCCTTCACATTCTCCCGCAACTGGGGGTGCGAGGAAAAGGCTCAGAATTCCGAGCCCACCCGCTGGCGGTGATGCAGGGCAGTCTGGAGCGACTGCTGATGCTGACATCTGGTCCGGACTGAAGGACCTGACAACGATTACGGACATGTCGTCTACTGTCACTGCATATGATTCTCTCACCATTGAAAGAATGGTGGAGGATTATATGAGTGACCGCATCCAAGTAGGCACGTCACACAGTCCATACTTATACTGGCAGGAAAAAGAGGCAATTTGGAGGCCATTGCACAAACTGGCTTTATTCTACCTAAGTTGCCCTCCCACAAGTGTGTACTCCGAAAGAGTGTTTAGTGCCGCCGCTCACCTTGTCAGCAATCTGCGTACGAGGTTACATCCAGAAAATGTGGAGAAGATGATGTTCATTAAAATGAATTATAATCAATTCCTCCGCGGAGACATTGACCAGCAGCAATTGCCTCCACAAAGTACACAGGGAGCTGAGATGGTGGATTCCAGTGGGGACGAATTGATAATCTGTGAGGAGGGGGATGTACACGGTGATATATCGGAGGGTGATGATGAGGTGGACATCTTGCCTCTGTAGAGCCAGTTTGTGCAAGGAGAGATTAATTGCTTCTTTTTGGGGGGGGGGTCCAAACCAACCCGTCATATCAGTCACAGTCGTGTGGCAGACCCTGTCACTGAAATGATGGGTTGGTTAAAGTGTGCATGTCCTGTTTTGTTTATACAACATAAGGGTGGGTGGGAGGGCCCAAGGACAATTCCATCTTGCACCTCTTTTTTCTTTTATTTTTCTTTGCGTCATGTGATGTTTGGGGAGGGTTTTTTGGAAGGGACATCCTGCGTGACACTGCAGTGCCACTCCTAAATGGGCCCGGTGTTTGTGTCGGCCACTAGGGTCGCTAATCTTACTCACACAGTCAGCTACCTCATTGCGCCTCTTTTTTTCTTTGCGTCTTGTGCTGATTGGGGAGGGTTTTTTGGAAGGGACATCCTGCGTGACACTGCAGTGCCACTCCTAAATGGGCCCGGTGTTTGTGTCGGCCACTAGGGTCGCTAATCTTACTCACACAGTCAGCTACCTCATTGCGCCTCTTTTTTTCTTTGCGTCATGTGCTGATTGGGGAGGTTTTTTTGGAAGGGACATCCTGCGTGACACTGCAGTGCCACTCCTAAATGGGCCCGGTGTTTGTGTCGGCCACTAGGGTCGCTAATCTTACTCACACAGTCAGCTACCTCATTGCGCCTCTTTTTTTCTTTGCGTCATGTGCTGATTGGGGAGGGTTTTTTGGAAGGGACATCCTGCGTGACACTGCAGTGCCACTCCTAAATGGGCCCGGTGTTTGTGTCGGCCACTAGGGTCGCTTATCTTACTCACACAGTCAGCTACCTCATTGCGCCTCTTTTTTTCTTTGCGTCATGTGCTGATTGGGGAGGGTTTTTTGGAAGGGACATCCTGCGTGACACTGCAGTGCCACTCCTAGATGGGCCAGGTGTTTGTGTCGGCCACTAGTGTCGCTTAGCTTAGTCATCCAGCGACCTTGGTGCAAATTTTAGGACTAAAAATAATATTGTGAGGTGTGAGGTATTCAGAATAGACTGAAAATGAGTGGAAATTATGGTTTTTGAGGTTAATAATAATATGTGATCAAAATGACCCCCAAATTCTATGATTTAAGCTGTTTTTTAGTGTTTTTTTAAAAAAACACCCGAATCCAAAACACACCCGAATCCGACAAAAAAAATTCGGTGAGGTTTTGCCAAAACGCGGTCGAACCCAAAACACGGCCGTGGAACCGAACCCAAAACCAAAACACAAAACCCGAAAAATTTCAGGCGCTCATCTCTAGTGTGAATGTGTGTGGTTACATGCGATAGGAAATATAGATTGCACGCTCCACTGGGGCAGGGACTGATGTGAATGGGCAAATATTCTCTGTAAAGCGCTGCAGAATATGGGTGCGCTATATAAATAACTGTTAATAAATCTAGCACAGAATGCTCAGCACACATCTCCCCCCCCCCCCCCTCCCTGCTCAGCACACATCGCGCTGTGTGCTGAGCGAGGTGGGGAGGGGGGGGAGCGCTCATTTCACCCAGCAGTGAAATGAGCGATGTGCTAGATTGTGCCAGGCCAATCTAGTACAGGCGATAGCGACGTGCGGGGCCGCGCATCGCTATCGCTGTGGGGCTTACACACGGAGAGATCCGTGCTTAATTTCTAAGCAATCTAGTCAGATTGCTTAGAATTTAAGCACGGATCTCTCCCTGTGTACCCCGTTTAATGGAAGACCATGAAAGGAGAAGAAGTGGTCTTTAAGAAAGTTTGTGAAGATTAGATTGTGTAATTAAGGGGTCTATTTACTAAGCCTTGGATGGAGATAAAGTCAACGGAGATAAAGTACCAGCCAATCCGCTCCTAACTGACATTTCACAGGCTGGGTTTTAAAAATGGCAGTTAGGAGTTGATTGGCTGCTACTTTATCTCCGTCAACTTTATCTCCATTCAAGGCTTAGTAAATAGACCCCTTAAGTGTGGAAACTGCTTTATAAGTGGTTGCTTAAGGATCAATTAGCTAATTGAAACTCATGTTATGACTCTTCTGAAACAGTAGCACGGCTGTAGAGAAGTTCTTCAGTAGTGTCTGAGCAGAACAAAAGAGAAAGTGTTAAGCAATAGGTTCTGAGTAGAGGTTGGGGTACTGTTTACTGATGTCCTCCCTCCTTAAAAATCAGGTGCTTATGGCACCTCAGCTAGCCAATGGTAGGTACCTGACTGATGGTCCTAAAGTAGTTTTTGGACCCCTTGTTTACTAACCTGACTAAACATGTGTTGTGTCCAGTTGCATAGTGAGCTATTACAGATGTCTCCTGTTTACTTGGGTTAATCAGTAGCAAGACATGCTTCAGCTAGTACATAATTATACAAAATATGCTTTTCTATTTTTGGGTCGCTTGGGAAATATTCCGTTATTCCCCATGTGTGGCTGTGCATTTTACAGAAAATTACTACGGGGTGTCTGATAAATTTGGCGATGTTGCCTTTACAAGCGTCCTATACACATGACTTAACTGAATTAGTCTAACCAATTCTGCATGTCATAGTGGAAATACTAGATGTCTGGATACAGTGAGTTAGTCTGTGCCTATGCCAGTGGTTCTCAAACTTTTCAGATTTTTTTCCACAGCACCCCTAGGCCAAAAGTTTCTTATTGAGAAATTTAGAAATAAATATTACATTTAAGTATATTGTGTTTATATGTCATCATTAGGATCAATTATGTGGTGAGGGCCAAGATTTGCTTCTGTTTGTCCACATATTTTATGATTAGCAGCCACCAGCACTGGTTTTGCCTATTACAATGACCATAAATAATTTTAATAGGTCCTGGACCACCAACCCAGGGCACCCCTGCAAGTGTCCTGAGGCACCCCAGGGAGCCACGGCACACTGTCTGAGAGCCACTGGTCTTTGCTATTATGACTGTACTGGATTATTTGATTGACTTGTAATTATTTTAAAGCTTCCTGATAAAAATAATTTTATGGCCCTGGAGATGTCACATAGGTAGCATCAGTCACATGTATCTGTATTTTTCACGTTTTTCACAATCTGAATTATATACTATGATGTTTTAGGTGTCCAGCAGCCCTCCATACTTGGGGTTTCCCCCACAATTTATACTCAGCAGTCGGCACTTGCAGCAGCTGGCCTAAGCGCCCCATCTCCGGCAAGCTATCAACTCTCTCAAACTGCAGCATTGCAGCAACAGGCAGCAGCCGCTGCCGCCGCAGCCGCTCTTCAGCAGGTAAGTGCTCATTTATCTCACTGTTTTTGTAAGAAAAACAGTTCAAAGGAATATACTGTTGCCAGAAGCGATCGTGGGCGAAGCTGTGGGCAACAGATAGTCTTTCACTAAACAGGAGACTTTCTGATTAATTTGATATATTTCTAATGGTGCTATCTGTTGCAGAGCTTAGTCTGCTTATTACAACTTGCAATCCATGGTTAGGATTTCCTCATGTACGTATGTTTATTTACGTTATGTTTTTTAGGATTATGCGGCTGATTCAGACCTGATCGTTGCTGTGCGTTTTCGCACAGCAGTGATCAAGTCTGAACTGCGCATGCGCATGCCAGACAGCTGACGGCTGTCTTAGCCGTGCGATCGCCTCTGCTGATTGACAGGCAGAGGCGGTCGCTGGATGGGAAGCGTTTGGCCGCCATTTACGGGTCGCGGTCCGGGCTATGCAGGCGTGCCTGGACCATTGGGGGCGGGCCGCGGTGGCTGCTTGACAGGAGCTGCTATGGCTGGGAGCCACTCCTTCAGTACAAAAGCATCGCCGCTTGTACCACTGCAGGTGATTAATATCAATATTATTGGGGATTGTTATTCCTTAGTGAGGGATGTATTCTGTTCATTGCGTGTTTTTTTTTTTCTTTCTTTTTTTACAAATATGGGGGGAATTAAATTGTTTTCGCAGGTCCCTGTGCCCGCCTGCAGCTATTCATATGTTTTTGCCGGTGGGCGCGAGACCTTCATTTCAGCTCACTACCCCTGGGGGTGGCAAGCTGAAATGCGTGAAAAACAAAATAATGAATAACCAGCGCTGGCTGTATACAAATTATAAAAGGTTATATTTATAAATATAAAACGGCTTGTTATAATAAACACATTTATTAAAAGAACATATTTTCAGAAAGTAAACAAGGTATAATATCATATACAGGTAGTGTAAATAAATGAATTAAAAGAACATATACCACTCGGGAGACCCCTGGATTTGAATTGGCTGAGGTTTGCAGATTTTGGAACGTTGCACTCAGTAAGGATAATGAGAACCAATTGATGGCAAGTTCTGTATACTGTAAGTCCCATTAGTGGAGATCTGTTGATTAAAGATGAAAGTTCCCCCATACTTTCATCTCTAATCAACAGATCTCCACTAATGGGACTTACAGTATACAGAACTTGCCATCAATTGGTTCTCATTATCCTTACTGAGTGCAACATTCCAAAATCTGCAAACCTCAGCCAATTCAAATCCAGGGGTCTCCCGAATGGTATATGTTCTTTTAATTCATTTATTTACACTACCGGTATGTGATATTATACCTTGTTTACTTTTTAAAAATGTTCTTTTATTAAACGTGTATTATAACAAGCCGTTTTATATTTATCGATATAACCTTTTATCATTTGTATACAGCCAGTGCTGGTTATTCATTATTTTGTTTGTCACTATATTTCGGGGTATCTACCATCCCCATACCAGCTGCTGCTGACAGCGCACTTCTAAACTTTCTATCTCTGAAATGTGTGAAAAGTGACCCGTTTGGGTGCCCAAACGCGACTTACCGCGTTGCTAAACCAGGCTGTTAAGGCCATGATCAGCTCGATATGGGGGAACAATTGAATATCGCCTTGCGATCTCCCATCACTTTAGATGGGAGATCGGGCGCGAGTAAGCAATTGAATTCCCCCTGAGTGTTGTAGATGAAATGTCTTGAAGGAAAGCTGTAAGCTGTGCTACCACAAAAATGTTTTACTTTACTAACCTCCTTTTGCCAGAAGACTTGGACAGACAGTTTCCTGGCAAGTCAGTTCTGTTCCGTTTACCACTTTAAAATGGGTGAGGTTGTGGGCAGGACGACCAATCACAATCCACAGTCTCTTTGGCTAGTGCTGTATAAAGAAGCTTAGGAACAACGGAACAGCACTCTAAGCTCCTTTTTAGGGGTTAATATAAAAAAAAAAAAGTACTGACTTCAGGTGAAACGTAACTAACTATACCAAGTTATACAGCAGTATTGCGCAGTCACATTAAAGTAAAGGACCCAAGATGACAGTTTGTTCCACTTGTAACCTTTTGCACCATTTTAAAGCCTGACTCAATAAGAGTGCAAAATAGTAACACAGGTTCTTTGGACATTTTAAAAAAGAATGCCAGTGATAATGAAAGGTATTTTGTTTTTATTTCAGCAATATTCTCAGCCCCAGCAAATTTACAGTGTACAGCAACAGGTTTGTGGACATTGTTTTCACATCTTTTTTTATTTTTTCACAGAGTGTTCTAGGAAGTATTTTATTGCGAACCAGTCGGCTCTTGCATGAATATACATCAGTATACATGCATACATATATTACGTTCAGAATGTACTCTCCTCCTTTATCTTTATAAGTTACACATTGCCAGAGGTGGTAATATACTGACTGCTAATGCAAAAATTTAGTATGGTAAATTTAATTGCCCGAAGGGTGTAAACAATACATTTACATATACAGTATATGTCCAAATATTGTGAAAAGTCCTCTCTTTATTGGGGGACTAATTAGTGGAGTTTTTATGTGTACATACATCTATCCAGCATGTTGTATATTTGTTTGCTGTATACTGCTCTGTCTTGTAACAGTGCAGAGAAAGAGCTTGTTAGTTTGGGTAACAGGTTCCCAGGGTAACTGAACTGCTCTGTATTTTCTTAATGCACAGCTGGGTGAGCCATTGATGTCACAGTAAGCATAGCAGATGTGTCGTGCTTTGCATTTTTAACTTTTTGTCCTTTAGGAAATTGGTAGTACACCATTGCAAAACAGTGGGAAGTTCATGTGACGTTTATTTTATTGGCTGTATCTAGTGCTTGGTTTATTATAGTAGGTCAAATGTGATTTTAATGAAAATGAAGACTGTTTCCTACATTCTAATATTCATAAACTGATGTCTTTTCTCATAGTACTACTCAGTTTCCTCCCTTTAATTAGCACACTGAAGCCATTGGCAGCATTGGTAACATTTATCTTCCTTTTAACTTTAAATAATTGCACAATTTCTCCTGCTGTGTACACTGAATAAAATGTAATTCAAAGGATGCTCAGCTGAAAATGATCACTGAAGAATTTACAGTTTTATCCTAAATGCTTTTGTTATATGGAAATCCTGTCCTTTTTGTGATGTAAATTTTGTGGCTGTCACTTGCATTAACAGGCTTATGCAACTCTAAGGAATGCATAATTTAACTTTCCTACCATTTTCCAAAATAGATTTGAAGCCAGCAGGAGGCACAAACGTTGGGGTTTTTGTTTTGGTGGAGGGGATAGCACTGTGATAGTTTGGTTGTGGTATTCTATAAACTATTAGTACCTGTTCTTAGGAGATCTGTAGGGGTTACATTCTGTTTTCATACTGCCCCATTTACAATGGAGCAGATATCCTATGTCTATTTTTTTCTTTCTTTTTTTTTTCTTGGTTATATTTTCTGAAAAAATGTATTTAAATTGGCTTTTCTATATACTATACACTTTGTGAAAAAGATATGTTTGTTTTTTTTAAAACAGTATAGTACATAGGTTCTCCAACTCTGTCCCGAGGACCCCAAACAGTTCATGTTTTCCAGGTCTCCTTACAGAATAACAAGTGACATAATTTAGCTCCACCTGTGGATCTTTTGAAATGTGCCAGGGTGACTTGGAATATGTGAACTGTTTGTAGTTTAAGACCCTATGCAATCTTTCTTCTGTATTTAATGAAATTAACATAAGTCGTAGTGTGTGTGTGTGTGTGTGTGTGTGTGTGTGTATAAAATGAGCTAAACCTTGTTAGTAAAGCGCATACTGTTTTACATTCAGCTGAAGGCAATAAAATAACAAGTATGAGCAGGACTTTGTACTAATTCTGCTACAGTTTCCCCCCAGAAATATCCACCTTGAGAGGAAAATACAACTATCGTATATGTACATCTGGCTTTTCATTATCTAAATGACGTGAATATGAATTAATTTTTTTAGCACTGTCCTGATGACCGTTCTTTATTATTCCAGTTGCAACAGCCACAGCAAACATTGATAACTCAGGTGAGTACTCTGTTTCCAGCCACATTGTGCAGTGTTTACTGGTTTGGTGTTGGTAACAATATTGAGTGGTGGTTTGCTTTGACTAATTTTCCCTACGCAATTCTTCTTTTGTAGCCAGCTGTTGCCCTACCTACAAGTCTTGCCCTGTCCACTTCACAGCAAGCAGCACAGATAACGGTTTCGTACCCAACTCCCCGTTCCGGGCAGCAACAGACTCAGCCCCAGAAGCAGCGTGTTTTCACTGGGGTTGTCACAAAGCTCCATGAAACATTTGGCTTTGTGGATGAAGATGTGTTTTTCCAACTAACGTAAGAATTTTAATCAGGGTGGAAAAACTACCTGATCAGTTAAAGTGGTGAATATTCTGCAGAGTTCTGTTGAGTGTCTACGATATATACTGTATAAGGCAAATTACTGACATATCACTACTGAAATAAGTGCGCACTGGTTACAGAAGTCTGCATAACTCTCCCTACCTGGCATGCAGGCTGGCGGCTGCTGCGGTCTCTGCAGGGGGGGGGGGGGGGGGGCTAAGAAGTTGACTATATACCAAGTCATGACTGCTGTGTCCTAGGCCAGAACCAAACCATGTATAATAGTCTGTCTTTTTCTTTTTTTCTTTTGTTTCTCTATTAATATCCGTTATTTTGTTTCTGCAGAGCTGTTAAGGGAAAGTCACCACTGGTTGGAGATCGAGTTCTAGTGGAAGCCACTTACAATCCTAACATGCCCTTTAAATGGAATGCACAGAGGATTCAGACACTTCCTAATCAGGTGACTGACTGAATCTGCGGTCCTGTCTTCTAGCCTTCCCTTTTTGTGTAGTTTGTTTCCCCTGCTTACACAGATTATCGTTTTCCTGCAGAACCTAGCTCCAGCACAGCCTTTGCTAAAGACCCCTACACCAGTAATGCCGCCTGTGGCACAGCAACCTACATATGGTGTTCAGTCGCAACCCCCTCCACAAGCACAGACTCTGTTGCAGGCCCAAATATCAGCTGTATCTTTAAATCCTTTACTTCAGGCACAACCGTCCCCTCTATTACAGCAGCAGCAGCCAAAAGGTAAGTTTTCTTCTCATTGTCACCTTGTACTGGTATACTCAGGTGCTCTCTCATTATAGGCCTGATTCTGAGCCACACATAATGACGATTTTCACATAGTCTGCTTGTTATGGGAGTGTTGCAGGTGCACAGACGCAGGCATAGGAAGCCATGGTCACATGGAGAAACTGCAGATGCCTTAGGACTGATGGTGAACCAATCCGTATTAATGTGCAGGAATGCTAAAAGTGGTCATCTCAGTCCTTGCACATTCGTCTGCATGAATGGTACACGAGTGATGGACAAAATGTCGCAGGCAGACGTCCGCCAAAAAACGCTGCTGCGTGCTGCTCAGAAACAGGCCCTATACTTGTGGGCTAAATGAATGCATTTAACATCATTTTTGTAGAAGAGCATAGTGCTGAAATAAAAGCTGGAGGGATGAAAGCACCCTGCATGCTCTTGGACTTGTTTGTTATACCCCTTTCACACTGCCAATGCCGGATCCCACCCAGGAATTGGAAGCGGGTCCTTCCCGGGTGGGATCCGGCATTGGCAGCTGCTGCTGGCCTCCCCGACCCGGCAATAAGCTGGGCGGGTTGCCATAGCAGGTGGGGGGGGGGAGGTTGGAGGCGGCACTGGGAGATGAGATCATCTCTGCGCCGCCTCTCCCTATCTAGTAAACACGGTCCCGGGTCGCGTCGACCCGGGAGCCCGTTTTTCGCAGCCACTGACCCAGTGTTCAACCCGGGTATAACACTGCTTTATACCCGGGTTGAATTGCCGGGTCAGGCGACCCGCGATTTTAGGCAATGCCCCTTTCACACCGCACACCGACCCGCGTGGTGTGAAAGGGGTATTACAGAAGTAATGTGAAACCAAGTTCCTTAGGGTCATTTACCAGAGAGCATAACTGCACCTCCTGTGATGCAAATCCTGGATGTGTAAGGTGTTTGTGAAAAAGTCCCAAAGATTTTGCAGTAAACATAAACTTTGAACATTAAAATCTCAGGGTGAGGGGTGCCCATGCCTTATGTACTGATTTACAAAACTTTCATTTTAAGAGACAAGTTTATATGTTATTTTATTTATATGGTGCCACAAGGGGTTTCCAGGAGTAATTAACAGTGTAATTGTACATCAATACATAGGATAATTATTATCAATAAATTACTGTCACGCAGTGTTGAGGGGAAGTGAGAGGAGCGATAGTGACTAATTATGGCGAGAAAAGCATGTAATGAGGATTTGCTGTGGGTGAATAGTAGTAGGAATTACAACAGCATTCATTGATCCTGTACCCAATAAGTTGGCGGACACCCAGGTTGAGTGGCTGGTGGGGTGATAGGTGAGCAGAAGCGTGGGATCCCGATCAGAATACCAGTAGATCCCAGAGGTAAGTATGAGGTTAGGGTCAGGGCTAGACTGCGTGTGTGGGTGTTGGGAGGGGGATAGGGTGGGGGTGGGGGGTGGTATGGTTAGGCTATGTGTGTGTGTGTGTGGGGGGGTGTATGGTTAGGTTGTGGGTGGGGTGGGATTCAGGCTGTTGGGTTGGGAACAAAATCCCAGCAGTCGTGATCCCATTTGTACACAAGTTCCAAATAAGGGTAAAGGCCCATACAGACGGGCCGATGCGGGAGAGATGTGTGCTGAACAAACCGCTCGCACATCTCTCCCGCCACTCAGCACAGCGTGATCTGTGGTGAGCGTTCGGGGGGAGACGGGGGGCTGCACATCGCTATCGCTGTAGGGAGTACACACGGAGCGATAATGCTCAAATTCTAAGCAATCTGGTCAGATTGCTTAGAATATCGCTCCGTGAGTACCCCCCTTAAGACACACAATGGTAGATCAATAACAAGCTGTCTTGTTTATATATTTTGTCTGTGGTGGGCGGCGGCTCTGGGGCGCCTACGATGGACGATGGATATATGCCGTATAAATGAGGCTTAAGTTATGGAGAAGGCAGAGGTGCTTGTTTCATCAGAGATGGAAACCAGGCTTCAGTTTGTACTTTCAGTAGGATGGCTTGGATACACTTTATACATGATCATTCACATCTAAGCACAGTTTTAGCTATATAATAAAAGGATTCATGCATACGCGCGGTATATATTGAAGACTGTCTGCATGTCACCTTCCTCTTACTTAATTTAAACTATATAAATCTGGTTCGTCAGAGTAGTGCTTTAGGACAAAAAGAGCACCGTTGAAATTAAGCAGGTAGTAATGTAGTGTTTTGTATTGGGATGCCGACTGTCAGAAAACAGACGGTGACATCCTGATTCACAGAATACAGACGCCTGTTTGGTAAGTATACTAACACGAACCCCCTCCCCGGTTGTGCCTAACACCTCTCCCCCCCCCCCCCTTACACAATGCACAATCTCTCGGTCTTGCAAAATTTGGTGAACATTTTTTTTATTTTTTTGGAGAGTGGGCTTTTCCGTATACCATAATGCATGCATGTGCCTACATTTTGTCGATGACCTTGTAAGATTTTTAATAAACTTATGAAATTATTTCATTAACTAGAATGACTACAATACGTGATAACGCAGAACCTAAAATAATGTAACAAATGTTGGTCATGATACTCCAATACAGATGTGTCCACTTAATCTAGCATCCCTGCACATTAAACAGCCCTTCTAGTCACACCCTGCCGTGGTCTGACTCTAACGCCGAATGTCTTTTACGTGGGACTTTTTCCATTAAAATGCATCTTATTCGCTAAAAGATGTGAATAGGACACACAAGCAGACTCTGCTGATTAAAATGATATACAACCTGCCTATATTCTGTGTGCGACCGTGGTTCTATCTGCATAGAAAGCACTGTAATGTAGCATTTCGTATGCAGATACAGCCGCAGCAGCACAGAGAATATAGGCATGCTGCATATCATTTTAATCAGAAGATTCTGCTTCTGCATCTTTTTCACATAGTGATGCGAATAAGATGAATTTTTGAAAATAAAAAAAATGTTCGCCGCTAACGGCGTTGCACGGTAAATGTCAGCTCACTCATGCTAGGCATCTTCTGTTGCATGGCTATTGAGGCAAGATGTATGCGGACACATCTGTAAGTAGCTTAGCTTACTGTACATTCATTCTGCTCTGTCAACCATTTGCAGCATATGTATGTATTGCTAGAGAAACACAGCCTACTGGCACATTAAATTGGCTGTTTTCTACACGTTATCATGTTTGTTTTTTGTCTTCTGTTAGCTGGCTTGTTACAGACCCCCGTTCGTATTGTGTCTCAGCCGCAGCCTGTTCGAAGGATTGAGCCACCATCAAGATTCTCTGGTAGAAATGATAGAGGAGATTCTTCCATATCCAGCAGAAAAGATGATCGGAAGTTAGTACTTTTTTTAGTTAGTGTATAATGGAGATGTGTTAAAGCAAAATCTAAACACCGTAATGGTGACTGCTGTAAACACTGTGGGGTAAATGCAATCTGGTGCGAGGAGCCAGAGGTGCTGGAGTTTTTGCGAGAATGTCCGTATTTTTAAAGCTGCAAACATTTACAAGGCAAAACTAATCTTTCACCCTATTACATTTACCCCTATGGGTGTCTTGCGCATGATAGAATACTTTCAAAAGTTCTTATCACATACAGTGATCTTCTTGGTGTTTGTTAATATATATTGGCAAAATTACCTGGCAAAGCAAAATGTTTTACACATGTACCTTGGTTGTCTATGAATGCAGTTCTCTTGGTACAGTAATGGCTATATTACCTCAATTCAGTAAATGTAGAAATTGTGTGCTAGCATGTTTTAGAGTTCTATGGGCGACATTCAAATGTCCGCCCCCTATCGCCTGCCTGCAGCTATTCAAATGTTGCTGCTGGTGGGCGCGACATCAGCATTTCATGCAAATGTTGCTGATGACTGTTATGGGCGCGATCAGCGCAAAATTGAGGGGATACTTGTATGTTGCCCCTTGCAATCTACCGTCACTTTAGACTGGAGATAGGGGCGATAACATAGGGAAATATTCCAATCTGTCTATCATCTCTGTGGTAGGACGGGATGTTTCATTAATATTTGACAGCTTGGTGCAGATGGCACAATGTAGTAGGTGTGTACCCATGGCCATCTTCCGAGTGAAAGTGTACACATTAGGTGTGTACCCATACCAGTCCATGGTGTGAATGGGACACACATACTAGGTGTATACTAGTAGCAATCCACAATGAGAATGCAACACACACATTAGGTGTGTACCCATAGTATGGAGCAGTATAGTCTTACTAGTATAGGGCCTAATGCAGACCTGATTCTAGCAGCAAATTTGTTGGGCAAAACCATGTTCACTGCAGGGGGGACAGATATAACATGTGCAGAGAGAGTCAGATTTGGGTGGGGTGTATTCAAACTGAAATCTAAATTGCAGTGTAAAACTAAAGCAGACAGTATTTACCCTGCACAGAAACAAAATAACCCACCCAAATCTATCTCTCTCTGCACATGTTATATCTGCTCCCCTGCAGTGCACATGGGTGGTCATTCTGAGTTGTTCGCTCGCAAGCTGCTTTTAGCAGCTTTGCACACGCTAAGCCGCCGCCTACTGGGAGTGAATCTTAGCTTCTCAAAATTGCGAACGAAAGATTAGCAGAATTGCGAATAGACACTTCTTAGCAGTTTCTGAGTAGCTCGAAACTTACTCTGCCAGTGCGATCAGTTCAGTGCTTGTCGTTCCTGGTTTGACGTCACAAACACACCCAGCGTTCGCCCAGACACTCCTCCGTTTCTCCAGCCACTCCCGCGTTTTTCCCAGAAACTGTAGCGTTTTTTTACACACTCCCATAAAACGGCCAGTTTCCGCCCAGAAACACCCACTTCCTGTCAATCACATTACGATCACCAGAACGAAGAAAAAACCTTGTAATGCCGTGAGTAAAATACCTAACTGCATAGTAAATTTACTTGGCGCAGTCGCACTGCGGACATTGCGCATGCGCGACTAATCGCTCCGTTGCGAGAATAAAATAACGAGCGAACAACTCGGAATGACCCCCATGGTTTTGCCCAACTGCTAACAAACTTGCTGCTACGATCAGGTCTGAATTCGGCACAGTCTTAATAAAAAACTGTTTTGTGTACACTTGCTATAGCCTAGTGACCTAATTTGAATGAACTGACAATTTTGTGAATTCTTTTTCACCAAAAGAAATGTTTCATATCTTTTCCTAGCAGAGAGAGAGAGCGGGAGAGGCGTAGGTCACGTGACCGATCCCCTCAGAGAAAACGCTCGAGAGAGCGATCTCCACGGCGTGAGAGAGAGAGGTCGCCGCGTAGACCCAGACGGGTTGTACCCCGCTACACAGTTCAGTTTTCCAAGTTCTCTTTGGATTGGTAAGTTAGTCTGTGAGGGAACTCTGGCTCTGGTGTACAGAGGAAATTTGCTCATGATTACATGTAACTTTCACCATTCCTGTATATAGGCAGAAATAACAGAACTTATTTCTGTATCTGTTTAAATGTATGGAAAACTATTGACCAGAAAGCTGTAGTAAAGTATTAATGGTTAGGAAAAGTATTTCTGTAGCAAAATACAGATAAATGTATGTGGAGTTCTGGACTTTTTGTCCTTGCCATTGTCTGTTATCCAATTACACCATATGAAACCAATGCCAATTGTTTAAAAGCTGGATGCTGTTTCTCATGAGTTGCAGTGGGGGACATAAGGACAAAAGTTACAGACTTGGCCTTCATGGACATTAACAAAATCACATGGCTTAACCAGTTTTAGCTTCCTGCCCAATTATGTGGGTCTAGAGAAAGTCCTCTGGGTCTCTTGTACCCTACCCAGGCTTCTCTGAAGGGTAGTGTACAATTCCAGAACCATAAACAATAATCACTGCAAGGTCTGATTCCCTGCACTTGCCTGCCCTCACTGTCCTAGATTCGGTGACACAGGCACTGAAGTGTTCTGTCTTGTACTCCACTGATACCATCGTGCAGTCTTTTCATCTTGCACCATGCATATATCACCCTTGGTGTCTTGCCTCCCTGTGTGTATGTGCCTGAGCATCTACATTTACATATGAATGAAATAATACCCCTTCCTTCGCCAATTGGTGTTGTCTTGTGTATCAAATATGAATACATTTGTACAATGTTATATAAAATAAAAATGAACATTCACTAATGGTCCAGAGCAGCAGTTCTCAAACTGGGTGCATGAGGTAGTTGAAGGGGTGCCACGGGTTGATGCTCTAGGACCAAATAAAATGATTGATGGTCCAAGTGATAGTCAAAACCAGTGCTGGTGGCTGCCAATCACAATAGGTGTGGACAAATAGAGCCACATCCCTGTCCACCACATAATTGACCCTAAGGATGACAGGTAGCACAATGTATTTAATGTAATAGTTTTTCTGCATTTTTCAATAAAGAAATTTTGGCTTAGGTATGCCATGAAAAAAATCCTAGGGCGCTGTGATTCAGGAGTTGTATTTTTGTTTTTTTGAACCCCTGGTTTAGAGCAAGGGTAGGCAACGTGTGGCACTCCAGCTGCTGTTTAGCTTCACATCCCAGAATGCCCTGCCACAGTTTGACTGTGGTATGTAGATTCATAGCATATTGAGTGCTACAGGATTTCTACCTCTCTGGTCTAGAGGATTTTGAGCCTTATTCAGGTTGGATCGCTTATGTGATCCAACCCGCAGATTCTCTGTGTCTAATAAACTGCGCACGCAGAGAAAGGCGTCCGCGGTGAGTGGAGGAGGCTACCCGCATTGGGGAAAATGGGGGTGTGTCGCCCCCGTTTTCCGGAGTGGCAAGGCAAAGGACTGCAACGCTGTCTCTCTGCGACTGCAAGTTTGAGTGAGGTCAGACCTACTCAAACTACAATTGCAGATGAACATCGTGATTGATGGCCGCGATGTTCATCCCGAACTGCGATAGCATTGCAGTTTTTAGCAATCGCAAATGCAGGGAGGAGGAGGTATGCACCGTGATATGCCTCTCCTCCTGCATCTGCATTGCTAAGGATCGTAATGCAAAACTGCTAAGAGCAGCTTTGCAATTACGATCCAACCTGAATAAAGTCCTTTGGCAGTCTAGGACTGCCTTATTTTGTTGACCAATTCTGCATCCTGCCAGTGGCTTTGAGCAGGGGTCTCAGGAGATTTTAAAGATAAAATCGTTTAGCCCATATAAAGCGCTGATTTAAGGGACAAGAGGATTGGTTTACCCTCCTACTAGAATGTTGTGTAAAATGGTTTAAAGAAATGTGTTGAAGCCTAAAACCATTATCACAGTTGGATTCCAGTTGCATTCAACAGGTCTTACCAGATCTATTTGAGAAGCATTTTCATTTGTAGGATCCTACAGATGTGTCCTCATACATCATTGCCGCAGTCACATGCCAGGTCCCGTGAGACTCTGCTAGCATCGGGCATCGTTTTTGGGGGAAAATGTATCTTGGTCACAAAACACTGTGACTAGGACACGCCAGGAAATTTTGAATCTGTATATGAAGTGCTACAATGCCACAGCTTTTTTTCCACGCCAACTTCCACTGTGCTTTGTATACAGATTCAGTCACACACAGATATACAAGTGTTGCATATCAGATTAATCGGCACAGTGCGTCCAAGTCCATCGCTTTGCAACTAAGACACGTTTTCAGCAAAAATAGAAGCTGCCAGTCTCATGGGACCTGGCGCGCTCACTTGCGCTGAATGGGCATATTGAGGCTAGGTGTATGAACATATCTGTACCTTGTTATTTTGAACAACAGATTACAGCTAACACTAATCTATTCCTTGCATTTTTTTCATTAGGTCTTCTACTCTGGGGGTGATATATGAAGATATCGCTTATATGTGCGCTGAGACTTCCTACATCGTTGTTTATTGCAACAATGCAGAATATCTTAGCACAGCAATGTATTAACATATACTACTTATAGAGTGTCAAAATATTTGTTTGGGAACAAAACACTAATAATAGACATTAATATGTTAAAAAGACTCACTGGGGAGTTTTTACAGTAACTCACCCCTCCATCGATCTCTGCCAGGCTATATTACATCAGCATATCATGTAGAACAGGCAGTGCATGCACTGCAACGTCAGGAGGTGGAGTGACTTGTAAGTAACTACAGTATAACGACATCCTCAGATGGCGGTACGTGTTGTCAGACAAGTGACAGAAAGCTGTGCTTAATAAATTGCTGTCACACTTCACCACAATAGATGGCGCTATTAAGTGAAAATAGAGGTGCTGCTGGAGAAACCTGATTTCCTGCGGGCTGTTTTTTTTTTTTTTCTGGAGAAGCAATAATCCCTTTTTCTCTAACGTCCTAGTGGATGCTGGGGACTCCGAAAGGACCATGGGGAATAGCGGCTCCGCAGGAGACTGGGCACAAAGTAAAAGCTTTAGGACTAGCTGGTGTGCACTGGCTCCTCCCCCTATGACCCTCCTCCAAGCCTCAGTTAAGATTTTGTGCCCGAACGAGAAGGGTGCAATCTAGGTGGCTCTCCTGAGCTGCTTAGAGTAAAAGTTTAAATAGGTTTTTTATTTTCAGTGAGACCTGCTGGCAACAGGCTCACTGCATCGAGGGACTAAGGGGAGAAGAAGCGAACTCACCTGCGTGCAGAGTGGATTGGGCTTCTTAGGCTACTGGACATTAGCTCCAGAGGGACGATCACAGGCCCAGCCATGGATGGGTCCCGGAGCCGCGCCGCCGGCCCCCTTACAGATGCTGAAGCAAGAAGAGGTCCATAAATCGGCGGCAGAAGACTTTCCTGTCTTCATAAGGTAGCGCACAGCACTGCAGCTGTGCGCCATTGCTCTCAGCACACTTCACACTTCGGTCACTGAGGGTGCAGGGCGCTGGGGGGGGGCGCCCTGGGAAGCAATGAATTTACCTTATTTGGCAAAAAATACATCACATATAGCTCCTGGGCTATATGGATGTATTTAACCCCTGCCAGTTTTCCAGAAAAAAGCGGGAGAAGAGCCCGCCGTGAAGGGGGCGGGGCCTATCTCCTCAGCACACAGCGCCATTATTCCCACACAGCTCCGCTGGTAGGAAGGCTCCCAGAATCTCCCCTGCATCCTGCAACTACAGAAACGGGGTAAAAAAGAGAGGGGGGCACTTATTTGGCAAAATAACAGATATAAGCAGCTATAAGGGATAGACACTTATTGTAAGATTGTCCCTATACATATATAGCGCTCTGGTGTGTGCTGGCAAACTCTCCCTCTGTCTCCCCAAGGGGCTAAGTGGGTCCTGTCCTCTATCAGAGCATTCCCTGTGTGTGTGCTGGGTGTCTGTACGTGTGTGTCGACATGTATGAGGAGGAAAATGATGTGGAGGCGGAGCAATTGCCTATAATGGTGATGTCACCCCTAGGGAGTCGACACCTGAATGGATGGCCGTAATTAAGGAATTACGTGACAGTGTCGGCACGTTACAGAAAACTGTTGACGACATGAGACAGCCGGCAGCTCAGTTAGTGCCTGTCCAGGCGTCTCAAACACCGTCAGGGGCTATTAAACGCCCGTTACCTCAGTGGGTCGACACGGACCCAGACACAGACACTTACTCCAGTGTCGACGGTGAAGAAACAAACGTATTTTCCAGTAGGGCCACACGTTACATGATCACGGCAATGAAGGAGGTTTTGCACATCTCTGATACTGCAAGTACCACAAAAAGGGGTATTATGTGGGGTGTGAAAAAACTACCCGTAGTTTTTCCTGAATCAGATGAATTGAATGAAGTGTGTGATGAAGCGTGGGTTACCCCCGACAAAAAACTGCTAATTTCTAAAAAATTATTGGCACTATATCCCTTCCCACCAGAGGTTAGGGCTCGTTGGGAAACACCCCCTAGGGTGGATAAGGCGCTCACACGCTTATCAAAACAAGTGGCGTTACCGTCTCCAGAAACGGCCGCCCTTAAGGAGCCAGCAGATAGGAGGCTGGAAAATATCCTTAAAAGTATATACACTCATACTGGTGTTATACTGCGACCAGCAATCGCCTCAGCCTGGATGTGCAGTGCTGGGGTGGCTTGGTCGGATTCCCTGACTGAAAATATTGATACCCTGGACAGGGACAATATATTATTGACTATAGAGCATTTAAAGGATGCATTCCTATATATGCGAGATGCACAGAGAGACATTTGCACTCTGGCATCAAGAGTAAGTGCGATGTCCATTTCTGCCAGAAGAGGATTATGGACGCGACAGTGGTCAGGGGATGCGGATTCCAAACGGCATATGGAAGTATTGCCGTATAAAGGGGAGGAGTTATTTGGGGGCGGTCTATCGGACCTGGTGGCCACGGCAACGGCTGGGAAATCCACCTTTTTTACCCCAAGTCACCTCGCAGCAGAAAAAGATACCGTCTTTTCAGGCTCAGTCCTTTCGTCCCCATAAGGGCAAGCGGGCAAAAGGCCACTCATATCTGCCCCGGGGCAGAGGAAGGGGAAAAAGACTGCAACAGACAGCTTCTTCCCACGAACAGAAGCCCTCCCCCGCTTCTGCCAAGTCCTCAGCATGACGCTGGGGCCTTACAAGCGGACTCAGGCACGGTGGGGGCCCGTCTCAAGAATTTCAGCGCGCAGTGGGCTCACTCGCAAGTGGACCCCTGGATCCTGCAGGTAGTATCTCAGGGGTACAAATTGGAATTCGAGACGTCTCCCCCTCGCCGGTTCCTGAAGTCTGTTTTACCAACGTCTACCCCCGACAGGGAGGCGGTATTGGAAGCCATTCACAAGCTGTATTCCCAGCAAGTGATAATCAAGGTACCCCTCCTACAACAGGGAAAGGGGTATTACTCCACGCTGTTTGTGGTACCGAAGCCGGACGGCTCGGTGAGACCCATTTTAAATCTGAAAGCCTTGAACAATTACATAAAAAGGTTCAAGTTCAAGATGGAGTCACTCAGAGCAGTGATAGCGAACCTGGAAGAAGGGGACTACATGGTGTCTCTGGACATCAAGGATGCTTACCTCCATGTCCCAATTTGCCCTTCTCACCAAGGGTACCTCAGGTTTGTGGTACAGAACTGTCACTATCAGTTTCAGACGCTGCCGTTTGGATTGTCCACGGCACCCCGGGTCTTTACCAAGGTAATGGCCGAAATGATGATTCTTCTTCGAAGAAAAGGCGTCTTAATTATCCCTTACTTGGACGATCTCCTGATAAGGGCACGGTCCAGAGAACAGTTAGAGGTCGGAGTAGCACTATCTCAAATAGTACTACGACAGCACGGATGGATTCTAAATATTCCAAAATCGCAGCTGATTCCGACGACACGTCTGCTGTTCCTAGGGATGATTCTGGACACAGTACAGAAAAAGGTGTTTCTCCCGGAAGAGAAAGCCAGGAAGTTATCCGACCTAGTCAGGAAACTCCTAAGACCAGGCCAGGTGTCAGTGCATCAGTGCACAAGGGTCCTGGGAAAGATGGTGGCTTCTTACGAAGCGATTCCATTCGGCAGATTCCACGCAAGAACTTTTCAGTTGGATCTGCTAGACAAATGGTCCGGATCGCATCTTCAAATGCATCAGCGGATAACCCTGTCTCCAAGGACAAGGGTGTCTCTCCTGTGGTGGTTACAGAGTGCTCATCTCCTAGAGGGCCGCAGATTCGGCATTCTGGATTGGGTCCTGGTGACCACGGATGCCAGCCTGAGAGGCTGGGGAGCAGTCACACAGGGAAAAAATTTCCAGGGCTTGTGGTCAAGCATGGAAACGTCACTTCACATAAATATCCTGGAACTAAGGGCCATTTACAATGCCCTAAGTCAGGCAAGGCCTCTGCTTCAGGGTCAGCCAGTATTGATCCAGTCGGACAACATCACGGCAGTCGCCCACGTAAACAGACAGGGCGGCACAAGAAGCAGGAGGGCAATGACGGAAGTGGCAAGGATTCTTCGCTGGGCGGAAAATCATGTGATAGCACTGTCAGCAGTGTTCATTCCGGGAGTGGACAACTGGGAAGCAGACTTCCTCAGCAGACACGATCTTCACCCGGGGGAGTGGGGACTTCACCCAGAAGTCTTCCACATGATTGTAAACCGTTGGGAAAAACCAAAGGTGGACATGATGGCGTCTCGCCTCAACAAAAAACTGGACAGATATTGCTCCAGGTCAAGGGACCCTCAGGCAATAGCTGTGGACGCTCTGGTAACACCGTGGGTGTACCGGTCAGTGTATGTGTTCCCTCCTCTTCCTCTCATACCAAAAGTACTGAGAATCATAAGAAGGAGAGGAGTAAAGACTATACTCGTGGCTCAGGATTGGCCAAGAAGGACTTGGTACCCGGAAATTCAAGAGATGCTCACGGAAGACCCGTGGCCTCTACCTCTAAGACAGGACCTGCTCCAGCAGGGACCATGTCTGTTCCAAGACTTACCGCGGCTGCGTTTGACGGCATGGCGGTTGAACGCCGGATCCTGAAGGAAAAAGGCATTCCGGATGAAGTCATCCCTACCCTGATCAAAGCCAGGAAGGATGTAACCGTACAACATTATCACCGTATTTGGCGTAAATATGTTGCGTGGTGCGAGGCCAGGAAGGCCCCTACGGAGGAATTTCAACTGGGTCGATTCCTGCATTTCCTGCAAACAGGACTGTCTATGGGCCTCAAATTAGGGTCCATTAAGGTTCAAATTTCGGCCCTGTCGATATTCTTCCAAAAAGAACTAGCTTCTGTTCCTGAAGTTCAGACGTTTGTCAAGGGAGTACTGCATATACAGCCTCCTTTTGTGCCTCCAGTGGCACCTTGGGATCTCAATGTAGTGTTGGGATTCCTAAAATCACATTGGTTTGAACCACTCACCACTGTGGACTTGAAATATCTCACAGGGAAAGTGGTAATGCTGTTAGCCCTGGCTTCAGCCAGGCGTGTATCAGAATTGGCGGCTTTATCCTATAAAAGCCCTTACCTAATTTTTCATACGGACAGGGCAGAATTGAGGACTCAAGGTGGTTTCAGCATTTCACTTAAACCAACCTATTGTGGTGCCTGCGGCTACTAGGGACTTGGAGGATTCCAAGTTGCTGGACGTAGTCAGGGCCCTGAAAATATATGTTTCCAGGACGGCTGGAGTCAGAAAATCTGACTCGCTGTTTATCCTGTATGCACCCAACAAGCTGGGTGCTCCTGCTTCTAAGCAGACGATTGCTCGTTGGATTTGTAGTACAATTCAGCTTGCACATTCTGTGGCAGGCCTGCCACAGCCAAAATCTGTAAAAGCCCATTCCACACGGAAAGTGGGCTCATCTTGGGCGGCTGCCCGAGGGGTCTCGGCTTTACAACTTTGCCGAGCAGCTACTTGGTCAGGGGCAAACACGTTTGCTAAATTCTACAAATTTGATACCCTGGCTGAGGAGGACCTGGAGTTCTCTCATTCGGTGCTGCAGAGTCATCCGCACTCTCCCGCCCGTTTGGGAGCTTTGGTATAATCCCCATGGTCCTTTCGGAGTCCCCAGCATCCACTAGGACGTTAGAGAAAATAAGAATTTACTTACCGATAATTCTATTTCTCATAGTCCGTAGTGGATGCTGGGCGCCCATCCCAAGTGCGGATTGTCTGCATTACTTGTACATAGTTGTTGTTACAAAAATCGGGTTATTGTTGTTGTGAGCCATCTTTTCAGAGGCTCCTTCTGTTATCATGCTGTTAACTGGGTTCAGATCACAAGTTGTACGGTGTGATTGGTGTGGCTGGTAATGAGTCTTACCCGGGATTCAAAATCCTTCCTTATTGTGTACGCTCGTCCGGGCACAGTATCCTAATTGAGGCTTGGAGGAGGGTCATAGGGGGAGGAGCCAGTGCACACCAGCTAGTCCTAAAGCTTTTACTTTGTGCCCAGTCTCCTGCGGAGTCGCTATTCCCCATGGTCCTTTCGGAGTCCCCAGCATCCACTACGGACTATGAGAAATAGAATTATCGGTAAGTAAATTCTTATTTTTTTTTTTTTCAGAACAAATGCGTAGAAAAGTTAGCACCATGTTTGCACCTCTGTCTGCTACCTAACAGGGCTGTATGTCGATTTGGGAACAAATGTTGACATCCATAGAGTTAGAGTAATTTCATTATTCTATACCAAGGTCTTATTTAAGCCTTCCTCTTACAGTGGAATAGTTTGTTTTCAGAACCTGTGGGCATCTCTTGTATGTCTATGTAGACTCCGCCATTACAGTCCAGGTTTTAAGGCTAGCCATGCTGGAGTCCAGATGGTTAAATGAAATTGGCTAAGATACTAAGTCACCTGTGCTCAAGCATGGATATCCTTAAAATCTGGACTGTAATGTCAGAGTTTGGGACTCTGGTATGTATTATCTGTGATATGAGGCTCCAAAAGGGTACGATCACCAGGGAAGCACAGGGAATGGGACAGTGAATGCAACGCTGGTATTCTGTCACGGGTAGGACCCTCTCCTTTTCACATTCATGCTGACTCAGCTGCAAATTCCTCTAGCTAAAGGTTGCACATTTGCACCTGGTAAAACAATATTGAGAAGTAGGGGGTGCTATTTATTTTTCTGCTGCGAAGTACACTGGGCTCCACAGGGAATAACATCGGGGTGTAGAGTAGGATCTTGATCCGAGGCACCAACAGGCTCAAAGCTTTGACTGTTCCCAAGATGCACAGCGCTGCCTCCTCTATAACCCCGCCTCCGTGCACAGGAGCTCAGTTTTGTAGATGGTACCATGCAGTAAGCAGGCATACAACAGGTGGGCTGCTCCAGCAGCCCTGAGAGAGCTTTTCCAAGCGACGATAGAAGACTTCAAGGGCTGCAGCAGTGATAGATGTCAGTCTGACATCTGCTGCAGCTCCATCACCTCCCCCTGCAGCGCTGTATACTCCCGCGCCCTGGTTGTCGGTTGTACTTACAGAGGAGGCTTCAGTTTGCTCCCCGTTAGTCACACACTCGCCGAAGTTCACCTGGATCGCGTGGCCGCAATCAGGGAGGAGGTAAGTGGGTCCCCTAGGCGGGTCCCGCTGAAATTGTGGGCCGGTGTGAGGCGGGCCGCGCGCACTGGTGTGGACACTGTGATTGGGTAGGGACTCCACCAAACCACCAGGGCAAGGGCACAGGTCGCTTTTTTCCTCATAAAAACTGTTTTTATTACAGCCCATAGTACCAGTGGTGAGGTCCAGCAGTGGGATAAGGCTTGGACCTGTAGCCCCAGCCCCAGGGCGCCATTTACAGTAATGTTCCTGCCCTGGAGCTGCATATAAATCTCCAGTCAGTTACAGCAATTAAATCAGTCACTGTCTAAAAATAAATCTGACTCTCACCCGCCTAAGACCAAGGGGTCATTTAAACGGGCCATTACTTCTTCACAGTCTACCGCTGTCCCAGACACCTCATCTGATGAGGATGGTGTTTATACTGACCCTCAGATTCTGATCCTGATAGTTCTGATGGGGAGGCTGGGTCGCAGGTTGATGTTCCTGACTTGTTGGAGGTGATCAGGATGATTCTTCAGATCACTGATGACGCAGAGCCTGATGCAGTTCCTAAGAAACCGGACGGGTTCAAACGTAAGAAAGTGGTTGAGCAAGTTTTACCTCACTCTGACCACTTAGTGGACATACGTCAGGAATTCTGGGAAACTCCAAGTAAGAAATTCACACCTCACAAGAAGATGCTGGCTCGCTATCCTCTTGCTGCGGAGCTAAGTAAAAATTGGGAAACACCCCCGCCAGGGTGGGGGGCCAACTTCTAGGGTTTACCCAGGAATGGTTGAAGACCACTTCCGATGCCTGGGTACGGGAAGTCGTCACTCGAGGTTACGCCGTATCCTTCAAGAAACGTCCCCCTTATCGATTTTGCCTGACAGACGTCCCTTCGGATCAGGTGAGGGTAAAAACTCTTCATTCGGTGGTACAGTCCCTCCTGGACACAGGAGTTATAGTACAAGTGTCTCTGGCCCAGAGAGGCAAGGGGTACTATTCACCGCTGTTCTTAGTCCCGAAACCGAATGGGTCTTCCCGGACCATTCTCAACCTCAAGTCCTTGAACAAATTTGTCAGGGTTTCCAGGTTTCGTATGGAAACCCTTCACTCTATTGTTCTGACCTTGTAACCTGGGGATAATATGGTCTCCCTGGACATACAGGATGCTTAACTGCATATTCCTATTGCAATGTCGCATCCGCAGTACCTGAGGTTTGCTGTGGGCAACCTCCATTACCAATTTCGGGCGTTACCTTTTGGCTTGACCATGGCTCAGCGAGTCTTCACCAAGGTCATGGCAGTAATGACGGCTGTGCTCCGCCGTCAAGGGGTCAGGATCCTACCGTATCTTGACGACTTGTTGATCCTGGCAAATTCCCCAGAAGTTCTCCTACGCCATCTGGATCTGACTATCCAGTTTCTGCAAGCCCACGGGTGGCTCATCAATTGGAAGAAATCTTCCCTGGTACCTGCGCAGAGCATGGTTTACCTGGGAGTGTTGTTGGACACTCACAACCAGCGGTTGTTCTTGTCTCGGGAGAAGGTCCTGAAGCTTCAGGACAAGATTCGATACTTCCTATCTCGTCCGCAAGTGTCGATACATTCGGCGATGCAAGTGCTAGTTCTCATGGTGTCTGCTTTCGACATGGTGGAGTACGCTCCATTCCATTCACGCCCTCTGCAGAAACTGATTCTTGCCAAATGGGATGGCCTGCCTCACCGGATCAGGACTCGCATGATCTCCTTGTCTCCAGAGGTCCGTCTGTCACTGAGCTGGTGGCTGCAGGACCGACGTTTGAGTGGGGGTCGTCCCTTCTGGATCTTTCACTGGGTCTTTCTGACGATGGATGCCAGTCTGAGAGGCTGGGGCGCAGTGTTGGAGGAACACTCCCTTTAGGGTCGGTGGACCAAGCAGGAATCTCGCCTCCCAATAAACATTTTGGCAGTGCGGGCGGTGTTCAACGCGCTGAACCTGGCCCAGCATCTAATTCAGAACAGACCTGTTCAGGTACAGTCGGACAACGCCACCACATTGGCGTACATAAATCATCAAGGCGGCACTCGAAACCGCATGGCAATGACGGAAGTATCAAGGATTCTTCAATGGGCGGAATGCCATCTACCATCCATATCGGCGGTGTTCATTCTGGGGGTCCTAAACTGGGAAGCGGACTTTCTCAGTCGTCAGGACGTGCATGCCGGGTAGTGGAGCCTCCATCCAGAAGTATTTCAACTCCTTGTAGACAAGTGGGGCACTCCGGATGTTGATCTGATGGCGTCTCGGCACAACCACAAGGTTCCGGTCTTCGGAGCAAGAACAAGGGATCCTCAAGCAGCGTTCGTGGACGCACTGGCAATCCCGTGGAACTTTCGGTTGCCATATGTGTTCCCTCCAGTGTCTCTACTGCCCAGAGTGATAAGGAAGTTCAAACAAGAAGGCTGCATACTACTGATTGCTCCCGCGTGGCCAGGCGGCATTGGTTCTCAGACCTCCAGGGCCTCTTGCTAGGGCGTCCCCTTCTACTTCCACAACGACCAGACCTCCTCCGTTTAGGGCCCGTTTGTCTATGAGGATCTGGCCCGACTGGCTTTGACGGCGTGGCTCTTGAAGCTTCCATACTGAGGGCCAAAGGTTTTCCTGAGGCAGTCATTCAAACTATGTTTAAGGCCCGTAAGCCGGCTTCTGCTCGGATTTACCATAGGGTCTGGAATTCTTACTTTGCTTGGTGTGCAAATAACAAACATGACTCTCTTACAAATTTAGTACAGCCAAACTTTTGGCTTTTCTACAGCAAGGCCTGGACTTAGGTCTTCGTCTAGCCTCCCTCACGGTTCATATTTCTGCCTTGTCGGTATGGTTTCAGAGAAAAATTGCATCTTTGCCTGATGTTCATACCTTCACTCAGAGTGTGTTGCGCATTCAGCCTCCTTATGTCCCACCTGTGGCTCCTTGGGATTTGTCAGTGGTCTTGGAGGCCTTGCAAGAATTTCCATTTGAACCTCTTGCATCCGCAGAGCTTTAAGTGGCTTTCCTTTAAGGTCTTGTTTCTGCTAGCCATTGCCTCTGCTAGACGCGTTTCTGACCTGGAAGTCCCCCTATCTGATTTTTCACCGTGATCGGGCAGTTCTTAGAACACACCCTGGTTACCTACCTAAGGTGGTGTCTTCCTTCCACCTTAACCAGAAGATTGTGGTTCCTGCCTTTTTAATTCTCCGGAGTTGTCTTCTGGAAAGCGGTCTTTGGATGTGGTACGGGCTCTCCGTATCTATGTGAAGAGAACTGCTTCCATTCGGAAGTCTGAATCTCTCTTCGTACTGTTTGGTTTTCACAAACGTGGCTGGGTTGCTAATCAGCAGACCTTGGCCAGATGGATTAGAATGGTGATTGCACATGCTTATGTACAGGCTGGTCTTCCAGCTCCTGCTACCATTAAGGCCCATTCTACTCGGTCTGTTGGACCTTCTTGGGCGGCCTGCCGTGGTGCGACCCTTGAACAATTGTGCAAGGATGCTACGTGGTCCTTAGTGAACACATTCATTAGGTTCTATGCCTTCCATACTTCCGCCTACCAGGATGCTTCCTTTGGACGCCAGGTTATTGTGCCCGCTACAGTGCGTCCTGTCACGATCCGGGTATCTGGACGCCATTTCTTACCCATCAGATGTCTCCTAAGGCTGGCTCAGCGCTCCAGGACCGGATCCCATCTGTTATCCTAATGTTCACATTCCTGCATCCTCTCCTGTCTCTCTGAGACGCTGTCACAGTAACGCCTTATTACATCTGGCATGGCGTCTCCCGCGGCCTCCGCCGCCGTCCCTGAGCTTCTGCATGCAGAGTGTCAGAGTGGCGATTACGTCAGCCGCGGCCTCCGCTGTGTCCGCGTGGTTGGATGTGCACTTGTCAGCCTGGCGTCTCCTGTCTCCAGTGGCCGGCGCCGCCATTACCGTTTTCATTACCACATGGATTACAAACCAAACTTCCCTCCAAGTGTCTGCATGGGCGCAGCCATCTTGGATTCTGTCAGCTGATCATTTCCTCCAATCTGTTGTCAGTATTGTTAATCTGCATAATTGCCTAGCCAATCCCTTCCTTGCTGCAGGTATAAATACACTGTGCCTGAGCAAGGAAGGCGTCAGTGCTTTGGTTGTCAAACCTAGTTCCTGTTTGTCTCTCTCCTGTGATTGTCTTCCAGGTTCCAGCTCCTGTCTCAAGACTTCCACCATAGAGACCCGCACCAGCATTCCACCTGCGGTGTAGCCTGACTCTCCAATCCATTGTGGATTCATCTGTTTCCAGCTACAACATTACCTGCTTCCAGCTCAGCTTCCAGCAG
Source organism: Pseudophryne corroboree (assembly GCF_028390025.1). Lineage (NCBI taxonomy): Eukaryota > Metazoa > Chordata > Amphibia > Anura > Myobatrachidae > Pseudophryne > Pseudophryne corroboree. Next base: position 608,214,152 of record NC_086446.1, read on the forward strand.
AGTACAGCTTCTCTTAAAGGGCCGGTGTCCTTTCTACACTTTACCACTCTCCACCGGTATTATTATTTCTCCGCTCTCAAGTTCTACATTTCAGTTCATATTTCATCGCTCCCAAGTTCATTTATTATTTAACTGGTTCCAGCCAGTATCCACTCCGTGCTAACAACAGTCTGGTTCCAGCCAGTATCCACAGCAGCCGTTTTATCTTCAGCAACCCAGCTTTTCCTGGAACACCAGCTGGCACAATCCTGGGTTATCTCCATTGCTACAGTCGGGCCTGGTAAGGACTTTCCATCTAGAAGATTATAAGAACTATTTCACACTACCAGTGCCCTGTGGCTCCTGCCATCCTGTAGTACCCAGGAACTGTATTTATTCTTTGCTGACTTTTACGTTTTCTTTTACTGCTGCTGTGTTGCGGAGTTGTCATAATAAACATCATTGACTTTTATCCAAGTTGTCGTGGTCACGCCTTCGGGCAGTTATTATTCATGTTACTTACATGTCCAGAGGTCTGATACAACCTCCCAGGTTCCGGTACATCTCAGCCCCTACAACTGAGGCTGCCTCCCGTCAGCTCAGGCCCTCAGTTGTGACAGTAAGCACTGACCTAATGAATCCAGCCGGAGACCAGGATCAAGCGGCCAGGCCAATGCAAGAACTGGCAGCCCGACTAGAACATCAGGAGGCTGCACAGGGCCACATCATCCGCTGTCTCCAGGATCTCTCTACTCGGCTGGATGGGATTCAGACAACTCTCCGTGGATCAGGCGCGTCTGGTGCGTCAACCACAGTGACTCCAGCTATAACCCCACCCACCTTACCCATTTCTGCTCCACGTCTTCATCTTCCAACGCCAGCAAAATTTGACGGATCTCCAAGATTCTGCAGGGGATTTCTCAACCAGTGTGAGATTCAGTTTGAGCTACAACCTGGCAATTTTCCCAGTGACCGTACAAAAATTGCCTACATTATTTCTCTTCTCAGTGGCTCAGCCCTTGATTGGGCATCACCGTTATGGGAGAGGTCCGACACCCTGCTATCTTCCTACACTGCCTTCGTGTCAACATTCAGGCGCATCTTCGACGAGCCAGGCCGGGTAACCTCAGCTTCATCCGAGATTCTCCGTTTACGCCAGGGGTCACGTACTGTAGGACAATATCTGATACAGTTCCAGATCCTGGCATCCGAACTGGCATGGAACGACGAGGCCCTGTATGCTGCATTCTGGCATGGCTTATCTGAGCGTATTAAAGATGAGTTCGCTACCAGAGACTTACCTTCTAAGTTAGATGAGCTAATCTCACTCTGCACGAAAGTTGATTTACGTTTCAGAGAGAGAGCAACTGAGCGTGGAAGATCATCTGCTCCAAAATCTTCTGCTCCTCCTCCTCGTCAACTGTCACCATCTAAAGATGAGCCCATGCAACTTGGCCGTTCCCGTTTAACTCCTGCTGAGCGCCGAAGACGTCTCTCCGAGTTTCTCTGTCTCTATTGTGCAGCTCCGTCTCACACCATTAATGCCTGTCCCAAACGTCCGGGAAACTCCAAATCCTAGCTCGCCAAGGAGAGGGCCGGCTAGGAGTAATGATCTCCTCTCCATCTCCTCAAGATTGTAATCTCCCAGTCTCGCTTCAAGTTGCTCAACGTTATCGGAACGTCATTGCCCTCCTTGATCCCGGAGCAGCTGGGAACTTTATTACCGAAGCCTATGTTAAACGGTGGTCCCTACCCACCGAGAGACTTCCTTCGTCTATTTCTTTAACTGCCGTGGATGGCAGCAAAATTTTTGATGCAGTTATTTCTTTAAGGACTCTACCAGTTCGTCTGAGAGTGGGAGTTCTTCATTCCGAACTTATTTCTTTTTTAGTGATTCCAAGAGCCACACATCCTGTGGTCCTGGGCCTTCCATGGCTCCGTCTTCACAATCCTACAATTGATTGGACGACTACGCAAATCCTGGCATGGGGTTCCTCCTGTGCTGAGACATGTTTGTTTAAAGTATTGCCTGTCTGTTCTTCCTCCCCCAGGTCGTCTGATGTTCCACCTCCTCCATATCAAGATTTCACGGATGTGTTCAGTAAAGCTTCTGCTGATATCCTTCCTCCTCATAGAGAATGGGACTGCCCGATTGATCTCGTTCCAGGGAAGGTTCCACCTCGAGGCCGAACTTATCCGTTGTCTCTGCCTGAGACGCATTCTATGGAGGAATACATTAAAGAGAACCTAGCAAAGGGGTTCATTCGACCTTCTTCTTCCCCAGCCGGCGCAGGCTTCTTTTTTGTAAAAAAGAAAGATGGTGGTCTGCGGCTGTGCATCGACTACAGAGGTTTGAACGACATTACCATCAAGAACCGTTATCCTTTACCCCTGATTACTGAGCTCTTTGACAGAGTTAGCGGAGCTACCATCTTTACAAAGCTGGACTTGAGAGGTGCATACAATCTCATCCGGATCCGTGAGGGTGACGAGTGGAAGACCGCCTTTAACACCCGTGACGGACATTATGAGTACCTCGTCATGCCCTTCGGATTGAGTAATGCTCCAGCTGTCTTCCAGCATTTTGTCAATGAGATCTTCAGAGACATTCTATACCGTCATGTCGTGGTCTATCTAGACGATATCCTCATTTTTGCCAACGATTTAGAGGAACATCGTTTTTGGGTTAAAGAGGTTCTGTCCCGTCTCCGTGTCAATCATCTCTATTGCAAATTAGAGAAATGCGTCTTTGAAGTCAAGTCCATTCCGTTTCTAGGGTACATTGTGTCCGGTTCCGGACTAGAGATGGATCCTGAGAAACTACAAGCAATCCAAAATTGGCCGATACCCTTAACCCTCAAAGGGGTCCAGAGGTTCTTGGGGTTCGCCAACTATTACCGAAAGTTTATACGAGACTTTTCAACCATTGTGGCGCCTATTACTGCTTTCACTAAGAAGGGTGCTAACCCGTCCAAGTGGTCTTAAGAAGCCATGCAAGCATTTCATCTTTTAAAACAAAGGTTCATCTCTGCGCCTGTTCTGAAACAGCCTGACATCGACTCTCCTTTCATCTTAGAGGTGGATGCCTCCTCCGTTGGAGTAGGAGCGGTGTTATCTCAGAGGGCTAAAGATGGCCATTTACACCCTTGCAGTTTCTTCTCCCGGAAGTTCTCCCCAGCTGAGCGCAACTATGCCATTGGCGACCAGGAGTTGCTAGCCATCAAGCTCGCTCTAGAAGAGTGGAGGTATCTGTTGGAGGGAGCTTCTCATTCAATCACCATACTTACAGACCACAAGAACCTTTTATATCTGAAAGGCGCACAATGTCTCAACCCTCGTCAGGCCAGATGGGCACTTTTCTTTTCCAGGTTCGACTTTAAACTCCAGTTCTGTCCGGGCTCTCAGAATCGCAAGGCCGATGCCCTTTCCCGCTCATGGGAGCAAGAAAATGAGTCAGAGTCTTCAGACAAGCATCCTATTATAAATCCGTTGGCATTCTCCACGGTAGGGATGGACTCTACGCCCCCATCAGGGAAAAGTTTTGTGAAACCGATGCTAAGGAAGAAGCTCATGCATTGGGCCCATGCTTCCCGTTTTGCCGGACATACAGGTATCCAAAAAACCCTGGAGTTTATCTCTAGGTCCTATTGGTGGCCAACTCTGAAAAAGGACGTCTTGGAGTTTATTGCATCTTGCCCAAAGTGTGCTCAACATAAGGTATCCCGCCAGTCGCCTGCGGGGCAACTGGTTCCACTATCTGTTCCCCGTCGACCTTGGACCCATTTGTCGATGGATTTTATTACAGATTTACCCATGTGCAACAAGTTCAATACCATCTGGGTGGTAGTTGACCGGTTCACCAAGATGGCACACTTCATTCCTCTCACCGGTCTTCCGTCAGCTTCCAAGTTGGCTCAAGTATTCATACAAGAGATCTTCCGACTCCACGGTCTTCCTGAAGAAATTATCTCAGATCGAGGAGTTCAATTCACAGCCAAATTCTGGCGAAGTTTATGTCAAGTCCTTCAAGTCAAGCTAAAGTTTTCCACGGCTTACCATCCTCAGACCAATGGTCAAACCGAGAGGGTGAATCAGGACTTGGAGGCCTTCCTCCGCATCTATGTGTCCTCCTCTCAAGATGACTGGGTTCAATTACTTCCCTGGGCCGAGTTCTGTCATAACAACCAGTATCATTCTTCATCTGCTTCAACACCATTCTTCACTAACTTTGGATTCCACCCTAAAGTCCCTGAGTTCCAACCGCTTCCAGCAACTTCTGTTCCCGCAGTGGATATCACCTTGCATCAGTTTGCCAATATCTGGAAGAGCGTACGATCAGCTCTGCTCAAGGCATCGTTCAGGTACAAGAAGTTTGCGGATAAGAAGCGTTGAGCAGTTCCTGCTCTCAAGGTGGGTGATCGGGTATGGTTATCCACGAAGAATTTGAGGTTAAGAGTTCCCAGTATGAAGTTTGCACCTCGCTATATCGGTCCTTTCAAGATTGAACAAGTCATCAATCCTGTTGCTTACAGACTTCAGTTGCCTCCCTTCTTAAAAATACCCAGGACATTCCATGTTTCCCTGTTGAAACCGCTGATCTTGAATCGGTTTCATTCCTCACTTCCTCCAACTCCGAAAGTCCAAACTCAACGAGGCGTTGAGTATGAAGTGGCCAAGATCCTGGACTCACGTCACCGTTACGGTCAACTACAGTATCTTATTGACTGGAAGGGTTATGGTCCTGAGGAACGTTCATGGACCAATGCTTCTGATGTCCATGCTCCTGCCTTGGTCCGGAGATTCCATTCCAAGTTTCCTCAAAAGCCAAAGAAGTGTCCTGGGGCCACTCCTAAGGGGGGGGGGGTGCTGTCACGATCCGGGTATCTGGACGCCATTTCTTACCCATCAGATGTCTCCTAAGGCTGGCTCAGCGCTCCAGGACCGGATCCCATCTGTTATCCTAATGTTCACATTCCTGCATCCTCTCCTGTCTCTCTGAGACGCTGTCACAGTAACGCCTTATTACATCTGGCATGGCGTCTCCCGCGGCCTCCGCCGCCGTCCCTGAGCTTCTGCATGCAGAGTGTCAGAGTGGCGATTACGTCAGCCGCGGCCTCCGCTGTGTCCGCGTGGTTGGATGTGCACTTGTCAGCCTGGCGTCTCCTGTCTCCAGTGGCCGGCGCCGCCATTACCGTTTTCATTACCACATGGATTACAAACCAAACTTCCCTCCAAGTGTCTGCATGGGCGCAGCCATCTTGGATTCTGTCAGCTGATCATTTCCTCCAATCTGTTGTCAGTATTGTTAATCTGCATAATTGCCTAGCCAATCCCTTCCTTGCTGCAGGTATAAATACACTGTGCCTGAGCAAGGAAGGCGTCAGTGCTTTGGTTGTCAAACCTAGTTCCTGTTTGTCTCTCTCCTGTGATTGTCTTCCAGGTTCCAGCTCCTGTCTCAAGACTTCCACCATAGAGACCCGCACCAGCATTCCACCTGCGGTGTAGCCTGACTCTCCAATCCATTGTGGATTCATCTGTTTCCAGCTACAACATTACCTGCTTCCAGCTCAGCTTCCAGCAGAGTACAGCTTCTCTTAAAGGGCCGGTGTCCTTTCTACACTTTACCACTCTCCACCGGTATTATTATTTCTCCGCTCTCAAGTTCTACATTTCAGTTCATATTTCATCGCTCCCAAGTTCATTTATTATTTAACTGGTTCCAGCCAGTATCCACTCCGTGCTAACAACAGTCTGGTTCCAGCCAGTATCCACAGCAGCCGTTTTATCTTCAGCAACCCAGCTTTTCCTGGAACACCAGCTGGCACAATCCTGGGTTATCTCCATTGCTACAGTCGGGCCTGGTAAGGACTTTCCATCTAGAAGATTATAAGAACTATCTCACACTACCAGTGCCCTGTGGCTCCTGCCATCCTGTAGTACCCAGGAACTGTATTTATTCTTTGCTGACTTTTACGTTTTCTTTTACTGCTGCTGTGTTGCGGAGTTGTCATAATAAACATCATTGACTTTTATCCAAGTTGTCGTGGTCACGCCTTCGGGCAGTTATTATTCATGTTACTTACATGTCCAGGGGTCTGATACAACCTCCCAGGTTCCGGTACATCTCAGCCCCTACAACTGAGGCTGCCTCCCGTCAGCTCAGGCCCTCAGTTGTGACACGTCCCCTCCCATAAGGAACTGCTTTAGGACATCCCCGATGTTGTTCCCTGTGGAGCCCAGTGTACCCCGCAGCAGAAAACGAGATTTATGGTAAGAACTTACCGTTGTTAAATCTCTTTCTGCGAGGTACACTGGGCTCCACAAGGCGCCCACCCTGACGCACTTAGCTTCTTTGGGTTGGTATTGCATTAGCCGCTGACACCCTCTCCTGTCGTGAGTGTGTGGTGTATGTGGCTACTTACGATTGTCTAAGATAGGTGAGGGGTCGCACAGACACCTATTTTGATTTAATATTTTTCATGTATAGTTTATGTTCTTTCCCTTTTATTCAATAATACAGGTGAATACCTCTTATATGTTGGGAGGTGCTCCAAGGAAAAGCATATCTATAGAAGGTCAAAAAGAAAAAAGATTCCCTATAGTGGGCACTCTCGGACTGTAATACTTTCTTAAAGTCAAATATCTATCATGCTAGATGACCACAAATTCTAAAATATAACTTTTATTTGGATCTTTAAAACATGAGCGAAATATAGTGCATGTGAATTAAGTTGTGAAAAAGATATAATAAAGTGAATTAAAAAGGCTTAACCACTGTGGTTGTTTTTTCCTATGATTAAGCAGATGCGAAACGATCGTTAGGAGATCGGACGCAACCACTATGTGTCCTTTCTTTTTAGTTAGCTTAGCCACTGTTTAATGTTGCTTGTCTATTAATGTCAATTAGTGTTTGTGCCTAAGAATAGGTGCTGCTGCGGACTTAGCCGCATGCATATCACACTGGAAACAGCCCTTACAGCACGCCGAGCCACGCGGGTGGCCTCACACAGGAGAGCCGCTGTCAGCGGCTTTCCCGCTGATATACGCGGCGGGAGTAAATAGAGAGATACGCCGCAATAGGGCATTGATGCTCAGCTGTCTAGTGTGGGGCTCCCATCAAAGGTTATATACATATATTTGAAAAGTGTGGAAGCGGCATTATTTTGGAGGGGATAGTTCACGATCTCAGTGTCATTGAGGGTGCTCCAAGTGCACCACACAGATAGCAATAATATAATGTGCTATTACATATATGACAAAGAATCACATTGATTACAATATTAAAGAGAAAAGTGTCTCATCATCAACAGTGAATAAAAGCTGCATGATAAATGTACAATAAATTTCATAATACACCACATACATGTGAATGCAATTAGAGTTGATATACGAATCATAAGTATGTATTATAACCATGCATAATAGAGCATCCTAATTGTAATATTGAAATAATTGCTCAAATATCAAAAATTTTCATGATGAATGTGTCACATAAAATCTTACAACACGTGGGTGTTGATACATGATTCATAAAAAACGGTTCATTGCCATATAAAACAAAAGCACCTTTAACATTAACTATATGCATCATATGTATGTGCAATTGGTGTTGATACATGAACCATAAATACGATTTACTGTCATATAAAACAAAGCACCTTTAATTATATGTACTATATGTGTGTACCATTGGTGCTGATATATGAATTATAAATATGGTTATTGCCATATAGAGCACCTCTCATACCAATTATATGCACACATTGTGTGTAGAGAGCAGCAGCACAAGGATATACATTCTGAAAGCAGTGAGTTTATTAACGCATTTGTAATAAACATTAGCAGGCATTCAGATAAATGAAATGCTTCACCACCTATGCATTATGAGTCAGTGATGCGCACACTGAAAATCAGGGGTATAATAGTGGTGGTGGAATGAGATTACATCTAGGAGTCTTTTCACTCCCAGATATAAAGGTATCATCATAAGACATTTTGACAACTAGCATTGCTACAAAAACTGCAACATTGTTTAAGATATTGGAGACAGTGAATAAACACATAAGATTATGCCTAGGAGGTTATTTTCACTCCTAGATACAAGAATATCATTATAAGATATTTGACAACTAGCATTGCTACAAATATTGCAACATTGTTTAAGACACTGGAGACAGTGAATAAATACAACAACCACAGTGTCTAAGGGGTATATGCAATTAGCGGCGAATCGCGGCAAATTATCGCCGTTTTTTAATTCGACACAATTCGACAGGTGAATTCCGGCAGGTGGCTTCCGGAATTCACCATATTCAATGAAAAACGGATTCGACAGTCCCGCGGGCGAAAAACGGCCGATTTGCCGGATTTTGCCGCGATTTAAAAAAACGGGGAAAAACCCGGGGAAAAATGGCGTGAGGTCCCCCCTCCAAAGCATAACCAGCCTCGGGCTCTTCGAGCTGGTCCTGGTTCTAAAAATGCGGGGGGAAAATTGACAGGGGATCCCCCATATTTTTAAAACCAGCACCGGGCTCTGCGCCTGGTGCTGGTGCAAAAAATACGGGGGACAAAAAGAGTAGGGGTCCCCCGTATTTTTTACACCAGCATCGGGCTCCACTAGCTGGACAGATAATGCCACAGCCGGGGGTCACTGTTATACAGTGCCTTGCGGCCGTGGCTTTACATATCCAACTAGTCAACCCTGGCCGGGGTACCCTGGGGGAGTGGGGACCCCTTCAATCAAGGGCCCCCCCCCCCAGCCACCCAAGGGCCAGGGGTGAAGCCCGAGGCTGTCCCCCCCCATCCAAGGGCTGCGGATGGGAGGCTGATAGCCTTGAGTAAAATGACAGAATATTGTTTTTTCCAATAGTACTACAAGTCCCAGCAAGCCTCCCCCGCAAGCTGGTACTTGGAGAACCACAAGTACCAGCATGCGGGAGAAAAACGGGCCCGCTGGTACCTGTAGTACTACTGGAAAAAAAATACCCAAATAAAAACAGGAGAGACACACCGTGACAAGTACAACTTTATTACACACTGCCGACACACATACATACTTACCTATGTTGACACGCCGACTGCCACAGTCTCCGACGATCCGAGGGTACCTGTGAAAAAAATTATACTCACCTGCCAGTGTCCAGAGATAAATCCACGTCCAGAGATAATCCTCGTACTTGGCAAAAAAAAAAAACACGAACACGCGTACCACCGGACTGAAAGGGGTCCCATTTTGACACATGAGACCCCTTTCCCCGAATGCCGGGACATCACTTGACTCCTGTCACTGAGGTCCCTTCAGCCAATCAGGAAGCGCTACTTCCGTTGCGCTCACCTGATTGGCTGTGCGCGTGTGACCTCAGACAGCGCATCGCAAAGCCTCTGCATTACTTTCAATGGTGGGAACTTTACGGGTAGCAGTGGGGTTACCCGCGGTCAGCCGCTGACCGCGGGTGACCTCACCGCTGACGCAAAGTTCCCACCATTGAATATAATGGAGAGGCTTTGCGATGCGCTGTCTGAGCTCAGACGCACACAGAGCCAATCAGCAGAGTGCTAGGACGTTGCACTCGCTGATTGGCTGAAGAGACACTTCTGTGACAGCTGTCACGGGGGTGTCTGCATTCGTGGAAAGGGGTCTCGTGTCAACATGGGACCCCTTTCAGTCCGGCATGGTACGGGTGTTCGTGTTTTTTTTTTTTTTGCCAAGTACGAGGATTTTATCTCTGGACGTGGATTTATCTCTGGACACTGGCAGGTGAGTATAATTTTTTTCACAGGTACCCTCGGATCTTCGGAGACTGTGGCAGTCGGCGTGTCAACATAGGTAAGTATGTGTGTGTCGGCAGTGTGTAATAAAGTTGTACTTGTCACAGTGTGTGTCTCCTGTTTTTATTTGGGTATTTTTTCCCCAGTAGTACTACAGGTACCAGCGGGCCCGTTTTTCTCCCGCATGCTGGTACTTGTGGTTCTCCAAGTACCAGCTTGCGGGGGAGGCTTGCTGGGACTTGTAGTACTACTGGAAAAAACAATATTATTCTTTCAATTTTGACAAGGCTATCAGCCCCCCATCCGCAGCCCTTGGATGGGGGGGACAGCCTCGGGCTTCACCCCTGGCCCTTGGGTGGCTGGGGGGACGGGACCCCTTGATTGAAGGGGCCCCCACTCCCCCAGGGTACCCCGGCCAGGGGTGACTAGTTGGATATTTAATGCCACGGCCGCAAGGCACTGTATAAAAGTGAACCCCGGCTGTGGCATTATCTGTCCAGCTAGTGGAGCCCGATGCTGGTGTAAAAAATACGGGGGACCCCTACTCTTTTTGTCCCCCGTATTTTTTGCACCAGCACCAGGCGCAGAGCCCGGTGCTGGTTTTAAAAATACGGGGGATCCCCTGTCAATTTCCCCCCCGCATTTTTAGAACCAGGACCAGCTCGAAGAGCCCGAGGCTGGTTATGCTTTGGAGGGGGGACCCCACGCCATTTTTTTCTGAATTTTACCATTCCATCTAAAAAAAATAATAATAATTTATTTTAAAAAATATATAAATAATACTTGTGCCTCCAAAAAAGACAAACCAAGTACCTAATCCCTTCTAATATAAATAGATATGCTATTATCAATAAAAAAAAACACAAAAAAAAACATGTTTTAAATTTTTTTTATTAGTTTCACCCACCAAAGTGTGGCGGATTGAAAAAGTCGAATTTACTGTCTAAAAGCACTGTTGTCGAATTTCCAAACTTCAATTGAATATACTTTGGTCGAATTGCAGCACTTGTATCATTGCAGAAAAGTCGAATTTGACAAAAGTCGAATTTCAAAAAGTCGAATTTTGAAAGTCCGTTTTTTGGACGGAAAGTACTGAATTGCATTGACGATTTTTTTTTTTGGTCGAAAAAGTCCCGAAATTCGACAATTTCGGGAATTCGACCGCAATTGCATATACCCCACAGCCTTTTTAATTCACTTCATTATATCTTTTTCACAACTTAATTCACATGCACTATATTTTGCTCATGTTTTAAAGATCCAAATAAAAGTTATATTTTAGAATTTGTGGTCATCTATCATGATAGATATTTGACTTTAAGAAAGTATTACAGTCCGAGAGTGCCCACTATAGGGAATCTTTTTTTTCTTTTTGACCTTCTATACTTACGATTGTCATCTCTTTTACCTGCTACTGCATTTGACTGGTTAACAAAAACTGAGCTCCTGTGCACGGAGGCGGGGTTATAGAGGAGGCGACGCTATGCATTTTGGGAACAGTCAAAGCTTTGAGCCTGTTGGTGCCTTGGATCAAGATCCTACTCTACACCCCGATGTTATTCCCTGTGGAGCCCAGTGTACCTCGCAGAAAGAGATTTAACAACGGTAAGTTCTTACCATAAATCTCGTTTTTTCAAACAGGGAAAATATTGCCCTATTTTGCATGTAGCATGCACCTACTAGGTAGCTTTATTTGTAAGATGTGATTCAGTGGGGGGAATTAAAATGTTTGAAAAGTCGGTTAGTTGTCTGTTTATTCCTGTCTATTAGATAAGAAAAAACACAAAACACACCCAACTGACTTTTTAAACATTTGAATTCCCCCCAGTGTGTCTGTATGCTAAATCTTTCCACACCATCCCTTTAAAACAAATGGTTTCTCCATGTGTTTAACCTTTTGTAGGTGTTGGGTACGGGATCCCGGCGGTCAGAATTCAAACGCCGTGATTTTGACCGCCAGAAGGCCGGCACAGGTTATATTCCCACTCCTATGGGTGTTGTGGAGTGGTAATAGCCATGGCACCGCTGCCGGCATTCTGCCTGTCAGGATCCTGGTATCCGTATTCTGACTGCCGTGATCCTGACTACATCCCTTCTGTAGGTAGGATTCTCTCTATTGCTCTATCAGTCCTGTGTATCTCAATGAATTAAGCAAGAAAAGAAAGTTACTTTTAATAAGAATTTACTCACCGGTAATTCTATTTCTCGTAGTCCGTAGTGGATGCTGGGAACTCCGTAAGGACCATGGGGAATAGACGGGCTCCGCAGGAGACTGGGCACTCTAAGAAAGAATTAGGACTACTGGTGTGCACTGGCTCCTCCCTCTATGCCCCTCCTCCAGACCTCAGTTAGGGAAACTGTGCCCGGAAGAGCTGACACAATAAGGAAAGGATTTGGAATCCCGGGTAAGACTCATACCAGCCACACCAATCACACCGTACAACTCGTGATAACTATACCCAGTTAACAGTATGAATAACAACTGAGCCTCACTGAACAGATGGCTCATAACAATAACCCTTTAGTTAGGCAATAACTATATACAAGTATTGCAGACAATCCGCACTTGGGATGGGCGCCCAGCATCCACTACGGACTACGAGAAATAGAATTACCGGTGAGTAAATTCTTATTTTCTCTGACGTCCTAGTGGATGCTGGGAACTCCGTAAGAACCATGGGGATTATACCAAAGCTCCCAAACGGGCGGGAGAGTGCGGATGACTCTGCAGCACCGAATGAGCAAACTCAAGGTCCTCCTCAGCCAGGGTATCAAACTTGTAGAATTTAGCAAACGTGTTTGATCCCGACCAGGTAGCAGCTCGGCAAAGTTGTAAAGCCGAGACCCCTCGGGCAGCCGCCCAAGAAGAGCCCACCTTCCTCGTGGAATGGGCCTTCACAGATTTAGGATGCGGCAGTCCAGCCGCAGAATGTGCAAGTTGAATCGTGGAGCAGATCCAGCGAGCAATAGTCTGCTTAGAAGCAGGAGCACCCAGCTTGTTGGGTGCATGCAGGATAAACAGCGAGTCAGTCTTTCTGACTAGCCGTCCTGGAAACATAGATTTTCAGGGCCCGGACTACATCCAGCAACTTGGAGGCCTCCAAGTCCCCAGTAGCCGCAGGCACCACAATAGGTTGGTTCAAATGAAACGCTGATACCACCTTAGGGAGGAATTGGGGACGCGTCCTCAATTCTGCTCTGTCCATATGGAAGATCAGATAGGGGCTTTTACAGGACAAAGCCGACAATTCTGACACCCGCCTAGCCAAGGCCAAAAGCATGACCACTTTCCACGTGAGATATTTTAATTCCACGGTCTGAAGTGGCTCAAACCAATGTGATTTTAGGAAATCCAACACAACGTTGAGATCCCAAGGTGCCACCGGGGGCACAAAAGAGGGCTGAATGTGCAGCACTCCCTTAACAAACGTCTGAACTTCAGGCAGTGAAGCCAGTTCTTTTTGAAAGAAAATAGACAGGGCCGAAATCTGGACTTTAATGGAACCCAATTTTAGGCCCATAGTCAGTCCTGACTGTAGGAAGTGCAGAAAACGACCCAGCTGAAATTCTTCTGTGGGGGCCTTCATAGCCTCACACCAAGCAACATATTTTCGCCATATGCGGTGATAATGCTTTGCTGTCACATCTTTCCTAGCTTTTATCAGCGTAGGAATGACTTCAACCGGAATGCCCTTTTCCATCAGGATCCGGCGTTCAACCGCCATGCCGTCAAACGCAGCCGCGGTAAGTCTTGGAACAGACTGCCCCTGCTGTAGCAGGTCCTGCCTGAGAGGCAGAGGCCAAGGGTCCTCTGAGATCATTTCTTGCAGTTCCGGGTACCAAGTCCGTCTTGGCCAATCCGGAACGATGAGTATAGTTCTTACTCCTCTCTTTCTTATTATCCTCAGCACCTTTGGTATGAGAGGAAGAGGAGGGAACACATAAACCGACTGGTACACCCACGGTGTCACTAGAGCGTCCACAGCTATTGCTTGAGGGTCCCTTGACCTGGCGCAATATCTTTTTAGCTTTTTGTTTAGGCGGGACGCCATCATGTCCACCTGTGGCCTTTCCCAACGGTTTACAATCAGTTGGAAGACTTCTGGATGAAGTCCCCACTCTCCCGGGTGGAGGTCGTGCCTGCTGAGGAAGTCTGCTTCCCAGTTGTCGACTCCCGGAATAAACACTGCTGACCGTGCTATCACGTGATTTTCCGCCCATCGGAGAATCCCTGTGGCTTCTGCCATCGCCATCCTGCTTCTTGTGCCGCCCTGTCGGTTTACATGGGCGACCGCCGCGATGTTGTCTGACTGAATCAGCACCGGCTGGTTTTGAAGCAGGGGTCTTGCCTGACTTAGGGCATTGTAAATGGCCCTTAGTTCCAGAATATTTATGTGTAGGGAAGCCTCCTGACTCGACCATTGTCCTTGGAAGTTTCTTCCCTGAGTGACTGCCCCCCAACCTCGGAGGCTTGCTTCCGTGGTCACCAGGACCCAGTCCTGTATGCCGAATCTGCGTCCCTCTAGAAGATGCGCACTCTGCAGCCACCACAGCAGAGACACCCTGGCCCTCGGGGACAGGGTGATCAGCCGATGCATCTGAAGATGCGATCCGGACCACTTGTCTAACAGATCCCACTGAAAGATCCTTGCATGGAATCTGCCGAATGGAATTGCCTCGTAAGAAGCTACCATCTTTCCCAGGACTCGCGTGCAGTGATGCACCGACACCTGTTTTGGTTTCAGGAGGTCTCTGACCAGAGATGACAACTCCTTGGCCTTCTCCTCCAGGAGAAACACCTTCTTCTGTTCTGTGTCCAGAATCATACCCAGGAACAGCAGACGCGTCGTGGGAACCAGCTGCGACTTTGGAATATTCAGAATCCAGCCGTGCTGTTGTAGCACTTCCTGAGAGAGTGCTACTCCGACCAACAACTGCTCCCTGGACCTCGCCTTTATAAGGAGATTGTCCAAGTATGGGATAATTATAACTCCCTTCTTTCTAAGGAGTATCATCATTTCGGCCATTACTTTGGTCTGTCCACGGCACCGAGGGTATTTACCAAACGGCAACGTCTGGAATTGGTAATGGCAGTCTTGTACCACAAAACGGAGGTACACCTGGTGAGGTGGGTAAATGGGGACATGCAGGTAAGCATCCTTGATGTCCAGTGATACCATGTAATCCCCTTCTTCCAGGCTTGCAATAACCGCCCTGAGCGATTCCATTTTGAACTTGAACCTCCTTTTATATAAGTGTTCAAGGATTTCAAATTTAGAATGGGTCTCACCGAACCGTCTGGTTTCGGTACCACAAACATTGTGGAATAGTAACCCCTTCCCTGTTGAAGGAGGGGAACTTTTATTATCACCTGCTGGATTTACAGCTTGTGAATTGCCGCCAGTACTACCTCCCTGTCCTGGGAAGTGGCTGGCAAGGCCGATTTGAGGTAACGGCGAGGGGGAGACGTCTCGAATTCCAGCTTGTATCAATGAGATACCATTTGTAGAACCCAGGGATCCACCTGTGAGCGAACCCACCGGTCGCTGAAGTTCCGGAGACGGGCCCCCACCGCACCTGGCTCCACCAGTGGAGCCCCAGCGTCATGCGGAGGATTTAGTGGAAGCAGGGGAGGATTTTTGTTCTTGGGAACTGGCTGTATGGTGCAGCTTTTTCCCTCTACCCCTGCCTCTGGGCAGAAAGGACGCGCCTTTAACCCGCTTGCCTTTCTGGGGTCGAAAGGACTGTACCTGATAATACGGTGCTTTCTTAGGCTGTAAGGGAACCTGAGGTAAAAATGTCGACTTCCCAGCTGTCGCTGTGGAAACGAGGTCCGAGAGACCATCCCCAAACAATTCCTCACCCTTGTAAGGCAAAACCTCCATGTGCCTTTTAGAATCCGCATCACCTGTCCACTGCCGAGTCCATAATACTCTCCTGGCAGAGATGGACATTGCATTTATTCTAGATGCCAGCCGGCAAATATCCCTCTGTGCATCTCTCATAGATAAGACTACGTCTTTAATATGCTCTATGGTTAGCAATATAGTGTCCCTGTCAAGGGAATCAATGTTATCAGACAGGGAATCAGACCACGCTGCTGCAGCACTGCACATCCATGCTGAAGCAATAGCAGGTCTCAGTATAGTACCTGAGTGTGTATATACAGACTTCAGGATAGTCTCCTGCTCTCTATCCGCAGGCTCCTTTAAGGCGGCCGTATCCTGAGACGGCAGTGCCACCTTTTTTGACAAGAGTGTGAGCGCTTTATCCACCCTCGGGGATGTCTCCCAGCGTAACCTGTCCTCTGGCGGGAAAGGGTACGCCATCAGTAACTTTTTAGAAATCACTAGTTTTTTATCGGGGGAAGCCCACGCTTCTTCACACACTTCATTCAACTCATCTGATGGGGGAAAAACCACTGGTTGCTTTTTCTCCCCAAACATAATACCCTTTTTAGTGGTACCTGGGTTAATGTCAGAAATGTGCAACACATTTTTTATTGCCGTAATCATGCAACGGATGCCCCTTGTGGATTGTGTATATGTCTCATCCTCGTCGACACTGGAGTCAGACTCCGTGTCGACATCTGTGTCTGCCATCTGAGGTAGCGGGCGTTTTTGATCCCCTGATGGCCTTTGAGACGCCTGGGCAGGCACTGGCTGAGAAGCCGGCTGTCCCACGGCTGTTACGTCATCCAGCCTTTTATGTAAGGAGTTGACACTGTCGGTTAATACCTTCCACATATCCATCCACTCTGGTGTCGACCCCGCAGTGGGTGACATCACATTTATCGGCACCTGCTCCACCTCCACATAAGCCTCCTCATCAAACATGTCGACACAGCCGTACCGACACATTGCACACACACAGGGAATGCTCTGACTGAGGACAGGACCCCACAAAGTCCTTTGGGGAGACAGAGAGAGAGTATGCCAGCACACACCACAGCGCTATATAACACAGGGATATTACACTACACAAAGTGATTTTCCCTATAGCAGCTATAATACACAGTATTGCGCCTAAATTTAGTGCCCCCCCCCTCTCTCTTTTTTACCCTATTGAGCCTGGAAACTGCAGGGGAGAGCCTGGGGAGCGTCCTTCCAGCGGAGCTGTGAAGAGGAAATGGCGCCAGTGTGCTGAGAGAGATAGCCCCGCCCCTTTTTCGGCGGGCTTCTCCCGCTCTTTATATTAATATTATGGCAGGGGATTTTTACACATATATAGTTTATTAGACTATATTATGTGTTTTTTTGCCATTTGTAAGGTAATCTAATTGCAGCCCAGGGCGCCCCCCCCCCCAGCGCCCTGCACCCATCAGTGACCGGAGTATGTGGTGTGCATGGGGAGCAATGGCGCACAGCTACAGTGCTATGCGCTACCTTAATGAAGACCGGAGTCTTCAGCCGCCGATTTTCTCCTCGGAATCTTCCGTCTTCTGGCTCTGCAAGGGGGACGGCGGCGCGGCTCCGGGACCGGACGACCGAGGCTGGGCCTGTGTTCGATCCCTCTGGAGCTAATGGTGTCCAGTAGCCTAGAAGCCCAAGCTAGCTGCAAGCAGGTAGGTTCGCTTCTCTCCCCTAAGTCCCTCGTAGCAGTGAGTCTGTTGCCAGCAGATCTCACTGAAAATAAAAAACCTAACAAATACTTTCTTTACTAGAAGCTCAGGAGAGCCCCTAGTGTGCAACCAGCTCGAGCCGGGCACAGATTCTAACTTAGGTCTGGAGGAGGGGCATAGAGGGAGGAGCCAGTGCACACCAGTAGTCCTAATTCTTTCTTAGAGTGCCCAGTCTCCTGCGGAGCCCGTCTATTCCCCATGGTCCTTACGGAGTTCCCAGCATCCACTAGGACGTCAGAGAAATTATATGTACAGCCTCTTATCAATCTTTTCTTTGATTATTATTTTAGTGGGTTGAGTATTGTGGTCCCTGGGAAAGTACCATATTTATCTTCTAAACCAGTGTGTTCAAATATTCCCATCAAACCAGATGCTTTTATGGATCTTTGTGCAAAATACTATTTAAGAATATAAAAACAAATTCTGGGGTTTTAAGGGAAGCTGAGGGACACAAAAAAATATTTAACAGGAGCATCTGTTGTAGATCCCAAATTTATCTTAAGACCTTTTTTTCTTTTCTTTTTTTTTTTCTATATTCAATGGACACAGGTATCACTGTGTATAGGTGGTGAGCTGAGCCTGGGCACCAAACAGTTAAATTTCTTTACCCAGCGGCAGGTGCCCTCTGTCTATATACCCTGCCCTCAGCCTGAGGCTTACTAGTTTTAGTTTGGTGCGTGTAGCAAGGACACACTTTTTTATTGGTCTCCTGTTAGCCCCCTGTTTATTTCTTTACTTTCTGCTGTGGGGTACACGGGGCTCCACAAGGAATTACATTGGGGTGTAGAGTAGGATCTTTATCCGAGGCACTAACAGGCTCAAAGCTTTTGACTGTTCCCAAGATGCACAGTGCCGCCTCCTCTATAACCCCGCGCCCATGCCAGTGAGCTCAGTTTGTAAGTTGGTGCCTTGCAGTATGCAGGCACTTAACAGGAGGCTGCCCTAAGCAGCCTTTTCAGAGCTTCGTTTTACAGACTGAAAATAGAAAAATGTAAAGAGGACTTACAGGGCTGCTGCAGGCATAGTCTAATAGACTTTCCTGCGTGCAGCTCCATCACCCCCAGCGGCGCTGTATACTCCCGCGGCGCGGTTGCCGGGTCACTACAGCGGAGGCGCCGGCTTCTTCCATCCTAACGTGAGTCTCACACACGCCGCCGTCTCCCGGATCGCGGGGCTGCAGACAAGGGGGGGGGGGGTGTAAGGGGCTTCTGTGCCGCACTTTACTGCGATCCAGCGTGGCCGCAGGAGGCGGGCCGTGCGCGCGCTGTCGTGGACACGGATTACTGGGCTGATGTTCCACTAGCCACCAGGGATTATATTATGGGCACAGGTCAAGGGGGATGTTGTACCAAGTTCCCCCTGCTTTATCTTTACTGCCCGCACACCCGGTGGGGATGCCAGCAGGGGGAGGAGGTCGGACCTGAGCCCCGCCCCTCCTCCCCAGCCCCAGGGTGCCATGATAAAGTCAGTTATTACCTATAAACATTAAGCTATATTCTATTTTGGACTAAGTACGCTATTGGCGCACTGAGTACCGTAAGGGTACGCACTTAGCGTAGCAGACGCTAGGCCATGGGCGCGACGCACGAGCGACTCGTACGCTCACGGAATGTTACACAGTAACCCTTAGTAACGACACACCGTAAGGGTATGCTTACACTTTAAACCTTGGCAATGAAATACTATAACGATGTAATGCTTATTAACCTTGATAATATGAAAAGCTGTTTGAGCGATTGAGACGCTCAGAAAACCCTTTACAGTAACTAGTGAAAACACAAGACCTGGTTTGGATTTAAAAACCACTTAGGCTCTAACACCCTCGTGGATAATTCTTTTAGAGTAAAAAGGGGAAAAACAGTACAGCTTATACACTACAAAATTAACATCAAAATCTAAACAGAATAACAAGGAATAATATGAACAATAGCGAACGATCGCAAACACAAGCAAACAGAGTACACAATGAGAACAAATGGCAAACACAGAGGATAACAAAATGGCTACAGAGAACTTACACGTCCTGGATCCAGCCCTCAGCCTTCAATGTGAAAACCTTGCAGAGAGAGTGAGTGACTGGACAGGCAATGGTGGTCTTTATATACACAACATACAGTAACAATACAATGGTCCCTATAATCTCATGGTTCATTGGACACTGGAATGTGTCTCTGCATTATAACAAAAGGTCATAGGTGGGTTCGAACAGGTGGGCTGTGCCTTTCTCCAACTGCTCAGGTGGGAGGTATCCTCAGGATTCCCGCCGCATGGGTAATGAACAGCAAATACAGTAAATATCTATAAACTACTTTTGTACATAACTATGCGCAGGAGTGAGCATTCTCTTCCTAACCAACACCGAAATGTTACTATTAAAATACTCTACAGCTGGATACTAGACACCACCGTTCAACCTTTATCTGACCCTTCCTATCATGCAAAGAGGAATTTCTCTGTCCAAGAACCGTTTAAACTAAACATACTTTCTGACATTGTTAAGGGGAATATTATCTATAAAACACACTATATGGGTTAAATATGCTATGATCGAGTCGCACGCTAGACGCTTACAAACTCTACCGTAAATGCGCATACACCGCGCGTGATCGCCGGAGCGATCTTACGCAAATTGCGGATATGTGCACGCACGGCAGAGCGTGTGCACGTGCAGCGGGCATGTGCATGAAGGGTTAGTACAAGGCATATGTATCAGGATATTTTTCGACTTTGACAGTCCACCCTTTGGCAGTCAACAATAACTGCCATTACTTAAACAATTAAGCAGAAAAATATATATTACCATGAAATACCTTATTATGATTGGGAGTAGGGAGGAGAGGAGAAGGTGGGAAATGTATGACCTAGTGAGATAGTAAAAAGCATGTATGTATGAAATCCATGTCTGAGGGGTCATGTATCATCGTGCCGTATATGTTCTAAAAATAAGGTTCGAGGTATTGCGAAGTATACATTGAATCCTTCTTATCCCGTATTAAGGGTCTGTAAGTGGGCTAACAAACTCTACCGAGCTCTTTTCGGCTTTTAGTTCCAACAAATGGGGTGCACATTAGTTGATGATACATGAAGGGGGAAAGTATGTGAGTGCTGATATATGTGTCTATATCACCTGTCGACTATGTGTGCCACTACCTGAAGATAGAAGAGATGAAGATAAGAAACATGCGTTATAAATGCATTCGTATGATTATATATATATGTGGTCGTCCTTGGGCGTCTGTTGGAGTCTTGTTGAAGTCTTGTCCGGATTGCTGTATCTTTGCTGTGTGGCAAGCAAAGCTCTTCAAGTGTCCATAAAAATTAAAGTCTCTAACAGTTCATCAATTGTCGGTGAAACAGTTCATCAATGGTCTGTATAATGGGTCATCAAATTCTTCTTCCGAGTGGGTGTCTTTTTTACCTTGGAGAAAAACAAAGGAGAAACGGGTGAAAGAAACGGACCGTGGAATCACGTCTTATCACAACATTGTCTCGATTGATGGGTCATAAATTAAACTAGTTGTTGTTACAATGCCCTCGCTCCTCAAACTCATCAATTTGGTACTTCGCTTGCAATTCATTAAAATTCGAACACATCTGAATATCAAACCAATCATTATGACAACTCCTAGGATACATAAGAGGAATTTCCCTACAGCAACGATAACATTTTGAGCCCATTCTCCTAAACCTGAGAACCAATTGCGTGGGTTCAACCATGATACCCAGCCGGTCAGTTCATTACCCACAGAAGCAAGGGTAAGGTTGTGTCTCCTTCGGAACTCCCACTTCAATTGCAAGATATCGTCCCATCTGTTGATCTATGACCTCGGTTGGGTCCTCAGTGCTGTTTGTGGTATACGTACAACACTTCACACCATACTGAGTTGCTAGGGTGACACAATACCCTCCTGTCACTGCTGTGATGTAATTGAGAACCATCTTGTGCTGGATCAGTTCCGTTTTGTAAGCTTGCAATTCTCTCCCAGTATACCTAAAGGTGTCATCATACATCTTGGTGATATTGTCTATCAGGTTCGCTAGCGCGGTAATATACCTAAAATTTATAACTCCTCTGGCGGTACAGGTGATATCTAGCGCGAGCAGGAGTTGAATCCCGGTGGATTCGTGGATCAAATCAGAGGCTGCATGCTCTGTCCTATCTATAAGGTGTCTCTTTACAATGTGTTCGTAATGGGTGTGAGTGTAAGGAGCTTGAGCATTACGGTGAACGTCTTTCATTCTATCATGGGTAATGGTCATTACTTCCGGTAACACTTTTCCAATGTAACACAATCCCTCTGAGTTTGGGGCAAGCCACTTATACGCCTTCCTCCCACATATGAAATATGCATCATCGGGGAGGACATATGGGACAGAATATGACATCACCATATTACAAACCTTCCAGGTGAAAAATCCTATCCCTAACTCTCTCATCTGACTAGTACACGTATCAGGTTGTATGATATGCGCACAGTATCCTGGTGATACTTCTCCAACTCTCATGGGCCTACTTCCTAGAGTGTATCTATATTGGAAATATCTTCCACTGTTGGTTATTTGGCGTATAAGCTCTGAGTCAATGGGCATTCTATCGGCTCTGTGTGAGAATGTCATGGTTCGGTTGTTCCATGTCACTTCCCAATTTCCCGGCTTTCGGGGATTGGAAATGTTAAAACATATTAAGGACCTATCCACATGATATTGGTGGAGCTTCAAACTGGGTGGCCTAGAAATATTAAATTTCTTGTCCACCGGTCTCCCACCCCTTAATTCAAGTACCTCATCTATCGTTAGAGTATGGCACTAGTCCTGACTTTCTATGACCTTGAGGTACTTGTGAGCACACCCAGCATTCCGTTTGGTTTAAAACCTTACCCACTAATGAGTGATAGTCACTCAATGGATGACGGTCCAAATTGATATTAATGCTGGACTGACATCTCTGGATGCACCCGTCCTCAACTATGTTGTCACAATTCCTACAGATACAATTCTCTTCAGCTAACAATCCTTCACAATGTCTGTTAGTGTCATGGCTACCAGATCGTTTTCTGATACTCGCCTTTGCTCGGTGATTGTGTTGCTCTCGGAATTCTACGAATCCATCCTGATCATCAGAACCCATTCCAGATCCTTTCTCGACCTCACTGGTACTCTCACCGAAACAGACTGCTCTGGTCAACAACAGGGTCAACAGGAAAACACGGACTGCAGTCTCTTGGGGCGAGTCCATCTACAGGAGGAGAAAGAGAAAGTTGTAATGGGGGTACCGAAAATAATTGGAGGGAAAGAAAATTGTTACGATAATTGTCCTATAGTCTTGTTGTTGTTCTTCTTGCTCAGATGTCGTCTCAACAGTGCTGTCTCTCAGTCTTCCAAAAACGAACACTCCAGTGATACGGTATTCTTTCCGAATCAGCGATCTTTCTGTAAGGAGCATAAATCTTGCATTACCATTTGTCTAACTGTTGTGTGACATACCATCCGTAAAACATGAAAGAACAAAGAGAGAGAACAATAGAAAAGAAACATTGTCAGATTTCCGTTCACCATCAGGCTGTCACACCAACATGTCCATCGGTATCTCTGCACAGTCTCCCCCACCAGTATTTCCACTCTCCACCCTTTGTGTTTGGCCAGACACAACGATGCTGGTAAGATATACTGGGGTTGGGTTGACCTCTGAAAAGACCAAGTAGACATGTGACGTTTGAGCTGTCTGGTGAACGTCCGAGATGAAAAGGAAATATTTTAAAGATAAATCACAAAGTTTACCTGGCCGCCCTTGTGTCTACAAGGAATGACCTACCAATTACATCGACTGTAACCTCAGGCTTACTATCAAGGCTAATAATTAACTTCACTGGCTGCAAATTACAGGTGCGGCCCAAAATTTTTCCTGTATGATCCCTGCTTACAATTACGTGCGTTATGTCGTTGTCTAGGGGGTTTATATACCTTATGTGGGTCTCTAAACATACAATTCCGTGCATAATGCCCTTCCCTCTGGCAGTTATAACATTTTATCACATTCGACTTACCCACAGGGGTCTGGGGCTTAAGCTGAGGTGGCTTTGTTGTAAGAGCTTGTATACTTACTGTCATTTGCTTACCGCCCTGTGACTCCCTGTGTCTCAGGATGTTCCGATCATGTTCAATAGCGGTCTCTCTCAAAGCAGCCACTGACATACCTTTCCAATTAGGTTGAGTGGTCTGTACCCTTGTTCTCAACACTTCCTTTAAACCATCCATTAATACAGAAACCGCTATCTCTCTATACTCTACAATGTGAGGTGCAATTGTCTGTGCATAACATACAATACCGTACTTACCTGTGGACACGACCTCACCTGACCCTCCGTATGGGGGCTTGACTACTGCCTTTACCGATTGGGCCGTGCCCACCTGGGTGTCTCGTATGATGGCTGCTGGAAAAAGTGCCGACATCGTGCTGGGCTCACTTTCTTGCTTGTAATCCTGAGGGAAGTTTAACATGGGGTGCAACTTGCACGGGTTAGAATTTGTACATTTATCAGTTTTACTTATATCATTATTACATTTATTACGCTTACTATTATCATCATTAATACATTTATTAAGTGCACTATTATCATCATATCCTAGTGTGCCATTCTCTGTAGCCATTGTTTCTCCAGTTGCCATCAGTTTCCTGCTAAGATGGGAACCAGCTGCTTGAGCTAATTCCCTTTGTATCTCACCTTCCTGTTGCCATAACTGTAAATAATCATAATGTCTAATCCGTTGCTTCCCGGATTTTATCAGACATATCCTTCTCCTTAAATTTAGCAAAACCTCAGGATTAAAACTGCCTACCCTGGGAAACTTCTCCCCATCGTTCACAGCCATACGTTCCCACTCATTGCATAAAACCTCTGCGTGTGATCCATATTTTTCACACATTATGTACCTCGCCGACCCTGCTGGCCGCGGAATAATATCAACCTGAACCTTGGTTGATCGTCCCTTACTTGAGCAACTGGCCCCCATTCTTTGCAGGTATTTCCTTCTCAGCAAATTCCTACAAAAACCACGTTCCCAGAGGTAAGGCGGCGGTGAAAGTCCAACGAGTGCCTTCACCCACTCTCGCCCACATCGACCAATATGCCCACACACTGCTTCAGCGCTGGCGTACTCAACCCAGGGCCCCTATGTAACCTCTATTTACTGGGGCGTGTGGGAGTATGCTACCCTCCCCAGTAAGTATCAGTTGTTAAAGAATTCCTGAGTGATCAGCGAACCTCCCTTAAAATAAAAAACCTACACAAATCACGTTAAAGTGTACAAATAGTGTTTATGATCCCGCAAAGCATACGCAAATTGCGTAATGGGTATCAAGGTAACCAACTAATGCACACAATTACATGCGGTACAGTCGCATTGCGTATAAGTAACTATTACTTATCCGCAGGACGACCAGCGGAATCGGTTGTTTAGGCTGCGAAACCTTTAGCTGGAGCGTATTCTCAAAACGGGCCTATATGGGTACTGCGCCAACCCCTAGGGTTGCGCTCACTACCTCTGACCTTTCTTAAGTCAGGGTCTTCAGAAACTTCGTATAGGTACTTTTAACGGCTTTCTGATTTTCGCGGACCTTCTGGTCTGCTGTAACACTAATTGCTCCTTTTACCTTATTCACTTTTAACGTGAGATGGCCTTCTCCCACGCCACCACGTGTTCACTTCACGGGTATCCTTCTACGAGATCTCGAATTCCAGGGTTCACACCAAAGAAAACTTTACTTGCATACACACGCCATTTCACTTCATATATGCTTTGATTTTTCTGTACAGAAAATTTCTTTCATTCAGGTAACACAGGCTAATCCCAGAGGTAATGCAACGAGAGGAGGATCTTTTTTAAACTAAATTTTGGAAACTGAACAAATTTGTGCTATTATCGCGTGGCTTCCGTATCGCCTACTAAAACAATGCTATCGTGTGATTTGTATTTAGTGGGCGTATCCGTACGCACGTTGCGTGATATACGCCACGTGTGTAGGCCTTTGCGTTGCGTACACTGTCTCGCACTTGGTCAGAGACACGTGTACACAGGCCGGATACGTCCGCAGTAACACAAATAACACGCTTCTATAAATGCAAACGATATTTAACTATAATCGTTTACCAAACACCACACAGTATCTCCTGTATAACCTTTATAACTGGGTCAGGCTGCGTGCGTGTTTTACAATTACTCCCTTAAGTATTACTTTTACTTTTAACTAAATAGCAACAAATTTTCTCAGCACGTGATCAATGCTAATGGCAAACAGAAAGGTAGATATGTGAAAATACGCGAATGGAAATACAGGTGTGTGCGTGTGTTGCGTGCGCAATTTTCACCAATACAGAAATTTAAACAGATTTAAAAGACAATAGCTTAATGTTCTTACCTTTCGGTTCCGGATCCCACCAGCATCCCTACAAACCAAACGGAGCAGACGCTTATCTAATCAGCACTTACCGTATCCCCAACCACCAAACGGCTAACGGGATACTACCTTCCCGCCCTTTGCTGATGGATAAAGTCTGCCTGGTTCCGCTTGGCTGCGGAT
Source organism: Pseudophryne corroboree (assembly GCF_028390025.1). Classification (NCBI taxonomy): domain Eukaryota; kingdom Metazoa; phylum Chordata; class Amphibia; order Anura; family Myobatrachidae; genus Pseudophryne; species Pseudophryne corroboree. The sequence continues at coordinate 608,240,098 of NC_086446.1, forward strand.
AGGAGGAGGCCCGGACGATGCCCCCAATTGATAAAGTCAGTTATTACCTATAAACATTAAGCTATATTCTATTTTGGTCTAAGTACGCTATTGGCGCACTGAGTACCGTAAGGGTACGCACTTAGCGTAGCAGACGCTAGGCCGTGGGCGCGACGCACGAGCGACTCGTACGCTCACGGAATGTTACACAGTAACCCTTAGTAACGACACACCGTAAGGGTATGCTTACACTTTAAACCTTGGCAATGAAATACTATAACGATGTAATGCTTATTAACCTTGATAATATGAGAAGCTGTTTGAGCGATTGAGACGCTCAAAAAACCCTTTACAGTAACTAGTGAAAACACAAGACCTGGTTTGGATTTAAAAACCACTTAGGCTCTAACACCCTCGTGGATAATTCTTTTAGAGTAAAAAGGGGAAAAACAGTACAGCTTATACACTACAAAACTAACATCAAAATCTAAACAGAATAACAAGGAATAATATGAACAATAGCGAACGATCGCAAACACAAGCAAACAGAAAGAGTACACAATGAGAACAAATGGCAAACACAGAGGATAACAAAATGGCTACAGAGAACTTACACACGTGGGAATGATTCGCAAGGGCGTCCTGGATCCAGCCCTCAGCCTTCAATGTGAAAACCTTGCAGAGAGAGTGAGTGACTGGACAGGCAATGGTGGTCTTTATATACACAACATACAGTAACAATACAATGGTCCCTATAATCTCATGGTTTATTGGACACTGGAATGTGTCTCTGCATTATAACAAAAGGTCATAGGTGGGTTCGAACAGGTGGGCTGTGCCTTTCTCCAACTGCTCAGGTGGGAGGTATCCTCAGGATTCCCGCCGCATGGGTAATGAACAGCAAATACAGTAAATATCTATAAACTACTTTTGTACATAACTATGCGCAGGAGTGAGCATTCTCTTCCTAACCAACACCGAAATGTTACTATTAAAATACTCTACAGCTGGATACTAGACACCACCGTTCAACCTTTATCTGACCCTTCCTATCATGCAAAGAGGAATTTCTCTGTCCAAGAACCGTTTAAACTAAACATACTTTCTGACATTGTTAAGGGGAATATTATCTATAAAACACACTATATGGGTTAAATATGCTATGATCGAGTTGCACGCTAGACGCTTACAAACTCTACCGTAAATGCGCATACACCGCGCGTGATCGCCGGAGCGATCTTACGCAAATTGCGAATATGTGCACGCACGGCAGAGCGTGTGCACGTGCAGCGGGCATGTGCATGAAGGGTTAGTACAAGGCATATGTATCAGGATATTTTTCGACTTTGACAGCCATTTCAGCAATGTTCCCGCCCTGGAGCTGCTTCCCTCTCCCTCATTCCCGATCAGCAGCCATTATAAACAGAGCCTTGCTGTTTCCTGGGATTGCTTGGGCAAATCCTCCTCTGTGGAACCAGTGCTGTGCGTCCTACAGGACACTTGAGTATTCTACCTGTCACTGGGACTGTGCTGGTTAAGAAAGAGTGCATACTTTCAGGGTTGTTTGGTACAAACACCCTGTAATATACATCCAGTGCTTACTGTGTTATATCTATAGTTATCACATATAACCATACTGAGTATTACTTTGTATTGCTAGTCCAGTGCAGTTTATGGTACATCATTTCTGCATGGTACGCTTGTGACTATATGTGTGTGCGCATGTAGCTGTTGCGTGGCTGCCTTATTGCAGGGTATTTCTCATACGTCCTATCACACCAAGAACCATGTGGTATAGGCGGGATCCGCAGGAGAAATGGGCACTTTAAGACTTTCAAAGGGGTGTGAACTGGCTCCTCCCTCTATGCCCCTCCTCCAGACTCCAGTTTAGAATCTGTGCCCAGGCAGACTGGATGCACACTGAGGAGCTCTACTGAGTTTCTCTGAAAAGACTTTGTTAGGTTTTTTATTTTCAGGGAGCACTGCTGGCAACAGTCTTCCTGCTTCGTGGGACTTACGGTAGAGAAGTCAGACCTACTTCTGTGAGTTTAAAGGCTCTGCTTCTTTGGATACAGGACACCATTAGCTCCTGAGGGTCTGATCGCTAGGTACGCCTAGATGCTCGTTCCCAGAGCCCGCCGTCACCCCCCTTGCAGAGCCAGAAGTCAGAAGACAGGTGAGTAGAAGAAGATCAGAAGACTTCAGTGACGGCTTTGAGGTACCGCTGCGCGCCATGCTCCCACACTCAGAGGCACTACAGGGTGCGCAGGGGGGGGGGCGCCCTGGGCAGCATTTTTACCTCAAAACAACTGGCAAGAGCGGACATAGTGCCAGGGCACTGTCCGGACCCCCGCCAGTATAAAAAAGTTTAATAAAAGAGCGGGTCTGAAGCGCGCCATTACGGGGCGGGGCTTAGCCCTCACAGCACACAGCCCAGCGCCATTTTCTCTACACAGGCTGCAGAGAAGCTGGTCCTTCCTCACATTGCTGTACAAGTAACAGGGTGCAAAATGGGGGGGGGGGGGCACAGTGATTTTGGTGCATGGTATGTAATTTATAAAAGCGTTGCAGTTCTGGAACATTTTCTGTAGTGTTCAGACCGGGTTTGGGCGCTGGGGTGTGAGCTGGCAATATCTCCCTCTGTGTCTCTCTGACAGGCTTTACTGTAGGTCTGTCCCCTATAGGCCCAGTGTATCTGCGTGTGGTGGGTGCACGTGTGTCGGCATGTCTGAGGCGGAGTGCTCTTCCCAGGAGGAGACTGTTAGGGACACAAATGGCTGTGGGAGTGACCCTGTCGGCACCGCAGACACCTGATTGGGTGAATGTTTTGAGTGCTTTGAATGCAAATGTGGCTCTGATAAATAAAAGATTGGATAAATCTGAGTCTCAGAACCAGGCTTGGAAGAAATCCGTAGAGGATGTGTTGTTTCAAGTCTAGACCCCCTCGGGGTCACAAAAACGTTCATTTGCCCAGCTGACAGACACGGATACCGACACAGACACTGACTCAAGTGTCGACTTTAGTGATGCCAGATTAGATCCAAAACTGGCAAAGAGCATTCAGTACATGATTGTGGCTATAAAAGATGTATTACATATCACTGAGGACCCTACTGTTCCTGATACTAGGGTCTGTATGTTTAAACGAAAGAAACCTGTGGTAACGTTTCCTCCCTCTCATGAACTGAACACGCTTTGTGAAAAGGTTTGGGAAAGTCCTGGCAAAAAGTTTCAGATTCCCAAAAGGAATGTAATGATGTATCTGTTTCCCTCTGGGGATAGGGAAAAATGGGAGTCACCCCCCCCCCCCCCCCCCCCATTGTGGACAAAACTCTGTCACGGCTGTCCAAAATGGTAGCTCTCCCGTCCCCTGACACGGCAGCCCTAAAGGATCCTGCGGATCGTAGGCAGGAAAATACATTGAAATCCATTTATGTCACCACGGGTACGCTACTCAGACCAGCCATTGCATCTGCGTGGGTGAGTAGTGCTATCGAAAAATGGGCAGATAACTTGTCATCTGAAATGGATACCCTAGATAGGGATAGCATTCTTTTGACACTAGGTCATATCAGGGATGCTGCAGTCTACCTAAAGGAAGCTGCGAGAGATATTGGCCTCTTGGGATCACGAGCCAATGCCATGGCAGTCTCAGCTAGGAGAGCATTGTGGATTCATCAATGGAATGCTGATGCAGACTCTAAGAAAGCTATGGAGTCTCTACCGTATAAGGGTGGTGTGTTGTTTGGTGACGGCCTCGCTGATTTGGTATCTACGGCTACCGCGGGTAAGTCTTCATTTTTACCTTATGTTCCTGCACCACAAAAGAAAGCACACCACTGTCAGATGCAGTCCTTTCGGCCCAATAAATACAGAAGGGGCCGAGGGTCTTCCTTCCTTTCTATGAGAGGAAAAGGTAAACGATCACCGGCCGTGGCCGGTTCCCAGGAGCAGAAGTCCTCCCCGGCTTCTGCCAAGTCCACCGCACGACGCTGGGACTCCTCTGCGGGAGTCCGCACCGGTGGGTGCACTTCTCAGGCTCTTCAGTCAGTTCTGGGCTAGTTCGGCCCTGGACCCATGGGTTTTAGAAATAGTGTCCCAAGGGTACAAACTGGAGTTTCAAAACGTCCCCCCTCACCGATTTTTCAAATCAGCCTTACCAGCTTCTCTTCCAGACAGGGAGGTGGTATGCGCCGCAATACAAAAATTGTGTCACAATCAAGTCATTGTCAGGGTTCCCCCGTCGCAACAGGGAGAAGGCTTTTATTCGAGCCTGTTTGTGGTCCCGAAGCCAGATGGCTCAGTCAGACCAATCCTGAACCTCAAATCCCTCAATTTCTACCTAAAAAAAAATTTAAATAAAAAATAAAATTCAAGATGGAATCTCTCCGGGCAGTGATCTCCAGTCTGGAGGAGGGGGATTTTATGGTGTCGATAGACATAAAGGATGCCTACTTGCATGTTCCCATTTATCCCCCACATCAAGCTTACCTGAGGTTTGCAGTTCGGGATTGTCATTACCAATTTCAGACGTTGCCGTTTAGTCTGTCCACGGCTCCGAGGGTTTTCACCAAAGTAATGGCCGAAATTATGGTTCTCCTGCGCAAACAAGGAGTTACGATTATCCCGTACTTGGACCATCTCCTGATAAAGGCGAGATCCAGGGACCAATTGATGCAGAACATTATGCTCTCCCTGACAATTCTGCTGCAACATGGTTGGCTCCTAAACTTGCCAAAATCACAGTTGGTTATGACGAGATGGCTGTCGTTTTTGGGAATGATTCTGGACACAGAATTACAGAGAGTCTTTCTTCCAGTGGAAAAGGCGCTGGAAATTCAGAACCTGGTCAAACAATTGCTGAAACCAGCAAGAGTATTGATCCATCAATGCACTCGGTTGCTGGGAAAGATGATGGTGGCCTACGAGGCCATTTAGTTTGGCAGATTCCATGCCAGAGTGTTTCAGTGGGACCTGTTGGACAAGTGGTCCGGGTCCCATCTGCACATGCACCGAAGGATATCCCTGTCTTCCAAGACCAGAATCTCACATCTGTGGTGGCTGCACATCTCTCGCCTCCTAGAGGGACGCAGGTTTGGGATCCAGGACTGGATCTTAGTGACCACGGATGCGAGTCTCCGAGGCTGGGGAGCATTCGCGCAGGGGGAAAGCTTCCAGGGAAGCCAGGAAATGTGTCTGCACATAAGTGTTCTGGCGTTAAGGGCCATTCACAACGGCCTTCTGCAAGCGGAACATCTTCTTCGCAATCGGCCTGTCTTGATTCAGTCTGACAACATAACAGCAGTAGCGTACATAAGCCGCCAAGGCGGAACAAAAAGCAGAGCGGCAATGGCAGAGGCCACAAAGGTGCTCTGTTGGGCGGAAAGGCATACAAGCGCTCTGTCAGCTATCTTCATTCCAGGAGTTGACAACTGGGAAGCAGACTTCCTCAGCAGACACAATCTCCATCCAGGAGAGTGGGGTCTTCATCAAGAGGACTTTGCAGAAGTGAGAAGTATTTGGGGAATTCCTCAAATAGAAATGATGGTGTCTCGCCTCAACAAGAAACTTCAGAGATATTGTTCCAGGTCAAGAGACCCTCAAGCAATAGCAGTGGATGCCCTAGTGACACCGTGGGTGTTTCAGTCGGTGTACGTGTTTCCTCCGCTTCCACTCATTCCAAAAGTGATTAAGATCATAAGAAGAACAAAGGCTCGAGCGATCCTCATTGTTCCAGACTGGCCAAGAAGGGCTTGGTATCCGGATCTTCTGGAATTACTCGTAGAAGATTCCTGGCTTCTTCCTCTGAGGGAAGATCTGTTACAGCAGGGGCCGTGCGTGTCCCAAGACTTACCGCGACTTCGTTTGACGGCTTGGAGGTTGAGCGCCGGATCCTAGCCCGGAAGGGTATTCCCGAGGAAGTTATCCCCACTCTTATTCAGGCCAGGAAGGGAGTAAAGTCTAAACATTACCACCGTATTTGGAGAAAGTACGTATCTTGGTGTGAATCTAAGAAGGCTCCTACGGAAGATTTTCAGTTAGGACGTTTTCTTCATTTTCTACAAGCCAGTGTGGATGCGGGCCTAAAGTTGGGCTCAATTAAAGTTCAAATTTCAGCCTTACCGGTTTTCTTCCAAAAACAATTGGCCTCCCTTCCAGAAGTTCAGACCTTCGTGAAAGGCGTGTTGCACATCCAACCTCCCTTTGTGCCCCATGTGGCACCATGGGATCTTAACGTGGTGTTGCAATTCCTTCAATCTCATTGGTTTGAACCTTTGCAGAAGGTAGAGTTAAAATTTCTTACTTGGAAAGTGGTCATGCTGTTGGCCTTGGCATCCGCAAGGCGGGTGTCTGAATTGGCGGCCTTGTCTCACAAGAACCCTTATTTTATCTTCCATGAGGATAGAGCAGAATTGAGGACTCGTCAGCAGTTTCTGCTGAAAGTGGTTTCGTCGTTCCACTTGAACCAATCTATTGTGGTGCCAGTGGCTACTGACGCCTTGTTGGAATCGAAGTTTCTCGATGTAGTCAGAGCTTTAAAAATTTGTCGCCAGAACGGCTCACTTTAGGAAAACAGAGGCTCTGTTTGTCCTGTATGCTCACAATAAAATTGGGGCTCCTGCTTCCAAGCAGACTATTGCGCGCTGAATCTGTCATACGATTCAGCAGGCTCATTCTACGGCTGTATTGCCGTTACCAAAATCGGTGAAGGCCCATTCTACCAGAAAGGTGGGCTCGTCCTGGGCGGCTGCCCGGGGGGTCTCTGCATTACAACTTTGCTGATCAGCTACTTGGTCGGGTTCAAACACATTTGCGAAGTACTACAAGTTTGATACCCTGGCTAATGAGGACCTCATGTTTGGTCAATCGGTGCTGCAGAGTCATCCGCACTCTCCCGCCCGTTCTAGAGCTTTGGTATTACCCCATGGTTCTTGATGTGACCCCAGCATCCTCTAGGACGTATGAGAAAATAGGATTTTAATACCTACTGGTAAATCCTTTTCTCTTAGTCCGTAGGGGATGCTGTGCGCTCGTCCCAGTGCGTACTGTATCTGCAGTTAGTAGTTGTGGTTGTGTTACGTTTATAGTCAGCCTGTTGCTGATGATGTTCATGCCGTTGACTTGCGTTGTGTTAAATGCCATGTTGTACGGCGTACTTGAGGTGTGAGCTGGTATGTATCTCACCTTAGTTTAACAATAAATACTTTTCCTCGAAATGTCCGTCTCCCTGGGCACAGTTCCTATAACTGGAGTCTGGAGGAGGGGCATAGAGGGAGGAGTCAGTTCACACCCCTTTGAAAGTCTTAAAGTGCTCATGTCTCCTGTGGATCCCGTCTATACCCCATGGTTCTTGATGTGACGCCAGCATCCTCTACGGACTAAGAGAAAAGGATTTACCGGTAGGTATTAAAATCCTGTTTTCACTCAGCGTGCTATTCCTATATTGCTATACTTGAGGGGGCCAAGTGTTTCAGGTTTTTCTCTGCAAATAATATATGATTGTTTCACAAGATATAGTAATGGAGTATTTTTACTTGTGATTTATAGTCACCATATATTCTATATCTATTGAACTTCCGGTCTGTGCCTTCTTCGGCGCATTCCCTGAGAGTTTTTGTTAGGCATAGTGCTGCTAGATTTTGTACCGGGTTGCCCATTACTGTGCACACAGTTATGTCTGCTACACGTGGCTCACAACGTTGGGGTTTCTCCCACACTGCGTGGTTGTGAGGCCGCGGACGTTCTGGAGGATAATTTAGCAGCTGGGTTCATTACCCCCCAGTGGGTCTGTAGCGCTTGGGGCATCACAAGACCCACCTTGGGCTGCATTCTCCACATTGATAAACACGCTTGTGACTAAATTGACGTCCCCTGTGGGACCACCTGTGCCACTACCACAGTTTATGGTCCCCGCTGTGAACCCGCCATGGGCCGATCCGCTTTCCACTCAGTTACAGCATTTGAACCGATCCATGTCTAAATCTAAGGGTCACTCTCGCCCACATAAGACGAAGTTGTAATCTAGAAAGGCGATTACCTCCTCCCAACCCACGGTTTTGACAGACACGTCTTCTGAGGAGGACGGTGCATATACTTAACCCGCTGACACAGACGCTGATGTTTCAGATGAGGAAGGGAAGTCATCGGTGGATGTCTCAGATTTGATTGAGGCGATACGGCTCATTCTTCAAGTGTCTGGTGATTCTGAGCCTGAAACTGTCTCTAAGAAACCGGATAGGTTTAAGCGTAAGAAGGTGGTTAAACAAGTTTTCTGTAACGTCCTAGTGAATGCTGGGGACTCCGTAAGGACCATGGGGAATAGCGGCTCCGCAGGAGACTGGGCACAGCTAAGAAAGAATTAGGACTACCTGGTGTGCACTGGCTCCTCCCACTATGACCCTCCTCCAGACTCCAGTTAGAATCCTGTGCCCGGCCGAGCTGGATGCACACTAGGGGCTCTCCTGAGCTCCTAGAAAGAAAGTATATGTTAGGTTTTTTATTTTACAGTGAGATCTGCTGGCAACAGACTCACTGCAGCGAGGGACTAAGGGGAGAAGAAGCGAACCTACCTAACTGGTGGTAGCTTGGGCTTCTTAGGCTACTGGACACCATTAGCTCCAGAGGGATCGACCGCATGGAACCGGCCATTGGTGTTCGGTCCCGGAGCCGCGCCGCCGGCCCCCTTACAGAGCCAGAAGCAAGAAGAATGCGGAAAATCGGTGGCAGAAGACATCAGTCTTCACCAAGGTAGCGCACAGCACTGCAGCTGTGCGCCATTGCTCCTCATACACACTTCACACTCCGGTCACTGAGGGTGCAGGGCGCTGGGGGGGGGGGGGGGTGGCGCCCTGAGAAGCAATAAATACACCTTGGCTGGCAAATATATCACAATATATAGCCCCAGAGGCTATATATGTGATAAATACCCCTGCCAGAATCCATAAAAAAGCGGGAGAAAAGTCAGCCAGAAAAGGGGCGGGGCTATCTCCCTCAGCACACTGGCGCCATTTCTCCCTCACAGTTCCGCTGGAAGGAAGCTCCCTGGCTCTCCCCTGCAGTCTACACTACAGAAAAGGGTAAAAAAGAGAGGGGGGGCACTAAATTCAGGCGCAAAATACATATATAGCAGCTATAAGGGGATATAATTTAGTTAATCCCTGTATTATATAGCGCTCTGGTGTGTGCTGGCATACTCTCTCTCTGTCTCCCCAAAGGTCTTTGTGGGGTCCTGTCTTCTGTCAGAGCATTCCCTGTGTGTGTGCGGTGTGTCGGTACGGCTGTGTCGACATGTTTGATGAGGAGACTTATGTGGAGGAGGAGCAGGTGCCTATAAATGTGTTGTCACCCCCTGCGGGGCAGACACCGGAGTGGATGGACTTGTGGAAGGAATTACGCGAAAGTGTCGACTCCTTACATAAAAAATTTGACGACATGCCGAATGTGGGGCAGCCGGCTTCTCAGCCCGTGCCTGCCCAGACGTCTCAAAAGTCATCAGGGGCTCTAAAACGCCCGCTACCTCAGGTGGCAGACACAGATGTCGACACGGATACTGATACCAGTGTCGACGACGAAGAGACTAATGTAATGTCCAATAGGGCCACTCGTTATATGATTGAGGCAATGAAAAATGTTTTACACATTTCTGAAGTGACCCCAGGTACCACAAAAAAGGGTATTATGTTTGGGGAGAAAAAACTACCAGTAGTTTTTCCCCCTTCTGAAGAATTAAATGACGTGTGTGAACTAGCGTGGGCTTCCCCTGATAAAAAATTTGTAATTTCAAAAAAATTACTAATGGCGTACCCTTTCCCGCCAGAGGATAGGTCACGTTGGGAAACACCCCCTAAGGTGGATAAAGCACTTACGCGCTTATCAAAAAAGGTGGCACTGCCGTCCCAAGATACGGCCGCCCTAAAGGAACCTGCTGACAGAAAGCAGGAGGCTCTCCAAAAAGCTATATATACACACACTGGTATTATACTGAGACCAGCTATTGCCTCAGCATGGATGTGCAGTGCGGCAGCTGCATGGTCAGACTCCCTGTCAGAGAACATTGACACCCTAGACAGGAACACTATATTGCTAAACGTAGAGCATATTAAAGACGCTGTCTTTTACATAAGAGATGGACAGAGGGATATTTGCCGGCTGGCATAAAAAATAAGTGCACTGTCCATTTGTGCCAGGAGAGGGTTATGGACCCGGCAGTGGACAGGGGATGCAGATTCCAAAAGACACATGGAAGTTTTGCTTTATAAGGGTGAGGAGTTGTTCGGGGATGGTCTTTCAGACTTAGTGTCCACAGCAACAGCTGGGAAGTCAGCATTTTTGCCACATGTCCCCTCACAACCAAAGAGAGCACCGTATTATCAGGTGCAGTCCTTTCGCCCCCAAAAGAGCAGACGGGGTAGAGGCGCGTCCTTTCTGCCCAGAGGCAGAGGTAGGGGGAAAAAAGCTGCAGCATACAGCCACTTCCCAGGAACAAAAGTCCTCCCCCGCTTCTTCTGCTAAGTCCGCCGCATGACGCTGGGGCTCAGCAGGCGGAGCCAGGTACGGTGGGGGGCCGTCTCAAAAACTTCAGCAATCAGTGGGCTCGCTCACAGGTAGATCCCTGGATCCTTCAAGTAGTATCTCAGGGGTACAGGCTGGAATTCGAGACATCCCCCCCCCCCCCCCGCCGTTTCCTCAAATCTGCCTTACCAACGACTCCTTCAGAAATGGAGGCTGTGTTAGAGGCAATTCACAAGCTGTATTCCCAGCAGGTGATAGTCAAGGTGCCCCTACTTCAACAAGGACGGGGTTACTATTCCACAATGTTTGTGGTACCGAAACCGGACGGTTCGGTGAGACCCATTTGAAATTTGAAATCCTTGAACACATATTTAAGAAAATTCAAGTTCAAGATGGAATCGCTCAGGGCGGTTATTGCAAGCCTGGAAGAGGGAGATTACATGGTATCTCTGGACATCAAGGATGCTTACCTGCATGTCCCCATTTACCATCCTCACCAGGAGTACCTCAGATTTGTGGTACAGGATTGTCATTACCAATTCCAGACGTTGCCGTTCGGCCTGTCCACGGCACCGAGGGTATTTACCAAGGTAATGGCCGAAATGATGATACTCCTTCGGAAAAAGGGAGTTTTAATTGTCCCATACTTGGACGATCTCCTGATAAGGGCAAGGTCCAGAGAGCAGTTGTTGGTCGGCGTAGCATTATCTCAGGAGATGCTACACCAGCACGGTTGGATTCTGAATATTCCGAAGTCTCAGCTGGTTCCGGCGACACGTATACTGTTCCTAGGGATGATTCTGGACACGGTCCAGAAAAAAGTGTTTCTCCCAGAGGAGAAAGCCGAGGAGCTGTCGTCTCTAGTGAGAGGCCTCCTGAAACCAAAACAGGTGTCGGTGCATCATTGCACGCGAGTCCTGGGAAAGATGGTAGCTTCCTACGAAGCGATTCCATTCGGCAGGTTCCATGCCAGAACTTTTCAGTGGGACCTGTTGGACCAATGGTCCGGATCGCATCTTCAAATGCATCGGTTGATAACCCTGTCTCCAAAGACCAGGGTGTCTCTGCTGTGGTGGCTGCAGAGTGCTCACCTCAGAGAGGGCCGCAGATTCGGCATACAGGACTGGGTCCTGGTGACCACGGATGCCAGCCTTCGGGGCTGGGGGGCAGTCACTCGGGGAAGAAACTTCCAAGGACTTTGGTCGAGTCAGGAGACTTCCCTACACATAAATGTTCTGGAACTGAGGGCCATTTACAATGCCCTAAGTCAAGCAAAGCCCCTGCTTCAAAACCGGCCGGTTCTGATCCAGTCAGACAACATCACGGCTGTCGCCCATGTAAATCGACAGGGCGGCACAAGAAGCAGGACGGCGATGGCAGAAGTCACAAGGATTCTCTGATGGGCGGAAAATCACGTGTTAGCACTGTCAGCAGTGTTCATTCCGGGAGTGGACAACTGGGAAGCAGACTTCCTCAGCAGGCACGACCTCCACCCGGGAGAGTGGGGACTTCATCCAGAAGTCTTCCAACTGATTGTAAACCGTTGGGAAAGGCCACAGGTGGACATGATGGCGTCCCGCTTAAACAAAAAGCTGGAAAAATATTGCGCCAGGTCAAGAGACCCTCAGGCGATAGCTGTGGGCGCTCTAGTGACACCGTGGGTGTACCGGTCGGTTTATGTGTTCCCTCCTCTTCCTCTCATACCCAAGGTACTGAGGATAATGAGGAGAAGAGGCGTAAGAACTATACTCATTGTTCCGGATTGGCCAAGAAGAGCTTGGTACCCGGAACTTCAAGAAATGATCTCAGAGGACCCATGGCCTCTGCCGCTCAGACAGGACCTGCTGCTGCAGGGGCCCTGTCTGTTCCAAGACTTACCGCGGCTGCGTTTGACGGCATGGCGGTTGAACGACGGATCCTAAAAGAAAAGGGTGTTTCGGAGGAAGTCATTCCTACGCTTATTAAAGCTAGGAAAGATGTAACCGTACAACATTATCACCGCATATGGCGAAAATATGTTGCTTGGTGTGAGGCCAGGAAGGCCCCAACGGAGGAATTCCAGCTAGGTCGATTTCTGCACTTCCTACAGTCAGGGGTGACTATGGGCCTAAAATTGGGGTCCATTAAGGTCCAGATTTCGGCTCTGTCGATTTTTCTTCCAAAAAGAACTGGCTTCACTGCCTGAAGTTCAGACATTTGTCAAGGGAGTGCTGAATATTCAGCCTCCTTTTGTGCCCCCAGTGGCACCGTGGGACCTCAACGTGGTGTTGGGTTTCCTAAAGTCACATTGGTTTGAGCCACTCAAAACCGTGGATTTAAAATATCTCACGTGGAAAGTGGTCATGCTTTTGGCCTTGGCTTCGGCAAGGCGGGTGTCAGAGTTGGCGGCTTTGTCATGTAAAAGCCCCTATTTGATTTTCCATATGGATAGGGCAGAATTGAGGACTCGTCCCCAATTTCTTCCTAAGGTGGTATCAGCTTTTCACTTGAACCAACCTATCGTGGTGCCTGCGGCTACTAGGGACTTGGAGGACTCCAAGTTACTGGACGTAGTCAGGGCCTTGAAAATTTATGTTTCCAGGACGGCTGGAGTCAGGAAGACTGACTCGCTATTTATCCTGTATGCACCAAACAAGATGGGTGCTCCTGCTTCAAAGCAGACTATTGCTCGCTGGATTTGTAGCACAATTCAGCTTGCGCATTCTGTGGCTGGCCTGCCACAGCCTAAATCTGTAAAAGCCCATTCCACGAGGAAAGTGGGCTCTTCTTGGGCGGCTGCCCGAGGGGTCTCGGCTTTACAACTTTGCCGAGCTGCTACTTGGTCAGGGGCAAACACGTTTGCAAAATTCTACAAATTTGATACCCTGGCTGAGGAGGACCTTGAGTTCTCTCATTCGGTGCTGCACAGTCATCCGCACTCTCCCGCCAGTTTGGGAGCTTTAGTATAATCCCCATGGTCCTTACGGAGTCCCCAGCATCCACTAGGACGTTAGAGAAAATAAGATTTTACTCACCGGTAAATCTATTTCTCGTAGTCCGTAGTGGATGCTGGGCGCCCGTCCCAAGTGCGGACTGTCTGCAATACTTGTATATAGTTATTGTTAACTAAAAGGGTTATTGTTGAGCCATCTGTTGAGAGGCTCTGTTATGTTCATACTGTTAACTGGGTATAATATCACGAGTTATACGGTGTGATTGGTGTGGCTGGTATGAGTCTTACCCGGGATTCAAAATCCTTTCCTTATTGTGTCAGCTCTTCCGGGCACAGTATCCTTACTGAAGTCTGAAGGAGGGTCATAGTGGGAGGAGCCAGTGCACACCAGGTAGTCCTAATTCTTTCTTAGCTGTGCCCAGTCTCCTGCGGAGCCGCCAGGGACGTGCAGTCAGGGGAGGCAGGGGAGGCAGTGCCTCCCCTGTGATTAATTATCAAAATAATAAAAAGAAGATACTTATGACACATATTCTGTGTCATAAGTATCTTCTTTATTGAATGCTAATAATTTTCCTGGTTTAAAGCAGTTTGGGAGGCACTGATAGCAGTGCCTCCCGTGAATAATGGGAACGGGGACAGTGCGGGGGGGCGGAGCCTAGCAGTGGGCTGTAAAAGCCCATGAAAAAAACATGGTGAAAGCGGCACTGATCCAAGTGCCTCGCTGACAGGGACACCACCCCCATGTCAGCGAGGCACCTGTGATTGGACAGCGGATCCAGGGCTGGATCCGCTAGTCCAATCACCGACATGCGGCGCTAGAGGCGGCGGGTCCCGGCGCTGATGGGCCTTCAGTGTGTGCGGCTCCCCCCCCCCCCTTCCCGTCCCCCCCCCCCCCCCCCTTCCCGTCCTCCTGCTCCGGCTCACCTTACCAGCAGCGGTGGTAATGCGGTGCTCTCCCCTGTCCTCCCGGCTCCCGATCACCTGACAGTGACACTCAGCAGCAGCGATGGCCGTGCAGTAAGTACGGCTGTCCGGCTCCAGCAGCAGGTCTCTCCTCCCGGCTCCCGATCACCTGACAGCGACACTCAGCAGCAGCGGTGGCCGTGCAGTAAGTACGGCTGTCCGGCTCCAGCAGCAGGTCTGTCTGTGTCTGTCTGTCTGTCTGTCTCTCTCTCTCTGTCTCTCTCTCTCTCTCTCTCTCTCTCTCTCTCTCTCTCTCTCTAGGAGGGACAGAATGCTCTGCTCCTGGAGTTCCCTATTAATTTATGATTCCCATCACCTGTGCTGAAACACCTTTGTAATCCATAGACCTGTTTAGCACAGGTGATGGCAATCATAAATTAATAGGGAACTCCAGGAGCAGAACATTGTGTCCCTCCTGGAGAGGTCATGTTGGGAGGTATGGATATGTCAGTATAATTTTCATTTTTACAGGTGTCTCTACCCCTTTGGATTCTACTGGACAAGTGGACGTGACCGGCGTGGGATGTAGGTAAGTATGTGTGAGTGTGTTATAATAAAATTTTACTGTCACGGTGTGTGTGTTTGTGTTTTTATTTAAGTATTTTTTTTGTTGTAGAACTACAGGTACCAGTGAGCCCGTTATTTCCCCGCCTGCTGGTACTTGAGGTTCTCCAAGTACCAACAAGCGGGGGTAGCTTGCTGGGCCTTGTAGTTCCACAACAAAAAACAATATTCTTTTTTTACACACATGGCTATCAGCCCAGCACCCACCGCCCAGGGGTGTTGGGGACAGCCTCGGGCTTCACCCCCGGCCCTTGGGTGCCTGGAGGGGGGGAACCCCTTGATTTAAGGGGTCCCCACTCCTCTAGGGTACCCCGGCCAGAGGTGACTAGTTGGGGGGGTAATGCCACGGCCGCAGGGACCTACATAAAAGTGTCCCCCGGCTGTGGCATTATCTCTCTGGCTAGTGGAGCCCGGTGCTGGTTTTAAAAATATGGGGGACCCCTACATCTTTTGTCCCCCGTATTTTTGGAACTAGGACCGGTCTAAGAGCCCGGTGCTGGTTGTCTAAATACGGGGAACCCCTGTCCAATTTTTCCCCCAGTATTTAAACAACCAGGACCGGCTAAAAGAGCCCGAGGCTGGTTATACTTAGGAGGGGGGACCTCACGCATTTTTTTTTTAACCCATTCAGACCCTTCTCCATTAAGTTAATGGAAGCCCTGGACAACAAAATTGCATTCATGTCCTCCTCCCTCGCCCTTCCCAGTCCCAAACACTAATTTTTTTTTCTATAAAAATGTATAATATATCACAAGTATGATGAGCAGGCAGGCAGCGGGCATTGGCGGCATCGGACTGAGATAGAAATTAGTGGCGGAGGGCTGGGTCAGTTGATTGTGGGCGAGTTTGTAAGCCATTGGCGGTGGCAGCGGGTATCGGCTCAGAGGCAGTAGCGGGCATTGGCTAGGGGTCATCGGCAGTATTCGGCGGTCATTATGGCTGTAGTGCCTCACTAGCCACTGACCTCACCGCACGCCACTGGGAGCCGCTATTCCCCATGGTCCTTACGGAGTCCCCAGCATCCACTACGGACTACGAGAAATAGATTTACCGGTGAGTAAAATCTTATTTTACCCTATTCTAAACACCTGATTGACATACGTCAGGAATCCTGGAAAAATCCGGGAACTAAATTTACACCGAATAAGAGACTGTTGGCTCTCTATCCTCTCTCTGCGGAGGTGTGTAAAAATTGGGAAACTCCTCCGCCTGTAGATTCTCTAGATTCTCATGTGGCGCGTATGGTTGTTTCCTCTGCTCTGCCAGTAACTACCGTCAGCTTTCTGAAGGAACCGATGGATCGTCATGTGGAGGGCTGTTTGAAAGCAATTTATACCCTTTCGGGGGCTGTGCAAAGGCCAACTATTGCAGTGACTTGGGCTGCTGAAGCTGTTGAGGCATAGGCTCAGGAGCTCGAGGCGGAACTGCCCTCAGATGCATCTGAGCATGCTCGACAATGTCTCTCGTATATTGCCACGGCTTCTCTGTACCTTAAGGAGGCGGCCTTCGATGCCGGGGTGCTCACGGCCAAGGCTGCTACTGCATCCGTTTTGGCCAGACGTATCCTTTGGTTGAGATCCTGGTCGGTGGATTTGGATTCCAAGAAAACCCTGGAGGTGCTTCCTTTCAAGGGAGATATTCTCTTTGGAGAAGACCTCAATAAGATTGTGGCTGATCTGGCTACGGTTAAAACAGCTTGCCTACCTAGTACGGCTCCTTCAACACATAAGGCTAAAAGTACTTTTCCTCGGCCCTTTCGTACTCCAGGAAAAGCAAAAGGTCAGGCTTACCCAAAGCAAATTCGTGCTTCCAGACCTGCCCAGACCGAAGCGTGCCTGGGCCGCTCGTCAGCCGGCTTCCAAAATTGACAAGCCTGCCGCATGACGGGGCGACCCTCCCTCTGGGGGATCCCAGGGTGGGGGGGCCAACTTCAAGGTTTTACCCAGGAATGGTTAAAGACCACTTCAGATACCTGGGTAAGGGAAGTCGTTGCTCGAGGTTACGCCATACCCTTCAAGAATCGCCCCCCTCATCAATTTTGCCCTACAGATGTGCCTCTGGATCCGGCAAAAGCAAACACGTTGCACTCGGTGGTACATTCCCTCCTGTCCACAGGAGTGGTGGTACAGGTGCATCTGACTCAGGAACACGAGGTTCTATTCACCGCTGTTTCTAGTCCCGAAACCGAACGGGTCCTCGCGGCCCATTCTCAATCTGAAGTCCTTGAACAAGCATGTGCAGATCTCCAAGTTCCGTATGGAAACGCTGCGCTCTATTGTTCTGGCCATGGAGCCTGGGGACTATATGGTCTCCCTGGACATACAGGATGCCTACCTATATATTCCTATTGCGGTATCTCATCAACAGTACCTGCGGTTTGCGGTGGGCAACCTTCATTACCAATTTCAGGCGTTACCCTTTGGTTTATCAATGGCACCGCGAGTTTTCACCAAAGTATTGGCGGTCATGACTGCTACTCTCCGCCGTCAAGGGGTCAGGATACTACCGTACCTAGACGATTTGTTGATCCTGGCGAGTTCCCCAGAAATTCTCCTGTGTCATCTCGATCTGACGGTCCAGTGCATGGCAGCCCACGGGTGGCTGATCAACTGGAAGAAATCCTCCCTGGTTCCTGCTCGGAGCATGGTACACCTGGGAGCGTTGTTGGACACTCTCACAACCAGCGGTTGTTCTTGTCTCAGGAGAAAGTCCTGAAGCTCCAGGACAAGATCCGATGCTTCCTATCCCGTCCGCTAGTGTCGATCCATTCGGCGATGCAAGTGTTAGGTCTCTTGGTGTCGGCTTTTCGACATGGTGGAGTATGCTCAATTCCATTCTCGCCCTCTATAGAAGTTGATTCTGTCCAAGTGGGACGGCCTGCCTCACCGGATCAGATCTCACATGATCTCCCTATCTCTGGAGGTCCGCCTGTCACTAAGCTGGTGGCTGCAGGACCAACAATTGAGCAGGGGTCGTCCCTTCTGGATATCCAACTGGGTCCTGCTGACGACAGATGCCAGTCTGAGAGGTTGGGGCGCAGTGTTGGAGCAACACACTCTCTTCAGGGTCGGTGGACCAAGAAGGAGTCACTACTCCTGATACACATTCTGGAACTGCGGGCAGTGTTCAATGCGTTGACAATGGCCCAGCATCTCATACAGAACAGACCTGTTCAAGTACAGACGGACAACGCCACCACAGTGGCATATATCAATCATCAGGGCGGCACTCAAATCCGCATGGCAATGAGGGAAGTATCAAGGATTCTTCAGTGGGCAGAATGCCATCTGCCGGCCATATCACTTGTGTTCATTCCGGGCGTTCTGAACTGGGAGGCGGACTATCTCAGTCGCCAGGACGTGCACGCCGGAGAATGGAGCCTACAACCAGAGGTGTTTCAACTTCTCGTGGACATGTGGGGCCTCCCAGATGTGGACCTGATGGCGTCTCGACACAATTATGGTGGCCAATCCCGGGATCGGGATCGGCGGGATCCCGGGATTTAGGGCCAAAAATGGCCGGGATTCAATCCCGGGATCGGAAACTCCAATCCCGGGGATTGAGGGATCAGCGTTGAGCGTCCACAGGACGCTCAATCGCTGCCCGGCTTCCTCCTTCCGGGTCCCCAGCGCAGCGTGAGAGGTCACGCTGCGCTGTCAGCTGCTGGTGGGAGCCGCCAACAGCATTCGCAGGATGTTCCCCTCCCGCCCACCCCCGGTATATGGTGAGTTATATGTCCGGGGTGGGGCGAGGGGGCGGCCACCTAGGTAAAAGCCAATCCCGGGATTGGCCATTTTTCAATCCCGATACCCGGGATTGAAAAAATGGCCCGGGATTGGCTTCCCTAGACACAATCATAAGGTTCCGGTCTTTGGAGCAGGGACAAGGGATCCTCAAGCAGCGTTTGTGGATGCTCTGTCAATCCCGTGGAACTTTTGGCTGCCGTATGTGTTTCCTCCGGTGTCATTCCTGCCCAGAGTAATACGGAAGTTCAAGCAAGAAGGAGGAAACCTTCTTCTAGTCGCTCCAACGTGGCCCAGACGGCACTGGTTCTCCGATGTACAGGGCCTCTCGTTGGATCGTGCCCTTCTACTTCCACAACGACCAGACCTCCTAGTTCAGGTCCCGTGTGTTTACCAGGATTTGGCCTGTCTGGCTTTGACGGCATGGCTCTTGAGGCTTCCGTCCTGAGGGCCAAGGGTTTTTCTGAGGCGGTCGTTCAAACTATGTTGAAGGACCGTAAGCCGGCTTCTGCTCGGATATACCATAGGGTATGGAATGCTTACTTTACTTGGTGTGCGTCTCACAATCATGACGTTTTCAAGTTTAGTACGGCCAAACTTTTGGCCTTTCTACAACAAAGCCTGGACTTAGGCCTGCGTCTGGCCTCCCTCAAGGTTTACATCTCTGCCTTGTAGGTTTGGTTTCATAGAAAGATTTCTACCCTACCTGATGTCCATACATTCACTCAGGGTGTGTTGCGGATTCAGCCTCCTTATGCGCCACCTGTGACCTTTTGGGATCTGTCAGTGGTTTTGGAGGCCTTACAGGAGTCCCCGTTTGAGCCTCTTACCTCTGCTGACCTTAAGTGGCTTTCCCTTAAGGAGCTGTTCTTGCTGGCTATTGCTTCAGCTAGAAGGGTCTCGGACTTGGGTGCCTTATCCTATAAGTCTCCCTATTTGATTTTTCACCGTGACCGGGCGGTGCTTCGAACACGCCCAGGTTATTTACCCAAGGTGGCGTCTTCCTTCCACCTTAACCAGGAGATTGTGGTTCCTGCCTTTAATTCTCCTGAGTTGTCTTCCAAAGAGCGATCTTTGGATGTGGTACGGGCTCTCCGTATCTATGTGAAGAGAACTTCCTCCATTAGGAAATACGATTCTCTTTTTGTGATGTTTGGTTTTCACAAACGTGGCTGGCCTGCTTCCAAGCAGACTCTGGCCAGATGGATTAGAATGGTGTACATGCTTATGTACAGGCTGGTCGTCCGGTTCCTGCTACCATCAAAGCCCATTGTACTCGGTCGGTTGGACCTTCTTGGGTGGCCCACCGTGGTGCGACCCTTGAACAATTGTGCAAGGCGGCTACATTGTCCTCGGGGAACATGTTTATAAGGTTCTATGCCTTCGATACCGCCGCTTCCCAGGATGCTTCCTTTGGATGCCGGGTTCTTGTGCCTGCTATAGTGCGTCCCCTCCCGTGAGGAACTGCTTTAGGACATCCCCGATGTAATTCCTTGTGGAGCCCAGTGTACCCCGCAGCAGAAAACGAGATTTGGACGTGGGAGAAGTTGAGGGGGATAAAGCAGAGGGTGCTCTGTCTCAGAGAGTGGAAGCTCTGATTTTTTCTATTAGAGAGGTCCTAAATATTTCTGATAAGGAAACAGAACCTGATGAGGAATTGTTTTTCAATATAATACTTAAGGCTCATGCTACATTCCCTGTTTCTAAGGAATTAAACACACTTTTTAGAGAAGCGTGGATTAATCCTGACAAAAAGTTTCAAACCCCTAAAAGGTTATTGACTTCTTTCCCATTTCCCTCTGCGGATAGGAAGGTGTGGGAGACTCCTGCGGTGGATACTTCAATGTCCAGGCTGTTACGAAAATTTGTGCTGCTTGTATCTGGTGCTATATCCTTAAATGACCCTGCAGATCGCAAGATCGAAACTACTCTCAGATCCATTTACACGACAGTGGGGTCGCTCAGAGACCCACAAATGCTTGTAGTTGGATCACAAGGGCCATTGTTAAATGGACTGATAATGTCAGAGGGTTTTGACACCATGCTTCAGGATGAGCTTCTAACACTCCTGCATCATTTTCTGGATTCGGCTAACTTCATGAGTGAGGCTATAAAAGAGTTTGGCATTATCAATTCACTCTCTACGGCTATGGCTGTGTCGGCGCGCAGGGCTCTGTGGCTGCAACAGTGGACGCTGATTCCAAGAGTTGTTACTCACCAGGAGCCGCCGGTAACTGCATCTCCGCTGCTAAGTGTTTTGCAGTGGCGGGACCGATACTGATTGTGATGGATGCCGCGACCGCTCCTCCACCGAAGGGGAAGTTCAGACTGGGCGGTCGCCTACTTCCTGCTCTTACAAGGACAGCAGCAGCAACGCTCGTTCCGCCCAGGGAACGAATTTGTAGAACAGGCGCCATCTTCCCTCTGCTTCCAGCGTTGTCAGGGGATGCTGCACAGCTAGCTGAGGAACACAGGCTCAGTTTGGGTTCAGTTGCTTTTCTTTTTCATCCACTAGGGGTCACTGGAGTACTCTTGGGATATGGACGGCTTCCACAGGAAGAAGGCACTGAATAAATTAATTTTGAAACTACTCCTCCCCTCCATATCCCAGAGTACCTCAGTGTTTTTTCTGTGCTCGACACAGTTAAAAGGCTTGTGGAGTTTGTCCACATTTCATTGGATTTTTTCTAAGTTTTTTTTTTTTTTTCGCTCAACAATTTCCACATCCCTTCCCCCCTTCCAATAGGCGTGGGTCCGGGATAGTGGAAGCTGCTACTAGCAGCTGTGGGTGTCGGGCCTCTCTAAAAAGAGCTCCCTCACACCACGTGCAGGCTGCCTGCAGGAAGCTGGACGGAGCTTGAACAAGAAGCCCCGTCATAGCCCTCACTATAGGGAGTCCTGGTATGTTGGGTTGGGGCGGTCAGCTCACGCTGCCGCCCCGCTGTGTGGGGAACTGTATTGGGGAGAGCCGCCCCCCGCCGCCGCTTCTAGCGCTGACAAGCCCCGCTGATACCCGGAGCCGCGCGTGCATAGGCCGCTTTACGGCTCTATGCTATGCGCTCTCCGGCTCCCGCCGCCTCTAGACAACCCGCTGATTCCTGGAGCCATACGGGCATAGGCCGCTCCACGGCTCTATGCTGTGCGCTCCCCGGCTCCTGCTAACCGCTTCCCGGCCTCTTCTGAGGCAGGTAAGCCGGCTCCGTGTACAGAGAACTGTACACGGAGCACAGGGGGGGGGGGGGGTGCACTTAGCAGCAACAGTGATGCAGGTTTTTTTTTTAGTAAGCTATTAAGCTTGGTAGCAGGATATATATATTTGCAGTTTAGTGGAGATAATCTGCAGTTTTGTGTGATACTGGAAACTTGGCATATTTAACCATGCTTCCTGTTTGTTTTTTCCTGTCTGTTTCCAGAGTTCCTATACTACATCTCTACTTCACTAAGGCGCAGGGGTGTTAGGGGAATTTGGGATCAGGTTTTTTAATATTATTGGCGTGCACTGCACTTAGCCAGATATATATATACAAGAACCTTAGTGCTATTTACTGAGTCGTGCAAATTGTCTGTGTTTGTAGTTTGTATTGTCTGTCTGCATAATGAGTAAGGCACCAGGAAAGACTAAGAAGCAATTTCCCTGCCATGTCTGTAAAAGTGTGTTGCCTGATGGATCTACCACATGTACAGTATGTTTTGTGAATTCAGCTACAAATACAATTTCCACTCCGGTTTTAATGCCAGTTTCATCTCCGGACCCTCCATGGGCTATGCTTGCAAATGTCCTGGTTGGATTGCAACGCCACTCGTCAAGAGCGGGAAGCGGCAAGATCTGAGTCTAAGATGAGACCGCTAGAGTTACCGGAGGGGTCTCGATCTTACCAAAAGTCCACCTTGGGTGGAAAGGATAAGTTTCTTTTCTCTTATGATTTGCCAGTTTCTGCTATGCTAGACCTCACTGCGGATGAGGGTGAGGAGGGCGAAATAGACCAGCAGTCAGATAGTGACCATTTTGACTGCCCAGGCATTGATAATCTCATCAGAGCGGTGCGTCAGTCTCTGAAGTTTACAGAAACTGAGAAGCCTCTGACAAATGATGAAGTAGTCTTTACTAAACTACAGAGATCTCCGATGTGTTTTCCTGTTTCGGAATCTCTTAATAAAATGTTACTAGAAACACAAAAGAATCCGGATAAACGGTTTTCTATACCTCGCAGATTTAAGTCGAGTTACCCGTTTCCAGAGTCCATGACAGCTACATGGGATAATCCGCTATTGGTGGATTCGTCCGTATCTAAGCTTACAAAGAAATTAACCATACCAGTACCAACTGCTACTACGCTTAAAGACCCTTCAGACCGTAAAATAGAAGCTATGCTAAAGTCCATGTATATAGCAGCAGGAGTGCTGCTGAGACCTGGGTTGGTTGGCATTTGGGTAACTAAGGCGCTAATGGCATGGATAAAAGAGCTCAAGTCTGCTCTACAGGACGATCATCTTATACTTCTCGCTGATCAAATCTGGGAAGCTGCTGACTATCTATGCACAGCTTCTACTGACGTCTGTCAGCTCACTTCTCGCCTTTCATCATCGCTAGTTACAGCACGACGAGCACTCTGGCTACATTCTTGGCAAGCGGAGGTCAAAAAAGGTATAGAGGCGTTACCTTACGGTGGCGAGAAGCTGTTAGGTCCTGAATTGGACAGATGGATTTCTGAGGCCACAGGAGGAAAGTCTGTTTTCTTACCATTGCCTCCAACGGTACCTAGGCGCAAATACTCTGGTCCGGCGTTCAAATCCTTTAGACCTCAGTCCTTTCGTGGGCGCGGCAGAAGAGCGGCCACACTTGGTAGAAGATGTCGGGGACGTGGTTTCCAACAAACCAACACAAGTCGTCAGGACGCTAAGGTCGCCAACAAGCCAGTGGCATGACGGGCTCCCAGCCCATCTTGGATCTCCAATTGTGGGAGCACGCCTTCAGACGTCCACAGATGGGTGGATCCGCAATTTAGTGTTAAAAGGTTACAAAATAGAGTTCGATTGTCTTCCGCCAATGCGGTTTTTCAAGACAGGTCTGCCTGTGTCGGACGACAAGAAGGCGGTTCTGCAGATTGCCATTCAGTCTCTGCTGAATGCAGCAGTTTTGATTCCGGTCCCTGTACAACAACAGGGGCAGGGTTATTATTCCAGTCTGTTTGTGGTACCAAAGCTGGATGGCTCGGTCAGGCCAATATTGAACTTAAAGGGCCTCAATCAGTACGTCACTTAATACAGATTCAAGATGGAATCTCTGCGGTCAGTAATTGCAGGTTTAGAGCCACAGGAATTCATGATTGCACTGGATCTCAAAGATGCGTACCTACACATTCCGATTTGGCCACCTCATCAGAGGTTCTTGCGGTTTGCAATACGGCAAGACCATTACCAGTTTCAGGCTCTACCGTTTGGCCTCTCATCAGCGCCTCGGGTATTCACCAAGGTGATGTCGGTGATGATAGCTCATCTCAGATCCCTAGGAGTAATAATTGTTCCGTATTTGGACGATTTGCTCATCAAGGCTCCGTCTCAACAGATGCTTCTCCAACAGGCGTTGCTAACATACAGTGTACTAGTTTGGCACGGTTGGATAGTCAATTTCAAGAAATCACATCTGATTCCGTCTCAGCGACTTCAATTCCTAGGTATGATTCTCGATACGGTAAATCAAAGAATTTACCTACCAGAACAGAAAGTACAGGTCATTCGTCATCTAGTACAATTAGTACTCAAGCCACGCACAGTCTCGGTACATTTGTGCATTCGCCTTTTAGGCACAATGGTGGCGGCTTTCGAAGCGCTTCAGTTCGGAAGATTTCACTCACGTTCTTTTCAACTAGATGTGCTAGCACAGTGGTCGGGCTCGCATCTGTAGATTCACCACAGGGTGAGGTTGTCGCCACAGGCCAGAGTGTCTCTTCTCTGGTGGCTAAAAATACACAATCTAACCGCAGGGAAACGGTTCGGCGTCTGGAATTGGATAATTCTATCGACAGACGCGAGTCTCAGAGGCTGGGGAGCTGTAGTTCAAAGTTATCGGCTCAAGGGTCTCTGGGCAGATCACGAAAGATTGCTGTCTATAAATGTCCTGGAACTCCGGGCAATTTACAATGCGCTACGACAAGCAGTGCACATGTTTCGGTTTCAGACTGTTCAGGTGCAGTCAGACAATGCGACGGCGGTCGCATACATCAATAAGCAAGGAGGAACGAGAAGCCGCATGGCAATGCGGGAAGTAGCTCGGATCCTCAGGTGGGCCGAGTATCACCAAGTGATATTGTCGGCAGTGTTCATTCCGGGAGTGGACAACTGGGAGACGGATTATCTCAGTCGTCGGGATTTTCAACCAGGAGAATGGGCATTAAATCCAGAAGTGTTTCACATGTTGGTCCAGAGGTGGGGTTACCCTCAGGTGGATCTGATGGCATCTCGCCACAATCACCAAATGCCCCAGTATGTGTCCAGAACGAGAGCTCCAAAGGCGGTGGATGCTCTCACAATCGTGTGGCCGTACAGCCTCGTGTATCTGTTTCCACCGTTTCCGCTGCTCCCTCTGTTGCTAAAACGGATCAAGAGAGAGTCCGTCACAGTCATACTAGTAGCGCCTCATTGGCCTCGGAGAGCTTGGTTCTCGGATCTCCGCGGACTACTCGCCGACGATCCTTGGCCGCTCCCACTACGTCCGGACCTGTTACAACAAGGTCCGTTCCTTTACCCCGATTTAGCGCGGCTGCGTTTGACGGGGTGGCTGTTGAGACAGCCCTCTTAAGAAGAGAGGGCATTCCTGAATCGGTTATACCAAACATGTTACGAGCTAGGAAGCCGGTTACGGCAGCTCATTATTACAGAATCTGGCGTGCCTATATAGGTTGGTGTGATGCTCGGAAGTTTCCGACATCATCTTTCAAGTTATCTCGTCTTTTGTTATTTCTACAGATCGGGTTAGATGGAGGACTGCGTCTATCCACACTAAAAGTGCAGATATCTGCGTTGTCAATTTACTTTCAAAGAAAATTGGCTCTATTGCCGTCGGTACACACTTTTTTCTGCAGGGTGTCCTCAGAGTACAGCCTCCATTCATTCCACCAACAGCGCCATGGGAGTTGAATCTGGTTTTGGATTTCTTACAGTCCTTATACTTTGAACCCTTACAACAAGTGGATATTAAATTTCTCACTTGGAAAACATTTTCTCTTTTAGCCTTCGCTTCAGCAAGGCGTGTTTCAGATTTGGGTGCCTTGTCGTGCAAGCCACCGTATTTGGTGTTTCATGATGACAGAGTGGAACTTCGGACGAATCCCGCTTTCCTACCAAAGGTAGTGTCATCTTTTCACATCAATCAACCAATAGTAGTTCCTGTATTAACAGGAGATTCTGGAAGGTTGGATGTGGTACGCGCATTACGCGTTTATGTATCCCGAACGTCGACAGTTCATAAGACGGATACGTTGTTTGTTCTCTATGATGCTGCCAAGATGGGTTGGCCAGCTTCTAAGCAGACCTTATCCAGATGGATTAAACTGACCATACGTCAGGCTTACCTTCATGCTAGGATACAGCCGCCTTCATGCTAGGTTGCAGTCGCCACCCGCTATATTGTTCCCAGGTGAGGAACAGAATTCCACAGATATTCCTTTAGAGGAAGGTGAAGTGGCTAATGAATGGGAGGATACGTCTGTTTTGGGAAGAAGAGGAGTCTGCTACAGGCTCAGGGGTCAGACTATTAATTGACGCCAGACGCTTAACCTTCAGGATGCAGTGGTGGCAGAGAGTTAGACCTCATTCTTTAAATGACAGAAAAAAACAGGTCGCTCTACTTCCTTCATACTCACATTTTGGGGATATTTGAAAGGAGCCTTGGCTTAAACCGGATTCGAGATTTCAGGCTCCTAAAAAGTTAAGATGTTTATATCTGTTTGCTGAAGATGACACAAAGTCTTGGGAAAACCCTTCTAGGGTAAGATACCCCAATTACATATTTGGCAAAGGCAATGGTCATTCTGTCTGCACAGTCTTTGTATGTTTGAAGGATGCTACGGATAAAAAAACCGAAGCCGTTTTTAAATCCATATTTACGTTTTCAGGAATTTCACTTAGACCTATACTAGCCAGTGCTTGGATCCTTAAGGCAGCTGATGACTGGTTAGCACAGCGTCCCCCAGATGGATGATGGATAAATAATGATTTTTTTTGACTCGCCGTAAAATCTTTCTGCAAGTCCATCTGGGGGTCGCTGCATTCCCTCCCATTTCTCTTGCATCTTAGGGGATACTGGGAATCCATTTAGTACCATGGGGTATAGATGGGTCCACTTTGAGCCATGGGCACTATAGAAGTTTGATAACGTGTGCTAGCTCCTTCCTGTATGTCCCTCCTACCACACTCTGTTTAGAAAATGTGCCCGAAGGAGCCGGTCACATCTCTGGAAGCTCCTGAAGCGTTTTCTGCATTTATTTTCCGAACTCCACCCCACTAAGGATTATTGGTCTCGTTCCCAACTGACCGGACACTAGCTCCTGAGGGAACTATTTGCAAACCCCACCACGGCGAGCGTACATTCCCACAGCACACCGCCACCCTTAACAGTGCCAAGAAGACAGAAGAGTGGTGACTACTAAGCCGGCGTCCCAGTTAGCGGGTCGCCGCCCATTATGGCGGCATGAGGGTACGGAGACGCACTGCTTCTACATGGGGTGGAATAAGTCTCCAGACTTGGTACACTGTAGTGTACACAGTACCCAGATTGGCAATACAGGCTTAAAAGGGGGCTGACTCCATTTTATGTACTCAGACACATAAAGCCAGTATAAAGAAGAGCGGGTAGACCGTGCCATTGAAGGGGCAGGGCTTCGCTATGAGAAGATCCAGCAGCTCACAGGTGCCATTTTACCCTACTGCAGCTACACAGACGCTGACTACAGGGACGCGCAACTCCTCCGGAGAGCCTCCAGATTACCTCAGCGGTACCGGGGGTTATAGCAGGGGGGAGCTATATACTAGTGTACTAAGGGGGTAATTCTGAGTTGATCTCAGCAGCAAGTTTGTTAGCAATTGGGCAAAACCATGTGCACTGCAGGGGGGGGGGGGGCAGATATAACATTTGCAGAGAGAGTTAGATTTGGGTGGGTTATTTTGTTTCTGTGCAGGGTAAATACTGGCTGCTTTATTTTTACACTGCAATTTAGATTTCAATTTGAACACACCCCACCCAAATCTAACTCTCTCTCTGCACATGTTATATCTGCCCCCCCCTGCAGTGCACATGGTTTTGCTCAACTGCTAACAAAGTTCCTGCTGCGATCAACTCTGAATTACCCCCTAAATCCCTAATCTAGGTACTTATGCTAGTCATACACCAGAACGATATCATTCCAACCAGCCAACTTTTTGGCTGGTTGGAATGATAATCTGGCAGTGTGTGGGAGCAAACGCTGAAAAACGGCCAAAAAACGGTTGGTCCAACTAGTTGGGAAAATCAAACTTGTTTGATGTTCCCAACTAATTGTTGTAGTGTAGTGTATAAATACAGCCCTCAAAGCTGCCAAGAGTCGGTGCCTTTGAATCCCGATCTTTAGTAAATATACCCCATGATCTTTTTGATGCATACCTATGTCAGCTATGACCTGAAGCCATGGTTTTCTGGACGTTGGTTTAAAAAAATGTTCCCCTTTTTATTGTTGAGTTATTGTTAAATCTTCATCAGGTATTTCTTGTAGAGTGCTCATATAGGCTGTTCTATTATGTTTATACATTCTCTAAATATGTCTATATTTCTATTTATAATTTAGCCCTGGATGTGATATGATGGAACTAAGAAGACGTTATCAGAACCTCTATATCCCCAGTGATTTCTTTGATGCTCAGTTTACCTGGGTGGATGCTTTTCCCATTTCTCGGTCGTTTCAGCTTGGTAGCTACACTAACTTCTATGTAATGCACAAAGAAGTCGATCCACCTGAGAAGAATACTGCTATTTTAGAGCCTCCGGATATAGATCACACATACAGTGCAAAGGTATGTTGGGTATAATAGATTATATGTATATAATGTACAAAGTTCGGCGGCACTCAGGAGGCTGATGATCAAGTGAAGATATTTATTGCATTGTAGTAGTCTATCTCTAGATATAGAGATATAGGGGTCATTCCGAGTTGATCGCTAGCTGCCGTTGTTCGCTGCGTAACGATCAGTGTAAAAATCGGCTAATCTGCACATGCAATGCGCACGCGCGACGTATGGGTACAAAGAGAATTGTGGTTTTGCACAGGTTCTAGCGACGTTTTCAGTCGCACTGGCGGCCGCAAGAAGATTGACAGGAAGGGGGCGTTTCTGGGTGTCAACTGACTTTTCTGGGAGTGTTTGGAAAAACGCAGGCGTGCCAAGGAAAATGCAGGCGTGGCTGAGCGGGTATGTGACGTCAAAAGCCATCCCTCCAGCGTTAGAATCAACGCATACGAAGAGTAAGTCCAGGGCTGGTCATGTTTTGCAGTAAATGTTTTAGCAGGCGCTCTGCTGCACAGGCGTTCGCACTTCTGCAAAGTGAAAAATACTCCCCGGTGGGCGGCGACAATGCGTTTGCACGGCTGCTAAAAACTGCTAGCGAGTGAACAACTCGGAATGACCCCCATTTTATAAAACAGGGTTACACAAAGTAACAGAAGCGAATACTTGCTAATCTATTATATACTGTGTCCAAAAGATGTTTGTAGAAGACTTTTGCAAATTTGTTAATAGGCTGTTTCTCTTTCAACCAGGCTTGGGTACACTAGTACCATGGGTTGCTTGTGGGACTGCAGGAGCTGGCACTAAACTGTAGCTATAAGCCTTAAGCTCCTGCCCTCTGCAACCACCAGCAGACCAGTGTGTTTTAAAGGCCCGTAGGAGTTGGTCATGTTTTGGGGGGGGGGGGGATCTGGGGAGGTGGGCTGCTGTGCCAACTACATTGTAACTAGATGTTTTTTTATTTTATTTTGTAATTGTTATTTTAATTTATACTTAGGTGATGGCTGTGCTTTGCTTGTATCCACATGCAACAAGAGTGCAGCGGATGCAGGGAGCCAGGTAGCACTCCAGTTTCTTCAGAGACTGCCTGGATCCAGGGACTAGTGCATGGCCTCACCCTTTTAGAGGGTGCCGGGTGATCGTGATGTCCTAGATGGCAGCACCGTCTTGCCATATCTCAGCTTCCTTAGGGGAGTGCACCTGCGTCAGGCTAGTTGAGCTAGCCAGCCATACCAGTGTGTTCTCCACAGGGCTGTTAATACATAGATTAACAGTATGCAGCAAGCATGGGGAGGGGGAGCAGAGTTTTGAAACGGCTGGTCTCCTCTCCCCCCACCACCCCTGCCATGCTGGAGTCATGTGGAGTGATCCTAGGAGCTGTGCGAGCTGCTATTCCTTGGCAGATCCTTCACCAAGCCGGGACACTGTGAACGATTTATTAACCAACAGTTTAGAGAAATAGGATTTGTCAGCGTTCATATTGCTGTGTGTATCGGGGCGTGATATTTCAGTTCAATCTAAGCCCTGATTTACAACATGACCGCTGCATTCATCTATTGTAGCTGTGTAATGGCTGTGACTCAGTGAGATGTTTCACCACACAATCTGAAGGATAACCAATTCAATTAGAATTATCAAGTAGCGCAAAAAAGTCATATATCTATCGAGGCAGTAACTGGGAGTGAATATAACTGCGTATGCCTACAAGACAGGGAATTATTACTGTACTTGTGATGTGTGCTGATTATTGAATCCAAGACTAGACTCTGCATAGCCGTAGCACATAGAGCAGTGGTCTCCAACCTTAATTGGAGTGTGAGCTACTTTCGGAAAATAAAACCTCTGAAGGAGCTACCCCCTCCCCCCAATGCACGTGTGTTCCTGCGGAAGTGGGTGTGGTCTCACAAAACTGGGGGTGGCCTCACAACTACAAATAATGCCCCCCCTCTGCGTAGTGCCAGATACACAAATAATGCCCCTCAGCAGTGCCAGATCAGTGATCGCGCTGAGCAGAAAAAATTGTGGGTCCCGGGGACCCCTCACTTTAAAAAATTGGGGTCCTACTTCACAGTTTCTGGGTCCCATAGCAATGTATGCTTTTGAGCTCCCCTTATGCCTCCCCACATAGCATTAGACCACCCCACATGGTAGACAGCAGTTATGGCAGTATTGCGGGGCAAATGGGGGGTTAGGTGCAGGAAGTGCTGTAGGCAGTGTTAGGGGTAGGGAGGCATCAGTACCCAGGATTCGGTGAGTCCTGCTCCCCGTCAACTTTTAAGATCAGCTTCTCTGTGTCCTTGTTGAAGCCCTACCGCTATAACACGAGGTGTGTGCGTATGCTGGGCACTGCTTTGGTTTGGGGATTGTTTGTGTCTATGCTGAGCACTGTGTGTGGATATGGGAGTTTGTTTGCTGGTCACTGTGTATGGGGGGATGTATCATAGGCACTGTGGGTATGGAGTACCCATATGCTAGGCGCTAGGGGGGGGGGTGTATAATGAGCACTGTGTGGGTATGGGTGGTGCGTATGATGGCCAGTGTGTGGGTATAGAGGGTGCTATGAGCATTGTAAGTGTGTATAATGGGCACTGTGTGGCACGGGTGTGCGTATGATAGGCGCTATGTGGCATGGGTGTGCGTATGATGGGTGCTGTGTGGCATGGGTGTGCGCATGATGGGCGCTGTGTGGCATGGGTGTGCGTATGATGGGCGCTGTGTGGCATGGGTGTGCGTATGATGGGCGCTGTGTGGCATGGGTGTGCGCATGATGGGCGCTGTGTGGTATGGGTGTGCGCATGATGGGCGCTGTGTGGTATGGGTGTGCGCATGATGGGCGCTGTGTGGTATGGGTGTGCGCATGATGGGCGCTGTGTGGTATGGGTGTGCGTATGATGGGCGCTGTGTGGTATGGGTGTGCGTATGATGGGGTGTGTATACTGGGCATTGTGAATAATGAGCACTGTGTGGGTATGGGGGTGTTTATAATGGGCACTGTGTGGGTATGTGGGACAGAATGGGTGCAGTAGAGGTGGAAGGGGGTAGGATAGGTGCAGTACTGGTAGCAGGATTTGAGCAGTAGTGGTAGCAGGGGGCAGGATGGGTGCAGTAGTAGTAGGGGGTAGGATAGGTGCAGTAGTGGTAGCAGGGGGCAGGATGGGTGCAGTAGTGGTAGCAGGGGGTAAGATAGGTGCAGCAGTGGTAGGGGGCAGGATCGGTGCAGTAGTGGTAGGGGGTATGATAGGTGCAGTAGTGGTAGCAAGGGGTAAGATATGTGCAGCAGTGGTAGGGGGCAGGATGAGTGCAGTAGTCGTAGGGGGTATGATAGGTGCAGTAGTGGTAGCAGGGGGTAAGATAGGTGCAGCAGTGGTAGGGGGTAGGATAGGTGCAGTACTGGTAGCAGGATGGGAGCAATAATGGTGGTAGCAGGGGCAGGATGGGTGCAGTAGTAGTAGGGGGTAGGATAGGTGCATTAGTGGTAGCAGGGGGCAGGATGGGTGCAGTTGTGGTAGCAGTGGGTAAGATAGGTGCAGTAGTGGTAGGGGGCATGATGGGTGCAGTAGTGGTGGTAGCATGGGGCAGGATGGGTGCAGTAGGGGGCAGGATAGGTGCAGTAGTGGTAGCAGGGGGTAAGATAGGTGCAGTAGTGGTAGGGGGCAGGATGGGTGCAGTGGTGGTGGTAGCAGGGGGCAGGATGAGTGCAGTAGGGGGTAGGATAGGTGCAGTAGTGGTAGCAGGGGGTAGGATAGGTGCAGTAGTGGTAGCAGGGGGTAAGATAGGTGCAGTAGTGGTAGGGGGCAGGATTGGTGAAGTAGTGGTGGTAGCAGGGGGCAGGATGGGTGCAGTAGGGGGTAGGATAGGTGCAGTAGTGGTAGCAGGGGGTAAGATAGGTGCAGTAGTGGTGGTAGCAGGGGGCAGGATGGGTGCAGTAGTGGTGGTAGCAGGGGGCATGATGGGTGCAGTAGTGGTGGTAGCAGGGGGCAGGATGGGTGCAGTAGTGGTGGTAGCAGGGGGCAGGATGGGTGCAGTAGTGGTGGTAGCAGGGGGCAGGATGGGTGCAGTAGTAGTAGGGGGTAGGTGGTGATTCACCACATAACCTGTGGTGATGGGGAAAAACACAGCCGACCACAGCTCCAGCCCCCCTCCCTCCGAAGACGCCAGCCAGCCAAGGAACCTTTACAGCGCCTGCAATTACTGACCACTTAGTGTCCCTGCGGGAACCCCGGACACCAGTCAGCAAACCCAGGCATAGTGACTGACACGGCCGTGACTAACACGCGTCACGGCCGCAGCTATACATTACCGCCACCAAGTTCACCGGGTCTCCATAGCGGACAGACTCACGGGATTCGAGCGCACCACGTCAGCAGGAATCGGCGTCCGTGATCTAGTGGCTAAAGCTGGGCAAAGTGACTGGGGCTTCCCGCGGTGCCGTCTGAGGCAGTGTCCGCGCTGCCGCTCTTGCTTTGAGAGAACACATCAAAGGCAAGAGCGGCAGCGCGGCCACTGCCTCAGACGTCACCGCGGGAAGCCCCAGTCACTTTGCCCAGCTTTAGCCACTAGATCACGGACGCCGATCCCTGCACATTGCCAGCACCTCTCATCCCTGTGACAACCCCCGCCCCCCCCCCCCCCCGATACACTTACAGACACCGCGAGTCAGCCGGCATCCGCAATCAGCCAGGCGCCAAAGAGGATGGGGAACTGGCTCCACCTCCTCTTTCTAGCATTCACCACGAGGCC
The DNA here is from genome assembly GCF_028390025.1 of Pseudophryne corroboree. Taxonomy (NCBI): domain Eukaryota; kingdom Metazoa; phylum Chordata; class Amphibia; order Anura; family Myobatrachidae; genus Pseudophryne; species Pseudophryne corroboree. The sequence continues at coordinate 608,273,563 of NC_086446.1, forward strand.
AGCATGTCAATCAAACAAATCCCCCTTACGGATTCGCGGAATGAGGAGCGCGTCCCCGGGGACCCTCCCACTTTGTATACTGGAGTCCCGTGTCTTCAAAAACGGGTAAAAAACGCGCCATAGCGCGTTTTTGCGATCACTGCAGATACACAAATAATGCCTTCCAGCAGTGCCAGATATTCAAATAATGCCCCCCCGCGCAGTGTCTGATACAGTGCCCCACACAGTGCTAACCCTTGCTGTCTTCTTCTACTGCCGCCGGTGCTGCTGCTCCTGTATGAGGGACGGAAGTCCAGAGAGCGGCTGCGGTGAGGGTGAGAGAGTCTCTGGCGGCGGGCATTTAATATATGGTGTTGGTAAGTGAGCCAATCAAAACTCGCGGTCCGGCAGCCAATCAGGTGCCGTCACTGCCGGTCCATGAGCTCTGATTGGCTGACGGCCGGCAACATATTAAAAATGAAGGGAGGAGGAGTGCCAGTGACTGCCCAAGCCCGTGCGCTCTGTGAGCTACCGAAAATACTACGGCGAGCTACCGGTAGCTCGCGAGCTACGTGTTGGAGATCACTGACATAGAGGATTGAGTGACTAGTCAAAATGCTACAATATCACTACAGTGTCTTGTTTTGCTACTTTTTAACGGTGTAGGACTGAATACAATATGAATACATTTCTTTAGCCTCGTATCACTGTATGTGGGAAGTAGACTACTGAATTTAGTGGACAGTTAAACTATAACTAAGATAAGATTATACACTGTCTAATCTAATTATTCAGTGACATTTTCCCCATCTCAATTATTAGCCACATTTATATGGACAAGTTTGGGCTCTATATTTAAGATCAAGAGCCAGTTCACTCCACAACTATAAAATTGTACACTGATAGAATACTGGAGTGATTTCTTTTTCATCCACTAGGGGTCACTGGAGTACTCTTGGGATATGGACGGTTCCACAGGAACTAGGCACTGAATAAATTAAAATTTGAGACTACTCCTCCCCTTCATATCCCAGAGTACCTCAATATTTTTTCGGTGCTCACTGAGCAACAAGGCTTGTGGAGTTGGTCCACAATTATTGAATTTTTGAATTTAATCAAGGATCCACGTCCCTTCCCCCCTTCCAGAAAGGCGAGGGTCCGGGATAGTGGAAGCTGCTTAAGCAGCTGTGGGTGTCGGGCCTCTCGGAAAGAGCTCCCTTACCACCACGTGCAAGACGCCTGCAGAAAAGGCTGACGGAGCTTACAGAAGAAGCCCCGTCATAGCCCTCACCACAAGGTCCAGGTATGTTGGGACGGGGCGGTCAGCTCACGCTGCCGCCCCGCTGTGTGGGGATACTGTGCGTGTGTGTGGCCGCCCGCCGCTGTGTTCAGCCACCCGCCGCCGCTTCCAGCGCCGCTGATTTCACTGCCTCCCCGCCGCTCAGAGTCGCTTTGGCCACGTGCATAGGCCGCTCCACGGCTCTATGCAGCGCGCCCCCCGGCTCCGAGGCCGCTTCCGGCTCCACTCTCCACCATAGCCCGGCCGCCGTGTATAGTGAACTTTTACACAAGTAAAAGTCTCATGTTCAGGCAGCGCTGCATATGTATACAATAGGCTATTTAGCTTTTGTTTAACAGGAGATGTGCAGGTTTTATTGCAATATAAGACGTTTATTAAATCTGCTTACATAAGTATAAGCTGCACTTTGTGTTATACTGTGAGCATGGGGACATATTAACCATGCTTCCTGTTTTTCCTGTTGTGTTTCCAAAATTTCCTGTATTATATCTCTCCTCCATTGAAGGCGCAGGGGTGTTAGGGGGAATTTGGGATCAGGCATATTGCTGGCGTGCACTGCACTTGACCAGATATATATTTATAGAGACACCTTAGTGCTATTTACTGAGTCGCGCAAGTTGTCTGTCTTTGTATTTTGTCTTGTCTGTGTGCATAATGAGTAAGACACCAGCAAAGTCCAAAAAGCAGTTTCACTGCAATGTCTGTAAGGGTGTATTAGCGGATGGATCTGCCACATGTAAAGTATGTCATGTAAATTCAGAAACAATTACAATTTCTGCTCCGGTTTCAAATCCAATTTCAACCCCGGACCCGCCATGGGCTATGTTAGCAGATGTCCTAGCTGGATTGCAATCAGAATTGGCCGCCTCTCGGCAAGAGCGAGGGGCGGCAAGATCTGAATCTAGGGTGAGACCGCTAGAACTACCTGAGGGGTCTCAGCCTTACCAAAAGTCCAAATCCTCTTTGGGTAAGATGGATAAGTTTAATTTTTCTTATAATTTACCGGTTTCTGCTATGTTACTTTCTGACGATTCTAGGCCAGACCTCACTGTACAAGATGAGGTTGAGGAGGGCGAACTAGACCAGCAGTCAGAGGGTGACGATTTTGACAGCCCGGGCATTGATAATCTCATCAGAGCGGTGCGTCAGTCTCTGAAGTTTACAGAAACTGAGGAGCCTCTGACAAATGATGAAGTAGTCTTTACTAAACTACAGAGATCTCCAACGTGTTTTCCTGTTTCGGAATCTCTTAATAAAATGTTACTAGAAACAAGAAAGATTCCGGATAAACGGTTTTCTATACCTCACATATTTAGGTCTAGTTATCCGTTTCCAGACTCAGTAACAGCTACATGGGAGAATCCACCATTGGTGGATTCATCTGTGTCTAAACTTACAAAGAAATTAACCATACCAGTACCAACTGCTACTACACTTAAGGACCCTTCGGACCGTAAAATAGAAGCTATGCTAAAGTCCATGTATACAGCAGCAGGAGCGCTGCTTAGACCTGGGTTGGGTGGCATTTGGGTAACTAAGGCGCTAATGGTATGGATAACAGAACTCAAGTCTGCCTTAACTGATGATCACCTTATACTTCTCGCTGATCAAATCTGGGAAGCTGCTGACTATCTATGTACAGCTTCTACTGACGTCTGTCAGCTCACTTCTCGCCTTTCATCATCGCTAGTTACAGCACGACGAGCGCTCTGGCTACGTTCTTGGCAAGCGGAGGCAGAGGTCAAAAAAGGTATAGAAGCGTTACCTTACGGGGGCGAGAAGTTATTTGGTCCTGAATTGGACAAATGGATTTCTGAGGCCACGGGAGGAAAGTCTGTTTTCTTACCATTACCTCCAACAGTACCTAGAAGGAGATATTCTGGACCGGCGTTCAAATCCTTTAGACCTCAGTCCTTTCGCGGGCGTGGCAGGGGAACGGGTAGACGAGGTCGGGGCAGTGGTTTCCAACAAACCAATACCACTCGTCAGGATACTAAAGTCACCGGCAAGCCAGTGGCATGACGGGCTCCCAGCCCATCTCGGATCTCCTATTGTGGGAGCACGCCTTCAGTCATTCCAGTTGGCGTGGCTTCAGACGTCCACAGATGGGTGGATCCGCAATTTAGTTTTAAAAGGTTACAAAATAGAATTCGACTGTCTCCCGCCAATGTGGTTTTTCAGGACAGGACTGCCTGTGTTGGACGACAAAAAGGCGGTTCTGCAGATTGCCATTCAGTCTCTGCTGGATGCAGCAGTGTTGATTCTGGTCCCTGTACACCAACAGGGTCAGGGTTATTATTCCAGTCTGTTTGTGGTACCAAAGCCGGATGGCTCGGTCAGGCCAATATTGAACTTAAAGGGCCTCAATCAGTACGTCACTTACTACAGATTCAAGATGGAATCTCTGCGGTCAGTAATTGCAGGCCTAGAGCCACAGGAATTCATGATTGCGCTGGATCTCAAGGATGCGTACTTACACATTCCGATTTGGCCACCTCATCAAAGGTTCTTGCGGTTTGCAATGCGGCAGAACCATTACCAGTTTCAGGCTCTACCGTTTGGCCTCTCGTCAGCGCCTCGGGTGATGTCTGTGATGTCTGTGATGATAGCTCATCTCAGATCCCTGGGAGTGATAATAGTTCCGTACTTGGACGATTTACTCATCAAAGCTCCGTCTCAACAAATCCTCCTTCAACAGGCGTTGCTGACATACAATGTACTTGTTCACCACGGTTGGATTGTCAACTTCAAGAAATCACATCTAATTCCGTCTCAACGACTTCAATTCCTAGGTATGATTCTCGATATGGTAAATCAAAGAATTTACCTACCAGAACAGAAAGTACAGGTCATTCGTCATCTGGTACAATTAGTGCTCAAGCCACGCACAGTCTCGGTTCATTTGTGCATTCGCCTCTTAGGCACAATGGTGGCGGCTTTCGAAGCGCTTCAGTTCGGAAGACTTCACTAACGTCCTTTTCAACTGGATGTGCTCACACAGTGGTCGGGCTCACATCTGCAGATTCACCACAGGTTGAGGTTGTCTCCAAGGGCCAGAGTGTCTCTACTCTGGTGGCTCAAAGTACAGAATCTAACCGCAGGGAAACTGTTCGGTGCCTGGAATTGGATAATTCTCACGGCGGACGCGAGTCTCAGAGGTTGGGGAGCTGTAGTTCAAAATTATCAGCTCCAGGGTCTCTGGGCGGATCACGAAAGATTGCTGTCTATAAATGTCCTGGAACTCCGGGCAATTTACAATGGGCTACGACAAGCAGTGCATATGCTGCAGGCTCAGGCTGTTCAGGTGCAGTCAGACAATGCGACGGCGGTCGCATACATCAACAAACAAGGAGGAGCGAAAAGCCGCATGGCAATGCGAGAAGTAGCTCGAATCCTCAATTGTGCCGAGTATCACGTGATATTGTCGGCAGTATTCATTCCGGGAGTGGACAACTGGGAGGCGGATTATCTCAGCCGTCGGGATTTTCATCCAGGAGAATGGGCATTAAATCCAGAAGTGTTTCACATGCTGGTCCAGAAGTGGGGTTACCCGCAAGTGGACCTGATGGCATCTCGCCACAATCATCAAACGCCCCAGTACGTGTCCAGAACGAGAGATCCAAAGGCAGTGGCGGTGGATGCTCTCACAATCACGTGGCCATACAGTCTCGTGTATCTGTTTCCACCGTTTCCGCTGCTCCCTCTATTGCTAAAACGGATCAAAAGAGAGTCCGTCACAGTCATACTAGTGGCGCCTCATTGGCCTTGGAGAGCTTTGTTTTCAGATCTCCACGGTCTACTCGCAGACGATCCTTGGCCGCTCCCACTACGTCCGGACCTGTTACAACAGGGTCCGTTCCTTTACCCCGATTTAGCGCGGCTGCGTTTGACGGGGTGGCTGTTGAGACAGCCTTCTTAAGAAGAGAGGGCATTCCAGAATCGGTTATACCAACCATGTTACGAGCTAGGAAGCCGGTTACGGCAGCTCATTATTACAGAATCTAGCGTGCCTATATAGGTTGGTGTGAAGCTCAGAAGTTTCCGACATCATCTTTTAAGCTATCCCGTCTTTTGTTATTTCTACAGATGGGGTTAGATTGAGGTCTGCGTTTATCCACACTAAAGGTGCAGATATCTGCGTTGTCAATTTATTTTCAAAGAAGATTGGCTCTATTGCCGTCGGTACACACCTTTATGCAGGGTGTCCTCAGAGTACAGCCTCCATTCACTCCACCTACTGCGCCATGGGACTTGAATCTGGTTTTAGATTTCTTGCAGTCTTTTTATTTTGAGCCCTTACAACAAGTGGATATTAAATTTCTCACTTGGAAAACAATTTTTCTCCTAGCCTTGGCTTTGGCAAGGCGTGTTTCAGATTTGGGTGCCTTGTCATGCAAGCCACCGTATTTAGTGTTTCATGATGATAGAGCGGAACTTCGGACGAATCCCGCTTTCCTACCAAAAGTAGTGTACTCTTCACATTAATCAACCAATAGTAGTTCCTGTGTTAACAGGAGATTCTGGAACCTTGGATGTGGTACGCGCACTACGCGTTTATGTATCCCGAACGTCTACAGTTCGTAAGACGGATGCGTTGTTTATCCTCTATGATGCGGCCAAGTTGGGTTGGCCACCTTCTAAGCAGAACTTATCCAGATGGATAAAACTGACCACACTTCAGGCTTACCTTCATGCTAGGTTACAGCCGCCTACATCAGTAACAGCTCATTCCACACATTCTGTAGTAACGTCATGGGCAGCTGGTCGTGGAGCTTCTACGACACAGCTTTGCCGTGCGGCTACATGGTCTTCAGTGCACACGTTTGTGCGCTTTTACAAGTTTGATACTTTTGCGGCGTCAGCGTCTAGCTTTGGCCGTCTAGTGTTACAGGTGCCAGACAGCTCTCCCGCCCACGGGGGAAACTTTGGTACGTCCCAAGAGTACTCCAGTGACCCCTAGTCGATGAAAAAGAAAATAGGATTTTGGTACTGGACGCCCACCCAGAGCAGTTTTACCTGGTGTGGTAGGTTCAGAAAATCTTATGGTAACCCACTCTCACCGACTGTTTCAAATTAGCAAGTTCTATCGGGTTGGTGTCAACTGTTAGTTGTCAGTAACGTTATGTGTCAACTTTATTGTTGTCCGTTTTTGTTATATGTAATTCTCCATTGTCAACCTCTATAGCTCCTGTTCGGCTCAGTAAAAAACACTGAGGTACTCTGGGATATGGAGGGGAGGAGTAGTCTCAAATTTTAATTTATTCAGTGCCTAGTTCCTGTGGAACCGTCCATATCCCAAGAGTACTCCAGTGCCCCCTATGGATTCAAAGAACAGGATTTACCTGGTAAGTACCAAAATCCTATTTTCTGTCATCCTTAGTGTATCACATGACAACATAACTAGTGTCCAAGATATATTATAAGACCACTCCTAGTCACAGTAGATTGATCGATATTTGGATCGACTATTGAATAACAGCAGGAGTCAATACAGACATCCCAGCACCAGATTTTTATATTTCATTTCTTACCAATCTCTATCTTTTAATATTTCGCTTTTTATTGCAGTTAGGTGGGGAGTTTATTACATTTATTTATAACTATTAAAAGCGGACTATCTCAGTCGTCGGGACGTACACGCAGGAGAGTGGAGCCTCCATCCGGAGGTATTTCAACTTCTCGTGGACACGTGGGGCCTTCCAGATGTGGACCTGATGGCGTTTCGACACAATCACAAGGTTCCGGTCTTCGGAGCAAGGACGGAGCAAGGACGATTCCATGGAACTTTCAGCTACCGTACGTGTTTCCTCCAGTGTCACTCCTGCCCAGAGAAATACAGTAGTTCAAGCAGGAAGGGGGAAACCTGCTTCTGGTCGCTCCAGCGTGGCACAGACGGCACTGGTTCTCCGATCTACTGGGTCTCTCGTGGGATCGTCCCGTTCTACTTCCACAACGACCAGACCTCGTTCAGGGCCCTTGTATTTACCAGGATTTGGCCTGTCTGGCTTTGACGGCATGGCCCTTGAGGCTTCCGTCCTGAGGGCCAAGGATTTTTCTGAGGCGGTCGTTCAAACTATGTTGAAGGCCCGTAAGCCGGCTTCTGCTCGGATCTACCATAGGGTCTGGAATGCTTACTTTACTTGGTGTGCGTCTCACAATCATGACGTTTTCAAGTTTAGTATGGCCAAACTATTGGCCTTTCTACAACAGGGCCTGGACTTAGGCTTGCGTCTGGCCTCCCTCAAGGTTCACATCTCTGCCTTGTCGGTTTGGTTTCAGAGAAAGATTGCTACTCTGCCGGATGTCCATACATTCACTCAGGGTATGTTGCGGATTCAGTTTTCTTATGTGCCACCTGTGGCCCCTTGGGATTTGTCGGTGGTGGTGGAGGCCTTACAAGAGTCTCCGTTTGAGCCTCTTACCTCTGCTGACCTTAAGTGGCTTTCCCTTAAGGTGTTATTCTTGCTGGCTATTGCTTCAGCTAGAAGGGTCTCGGACTTGGTTGCCTTATCCTGTTTCCTTGATTTTTCACTGTAACCGGACGGTTCTTAGAACACTGCCAGGTTATTTACCCAAGGTGGTGTCTTCCTTCCACCTTAACCAGGAGATTGTGGTTCCGGCCTTTAATTCTCCTGAGTTGTCCTCCAAAGAGCGGTCTTGGATATGGAGAGCCCGTACCAAATCCAATGTGAAGAGAACTTCCTCTATTAGGAAATCTGATTCTCTTTTCATGTTCTTTGGTTTTCACAAGCGTGGCTGGCCTGCTTCTAAGCAGACATTGGCCAGATGGATTAGAATGGTGATTGCACATGCTTATGTACAGGCTGGTCGTCCGGTTCCTGCCACCATTAAAGCCCATTCTACTCGGTCGGTTGGACCTTCTTGGGCGGCCCACCGTGGTGCGACCCTTGAACAGTTGTGCAAGGCAGCAACGTGGTCTTCAAGGAACACGTTTATAAGGTTCTATGCCTTTGATACCGCTGCTTCCCGGAATGCTTCCTTTGGACGCCGGGTTCTTGTGCCCGCTACAGTGCGTCCACTCCCATAAGGAACTGCTTCAGGACATCCCCGATGTTAATCCTTGTGGAGCCCAGTGTACCCCGTAGCAGAAAACGAGATTTATGGTAAGAAGTTACCGTTGTTAAATCTCTTTCTGCAAGGTACACTGGGCTCCACAAGGCGCCCACCCTGACGCACTTAGCTTCTTTGGGTTGGTATTGGCATAGCCGCTGACACCCTCTCCCGTGGTGAGTGTGTGGTGTAATTGGCTACGAGTGATTGTCGTCTCTGGTACCTGCTACTGCATTGGGCTGGTTAACGAAACTGAGCTCACTGTGCAGGGAGGCGGGGTTATAGAGGAGGCGGCGCTGAGCATCTTGGGAACAGTCAAAAGCTTTGAGCCTGTTGGTGCCTCGGATCAAGATCCTACTCTACACCCCCGATGTTAATCCTTGTGGAGCCCAGTGTACCTCGCAGAAAGATATTTAACAACGGTAAGTTCTTACCATAAATCTAGTTTTTTGAAAGGGTTATTGCTCGGTCTCAGAAACCTTATTCTTTGTAAGGAAGCTGAATAGCTCCTTCCTTTGGATTCTGAATGCCATGCTTTAGGTGGATAATTTTTTTTGATTGAATCTCTCTGGTCAGTAATCTGTGTCATGGAGACCAACAAACTTTGTCTATCGAGATTAGGGACACATACTTTCACATTCTGCTTTGAACAGTTCATCATTCTCTCCTCAGTTTTGCGTTTGGGTCGGCCCATAATCTGTTCCATGCCCCATCTGTTTTCATCAAAAACAGGGAGGTGATTGTTGTATTACCTTACTTGGATGATCTTCTTCTTATAAAGGCTGTCTCTCCTCCGCAATGGAAGGTACTTCAGGATCACGGCTGGATTCTGAATTTTGAGACGTTGTAGCTGATACCTTGTCTGTGCCTGCTGGAGGACAAGGCCTGTGTCCTCCAGGGTTTGGTCAGGACAGTACTGTTTGTACCTCACCTTTCAATCTTGCTTTGTTGGTCTCCACCTTCGAGACCATTCAGTATGCTAAGTTCCACTTGCTAGAACTCCAGTGGGACATTCTCCAAAATTGGTCCAGGACCACAGAGTTCCTCTCGTCTCAGTTTCTAACTCTGTTCGTCGATCCCTACAGTGGTACCTGGTATCTGAGGGTTTGCTCCGGTGCCAATACTTGGTCGCCCCGGCTTGGGTAATTGTGACCATGGATGCAAATTTCCTAGGTTGGGGTGCTGTGGCGTTACATCTTCGCCTACAGGGCCTTTTGGTCTTCCATTTAAAGTTCTCAAGCGCTGAGTCATTATTCTAGCTCTGTTGAGGGCCCAGCCCGCCCTGGCCATCCAGTGCATATTTAGTCCGATAATCCCACGGCAGTGGCATGTGTCAATCACCAGGGCGGCACACAAAGCGCAGGTCTGATGGTAGTGCCAACCTGCACTCTTTTTCCTTGGTGGAGATCTTGGTTCCAGTGATCTCGGCGGTGTTCATTTCAGGAGTGGAAAACCAGGAGGCGGTTTTCCTAAGCAGAACCACATTTCTCCCAGGAAGTCGTCCCTCCATCTTCCAAATGTTGGTTCAGATGTGGAGTTTTCTAGAGCTGGCCCTAATGGCCTCTAGTCACAACTTCAGTGTTCAATGTTTCCTGATTTTATGTGAGGTCCATGCACCTGATGGCTTTTGTGGTGAATTCCATGACTGCTCCAAGGGTCTGCAGTCTGGCATATCCCCCCCCCCCCCCTCCCTTCCCGCAGTTACATTGTGCCTTGGATGCTCACACGGGTCAAGGATCAACAAGTGACTGTCATCATTGTCTCAGGACTAACCGCGAAGGTCCTAGTACACAGACATTCTAATACTGTCTGTACTGTTGGCATCTTCCAATGCAGCCAGATCTGCTGCACCTTCCTCTGTTTGCGTTAACGGCCATACTTTTGAAGCTGGTCTCTTGAAGGCAAAGAGTTTTTCTTCCTCTGTAGGATGTGCTGTGTTGCAGGCTCTGATACCAGTTTCATCTCGTTAATTACCACAGTGTCTAGAAGATCTACATCTTGTGGTGTGAGAAACACTGATTTCTTACTTCCAGGTTTCGCCATTATCATTTATTTCTGTTTACTTCCAGCGGCGTCTGACCCTTATTCTGGAATTCTGATCTCTTTGCAGGGTGTGTTGCGGTTTCGTCTGCTGGTAGCCCTGTGATGTCTTTAATCTGGTCCTCTTTGCTCTCAAGAAGGCTTCCTTTTGAGCCTATGGATTCCGAGGAACTTACGTTTTTTACTTGGACGTTGGTCTTTCTTATGGCTATTGCCTCTACGAGTTTCAGAGTTTAGTGCTTTTTCCTTCAGGTCACCCTTTTTTCTCTTTCACGATGACAGGGCGGTACTGCAAACAATTCCTTATTTCTAGAAGAAGGTTGTTTCTGCCTTTCACTTGAACCAGGAAATTGTCTTTTTCCAACTTATTGTCGATCGCCCACTTTCCTAGGACTGGAACGATTTTGGTTCTTTTAGACATGGTCCGTGCCCTGCAGCTGTACTTGGACAGGACTTTCTCCGTCTGCCGCACGGATTCTCTGCTGGTTCTCTGATGCTCAGCTGGCCTGCTACAAAACACAACATTGCACAGTGGATCCATTCGGTAATCATTCAGGCATATATTGGTGCTGGGCAAACGACTACTGGACTGAGTGTCTGCGCGTTCTACTAGGGCTGTGGCGGGCTCCTGCGCTGCCTGGCATGGGGCTATGCTGGGCAGCTGCTTGGTCCTCTGTCCTCATGTTCACTTATCTTTATCATTTCTACAGCGGGATACACTGTATTCCACAGGGCATAACATCGGGGGGTGTAGAGTAGGATCTTGATCCGGAGGCACCAACAGCTAAAGCTTTGACCTTCTTCCCAGGATGCATAGTGCCGCCTCCTCTATAACCCCTCCTCCGTGTACAGGAGCTCAGTTTGTAGTTGGTGTCTGCACTAGCAGGCATCTCAACAGCAGGGCTCCTCCTGGCAGCCCTGAAAAGAGCTTTTTCTTTGAAGAAAGAAGACTTCAAGGGCAGCAGCCAGTGTTGGATGTCAGTTGGACATTGCTGGCTGCTGCTCCATCACCTCCCCCAGCGGCGCTGCATACTCCCACACCCTGGTTGCCGGCTACTTGCGGCGGAGGCTCCGATTTCTGTCAGGCACACACACACACACTTCGCCGCAGCTCTCCAGGATCGCGTGGCCGCGTACAGGGAGGAGGTAAGAGGGTCCCCCATGTGGGACCTGGCGCAAACCGCGATCCGTAGGAGATGGGCCGCGCACGCTGGCATTGACACTGTATTAGTACAGGGACCCCACTAGACCACCAGGGCAGTATACAGTTCGGGTATTAAACCGTTTTATGTGGTCCGCAGTACCTGGTGGTGGAAGCCCAGCAAGGGGAATGTGCTCTGGCCTGTAGCCCCTCCCCCAGCTCCGGGCGCCATTTTACATAAGTGTTTCCGCCCTGGAGCTGCATTCTCTCTCTCTCTCGCAGCTTGGCGCCATAAATACATGCTGAAGCTGTTCTGGGACTGCATGGGCAAATCCTCCTCTGTAAAGCCGCCTTTTCCTCATCGCTGTGCATTTACAGGACACTTAAGTATTCTACATGCATTTTGACAGTGTTAGTTAAGAAATAGTGCATTGTGTCAGGGTTATTTTGTACAAGTTCCCCTGTGATATACATCCAGTCTTTACTGTGCATTGTTATATCTCTAGACATATATAGCTTTACTGGTTATTACTTAGTATTGCTAGTCCAGTGCAGTTTATTGCTTGCCATTATTTCTGCATTGTACATGTGACTGCGTGTGTGTGCATATAGCTACTGTGTGATATATCTATTCCGTGTATCCCACTCCTACTGCTATCCCTATATTCTATACCCTGGGGGGCTAAGTGCGTCAGGGTTTTTAGTGTAATATAGGCATTTCACAGGATATACTGATATAGTATTTTCCCTGTGTGTTCCAGTCACCGCATACCCCTTGTTTCCTCTGTTTGTGTTTTACATTGCACAGGGAATCTGGTGGGGTATTTCTTTTACTGTGTTGCTCTGGGTATAACCTCCACATCATGTCGGCTATGCAGGGTGACGGTTCGGGGACCGATCCCGCAGTGGGTGGTTTGACGTCACTGACCCATTAGAGGATAATAGTGCAGTCTAGTGCTGGGGGTTCCTTGCCTCCCAGTCAGATTGTAGCAACGGGGGCCCATCAGGACCCACCTTAGGCTACTTTCTCTGCCTTGCTGAGTAAGCTGGTGGCTAATAGCATGCCCCCTGTGGGACCACCTGTGCCTCTAAAGCCACATTTTTTCCCTACCGTTAACCCACCGTGGGCAGATGCTCTGTCCTCTGTTACAACAATTTCAGCAGACTATGGCAAAACAGAAAACTGACCTTCGACGGCCTAAGGCCAAGGGGCCCTCTAAGCGGGCCCTTGTTTCCTCTCAATCCACTCCTGCGCCGGATACTTCTTCAGACGAAGAAGGCGCATATACTGATCACGCAGACACTGACAGAGATGTTTCTGATGGTGAATCTGTTTCTCAAGTGGATATGCCTGATCTCCTGGAGGCCATCAGGCTGATTCTTCAGATCACTGACGATACCGATCCTCAGGATGCTTCTAAGAAACCTGTTAGGTTCAAGCGTCAGAAGGTGACCAAACTGGTTTTACCTCATTCTGACCACCTAGTGGACATACGTGAGGAATCCTGGGAAAATCCAGGGAAAAAGTTTACACCTCCAGAAGAAGATGCTTGCTCGCTATCCTCTCTCCGCAGAGCTGACTAAAAATTGGGAAACACCGCCTCCAGTGGACTCGCATGTTGCGCGGATGGTGGTATCCTCTGCTCTGCCAGTCACTACCGTCACCTCTCTGAGGGAACCGACGGATAAACGTGTTGAGGGCTGCTTGAAGTCTATTTATACTCTGGCAGGAACAGTTCATAGACCCACTATTGCGGCCTCATGGGCTGCCGAAGCCATTACGGCCTTGGTTCAGGAGGTGGAGGATGAACTACCGTCCAACTTTCCTGACAATGCAAAACAATGCCTCTCCTATATTGTTACGGCTTCTCAATACATTCAGGAGGCGGCCTCCAATGCTGGTGTCCTGGCGGCCAAAGCGGCTACTACGTCCATTCTGGCCCGTCTGATTCTCTGGCTACGGTCCTGGTCTGTGGACATGGACTTGTTGCTGACCTGGCCTCTGCTAAGACTACATTTCTACCTAGTACTGCTCCTTCAACGTCAAAGGCTAAAAGTACTTCCTTTTGTTCCTACAGGCCTCCAGGTAAAACTAAAGGGTCAGGCGTACTTGAAACAATCTCGTACTTCCAAGCCCGGTAAGCCCAAGCCTAAACGAGCCTGGCCCGCCCGTCAGCCCGCTTCCAAATCTGAGAAGCCGGCCGCATTACGAAGTTGGCCTCCCTCTGGGGGACTCCAGAGTGGGAGGCCGACTTCTATGGTTTGCTCAGACGTGGTAAAAGACCACTTCGGATGCCTGGGTACGGGAAGTCGTCACTCAAGGGTACGCCATCTCCTTCAAGAAACGTCCCCCTCACCGGTTTTGCTCAACAGATATCCCTTCAGATCTGACAAAGGCAAATGCTCTGCAAGTGGTGGTACGATCTCTCCTGGACACAGGAGTGGTAGTACCGGTGACCCTGTCTCAAAGGGGCAGAGGGTACTATTCCACGCTGTTCCTAGTCCCGAAGCCGAATAGGTCCTCGCGGCCCATTCTCAACCTCAAGTCTTTGAACAAATTGGTGCTGGTATCCAAATTCCATATGGAGACTCTCCGCTCTATTGTTATTGCTTTGGAGCCAGGGGATTATATGGTATCCCTGGATATACCAGGATGCTTACCTGCATATTCCTATTGCTATGTCGCACCAGCAACACCTGCGTTTTGCTATTGGCAACCTCCATTATCAATTACGGGCCTTGCCCTTTGGACTAACAACAGCTCCGCGAATCTTCACCAAAGTCATGGCGGAAATGACGGCTGTACTACGCCGTCAGGGTAACAGGATCCTGCCGTATCTGGACTATTTGCTGATCCTGGCCAACTCACCAGAAGTTCTCCTCAGTCATCTGGAAATGACGGTGCAGTTTCTGCAAGCCCACTGGTGGCTCATCAACTGGAAGAAATCATCCCTGGTCCCTGCTCAGAGCATGTTGCACCTGGGAGCAGTGTTGGACACTCACAACCAGCAGTTGTTTTTGTCCCAGGAAAAAGTCCTGAACCTTCAGGACAGAATACGATGCTTCCTGTCTCGTTCACAAGTGTTGATACACTCTGCGATGCAAGTACTGGGCCTCATGGTATCGGCTTTCGACATGGTAGAGTATGCTCAATTTCATTCTCGCCCTCTACAGAAACTGGTTCTTGCCAAATAGGACGGCCTGCCTCACCGGATCAGGTCTCAGATGATCTCTTTTTCTCTGGATGTCCGTCTGTCGCTGACCTGGTGGCTCCAGGACCAGCAGCTGAGCAGGGTCCGTCCCTTCTAGATCTCCAACTGGGTCCTTCTGATGATGGACGCCAGTCTGAGGGGTTGGGAGCGGTGTTGGAGCAGCACTCCTTCCAGGGTAGTTGGACCTGGGAGGAGTCTCGCCTCTCGATAAATATTCTGGAACTGCGGGCGGTGTTCAATGCGCTGACACTCGCCCTGCCCCTGGTACAGAACAGGCCTGTTCAGGTAGTCAGACAACTCCACCACGGTGGTGTACATAAATCATCAAGGCGGCACTCGAAGCCTCATGGCAATGATGGAAGTGTCAAAGATTCTTCAATGGGCGGAACGCCATCTGCCAGCCATATTGGCAGTGTTCATTCCGGGAGTCCTCAACTGGGAAGTGGACTTCCTCAGTCGTCAGGACGTACACGCCGGAGAGTGGAGCCTTCATCTAGAAGTATTTCAACTCCTAGTGGACAAGTGGGGCCTACCAGATGTGGACCTGATGGCGTGTCTACACAACAACAAGGTTCCGGTCTTCGGAGCAAGGACAAGGGATCCTCAAGCTGCGTTCGTGGACGCACTGACAATTCCATGGGACTTTCGGTTGCCGTACGTGTTCCCTCCGGTGTCACTCCTGCCCAGGGTAATACGGTAGTTCAAGCAAAAGGAGGAATCCTACTTCTGATCGTTCCTGCGTGGCCCAGATGGCATTGAATCATATACCTGCAGGGTCTATCGTTAGAGCGTCCTCTTCTACTTCCACAGCGCCCAGACCTCTTCGTTCAGGGCCCCTGTGTCTACCAGGACTTGGCCCGACTGGCTTTGACGGCGTGACTCTTGAAGCTTCCGCCCTGAGGGCCATAGGTTTTTCTGAGGCAGTTATTCAAACGATGTTGAAGGCCCGTAAACCGGCTTCTGCTCTGATTTATCATAGGGTCTGGAATTCCTGTTTCACCTGGTGTGCCAATAGGAATTGCGATGTGTTTAAGTTCAGTACTGCCAATTTTTTGGCCTTTCTGCAACGTGTCCTTGACTCAGGCCTTCATCTGGCCTCCCTCAAGGTACATGTTTCTGCCTTATCGGTGTGGTTTCAGAGAAAACTTGCGACTCTTCCTGATGTTCACACGTTTACTCAGGGTGTTGTATGGATTCAACCTCCCTACGTGGCTCCTTGGGATTTGTCGGTTGTGCTGAATGCCCTACAAGAGGCTCCGTTTGAACCTCTTGAGACTGTGGACCTCAAGCGGCTTACACTTAAGGTCTTTTTTTTCTTTTTTTATAGCTATTGCTTCGGCTAGACGGGTTTCAGACTTGGGTACCTTGTCCTGTAGGCCTTCCTTTCTGATTTTTCACCGTGACCGGGCAGTTCTTTGAATGCGCCCTGGTTATCTTCCTAAGGTGGTGTTCGGATACCACCTTGACCAAGAGATTGTGGTTCCGCCCTTTGACTCTCCCCATTTGTCCTCCAAAGAGCAGTCTTTGGATGTGGTACGGGCTCTCCGTATCTATGTGAAGAGAACTGCCTCCATTCGGAATTCTGATACTCTCTTTGTACTGTTTGGTTTTCACAAACGTGGCTGACCTGCAAATAAGCAGACCCTGGCCAGATGGATTAGAATGGTGATTGCACAAGTTTACGTACAGGCTGGTCTTCCAGCTCCTGCTACTTTTAAAGCCCATTCTACTGTGTCTGTTGGCCCCTCTTGGGCAGCCCGCTGTGGTGCGACCCTGGAACAATTGTGCAAGGCGGCTACGTGGTCCTCAGTGAACACGTTCATAAGGTTCTATGCCTTCGATACTTCCGCCTCCCAGGATGCTTCCTTTGGATGCCGGGTTCTTGTGCCCGCTGCAGTGCGTCCCCTCCCGTGAGGAACTTCTTTAGGACATCCCCGATGTAATTCCCTGTGTAATACAGTGTACCCGGCTGCAGAAAAGGAGATTTATGGTAAGAACTTACCCTTGTTAAATCTTTCGGCGAGGTACACTGGATTCCACAGGGCGCCCACCCTGACGCACTTGGCTTCTTTGGGTAGGTAAGGCATTAGCCGCTGATACCTTCTCCTGTAGTGCGAATGTGGTGTTTGTGGCTACTAACTGTTGTCGTCTCTCTTACCTGCTACTGCATTGGACTGGTTAACAAACTGAGCTCCTGTGCACGGAGGTGGGGTTATAGAGGAAGCGGCGCTATGCATCCTAGGAATAAGGTCAAAGCTTTAGCTGTTGGTGCCTCCGGATCAAGATCCTACTCTACACCCCAATGTTATTCCTTGTGGAGCCCAGTGTACCTCACAGAAAGAGATTTAACAAGGGTAAGTTCTTACCATAAATCTCCTTTTTCATGTGTGTGCCTCTGGCGATGCCCACTTTGAGCGCACAGTTGTCCGGTCTAGCTGCCTGAGTGTTCCCTTCCCTGGGGTCAACTGTTGAATGTCTGATGGTACCAGTGTCCCCCAACCTGGATGGAATGAGAGAAAGGTATTTTTGTGTACACTCTCTAATCCTTTTCTCAGCATCCGGCTGGGGGACACTGTACGCTCTTTATCTCACTCTCTCAATCATAGGGTTTTTGTTTTGCCATTGTGTTTCCCTGCAGTTCTATTTTGTTGTCGTTCCGGCAGTATCACTGGGTTACTGCCTTCTCTTCTGGGCTCTTTTTAAAGTTGTACTAGCCTTCTGGGGGTAAAGGAGTTAGTGCCTTTATAACTGGTCTTTTAAAGCCTCAGTCCTTCCTGTCGGCTCTCCTAGAGTTGGCTGAAAATCATCTAGTGTATTTTGCAAGTCCTCGTGAATCGTGGACTAAAACTCTAGTAGCAGCGTTCAGAGGTCTGACTCTGGTTCCAGCAAAGGCGAGGCTGGGTAGAATCTGTATTTTAGTAGACCCTTCAGTGAGACTTGACCTGACTTGTGCTAAAGCATTGTAGTAGTTTGACACTTCCATTTTTATTCAGTTATGCAAGATTCAGAATTCATTCCTCCACTCATTTATTTATTTTCATATTATGTCAATTTCAAAAACACAGGGTAAGTTTATAACTAATGAAATTATTTAAAGACACACCTGTGCTATAACTTAAGATTTTACAGAGTTTATACTGGAGTGCTTGGCCTGTGATTAAATCTGATAGTGGCCAGTGTACAGTAAGATTCCACCACTCTATGGGGTATATTCAATTACTGTCGGATCCATTCCGACATGCATTTGTTGGAATGGATCTGACAAGCCCAATTCAATTGAGCGGCCAAATCTGACTGTCTGATTTGGGCGGCATCCGTGCTGCTGCTGTCAGCCGCTCCCCATGTGTTAGATCACAGGGAGCTGCTGGAGGGAGTCGCACATCACGGCACTCAGCCGTGTAGCCCAGTCCTGGCCAGGGAGCACTGCAGGGAGAGAGGTGCCTGGCTGGGGGGACGCCCATCATAAGTTACCTTCCTGCCCTACTGCCCCTATCCCGCCGCCCCCCTTCCCCATCTCCTCACCTAAATCCAACTTTTTTAAAGTTGGGTTGAGATTGTGTGAAACTGGACCAAAACCTTTCGAATTTGGTCCCGTTTCCGACAGAAGCACGTGGCTCGGAGGCTATTCCGCTGATCCACGTGTTTTCCGACAAGTCGGGGGGGGTGGAAGCAAGGGATCGAAAAGGTCGGAACCCCATCTGACCTGAAAAAGTCGAAAACTGACATCTTTCCGACAAGACGGCAGTTTCGACTGTAATTGAGTATAGCCCTATGTTCCAGCTTTTGTAATCCTGTTTAGCCAGTATTTTGTTTTCAGCAGCCATTTTTATAAACCTGTATGGAAGTCTTAACAGCAGTGTGTCATAGATAGTCTTGAAATGCAAACATTGTCTGCTCATTGCTATTAGGAATCTTTTTTTTTTTTTTTATTGTCTTTTTTTTTTTCTTTCCATACATGTCACAGTACAAGTTACGTCTTTGTGTTCATTATCGTATGGGTGTTTGATTATTTTTTTTTTGGTGTGGTTATAAACTAGGTTATGCTGCTAGCAAGCCCTGCTTTGGAAGATTTATATCACAAGTCGTGTGCCCTTGCTGAGGACCCAGTGGAAGTTAAAGAGGGATTTCAGCATCCAGCAAGACTAATAAAGGTAAAATGTTCATAAAGGCAAAGACCTACCTTGTATCCGGATGTGGATCAAAGCATAGACAGTAACTAGGTCGACACCTGAAATAGGTCGACATGGATACTAGGTCGACATAAACAAGGTCAACATGGGAAAAGGTCGACATGAGTTGTTGTTTTTTTGTGTTGTTTTCTTTGTAAAGTGACCGGGAAGCACAATTAGTGCACCGTGTCCCCTCGCATGGCTCTCTTCGCTCACCATGCTTCAGTCAAGGTGCCTCGCTCCACTACCTCCACAGGTTACCGTTCCCAATTGTAGTCCACGTGGATCGTAAAGTATGAAAAAGCTTAGAAAATGGAAAAGAAAATTTAAAAAACTCATGTCTTCCTAGTGACCATGTCGACCTAAAGCATGTTGACTTAAGGACCGGATACCCGTGTATCCTTGATTCAGAGTGTCTATTACAGTCATCGTTCCCATGATGTGCACTCACAGTAAATGGAGATATTTGTTTTCCACTAATATATCAGATTTTTTTACAAATATTGTATACAGGCTGTCTTCCTACATCTAGCCTCAATGCACCATACAGCAGGAGTTTGTTTTTTGTTTTTCTGACGAAAAAAGTCTGTTTATCGGGGGTGATTCCGAGTTGTTCGCTCGCTAGCTGCTTTTAGCAGCATTGTACACGCTAAGCCGCCGCCCTCTGGGAGTGTATCTTAGCTTAGCAGAAGTGCGAACGAAAGATTAGCAGAATTGTGAATAGAAATTTCTTAGCAGTAGAGTAGCTCCAGACTTACTCAGCCGTTGCGACCAGCTCAGTCCTTTTCGTTCCTGGTTTGACGTCACAAACACACCCAGCGTTTGCCCAACCACTCCCCCGTTTCTCCAGCCACTCCTGCGTTTTGTAACTCGAACGCCTGCGTTTTTCCGCACACTCCCATAAAACGGCCAGTTTCCGCCCAGAAACACCCACTTCCTGTCAATCACACTACGATCAGCACAGCGATGAAAAAGCTTCGTTATGCCGTGAGTAAAATACCTAACTTTTGTGTTAAATAACTAAGCGCATGCGCTCTGCGAACCTTGCGCATGCGCAGTAAGCGACTAATCGCAGTATAGCGAAAATCGGCAATGAGCGAACAACTCGGAATGACCCCCATCAAGCACAACAGAACTTGGGATGAAAAAAATGCGGTGGCTGCTACATTGTAGCACTTTGTATACAGATACAAAGACTCAGTCGCACACAGATATACAGTACAAGTGTTGGGTATCAAAATAATCTGCATAGTCTCCTGTTGTATCGTCTTGCATTTTCTGAAAAAAAGATGACCGATGCTAGCAGTGTCTCACTAGTAGTGCTGTGTCAAGAGGAGCTGTTTGGCGGGACTGCAGCAAAGATATGAGGACACGTGTGTGCTGCACATAAAAATTAGTTGCCCTTTCTATGACAGCAGTGTGCCTATTCACCCAGCATTCTTGGTCAGTGCACCTTTAGTCCCGTTCAGATTCCAAACTCTCCAAGCTGCAAACCATAGAGGATTACTACATGATCGAATTGCTGATATGAAGGCCATTTTGTGAATGACAAGGGAGGGATGTGGTGTGTTTTTTTTTTTTTTTTTAATAGCTGCTCCTTTGCTTTCTTGTGGTCCTGAACCATTGATTTCAGTGCCCGTTTTCCTTTGTTTGCCTACTTGCTTCAACAAGCAGAAAATAGGTCTGTGGCTCTAATTAAGCTGTTCACAATTTAATGAATCAAATATGTTTATTACCTGTATTGTTTCTGGAAACGAGAACACATCTGTGTTTCTCATAGGATCTTTATGCCCTTTCTGTTTAATGTAAAGTAATAAAGAAATTGTTTAGGACTTATTTCTCTTCACTTATATACACAGCTGTTTTTCCTGGTTAGTATTGATAGGCGCATCATTCACCAAGTGGCGCTACAAATTGGGTCTATTAAACCCAATGATGGAGTGTTCTCATGAATCCTTGACATAATGCAAGATTATGTTGCCTTTATGCCCATTAAGTGCTCAATGTGAACACTTGTATTAATAGAGTCAGCACTATATTCATTGGTATCACTGAGCCTTTTAACAGTGCTTATTTGAACTAATGTTTTATATGGATGCCTCTCAATAGTCTGAAATTGGTAAGAAAGTAAAATTCTAAAGCTTTATTAGTCTAACTGATGGGGTTCCAGACACTTCCAGAGCGTCTCTACAGCACAAACACCTTACCTTACTGAGCACTTTACCCTGTTTGATCATTAGATCACCATGTCAGTGTCTAGAATTTGTTTTTGATGTTGCTTAAGTTGGTTTTTAATTTCATTGTTTTTGATAATTTTTTTAGAATAAAGTAAAATGATTTGTGTTGCGTTTAGTTTTTAGTGGGAATGAAGGGTAAGGATGAGGCAATGGCAATAGGAGGACACTGGTCTCCTTCACTTGATGGATCTGATCCAGAAAAAGACCCTTCTGTGCTTATCAAGACCGCTGTCCGCTGTTGTAAGGCCCTGACTGGCATTGACTTGAGCTTGTGTACACAGTGGTAAGTACAAGTCTTAAAATGGGGCAGGTCTCCCTTTTCATCCTCTGCTTTTCTTCTCTAGAGCTATGCAGGTGCTCTAGTAATTCTAAAATGTGAATGTTTGCTTTTTCTGTTACCAAAAAAGAGCAGGAGCTTTGAATTTATTTCTTTTGATTGACAAATGTTTTCTGTGCATTATGAAGACATTTTTCTTTTCATGCTCAGCTACGGATCGTCCAGAAGAATCACATCTTACACTGTCATAAACCAAGATGTTTTGCCATATTTTCTAATGGTATTTCGAGCTTTGTTGACATCCATAAGCAAATTCTTTTTCTAAAAGTCTATATTTCACGTTCATTAGAACATGATATTGTCAACATAGTTGTGAATTTACCTAACGTTCAATTTTCACAACAGATCAAAATTTAGTTTTCTCCGCTATACTCAAGACAATGCTTCGACTTACCTGAAGAAAAACCATGGCCTTATATAATTGTGTTTTTTTATTTTCTTTTTGTAGACAACCCTGATCTAGCTGTTCATGATGTGCTACAAGAGAACTAGGCTCTTATATTTGATGCGTTCTAGAATTTGTGTTTCCAACATGCTTCTTCCCTTGCGACAGGTACCGTTTTGCAGAGATTCGCTACCATCGCCCTGAGGAGACCCACAAGGGGCGTTCGTTTCCTGCTCATGTGGAGACAGTGGTTTTATTTTTCCCGGATGTTTGGCATTGCCTTCCCACCCGCTCTGAGTGGGAAAACCTGTGCCGTGGATACAAGCAGCAGCTGGCCGACAAGCTTCAGGGTGAACGCAAGGAAGCTGATGGAGAACAGGCACTGAACGCTAATCTCTTTTTCTATTTCCGCTTCTCACAGGCACAGGAACACAGGCACAATGCACTGCACACACTAAACACACCCCATCCCCCAGAAAAGAACACTCCTCGTGCTGACTGCAGTGTAGCGAATCTTACCCAACACGGAAAACGATTTGGAGCTAAAATTATTATAAAGTTTATTTTTTGTTTAATTTCTGTCCAAAGTAGAACTAGGTTGCTGGGTCATTTGTTGTATTTAGTGACCTCTGACACTTCTCACCATCTTATCTTTATAAAGGTTCACATTTATCACATTCATTCCTAAAACTGGAAATAAACCATGAACCATTTAATTTTGGGGCTATAATTGAATAGTACATTTTTGGAATTTAATATGGGGTGGCTTTAATTACAGACAATGTCTGTACGTACTGTTATTTATTCTATTCATCATCCCTTTGTTTCACAGATCTGGCTTTGATTGGCTTAGTGGACAGTGAAAGTGCTAGAATGTGTGTATGTGCCTCAACAAAGCTTTACGAGAAGACAATGAGAAATTAGGACCTTGCTACTTGCACGGACCTGCGACAGATTAGTCCTCCGAAGGTGTGTTACTAACCACGTTTATTGTATGTTTATACTAGGAGGAAGAGGACAAAGACGATGGCGATGCCAAAGAAATCTGTACTCCCACTCACTGGTCAAAACTTGATCCAAAGATAATGAAGGTAATCTTGTATTATGTATTTTCTCTCTCACTATAGAAGGTTTAATTATAGCTACCATTATCTTGCGTTTGCCCAAGAGTTTCTCAAACTTGGTCCCTGTCCTAACAGTTTGTGTTCCTCTTCCATCCAATCTGGGGGAAACTGTGCTTTTGACTGGTGTAGAGGGGCTGGCACAGCAGTAGGCACTAAAAGGTTAAGATAGCTCTGTCCTCTAATTCCTTCTCCATTGTTCCTCGGGGTAACAGCTGTGCAGAGCGGCGACCTGGTTTGGTTCCCGTGACGCTAGTTTTGTGAAAGTGTCCCCAAGATGGATTACATGAAGGTGATTTTACAGAGTATAAAAATCCAATTTTTCCAGACCACCCAATTGGTGAACAGGTGTATTCATTATTAATAGTCACATTCTATAGATCCACAGGTGACCTGGAAAATATGAACGGTTTAGGGTACTTTGGACCAAGTCAGGAGTCCCAAAATTAAAGTGTAAGAAACACGGATTTAGATTAAGCGTTGTACTCCCCTATTTCAGTGAAGTATGAAAGTTTATTATGCTCCTGATGCTTGTGATTCAGAGTAGACCTGGATACCTAATATTGAGATGGCTCTGTTAATGATCTCATTAATCCTTTCAGTGTCATTAGGTTTATTAAAAGTGCTATTGCACAGCCCCACAATGCATGAGTTCAAATGGAGGGAAATGTCACCTAAAAGGCTCCCCATTACTTGTAGCTGCCACTGGAGTTGGTGAGCACAGGGCTTGATGATTAATTGTTCCAGAAGCAAGGTAACGCCATTAAGGCCCTCTGTGTTCTTTATGGTAATATATTGTGTGGTGTGGAGGAAGTAAGATCCCACTTAGAAGGTAGAGTCACAAGATCAGAGTTAAATTGCTGAGTGAAGCCGTAATAGGCTGCACAGATTCTGTCTTTATTTTTATTTGGATCCATCAGTGTTATGTTTATGTAGTGAGTTGTTCAGCACTATTGCTCCATAAATGTGTTGGTAGCCTCCAGTACATCTTCTCCATAACATTCCCCAGGTACATTGTTACTGCATGTGTTAGTGGATGACAATTATTGTTCTTCAGGTAAACGATTTGCGCAAGGAGCTAGAAAGTCGAACTCTTAGTTCCAAGGGGTTAAAATCTCAGCTTATTGCTCGATTGACAAAACAACTCCGCATAGAAGAACAAAAAGAGGAGCAGAAAGAGCAAGAAAAGGGTGAAAAGGAAGAGGAAGAGGAGGAAGAGCGGAAATCAGAGGATGATAAAGAGGTTTTTATACAATATATTGACAATTTGTGTAACTCCTCATTCTAAAGTTATAGTCTGCAATAAGAGTAAACTGTATTTCTTCTTCGGGTTCCATTGGGGGTCCATTGGGGTTGCAGGTGCCGGTAAAGGACCAGGTACCAAACAGTTAAGCTTTTGGTATCCC
This sequence comes from Pseudophryne corroboree, assembly GCF_028390025.1. Taxonomy (NCBI): domain Eukaryota; kingdom Metazoa; phylum Chordata; class Amphibia; order Anura; family Myobatrachidae; genus Pseudophryne; species Pseudophryne corroboree. The sequence goes on from NC_086446.1 coordinate 608,297,961, forward strand.
AAGATGCTCCGGTCCTCCCCAGCACCGTAATCGCGACGGATTATGTGCAGCCTTTTATCTCACCTAACCTGTCAGCCCGTATTCGGCCAGCACCTTTAGTCTCTGGCCAGGAACCCCCTTGGGCTTCCTTTTCTCAGTTACTAGGTCAGATAGCTGACCGCCTGACATCTCCCACTATTACTGTGGGAATTCCTCAGCAGGTGCATACTGCCATTTCAGTCCCTTCTATGCCTGTCACAACCATAAATCCGCCCTGGGTGGACGCGCTCTCCAATTCTGTGCAAAGCCTGACACAAACCTCTCTAACTCTTCAGCAGTTGTTGCAAAGTTTCAAGCCTTTGCCCTCAAGGGCCTTTAGGCATGCTGTCTCTTCCCCTCAATCCACGCCACTCACAGACGGTCAGACCTATTCTACAAGTTTAGGAAGCCAACCCTGCTCCTGAACCTAAAACCTCCCCGCTTTTTAAACTCCGTAAAGTGATTAAAGTGGAGCTCCCTAGGTCTGAGCATCTCTTGGAGCTACGACGTGAAGCATGGACTGCACCAGGTAAAAAGTTTCTTCCACATTAGCGTTGAACGTCTTTTTACCATGTTCCAGCAACTGATTGTACAAAATTGGAGACTCCCCCCTCTGGTGAATTTTCATGTGGCACGTTTTGTGAAATCTTCCACTTTACCTATTCCTTCAACGTCTTCCTTAAAGAAATCCTACAGATCGGAGGATGAAAAACTGTCTTAAGTCTATTTATTCCCTCGCAGGCGCTATCACCAGACCTACTGTAGCGACAACCTGGGTGGCCAAAACCATTGAACTCTGGGCTGATGCACTGGAAGATGAACTGCCCTCGTACATTGGGGGTAATTTCAAGTTGATTGCAGCAGGAAATTTTTTAGCAGTTGGGCAAAACCATGTGCACTGCAGGGGAGGCAGATATAACATGTGCAGAGAGAGAGAGAGATTTGGGTGTGGTGTGTTCAATCTGCAATCTAAATTGCAGTGTAAAAATAAAGCAGCCAGTATTTACCCTGCACAGAAACAAAATAACCCACCCAAATCTAACTCTCTCTGCAAATGTTATATCTGCCCCCCTGCAGTGCACATGGTTTTGCCCAACTGCTAAAAAATTGCCTGCTGCGATCAACTTGGAATTATCCCCATTGCTCAGGAAAGTCTGTCACACATCGCAAGCATCTGAGAAGCTGCTTCTTATTTAGGTGAGGCAGTCTTGGATGATGGTCTCTTAGCCTTAATGGCCTCGGCTACCTCAGTGCTGGCTCGACGCATCATCTGGCTCCGCTCAAGGAAAGCATACATGGATTCTAAGAAAACTTTGGAATTCTTACCTTTCTCAGAGGGTGTCCTTTTTGTAGCAGAATTGGATAAAATAGTTGCATCCTTAGCAGCTGCTAAAACTGATTTCCTGCACTCAAGCCCTACGCCACAGGCTCGGACTTCAACTTTTCGTGTCTTTCATCCACAAGGTAAAGCCAAAGGGCAAACGTTCCCTAGACAATCTACTTCTACTTTATCCACAAAACCAAGGTCTAAGCAGCCTGTGCTGCACAACAGCCCCCGGCAAAGCGTGATGACAAGCCTGCATCCTGATGGGTTGGGCCTCCTCCTGGGGTACCCCAGGGTGGGAGGGCGACTTCTGCAGTCCGCCAATGCCTGGTGCCAGACTACCACAGACATCCTTGGTGCAAGAAGGGGTCTCTCATGGGGATGCCATCTCATTCAGGAGACTGACCCCTCCAGCAATTCTTTTGCACAGATCCTCCTTCGGATCCAGCAAGGTTTTGGCCCTGCAGGCTATTATTCACTCCCCCCTCTAATCAGGGGTGTTTGTGCCAGTCCTGTGCTCACAACGCGGGACCAGGTTCTACACAACTCTGTTACTGGTGCAGAAACCCAATGGATCTCATCGACCCATCCTCGACTTCAAATCTCTCAACGAGTTTTTCAGAGTACCCAATTTCCATATGAAAACCCTGCATTCCATTATTCTGGCAATGGATCCATGAGACTTCATGGTGTGTCTGGACATCCAGGATGCCTACTTGCATTCCTATATGATCCTATAGCACCTTCTCACCAACGATTCCTGCATTTTACTATTCTTCAGCAACATTACTTGTTTCGGGCATTACCTTTTGGACTTTCCACTGTACCCAGGGTCTTGACCAAAATCAAGGCAGTTATTGCTGCACAGCTCCATCGTCAGTAAGTAGGAGTACTGCCTTATTTGGATGACCTGCTCTTCCTGGCGCACTCCCCAGAGGTCCTTCACCACCATCTCGAGTTGACCGCTTCATTCCTACAACAACATAGCTGGATCATCAACTGGAAGAAGTCACCCCTCACTCCTTCACAATGCATGGTCCATCTGGGAGCTCTCCTTGCCTCTCACTTCCAAAGACTTTTCCTGACCTCAGGCTAAATCTCAATGTTACAGCAACGGATAAGACGCTTGCTCAGCAGCCAGCGTGTGTCCATACATTTTGCCATGCAGGTCCTGAGATCCATGGTCTCCACATTCAACATGGAGTATGCCGAGTTCCACTTCAGGCCTCTCCAACAACTGATCCTGTCCCGTTGAAATGTACAACCACTTCGTATCAAGTCTCGGATGATGGTCCTCGCTCTGGAAGATCACCTGTCTCTAACCTGGTGGACAACCCTTCTGGATTCCGGATTGGGTACTGCTGACCACGGGCGCAAGTCTCTGAGGATGAGGCACAGTGACCTGACAATGCGCTTTTCAAGGCAATTGGACCCCAGCAGAAACTGGATTACCAATCAATGTCCTAGAGTTGCGAGCAGTCTGCAGAGCTCTGCTTCTGGTGCAGGGCATTCTTCAGGAAAAACCTGTACATATCCAGTCCAACAACGCCGAGCAGTAGCCTACCTTAAACATCAGGGTGGCACCTGCAGACCGTTGTCAATGCAGGAAGTGGCTCACATTCTTCAATAGGCCGAACGTCTCCTTCCCACTAGCTTGGCAGTGTTCATATCGGACGTACTGAATTGGGAGGCAGACATCCTCAGCCATCACGATGTATATGCCTGAGAGTGGTCACTACACCTGGAGGTGTTCCAGCTCCTGGTGCATGAGTGGGGCCTACCGAATGGCGACCTCATGGCCTCCAGACAAGGTTCCGGTATACGGGTCTTGGACAAGGGACCCTGCAGCAGCCTTGTGGATGCCCTGACCGTGCGGATGGACTTTTCATAGCCCAGACATCATTGGTTTTCCAATCTGGAGGATCCATTTCCACTTCACCAGCGCCCAGACCTGCTGTCTCGGGGCCCCTGTCTACACCCGGGCCTAGCTGGCCAGTCTTTGACAGCGTGGCTCTTGAGTCATCCATCCTAAGGGCAAAGGCATTCTCCCAGTCAGTTGTCCAGACCATTCTTAGGGCGAGAAATCTGGCCTCTGCCGCATCGATTTTCTGATATAGCATACATACCTACAGTGTTGCACTACATGGCGCTATTCCCCTAAAGATTTTCGGGTGTCCAGGATTCTTGCTTGTTCCAAGCTGTACTGGCTCTGGGCATCTCCGCCTGGCAACTTTGAAAGTGCACGTCTTGACGCACCTGGCCTCTTTCTCCCATCCTGACGCACCTGGCTTCTATGGGTTACTCTTCTTGGTCGCTGGCTCCCTCCTCCTAGAGAGAGAGAGAGAGAGAGAGAGAGAGAGTGTGTGTGTGTGTGTGTGTGTGTGTGTGTGTGTGTGTGTATACCATATATATCTTCCTTTTCTCCTGTCCTGCTCCTGCCTTGGGCTTGTTGACAAAACTGATGATGCCTGCGCATGGAGGCGAGGTATAGGGGAGGATAACCAAAGCATCCTGGAATACCAAAAGCTTAACTGTTTGATGCCTGGTCCTTTACCACAACCTACAACCCCAATGTCTGCCCTATGGACTTCGAAATAAGAGTTAATGACGGCAAGTTTTACCATAGCTTTCAATTTCCTATTTCCACATTAATAGGAAGAGGAAAGGAAACGTCAGGAGGAAGCAGAGCGTCAGCGGAGAGAGAAAAGATACATATTGCCCGATGAGCCAGCAATTATTGTTCATCCAAACTGGTTAGCCAAAAATGGAAAGTTTGACTGCAGTATCATGTCCCTGAGTGTGCTGTTAGATTACCGAATAGAAGACAATAAAGAACACTCATTTGAGGTATATTTGCTACTTCTGATAACATTTACTTGCTCTATACAAAACTAGATTACTGGGCTGAATTGAGAAACGAAACTATGGCATTAGAGGCATAACCAGGAAATGGGTTATTTTTGTTTTCTTTATTCTGTGTTTCTATCTATCCCATGTCCCTTTATTTTGTATATTCCTTTCAGTACGGATACCCTTTCTTATATGTTTAAAATAAATTGTGTATGTGTTATGTTTCACAGAAAAAGAGAAAATGCAGGTGCACACGCTAAACACTAAGAACACTGGTAATCGAAACAAATATAATATCTGCAATTTAATTTGTAATAAAATTGAGGTTCTTTGCATAATTGTTGGCCAAAAAATATGTGCCCACCTACCAGGGCCAGGTGACCTCATCAGGTGTGTCCTATCACGGCCAGCACAACCCAAGGCATCACACCAGTGAAAAGTAACAGTTTAAGTTTTAAAAGGTGTTAGATTAATAAGAAGTAGCAGCTAGGTGCTAGAAGTGTTACATAGATGAGAAGTAGAAATTAGGGTGTCAAAAAGTTTTACGTTCGTAAAAAGAAATGTGGGTGCTTAATTAAGTCTTACAATTATGATGCCCGAAGCAGCCTGGCTTCGTCACCTCAGGGGATCTTAAGCTCTGTACCCATTCCTAGTACAAACATTTGTTTCTCTATCATCCACTAGGGGACACTAGAGAACTAGACAGCTAGGGTGTGAAGGATGCAGACTGGAGGTAGCACAATGTAGTAAAAAAATAAAAATAAATATGCATCCAACCTACTAAAAGGAGGGTGAAGGCTGTATTAACAGTTCCAGTGAGACAAAGATCCCGTTGGAAGGGACAGACATCTCACTCAGAAGATCATAGAGAAGTGCAGAGCAGTGAGTAATTTGGTCTTAGGGGCATTAAGGCAGCTTCCCCTCCTAGTATCGTTTGCGCTTATTCTCCCTGCGCAGTGTTAATTAGTCACACTGAGATGAGCGGAGTATGAACGGGGACCCGGCGGCGGGGCAGCGCATACAGCCAGGGCTCCGGAGCAGTGGTCAGACCACGTCCATTGGTGGGACCGCACACAAGGTAAGAGGCTCTGCTGGCAGGGGGAGGGAGAGGGGAAGAGCGGACAGCAGGCGGTAAGAGCTGTGAGCCGTGGAGGATATCTTCGTTGGGGGCATACACCCACAGGTCTCGTGGCGGGCGCGCTGAGGTAGGAGCTAAGGAGGCAGGGGGAGTCAGGTAATCCCTGCACTGTAAGTGCTGCGACGTCAGAGGCCACAAGGGGGATTGTGTGACTCCCATTTTTTTTCCATTGCTCCCTATATCCCTACGCTCTTTCTCCTCCTATTCTAATAGGGTGAAAGTACTGCTGATTATTGGGTATGTGTTTTTAACATGTCTAAAGCACCAACCACAAAAACTTGCTATGCATGTTCAAAATGTGGTAAAAAGCGCACTAATGTTGGCAGCTCCAGGGTGTGCAACACATGTTTGGGAATGGATGCTCAACCTGTGAGCAGTGGTCCATCCGTGTCATGGGAAAATGCCCTGGCAGATATTTATAAGGAAATGGCGGAATCCAGCAACCAACACTTAGAATGGGCTGCAGGTTTTTCCAAAACTATGAAGGAATTCCTGATTAGAATTACTCCACCCGCACAAGTAGAAAAGAGTGTGCGTAAAGCGGTAAAGAGACCCCTCTCTCTCCTGCAGCAAGAGTCGGAGGAGGGTCTCATAGAGAACGAGGGGGGAGTCAGTAGAGGTGATAATTGATGTCCGTCCTCAGGAGGACTAAGCTGAGGTCAAGGGGTTAGAATCTTATTGAAGCTGTAAAACAGATTCTTAACTTCAAGGAAGAAGAGGTTAAGGAACATTTGATCTATTTGAGTCTCAGAAACTGCAAACAGCAGTTTTTCAGATTCCTCAGACTCCAGGATCAAATGGGAGAAGCATGGAAGCAGCCAGATAAACTCTTCCAGATTCCCTAAATGTTCAGTGCTAATTACCCACTGCCCAAGGGTGTCATGTCTAAGTGGGAGGTTCCTCCGATTGTGGACGCCTCCCTGGCTAGATTGTCAAAGAAGACAATCTTGCCGATACCAAATGTGACTACACTTAAGGATGTGTCAGATCGTAAGTTGGAAGGGCACTAAAGTCTATCTTTGTGGTGGCAGGAGCATCACAAAGACCTACAATTATCAGTGCTTGGGTAAAGAAGGCTATTGAAGCATGGGCTGGTCAGATTGTTCATGCAGTGGTGGAAGAGAACAGCCATGAAGAGCTAGTTCGACCAGCGGAGCATATCCGGGAGTTGGCCACATAAATTTGCCAAGCTACAAAGGAATTTAGCAGGGTTGCATCACGTATCTCTGACTTGCTATATCGGCTAGAATGATTCTGTGGCTCAGAAAATTGCAATTGGACTCAGATACCAAGAAGGCAGTGGAGGCGATCCCCTTTGTAGGGGGCGCTTTATTTGGTCCGGAATTAGACAAGTGGATTTCACAAGCAACAGTGGGAAAATCTGCTTTTCTGCCTACCACGTATCCGAGAACTACACCACAAGTCAGAAGGAACTACTCTGGTCTGGTGTTCAATTAAGTTAGGTTTTAATCCTTTCGAGCCAGAGGAAGAGGTTTTAGTGGTCAAGCTCATGGAAACAGAGCCAGTCCACAGCCTGAAAACAGGATTCTAAGCCTGCTGACGAGACTGTGGCATGACTGGTCTCCCAAGGTGGGCGCACGGTTGATAAGGTTTCAGGACACCTGGGCCGTAATCTCATCAACATCTGGATCAACAAAATAATTTCCCAGGAATACAAAATAGAGTTTCTGATGTGACCTCAGTCTGTTCTTTACGACAGGCCTTCCTCGGTGCCCTCAAAGGACGAGAGCATTAGACAAGGCTATTCAAAAGCTTCTTCAGACGGAAGTAATTATGCCTGTCCCGACTTCTCAAAGAGGAACAGATTTTATTAAAATCTTTTTGTTGTGCCAAAACCTGGATGGGTCTGTCAGACCGAGCCTCAATTTAAAGGTATTAACTCAGTTCCTGAAGGTTAACAGATTCAAGATGGAATCAATCCAGTCGGTTCTTGCGAGTCTAGAGCAACGGGAGTTCATGGTGTCGATGGACATAAAGGATGCGTACCTCCATGTCCCAATTTGGAACCTGCACCAAGCTTAGTTACGGTTTGCAGTGAGCAGGACTTATTACCAGTTCAGAGCTCTACCATTAGGCCTGTCATCAGCCCCGAGGATCTTCACAAAGATCATGGCAGTCATGGTTGCGAAATTGATATTGTTAGGGGTAACGATAATACCAAGTCTGGACGACCTTCTTATAAAGGCCCCATCTCAGGACCAGTTGATCCGGCATGCTGAAATCACTCAGTTTCTGAATCGGCACGGCTGGATCGTGAATTTAAAAAAAAAAATCCAATCAGCAACCGACGCAGATAATTCAATTCCTGGGTCTCATTTTAGATACGGTGTTTCTAACAGAAGATATGATTCAAGACATCAAGGAAATGATGCATCGGGTTTTACAGAACCAAATTGTCTCTCTGCATCTTTGTGTACGGCTTCTAGGAAAGATGGTAGCATCCTTCTAAGCGATTCAATACGGCAGGCTACTCCAGACCTTTTCAGCTGAATCTGATTGCACAGGGGGCAGGTATACATTTACTTCACCAAAGGATTCGCTTGTCGCCCCAGGCCAGGACCTCATTTATTTGGTGGTCGGTCCACAAGAATCTAGCAACAGGAAAGAGGTTTGGAATCTGGGATTCTAAAAGTTTGACAACAGATGCCAGTCTCAGAGGATGGGGAGCAGTACTGGATAACCATAAGTTTCAGGGAAGATGGTCACTGCAGGAGAGTAGTCTTCCAATAAATGTTCTGGAGCTAAGAGCCATTTACAATGCACTTCTTCTGGCGGAAGACCTTGTACGAGCTCAGTGCGTGAGACTGCAGTCGGACAATGTGACGGCAACAGCACACAGAAACTGTCAGGGAGGAACAAGAAGCCGCATGGCTCTAAAGGAGGCCACAAAGATTCTGTCTTGGACAGAAAAGCGCAACACAATCCTGTCGGCCGTCTTCATTCCAGGAGTGGACAATAGGGAAGCAGACCACCGCAGTGGCCAAGACATGCATCCAGGGGAGTGGTGTCTTCACCCACAGATATTCGAGGCAGTGGTAAGACGATGCGGTATACCACACGTAGATCTAATGGCCTCGCGGAACAACCATCAGCTGCCAAGATACAGTATGTGGCCAAGACGCGGGATCCAACAGCAGAGGCGGTGGATGCACTGGCGATCCCCTGGCCATACGAGCTGGAGTACATCTTCCCACCGTTTCCTCTGTTACCGCGAGTGTTGAAAAAGGTGAAACAGGAAAGTATGGGTAATTTTTAATAGCACCAGATTGGCCTTGCAGAAGTTGGTACTCTGACCTGAGGGGTCTCCTGGCGGAAGATCCTAGGAGACTGCCGCAGAGGGAGGACCTGTTGTCACAAGGCCCATTTCTTCACCCCGATTTGAACCATCTACGTTTGACGGCGTGGTTCTTTAGACCAGGATACTAAGAGACAGGGGTATCCCAAAATCAGCTATTCCTACCATGTTAGCGGCAAGGAAGCCAGTCACTGTGGCATATTACTATAGAATCTGGAAGAAGTACAAGGACTGCTGCCAGCCCAGGGTTTGGAACCCTAGAGAATTCCACCTTACTAGACTGTTGAGCTTTCTCCAAAAGGGTTTGGATGGTGGTTTGAGACTGGGATCCTTGAAGGTACAGGTCTCATCCCTCTCGATCCTTTTCCAGCAACGTCTGGCGTCCTTGCAGAAGGTCCAGACCTTTTTTACAAGGTGTGTTGAGAATACAACCACCGTTTCAGCCTCCCATTGCACCGTGGGATCTAAATTTGGTGTTAGAATTTTTTAGATAGGCCATTTCCGAACCTTTGGAAAGGGTGAATCTAAAATGTATGAGCTGGAAAGCAGTCCTGCTCCTTGCCTTAGCATCAGCAAGAATGGTCTCAGCGTTAGGTGCCCTATCATGTAAAAGTCCTCTCCTAGTTATTCATGAAGGCAGAGCGGAGTTTTTACCCAAGGTCGTTTTGGGTTTCCACATAAACCAGCCGATTGTTGTCTCCTCTTTCCAAGGATTGTCTGAGGGGGACTTGTCTTTGGATGTGGTCAGAGCCTTACGGGTCTACGTACAGGCTATGGATTCTATTAGGAAGTCTGCCGCTTTTTGTGCTGTATGATGGACTAAGGAGGGGTTGGCTGGCATCAAAACAATCCTTGGCCAGATGGATACGACTAACCATCAAGCAGGCATATATTTCTTCTGGTAAAGGAGTTCCTTTTCGGGTAGGTGCTCATACCACCAGATCGGTAGGAGCTTCATAGGCTGCAGCTAGAGGAGCTTCCACTACCCAACTTTGCAGAGCTGCGACGTGGTCATCAGCACACACGTTCACTCGTCTCTACAAGTTTGATACGTTTGCATCTAGAGATGCAAATTTTGGACGTTTGGTTCTTAAGGCTTCGGACAGCACTCCCGCCCATGGGAGTATCTTTGGGACATCCCCAGCTGTCTACTTCTCCGGTGTCCCTTAGTGGATGATAGAGAAAAGAGGATTTTGATACTTACCGATAAATAAATCCATTTCTCTGAATCCACTCGGGGACACTGGACGCCCACCTCGGTGCTTTCAGCCTGCGTGTTCTTGTAAAAATGTAGTTCAAACAGTTTGGTTATTGTGTTAATAGTTCTTGGTTACTGTTTGACATGGTGGTACGGTTAGTTTCATCCTGTATGGACTTGATCTTTTCATGTTCCCTCTTTTCTCCGTCAAATTTTCAAACTGGAGGGATTTGGGGGGGGCGCCAGCGGTGCTTAATTTTTTTTGGGATTCAGAGAAATGGATTTATCTGTAAGTACCAAAATCCTCTTATATACATTTATCCAGGGTTTACCATAGTGCCTATTCCAATTTGTAGTCTGCAAATGTGTTGTGTGTGTTTCCCTGTACTCTGTATACCACTGCAAAGCATACTTGTCTTTTCTCCCAGAATGGCTGGGAAGCTCCCAAGAATCAGGTGGTGCTCCAGGCCCACCTGGGAAAGTGGACAGGTCTCCTGGATCCTGCCTCCTCTGGCCACACTCCCCCCTGCACCCTTTTCCAAAGTGCTGGGACTGCCAGCACTCAGGAATTGACACATACATGTGCCCTAAATCATACTAGTGCTATCCACACCCAAGACTGCACTATTAATGGGCTCTGCACTAGCACTGTTAATAGTTTCACTATGCAGTTATTGAAAAGCTATCTAAGACATAAGCTGATCACAACAGAATATTGCTAGGCAGTGCCAATCCTAACCCGATATCCTGCTGTCAACATGATGGTTTCAAAGCCTAGGCTAAAGTGTACATGAGCATTTTGATTACATGACCTGTCCACATTATAATCCACTAAAGTGTGAATTCCTAGCCAACCTTTTCTTGGCACTATATTTGTATAAACCATTCCCCTGTAATGGTAAGATCCTTGTTGTAGTAAGCGATTTTCTATGCAATCATTATTGTAAAGATTTTTAACCACTTGTCTGGCATGGTCGCATCAGATGCGACCATGCCAGCAAGTGCTTTATCTGACCTGGTCGCACAGGATGTGACCAGTCAGATAAACAGTGTTAGCAGCGCAGGGAAGGGAAACTTCCCTCCGCTGCTGTCAGAGGGACCTGAAGGTCCTTCTGCCTTCCCGCACCCTCCCATCAGTGTTGCTGTTCATTGCTGATCGGTCAGCACTGCAGGACCCACTTCCCCCCCCTTCCCAACCAGCAGCCGCTGGGAAGTGTTAATCAAGCCCCCCCCCCTGTGTACCTGGCAGCTGTCCTGGCTGTAAAAAGTAAATTTTTGATGGTTGCGTTGTTCCCGATGTTTGATGGGGAAAAAAAAAATTTATTTTTTTTTTTATGCAAAAAATTTTTTTTTAGTTAAAAAAAAAAAACATTTTGGATAAGGTTCATGTTCTTCACCTAATTCACTTCCAAAAAAACCCTGACCATTTTAGAGTGTTTTTTGGGGGGGAATAAATAGTCAGTTAAGGGGTCTATTTACTAATCCGTGGATGGAGATAAAGTCAACGGAGATAAAGTACCAGCCAATCGGCTCCTTACTGTCATTTTTCAAACTCAGCCTGTAACATGGCAGTTAGGAGCCGATTGGCTGGTACTTTATCTCTGTCGGCTTATTCTCCATCCAAGGCTTAGTAAATAGACCCCTAAGGATCCATTTAGTCTTTAATCTTGTCACATTTATTTATGTTGTCAGGTGTCGCTTTTTGCTGAGCTATTCAATGAAATGCTTCAGAGAGACTTTGGAGTTCGCATCTATAGGGAGCTCTTAGCTCTCCCTGAAAAGGATGAAAAAAAAGAGAAAAAGATCAAGAAGGAAGAGAAAAAAGAAAAGAAAGATGAGGAAGATGATGAACCAAAACCCAAACGAAGAAAATCCTCAGATGACAAAGTTAGGTTTGAGGAAAGAGATGAAAAAAAGGTTTGTGTGGATCGCCTTAAGTCACTTAATGGGAGTGCCATGATTATACCTATAACGTGTAGCTTTAGCCTTGGGATACTGGGATTACTGCATTATTTTCATACAAATTGACCTTGTACCCATGTCCTCCTCTAGAGGCTGCGAGTGGTACGAAAGTATTGAAGGATTAAATAATGACTTTGCGACTGAAGGACTTTTACTTGTTCAGCCCTTGTATACAATATTTGCAGTTAATAGCTGTCAAATTATGAACTGTTCATTATTGTAAGGAATAACTTTTTAATATACTTTTACCTGGGTGTTCCAGTTACTGCCCTTATCTAAACACTTAATGACTTGTAATGTCTTTCTAAATACCATTGAGTCCTACATCGTCTCGGGATCCAGACGATGGGTCGTCATACGTTAGGTCGACAGTAATTAGGTTGACCCCATATGGTTGACACTGGCAAAGGGTGACTGGTTCATATGGTTGATACATATGACCAACACATTTTTATTTAATTTTTTTTGTTTTTAATGGTTTTTGGGCTTTTTCCGTTTTTTGTAGTACTTTTCTCCTGCAGGGTCCACAGGATACATTGGGATATGATGGAGCGACAGCGGATTTGCACCAAACGGTCAAAGCTTTTTGGCCTCCCAGCATGCAACTGGCCTGTCCATATATCCCGCCTCCTGACTCGGACAAATTGTTTTTTTTGTTTGGAGCGACAGGAGCCAGACCATGGTCAGAGGGCTGCTGGTTTTTAGCAGCCATAAGCTTTTTTATTGTATTTTAGTCTTACTATTTTTTTCTGAGTGATCTTTCTAAACAGCATCTTATACGTACCTTAGAAAGAGTCGCTCCAACAACTCCCAGCTGGGTCACGACAACGCTTACCCACGAGTACAGTGCTGTTTCGGCAGGTCTCTGTGTCGGATGAAGTAGCAAGTCCAGCAGACGTTACCAGACTTGCCGGAGCACTGGGAGAAGGTAAGGCATCGGTTCCGGTTAGAGGAGGAACACTGATACAGCTGCACTGTTTTGGGAGGAGACTACCAAACAGTCGCTGACGTGGCTGCAACAGAGCGTGCACCAGCGCTAGGCCTTAGGGTTCATAGGCTCCAGGGATAGTACGAGGCAGCGATCCCTAGGGTTGATGTCAGCAGTGGGGAGTCAGACGCTTCCCTGGCTGCCCCTCCCCCGGTTCATAACCAGTTTCCTCCGAGTCTCCTGCCATGAACTGTTTTCCTGCTTCCGTCTGAGACGCTGTGTACTAAGGGGACCCAGTTGCATCATAGGCAGCTGTGTGACTGGTGCGTCGGTGTTCACTTAGGCATCTGTGTTCACTATAGGTTCACGGAGCGGTGGTGTACACTAATAGCGTCTAGATCCACTCAGCATTCGCAAACGTGTTGATCGGTCCTGGAAGTGTGGTGAGTCTACCTGTATCCCACTCTGAGGATGAGTTATACAGCGCAAAGTCTCTATCTACCTCTGAGTACGAATAGTTGGATAAGGGCCTAATGCATACGAGTCTGATTATTACTATTGTTTTCTTTCGCTATGCGTCTGAATTCGGTTAAAACTTATATAAGGTAATGCAGTAATATGTTTCTCCTACATACTTGAAATGTATCTGTAGTTGATTATGTGCTCATATTGCTTATTATACTAATGTATAACCAGTGACTGATTGCTAGTGTGATTGCTAACTTTACTATAATTCTGTCTGTTTTTTCTATGTTTTACGATTAAAGTGATTACAGTCACATTGTGTAGTACACTGTGATAGTGTCTGATTATTTATCATGTCTAACAGCGGCAAAGGTAAGGTAACCTCTTAGGATCTGGTTCAGGATGGTTTGTGTGCAAATTGTTTTAGGTTTCATCAAGGTCTCTTGAAAAATTCAAGGCAGACACAGGTGCAAGTTGATCCCCCATGGGCTATGTTTGCACAAACATTATCCGGTATAGCTGAGCGGATAATTCCAACTTCTGTACCTGGGATAGGTGATGAAGCTAAATATTTATCCTTTAACACAAGCTATTTACTAATACCGTGAAGCCGTAATGGCCACTAAACCTCGTGCACGTGCTACGCACTTTGTACGCTATTTGCGTACAAAGACCTCGCACGTGGTACGCAAGTTACGTACACACGCTACGCTGGGTGTACGGAATACACACAGCGAGCGTACACACAGACAATATCCTTTTTAAACCTTAAACACAGAGTATGCTTATACTATAAACCTTAGCATTGAGGTACTGTAATGATATAACACTGATTAACCTTCGTATTTAAGCCAGCTGTTTGAGCGATTGAGATGCTCATAAACCCTTAGTAATAAATGGTGAAACACACAAACACTTGTTAAGGTTCCAACACCTTACTGGATGATTTTAGTATGTAAAAGGGACAAGAAAACAGTTTACAGCTTATACACTACAGACCTAACATTAATAACTAAACAGAATAACTAAACAGTAAGATACACAATAGCGAACGAACGCAAATACATAGAATAAGAATGAATGGCTTACATTAAACGGGTAACAAAGTGGCCACAGAGAAACATACCATACGGGGGAACACTCGCTAGCGCAACCGGATCCAGTCCTCTAATTATCCGACAGATAAATGTTGATGAGAGAGAGTACTGGCCGGTCAGGGGACAGTGGCCTTTATATACACAACATACAGTACACTACAATGGGCCCTACAATCTCATTGTTCATTGGACACAGGAATGTCTCTCTGCATTATAACAAAAGGTCATAGGTGGATTTGAACAGGTGGGCTGTGACTATTTCAAACTGCTCAGGTGGGAGGTATCCACAGGATTCCCGCCGCATGGATAATGAACTGCAAATACAGTAAATGTCCATAAACTTCTTATAGACATAACTATACGCAGGAGCGATTAATCTCTTCCTAACCAACACCGGAATGTTTCTAATAAAATACTCTTCCGTTAGATACTAGACACCACCGTTCAGCCTTTGCCTGACCCTTCATATCATGCACAGAGGAATTCCCAAGTCCCCGAACCATTTACACTAAACATACTTGCAGATATTATTAAGGGGAATACTATCTACAAAACACGCTATATGGGTTAACTATGCTATAAACGAGTCGCCAGCTACAGGCTCACAAACTCCGCCGTAAATACCCACATTATGCGCAATATCGCTGGAGCGATATTACGCAACTTGCGGATGTGTGCACGTACGGCGGAATGAGTGCACGCGCAGCGGGCATGTGCATGGGGTTAGTATATGGCAATGTGAAGCATGATATTTTTCGACTTTGACAGTCCACCCTTTGGCAGTCACCAATAACTGCCACTTTCTTATCAATTCAAACAGAAAAATATATGTCATCATGGAATACCTTTTTATGATTGGGTAGAGGGAGGAGAGGAGAAGGTGGGAAAGATATGATCTAATGAGATAGTGAAAGTATGTGTGTATGAAATCCATGTCTGAGGGGTCATGTATCATCGTGCCGTACGTGTTCTAAATCAAGCTTCGAGGTATTGCGAAGTATACATTGAATCCTTCTTATCCCGTATCAAGGGTCTGTGGATGGGCTGTCAAACTTTACCGAGCTCTTTTGGTTACAACAAATGGGGTGCACATTAGTTGATGATACATGAAGGGGGAGAATATGTGAGTGCTAATATATGAAAATCACCTGTCGACTATGTGGGGTACTACCTGGAGGTTGTAGAGATGAAGATAAGAAACATGCGTTATAAATGCATTCGTATAATGTTATGTGAGATTTAGTATGCAGTCGCCGATTGGGGTCTTGTTGATGTCTTGTCTGATGTCTTGTCCGGATTGTCGTATCTTTACTGTAGCTCTGCGGTTTGTCAGCAAACAAAGCTTCTACAAGTGTCCATAAAAAGAATTACAGTCTCTAAAAGTGTCTGTGACACAGTTCATCATTGGTCTGTATAGGGGGTCATCAAATTCTTCTTCCAGGCGGATCTCTTGGTACCTCGGAGAAAATCAAAGGAGAAACGGGTGAAAGAAACGGACCGTGGAATCACATTTTATCACAACATTGTCTCGATTGACGGGTCATAAATTAAATTAGTTGTTGTTACAATGCCCTCACTCCTCAGACTCATCACCTTGGTACTACGCTTGCAATTCATTAGACTACGAACACATCTGAATACCAGACCAATCAATATGATAACTCCCAGGATACACAAGAGGAATTTCCCTACGTCCATGATGACGCTCTGAGCCCATTCTCCTAAACCTGAAAACCAATTTTGTGGGTTCAACCATGACACCCAGCCAGTCAATTCATTACCCACAGCAGCGAGTATAAGATTGTGCCTCCTTCGAAACTCCCACTTTAATTGCAATATATCATCCATTTTTCGATCTATAACCTCGGTTGGGTCCTCAGTGCTGTTAGTGATATATGTACAACATTTCACGCCATACTGAGTTGCTAGGGTGACACAATACCTGCCTGTTACCGCTGTGAGGTAATTGAGAACCAATCTATGCTGGACCAGCTCTGTTTTGTAGGCTTTCAGCTCTCTCCCAGTATACCTGAAGGTGTCATCATACATCTCGGTGATATTGTCTAACAGGTTCGCTAGCGCAGATATATACCTATAATTTATAACTCCTCTGGCGGTACGGGTGATATCTAACGCGAGTAGGAATTGAATCCCGGTGGATTCATGAATCAAATCAGAGGCCGCATGCTCTGTCCTATCTACAAGGTGTCTTTTAGCGATGTGTTCGTAATGAGTGTGAGTGTAAGGAGCTTGGGCACTGCGGTGAATATCTTTCATTTTGTTATGGGCAATGGTCATTACTTCAGGCAGTACTTTTCCAACGTAACACAATCCCTCTGAGTTTGGGGCAAGCCACTTATACGCCTTCCTCCCACATATGAAATATGCATCATCGGGGAGAACATATGGGATGGAAAATGACATAACCATATTACAAACCTTCCATAAAAACAGTCCTATCCCTAACTCTTTCATTTGTTTAGTACACGTATCAGGCTGTATGACATGTGCATGATCCTACTTCCTAGAGTGTACCTATACCGGAAATATTTTCCACTGTCGGCTATTTGGCGTATAAGTTCTGAGTCTAGGGGCATTTTGTCGGCTCTGTGTGAGAATGTCATGGTTTGGTTGTTCCATGACACTTCCCAATTTCCCGGCTTTCGGGGATTGGAAATGTTAAAACATATTAGGGACCTATCTACATGGTATTGGTGGAGCTTTAAACTAGGAGGACTAGAAATATTAAATCTCTTGTCCACCGGTCTCCCACCCTTTAACTCAAGTACCTCATCTACTGTTAAAGGATATGGCACTAGTCCTGACTTTCTATGGCCTTGAGGTACTTGTGAGCATACCCAACAGTCTGTCTGATTTAACACTTTACCCACCAATGAGTGATAGTCACTCAATGGATGCCGGTCCATGTTGATATTAAAACTGGACTGACATCCCTTGATGCAATCGTCCTCAACTATATTTTTACAATTTCTACAGATGCAGTTCTCTTCAGCTAACAATCCTTCACAATGTCTATTAATGTCATGGCTACCAGATAGTTTTCTGATACTCGCCTTTGCTCGGTGATTGTGTTGCTCTGGAAATTCTACGCCTCCATCCTGATCATCAGATCCCATTCCAGATCCCTCTTTGGCCTCTCTGGTACTCTCACCGAAACAGACTGCTCTGGTCAACAACAGGGTCAACAGGAAAATCCGGAACACAGTCTCTTGGGGTAAGTCCATCTTAGAGGAGGAAAAGGAGAAGAGTAAGAAGGGGGAAGAAGAATAGGAGGGAGATGGGAACTGGAAAAAATAACAAAAGGGAAAAAGAAATCTGGCTCGACAACTGCCTCCGATCTTATTGTTTTCAGCGCTCAGGTGCCGTCTCAACCTTCCTGGAACAGACACTCTAACGATACAATTTCCTTTACCGTCTGTTCTTTGTCACGGGACCTCTCTGGGTCAGTGACCTTCTTACAGTGAGACGAATGGACCCAAGTCTCTCTCTCGGCAACCTTTAACGCTGTCGTGCTGGTCAATAAGACTTGATATGGTCCTTCCCATCTGTCAATAAGGCAACCTGAGCGTATAAAATTGTGAATCATTACATAATCCCCAGGTTCAATGTCATGACAATTACTGTCTGGCAGATCAGGAATCACTAGCTTTAGGTTGTCATTTTTATTCTTTAACTGCTTACTCATCTTAACCAGATACTTTACAGTTACTTCATTGTTACATTTCAAATCATCCTGGGGGTCAATCATTACATGAGGTTGTCGACCAAACAGAATCTCAAAGGGAGACCGATTAAGAGGGGACCTGGGAGTGGTTCTGATGCTGTACAATACAATTGGCAAAGCTTCCGGCCACAACAATCCTGTTTCAGCCATCACTTTGCTCAACTTGTTCTTAATAGTGCTGTTTACTCTTTCTACTTTCGCACTCGCCTGGGGGCGGTACGGAGTATGCAGCTTACTATTAATTCCCAACAATTTACACATTACTTGAAATACTTCACCTGTAAAATGGGTACCCCTATCGCTTTCAATTATCCTAGGGATACCATACCTGCACACAAAGTCCTGCACAATTTTCTTTGCGGTAAATGTAGTGGTATTTGTGGCAGCGGGGAATGCTTCTACCCAATTTGAAAATACATCAATACAAACCAATACATACTTAAGATTTCTACAAGGTGGTAATTGTATGAAATCAATTTGTATTACCTGGAAAGGACCATCTGTAGGAGGGATATGGGATGGTTCTGTTGGTATTGTCTTTCCGATATTCTTCCTCAAGCAGGTGAGACATGTCATCGCTCTTTTACCCGCATGGGAAGAAAATCCTGGCGTGCACCAATAAGCTCTTACCAACTTACACATTCCTTCTTTGCCTAGATGAGTCAGCCCATGTGCCGCTTCTCCTAGACTTGGAAGATATGCTCTGGGTGCCACTGGCTTACCCTGTCCATCTGTCCAGAGTCCTGAGGACTCCTGGCCATATCCTTTTGACCTCCAAACTGCCTTTTCTTGTGGTGAACACAAATTTTGCATTTCACACAATCTGTGTGCTTACAGTATTAAATACCATCAGTTGAGTGGTGTCTGTCTGCATGGGGGTACTGGCTGCTGATTTAGCAGCTTTGTCTGCTCGGCTGTTACCAAGTGACACTGGGTCCTGGCTGTACGTGTGGGCTTTACACTTGATAACAGCCACTCTGTCAGGTTCCTGTATTGCTGCTAAAAGTCTTTTGATGTGGGTTGCATGTGCCACGGGTGTTCCAGCTGCCGTCATGAAATTTCTAAGGCGCCATAGGGCCCCGAAATCATGAACTACTCCAAAGGCGTACCTAGAATCTGTGTAGATATTGGCTGATTTACCTTTAGCCAATTCACACGCTCTGGTTAGGGCGACCAGCTCAGCAACTTGTGCTGAGTGAGGTGGGCCCAGGGGTTCCGCTTCTATGGTACCTTTGTCATCTACGACTGCGTATCCAGTACACAAGTCTCCCGAGTCCGTCTGTCTGTGACAACTACCGTCAGTGTAGAAAGTAAAATCTACACCTTCCAGTGGGTTGTCACTGATGTCAGGCCTTGCCGTGAAATTTTGGGTCAAATATTCCATACAATCATGTGAGTCAGTGTCTGTACTAAATCCTCCTTCACCATCATTCTCATCCCCCACCCTTTGTGCCTGTCCAGGCACACCTGGGAGATACGTTGCCGGATTTAGTGCACTGCATCTCTTTATGGTGATGTTTACAGGGGCCATTAGTGCTAATTCCCACCTTTGTAAACCGTGCGGATGAGACGTGGCTGACACTGCATGAGGTGTATGGATTGTGAGGTTGTGTCCTAGCACTACATCTTTGCTTTTACTCACTAGCAATGCTATTGCTGCAACACTTCGCAAGCATGTGGGGAGGGATCGCGCTACCGTGTCTAGCTGAGCGCTGTAGTAGGCTACCGGCCTGCTGGCATCACCGTGCTTCTGGGTTAAAACACCTGCCGCACATCCAGCATTTTCCGTACCGTACAGTTCAAAGGGTTTCCCATAATCTGGCATACCTAATGCTGGTGCCTGCGTTAGGCACTGCTTGAGTCTCTCAAACGCCAGCTCAGACTCATCTGTGTGCGAGATCCGATCTGGTTTGTTTGATGAGACCATCTCCTGCAAAGGTAGGGCCAGTATGGAAAATCCTGGGATCCAGTTACGACAGTACCCACACATTCCTAGGAACGTGCGAATCTGTTGCTGAGTCTGTGGCAGGGTCATGTCATGAATTGCCTGTACTCTATCAGTGGTGAGGTGTCTCAGTCCTTGTGTCAAACAATGCCCCAAATATTTTACCTTGGTCTGGCATAATTGCAACTTGTCCTTTGAAACCTTGTGTCCTGTATCAGAAAGATGAAACAGAAGCTGTTTCGTATCTCTCAAGGACGATTCGAGTGAATCAGAACACAGCAGTAAGTCGTCTACATACTGTATTAATATTGATCCACTCTCAGGTTGAAAGGATTGTAAACAATCATGCAAAGCCTGCGAGAAAATACTTGGGCTGTCGATGAAACCTTGTGGTAAACGAGTCCAGGTGTACTGTACTCCTCTATATGTAAATGCGAACAAATATTGGCTGTCAGGGTGCAGAGGTACCGAAAAGAAAGCGGAGCAGAGGTCAATTACATTGAAAAATTTGGCAGTGGGAGGGATCTGCATAAGGATGACAGCTGGATTTGGTACTACGGGGAATTGGCTCTCAACTATTTTGTTGATCCCCCTTAGATCCTGCACTAGCCTGTAACCCCTCCCCCCACTCTTTTTAACAGGGAAGATGGGACTATTGGCAGTGCTGGACGTTCTAACCAGGATGCCCTGTTGTAGCAAACGCTCTATTACTGAGTAAACTCCTAACTCCACCTCTGGCTTCAGAGGATACTGTGGGATTTTTGGAGCTATCCTACCATCTTTTACTTGAACTACTACAGGAGCTACATTTGCCATCAATCCAGTGTCTTGTCCATCCTTGGTCCAAAGTGATTCCGGTATCTGAGAAATCATTTCCTCTACCTTGGACGGACATCTATGTGTAACAGCAGTATGCGTCATTAACTTTTGTGGGGTGTCTAACATATCCTGCACTTCCTGAGCGTGATTCTCAGGTATATCTAAGAATACACCTTCAGGAGTACAATATATGACACATCCCATCTTGCACAGTAAATCTCTACCAAGTAGATTAGTCGGAGCCGATGCAGCCAGCAGAAAGGAATGCTTAGTCTGTAAAGGCCCTATCGTAATCTCTGCTGGTTTGCTTAACGGGTAGTATTGTACTACTCCTGTTACTCACATGGCTGGAATTGTCTTACCAGTGGTCTTCATACCCACTGTTGAATTTAACACTGACTTGGCCGCCCCCGTATCTACAAGGAAAGGTAGAGATCTACCAGCTACATCAATTGTGACCTCGGGTTCACTTCCAAGGCTCGCAATTAATTTCACTGGCTGCAAACTACAGGTGTGGCCCCACCCCTATTGTAAATTGTGACCTTCCCGCAGCGCATTGGTTGCTACAATATGTGAGGGAGGTAACTGGGAATTTTCAGAGATCTGCCAGTCTCTTTTTGGTGGGTACCTCCTAGTTTCCCCTGCGTGTGGCTCATCACTCCACCTCTGCGGTACCTGCTCCCATCTACGTGCGCCATACTGTGTGTCATGCTCTGGTCTAGGGGGTCGATATACATTATGTGAGTTTCTATTGGTGCAGTTACGTGCAAAATGTCCTTCCCTATTACAATTGTAACATTTTACCATATACGGCTTACCACCAGGGGTCTGAGATTTAAACTGAGGCGGCCTTGTTGTAAGGGCTTGGATACTTATGGCCATCAGCTTATCACCCTGTGACTCTCTGCATCTTGTGATGTTCCTGTCGTGCCCGACAGCAGTCTCTCTTAAGGCGGCCACCGACATACCTCTCCAGTTAGGTTGAGTGGTTTGTACCCTATTTCTTAATACTTCCTTTAAACCGTCCATCAATACGGACACCGCTATCTCTCTATGATGTACATTTGCCTCAATGTCCATGATCCCAGTATATCTAGCCATTTCCTCCAGTGCCCGGTGGAAATAATCAGAAGCAGTTTCTCCTTCCATTTGTTTAATGGAGAAAATTTTGTTCCATTTTACAACGGCTGGGAAATATACTCCTAACTGCAGATTGATCTGTTTAACATTTTCCTGATTGTACTCGTCAGTGAGGGCTACCTCAGCATCCAATTTACAATCGGTAATGAATTTAACAGGGTCAATACTAGAGGGCAGACATGCCCGCAGTAGTGTCCGCCAATCTTTGTTGTTAGGTTCAGTGGAGTTACCTAGGTCCTTAATGAACCTTTGGCATGCGGCTAGATCTTTTCTGGGATCGGGAAATTCAGACAAAATTGTTCTTAATTCTGCCCGGGACCAGGGACAATGCATTGCAATATTCCTGATGGGTGTGACTCCATTTGCGTCGGTCTTCCCATTGGGGACCGCTATCACTCTAACAGGATTAAGATCAATTACCTCACTCTGGGTTGATTCTACAGTGTGTGGTGTAACAGTTTCAGCATATTGTAAAGTACCGTACTTACCTGTAGACACAACCTCACCTGTCCCTGCACTATGGGCCTTCGATACCGCTCTTACTGGTTGGGCCGTGCCCACTGGAGTATCGTTTATGGTGGCCGCTAGAGAGAGAGCTGAAATCGTAGTGGGCTCATCTTCCTGGTCGCATTCCTGAGGGAAGTTTAAAATGGGATACAACTTGCACGGGTTAGCATTAGCATCAACATTTGCATTAACATTCATTTTACTCTTATCACTACTATATTTGTTAAGTGCACTCTTTTCGTACACCCGTATGCCATTCTCTGCAGCCACTTTTTCCCCTACTATATACGGTGGTGGTGCCGTTGCTATCAGACTTCTACCAGAATTTGAATTTGCTTTTTGAGCGAATTCCTGTTGTATTTCACTCTCCTGTTGCCATAACTGTAAACAATCATAATGTCTAATCCTCTGTTTTGCAGATTTTATTAAACATATCCTCTTTCTTAGATTTTGCAATACCTCAGGATTCAAACTGCCCACCCTGGGGAACTGTTCTCCATCATCCTCAGTCATTCGTTCCCATTCTTTGCATAATACCTGTGTGTGTGATCCGTATTTCTCTATCGTCCTAGTGGATGCTGGGGTTCCTGAAAGGACCATGGGGAATAGCGGCTCCGCAGGAGACAGGGCACAAAAAGTAAAGCTTTCCGATCAGGTGGTGTGCACTGGCTCCTCCCCCTATGACCCTCCTCCAAGCCTCAGTTAGATTTTTGTGCCCGGCCGAGAAGGGTGCAATCTAGGTGGCTCTCCTAAAGAGCTGCTTAGAGAAAGTTTAGCTAGGTTTTTTATTTTACAGTGAGTCCTGCTGGCAACAGGATCACTGCAACGAGGGACTTAGGGGAGAAGAAGTGAACTCACCTGCGTGCAGGATGGATTGGCTTCTTGGCTACTGGACATCAGCTCCAGAGGGACGATCACAGGTACAGCCTGGATGGTCACCGGAGCCTCGCCGCCGGCCCCCTTGCAGATGCTGAAACATGAAGAGGTCCAGAATCGGCGGCAGAAGACTCCTCAGTCTTCTAAAGGTAGCGCACAGCACTGCAGCTGTGCGCCATTTTCCTCTCAGCACACTTCACACGGCAGTCACTGAGGGTGCAGGGCGCTGGGAGGGGAGCGCCCTGGGAGGCAAATGAAAACCTATTTGGCTAAAAAATACCTCACATATAGCCTCCGGGGGCTATATGGAGATATTTAACCCCTGCCAGAATACACTAAAGAGCGGGAGACGAGCCCGCCGGAAAAGGGGCGGGGCCTATCTCCTCAGCACACAGCGCCATTTTCCTTACACAGCTCCGCTGGTCAGGACGGCTCCCAGGTCTCTCCCCTGCACTGCACTACAGAAACAGGGTAAAACAAGAGAGGGGGGGCAAAATAGTGGCAAAAATTATATTATAAAAGCAGCTATACAGGGAGCACTTATTATAAGGCTATCCCTGTCATATATAGCGCTTTTGGTGTGTGCTGGCAAACTCTCCCTCTGTCTCCCCAAAGGGCTAGTGGGGTCCTGTCTTCGTTAAGAGCATTCCCTGTGTGTCTGCTGTGTGTCGGTACGTGTGTGTCGACATGTATGAGGACGATATTGGTGTGGAGGCGGAGCAATTGCCAAATATGGGGATGTCACCTCCTAGGGGGTCGACACCAGAATGGATGCCTTTATTTATGGAATTACGGGATAGTGTCAACACGCTAAAACAGTCGTTTGACGACATGAGACGGCCGGACAATCAGTTAGTGCCTGTCCAGGCGCCTCAAACACCGTCAGGGGCGGTAAAACGCCCTTTGCCTCAGTCGGTCGACACAGACCCAGACACAGGCACTGATTCCAGTGGCGACGGTGACGAATCAACCGTATTTTCCAGTAGGGCCACACGTTATATGATTTTGGCAATGAAGGAGGCGTTACATTTAGCTGATACTACAGGTACCACTAAACAGGGTATTATGTGGGGTGTGAAAAAACTACCTATAGTTTTTCCCGAATCAGAAGAACTAAATGATGTATGTGATGAAGCGTGGGTTGCCCCCGATAAAAAGATGCTAATTTCAAAGAAGTTATTAGCTTTATACCCTTTCCCGTCAGAGGTTAGGGCGCGCTGGGAAACACCTCCTAGGGTGGACAAGGCGCTCACACGCTTATCTAAACAAGTGGCGTTACCCTCTCCTGAGACGGCCGCACTTAAAGATCCAGCAGATAGGAGGATGGAAAATATCCAAAAAAGTATATACACACATACAGGTGTTATACTACGACCAGCTATAGCGACAGCCTGGATGTGCAGTGCTGGAGTAGCTTGGTCAGAGTCCCTGATTGAAAATATTGATACCCTGGATAGGGACAATGTTTTACTGTCTTTAGAGCAAATAAAGGATGCATTTCTTTATATGCGTGATGCACAGAGGGATATCTGCACACTGGCATCACGGGTAAGTGCTATGTCCATTTCAGCCAGAAGAAGTTTATGGACGCGACAGTGGTCAGGCGATGCGGACTCAAAACGGCATATGGAAGTTTTGCCGTATAAAGGGGAGGAGTTATTTGGAGTCGGTCTATCAGATTTGGTGGCCACGGCTACAGCCGGGAAATCCACTTTTTTACCTCAAGCTACTCCCCAACAGAAAAAGACACCGACTTTTCAACCGCAGCCCTTTCGTTCCTTTAAAAACAAGAGAGCAAAGGGATATTCATATCTGCCACGAGGCAGAGGAAAGGGGAAGAGACACCAACAGGCAGCTCCTTCCCAGGAACAGAAGCCCTCCCCCGCTTCTACAAAAGCCTCAGCATGACGCTGGGGCTTCTCAAGCGGACTCGGGGGCGGTGGGCGGTCGTCTCAAGAATTTCAGCGCGCAGTGGGCTCACTCGCAGGTAGATCCCTGGATCCTGCAGATAATATCTCAGGGGTACAGGTTAGAACTAGAGACAGATCCGCCTCGCCGTTTCCTGAAGTCTGCTTTACCAACGTCCCCCTCCGAAAGGGAGACGGTTTTGGAAGCCATTCACAAGCTGTACTCTCAGCAGGTGATAGTCAAGGTACCTCCTCTACAACAGGGAAAGGGGTATTATTCCACTCTATTTGTGGTACCGAAGCCGGACGGCTCGGTAAGACCTATTCTAAATCTGAAGTCCTTGAACCTATACATAAAGAAGTTCAAGTTCAAAATGGAGTCACTCAGAGCAGTGATAGCGAACCTGGAAGAAGGGGACTTTATGGTGTCCTTGGACATCAAAGATGCGTACCTCCACGTTCCAATTTACCCCTCACACCAGGGGTACCTCAGGTTCGTTGTACAAAACTGTCACTATCAGTTTCAGACGCTGCCGTTCGGATTGTCCACGGCACCTCGAGTCTTTACAAAGGTAATGGCCGAGATGATGATTCTTCTTCGAAGAAAAGGCGTATTAATTATCCCATACTTGGACGATCTCCTAATAAGGGCAAGGTCCAGAGAACAGCTAGAGAGGGGATTAGCACTGTCTCAAGAAGTGCTAAAACAGCACGGCTGGATTCTGAATATTCCAAAATCCCAGTTAATGCCGACAACTCGTCTGCTGTTCCTGGGGATGATTCTGGACACGGTTCAGAAAAAGGTTTTTCTCCCGGAGGAAAAAGCCAAGGAGTTATCCGAGCTTGTCAGGAACCTCCTAAAACCAGGAAAGGTGTCTGTACATCAATGCACAAGAGTCCTGGGAAAAATGGTGGCTTCTTACGAAGCAATTCCATTCGGCAGATTCCATGCACGAATTTTCCAGAGGGATCGGTTGGACAAATGGTCAGGGTCGCATCTTCAGATGCACCAGCGGATAACCCTGTCTCCAAGGACAAGGGTATCTCTTCTGTGGTGGTTGCAGAGTGCTCATCTATTGGAGGGCCGCAGATTCGGCATACAGGATTGGATCCTGGTGACCACGGACGCCAGCCTGAGAGGCTGGGGAGCAGTCACACAAGGAAGAAACTTCCAGGGAGTGTGGACGAGCCTGGAAACGTCTCTTCACATAAACATTCTGGAACTAAGAGCAATCTACAATGCTCTAAGCCAGGCAGAACCTCTGCTTCAAGGAAAATCGGTGTTGATCCAGTCGGACAACATCACGGCAGTCGCCCATGTAAACAGACAGGGCGGCACAAGAAGCAGGAGTGCAATGGCAGAAGCTGCAAGGATTCTTCGCTGGGCAGAGAATCATGTGATAGCACTGTCAGCAGTGTTCATCCCGGGAGTGGACAACTGGGAAGCAGACTTCCTCAGCAGACACGACCTTCACCCGGGACAGTGGGGACTTCATCCGGAAGTCTTCCACATGCTGGTAACCCGTTGGGAAAGACCAATGGTGGACATGATGGCGTCTCGCCTCAACAAAAAACTGGACAGGTATTGCGCCAGGTCAAGAGATCCGCAGGCGATAGCTGTGGACGCGCTGGTAACGCCTTGGGTGTACCAGTCGGTGTATGTGTTTCCTCCTCTGCCTCTCATACCAAAAGTATTGAGAATTATACGGCAAAGAGGCGTAAGAACGATACTAGTGGTTCCGGATTGGCCAAGAAGGACTTGGTACCCGGAACTTCAAGAGATGATCACGGAAGATCCGTGGCCTCTACCTCTAAGGAGGGACTTGCTTCAGCAGGGTCCCTGTCTGTTTCAAGACTTACCGTGGCTGCGTTTGACGGCATGGCGGTTGAACGCCGGATCCTAAAGGAAAAAGGCATGCCGGAAGAAGTCATTCCTACTTTGATTAAAGCAAGGAAGGAAGTAACCGTGCAACACTATCACCGCATTTGGCGAAGATATGTTGCGTGGTGCGAGGATCGGAGTGCTCCGACGGAGGAATTTCAACTGGGTCGATTCCTACATTTCCTGCAATCAGGATTGTCTATGGGTCTCAAATTGGGATCTATTAAGGTTCAAATTTCGGCCCTGTCAATTTTCTTTCAAAAAGAATTGGCTTCAGTTCCTGAAGTCCAGACCTTTGTTAAGGGAGTGCTGCATATACAGCCTCCTGTGGTGCCTCCAGTGGCACCGTGGGATCTCAATGTGGTTTTGGAATTTCTAAAATCTCATTGGTTTGAACCACTAAATAAGGTGGATTTAAAATATCTCACATGGAAAGTGACCATGTTACTAGCCCTGGCTTCGGCCAGGAGAGTGTCAGAACTGGCAGCTTTATCTTACAAAAGCCCATATCTGATTTTCCATTCGGACAGGGCAGAACTGCGGACTCGTCCGCATTTTCTCCCTAAGGTGGTGTCAGCATTTCATCTGAACCAGCCTATTGTAGTGCCTGCGGCTACAAGTGACTTGGAGGACTCCAAGTTACTGGACGTTGTCAGAGCATTAAAAATATATATTGCAAGGACAGCTGGAGTCAGAAAATCTGACTCGTTGTTTATATTGTATGCACCCAACAAGATGGGTGCTCCTGCGTCTAAGCAGACGATTGCTCGTTGGATCTGTAGCACAATCCAACTTGCACATTCTATGGCAGGCCTGCCACAGCCTAAATCTGTAAAGGCCCACTCCACAAGGAAGGTGGGCTCATCTTGGGCGGCTGCCCGAGGGGTCTCGGCATTACAACTTTGCCGAGCAGCTACGTGGTCAGGGGAGAACACGTTTGTAAAATTTTACAAATTTGATACTCTGGCTAAGGAGGACCTGGAGTTCTCTCATTCGGTGCTGCAGAGTCATCCGCACTCTCCCGCCCGTTTGGGAGCTTTGGTATAATCCCCATGGTCCTTTCAGGAACCCCAGCATCCACTAGGACGATAGAGAAAATAAGAATTTACTTACCGATAATTCTATTTCTCGGAGTCCGTAGTGGATGCTGGGCGCCCATCCCAAGTGCGGATTATCTGCAATAATTGTACATAGTTATTGTTAACTAATTCGGGTTATTGTTTAGGAAGCCATCTTTCGGAGGCTCCTCTGTTATCATACTGTTAACTGGGTTTGATCACAAGTTGTACGGTGTGATTGGTGTGGCTGGTATGAGTCTTACCCGGGATTCAAAATTCCTCCCTTATTGTGTACGCTCGTCCGGGCACAGTACCTAACTGAGGCTTGGAGGAGGGTCATAGGGGGAGGAGCCAGTGCACACCACCTGATCGGAAAGCTTTACTTTTTGTGCCCTGTCTCCTGCGGAGCCGCTATTCCCCATGGTCCTTTCAGGAACCCCAGCATCCACTACGGACTCCGAGAAATAGAATTATCGGTAAGTAAATTCTTATTTTCTCACACATTATATACCGTGCTGACCCTTTGGGCCAACAACTACCAATGTAAACTTTTGTTGGTCGTCCCTTACTTGAGCAACTGGCCCCCATTGTTTGCAGATATTGCTGTCTCAGCGAATTCTTACAAAACAAACCAAGTTCCCAGAGATAAGGCGACGGTGAAAGTTCAACGAGTGCCTTCACTCACTCACGCCCCTATTGGCCAATACGAATTCCAGCAATGTGCCCACCACTGGTCATATCCAATCTCTGGATCTTTTTGTAACCTCTATTTACTGGGGCGTGTGGGAGTATGCTACCCTTCCCAGTAAATATTAGTTGTTGGAGATTTCCTGAGTGAATAGCGAAACTCCCTTAAAATAACAAAAACCTACACAAATCACGTTAAAATGTACAAATAGCGTCTATGATCCCACAGCAAATTTTAGTGGGTATCAAGGTGACCTAACTAATGTACACAGCGTGCGGTCCAGTCGCACTGAGTATAAGTACCTATTACTTATTCGCCGTGCGACCAATGGAATCGGTTGTTTAGGCTGCGAAACCTTCAGCCGGAGCGTTATACTGAACGGGCCTATATGGGTACTACGCCAACCCCCGGGGCTGCGCTTTCTTAACCTTCGCAGTCCTCTTGTCTGCGGATACTAATTGCTCCTTTACCTTATACAATGTTAACGTGAGCAAGCCAATCCCACGCCACCAAGTGTCCACTCACCTGGTGTGTTCTCCGATGGGATCCCGATTTCTGGGTTCACAAAAAGAATACCTTTATTTGCACACTCACTCCTGTTCAATCATATGCACTCTGATTTTTCTGTACAGAAATTACTTTCATTCAGGCAAACAGTTCAATCCCCGGGTTTTGCAATAGAAAAAGGTTCTTTTTAAACTAAACTTTTGGAAACTGAACAAACTTGTGCTATTATCGCGTGGCTACTATACCGCCCACACTAAAACAATGCTATCGTGTGATTTGAGTTTAGTGGGCGTATCCGTACGCACGTTGCGTAATATACGCTACGTGTGTACGCCTTTGCGTCGCGTACGTAATCTCGCACGTTGCCCGAGACACGTATGCACAAAGTCCAGATACGTTCACAGTAACACAAATAACACGCTTCTATAAATGTAAACGATGTTCAACTGTAATCGCTTACCGAACACCACACAGTATCTGTTATGCTGTGTGCCTGCTTTTTATAATACTCCCTTAAAATATTATTCCTTATAATATTAACTGAATAGCACCAAATTTCCTCAGCACGTGTCTATCAATCAATTCTTATGGCAACAAGAGAGTGACTATGCGAAAATGCACAAAATAAAAATACAGGTGTGTGTGCGTGTATTGTGTGCGCAATTGGCGCCAAACAGAGAGAGGGAGAGAGAAAAAAACAGATTTAAAATAATAGCTGTATGTTCTTACCTTCCTCGGATTTCACCAGCATCCCTACAAACCAAGCAAAGCAGACGCAGACGCTTATCCGATCAGCACTACTGTATCCCCAACCACAAACACGGATACAGGGGATACTACCTTTCCGCCCTTTGCTGATCGATAAAGTCTGCGCGTTTTCGCCTGACTGCGGATATGAGGTGGACCGGACGAGTCCCCAATTGATAAAGCTAAATATTTATCCTTTAACACAAGCTATTTACTAATACCGTGAAGCCGTAATGGCCGCTAAAGCTCGTGCACGTGCTACGCACTTTGTACGCTATTTGCGTACAAAGACCTCACACGTGGTACGCAAGTTATGTACACACGCTACGCTGGGTGTACGGAATACACACAGCGAGCGTACACACAGACAATATCCTTTTTAAACCTTAAACACAGAGTATGCTTATACTATAAACCTTAGCATTGAGGTACTGTAATGATATAACACTGATTAACCTTCGTATTTAAGCCAGCTGTTTGAGCGATTGAGATGCTCAGAAACCCTTAGTAATAAATGGTGAAACACACAAACACTTGTTAAGGTTCCAACACCTTACTGGATGATTTTAGTATGTAAAAGGGACAA
This sequence comes from Pseudophryne corroboree, assembly GCF_028390025.1. Lineage (NCBI taxonomy): Eukaryota > Metazoa > Chordata > Amphibia > Anura > Myobatrachidae > Pseudophryne > Pseudophryne corroboree. Next base: position 608,328,664 of record NC_086446.1, read on the forward strand.
GAAAACAGTTTACAGCTTATACACTACAGACCTAACATTAATAACTAAACAGAATAACTAAACAGTAAGATACACAATAGCGAACGAACGCAAACACAAATACATAGAATAAGAATGAATGGCTTACATTAAACGGGTAACAAAGTGGCCACAGAGAAACATACCATACGGGGGAACACTCGCTAGCGCAACCGGATCCAGTCCTCCAATTATCCGACAGATAAATGTTGATGAGAGAGAGTACTGGCCGGTCAGGGGACAGTGGCCTTTATATACACAACATACAGTACACTACAATGGGCCCTACAATCTCATTGTTCATTGGACACAGGAATGTCTCTCTGCATTATAACAAAAGGTCATAGGTGGATTTGAACAGGTGGGCTGTGACTATTTCAAACTGCTCAGGTGGGAGGTATCCACAGGATTCCCGCCGCATGGATAATGAACTGCAAATACAGTAAATGTCCATAAACTTCTTATAGACATAACTATACGCAGGAGCGATTAATCTCTTCCTAACCAACACCGGAATGTTTCTAATAAAATACTCTTCCGTTAGATACTAGACACCACCGTTCAGCCTTTGCCTGACCCTTCATATCATGCACAGAGGAATTCCCAAGTCCCCGAACCATTTACACTAAACATACTTGCAGATATTATTAAGGGGAATACTATCTACAAAACACGCTATATGGGTTAACTATGCTATAAACGAGTCGCCAGCTACAGGCTCACAAACTCCGCCGTAAATACCCACATTATGTGCAATATCGCTGGAGCGATATTACGCAACTTGCGGATGTGTGCACGTACGGCGGACTGAGTGCACGCGCAGCGGGCATGTGCATGGGGTTAGTATATGGCAATGTGAAGCATGATATTTTTAGCTTACTTTGACATAGGTTACACTAGTAACCCTTATATGCAGCATTCCACCTGCGGTTTATCATTTCCAGCAGGGGACGCAGTAGCCTGTCAACAGAAACAGGCTGAAAAGCCAGTGGTAAGTAAATCACAAAGACATGAAACAACATCTTCACAGTCTACACGTTTCAGATGAGGATTCGTTGGAGGAAGAAGACTCATTACACTCTGCATACGAAGATGAGGAAGAAGGTCTCAGCTCAGTGGACATATTTGAGTTAACTAATGCAATGAAGGCCTTTCTATCTTTAGTAGAATCAACAGAGCCTGTGTTAAAATCCAAGGCACCTGTATTTAAAAGTCCCAAAACAGTTAAGACTGAGTTATTTGGCAGCTGACGGAAATTATGGAAGAGGCTTGGGCTACACCCAGTAAGAAATTTAGATTTCCTAGGAAATGGAATTCCAATTATCCTCTTCCAGCTGGGAATTGTTTAAAGAAGGAGGTGGCTCCCTAAGTAGAAACACATGTTATTCAATTAGTGCAAAAATCTACATTACCTCTGCCTTCAACATCATTAAATGATGTCACAGATAGGAGAGTGGATGGTTTTCTAAAAAAATATTTTTTCCTGTCAGGGGAAATCATAAGACCAGCCATGGCTTCAGCCTGGATGGCTAAAGCAGTGGCTGCTTTGCTGGATGCATTGGAGGGGGTAATTTCAATGGCATCTAGAGAGCAAAAATCCCATGTTGCACATATCAAACAGGCTGCAATAGTTTTGGAAGAAGCAGCCTTGAATATGGGTACAATTGCCTCTCGGGCATCGGCCTCAGCAGTAGCTGCTCGCAGAGCAGTTTGGCTACGTACATGGAAAGCTGATTCAGAATCCAAGAAGGTTTTACAGTCTTTACCTTTTACTGGAGATATTCTTTTTAGTAAAGAGTTACCAGTATTTCTCTATCATCCATAAGGGATACTGGGGACACAGAATTACGATGGGGTGTAGATGGGGTCCAAAGGAGCTGGTGCACTTTAAATCTCTTCAACAGGGTGTGCTGGCTCCTCCCCTCTATGCCCTCCCTCAAAGTTCAGTTTCGAAAAATGTGCCCTCAGGAGAGGATGCACACTGGAGCTCCTGAGAGAGTTTTTCTTCAGTTTAATTCCTGTTTGTTATTTTCAGGTAAGCTGTTGGGCAATAGCTTACCTGCACCAAGGGACACTGCGTGAGGATGGGCCACACCAGTCTCCTGGAGGTGCTGAGTCGGATCCCGCTGACAGGACCACCGTCTTGAGGGTCAGTGTACTGCAGGCATTGCAAGCACACCCGCAGCATGCTGCACACCCCCAGTACAGAGCCTGAAGGTCGTCGGAGTGGTGAGTGATAACCGGGGGCCCCAGTTCATTGTGTGCCGCGATCACGGGGCGGGCATATGGTCTCCACTTGGGGTGATCCCATAGCACCCCCCTTCCCTGCGCAGACTGGCCAGCGATAGTGTAATGGGGTACATGTACTTTCATTTCTACACTATTTGGGGACTTTCGCCAGTATAAATAGCAGTTGGCCCCCGGTGCCATTGCAGGGGGCATCGCTTCATCAGAGTGGGACCAGTGGCTTCCTGGCTCCATTTCCTGCACTCACAGCGCTGCTGCAGGACTGCCAGCTCCTCCACAGGATACTACAGCCAGACACTAGTACAGGGGTGGGGGGAGAGGCAGCTGTTGGATCCTTGTATTAGGCTCCTCAAGCACTGTACACCAAATTGCCTTATCCTAGCCGTTCAATTGTTAGTATCAGGCTGTGTGCTGGTTCCTCATCTCTGTGTATCTCCACATATACTAGGCTGGGCAGGCTTGCTTGTACCCTGTGTCTCTGTGTATGTGTGTGTATGTAAATGTCCTCTGTCAACATGGTGAGAAAGGTTGTATGTGCCATATGTCACACCCGGTTTTCCCCCTCTTCTGTGGATTCCCTCATGTGTGAACAATGCAGCCAGACCTCACAAACTAGTGGGGCTTCTGGGGGTGAATTGCAAGAGCCTCCTTGGCTCAGTTCAATTAAAACTATGATGACTGACATGTCTAATGAGTTAATTACTGCAAGACCAAAAAGGCAGCAGTTACAACAGTCTATGGCTGCTCTGACAAAGGCCAGGGCAGATAGCAGGCATGTTTCTCCTCTCTCTAATCCTTTACCCCAAAAGAGAGTGTTACCCGATATCCTCTCGGAGTCCGAGGAGGAGGTACCGGAAGTGGCAGAGGGGGAGTAGCTGGAATCAAATGCTGAGTTGGATGATTCCTCTGCTGCACAGGGTGTAGACTCGCTTATTGCAGTAAGAGATGTTTTCAATATTCCATCTGAGTTCACTCACAGGTGGATCCCTGGGCAATAGAAATTGTTTCTCAGGGTTACAAGCTGGAATTCGAAGAGGTGCCTCCTCGCCGGTTTTCCTTGTCGGCCCTACCGGCTTTTCCCCCAGAAAGGGAGATAATATTAAATACAATTCACACATTGTATCTCCAACAGGTGGTGCTTAAGGTTCCCCTCCTTCAACAAGGAAGTGGATATTACTCAACCTTGGCTGTAGTCCCGAAACCGGACGGTTCGGTCAGACCTATTTTAAAATTAAAATCTCTGAACCTATACTTGAAAAGGTTCAAATTCAAGGTGGAATCGCTCAGAGCGATCATCACCAACCTGGAAGGGGGGGATTTTATGGTGTATCTAGACATAAAGGCTGCAAACCTTCATGTTCCCATTTATCCACCCCATCAGGCGTACCTGAGAATTACGGTACAGTATTGTCATTACCAATTTCAGGGTAATTGGCGGAAATGATGGTGCTCCTACGCAAGCAAGGAGTCACAATTATCCCATACTTGGACGATCTCCTAATAAGGGCGAGATCAAAAGAGCAGTTGTTGAACAGCGTGTCACTTTCGCTGAAGGTGTCACAGCAACTCGGCTGGATTCTCAATATCCCGAAGTCACAGTTGGTTCCTATGACTCGTCTGCCCTTCTTGGGTATGATTCTGAATACGGACCAGAAATGGGTTTATCTTCCGATAGAGAAGGCCCAGGAACTAATGTCTGTGGTAAAAAACCTATTAAAACCAAAACAGGTGTCAGTGCATCACTGCACTCGGGTCCTGGGAAAGATGGTGGCATCTTACGGGGCCATTCCCTTCGGCAGGTTCCATGCGAGGACTTTCCAATGGGATCTACGGAACAAGTGGTCCGGATCACATCTACAGATGCATCAGTTAATCACCCTGTCCCCTAGGGCCAGGGTGTCTCTCCTATGGTGGCTGCAGAGTGCTCACCTTCTGCAGGGTCGCAGGTTCGCCATCCAGGACTGGATTCTGGTAGCCACAGACGCGAGCCTCCGAGGTGGGGGAGCAGTCACACAGGGAAGAAACTTCAAAGGTCTTTGGGTCAAGTCAAAAAACTTGTATTCAAATCAACATCCTGGAGCTGAGGGCCATATACAACGCCCTTCGGCAAGCGGAAACATTGCTTCGCGACCTACCGGTTCTGATCCAGTCAGACAACATCACCGCAGTGGCTCATGTAAACCGCCAAGGCGGCACAAAGAGCAGAGTGGAAATGGCAGAAGCCACCAGGATTCTCCGCTGGGCGGAAAATCATGTAAGCGCATTTTCAGCAGTTCATTCCGGGAGTGGACAACTGAGAAGCAGACTTCCTCAGCAAACACGACCTGCATCCAAGAGAGGACTTCTTTAGGCAGCCTTCGCACAGATTGCAAGTCAGTGGGAACTGCCACAGATAGACATGATGGCGTCCCGCCTCAACAAGAAGCTACAGAGGTATTGCACCAGGTCAAGAGACCCTCAGGCAGTAGCTGTAGATGCCCTAGCGACACCGTGGGTGTTCCAGTCGATCTATGTATTTCCCCCTCTTCCTCTCATACCCAAGGTGTTGAGAATGGTAGGAGGGAGAGGAATGAGAACAATCCTCATTGTTCCAGATTGGCCACGAAGGACCTGGTATCTGGATCTGCAGGAAATGCTCACAGAAGATCAGTGGCTTCTTCCTCTAAGACAGGACCGGTTGCAACAGGGGCCATGTCTATTCCAAGACTTACCGCGGCTGCGTTGGACGGCATGGCGGTTGAACGCCGGATCCTAGCGGATAAGGGTATTCCGGATGAGGTCATTCCTACGCTAATAAAGGCTAGGAAGGACATGACATCTAAACATTATCACCGTATATGGCGAAAATATGTTTCTTGGTGTGAGGCCAGGAATGCTCCTACGGAAGAATTCCATCTGGGCCGTTTCCTTCACTTCCTGCAAACTGGAGTGAATTTCGGCCTAAAATTAGGATCTATTAAGGTTCAGATTTCGACCTTAACCATTTTCTTTCAAAAGGAATTGGCCTCTATCCCTGAAGTACAAACTTTTGTTAAGGGAGTACTGCATATTCAGCCTCCTTTTGTACCTCCGGTGACGCCTTGGGACCTTAACGTGGTGTTAAGTTTCATTAAGTCACACTGGTTTGAACCACTTAAAATGGTGGAGTTGAAAAATCTCACTTGGAAGGTGGTCATGTTATTAGCCTTGGCTTCGGCTAGGCGAGTGTCGGAATTAGCGGCTTTATCACATAAAAGCCCCTATCTGGTTTTCCATATGGATAGAGCGGAATTGCGGACCCGTCCTCAATTCCTGCCAAAAGTGTTTTCATCCTTTCATATGAACTATTGTGGTGCCTGTGGCTACGCATGACTTGGAGGATCCAGAGTACCTTGATGTGGTCAGGGCTTTGAAAATTTACATGGCCAGATCGGCTACAGTCAGAAAAACAGAAGCACTGTTTGTCATGTATGCAACCAACAAGATTGGTGCCCCTGCTTCAAAGTAGACTATTGCTCGCTGGATCTGTAACACGATTCAGCAGGCGCATTCTACGGCGGGATTGCCGTTACCTAAATCGGTCAAGGCCCATTCCACTAGGAAGGTGGGCTCTTCTTGGGCGGCTGCCAGAGGGGTCTCAGCGCTACAGCTGTGCCGAGCTACTACTTAGTCGGGTTCAAACTCCTTTGCAAAGTTCTATAAGTTTGATACCCTGGCTGAGGAGGACCTCCTGTTTGCTCAATCGGTGCTGCAGAGTCATCCGCACTCTCCCGCCCGTTTGGGAGCTTTGGTATAATCCCCATGGTCCTTACGGAGTCCCCAGCATCCTCTAGGACGTAAGAGAAAATAAGATTTTAAACCTACCGGTAAATCTTTTTCTCGTAGTCCATGGAGGATGCTGGGCGCCCGTCCCAAGTGCGGACTACTTCTGCAAGACTTGTATATAGTTATTGCTTACATAAGGGTAATGTTATAGTCTCATCGGTCTTGGACTGATGCTATGTCGTTTTCATACTGTTAACTGGATAGTATATCACAAGTTATACGGTGTCATTGGTGTGGCTGGTATGAATCTTGCCCTTGGATTAACAAAAATCCTTTCCTCGTACTGTCCGTCTCCTCTGGGCACAGTTTCTCTAACTGAGGTCTGGAGGAGGGGCATAGAGGGAGGAGCCAGTGCACACCAGATCTAAAGTCTTTCTTAAAGTTCCCATGTCTCCTGCGGAGCCCGTCTATCGCCATGGTCCTTACGGAGTCCCCAGCATCCTCTACGGACTACGAGAAAAAGATTTACCGGTAGGTTTAAAATCTTATTTTTTCCAGGGAATGCTACGCATTCAACCTCCTCTATTCCTCCTACAGTGCCTTGGGACTTAAGTTTAGTTTTAAAGGACCTTCAAGTTGCCCCATTTGAACTACTTAAGAGAGTGGATCTTAAGTGGTTGACAGCTAAAGTTCTCTTTCTACTGGCTATTGCTTCAGCTAGAAGAGTTTTAGTTTTAGGGGCTTTGTTATGTCGTCCTCCAGTTCTGTTGTGTGTTTTTTTTTTTGTTTTTTTTTTTTATCCAGATAGATCGGTTCTCAGAACTAAATCTGGGTATCTTCCTAAGGTGGTGTCTAAATTCCACCGTAACAAAGAAATTGTAATCCCGCCTTTTCAAGGGCCAGACCTTTCTGCGTGAGATGGATTGTTGGACGTAGTCCGTGCCTTAAGGATCTACGTAGATTGTACCAGTGCTATCAGAAAGACAGATTCTCTCTTTGTTCTCTACAGATTTCACAAGAGAGGATGGCCTGCTGATAAGCAGGCACTTGCGAGATGGCTTTGGATGACGATTTCAGAAGCATAGTCTCAAGCTGATTTCCTTGTTCCAGATAATGGGGGTGATTTACACCTGATTGTAGATGTGCTAAATTTAGCACATCTACGATCAACTTCCCTGACCTGCTACTCGTCGCTGCCTGGGTTGCAGTGGCTGCGTGTGACGTCACGCAGCCGCCACAGCCCGCCCCCCCAAAGGTCCAAGCATGCCTGCGCTGCCCCCTAAACGGCGGCCGTACTCCGGCCCGCCCCCTCCCACCCAGAGACCTCCTCTGCCTTTCAATCAGGCAGAGGCGATTGCAGGGCTAAGACAGCCATCTGCTGTATGCCATGCGATGGCGCACTGCAGCGCCGGCACATGCGCACTTCAGACCTGATCGCTGTTGTGCGACCACGAACAGCAGCGATTAGGTCTGAATTAGCCCCAATGTCTCTGCTCACTCTCTACTCGTAAGGTAGGTCCATCATGACGTGGTGCTTCAGCAGAACAGATACGTAAGGCAGCCACATGGTCTTCCATTAACACATTCAATAGACATTATTCCATTGATACCTTTGCCTCTCAAGACGCTGAATTCAGGCGAATGATTCTCCTGTCCAATCAAGAGCGTCCCCACCACTAAATTGCTTTGGGACATCCCAATGTATCCTGTGGATACCCTGTTGACCCTGCAGGAGAAATATATGTTATGGTAAGAACTTACCATTGATAACGGTATTTCTTCTAAGTCCACAAGTATCCCACCCTGAAACACCTGATTTGAGGATCCTTTTACTCCCTAACCTCTTCCCTCTTGCATACCCTTCCGTACATGTGTGTTCTTCTCGCCTGATTAGGGCTCTATATGATGCTCCTGCCTTGAGCTTTGAAAAACAACTGATTTGCCTGAGCCAGGAGGCTGGGATATATGGCCAGGCTCATTGCATGCTGGGAGGACGAAAAGCTTTGACCGTTTGGTGCAAATCCGCTTTCGCTCCATCATATCCTGTGGACTTATCAACGGTAAGTTCTTACCATAACGTATATTTTTATGCTTTTTGAAGCTTTTAACCCCGTATACTCAGAGGTGTTCTAACTCTATCCCTACATGGTGGTCTTATAGAGGGAGGACAAAAAAAGAGATGATTACAGAGATGAAGAAGAAATGGATGATGATAACCCAGAGGATTATGAGCCTATTGGAGCAGAAGAAGATGATGGTGACTATGAAGGTCATTCTGAACAAGACTATTGATACCATTTTATTATAGAACACAGCCTATTTCAATGCCCAGATTTTACATTTCTTATTTAAGGAGAAACCATACAGTTTATGAACTAGCAGCGCTTATTTGCAGTATAATTTAAAAAACAAAAGTGAAAAAAGGTCTCTGGATTCCCTAGCAGAAAAAAAGGGTACAGACTTAAATGGTTGTGCATTTCTGTAGACTCCATTCACCAGATGTACACATCTTGAGGGCTCTCAAAGACATACCGGTAATTGTTAACAGTCTGGCTGTCATGCAGTGTGTAGTCCATAATCCTGTTGAGACAGTCATTGGAAATTAGGGGTCTATTCATGTAGCAGAGAAAAGCCCTGTTTTGCGGAAAACAGAATTGCTACTTATTACCGATGCGATGTATAGTGATGAGAAACAATTCATTTTTCGTGTTTTACATAAATAGACCCCTTAGAAAGCAAAACCTTACGGTTGATAACTAAAGTAATCAAATCATGTTTATATAATAATGTCCCTTTGAGTATAACAAATATATCACCACTTGGAGCATGCGGGTGTCACCTTTTTATATAAGTTTTTTGTGTTTTTTTAATTATATTTTAGGCTCACTTGTTAAAATGGCTTCAGGTGGCTGCACTGCATCCTTGCCTCTGTTTACTTGTAAATTGTCATGATAATCCTTTCACACTTGGCCTAAAGGGGGGTACACACGGAGTTATGTTCAGCTAATTTCTAAACAATCTGGCTAGATTGCTTAGAAATTAGCTGAACATCGCTCCGTGTGTAGGGGTGCTGGTGACAGCGATGCGCACTTCCGCGTGGCGCTATCGCCTGTGCTAGATTGGCCTGCATGCAGGCACAATCTAGCAGGTCGCTCGTTTCACCACTGGGTGAAATGAGCGCCCCCCCGTATCCGTCCCCCCCTCGCTCAGCACATCGCGCTGTGCTGAACGGGGAGAGAGATGTGTGTTGAGCGGTCTGTGCTAGACTGCTCCGCACACATCTCTGGGGAGATCTCCCCGTAAATTTAAAATATAAAAAAAAATAATAATTATGATATCTTCATTGTATATCAATGGTATTTATTTCAGACCGAGAAGATGATGATGATGATTTAAGCACCAAGGATAAACGTGAAGACAAAAGAGATATCAAATACAGCAAAGAGTGGCTAACCAAAGATAAGGTATGCTTATCACTGCCTTTTTTGATCATGTTTGTTCTTGTGTCTAGATTTTTGTGAAGTCTTTTTTTTTTTCTTCTGTCAAATAGCAGTGGGGAATGCAGAACCATGGGAAATATATATAACTCATTGTGTTGTGTAGTACACCTAGGGTAAATTAATTTACTCATTAATGACTGCATTTGACTGCATTTGTTTCTGGGGCAGACAATCACGAGACCGCCTGTCGGTATCCTGTGCTACAGGCTTTTCTCCCACTGTGTGTGTCCACAACACCCATAGAGGGAGAATAGATCCTGTGGCGAGAGCAGCGTGCCAGCAAGGAGCTCACTATCGCTTGCCTGCTGCCGGCATACTGGCATACGCCGGTGATAGGTATGTATTCCGTTTCTGGCACTCGTATTAAAAAAATAAAAAATAAAAAGAGGATGCTGGGGACGCTTCAAGAACCATGGGGTATAGACGAGATCCGCAGGAGACATGGGCACTTTAAGACTTTGAAAGGGGTGTGAACTGGCTCCTCCCTCTGTGCCCCTCCTCCAGACTCCAGTTTAGACTCTGTGCCCAGGCAGACTGGATGCACAACTGAGGAGCTCTACTGAGTTTCTCGGAAAAGACTTTGTTAGGTTTTTTATTTTCAGGGAGGCTGCTGGCAACGGTCTCACTGCATTGTGGGCCTTAGGGGAGAGAAATCAGACCTACTTCTAGGGAGTTTTAAAGGCCCTGTTTCTTGGCTACAGGACACCATTAGCTCCTGAGGGTTTGGAACACTAGGTACACCTAGGGGTTCACTCCCAGAGCCCGCCGTCACCCCCCTTGCAGAGCCAGAAGTCAGAAGACAGGTGAGTAGAAGAAGATTGAAGACTTCAGTGACGGCTTTCTGAGGTACCGCACTGCGATCGCGCTGCGCACCATGCTCCCATACACAGCGGCACTGCAGGGTGCGGGGGGGGGGGGGGCAGCATTAAAACACCTCTGTAAAGGCTGGAAGAGTGATATTGATGTTCCTTTGCACTAAATTCATACCCCCGCCGGCATTATTTGGTTGAGAAAGAGCGGGCTGAAGAGCGCCATGTAGGGTGCGGGGCTTAGCCCTCACAGCTCTCATCAGCACCATTTTCTCTCCAGGAGCTGCAGAGACGCTGGTCCATCCTCACCACTGCTATCACAAGTAACGGTGCAAAACGGGGGGGGGGGGGGGGGCACACAGCAAATTTTGTGCAAAAATAAGTGATTGTAAAGCACTGCAGGGTCTGAGGCAATATATATATAAAGTTTCCGAACCGGGACAGGCGCTGGGTTGTGAGCTGGCAAACTCCCTCTGTGTTTCTCTGACAGGCTTTACTGTGGGTCTGTCCCCCTTTTGGCCCAGTGTGTCTGTGGGTGTCGGTACAGGTGTGTCGGCATGTCTGAGGCGGAGGGCTCTTCCCAGGAGGAGATTGTGTTGGGGGCAGAAACGTCTGGGGGAGTGACCCTGTCGGCGCCGCCGACTCCGGACTGGGTAAATGTGTTGAATGCTAATGTGGCTCTTATTAATAAGAGACTAGATAAATCTGAATCTCAGAACCAGCATGTACAGACCCCCTCGGGGTCACATAAACGTTCGTTTGCACAGTTAGCAGACACAGATACCGACACGGACACTGACTCCAGTGTCGACTATGGTGATACCAGATTAGACCCAAAATTGGCAAAATGCATTCAGTACATGATTGTGGCAATAAAAGACGTGTTGCATATCACCGAGGACCCTGCGGTTCCTGATAATAGGGTCTGTATGTTTAAGGGAAAGAAGCCTGAGGTAACGTTTACTCCCTCTCATGAACTGAATGCCCTTTTTGAAAAAATGTGGGAAAATCCTGACAAAGTTCTGATTCCCAAAAAGATTCAAATTGCATATCCGTTCCCCTCTGGGGATAGAGAGAAGTGGGAGTCACCTCCCATTGTAGACAAGGCGCTGTCACGGTTGTCTAAAAAGGTGGCTTTACCGTCTCCTGACACGGCAGCCCTTAAGGATCCTGCGGGCCGTAGACAGGAAAATACACTAAAATCCATTTACGTCACCACAGGTACACTACTCAGACTAGCTATTGCATCTGCGTGTGTGAGTAGTGCTATAGAAAAGTGGGCAGATAATTTGAGATATTGGCCTCTTGGGATCAAAGGCAAATGCCATGGCAGTCTCAGCTAGGAGAGCATTGTGGATTCATCAATGGAATGCTGACGCTGACTCTAAGAAAGCTATGGAGTCTCTACCGTATAAAGGTGGTGTATTGTTTGGTAAGGGTCTCGCTGAGTTGGTATCTACGGCTACCGCGGGTAAGTCGTCATTTTTGCCTTATGTTCCTCCACAACAAAAGAAAACTCACCACTTGCAGATGCAGTCCTTTCGGCCGAATAACTACAAAAAAGGCCAAGGTTATTCCTTCCTTGCTAATAGAGGAAGAGGAAAAGGTAAAAGATCTCCGGCCGTTGCAGGTTCTCAGGAGCAGAAGTCCTCCCCGGCTTCCGCCAAATCCACCGCATGACGCTGGGGCTCCTCTGCGGGAGTCCGCACCGGCAGGGGCACGTCTCAAACTTTTCAGTCATTTCTGCGATCGTTCTTCCCTAGACCCGTGGATTCTGGAAATAGTGTCTCAGGGGTACAAACTGGAGTTTCAAGACGTGCCCCCTCGACGTTTTTTCAAATCAGCCTTACCAACTTCTCTTCCGAACAGGGAGTTAGTATGCGGTGCAATACAAAAATTGTGTCGGAATCAAGTTATTGTCAGGGTTCCCCCGGCACAACAGGGAGAAGGCTTTTATTCAAGCCTGTTTGTGGTCCCGAAGCCGGAAGGCTCGGTCAGACCAATTCTGAACCTAAAATCCCTCAATCTTTACCTAAGAAAATTCAAATTCAAGATTGAATCTCTCCGAGCAGTGATCTCCAGTCTCGAGGAGGGGGATTTCATGGTGTCGGTCGACATAAAGGATGCCTTCTTACACATCCCCATATATCCTCCGCATCAGGCCTACCTGCGGTTTGCTACTCAGGATTGTCATTACCAATTTCAGACGCTGCCGTTTGGTCTATCCACGGCTCCGAGTATTTTCACCAAGGTAATGGAGGAAATGATGGTTCTCCTTCGCAAGCAAGGAGTCACAATTATTCCTTACCTGGACGATCTCCTGATAAAGGCGAGATCCAAAAACAAGCTGGAGCAGGACATTGCGCTCTCCCTGACAGTTCTGCAACAACATGGTTGGCTCCTAAACCTGCCGAAGTCACAGTTGAATCCGACAAAGCGGCTGTTGTTTTTGGGAATGATTCTGGACACGGAATGACAGAGAATTTTTCTTCCAGAAGAGAAGGCTCTGGAAATTCAGAGTTTGGTCAAACAAATTCTGAAACCAGCGAGAGTAGCAATTCATGGCGGCCTACGAGACCATTCAATTTGGCAGATTCCATGCCAGGGTGTTTCAGTTGGACCTGTTGGACAAGTGGTCCGGATCTCATCTGCACATACACCGGAAAATAATCCTATCCTCCAAGACCAGAATCTCACTCCTGTGGTGGCTGCACAGCTCTCACCTCCTAGAGGGATGCAGGTTCGCGATCCAGGACTGGATCCTAGTAACCACAGATGCATGTCTCCGAGGCTGGGGAGCAGTCACACAGGGGGAAAACTTCCAGGGAAAATGGTCAAGCCAGGAAGTTTGTCTACACATAAATGTTCTGGAGTTAAGGGCCAGTTACAACGGCCTCCTTCAAGCGGAACGTCTTCTTCGCAACCGGCCCGTCCTAATACAATCGGACAATATAACAGCAGTAGCGCACATAAACCTCCAGGGCGGAACATAGAGCAGGGCGGCAGTGGCAGAGGCCACAAAAATTCTCCGCTGGGCGGAAAGACATACAAGCGCTCTGTCAGCGATCTTTATTCCAGGAGTGGACAACTGGGAAGCAGACTTCCTCAGCAGACACGATCTCCATCCAGAAGAGTGGGGTCTTCATCAAGAGGTTTTCACAGAAGTTACAAGTCTTTGGGGAATTCGTCAAATAGACATGATGGCGTCTCGCCTCAACAAGAAACTTCAGAGATATTGTTCCAGGTTGAGGGACCCTCAAGCAATAGCGGTGGACGCTCTGGTAACACCATGGGTGTTTCAGTCGGTGTACGTGTTTCCTCCGCTGCCACTCATTCCAAAGGTGTTAAAGATCATAAGAAGAACAAAGGTTCAGGTGATCCTCATTGCTCCGGACTGGCCAAGGAGGGCTTGGTATCCAGAGCTTCAGGAATTACTCATAAGAGATCCCTGGCCTCTTCCTCTACGAGAGTATCTGTTACAGCAAGGGCTGTGCGTGTACCATGACTTACCGCGGCTACATTTGACGGCTTGGTGGTTGAACGCCGGATCCTAGCCCGAAAGGGTATTCCCAGTGAAGTTATTCCCACACTTCTTCAGGCTAGAAAAGGAGTAACGTCTAAACATCACCGTATTTGGAGAAAATATGTGTCTTGCTGTGAATCCAAGAAGGCTCCTACCGAAGAATTTCAGCTAGGGCGTTTTCTCCATGTCCTGCAATCAGGTGTGGATGCGGGTCTAAAGTTAGGCTCAATTAAAGTACAAATTTCGGCCTTATCGGTTTTCTTTCAGAAACAATTGGCCTCCTTTCCAAAAGTTCAGACTTTCGTGAAAGGAGTTTTGCACATCCATCCTCCATTTGTGCCCCCCGTTGGCACCATGGGATCTTAACGTGGTGTTGCATTTTCTTCAATCACATTGGTTTGAACCTTTACAGAAGGTTGAATTGAAATTTCTCACTTGGAAAGTGGTCATGCTATTGGCCTTGGCATCGGCAAGGCGGGTGTCTGAGTTAGCGGCTTTGTCTCACAAGAGTCCTTATTTAATTTTCCATGAGGATAGAGCGGAGTTGAGGACTCGTCAACAATTTCTGCCGAAGGTGGTTTCATCTTTCCACATGAACCAGCCTATTGTGGTACCAGTGGCTACTGACGCCTTCCAGGAGTCAAAATCTTTCGATGTTGTCAGGGCCTTGAAGATTTATGCCACCAGAACGGCTCCACTTAGGAAAACGGAAGCTCTGTTTATCCTGTATGCTGCAAACAAGATCGGAACGCCTGCTTCAAAGCAGACTATTGCGCGCTGGATCTGCAATACGATTCAGCATGCTCATTCTACAGCTGGATTGCCGTTACCAAAATCAGTGAAAGCCCACTCTACCAGAAAAGTGGACTCATCCTGGGCGGCTGCCCGAGGAGTCTCTGCATTACAACTCTGCCGAGCAGCTACTTGGTTGGGTTCAAACACTTTTGCAAAATTTTACAAGTTTGATACCTTGGCTGATGAGTACCTCATGTTAGGTCAATCGGTGCTGCAGAGTCATCCGCACTCTCCCGCCCATTCTAGAGCTTTGGCATAAACCCCATGGTTCTTGAAGCATCCCCAGCATTCTCTAGGACGTATGAGAAAATAAGATTTTACTTACCGGTAAATCTATTTCTCTAGTCCGTAGTGGATGCTGGGGACTCCGTAAGGACCATGGGGAATAGACGGGCTCCGCAGGAGACAGGGCACTTTAAGAAAGAATTAGGATACTGGTGTGCACTGGCTCCTCCCTCTATGTCCCTCCTCCAGACCTCAGTTGAGGAAACTGTGCCCGGAAGAGCGGACAGTACAAGGAAAGGATTTTGGAATCCAGGGCAAGACTCATACCAGCCACACCAATCACACCGTATAACTCGTGATAAACTTACCCAGTTAACAGTATGAACAACAACAGAGCATCAGATAACCCTGATGCAACCATAACATAACCCTTATTTAAGCAATAACTATATACAAGTATTGCAGAAGAAGTCCGCACTTGGGACGGGCGCCCAGCATCCACTACGGACTATGAGAAATAGATTTACCGGTAAGTAAAATCTTATTTTCTCTAACGTCCTAGTGGATGCTGGGGACTCCGTAAGGACCATGGGGATTATACCAAAGCTCCCAAACGGGCGGGAGAGTGCGAATGACTCTGCAGCACCGAATGAGCAAACACAAGGTCCTCCTCAGCCAGGGTATCAAACTTGTAGAACTTTGCAAAAGTGTTTGAACCTGACCAAGTAGCCGATCGGCAAAGCTGTAATGCCGAGACCCCTCGGGCAGCCGCCCAAGAAGAGCCCACCTTCCTTGTGGAGTGGGCTTTTACTGATTTTGGAAGCGGCAATCCAGCCGCAGAATGAGCCTGCTGAATCGTGTTACAGATCCAGCGAGCAATAGTTTGCTTTGAAGCAGGAGCACCCAGCTTGTTGGATGCATACAGGATAAACAGCGAGTCAGTTTTCCTGACTCTAGCCGTTCTGGCTACATAAATCTTCAAAGCCCTGACTACATCCAGTAACTCGGAATCCTCCAAGTCACGGTTAGCCACAGGCACCACAATAGGTTGGTTCATATGAAAAGATGACACCACTTTTGGCAGAAATTGCGGACGAGTCCGCAATTCTGCCCTGTCCATATGGAAAACCAGATAGGGGCTTTTATATGACAAAGCCGCCAATTCTGACACACGCCTAGCCGAAGCCAAGGCTAATAGCATGACCACCTTCCACGTGAGATATTTTAACTCCACGATTTTAAGTGGCTCAAACCAGTGTGATTTCAGGAAACTCAACACCACGTTAAGATCCCAAGGTGCCACTGGAGGCACAAACGGGGGCTGAATATGCAGTACTCCCTTTACAAACGTCTGAAAGGAAGAGAAGCCAGTTCTTTTTGAAAGAAAATGGAGAGGGACGAAATCTGGACCTTAATGGACCCCAATTTTAGGCCCGAAGTCACTCCCGACTGTAGGAAGTGAAGGAAACGGCCCAGCTGGAATTCCTCTGTAGGGGCATTCCTGGCCTCACACCAAGCAACATATTTTCGCCATATACGGTGATAATATGTAGCCGTCACGTCCTTCCTAGCCTTTATCAGCGTAGGAATAACCTCATCCGGAATGCCTCTTTCAGCTAGGATCCGGCGTTCAACCGCCATGCCGTCAAACGTAGCCGCGGTAAGTCTTAGAACAGACAGGGCCCCTGTTGTAACAGATCCCGTCTTAGAGGTAGAGGCCATGGGTCCTCTGTGAGCATTCCTTGTAGCTCTGGATACCAAGTCCTTCTTGGCCAATCCGGAACAATGAGTATTGTTCTCACTCCTCTTTTTCTTATGATTCTCAGCACCTTGGGTATGAGAGGAAGAGGAGGAAACACATAAACCGACTGGAACACCCACGGTGTCACTAGTGCGTCTACAGCTATCGCCTGAGGGTCTCTTGACCTGGCGCAATACTTCTGTAGCTTTTTGTTGAGGCGGGATGCCATCATGTCCACCTGTGGCAGTTCCCATCGCCTTGCAATCTGCGTGAAGACTTCTTGATGAAGTCCCCACTCTCCCGGGTGGAGGTCGTGTCTGCTTCCCAGTTGTCCACTCCAGGAATGAACACTGCTGACAGTGCTCGTACGTGATTCTCCGCCCATCGAAGAATTCTGGTGGCTTCCGCCATCGCCACCCTGCTCCTTGTGCCGCCTTGGCGGTTTACATGAGCCACTGCGGTGATGTCTGATTGAATCAGCACCGATTGGTTGCGAAGCAGGGTCTCCGCTTGACTTAGGGCGTTGTATATGGCCCTTAGTTCCAGGATATTGATGTGAAGGCAAGTCTCCTGACTTGACCACAGACCCTGGAAATTTCTTCCCTGTGTGACTGCCCCCCACCCTCGGAGGCTTGCGTCCGTGGTCACCAGGACCCAGTCCTGAATGCCGAATCTGCGGCCCTCGAGAAGGTGAGCACTCTGCAGCCACCACAGATGAGACACCCTGGCCCTGGGGGACAGGGTGATCAGCCGATGCATCTGTAGATGCGATCCGGACCACTTGTCCAACAGATCCCATTGAAAGGTCCTCGAATGGAACCTGCCAAAGGGAATGGCCTCGTATGACGCCACCATCTTTCCCAGGAGTCACGTGCAGTGATGCACCGACACCTGTTTTGGTTTTAAGAGGTCTCTGACCAGTGTCATGAGTTCCTGAGCCTTCTCCGTCGGGAGAAAAACCTTCTTCTGGTCTGTGTCCAGAATCATGCCCAGGAAGGGCAGACGCGTCGTAGAAATCAGCTACGACTTTGGAATATTCAGAATCCAGCCGTGCTGTTGTAACACTTCCCGAGAGCGTGCTACGCTGATCAGCAACTGCTCTCTGGACCTCGCCTTTATGAGGAGATCGTCCAAGTATGGGATAATTGTGACTCCCTGCTTTCGCAGGAGCACCATAATTTCTGCCATTACCTTGGTAAATATTCTCGGTGCCGTGGACAGACCAAACGGCAACGTCTGGAATTGGTAATGACAATCCTGTACCACAAATCTGAGGTACTCCTGATGAGGTGGATAAATGGGGAACATGAAGGTAAGCATCCTTGATGTCCAGAGACACCATAAAATCCCCTTCCTCCAGACTTGCGATGACCGCTCTGAGCGATTCCATCTTGAACTTGAACCTTTTCAGGTATATGTTCAGGGATTTTAAATTCAATATGGGTCTGACCGAACCGTCCGGTTTCGGTACCACAAACATTGTCGAATAGTAACCCCCTCCCTGTTGAAGGAGGGGGAACCTTTACCACCACCTGCTGGAGATACAATTTTTGAATTGCTGCTAACACTATTTCCCTCTCTATGGGGGAAGCTGGCAGGGCCGATTTGAGGTAACGGTGAGGGGGTATCACTTCGAATTCCAGCTTGTATCCCTGAGACACAATCTCTATAGCCCAGGGATCCACCTGTGAGTGAACCCACTTGTGGCTGAAATTTCGGAGACGCGCCCCCACCGGGCCTGGCTCCGCCTGTGGAGCCCCAGCGTCATGCTGCGGATTTAGAGGAAGCCGGGGAGGACTTCTGTTCCTGGGAACTAGCTGTATTGTGCAGCTTCTTTCCTCTACCCCTGCCGCTGGCAAAAAAGGACGCACCTCGGACTTTCTTGCCTCTATGTGATCGAAAGGACTGCATTTGGTAATACGGTGCTCTCTTAGGTTGTGAGGGAATATATGGCAAAAAATTTGACTTTCCAGCCGTAGCTGTGGAGACCAGGTCCGAGAGACCGTCCCCAAACAACTCCTCACCCCTGTAAGGTAAAACCTCCATGTGCCTTTTTGAGTCGGCATCGCCTGTCCATTGCCGAGTCCACAGGACCCTTCTGGCGGAAATCGACATTGCATCTATTCTAGAGCCCAGTAGGCTAATGTCTCTTTGGGCATCTCTCATATATAGAACAGCGTCTTTTATATGCCCCAGGGTCAGTACTATAGTACCCTTGTCCAAGGTATCAAGTTCCTCAGATAAGGTATCTGTCCATGCTGCTACAGCACTACACATCCAGGCCGACGCAATCGCCGGCCTTAGTAGGGTACCTGAATGTGTATAAATGGACTTCAGGATACCCTCCTGCTTTCTATCCGCAGCATCTTTTAGGGTGGCCGTATCCTGTGACGGCAGGGCTACCCTCTTGGATAAGCGTGTTAAAGCTTTGTCTACCCTAGGGGAGGATTCCCAGCGTAACCTGTCCGTTGGCGGGAAAGGATACGCCATAAGCATCAGTTTGGAAATCTGCAGTTTTCTATCTGGAGATTCCCAAGCCTTTTCACATAACTCATTTAACTCATGTGAAGGGGGAAAGGTCACCTCTTGCCTTTTCTCCCCATACATATAAACCCTCTTGTCAGGGACTGGGGTTTCCTCTGTGATGTGTAACACATCTTTCATTGCTATAATCATGTAGCGGATGGCTTTAGCCATTTTAGGCTGCAATTTTGCATCATCGCCATCGACACTGGAGTCGGAATCCGTGTCGATATCTGTGTCAACAACTTGGGATAGTGGGCGCTTCTGAGACCCCGACGGCCTCTGCGCTGTAGGATCAGGCATGGGTTGAGACTCTGACTGTCCCAAGGCTTCAGCTTTATCCAACCTTTTATGCAAGGAATTAACATTATCATTTAAGACCTTCCACATATCCATCCAATCGGGTGTCGGCGCCGTTGGCGGCGACCCCACATTCATTTGTACTCGCTCTGTTTCCACATAGCCTTCCTCGTCAAACATGCTTCCTCCACAAGGCCTTTTGACAGAGAGAGAGTATGCCAGCACACACCCCAGCGCTATATTACCCAGGAGTCGCACAGTAACTTAGTGTTAACTCAGTAGCTGCTGTATAACTGTTTTTGCGCCAAATTTATGTGCCCCCCCTCTCTTTTTACCCACTTTCTACCGTGATTCTGCAGGGAAGAGCCTGGGGAGCGTCCTCTCAGCGGAGCTGTGGAGAGAAAATGGCGCTGGTGAGTGCTGAGGAAGAAGCCCCGCCCCCTCAGCGGCGGGTTTCTGTCCCGCGTTTTGTGTAAAAATAATGGCGGGGGCTCATGCATATATACAGTGCCCAACTGTATATATGCTGCTTTTGCCAAGAGGTACCTAATTGCTGCCCAGGGCACCCCCCCCTGCGCCATGCACCCTACAGTGACCGGAGTGTGTGGGTTTAGTGTGGGAGCAATGGCGCACAGCTGCAGTGCTGTGCGCTACCTCATATGAAGACTGGAGTCTTCTGCCGCCGATTTCGAAGTCTTCTTGCTTCTCACGCCGGCTTCTGTCTTCTGGCTCTGCGAGGGGGACGGCGGCGCGGCTCCGGGATCGGACGACCAAGGGTGCGTTGCTGTGTACGATCCCTCTGGAGCTAATGGTGTCCAGTAGCCTAAGAAGCAGGACCTATCTTCTAGTGAGTAGGGCTGCTTCTCTCCCCTCAGTCCCACGTAGCAGAGAGTCTGTTGCCAGCAGATCTCTCTGAAAATAAAAAATCCTAACAAAATACTTTCTTTTTTAGCAAGCTCAGGAGAGCTCACTAAGGTGCACCCAGCTCGTCCGGGCACAGATTCAAACTGAGGTCTGGAGGAGGGACATAGAGGGAGGAGCCAGTGCACACCAGTATCCTAATTCTTTCTTAAAGTGCCCTGTCTCCTGCGGAGCCCGTCTATTCCCCATGGTCCTTACGGAGTCCCCAGCATCCACTAGGACATTAGAGAAAATAGGATTTTAATACCTACCGGTAAATCCTTTTCTCTTAGTCCGTAGAGGATGCTGGGCGCCCATCCCAGTGCGGACTTTATCTGCAGTTATTAGTTATGTTTACACACAGGTTGTATTATGTTGTAGTCAGCCTGTTGCTGACATTGTTCATGCCGTTGACTGGGTTTCTGTTAAATGCCATGTTGTACGGCGTGCTTGAGGTGTGAGCTGGTATGTATCTCGCCTTAGTTAACAATAAATCCTTTCCTCGAAATGTCCGTCTCCCTGGGCACAGTTCCAATAACTAGAGTCTGGAGGAGGTGCATAGAGGGAGGAGCCAGTTCACACCCCTTTCAAAGTCTTAAAGTGCCCATGTCTCCTGCGGATCCCGTCTATACCCCATGGTTGCTACCTCTCTCAAAATCCAGTGAGGTCATTCACTGGATTTTGAGAGAGGTGGCAGCATCGAAGCACTCAAACTACATGATTTGAGGCCAACAAATTTTTATCTATCCAGTGTTGCGTAAAAACACACAGTACATGGGTCTGATATAAACGTATAGACCTACTCCATTCTTTTTGACCATTCTTATAAATAATAGTCAAAGGAATAGTCACTTCGGTATCAGTCTATGAGTCTGATTGGTCCAATATTGGTGTAGGCTTATCTTGATCTTATAAATATGGATTTCGTCTGGAGTTATTACTTAGCCTCCGACATATTTTGATCTAATACCCCTGAGGAAGTCCTAAGGGATGAAACGCATCGGGTTCTACATCTGATTAAACCTAATTGGTGTATATTGGAATTGGGTTTCGTATTTGATCTAACCTAATTGGTGTATATTGAAATCTATATATGTCAGATTGAATATCCATCCTGTATGATGATAATGTTATTGACACTATGAAATGGAGATAACATTGTGTTTTATGAATACATTTTTTAAATTATTGTGACTGTCTGTAATAGATTAAGAAGTCATTAGCGCCCTCAGATTTGGTGTGTATGTAATATTTTTGAATCCTTGCTGACGAAGGATTCTTCTAGAGGTGCTGCTTATATATCCCAAGCGCAATTTGGTACCATTTTTGTGTTTATATATATATTATATATTTTTTTTCTAAATTAATATAGACCTACACTGTGCGTGCCCAATTCCTGATCCTGCTGGTTTTATTCATTGCGTGAGAACTCTGCATGTCCCACTGATGGTTTATGTACACCAACCTGATTGTGTATCTATTGGAAGCCTTATGGGGCATACATACGGGTGACACAATGCTGTGTGCTAAGTGATCTAGGTTAGTACAGATCACTCAGCACACAGTGATGTGTGCTGAGCAATCTATGCTAACCAGTGTTCTTTATGCACATGCTAGGTGATCTAACTAGATCTTACCTGCATGTGCTAAAGAAGTGAGTGATGGCGATGCGCGGTACATCACTTTGGGTTGTACACACGGAGCGATCTGTACTCCATTCTAAACGATCTTGACAGATCGCTTAGAAAATAGATAAAATTTGCCCCGTGTGTATGCCCGATTCCAGGATTTTGCAACAAATACTGTTCCTCTGCTACTCTTTATTCCAGAATATTGATTAGAAACATGTCTTCTGTCAGAGAGCATGGTTTTCTCTACCGCCAAGGAAACGACCAGGGCATTCTTGGGGACTAATTTTGTTATCTGGTCAATGATTTTTTCTTTTTTATCAATGGGGGACACTGGAGACCATGGGTATTGAGTGGAGCTCAGGAGCCGACACCAAACTCCTTTTTGAAGGCAGCACAGGCTCCTCCTCCCCTATACCCCGTTTTTTTTGTTTTGTTTTTTACTTTCCCTTTTGTGCAGTCAGTGGTAAGCATGATACTATACATTGTCCCCGCTGACTGCACCATCACCTTATTTCGGTGGCGAAAGCATTCCTCCTACAGACAGGGACTAGGGGCAGCCTCGGTCAAAGTCAGGGACTGTAGCCGCTGACACTGCCAGTGGATCTGTAGTGGTGCCCAGTCCTCTCTGCGCTACCACTAGATCAGCAAGGACACAGACTGCAGCGGGGTACCATTTAAGAAGTCGGTCCATGGAGTCAGCCAGAGAGGGGAAGGGACTTCCCCCGTTCTCTCCTCCCCATCCTTTTGGTGGTACCATGTCCTAGACTGCCTGGCAAAGGCTCCTCTCTCTCCACATACTCCCAGGCGCTGCATAGGTATCGAACTACCTGCCTGCTCAGAGAGAGACACCTGTCGCTGCTAGTTTTTAGGGGATGTGTCTCTCTCTCTCTCTCTCTCTCTCTCTCTCTCTCTCTCTCTCTCTCTCTCTCTCTCCCTCCCTCCCTCCCTCCCTCTCTCTCTCTCTCTCTCTCCCTCCCTCCCTCCCTCCCTCTCCCTCCCTCCCTCTCTCTCTCTCTCTCTCTCTCTCTCCTTGAATTGTTTGTGCGCCCACTCTGCTAGTTAGCTTCTCTAGCATTAGTATCCTGGTAATTTACTGCATTATCCTTTTGATATACTGCTGTTTTATTAATTGAATGCTCACTTAATTTGTGTGCAATCTAGCTGTTTGTTATTTTTCTTATCAGTGCATACTCAGCCTTTTTGGTGTATTTATACTGTATATGTATAGATATCTGAACTTGTACTGTGTTACATTAATAGCTGCATTCTTACTTTCACTGTTTAGATGTTTATTTTTCTTATTCTGTGCCTTATCTGCTTTGATTAGTCCCTACACTGTGCTTGGGACCTTACAGTAATTAGTAATTTGGTGCCACATGACCACTTGTTTATTTGTCTTAACATACAGTACCCCCATACTACCACTTAATTTATCTTCTGTGGGTACGTATGTGTAAGTGTTTACACTGGACCTATGTCTTTGAAGGGAACCCCCACAAAGGCTTTCCCAGGAGATAGGTGCTCCTGTGCTGCGTGCATTCACTTGCAAAACTTTTAAGAAACTTTCTTCGGGTAATACTTTCCTGGTCCACAGGAAATACCATGGGGTGTACGTGGTGGTATAGGACCGGGCACCAAACAGATAAACTTTTGGCTTCCCAAAAAGCTCTGGCCCATCCCCATTACCCAGTCTCCATGCTCAGGCATCCTCCATTTCATTTGGTATCGACAGGAACCACAACTTTGAACAGTGGGGACAAGCTTTAATTTTATGTTTTATTTTAACTTTTTCAAGACATTTGAGAACCAGTGCTAAGTAGTCCCATTGACCCCAGAGCTGCTGCTTCATTAGCTAGCACCACTGGCCCTGCCCCTAGTCCCAGGAGATGGGCCAGAGGCACCATTGTGGACCTCTGTTCATCCGCTGGACTGCACTAGACCACCAGAGCATAAATATTACTGGCGCAGGCATTACAAGGCCAGGGTCCCTGGTGGGTAACTCTGGCATAGGGGGAGGCTAGCCCTGGCCTGTGGCCCCTACTCCAGTCAGGGCGCCAGTCCATTGCAGTCTTCCTGCTGCTGAGCTGCTCTTCCTTCACCTTCTGAGACCAGACGCAGCCATTATCAGTGTAGCAAGCCGCTCTCCGGCAATGCTGGTTCCAGTCTCCCTGTATTCCTCTTCAAGGAGCCAGGTTATACAGCACTTCCTACCAGCTAATTCCACTGAGTGGCTGATTTAGTGCCCATTGCAGTATACGTAAATTGCATTTCTCATACGTCCTAGAGGATGCTGGGGATGCTTCAAGAACCATGGAGTATAGACGGGATCCGCAGGAGACATGGGCACTTTAAGACTTTAAAAGGGGTGTGAACTGGCTCCTCCCTCTATGCCCCTCCTCCAGACTCCAGTTAGATTCTGTACTCAGTGAGACTGGATGCACACTGAGGAGCTCTCCAGAGTTTCTCAGAAAAAATACTTTTGTTAGGTTTATTATTTTCAGGGAGACCTGCTGGCAACAGGCTCCCTGCATCGTGGGACTGAGGGGAGAGAAGCAGACCTACTTCTGTGAGTTTCAGGGCTCTGCTTCTTAGTCTACTGGGCACCATTAGCTCCAGAGGGTCTGATCGCTAGGTACGCCTAGATGCCGGAGCCGCACCATCAACCCCCTTGCAGAGCCAGAAGTCAGGAGCCGGGTGAGTAGTAGAAGAAGATCAGAAGACTTCAGTGACGGCGGAAGATGGCTTATGAGGTACCGCGCAGCGGCCGCACTGCGCGCCATGCTCCCACATTCAAAACGGCACTGCAGGGCGGAGGGGGGGGGGGGGGTACCCGGGGCAGCATAAATCCCCAATAGCGACTGGCACAAGTGTATACAGTGCCTGGGCACTACATACAGACTCCCGCCAGTATAAATATGTAAAATTCAGCGGGACTGAAGCGCGCCATTAAGGGGGCGTGGCTTAGCCCTCACAGCTCTGTCCAGCGCCATTTTCTCTTCACAGAAGCTGCAGAGACACTGAGCCTGGCCTCCCACACTACTGTGCAAATAACAGGGAGAAAAACAGGGGGGGGGGCACAGGTGATTTGGTGCTATTTTATTGAATATAAAGGCGCTAACAGGTATGGGCAGTATATTACTTGCTCCAGAACCGGGATAGGCGCTGGGTTGTGAGCTGGCAGAACTCCCTCTGTGTTTCTCTAGCAGGCTTTGTTGTGGGTCTGTCTCCTGTAGCCCCAGTGTGGTTGTGGGTGTCGGTACGCGTGTGTCGACATGTTTGAGGAGGAGTGCTCTTCCCAGGAGGAGGCTGGAGTGGGGACAGAAAAGGGTGTGGGAGTGAACGTGTAGGCACCGCCGATGGCTGGGTGAATATGTTGAGTGTTTTGAATGCAAATGTGGCTCGGTTGACTAAGAGATTAGATAAATCTGAGTCTAAGAACCAGACATGGAGGTAATCCATGGAGGATGCATTTTCACAAGCTCAGACCCCTTCGGGGTCACAGAAACGTGCATTTACCCAGATAGCAGATACAAATACCGACACGGACTCTGATTCCAGTGTCGACTATAGTGATGCCAGATTGAATCCTAAACTGGCTAAGAGCATTCAGTACATGATTGTGGCGATAAAAGAAGTATTACATATCACGGAGGACCCTGCTGTTCCTGATACTAGGGTCTGTATGTATAAAGGAAAGAAACCTGAGGTAACGTTTCCTCCCTCTCATGTACTGAACGCTCTTTTTGAAAAGGCTTGGGAAAATCCTGACAAGAAGGTACAGGTTCCCAAAAGAATTCCAGTGGCATATCCGTTCCCCTCTGGGGACAGGGAAAAGTGGGAGTCAACCCCCACGGTGGATAAAGCTCTATCGCGTCTGTCCAAAAAGGTGGCGCTTCCGTCTCCTGACACGGCAGCCCTAAAGGATCCTGCGGATTGTAAGCAGAAAATACACTACAGAGGGGATTGAAAGTTTGGGCACCCCAGGCAAATATTCATTTTAATGTGCAAAAAGAAGCCAAGGAAAGATGGAAAAATCTCCAAAAGGCATCAAATTAAAGAGTAGACATTCTTATAACATGTCAAAAAAAAGTTTGATTTTATTTCCATCATTTACACTTTTAAAAGAACAGAAAACAAAAAATGGCGTCTGCAAAAGTTTGGCCACCCTGCAGAGTTAATACATTGTACTGCCCCCTTTGGCAAGTATCACAGCTTGTAAACGCTTTTTGTAGCCAGCCAAGAGTCTTTCAATTCTTGTTTGAGGTATCTTCGCCCATTCTTCCTTACAAAAGTCTTCCAGTTCTTTGAGATTCCTGGGATGTCTGTGACGCACTGCTCTTTTAAGGTCTATCCATAGATTTTCAATTATATTGAGGTCAGGAGATTGTGAAGGCCATGGCAAAACCTTCAGTTTACGCCTCTTGATGTAATCCACCGTGGATTTTGAGGTGTGTTTAGGATCATTATCCATTTGTAGAAGCCAGCCTCTCTTTAACTTCAGCTTTTTCACAGATGGCATCAAGTTAACATCCAAAATTTGCTGGAATCTTATTGAATCCATTTTTCCTTCTACTCGGGAAATGTTCCCTGTGCCACTGGCTGCAATACAACCCCAAAGCATGATTGATCCACCCCCATGCTTAACAGTTGGACAGAGGTTCTTTTCATTAAATTCTGTGCCCTTCCTTCTCCAAACGTACCTTTGCTCATTCTTGCCAAAAAGTTCTATTTTAACCTCATCGGTCCACAGAACGTTATTCCAAAATGCATCAGGCTTGTGTATATGTTCATTTGCAAACTTCAAACGCTGATTTTTGTGGTGAGGACGTAGAAGAGGTTTTCTTCTGATAACTCTTCCTTGAAGACCATATTTGTACAAGTATCTCTTTATAGTGGAATAGTGTACCACAACTCCAGTGTCTGCCAGATCTTCCTGGAGGGATCGTGCAGTCAAACGTGGATTTTGACTTGCTTTTCTCACAATCCTGCGAGCTATTCCGTCTGATATTTTTCTTGGTCTTCCAGATCTTGCTTTAACTTCCACTGTTCCTGATGACTGCCATTTCTTAATTACATTCTGAACAGAGGATATGGGCATCTGATAACGCTGTGCTATCTTCTTATAGCCTTCTCCTGCTTTGTGAGCGTCAACTATTCTCAGTTTCAGTGTTCTGCACAACTGCTTAGAGGAACCCATGGTGCGGATTGTTGGAGCAAGGTCAGATGAGTCTGGGCTTTTAAAACCTTTGAGATTAACATCACCTGGTCTTTCCAGTCGATGATTGAGAACAATCCATGACACTGCCAGGTCTCAGCTGTCCAAAGGGGGCAGTACAAGGTATTAACTCTGCAGGGTGGCCAAACTTTTGCATACGCCATTTTTTGTTTTCTGTTCTTTTGATAGTGTAAATGATGGAAATAAAATCAAACTTTTTTTTGACATGTTATAAGAATGTCTAATCTGTAATTTGATGCCTTTTGGAGATTTTTCCATCTTTCCTTGGCTTCTTTTTGCACATTAAATGAATTTTTGCCTGGGGTGCCCAAACTTTCGATCCCCACTGTAAAATCCATTTATGTCACTACAGGTTCGCTACTCAGGCCTGCCATTGAGTAGCGCTATTGAAAAGTGGGCAGATAACTTGTCATCTGAGATAGATACCCTGGACATGGATAGCGTGCTTTTGACTCTGGGTCATATCAGGGACGCTGCAGCATATTTAAAAGAAGCTGCAAGGAATGTTGGTCTTTTGGGATCAAGGGCCAATGCCATGGCAGTCTCGGCTAGGAGGGCATTGTGGATTCATCAATGGAATGCTGATGCTGACTCTAAGAAGACTATGGAGTCTCTACCGTTTAACGGTAGTGTCTTGTTTGGTGACGGCCTCACTGACCTGGTATCTATGGCTACCACGGGTAAGTCATCATTTTTACCTTATGTTCCTGCAGAACAAAAGAAAGTGCCCCACTATCAGATGCAGTCCTTTCGGCCCAATAAATACAAAAAAGGATGAGGGTCCTCCTTCCTTGCTGCGAGAGGAAGAGGAAAGGGAAAAAGGCCACAGGCTGTGGCAAGTTCCCAAGAGCAGAAGTCCTCTCCGGCTTCTATCAAATCCGCTGCATGACGCTGGGGCTCCTCTGCGGGAGTCCGCACCGTTGGGGGCTCGTCTCAAACTCCAGTCAGGTCTGGGTTCACTCGGACCTGGATCCTTGGATTTTAGAAAAGGTATCCCAAGGGTACAAATTAGGGTTTCTAGACGTGCCCCCTCACCGATTTTTCAAATCGGCCTTGCCAGCTTCTCTTCCAGAAAGGTAGGTAGTATGCGCTGCAATACTAAAGCTGTGTCAAAATAAAGTCATTGTCACGGTACCCCCTTCACAACAGGGTGAGGGCTTTTATTCTAGTCTGTTCGTGGTCCCGAAGCCGGATGGCTCAGTCAGACCGATTCTGAACCTAAAATCCCTCAATTTCTTTCTAAAAAAAAAATCAGATTCAAGATGGAATATCTCCGAGCAGTAATTTCCAGTCTGGAGGAGGGGGATTTTATGGTGTCGGTCGACATAAAGGATGCCTACTTATACGTCCCCATATATCCTCCACATCAGGCATACCTGAGGTTTGCTGTTCAGGATTGTCATTACCAATTTCAGACGTTGCCGTTTGGTCTGTCCACGGCCCCGAGGATTTCACCAAGGTTATGGCGGAAATGATGGTTCTCCTGCGCAAGCAGGGAAACACAATTATCCTGTACTTGGACGATCTCCTCATAAAGACGAGATCCAAGGAGCAATTGCTGAAAAACTTTGCGCTCTCACTGACGATTCTGCAACAACATGGTTGGCTCCTAAACTTGCCAAAATCACAGTTGGTTCCGACGACACGGCTGTTGGTCCTGGGTATGATTCTGGATACAGAATTACAGAGTTTTTTTCTTTCAGTGGAAAAGTCTCTGGAAATACAGAACATGGTAAAACAGATTCTGAAACCGGCAAGAGTGTCGATTCTTCAATGCACTGGGAAATGCTGGGGAAGATGGTGGCGGCCTACGAGGCCATTCAGTATGGCATGTTCCATGCCAGGGTGTTTCAGTGGGACCTGTTGGACAAGTGGTCCGGGTCTCACCTGGACATGCACCGGAAAATAATCCTGTCTTCCAGGACCAGGATCTCCCTCCTGTGGTGGCTGCACAGTTCTCACCTTCAGGAGGGACGCAGGTTCGGAATTCAGGATTGGATCCTGGTGACCACAGATGCAAGTCTCCGAGGCTGGGGAGCAGTCACGCAGGGGAGAAACTTTCAGGGAAAATGGTCAAGCCAGGAAGCTTGTCTGCACATAAACATTCTGGAATTAAGGGCCATTTACAACGGCATTCTGCAAGCGGAACATCTTCTTCGCGGTCTGCCTGTCTTGATTCAGTCAGACAACATAACAGCAGTGGCGTACATAAACCGCCAGGGCGGAACAAAGAGCAGAGCGGCGATGGCCAAGGCCTCAAAAGTTCTTCGCTGGACGGAGAGACATGTAAGCGCTATGTCAGTAGTCTTCATTCCAGGAGTGGACAACTGGGAAGCAGACTTCCTCAGCAGACACGATCTCCATCCAGGAGAGTGGGGTCTTCATCAAGAGGTCTTTGCAGAAGTGACAAGTCGTTGGGGAATTCCTCAAATAGACATGATGGCGTCCCGCCTCAACAAGAAACTTCAGAGATATTGTTCCAGGTCAGGGGACCCTCAAGCAATAGCGGTGGACGCCTTAGTGACACCATGGGTGTTTCAGTCGGTCTATGTGTTCCCTCCACTTCCACTCATTCCAAAGGTGATAAAGATTATATGAAGAACAAGGGTTCAGGCGATACTCATTTTTCCAGACTGGCCAAAGAGGGCCTGGTATCCAGATCTTCAGGAGTTGCTCATAGAAGATCCCTGGCCTCTTCCTCTACGGGAGGACCTGTTACAACAAGGACCGTGCGTGTACCAAGACTTACCGCAGCTGCATTTGACGGCATGGCGGTTGAACGCCGAATCCTAGCCCGAAAGGGTATTCCCAGTGAAGTCATTCCCACACTTCTTCAGGCTAGAAAAGAAGTAACGGCAAAGCATTACCACCGTATTTGGAGGAAATAGGTGTCTTGGTGTGAATCCAAGAAGGCTCCTACGGAGGAATTTCAGCTGGGGCGTTTGCTCCATTTTTTGCAAGCAGGTGTGTATGTGGGCCTAAAGTTAGGCTCCATTAAAGTACAGATTTCGGCCTTATCAATCTTCTTTCAGAAAGAATTGGCCTCCCTTCCAGAAGTTCAGACCTTCGTGAAAGGCGTGCTGCACATCCAACCTCCATTTGTGCAACCTGTGGCACCGTGTGATCTTAACTTCCTGCAATCTCATTGGTTTGAACCTTTACAGAAGGTTGAGTTAAAATTCCTTACTTGGAAAGTAGTCATGTTGTTGGCCTTAGCATCCGCAAGGCGGGTATCTGAGTTGGCGGCTTTGTCTCACAATAGCCCCTATTTAATCTTCCATGCTGATAGAGCGGAGTTGAGAACTCGTCAGCAATTTCTGCCAAAAGTGGTTTCATCATTTCACGTGAACCAGCCTATTGTGGTGCCAGTGGCTACTGATGCCTTGGCGGAATCGAAGTCTCTCGATGTGGTCAGAGCTTTGAAAATCTGTCGCCAGAACGGCGCAGATTAGGAAAACAGAGGCTCTATTTGTCCTGTGGGCTCCCAACAAGATTGGGGCTCCTGCTGCCAAGCAGACTATTGCGCGCTGGATCTGTAATACGATTCAGCAGGCTCATTCTACGGCAGGATTGCCGTTACCGAAATCGGTAAAGCCCACTCTACCAGAAAGGTGGGCTCTTCCTGGGCGGCTGCCCGAGGGGTCTCTGCATTACAGCTGTGCCGAGCTGCTACTTGGTCTGGTTCAAACACCTTTGCAAAGTTTTACAAGTTTGATACCCTGGCTGAGGAGGACCTCTTGTTTGGTCAATCGGTGCTGCAGAGTCATCCGCACTCTCCCGCCCGGTCTAGAGCTTTGATATAAACTCCATGGTTCTTGAAGCATCCCCAGCATCCTCTAGGACGTATGAGAAAATAGTATTTTAATACCTACCGGTAAATCCTTTTCTCTTAGTCCGTAGAGGATGCTGGGCGCCCGTCCCAGTGCGGGCTGTACCTGCAGTTTGGTTATGGTTACACTCATGTTAAGTACAGTCACTCTGTGGCTGATGTTGGTCATGCCGTTGCATGCGTTGTTGATGAATGCCATGTTGTACGGCGTGTTTGAGGTGTGAGCTGGTATGTATCTCACCTTAGTTTTAAAATAAAATAAAATAAATCCTTTTCCTCGAAATGTCCGTCTCCCTGGGCACAGTTCCTATAACTGGAGTCTGGAGGAGGGGCATAGAGGGAGGAGCCAGTTCACACCCCTTTTAAAGTCTTAAAGTGCCCATGTCTCCTGCGGATCCCGTCTATACCCCGTGGTTCTTGAAGCATCCCCAGCATCCGCTACGGACTAAGAGAAAAGGATTTACCGGTAGGTATTAAAATCCTATTTTATATCCTATTATTCATTGTCTGCTTTCTTTCTTTTGTCCACATATACCTATTCCTTTCTTTCTACCCTGTAACCTTAAATCCAGGTCTTAAGGGGTTCTACATTTGTTCAGTCCTTGGGCTCGTGATGTTACATTGCAGCAGCATTGTTAGCTGCCCATTGCCATATTGTTTGTGCACATTCTCCAGATGCCATGTCAGGCAAAGGCAAGAGCCGCAAGGAGGCTATGCCAACTATTTTAACCCCCTGTAAATCCTGTTCGGCAGGTCTGTCACCTCCGGATAAGTTACAGGACGAGTTATGTGCTGCCTGTTATATCCCACCAATCCAGCCTCAGTCTCCGGACGAACCACCATGGGCTTCTTTTTCTTGGGTCATCCATCTTGAGTAATCCGTTCTAAGGGCAAAGGGATTCTCCCTGTCTGTTGTTCAGACCATGCTTAGAGCAAGGAAGCCGGACTCTTCCCGTATCTATTATCGGACATAGCATACATACCTACAGTGGTGCACTATAACCCATAGGTTTTTCGGGTGT
Source organism: Pseudophryne corroboree (assembly GCF_028390025.1). NCBI lineage: Eukaryota > Metazoa > Chordata > Amphibia > Anura > Myobatrachidae > Pseudophryne > Pseudophryne corroboree. The sequence continues at coordinate 608,360,707 of NC_086446.1, forward strand.
ATGCGATTCTCTTTCCTCCAAGCTGTACTGTCTCTTGGACTCTGCCTGACACCGTTGAAAGTGCACGTCTCGTCCCTGTTGGTTTGGTTCCAACGAAAAATTGCTCCTCTCCCGGATGTTTGTACCTTTCTCCAAGGGGGTACTGTGGGTTCAACCTCCAAATGTACCTCTGGTGACTCCCTGGGATTTATCTGTGGTCCTCAGTGCCCTTCAGGAGCCTCCGTTTGAACCTCTGGAATCCGTGGACCTGAAGTGGCTGACGGCAAAAAGTCTTCCTGCTAGCATCAGCTCGTAGAGTATCCGATTTGGGATTGCTCTTCTGTCGCTCACCCTTTATCTTTCATCTGGAAAGGGCTGTTCTCCGAACTAGACCCAATTATCTTCCTAAGGTAGTGTCCTGGTTCCATCGTAATGAGGAGATCGTGGTACCGGCTTTTTTTTTTTTTATCTCCAAACCTTTCAGGTAGAGAGAGGCCTCCCTTGATGTGGATTCCACAAGAGGGGTTGGCCAGCCGACAAACACTCTGGCTTGATGGATTTCTATGACCATTTCACAGGCGTACATTCAGGCTGACCTTCCTGTGCCCTCTACAGTCTCTGCTCACTCTACTCGCTCTGTGGGTCCTTTGTGAGCAGCAAGCTGTGGAGTGTTTACAGAACAACTGTGCAAAGCGGCTACATGGTCTTCTGTCCACACCTTTCTTGGGCTCTATGCCTTTGATACTTTTGCTTCCCAAGATGCTTCTTTTGGACGCCGTATTCTTTTACCCGCTCAGGAGCGTCTTCTCCCTTAAAATAACTGCTTTGGGACATCCCCATGGTATGCCCTGTGTACCCTCTATGGAACCAGAAGGAGAAAATTACCTTTAACTCTTTCTTTGAGGTCCATAGGATCCACAGTGCACCCACCCTTACACACCTTACGACTCTTCTTGGTCTAAGAACACGAAAAGAGAGGTACATCTGCACACTTGAATGGTCTATGTTAACAATTTAATTGATAAATAAATCAATGAAGCCCCAATAGACGTGTGTCTGAATTAGACTTTATGCCTCTCTGGGGGTGCGACCCTATTATAACCAAGGTATCAAAACATATAAAGAGAACTAGAAAGACGGTTGTTGAGTTGGGTGCACTATATCAATTAATTGGGTTAATTGTCAAGATTAAAGCGTAACTTTTATTACTTTTATTAATATTAAGAAGGTCCTTGTCGTGGGACACATACAGCAAAATATAGAGGTTAAAAACATGACCTATACAAACACATACGTGAAAATAGAGAAAAGGAAATGTGAGATAGATTCTTAAAAAGTGGGGTCACCACAATAACTCCTGCAACTAGTATAATTATTTATGTGTGAGACAATAACCACTCAGGATATAGACTGGATGATGTTTGCCAGTCCTAAGTGTAATTAATATCGTATGGGACAATTAAATGTTACCACGGATGGTGGTGTGTTATAAGTAGAACACTGCCTCTGGTACGCGGATACCGTGGAAAATATAATACAATAAGGGCCTCTTTCCCAACTAATAGTAATATACAAGTAAGTTGCTCTTAAATGAAGAGCATTAACTCCAATGATACTGGTGGTTGAAACATAAAAAATGTGTGTTGTACCACTGGTGCCTTATAATACAAAATGCTGTGTATCTCCTTGCGTACTGCGTTCCAGAACGCAGTGCCTAGTGGAGACTGGGTGCATTTCAGGAGCTCTCCTGAGTTTCCTGTAAAGAAAGCATTTTAGTTAAATTTTTTATGTTCAGGGAGCACTGCTGGCAACAGACTCCCTGCATCGAGGGACTGAGGAGAGAGAAACAGACCCACTTCTCTGAGTTTCAGGGCTCTGTTTCTTAGGCTACTGGACACCATTAGCTCCAGAGGGATCGGTACGCAGGTCTCACCCTAGCCGTCCGTCCCAGAGCCGCGCCGCCGTCCTCCTCGCAGAGCCGGAAGATTGAAGCCGGGTGAGTATTGAGGAAAAGAACATCAGAGGCGGCAGAAGACACCTTGATCTTCATGGAGGTAACGCACAGCACTGCAGCTGTGCGCCATTGCTCCCATTCACCTCACACACCTCGGTCACTGTAATGGTGCAGGGCGCGGGGGGGGGGGCGCCCTGGGCAGCAATTTAAACCTCTCCTGTGGCATATATAGATATATACATGTACAGCTGGGCACTGTACATGTATATAAAGAGCCCCCGCCATGTTGTTGAGAAATTTGAGCGGGACAGAAGGCCGCCGCCGAGGGGGCGGGGCTTCTCCCTCAGCACTCACCAGCGCCATTTTTCTCCACAGCACCGCTGAGAGTAAGCTCCCCGGACTCTCCTCTGCTTAACACACGGTGAAAGAAGGGTTTTAAAGTAGAGGGGGGGGCACATAATTGGCGCATATACATAACAAAAGCGCTACTGGGTAAACATACTGTGTTTTTTCCTGGGTCATATAGCGCTGTGGTGTGTGCTGGCATACTCTCTCTCTGTCTCTCCAAAGGGCCTAGTGGAAAACCTGTCTTCAGAAAAGAGCTTCCCTGTGTGTGTGTGTGTGTGTGTGTGTGTGTGTGTGTGTGTGTCGGTACGTGTGTCGACATGTCTGAGACTGAAGGCTCACCTAAGGAGGAGGGGGAGTGTATGAATGTTAGGTCTCCGTCGGCGGTGGCGACACCTGACTGGATGGATATGTGGAATGTTTTAAGTGCTAATCTTAATTTATTGCTCAAAAGATTAGACAAACCTGAAGCTGGGGTACAGTCAGGGAGTCAACCCATGCCTGTCCCAATGTCGCCTGGACCTTCGGGTTCTCAGAAGCGCCTACTATCCCAAAGAGTTGACATAGATACCGACACGGATTCAGACTCCAGTGTCGACTACGATGATGCAAAATTACAGCCAAAGGTGGCTAAATGTATTCGATATATGATTATCGCAATAAAAGATGTTTTGCATATCACTGAGGAACCCCCTGTCCCTGACACGAGGGTACACATGTATAAGGGAAAGAAACCTGAGGTCACCTTTCCCTCATCACATGAGCTAAACGAATTATGCGAAAAAGCGTGGGAAACTCCAGACAAAAAACTGCAGATTCCCAAGAGGATTCTAATAGCGTATCCTTTCCCGTCGCAGGACAGAATCCGGTGGGAATCCTCCCCTAGGGTAGACAAAGTTTTGACTTGCTTATCAAAAAAGGTAGCGCTTCCATCCCAAGATACGGCTACCCTCAAGGATCCTGCCGACCGTAAGCAGGAGGTTACCTTGAAGTCCATTTACACACATTCTGGTACGTTACTCAGACTGGCTATTGCGTCGGTCTGGGTTTGTAGTGCTGTAGCAGCATGGACAGATTCCTTATCAGCGGATATTGAGACCCTTGATAAGGATACTATTTTAATGAACCTAGGGCATATAAAAGATGCTGTCTTATATATGAGGGATGCTCAAAGAGACATTAGTTTACTGGGTTCCAGGATAAACGCTATGTCTATTTCTGCTAGGCGTGTCTTATGGACCCGACAGTGGTCAGGTGATGCCGACTCCAAGAGACATATGGAGTTGTTGCCTTACAAGGGTGAGGAATTGTTTGGAGAGGGCCTCTCTGACCTCGTCTCCATGGCTACGGCAGGTAAATCGAATTTTTTGCCATATATTCCCTCACAATTTAAGAAAGCGCCTCATTATCAAATGCAGTCCTTTTGTTCCAATAAAAGCAAGAGAGTACGTGGATCGTCCTTTCTTGCCAGAGGTAAGAAGCTGCATAACACAGCAAGTTCCCAGGAACAGAAGTCCTCCCCGGCCTCTGCAAAATCCACTGCATGACGCTGGGGCTCCCCTGAGGGAGTCCGCCCCAGTGGGGGCACGTCTTAGACTGTTCAGCCACATCTGGGTTCACTCACAGGTGGATCCCTGGGCAATAGAAATTGTTTCCCAGGGTTACAAGCTGGAATTCGAAGAGGTGCCTCCTCGCCGGTTTTTCAAATCGGCCCTACCGACTTCCCCCCTGGAAAGGGAGCTAGTGTTACATGCGATTCGCAAATTGTGTTTTCAACAAGTGGTGGTAGAGGTTCCCCTGCTTCAAAGAGGGAAGGGGTACTACTCAACTCTGTTTGGGGTCCCGAAACCGGACGGTTCGGTCAGACCCATTTTGAATTTAAAATCCCTGAACCTTTACTTAAAACGGTTCAAGTTCAAGATGGAATCGCTCAGAGCGGTCATCGCCAGCCTGGAAGGGGGAGATTTTATGGTATCTCTGGACATAAAGGATGCATACCTGCATGTTCCCATATATCCTCCTCATCAGGCGTACCTGAGATTTGCGGTACAGGATTGTCATTACCAATTTCAGACGTTGCCGTTTGGGCTTTTCACGGCCCCGAGAATTTTCACCAAGGTAATGGCGGAAATGATGGTGCTCCTGCGCAAACAGGGTGTCACAATTATCCCGTACTTGGACGGTCTCCTCATAAAAGCGAGATCACGGGAGAAGTTGCTGAACAGCGTATCACTTTCACTGACTGTGTTACAGCGACACGGCTGGATTATCAATATTCCAAAATCGCAGCTGAATCCCACAACTCGTCTGCCCTTCTTGGGCATAATTCTGGACACAGACCAGAAGAGGATTTTTCTTCCGACAGAAAAAGCGCAGGAACTCATGACTCTAGTTATGAACCTGTTGAAGCCAAAACAAGTGTCAATACGTCATTGCACTCAAGTCCTGGGAAAAATGGTGGCGACATACGAAGCCTTTCCCTACGGCAGATTCCATGCAAGGACATTCCAATGGGACCTATTGGAAAAATGGTCCGGGTCACATCTGCAAATGCATCAGCAGATCACCCTGTCCCCCAGGGCCGGAGTATCTCTCCTGTGGTGGCTGAACAGTGCTCACCTTCTAGAGGGCCGCAGGTTCGGCATTCAGGACTGGATCCTGGTAACCACGGACGCGAGCCTCCGAGGTTGGGGAGCAGTCACACAGGGAAGAAATTTCCAAGGCCTTTGGTTAAGTCAAGAGACTTGTCTTCACATCAACATCCTGGAACTAAGGGCCATATACAACGCCCTACGATAAGCGGAGATCTTACTTCGCGATCGACCAGTTCTTATCCAGTCAGACAACGTCACCGCAGTAGCTCATGTAAACCGCCAAGGCGGCACAAGGAGCAGGGTGGCGATGGCGGAAGCCACCAGAATTCTTCGCTGGGCGGAGAATCATGTAAGCTCTCTGTCAGCAGTGTTCATTCCGGGAGTGGACAACTGGGAAGCAGACTTCCTCAGCAGACACGACCTGCATCCGGGAGAGTGGGGACTTCATCAAGAAGTCTTCGCGCAGATTGCAAGTCGGTGGGGACTGCCCCAAATAGACATGATGGCGTCCCGTCTCAACAAAAAGCTAGAAAGGTATTGCGCCAGGTCAAGAGACCCTCAGGCGGTAGCTGTGGACGCCCTAGTGACACCGTGGGTGTTCCAGTCGGTCTATGTGTGTCCTCCTCTTCCTCTCATACCCAAGGTGTTGAGGTTAATAAGAAAAAGAGGAGTGAGAACAATACTCATTGTTCCGGATTGGCCACGAAGGACCTGGTATCCGGATCTGCAGGAAATGCTCACAGAAGATCCGTGGCCTCTTCCTCTAAGGCAGGACCTGTTACAACAAGGTCCCTGTCTGTTCCAAGACTTACCGCGGCTGCGTTTGATGGCATGGCGGTTGAACGCCGGATCCTAGCGGAAAAAGGTATTCCGGATGAGGTTATTCCTACGTTAATAAAGGCTAGGAAGGACGTGACATCTAAACATTATCACTGTATATTGCGTAAATATGTTTCTTGGTGTGAGGCCAGGAATGCTCCTTCGGCAGAATTCCATCTAGGCCGTTTTCTTCACTTCCTACAAACTGGAGTGAATTTGGGCCTAAAATTAGGCTCCATTAAAGTTCAGATTTCAGCCTTATCCATTTTCTTTCAAAAGGAATTGGCCTCTTTACCTGAAGTACAGACTTTTGTGAAGGGAGTACTGCATATTCAGCCTCCTTTTGTACCTCCGGTGGCGCCTTGGGATCTTAACGTGGTGTTAAGTTTCCTTAAGTCACATTGGTTTGAACCACTTAAAACAGTGGAGTTGAAATATCTCACTTGGAAGGTGGTCATGTTGTTAGCCTTGGCTTCGGCTAGGCGAGTTTCGGAATTGGCGGCTTTATCACATAAAAGCCCCTATCTGGTTTTCCATATGGATAGAGCTGAATTGCGGACCCGTCCTCAATCCTTTCATATGAACCAACCTATTCATCCTTCCTATCCTTTCATATGAACCAACCTATTGTCGTGCCTGTGGCTACACGTGACTTGGAGGATTCGGAGTCCCTGGATGTGGTCAGGGCTTTGAAAATTTACGTGGCCAGAACGGCTAGGATCAGGAAAACAGAAGCACTGTTTGTCCTGTATGCAGCCAACAAGGTTGGCGGCCCTGCTTCAAAGCAGACTATTGCTCGCTGGATCTGTAACACGATTCAGCAGGCGCATTCTACGGCAGGATTGCCGTTACCGAAATCCGTTAAGGCCCATTCCACTAGGAAGGTGGGCTCGTCTTGGGCGGCTGCCCGAGAGGTCTCGGCACTACAGCTGTGCCGAGCTGCTACTTGGTCGGGGTCAAACACCTTTGCAAAGTTCTATAAGTTTGATACCCTGGCTGAGGAGGACCTCCTGTTTGCTCAATCGGTGCTGCAGAGTCATCCGCACTCTCCCGCCCGTTTAGGAGCTTTGGTATAATCCCCATGGTCCTTACGGAATCCCCAGCATCCTCTAGGACGTTAGAGGAAATAAGATTTTAAACCTACCGGTAAATCTTTTTCTCGTAGTCCGTAGGGGATGCTGGGCGCCTGTTCCAAGTGCGGACTAATTCTGCAAGACTTGTATATAGTTATTGCTTACATAAGGGTTATGTTATAGTTTCATCGGTTTTGAACCGATGATATGATGTTTTTTCATACTGTTAACTAGATAGTATATCACAAGTTATACGGTGTGATTGGTGTGGCTGGTATGAATTTTGCCCTTGGATTAACTAAAATCCTTTCCTCATACTGTCCGTCTCCTCTGGGCACAGTTTCTCTAACTGAGGTCTGGAGGAGGGGCATAGAGGGAGGAGCCAGTGCACACCCAGAGTCAAAGTCTTTCTTAAAGTGCCCATGTCTCCTGCGGAGCCCGTCTATCCCCATGGTCCTTACGGAGTCCCCAGCATCCTCTACGGACTAAAAAGATTTACCGGTAGGTTTAAAATCTTATTTTCTATACTGGCGGGGGTGTAGGACTGTGCCACGGCACCATATGCTACCTTTTGCCAGTTTAAGAGTAGGTTTCATGCTGCCCAGGGCGCCCCCCCCTCCCCTGCGTGCCCTGCATCCTGCTGTGCGCTGTGTTATGGTTAGCATGCTCGCGCAGCGTTCCCGCCCGCTGCGTGGTACATTGAGCCGTCACGATGACCGGAGGTCCCTCTTGCAGATCTCCAGTAATATTACTCACCAGTTTTCTGACTTCTGGCTTTGTTAGGGGGGTGACGGTGTGCTGTGGGAGTGAGCGCATAGCCGCAGCTAGTGTTCAGTACCCTTCAGGAGCTAATGGTGTCCTGTCAGCAAGAAGCAGAGCCATGAAACTATTCAGGAAATTGGTTCCTACTTCTTCCCCCTAAGTCCCACGAAGCAGGGAGACTGTTGCCAGCAGTCTCCCTGAAATTAAAAAGGTATCCGTTCACATGGTCGACCATGTTATGGTCGACAGTCATTAGGTCGACCACTATTGGTCGACATTGACATGGTCGACATGGACACATGGTCGACACATGAAAGGTCGACACATGAAAAGGTCGACATGAGTTTTTTTACTTTTTTTTCTTTTGGGGAACTTTTCCATACTTTACGATCCACGTGGACTACGATCGGAACGGTAATCTGTGCCGAGCGAAGCGGTAGCGGAGTGAAGGCACCATGCCCGAAGCATGTCGAGCGAAGCGGTGCACTAATTGGGGTTCCCAGTCACTTTACGCAAAAAACGACACCAAAAAAAGTTAAAAAACTCATGTCGACCTTTTCATGTGTCGACCATGTGTCCATGTCGACCAATAGTGGTCGACCTAATGACTGTCGACCATAACATGGTCGACCATTCATACCGGAACCAATTAAAAAACCTAACAATAAAGTCTTTTAGTAGAACTCAGTAGAGCTCCACTAGAGTGCGACCAGTCTGCCTGGGCACATTTTCTAAACTGAGGTCTGGAGGAGGGGCACAGAGGGAGGAGCCAGTTCACACTCTGGAAAAGTCTTGAAGTGCCCATGGCTCCTGCGGAACCGCCTATACCCCATGGTCCTTAAGTGGACCATGGGGTATAGACAGCATCCTCTAGGACGTACGAGAGAGACAGTTAATGAAGGTAAGTTTTACTATAACTCTCGTTTTTCATGTTTGGTTCAGGACTAGACTGGTTTGTGTGATAGATGCTTCGAGGAGGTATGGGGCAACTTCCGCTCTGAGAAGATTCCCTCACACAACCCTGGGTGGGCAACCTCCCTGTAACTAGCCATGCGGGAGTTGGCATCTCAGGTGGCAGTCTCCCAAGCCCCTCCATCTTTGGCAGCATCCACTGTGGAACGTCAGCTGACCACTGCCCAGCCCACACACAGTTCCTCTAAATCTCTTTAACACACAGATGGGATAGCTCCATGCCGGCTATGGTTCTCAGTCTGAAAACTCCTCAGATCTGAAGGATGAAGCATTAGACATTGGAGATGGCCTCCGGATGATCGCTTAGTCCAGGTCAACGTGGATACCTTATTAAAGTCTATACACATTAAGGATTCCGATGCCTTCGCTACCCTTTGAGGCACCCCTCTTCAAAAAGAGGAAGGAGAAAACTGGGGGTAAATTTAGCACATCTACGAACAGTTTCTCTTGCATATGGGGGGGCGCCCAGCACAGGGCTAATCCACCCCGCATGTCTGGGTCGCATCGGCTGTGTGTGACGTCACGCAACCCGCCCCCGCAATGGTACGGACACTCCTTTTGTTGTACAGACCGTGCCCCGCCAACGGCCTTCTAACGCAGTTGGCACGCCCCATCCCACCCCGTGCTTACCTCTGCCTGTCAATCAGGCAGAGGCGATCGCACCAGTGAGAAGCTTTCTCATCTCACTGGGTCTTACTGGGTGCGCACTTCAGAAAGGGCTTCAGGGTGTGATCACCAGCGATCGAGTCTGAGTTAGACTCTGTGTTCCCTCCTTATCAGCTGGAGGATCTCCTAGTGGAGGCCTGGTTTCAGCCAAACATAATTTCTAGTGTATAAACAGGTCTTGTTCTTTTATCCTCTGACTCTGGTGGACAGGAAAAAGTGTGAGTCTCCTCACCAGGTGAATGCCCCAGTGAGCACTTGGTAAAATCAACCATGCTTCCCATTCCAAATGTGACCTCCCTCAAAGATCCTACTGACAGAAAGTTGGAAAATTTGCTTAAGTCGGTCTTTGCCAGTTCATGGACGGCCTTGCACCCTGGGAAGCCACAGCCCTATGTCAATGGGCTGACTCCTTGAAGGATGGGCTTCGCTTGGGCACTTGTAGGTCTAATCTCCTGTCCATAGTTGAACACATTTGGAAGGCCAGCCCTTTGCAACTGGTGGGCAGACAGCGAGCTCAAAAAGCTCTGCAGTCTCCTTTATATGGTGAGAATCTTTTTGGACTGGAACTGGATAAAATCATTGCCACCGTTGCGGCTTCTAAGACTTCCTTCCTGACTTCGGCAGCTCCCAAGATAAAAGGACTGCAAGAATCTATGGCGGGCATATTTTGAGTGGTGGTCTGGATCATCTTGTTTCGCTTTCTAGGATTCTGGCTATCTTAATGGTGGGCTTGGATCTGGGTCTTCATCTCGCCTCTATAATGGTGCATGTGTCTGAACTCGCGGTCTTGTTCCAGTGTAGTGTTGCCTGTCTACCTACAATTCAGAACTTCCTGTAGTGGATCCTGCACACTTAGTCACACTTTGTTTCCCCGGTGTCCTTATGGGACTGTACATTGGTGTTGCTGGCTGTACAGGAGTCTCCCTTTGAGCCGTTTGTACTCCATTCATCTATGTTGGCTAACATGTAAAACATTTTTTGTGTTGGCTATTGTATTGGCACTGGAGTTTTGGACTTGGGTGCGTTGTCTCACCGCACACCTTTCCTCATTTTCCATCATGACCATACTGTCTTGCGTACTCTACTTGATTATCTTCCTAAAGTGGTCTTGCATTTCCATGTTAACCAGGAAATTGTGGTTTAATGTCATTCACTGTTCTCTTCAGACGCCTCTGACTACTCTTGATGTCCGGGCTTGTGGATCTGACCGAAGATTTTCAGAACTCATACTCTTTATTTGTCCTTTACGACTTCCAGAAGCGTTGCTGGCATGTTTCCAAGCAGACTTTTTAGCTGCTGGTTGCATCTTACCAGAAAATGTCAGTCCTACATTTTGGCAGATCTGCCAATCCCGACATCAGTTAGGGCTCATTCCACCAGGGCTGTGGGGGTCTTGTGGGCAGCTTGCCATGGCTCCTCTGCGGAGCAACTGTGTAAGGTGGCAATGTGGTCCTCTACCCACACTTTTGTTCAATTCAACAGTTTTGACATCTTTGCAGCTGCATTCCCTCCCTTAAAGGGACCGCTTTGGGGGGTCTCCAATGTCACCCATTGACAATCTGTAAAATGCTTTTTCCATGGGGGACACTGGAGGCCCACCCTAACACTGCTGGCTGTGAGTTTCTTCATTCCAGTTTCCCTTTCCGTTTTATTTTGTGTGCATGTTTCTGTGTTTGTGCCGGTCTTCTCCTCTTTCGTTTTAATAGTCCTTGGGCTTGTCCCATTTAACAGACTTCCCTGGGCCGGGGTATAGGGGAAGAGGAAGCTGTGCTGCCTCCAAAAAGAAGTAAAGTCTTTGGTGCTGCTTCCGTTCAATACCCATGGACTCAGAAAATAGGATTTTAATTACCTACCGGTAAATCCTTTTCTCGTAGTCCATAGAGGATGCTGGGGTCCACATTAGTACCATGGGTATAGACGGGTCCTTTAGGAGCCATTGGCACTTTAAAAGTTTAATAGTGTGGGCTGGCTCCTCCCTCTATGCCCCTCCTACCAGACTCAGTTTAGAAAATGTGCCCGGAGGAGCCGGTCACAGCTAGGGGAGCTCTACAGAGCTTCTTTAGTAAAAGTTTATTTTAGAGTTTATTATTTTAGTCTAGAAACTGTGCCCGAGGAGACGGACATCTTCGAGAGAAGGATTTTACACAGTTAGTGGCGAGATTCACACCAGCTCACACACAAGGCAAACCAAGCTAACTAGCTTGAAACATCAGCAACGGCTGAACAATATTACTTACCAAGTAACGAAACAGTACTTACCAAGAACTAAGCAGTACTAAACTAAGTAACCACTGCAGGATCACGAAGTGCTGGTCGGGCGTCCAGCATCCTCTACGGAGTACGAGAAAAGGATTTACCGGTAGTCTTACATCCTAGAAGATGCTGGGGTCCACATTAGTACCATGGGGATGTACCACAGCTCCCAGAATGGGAGGGAGAGCGCAGAGGCTCCTGCAGAACAGATTGACAAAACTTCAGGTCCTGAGAAGCGAAAGTATCGAACTTGTAGAACCTTCACGACCGTGTTCGACCCCGACCAAGTAGCCGCTCAGCATAGTTGTAAAGCCGAGACACCCCGGGCAGCCGCCCAGGAAAAACCCACCTTACGAGTAGAGTGGGCCTTAACAGACGTAGGACACGGCAGGCCTGCTGTAGAATACGCATGCTGGATAGTGAACCTGATCCAGCGAGAGATCGTCTGCTTAGAAGCAGGACACCCAATTTTCTTGGGATCATACAGGACAAACAGAGAGTCTGATTTTCTGTGACGAGCAGTCCTCTTCACAAAGATTTTCAGAGCCCTTACAACATCCAAGGACTTTGATGAAATTGAGGAGTCAGTAGCAACTGGCACCACAATAGGTTGGTTGATATGAAATGCCTTCGGAAGGAACTGCGGACGTGTCCTGAGCTCAGCTCTATCTTCATGGAAGATTAAGTATGGGCTTTTACATGACAAAGCTCCCAAATCCGACACAAGTCTAGCAAAAGCCAAGGCCAACAAAGTGACAGCCTTCCACGTGAGAAACTTGACCTCAACCTCCTGTAGAGGCTCAAACCAGTCCGACTGGAGGAACTGCAACACCACGTTAAGATCCCAGGGCGCCGTAGGCGGCACAAAGGGAGGCTGGATGTGCAGAACTCCCTTCAAAAAGGTCTGAACCTCAGGGAGGGCAGCCAACTGTTTCTGGAAGAAAATGGATAGGGCCGAAATCTGCACTTTTTACGGAACCTAATCTCAGGCCCATATCCACACCTGCTTGGAGGAAGAGGAGAAACTGTCCAAGTTGAAAATCCACTGTAGGAAACCTCTTGGATTCACACCAAGACACACATTTTTTCCAAATGTGATCATAATGTTTAGACGTTACTCCTTTCCCAGCCTGTATCAGGGTAGGAATGACTTTGTTCGGAATGCCCTTCCGAGCTAGTATCTGGCGTTCAACCTCCATGCTGTCAAACGTAGCAGCTGTAAGTCTTGCTAAGCAAACGGCCCCTGCTGCAGCAGGTCCTCCCAAAGAGGAAGGTGCCTCGGCTCTTCTAGCAGAAGATCCACGTACCAAGCCCTTCTTGGCCGTCCGGAGCAATGAGGATTGCCTGAACTTTTGTTCTCGTTATGAGTTTTAGAACTCTTGGAATGAGTGGAAGTGGAGAAAACACATACACCGACTGGAACACCCATGGAGTCACTAGGGCGTCCACCGCCACGGCTTGCGGGTCCCTCGACCTGGAACAATACCGCCGAAGCTTCTTGTTGAGACGAGAGGCCATCATGTCTATTTGAGGTACATACCAAAGATCTGTTACCTCCATGAACACCTCCAGATGGCGTCCCCACTCCCCTGGATGGAGATCGTGTCTGCTGAGGAAGTCCGCTTCCCAGTTGTCTACTCCCGGAATGAATATTGCTGACAGCGCCAACGCATGTTTTTCTGCCCAGAGGATGATTCTTGTTACCTCTGACATTGCAGCTCTGCTCTTCGTTCCGCCCTGTCCGTTTATGTTAGCCACTGTCGTTACATTGTCCGACTGCACTTGAATGGCCTGATTTCTCAGAAGATGGGCTGCCTGGAGAAGACCGTTGTAGACGGCTCTTAGTTCCAGAATGTTTATCGGCAAGCCGGCTTCCAGACTTGACCATCTTCCTTGGAAGGTTTCCCCTTGAGTGACTGTGCCCCATCCCCGGAGACTTGCATCTGTGGTTAGAAGGATCCAGTCCTGAATCCCGAATCTGTGGCATTCCAGAAGGTGAGGCAATTGCAGCCACCAGAGGAGTGAGATCCTTGCCTTTGGCGACAGACGTATTCTCTGGTGCATGTGTAGATGAGATCTCCACTATTTGTCCGGGAGATCCAGTTGGAAGGACATAGCATGAAATCTCCCGTACTGCAGGGCCTCTTAAGAGGCCACCATCTTTCCCAGAAGGCGAATGCACTGATGAACTGACACCCGGGCTGGCTTCAGGACATCCCGGACCATTGTTTGTATCACCAACGCTTTTTCCTCTGGAAGAAACACCCTCTGCACTTCCGTGTCGAGGATCATTCTCAGAAATGACAACCTCCTGGTAGGTTCCAAATGTGATTTTGGAAGATTCAGGATCCAACCATGTTCCCTGAGAAGCTGGGTCGTCAGAGCTTTAACAACTTCTCCTTGGACGATGCCTTTATCAGCAGATCATCCAGATATGGAATTATGTTCACCCCCTGTCTGCGGAGTAAAACCATCATTTCCGCCATCACCTTGGTGAATACCCTCGGTGCTGTGGAGAGGCCAAATGGCAGGGCCTGGAATTGAAAATGACAGTCCACCAGTGCGAACCGGAGGTAAGCTTGATGCGGCGGCCAAATCGGTATGTGGAGGTACGCATCATTGATATACAGGGATACCAGGAATACCCCTCCTCCAGACCTGATATCACCGCCCTTAGAGACTCCATTTTGAACTTGAAATCCCTCAAAAAGGGGTTTAGTGATTTTAAGTTCAGAATGGGCCTGACCGAACCATCCGGTTACGGTCCCACGAAAAGGTTTGAATAGTAACCCTTGTTTTGCATCTGGGGAGGAACTGGTACAATAACCGTTGCCTCCACCAACTTCTGGATGGCTCCCTGTAGGGTAGCCCTGTCTACCGGCAAAGCTGGCAAGCCTGATTTGAAGAACCGGTGAGGAGGGAGATCTTGAAACTCCAGCCGGTACCCCTGGGACACAATATCCCGAACCCAGGGTTCCAGGCCGGACGACATCCAGATGTGACTGAAATGTCTGAGTTTCGCCCCCACCGGCCCTACCTCCAGGTCCACCGTCATGCTGAGGACTTTGGCGTACCTGAAGCAGGCTTCTGTTCCTGGGAACCTGCAGCAGCATGTTTCTTGGATTTTGGTCGACCTCCTCTAAAGAAGGTGTTGGATGGTTTGGCCTTTCTTGTTTTAGCAACCCGAAAGGACTGTGATGTAGCCGAAGAAAAAGGATTCTTCGTAGCAGGTGCAGCTGAGGGGAGAAAAGGTGACTTACCCGCTGTAGCTGTGTGGAGATCCACGCATCCAATGCTTCCCCAAAGTGAGACTAACCTGTGTAGGGTAGGGTCTCCACACCTTTCCTGGATTCCGCGTCGGCAGACCACTGGCGCAGCCATAGGCCTCGGCGAGCTGAGACAGACATAGAAGATATTCCTGCAGCCATTGAACCCAGGTCTTTCATGGATTCCACCATAAATCCTGCAGAATCCTGAATGTTACGTGAAAACAATTCAACGTCCCTTTTATCCATTGTATCCAAATCCTCAAGTAATGTTCCTGACCACTTTACTATAACTTTGGAAATCCATGCACAGGCAATAGTAGGACGTAGTATAGCCCCTGAAGTCGTGTATATGGATTTGAGCGTAGTATCAATTTTGCGATCAACCAGCTCCTTTAAGGCGGTAGATCCTGGGTCAGGTAAAACCACTTTTTTCGAGAGTCTTGATACAGACGCGTCCACTATGGGTGGGTTTTCCAATTTCTTTCTATCCTCCTCAGGGAAGGGGAAGGCAACCAGAACTCTTCTAGGCATATGGAATTTTTTCTCTGGGTTTTCCAATGCTTTTTCAAAAATAACATTTAATTCTTTGGACGCAGGGAAGGTTAGCGAGGCTTTCTTATTCACAGTGAAGTAAGCCTCCTCAACCTGCTCAGGTGTTGTATCAGCAATATTCAACACATCCCTGATGGCCTCTATCATCAACTGCACCCCTTTAGCAAGAGATGCGGCCCACCTGAGCACATCCCCATCACCGTCTGCCGTGTCAGAATCGGTATCCGTGTCATCTTGCATAATCTGGGCAAGAGCATGTTTGTGGGAACCTACAGAGGGGGACCCTGAGGTAACCGAATCAGACCAAACTGCCATAGAGGTCTGTAAAACCTGAGTTGCAGATTCATTTTTGTGCAACCCTAGTAGAAATCTGAGAAATTATGGATTTGATAGAGAATAACCATTCAGGCTCCCTTGCTGGTATCTGCGCTAAAACAGTGCAATCCTGATTACATGGAATGAGATCAACCTGAGAGGACATATCCTCTGCAGCATATGACACAGAGTCCCTGGACATAGCTAAAAGGAGATCCCAAACACTCCACACACACACACACACACACACACACACACACACACACACACACACACACACACACACACACACACACACACACACACACACACACACACACACACACACACACACACACACACACTTTCACCCCCAAGAATGGCAAGAGAGACACAGAGATTGGAGCCAACCCACACACAGCGCTTTCAAGGTATAGGGAGACCCCAACCAGCGCTGACTGTGCACCTTAATAGGATACACAGTCTTTACACAGCCTCCCCCCCCTTCTACAACCCCCTGGTACCGTAAGATAGCTGGAGTTGCTGTGGAGGGACTCCTCTTCACTGACAGCGTTTCTGCGGCAGGAAAATGGCGCTGAACGCTGCTGGGTCCGCTCTGAGGAGAAGCTCCGCCCCCATAATGGCGCTGTCTTCCCGCTCTTCAGAAGATTATACTGGCCTGAGGATTCATGCTGGCAGCGATCCCTGGACCCTGACAGGCTTTAGAGGTCAGTGTAGGGTGTAGGCGCTGGCTCAGGGCGCCTCTCACAGCGCCACACTATGTACCGCTTAACCCCCGGAGCGCAGTTATAACTGCGCTTCATACCCTGTTGCCGCCATCTTTACACCGGCTCCCCGCTTGCTAGGGGGGCCGGTGACTCACTCGCCACTGATCTTCCGGCTCTGTAAGGGGGTGGCGGCATGCTGCCGAGGTGAGCGATCCCCTGTGGCGGAGAACATTCTATCCCCTCAGGAGCTCAGTGTCCTGTCAGCGGAGATAGTGGCTCAGACCCCGCAGGGCAGACACTACTCTCTCTCCCCCCCCCCCCCCACCCCCCATCCAGTCCCACGATGCAGAGAGGCTGTTGCCAGCAGCCTTCCTGTAAAATAATAAACTCTAAAATAAACTTTTACTAAAGAAGCTCTGTAGAGCTCCCCTAGCTGTGACCGGCTCCTCTGGGCACATTTTCTAAACGGAGTCTGGTAGGAGGGGCATAGAGGGAGGAGCCAGCCCAAACTCTTAAAGTGCCAATGGTTCTTAGTGGACCCGTCTATACCCATGGTACTGCTGTGGACCCCAGGCATCCTCTAAGACATAAGAGAAAAAAGAATTTTACAGTTAACATAAAAATCCCCTTTTCCGGTTTGTCGAGTTCACTTTGTAACGCTCTCAAATGGGTCAACAGTATATAAGTAATGACCTGGCTATAAAAACCCTAGGGAGTTAGGCCACAACTATCGCAACAAGCAGTAGCTATGTTTGGAATAGTAATTTCTATAATTCAGCTCTGAGCTCTGTGTCTCACAATTTGTATTTGGAAAGGCCAATGTGTGTTTTGTGATATATATTTTTAAAATTAAATTAAATTCTACATTGGATATTATTTGCTATTTGTACTTGTCCACTTTAACTCTCAAAACCACAATCTCTCCTGTTTTTCTAGGATAAAGAAAAAAAGCAGATGGTTACCGTAAATAAGGATCTACTGATGGCATTTGTATATTTTGATCAAAGCCATTGTGGTTACTTATTGGAGAAGGATTTAGAAGAAATTGTCTACACCCTTGGTCTACATCTTTCAAGAGCTCAGGTACATAACCTTTTGTCTGCAGTATTTTTTACCTTGTGCTGCTGGACAGTTTAAATACAGAGTGGTATGTTGCTTATACCCCTTTCACACCGCACAAATAATCCAGTATCGACCCGGCATATTGCCGTGTCGACACAGGTCAGCTTGTGGTGTGAAAGGGGCATAGCCGAAATCCCACGTCGCCTAACCCGGCAATTCAACCCAGGAATAAAGCAGTGTTATACCGGGGTTGAATACCGGGTCAATGGCAGCGTAAACGGGCTCCCGGTTTGATGCGACCCGGGACCCATTTACTACAGCATGGAGAGGCGGCGTGGAGATGATCTCATCTCCAATGTGCCGGCTCCGCCCCCGCTGCCGGCTCCGCCCCCTGCTGCTATGGCAACCCGCCCGGCATATTGCCGTGTTGGGGAAGCCAGCAGCAGCGGCCAATGCAGGATCCCACTCGGCAAGGACCCGTTTCCAATTCCTGGGTGGGATCCGGCATTGGAGGTGTGAAAGGGTTATTAGTGGCTGGCACTTAGAGTTTTGGGCCATTAAAAATCCTCCATAACAGTGATGACTGTAATGTGTAAAAAAGAACATAAACAACCTCATTCTACCCATAATCAAGAATACTACAGGACTGAAATTGAATATCAAATGTGAGCTCATTTACTCTTCATAACAGACAACTTGTATCTGGGTAACCTGGACACACAACACTGAACTCAGCGTTTTAGACTTTCAGTCTTTCACAATGAATTCACAGCTGTACCAATGTTATTATGCCTTTATACATTTGAAAGGCATGTCTGAATTGCCATTGCTTTCTTCTGCACTCCATAGTGGACACAGGGCTTGACGCTGGGTATTGGGCTGGATGGTAGGACCAGCCCTGTTTCCCCTATGGATTTCAAAGAAAGAGATTTAGCCAGCTAAAAACAATAAGTCATTTTTTTTTTTTTTTTGGCCTACCCTAACAATCAGTCTAAACACAGTCTACCTTATAATTAATTTTCTTCTCCAGGGATCATAGGCATTCACAGGGATGACATTGGAGTGTAGGTGGTTGGACAGGACCATGCACCAAACACTTAAGTTTTTTATATCCCAGAATGCTCCGGTCCTCCCATCCCCCCTTCCCTATACCCGCCCCATGCCAAGGCTATCAAGTTTCGTTTTTTTACTTGGAGGAAGCAACGCTAGGCAGTCCTATGGACGCCAGTGCTGTTGTTCCTACAACTCACCGCTGGCGCTGCAACACCAGTAACTGGTCTTGTGATTCTGGTGGGCACCGTGGAACTCAGCTAGCTGGCTCCCTGGGGACCTCAGACTGCAGCTGGAGAACATGGGACAGGTAAGACGGGTCGCCACTTATGGGGACTTGCATCTTTTTGTGCAGTCTAACCTTCTGTCATTGAGACCGACCAAAGGCGCTGATGTGGGACCTGGTTCGTCTGGGACCCCAGTCGTCCACCAGGGCATAACAACTTTACTGGTGCTGGGGTTTGTAAGAGGCCATGCCCCTGGAAGTTAACAGCAGCATAGGGGAGGTCAGCAGCACCTCCCCCAGCTCAGGGCAAGATTCCACCGCGGCTTCCCACCTCTGAGGTGCTGCTTATTCACCCTCCTCCTCAGAGACGCTCAGCAGCCATTTTAACAAATTGAGCTGAAACTGCAGATCTCTGGGAACGCTGGGTACAGTCTCCGTGTATACTTCTCTAAAGGGCAAGGATATACAGCTCTAAATCATACCAGCCACTGCGGTCTGCGTAGTTAATTTTAGAGCCCAGGTAAGGGTAACAAGAAGGCTACTGCTCCTATGCTGGTCTCATGCAAGTCCTGGACATTGTACAAGATGGTCTGTGCACACCTTGCTATATTCCACCTAACTAGACGGCCCCTGTTCAGGACCCCCCATGGGTGTTTTCATTTTCACAGGTTTCGGTGCAGATAGCAAACCGCTTAGCAACTTCTGCTTTGCCTCCTCCTATGAATTTCCCACAGTAGTTACAACCTGCTTTATCAGTCCCATCTACGCCTCTCCCCCAGGTGGATGTTCTCTCTCATATTCAGTCCAGAATCTGGCCCAAACTTCTGCCACCTTTCAACAAATGTTACAAGACGACAGACCTTTAACTGCTAAAGCAACTAGGCGTACTGTGCCATCCTCAGTCTATGCAGATTCTCAGGTGTCATTCGGGGAGGCAGATGAGGCAGACCTCTCTCTCCCCGAGTCCTCCTCAGGTGAGGAGGTGCATCATTCTACATTGGATTTACCTGCGCTAGTGAGGGCAGTTGGTTCCATTCCAAATGCCTCGCTATTCAAGCACCAGAAGGTTGAGAAGGCTGAATTTCCTCAGTCAGATCAGCTTTCTGACCTAATGCATGAAGAATGGAATACCCCTAGTAAGAAGTTCAAGATACCAAAATGTCTGGCTGCTTCTTACCCTTTCCCATCAGTGATTGTGCTAAGTGGGAGATTCTCCCTACAGTGGATTCCCACGTGGCACACCTGGTTAAAAGGTCTACTTTGCCTATCCCGTCTGCATCTTCCCTAAAGGAGACTACGGATAAGAAGATTGAAGCTTGGATTATTCTATTCTATTACAGGAGCTATTGCTGGACCGGTTATGGCCTCTGCCTGGGGGTGGGTAAGGCCATTGAAAGCTGGGCAGAGGCTCTATAGGAAAGCCTTCCTTCTGATGTTACTAGGGAACAACTGTGCCACATCCCGCATATTAGGGAAGCAGCCTCCTACTTATCACGAATCACTGCCTTACACTGAGAAGATTCTATTTGGCACAGAGTTGGACAAAATATTGGCTACTCTGGCAGGCTCCAAAACTGCTTTCCTGCTCCCAGCATCTACCTCGATGCCTCAGACATCTTCCTTTTGGTCATTTCGCCCCCAAGGTAAAGCTAACGGAGAAGCCTTTCCTCTGCAGTTGACTTCCACAAAGGCATCCAAGCCACGAGCTAAACAGGCTTGGGCTACCAGACATCCAGCTACTAAGTCCAAGGATAAACCCTCCGCCTGACGGGGCGGTCCTCCTCCTGGGGGATCCCAGAGTGGGAGGCCGACTTCTTCAGTTCACACAGTCCTGGCATCAGACCACCACAGATGCCTGGGTGCAAGAAGTGGTCTCTCATGGGTACGCTCTCATTCCTGAGGTGCCAACCCCAGCAGTTGTTTAGTACAGGCCCTCTAACAGATCTGAGCAAAGTCCTGGTCCTCCAGAAGGCCATTCATTCTCTGCTGCACTCATGTAGTAATCCCTGTCCCTTCAACACAGCGAGGGAGGGGTTTTTATTCTACCCTCTTCTTGGCTCAGAAGCACAAAAGATCTCGTCAGCCTATCCTCTGTTTCAAGTCCCTGAACAAGTTTATCCCAGTGCCCAGATTTCGTATTGAAACCCTCCACACGCATTGTCCTAGCAATGGAGCCTGTAGACTTTATGGTGCCTCTGGACATTCAGGATGCTTATCTGCATGTGCTTATAGTGTCCTCTCATCAGCGATTTCTCTGGTTTGCTGTTCTCCAGCAACATTTTTAGTTTTAGACGCTACCTTTTGGTCTTTCTATTGCTCCCGGGGTCTTTACCAAAATCATGGCTGTTATGGCTAGCCAGCTTCGTCGTCAGGGGGTCAGAATACTCTCATACCTAGACAACCTGCTGATTCTGGCACACTTTCCGGAGGTCCTTCACCGCTATCTTCAGCTGACTATTGCCTTCCTGCAAACACACGGCTGGCTCATCAGCTGGAAAAGTCCTCCATGTCTCATTTTCAAAGGATGTTACATCTGGGAGCTCTCCTGGATTCCCAGGTACTGAGATTTATCCTGCCAGCAGACAAAATTCCTGCACTGCAACAACGAGTATGCAGGTTGCTTCAGTTGCTGAGTGTCAATCCACTCTGCAATGCAGGACTTGGGGTCCATGGTCTCCACATTTGAAATGGTGGAGTACGCCCACTTCCATTCCAGGCCCCTTCAACACCTGTCCAGGTGGAATGGGCAGCATCATCTGATCAGGTACCAGATGATGGTCCTCTCTCAGGAAGTTCGCCTGTCTCTGTCCTGGTGACTACAGGCATCCTACTTGGACAAGGGTTGCCCCGGATTGGGTACTGTTTACCATGGATGCCAGTCACTGCAGATGGGGCGGAGTGACTCACCAACACTACTTTCAGGGCCATTGGAGTCCACCGAGAGTTGCTTGCCAGTCAACGTCTGGAGCTCTGAGCTGCCTACAGAGCATTCACTCTAGCATAGGACATTCTCCGGGGCAGGTCTATTCGAGTCCAGTCTGACAAAGCCACTGCGGTGGCCTACCTCAATCATCAGAGAGACATTCGCAGTCTGTTGCCAATGCAGGAAGTAGCACACATTCTCAGATGGGCCAAAAGGCATCTCCCGGCCTTCTCAGTGGTGGTCATCCCAGTGATCCTCAGCTGGGAGGCGGACTTTCTCAGCCGTCATGACATAGACATTGGTGAATGGCTCTACACCCAGAAGACTTCCAGCTTCTGTTGGAAAAATGAAGCCTACCGAATGTGGACCTCAGCCTCACGACACAACTACAAGGTTCCAATGTAGTGGTCGAGAACAAGAGACCCTAAAGCAGCCTTTGTGGACCTTCTATCTGGCGTGCCTTTTCCCTCCAGTCTCCCTCCTTCCCAGGGTTCTTCGCAAATTCCAGCAAGAAGGCGGCACCATTCTGTTGATCTCTGGCCTGGCGCAGATGCCATTGGTTCTCCGATCTGCAGAGTTTCTCCACAGATGCTCCATTTCCACTTTTTCTGCGACCAGACCTGTTGTCACAGGGTCCCTGTCTGCTCCCGAACATAGCTGGTCAGTCTTTGACGGAGTGGCTCTTGAGTAATCCCTCCTAAAGTCCAAAGGTTTCTCCCGCTCTGTGATTCAGACCATGCTCAGGCCGCAGAAGCCTGCCTCAGCCTATATCTATTACCGTGTGTGGTATACTTACTTCCAGTGGTGTGCTGCAAGACACTATGACCCCCTGGCTTTTTGGGTTTCAAGGGTCCTTGCCTTTCTCCAAGCTGGGTTGGATTTCTGACTCCACCTGGCATCTCTGAAAGTGCACATCTCTGCGGTCAGGCTGGTTCCAATGAAGGAATGTTCCACTGCGTGATATTCGCACCATCCTTCATGGTGTCCTGTGTATTCAGCCTCACTTTGTCCCTCCAGTGGCTCCATGGGATTTGTTGTTCTTCAGGCTCTACAGGAGCCCCTGTTTGAACCTCTGGATTCAGTGGACCTCAAATGGCTGATGGCAATCACTTTTTTTTTTTTTCCCTTCCAGTTATTGCCTCTGCTCAAAAGGTATCTGAATTGGGGGCACTCTCCTATCACTCTCTCCTTTTCTGATCTTTCATCTGGACAGGGATGTTATCTAGACCCTGGCCGGCTACCTCCCCAAGGTGGTGTCCAGATTCCACCTCAACAAAGAAATTGTGGTTCCAGCCTACCAATCCCCGAACTTCAAAGCAGGTAGTGGGCCTCCTTGGATGTGGTCTGGGCTCTTCGGATTTGCGTTGGTCATACCAACTCCTCTTATTTTTTTCTCTCTATGGGTTCCATAAGAGGGGCTGGCCAGCTAACAAGCAGAATCTGGCCAGATGGCTTCGCATGACTATCTCACAGGCTGACATGCAGGCTGACCTCCCTGTACCGGATACAGTCTTGCTCATTCTACTTGCTCTGTGGGTCCTTCGTGGGCAGTCCACCTTGGCACATCTGCTAAAAACTGTGCAAGGCTGCCACGTGGTCTTCTGGCCATACCTTTCTTAGGTTCTATGCCTTTGATTCCTTTGACTCTCAGTATGCTTCCTTTGGATGCAGGATTCCCCTCCTTTCTGCTCAGAAGCGTCCCCTCCCTTAAACAACTGCTTTGGGTCATCCCCAATGTCATCCCTGTGGATGGATGCCTATGGACCCTGAAGAAGAAAATAAGAGTTCTGGTAAAACTTAACCTTATACTTTTTTTTTTTTTGTTTTCTTCGCTTGTCACTGGTTCATTCTCTTTTTTTTTTTTTTTTGGGGGTGTGTGTGTACCAGCCTTCCTTCTTTCCCATCCTGCTCGTGTCTTGGGCTTGTTCACAAAACTGAACAGCCTGGGCTGGGGGGCGGGGTATAGGGGGGAAGGACCGGAGCATCTAGGGATATCAAAAGCTTAACTGTTGTTGGTGTCCGGTCCTATCCAACCACCTACACCCCAATGTTATTCATGTGGATCCTATGGACCTCGGAGAAAAAGTTAACAAGGGTAAGTTTTACCATAACTTGTATTTTCTGCAACCTTATCTTTACTTTTACTTTTGCTTGAAACTATATTATTGCTGTTGAAAATTCACACGTAACACTGTACTTTCACCTGAATTCCTGCAATTTTACTGCTCTGCCTCTCTCATACAGCCTTCACTCCTGATTTCTAATTTTTCACCCCCTCCTCATCCACACACTGTCCAAGTTTTCATCAGCTCCCCTATCACTCAATATCTACCTAATCCTTTATTTTGCCTCCTATTCCTCCTTTTATTCCCCGCCCCCCCCCCACCCCCCATTTCCTACATCTCCTCCTTTCCCCCTCTCGTTCCCGTTCACCCCTTTGCTTCTCCCCTTTTCTCCTGTTAACCTACTTTCATTCACCTCTGCTCCCCCTACTACCCCACAACTCAGCCCTGCTCCCTCTCATCTCACCTCACCTCCATCTGAATCGCACTGTACTCCCTCCCTGCCTCTGGCAGCTTCCCTTCCTACCCAGTAGCCCACACCACCACTATACCCTCTTCATTCCTGACATCAAAATTAATCTCAACTCATCACTACAGCAACAATGATAATCTTATTCACATCTCTCCCACAAACTCTCTTCCTCTCTCCTGTGTCCTATGGCAGTGGTTCTCAACCTCTCTCCTCAAGTACCCCAAACAGTTCATGTTTCTCTTACGTCCTAGAGGATGCTGGGGTCCACATTAGTACCATGGGGTATAGACTTGTGCCTTGGGAGCTATGGGAACTTTAAGAGTTTAATAGAGTGGGCTGGCTCCTCCCTCTATGCCCCTCCTACCAGACTCAGTTTAGAAAATGTGCCCGGTGGAGCTGGTCACAGCTAGGGGAGCTCCTCTTTTTTATTTTTTATTTTTATTTTTTTAAAGAGTTTAGGCACAGGGAGGCTGCTGGCAACAGCCTCCCTGCTTCGTGGGACTTAGGGGGAAAGTAGTGTCCAACCCTAGAGGTTAATGGCCACTATCTCCGCTGACAGGACACTAAGCTCCTGAGGGTGATGATCGGAAGCCCCTGAGGCGACTGCTCACTCCCGCAGCACTGTCGCCACCCCCTGACAGAGCCAGAAGAAGTCGAGTGGTGAGTAGGACACCGGTGACCCGACAAGCGGGGAGCCGGTGAGAATGGCGGCATCAGGGTGCTGCGCTCCGGAGGGCTCAGAGGCACACTGTGCGGCGCTGTGAGGAGCGCCCTAAGCCAGCGCAATACCCTACAAAATGGTCACTCGAGCTATCAGGGACTCTGTCTACTGCCAGCAATGTGTTACCTCAGGCCAGTATAATCTTCTAAAGTGCGGGAATACGCGCCATTACAAGGGGAGCGGAGCGGATCCAGCACTCACCAGCACCATTTTCTCCCTGCAGTTCCACAGACAGAGACTCTGACAGGGAGCGCTGACCCTCCACATAACTCCAGCTATCCTGTGCGGTACCAGGGGGTTATAGAAGGGTGGGTGGGGGAGGAGTGTGTTTTTAAATAACATAACAACTGTGTAGTCTGTTTAGTGTCGTCAGTCAGCGCCAGGCTTTTATTCTATAACTGCCTACTGGGGCGCTGTTTGTGCTGGCTCCCTATCTTATCTCTGTGTTTCTCTGAAGGTACTTGGGGGAAACTGTGTCTGACATTTTCCTGTGTGTGTGTGTGTACATATTTCTCACATTGCCATGTCCAGGGACTCTGTATCTTGTGCTGCAGAGTGTGTATCTTCTCCAGAGGAATCCATTCCATGTACTCAGGAATGTAATGTAATGTCTCAGCCTGCTGAATCCGAACCATTTTGGGTGGCTTCAATTAAGCGAATGATATCTCAGTTTTCATCTAGGAGAGCTCATAATGAGACTGAAACACAGGTTTTGAGGAAATCTGTAGAGGTTTTGTCGTGTTCTGTACCCAATGCCTCCTCAAGATCCCCTGGTATATGCCCACAAAAACGTGCTCTTGCCCAGATAATGCAAGTCGACACTGATACAGACTCTGATACGGGAGACGGTTATGGGGATATACGGGGGGGGGGGGGGGGAGGTGAGGCATCCCTTGCTAAGACGATAAAAATCCTGGGAAAACCCAGAGAAAAATTCCAGATCCCAAAAAGGGATCTCATTGCTTTTCCTTTCCCGGAAGAGGATAGAAAAAAGTGGGAAACCCCCCCTATAGTAGACGCTTATGTATCTAGATTGTCTAAAAAGGTACCTGTCCCTGGGTCTTCCGCTTTGAAAGAGCCGGCAGACTGGAAGATTCAGACTACGCTCGAATCCATATACACTGCTTCGAGCGTGGTGCTAAGGCCCACTATCGCTTGTGCATTGATTTCTAAAGCCATAGTAAAGTGGTCAGGCACATTACTAGAGGATTTAGATACTATGGATAGAAGTGACATTGAAATGTTTATACGTAACATACAGGATTCTGCAGGTTTCATGGTGGAGGCCATGAAGGACCTTGGTCATCTGAATGCATAGACGTCTTCCATGGCTGTCTCGGCATGCAGGGGACTCTGGCTGCGCCAATGGTCTGCGGACGCGGAATCTAAGTAGAGTGTGGAGAACCTACCCTTCACAGGTCAGGCTCTTTTTGGGGAAGCGTTAGATGCGTGGATCTCCACGGCAACTGCTGGTAAGTCCACCTTTCTACCCTCTGCTGCACCACAGACTAAGAAATCATATTCTACGTTTGCAATGCAGTTCTTTTGGACCGCTAAAGCAAAAAAGTCCAACTCCCCACCCACTTTCTTTAGAGGTGGCCGGGGGAAAACCCGAAAACCTACACCCGCAGGTTCCCAGGAGCAGAAACCTGGTTCTGCTTCCTCAAAATCCTCGGCATGATGGTGGACCCCCCAGCCTGCAGGTGGGAGCAAGACTAAGAAATTTTAGTCAGGTCTGGACGTCCTCTTGCCTGGATCCCTGGGTACTGGAAATTGTTACCCAGGGGTACAGACTGGAGTTTCAAGAACTCCCGCCTCACAGATTCTTCAAATTGGGCTGGCTAGCTTTGCTGACAGAAAGTGCTATCCTACAGGAAGCCATTCAAAAATTGCTGAGGTCTAATGTCATTGGTCCATGTACACTTCACCTACACCACATGGGTTATCACTCAAACCTGTTTGTGGTACCGAAACCGGATAGTTCGGTCAGGCCAATATTGAACCCTTATTTGAGGGAATTCAAATTCAAGATGGAGTCTCTGAGAGCGGTGATCTCAGGTCTGGAGGAAGGGGAATTCCTGGTATCCCTGGATATCAAGGATGCGTACCTTCACATCCCGATCTGTCCGCCTCACCATGCTTATATTAGATTTGCGCTACTGGACTGTCACTATCAATTCCAGGCGCTGCCGTTTGGCCTCTCCGCGGCACCAAGAGTGTTCACCAAGGTGATGGCGGAGATGATGCTACTCCTCCGCACGCAGGGTGTGAACATAATTTGTTATCTGGACGACCTACTGATAAAAGCATCTTCCAGGGAGAAGCTGTTACAGAGCATTGCTCTCACGACTCAACTACTCCAGGATCATTGGATGGATCCTGAACCTTCCACAGTCGCATTTAGAGCCGACAAGGAGACTGTCCTTCCTGGGGATGAACCTCGACACGGAAGTACAGAGGGTGTTTCTGTCGGGGAAGATTCCATGCACTCTTTCCAACTGGATCTCCTGGACAAATGGTCGGGATCTCATCTTCACATGCACCAGAGACTACATCTGTCACCGAAAGCCAGAATATCGCTCCTCTGGTGGCAAACTTCTCACCTACTAGAGGGCCGCAGGTTTCGGGATTCAGAATTGGATCCTCCTAACCACAGATGCAAGTCTCAGAGGTTCGGGAGCAGTCACCCAGGGCTAAAACTTCCAAGGAAGGTGGTCAAGTCTGGAATCCATCCTTCTGATAAACATTCTGGAACTAAGGGCCGTGTACAACGGTCTTCTACAAGCGGCACATCTTCTAAAAGATCAGGCCATTCAAGTTCAGTCGGACAATGTAACGACAGTGGCCTACATAAACCGACAAGGCGGAACGAAGAGCAGAGCTGCAATGTCAGAGGTAACAAGAATCATCCTCTGGGCGGAATGCACGCGGTGGCACTGTCGGCAATCTTCATACCGGGAGTGGACAAATGGGAAGCGGATTTCCTCAGCAGACACGATCTCCATCCAGGAGAGTGGGGCCTCCACCCAGAAGTGTTCGCAGAGGTGACAAGTCTTTGGGGCGTACCTCAAATAGACATGATGGCCTCACGCCTTAACAAGAAGAGGTATTGTTCCAGGTCAAGGGATCCACAGGCAGTGGCGGTGGACGCCCTGGTAACTCCGTGGGTGTTCAATTCAGTGTATGTGTTCCCTCCACTTCCACTCATCCCAAGGATTCTCAAACTAATAAAGAGAACAAGAGTTCAGGCGATCCTCATTGCTCCGGACTGGCCAAGAAGAGCTTGGTACACGGATCTTCTAGAGTTACTGCTGGAAGATCCGAGGCCTCTTCCTCTTCGAGAGAACCTTCTGCAACAGGGGCGGTTTGCTTGTCAAGACTTACCGCGACTACGTTTGACGGCATGGAGGTTGAACGCCAGATCTTAGCTCTGAAGGGCATTCCGAACAAAGTTATTCCTACCCTGATACAGGCTAGAAAGGGAGTAACGTCAAAACATTACCATCGGATTTGGAAAAAGTATGTGTCTTGGTGCGAATCCAAGAAGTTTCCTATGGTGGAGTTTCAACTTGGACAGTTTCTCCTCTTCCTGCAAGCAGGGGTGGATGTGGGCCTGCGCCTGGGCTCCATAAAAGTCCAGATTTCGGCCTTGTCTGTTATCTTCCAGAAACAATTGGCTGCCCTCCCTGAGGTTCAGACTTTCTTGAAAGGGGTACTGCACATCCAACCTCCCGTTGTGCCTCCAACGGTACCTTGGGACCTTAACGTGGAACTGCAGTTCCTGCAATCGGATTGGTTCGAGCCTTTGCAGGAGGTTGAGGTCCAGTTTCTTACTTGGAAGACTGTCACACTGTTGGCATTGGCATCTGCTAGACGTGTGTCAGAATTGGGGGCACGGTCCTACAAGAGCCCCTACTTGATTTTTCATGAAGATAGAGCTGAGCTCAGGACGCTTCAGCAATTTCTTCCGAAGGTTGTGTCGGCTCTTCATATCAACCAACCTATTGTGGTGCCAGTGGCTACTGACTCCTCAATCACTTCAAAGTCTTTGGATGTTGTGAGTACTTTGAAGATTTATGTGAAGAGAACTTCTCTTCACAGAAAGTCGGACGCTCTGTTTGTCCTTTATGATCCCAACAAGGTTTGGTGGCCTGCTTCTAAGCAGACAATTTCTCGCTGGGTCAGGTTTACTATCCAGCATGCTTGTTATACGGCAGGCTTGCCGTGTCCTAAATCCGTTAAGGCCCACTCTACTCGTAAAGTGGGTTCTTCCTGGGCGGCTGCCCGGGTGTCTCGGCTTTACAGCTTTGCCGAGCAGCAACTTGGTCAGGGTTGTACATGTTTGCTAAGTTCTACAAGTTCAATACTCTGACCTCTGAGGACCTACGGTTTGGTCAAATCAGTTCTTCAGGAGCCTCCGCGCTCTCCCTCCCGTACTAGGAGCTTTGGTACATCCCCTTGGTACTAAAGTGGACCCCAGCATCCTCTAGAATGTAATAGAAAATAGGATTTTATATACTGCACCTACCGGTAAATCCTTTTCTCGTAGTCCGTAGAGGATATTGGGCACCCGCCCAGTGCTTCGATTTCCTGCATTGTTACTTGGTTAAGTATTGTTGGTTCAGCCGTTGCTGAATCGTTTCACGTTGGTTAGCTTGCCTTTCCTTTTGTTATGTGTGAGCTGGTGTGAATCTCACCACTGTCTATGTATTTCCTTCTCTCGAAGTATGTCTGTCTCCTCGGGCACAGTTTCCTAGACTGAGTCTGGTAGGAGGGGCATAGAGGGAGGAGCCAGCCCACACTATTAAACTCTTAAAGTGCTCATGGCTCCCAAGGGACCAGTCTATAGCCCATGGTACTAATGTGGACCCCCCAGCATCCTCTACCGACTACGAGAACAGGATTTACCAGTAGGTAATTTAAATCCTGTTTTTCCAGGTCACCTAGCTGGTGCACAGGTGTATTCATTACTCACTGACACATTTTAAAAGACCCACAGGTGAAGCAAATTATTTCACTTGCAATCCTGTGAGGAGATCTGGAAAACATGAACTGTTGGGGGTACTTGAGAACCGCGGTTGAGAACCACTGCCCTATGGAATGCCAGACAAACTGGTTCCCACCCATGACCTTTTCATCTCCAACTACCTGAATGGTTTTTCATCTCCAACTACCCAGTGGTTCCCAAACTTTCTTGAATTACTGGATCCTTAGATAAGTGGTTTTTAATTGATACATTTTGAGAAAAATATAAAAACAAGTAAGTTGTGCCTACCTGTCATCCTTGGTCATTTATGTGGTGGTGTACAGAGTTGTGCCTCTGATTGTCCACGTTTTAGGATAGGCAAAACCAGTGCTTGTGGCTGCCAGGCACTTTGATCATAAATAATTTAATTTGGTCTTGGACCACCAACCCAAGACACTCCTGCAAGGACCTCATGGCATACAGTTTAAGAACCACTGTCCTAGCCATTGATTTTCATGGATTTCCCCTGACTCCATTTTTACTGCTGCTCTCCCCACCCCTGGTGGTTTGGGTTCCTTCTCCTTAATCCAGAGGCGGCCAGACTTTTGGAGTCGGCGATCTACTTTGAAAGCTAAAAAGCTTTTGTGATCTACCTAGGAGGAATAATAGCGCGCGCCGCAGGTGCGTGCGCAAAAAAGGGGTGTGACATAACAAAAAGTGGGCGTGGTAAAACTAAAAAGTGGGCGTGGTATAACAAAAAAAGGGACATAGCCTTGCTGCACAGTGTATTGACTGCCTCACACGAAATAACACATTGGCCCCCACAGGTAAAAAATTCAAACACATATGCCCCCACAGTGCCAGATACACATGCCCCCACAATGCCAGGTGCCCACAGTGCCAGATATGCCCCCACAGTGCCAGATACAGATATGCCCCCACAGTGCCATGTGCCCACAGTGCCAGATTACAGATATGCCCCCACAGTGCCAGATATGCCCCCACAGTGCCAGATATGCCCTCACAGTGCCATGTGCCCACAGTGCCAGATATGCCCCCACAGTGCCAGATACAGATATGCCCCCACAGTGCCAGATATGCCCCCACAGCGCCAGATTACAGATATGCCCCCGCAGTGCCATGTGCCCACAGTGCCAGATATGCCCCCACAGTGCCAGATACAGATATGCCCCCACAGTGCCAGATATGCCCCCACATTGCCATGTGCCCACAGTGCCAGATATGCCCTCACAGTGCCATGTGCCCACAGTGCCAGATATGCCCCCACAGTGCCAGATACAGATATGCCCCCACAGTGCCAGATATGCCCCCACAGTGCCAGATATGCCCCCACAGTGCCAGATATGCCCCCACAGTGCCAGATATGCCCTCACCGTGCCAGATATGCCCTCACAGTGCCATGTGCCCACAGTGCCAGATATGCCCCCACATTGCCAGATACAGATATGCCCCCACAGTGCCATGTGCCCACAGTGCCAGATATGCCCCCACAGCGCCAGATTACAGATATGCCCCCACAGTGCCATGTGCCCACAGTGCCAGATATGCCCCCACAGTGCTATGTGCCTGCAGAGCCAGATATGCCCCCAGTGCCACATATGACCCCACAGTGCCAGATATGCCCCACAATGCCAGATATGCCCCCATAATAGAGCTCACCGGATTGGAGAGCGCAGCGCGCGCTTCTCCTGTCTGCCGCCCTGCTTCTCAGTCTAATCTCCGGCGGTGACGGCAGCGTGTATGGCTCAAATCAGGCGCCGGTCCGCGAGCTCTCATTGGCTAATGAACCGGCACCTGATTTGAGCTATACACTCGGCCGTCACTGCCGCAGACCAGACTGAGGAGGCAGAGCGGCAGGCAGGAGAGGCGCGGCTTCGGGTGGCTGGGCGGCGGATCGCGATTGACTGGTCGCATCGACCAGTCAAGTCGCATCGACTGTTTGGCCACCCCTGCCTTAATCTCACATCATTGCTTGGTCTCTCCCTGTGGATCTCCTCACCCTCCAATGTGAGTGGCCACTTATTTGATCTAGTCTTCACTCACGTGATATTTCTCAATAATCCAACTCCCCATTCACCTCTCTGACTATCACCTGCTCTCTTTAAACGTATCTCTCGCTGCTTCTCCACATCTTCCTCCTAAGGCTACCATCACTAAGCGTAACATTGAGGCTGTTGGCACTGTTTTCTTATCCTCCCTGTTCTATTCACTTCTCTCTCTAATCGATCTCTCTTGTCCTTAACAAGCCACTTCTCCATACATTGCCTCCTTACTTCTGCTCTATTGGCCGCTATTCACCTTCTCAAATCAACACCTCAACCCTAGCATACCAAGCTCACAAAAAATGTGAATAATTGCAATGTCTGCACAATGCAATGGGGCAGATGTATTAACCTGGAGAAGGCATAAGGAAGTGATAAACCAGTGATATGTGCAAGGTGATAAAGGCACCAGCCAATCGGCTCCAATATGTAAATTAACAGTTAGGATCTGATTGGCTGGTTCCTTTATCACCTTGCACATATCACTGGTTTATCACTTCCTTATGCCTTTTCCAGGTTAATACATCTGCCCCAATGTTCTTTACGGCAAACTGCATGTTGGGTTAGTGTCAAGAGTTGAATACCCCCCATAGACTGATTGCTGGTGTGTCACATTGGTATTCCAAAACAATGTTATATGGGGGGATCTGGACTATAGGATCACTAAAATCTGTAGTTATGTCCAAAAGGAAACCACAGCAATCCAGTTTTATTTTTCCTTTATTTTAGATACTGATATTTAATAGGGTCTGCTGCTTCTGGGTAATTGGGCAATTGTATCAAGCTCACATTTTTCTTGTAGGTGAAGAAACTGTTTACTAAATTTCTGCTAAAGGAGTCTTGTTTCTATCGTAAGATGACTGACACTTGTACAGAGGATGGTAGTCATGAAGAGTCAGAGTCTTTCAATGAAGACATTCTAGGTATTATTATTATTATTTATTATTATCCTTTATTTATATGGCGCCACAAGGGTTCCGCAGCGCCCAATTACAGAGTACATAAACAAATAATCAAACAGGAAAACAGCAACTTACAGTTGACGATAATATAAGACAAGTACAGGGTAAATAAACATAGCTACATCAGCAGATGACACTGGAATAAGTATCAGGTGGCAGAAGACTGCTGGATTTGGTGCAGTTGAAGATTATTAAAATAAGAAAAAGGATAAGCACATGAGGGAAGAGGGCCCTGCTCGTGAGAGCTTACATTCTAAAGGGGAGGGGTAGACAGACAGGGGTGACACAGATGGGGTACATAGAGAGCGTGGAACAGAGGGTTAGGGTGAGATTTGGCTGGGTTTGGTGAAGAAGTGGGTCTTGAGAGCCCGTTTGAAGTTTTGTAGAGAGGTGTAGAGTCTGAGGGGGAGAGGTAGGAAATTCCATAGAAGTGGTGCAGCACATGAAAAATCTTGGAGGTAGGAGTGGGAGGTAGTAATCCGTAGGCAGGAGAGCCGGAGTGCATTAGCAGAGCGAAGTGGATGGGTGGGAGTGTAAAGGGATATAAGGTCAGAGATGTAGGTGGGAGTGGAGTGGGTGAGGGCTTTGTAAGTGAGTGTGAGAAGCTTGAAATGGATTCTGAAAGGGAAGGGGAGCCAGTGAAGGTCTTGTAAGAGAGGAGAGGTGGACGTAGTGCGTTTGGTGAGGAAAATGAGCCGGGCAGCAGCATTGAGGATAGATTGGAGTGGAGAGAGGTATTTGTCAGGAATGCCAGTCAGGAGGAGATTACAGTAGTCCAGTCTGGAGATCACCAGTGAGTGTCTTGGTAGCATCCTGGGTCAGAAAGGATCTGATCCTGGAAATATTTTTTAGATGAAAATGGCAGGTTTGTGAGAGGTGCTGAAAGTGTGGTTTGAAGGAGAGGGAGGAGTCAAGGATTTCTCCAAGACAGCGCACTTGGGGGCTAGAGGAGATAGTAGTGCCATCAATAGATAATGAGATTGTAGGAGGTGAGGTTATGCGGGAGGGAGGGAAGATAATCAGCTCGGTCTTAGACATGTTAAGTTTAAGAAAGCGCTGGGACATCTAAACAGAGATAGCAGAGAGACAGTTGGAGATACGAGTGAGGAGAGTAGGGGAGAGGTCTGGAGAGGAAAGATAGATTTAGTGTCATCAGCATAGTGATGATATTGGAAACCAAAATAACTAATGAGCTTACCTAGTGAGGACGTATAGAGAGAGAAAAGAAGAGGACCAAGGACAGAACCTTGGGGTACACCTACAGTTAGTGGAAGTGAGGGGGAGGTGGAGTTATGAGAGGAGACGGAGAATGAACGGTCAGAGAGGTACGAAGACAGCCAAGAGAGGGCAGTATCACGCAGACCAATGGAGTGAAGGATTTGCAGTAGGAGAGGATGGTTCACAGTGTACCGGTAACCTTATTCATGTAGTACACACCAAGAAAACTCTCTTTTTGGGGCACTCATTAAACAGTATTGCTGAAACGTAACTTTTATATATGGATTCACTTACAGACGAACACGCATATAAGACGTAGAAGATTAAAAGCTAAGGTTTTACGGCTATTGCAACCCTATGCCATGATCCAAAATTAGTAATGCAGAATAATTTTTGATTACAAAAGACACTTATTCCACTGTATCAAATGTTGTCAAATATTAGATAAGCAAAATCACATGGTCATGTGTTCAGAGTCATCTGAAACACCAAATAATATGAAAAGTTTTAGCTCCTTAAACTGTTTTTTGTACAAATTTTAACTTAGAAATGATACACAGATCAGCATTTTTGATACAGTGCATTAAGCTTGTGCTGCCACTGGTAATGCCATGAAATATCTAGCTCTCAATAGACAATTACAGGGTGGATTTATTTTTAAAATAAACTGATGGCAACATAACTAAATCAGAGTATCTGTAACATATTGCAGCCTTAATGATACCATTTCACATTTGTCTCAAAAATCAGCAGTATAGTAGCTGCAGTACAGAAAATTAAATTAACACTTGGTAAAAAATACATGGTTTTATCATTCATAGTATGTGAATACATCCACTTGAATAGTATTCTAGTATTTTATCCACTAGAAGATAATATAATCGAGGGACAAGGTGAATTACATAAACTAGAATAGAAAAGACTCATGGAACAATGTCAAACACTGCTGCTTCTCACTATCGTATTACCGATCATTGAGACATCGTATGGACAGTGAGTGAGTGCAGTATACGATCAATGCCTCACCGGGAACTACCTTGCACTATTGCTTCTCACCATCATATCATCATTAGAACATTGGATGGCCAGTGAGTGAGTGTAAATGATATTAGAAGGAAGTAAGGTGCTTCTGGTGTTGGTTGCTATTAGTAACCGTCCTAATACCTATGGTGCAACCGATGAGAGGGCACTGAAAGAGGAGAAGCAATCATTTCCATCATTTCACCAAATGCAGAAATAGAAAGGTGCAAAAGCCTCTCTAGAAATCACCTTGCACCGCTGCTTCTTGCCATCATATATATAAAAAAAACATTGAATGGCCAGTGAGTGAGCACAAAAGGTAAAGGAGAGAGGTGAGGAAAATGAATGGATTTTGTGCTGCTAGATTAGCAAATAGTAATAGTTAGTCCAGATTGTTTATAACTGGACAACATAGTTTCTCTCCAGGGGTCGCGTAGCTAGTTAGCATGCGGGAGTCTCGTTGTTATCGGAATTAACCAGACAAATCGCTCCACCAACTAAGAACGGCCATGCACCACCACCCACAGAATCGAGAAAGAGCCATCGATCTTTCAAATCTTTCCTCTTGTATATGCTATGATGATATTTGTATCTACTTTCGATTTCAATATGTTACACTTTCAATATGTTACTTATCTTGTATTCTTTCCGGTTCATAATTTATTCTTCACATATTATCTGGGTGATTATACCGGTGCACCTACCTATCCTCCTTTTTTCTTAGCAGCACATGCAAATTAAATCCTCCTAATATGCATTTAATAGGAATGCAATGTTTTATTTGGTCTACTTTAAAACACCCCTTCCTTCCCAGGAAACTGCTCGCTTTTGCCACCTAAAGCTACGAGGTCTGGAGTGTCCTCCTTGGAAGAAAAAGGTGGTCTTATCGTCTATAAAGGTGCAATGGTCGATATTGAAAGTCTTCTTCAGAAACTAGAGAAAACTGAAAAGGCGAGGTCAGAGTTAGAACAGAAACTGCAGGCCCTTCAGTCCAAAACAGGTAATCAAGGAAGCGACATACAGTAACAGGAGAGTTCATTAAATATGATTACACTATCCTGTAATGTCCATTTATGACCGAAAAATGATTATGAAGCAGACACCAAGAAATTTTCTTCTCTCGGTCCAGGGCCGAAACTAGGATTTTTGTCACCCGGGGCAAGGTAGTCATTTGACACCCCCCTCCCCCCCCCCAAAAAAAAAAGTTGTTTTTTTTTACAATAAAAAAATAAAAAAAATAAACATTTTAAAAGAAATAAATAAATGAATAAAATATTATATATATCTATCTATATATATATATTATATATATATCTCTCTCTTTCAGAACTTTTTTACCTGAAAAATTGCCTTTTCTAACATAAATTTCATATCCAGGAAAAAGTGTCCCCATTTTACACAGTACGACAGGCAAGTGTCCCCATTTTACACATTGCGGCAGACAGGTGACCCCATTTTACACATTGCGGCAGACAGGTGTCCCCATTTTACACATTGCGGCAGGAAAAAGTGTCCCCATTTTACACATTGCGGCAGACAGGTGACCCCATTTTACACATTGCGGCAGACAGGTGTCCCCATTTTACACATTGCGGCAGGAAAAAGTGTCCCCATTTTACACATTGCGGCAGGCACGTGTCCCCATTTTACACAGTACGCTGGCAAGTGTCCCCATTTTACACATTGCGGCAGACACGTGTCCCCATTTTACACAGTACGACAGGCAAGTGTCCCCATTTTACACATTGCGGCAGACAGGTGACCCCATTTTACACATTGCGGCAGACAGGTGTCCCCATTTTACACATTGCGGCAGGAAAAAGTGTCCCCATTTTACACATTGCGGCAGGCACGTGTCCCCATTTTACACAGTACGATGGCAAGTGTCCCCATTTTACACATTGCGGCAGACACGTGTCCCCATTTTACACAGTACGACAGGCAAGTGTCCCCATTTTACACATTGCGGCAGGAAAAAGTGTCCCCATTTTACACATTGCGGCAGGAAAAAGTGTCCCCATTTTACACATTGCGGCAGGAAAAAGTGTCCCCATTTTACGCATTGCGGCAGGAAAAAGTGTCCCCATCTTACACATTGCGGCAGACAGGTCCCCATTTTACACATTCCGGCAGGTGGTGGGGAGAGGGAGGGAGAGAGAGAGGGAGGGAGAGGGGCTGACTTACATTTGAAGCAGTTCTCGCCGCTCTTCAGCCGCCTCTCCCTCCTCGTCTGCGCGGCTCCCCCTTCTCCCTCCTCCCGAGTGCCCAGCTCGGGGGGGGCGGGGTTTCGTGGAATGACGCGTTTGCGTCGTGACGTCACGACGCAATCACGTCATTCCGCGAAACCCCGCCCCCCCGAGCTGGGCACTCGGGAGGAGGGAGAAGGGGGTTTCAAAGTACAAAGAATAGGGAGAGGGTGTTAGGGGGTCTCGGCGCCCCCTCCAATCCGGCGCCCAGGTCGCCTGCCCCCCTAGCCCCCCCCCTAGTTTCGGCCCTGCTCGGTCTTTATTCTCCTTGACTAAAGAAACATAGGCCCAAATGTATCAAGCCTTAACAAGTGATAAAGTGGAGACAAAGGGCAGGATTCAAATCTTTTCTGCCCCCTCCCGCCACCATCGTGCCCACCTGCAGTATTCAAATGTTACTGCCGATGGTCGCGATATCAGCATTTCAGCTCGCCACCCCCAGGGACGCCCGAACAGGACTTTTCAAGATCGCGCCCATGTCTTTAGTCGGGTTTAGCTGCTTTACGCGGCTAAACCCGGCTCTTATGGGCGTGATCAGCGCAAAAACGGGGGTCATTAGAATATCGCCCCGCGATCTCCCTTTCACTTTAGACGGGAGATCGGGGGCGATAAAAGATTTGAATCCCGCCCATTGTGGCTTGTCATTTATCAGTCGGCTTCCTGTCATTTTTTTAAACACATCCTGTAACATGGCAGTTAAGAAGCTGGTTGGCTGGTCATTTATCACTCTTTATCAGTCTCCACTCAATCACTTATTAAGGCTTAATACATTTGGGCCATAGTCTCATTAACACCTTCGCTGCTGTGGATGACTGGGTTTAAATGAGGAAGGGGGATGTAGTTATCAGAGTCCCCCCTTATAGTTTCAGTTGTTTTTACTGAATTCGGGGTCTGGTGTTTTGTTTTGTTTTTCTTGTGCAAGATGTTTAGGCTCATGATAAATACATTAGTCTGTAAAACACATGTTCAGTGATGCACATACATGTTTTCTCTTCCACATTATGTGTTGATGTATAGTGTTCCAGTATGTAAAGCACTTAGACTTTGATCCCAGTGTGTGTGTTTTTTTGTCCACTTCTCAGAGGAAGACGAAAAGGCAATTTCCCAGTTAGAAAACTCTCATAAAAGTTTGTCTGGAGAGCTGAAAACAGCGAAAGGTGATCTCTGCCATCTGCGGGAAAACTTAAAAACCTTGGAAGATACAAACTGCCAGTATGAGGACCAGCTGCATAAAACCATCAAAGAACTGTCTACAACCATGGAGGGTATCCAAGGTGTCCTGAATAGAGTAAGTTGAATGCTTCAAAGTATCTCTTCCCTATACACATGCTAGAAGATAAGAACTGTTGTGTATGTGTAAAGAAATATTGTTTTATTAACTTACTTTTGTGCATGTACTTTGAATAATTCTTTGCTTTCTTTGCTTCCCTGCCTCAGCCATTAT
Source organism: Pseudophryne corroboree (assembly GCF_028390025.1). NCBI lineage: Eukaryota > Metazoa > Chordata > Amphibia > Anura > Myobatrachidae > Pseudophryne > Pseudophryne corroboree. The sequence continues at coordinate 608,399,403 of NC_086446.1, forward strand.
TTTCCTTCAGTAGGGGGGACGGGACCATACAGTATTTACACACTGCTGACTAAGCTCCTTCTGACTGATTATCGTCCTCAGCCCTGCATTTGGTCAAAGGAATTTTTTATTTTTTGCTTTGTGGTTTACTTTCACCTAATTTTTATTTTTTTACCATATTTGATTAACTGCCTCAGCTATCTCCTTAAGATTTGTGGGTGGGGATTCAGCCACCTCTGTCTGCTTCTACAAATCACACACTCCTACCTCTGACCCAAGCCGAAACCACCAGTCTATGGGCCCTTGACTAATGGGCAAAGAGAACCCATTCATAATATATAAATAACGTGCCTTTTTTTAAATGCTATTCCACCATAGCTAAACTTCCATAGGTTGCTTATCTAAAGGGGCCCATACATCCGCAATCAATTGGAGCAATTTGCCAATTTTCAGACAAATGTGCAAATAAATCTGCAATGTATGGAGTTCACAGATCGCAGATTTCGTCCACAAATTGATTGGGATTGTTAAATCAGGTTTTTCAACATGTTTAATTTCACAGATGAATTTTGGACTGCAGATTGCTAGTGTGTGGGCAACAATCTGCAGAGTGTTTCTAGTAAACTGATGAGTCTTTCAAAATTGGCAGATCTGTTTAACTAAAAATGATCTGCAAATCATCTAAAAATATATGTAATGTATGGGCAAAATCAGATGGATTGTAAAACCAATAAATCTGGGGGAAAAAATCTCCATATCTGTGAAACCATAAATTACAATTGCCTAACAAGATTGGAAAATTGAGGCCACCTTAATGACCGATTACACATCATACCTAGTCTTCGCTGCTCACATCCCTAAGTCAGACCTCTGGTCTTTGCTCCATGTGAAGGGCTGCTGGATGGTAAACTGGCTTGGGCAGCTAGGTATTCAGCGCCACAGCTCTTGGACAATCTGTTTACATGATGAGCAAGTTATCAATCCAGGTGATTCACACAGACCTTTAAAGCATGACAGAGGGCCCAGTGTGGCGCCTGTCTCCAAAGATCCAATCTCATCACTAATTTACCTCTGCTTATTTTAACGTCATGATTGTTAAAGCCATGATCCTCAGAGAATGGTTTAGACCATGCTCCAGGTTCTGAAGACTGTTTTGGCCAAGAATTATTGTATGGTCTACATTGTGTAGTGTAATTGCGAACAGGTTACAGCTGCAGAATTTCTGGAAGGATGTCTAAAATGTAGTTCCTTGAAAGTTTGTCTCCACTCTCAATTCTTGATGTCCTTTCAAAGAAAATGAACTGTTTTGTCTAAGTGCAGACCTTCTTACAGTGAAAGATACAAGTGCAGCATCCACACATCTCCTCCCTTTCCAGAGCTTTGGAATCTCAACTAGGGGCTTACATCTTTTACAGCACCCTCTTTTCAAACTAAGTGGTTGAATGGACTTGAAGTACCTTACCTATAAGAATTGTGGGCTATCTTCACAACTAGAGTTTCCAAGCTGGGGCTCTTGAGCTTCTTTCTTCCTCTCTTAAAGATAGGGCTGTTCACAGAATCAAACCTTAATTTCAACCATAAATTGTCTCTTAAGTTCCATGTAAAGAGGACATTGTGATTCCAGCCTTAGACCAAGATAAATTTCCTGAAGAAGGCGGCTCTCTTTATTCTCTGGACGTTGTAACATGCTTTTAAGAATATGTCCATATGACATGGTAATTGTAAAGTTCAACAGGTCATCAGCATTGCTCGATGTCAACAAGAGAGGTTAGCCAACTTCTAAACAGACCATTGCCAGGTGGATGATTTTAATAATTTGCCAGGTTTACATTTGGCAGACAGCCACTACTTGAAAATGTAAGGATGAATTCTACAAGATCCTTTGGTGTATTTGTTGGATGGTTCGGCATGCAGACGCTGCTGAGCACCTGTGCTGGTAAGCCATGTGCACAGAACTGTACAGATGAAAAGCTTTAGCCCTAAAGATGTGTGTTTTGGACATAATGTGATGCACACTGTAGTCTCTGAACGTCTACTAGTATAGGGACTGCTTTGGAATGTCCCCAATTGGATGCTCAAGAAAACTTTGCTTTCTGCACGTGACTTTTCTCATAGTCCATTGGGAGACATGGAGGTCCTCCCTTTACACTTCTTCTTTGTTTATTTTGCAGTTCTCTCCTTCCTGTTGTGCTGTACAGTTCTGGCCTTGGGGCTTTGTTAGAAAAATACTGACGACCCTGGCAGTCAATAGGTGTATAGAGGTGGAGGGGCTTAAACTTTTGCTGGTGAATTTAAAGTGTAAAACAATGAGTGGGGGGAGGGGGGTTAGACTGCACACCATATTTTCATCAGGTGGGTCTCCCTACATACCTAATACTGACACATCATATAAATTCATCCAGGATTTACCTTTCATAGTGCCAGTTTTAACATGTAGGCTGCTGTGCAAGGACCATACACTAATTAAAATCACCTAAGGGCAGGTGGGTGGGGTGCTAGTCCAGACAGAAGTCTACATATTAAAATGGGCACTATTATTATCAGATATTTATATAGCGCACACACATTTCTGCAGCGCTTTTACAGAGAGTATTTTGGCCATTCACATAAGTCCCTGCCCCAGTGGAGTTTACAATCTATTATCCCTACCACATGTACACACACACATTCACACTAGGGTTAATTTTTGTTGGAGCCAATTAACCTACCAGTATATTTTTGGATTATGGGAGGAAACCAGAGTACCCAGAGGAAACCTACGCAAGTACAGGGAGAATATACTCACTCCACACAGTTAGGGCCATTGTGGAAGGCAGTAGTGCTAACCATTGCACTGTTCGTGCTGCCCACTATTAAAGGTAATTCCTGGATACATTTATATAATGTGTTACTATTAGGGATGTAGAGACCCACCTGATAAAGATTCACCTTACCGTGTTAGGTGGGCTCACATTTCTGACCAAATGTGCTAAGAAACCTTATTTTCTCTTACGTCCTAGAGGATGCTGGGGTCCAATTTAGTACCATGGGGTATAGACGGGTCCACTAGGAGCCACTGGCACTTTAAGAGTTTAATAGTGTGGGCTGGCCCGTCCTACCAGACTCAGTTTAGAAAATGTGCCCGGAGGAGCCGGTCACAGCTAGGGGAGCTCCTAGGAGTTTTCTTAGGTTTATTTTTTTCTTAAAGTTTAGAGTTTGTTGTTTTACAGGGAGGCTGCTGGCAACAGCCTCCCTGCTTCGTGGGACTTAGGGGGGGGGAGTAAGAACCAACTTAATAGAGAGTTAATGGCCCCTATCTCCGCTGACCGGACACTGAGCTCCTGAGGGTGATGATCGCAAGCCCACGAGGTGACTGCTCACTCCCGCAGCATGGCCGCCACCCCCTAACAGAGCCAGAAGATAGAAGAGTGGTGAGAACGGTGCCGGTTAGCGGGTCGCCGGCGGGTATGGCGGCACAAGGGTTGGAGCGCAGCTCTGAGGCGCTGCGCTCTGGTATGGCTCAGCATGTAGACGCTGGAGGGGCGTCCTGAGTCGGCAGGTTAACCCTACACTAGTCATAACGTTAACAGGGGCTAATCCCTCTGTTAACATATAAAATCCTCAGGCCAGTTTAAATAAGTGCGGGAAGCCGTGCGCCAGGTCAGGGGGCGGGGCTTACTCTCAGAGCGGATCCAGCATTCACCAGCGCCAATTTCTCCCTGCAGATTACACAGAACGCTGACAGGGAGCGCTGTTCTCCACATAACTCCAATGCCTCGCGGTACCAGGGTGTTATAGACAGGGGGAGGGCGGAGGGGAAGGGAGGAAGAGTGTGATAACAATACTAACTGCTCTATTAAGGGTAGTTAGTTAGCGCCGGGCTTTTATCATAATAACTGCCTACAGGGGCGCAGTGTGACTGGCTCCTTATACTCTGTGGCTCTCTGAAGGTGCTCTGGGGGTAACTATCTGACATTTTCCTGTGTGTGTGTGTAAGTGTATATATCTCACGTTACCATGTCTAAGGACTCTGTGTCCTGTGCTGCAGAGTGTTTATCTTCTCCAGAGGAGTCTATTCCATGTATTCAGGGCTGCAATATGCTTTCTCAGCCTTCTGAATCCAAACCTGCATGGGTGGATTCTTTAAGGGGAATGATATCCCAGATCTCAACGAGGATGTCACATACTGAGAAAGAGACTCCGTTTTTGAGGAAGACTGTGGAGGGGTTGCAGTATCCAGCCCCCACTTCGTCAAAAACCCCACCTACATACCCGCAAAAACGTCCACTTGCCCATATAATGCAAGCTGACACGGATACCGACTCTGATACAGGAGACTGTGATGGGGATATGCAGGGGGGATGCAACCCTTGCTAAAGGGGTGCAATTAATGATTGAAGCCTTTAGAGATGTGTTACACATTACTGAGAAGGTGGTTTTATCTGTCCCCGGTTAAACCGCCTTAAAGGAGTCGGCTGACCATAAGATTGAGACTACGCTCAAATCACTATAAACTGCTACAGGCGTGGCTTTAAGGCATTGCTTGTGCATGGATTTCTAAGGCCATAGTAAAGTGGTCAGGCACATTACTAGAGGAATTAGATTCTATGGATAGGAGTGACATTGACTTGTTTTTACGTCACATACAGGATTTGGCAGGTTTCATGGTGGAAGCCATGAAGGACATTGGCCTGCTTAATGCAAGGGCTACTTCCATGCAGAGGACTCTGGCTACGCCAATAGACTGCGGATGCGGAATCCAAGAAGAGCGTGGAGAATCTACCCTTCACAGGTCAGGCCCTGTTTGGGGAAGCACTGGATGCGTGGATATCCACGGCAACTGCGGGTAAGTCAACCTTTCTTCCCTCCGCAGCTGCACCGGCTCGGAAAGCCTATCCTACGCCTGCACTGCGTTCCTTTCGGACCGCAAAATGTAAAAAATCCAAGGGTCCCTCCACCTTCTTTAGAGGAGGTCGGGGGGAAATCCAGAAAACCTGCACCAGCAGGTTCTCAAGAATAGAAACCAGATTCTGCTTCCTCCAAGTCTTTGGCATGACGGTGGACCTCACAGCCTGGCGATCGGTCAGGTGGGAGCGAGACTAAAAGATTTCAGTCATGTCTGGGCAGCATCGTGCCTAGACCCCTGGGTAAAAGATATTGTTACCCAGGGGTACAGACTGGAATTTCAGGTACTCCCACCTCACAGATTCTTCAAATCAGGCTTACCAGCTTCGCTGACAGAAAGTACAATTCTGCAGGAAGCCATTAAAAAATTGGTACACACAAATGTCGTTGTTCCAGTTCCACCTCACCTAAGAAACAGGAGTTATTACTCAAACCTGTTCGTGGTACCGAAGCTGGACAGTTCGGTAAGGCCAATATTGAACCTAAAGTCCTTTAACCCATACTTACAAGTGTTCAAGTTCAAGATGGAGTCTCTGAGAGCGGTGGTCTCGGGTCTGGAGGAGGGGGAATTCCTGGTATCCCTGGATATCAAGGATGCGTACCTTCACATTCCGTTCTGGCCGCCTCACCAGGACTATCTAAGGTTTGCAATACCGGACTGTCACTATCCGTTCCAGGCCCTGCCATTTGGCCTCTCCACAGCACCGAGGATGTTCATCAAGGTCATGGCAGAGATGATGCTCCTTCTCCGCAAGCAGGGAGTGAACATAATTCCATACCTGGACGATCTACTGATAAAGGCATCTTCCAGGGAAAGGCTGTTGCAGAGTATTGCTCTCTCAATTTAACTATTCCACGATCATGGGTGGATCCTAAATCTTCCAAAGTCACATTTGGAACTACCCTTCCTGGGGATGATACTCGACACGGAGATGCAGAGGGTTTCTACCAGTGGAGAAAGCGTTGGTGATCCAATCAATGGTCCAGGATCCTTCTAACCACGAATGCAAGTCTCAGGGGTTGGGGAGCAGTCACTCAGGGGGAAAACTTCCAAGGAAGGTGGTCCAGTCCGGAATCTGTCCTTCCAATAAACGTTCTGGAACTGAGGGCCATTTACAACGGCCGCCTACAAGCAGCACATCTTCTGCAAGCTCAAGCCATTCAGGTTCAGTCGGACAATGTCACAGCGGTGTCCTACATAAACAGGCAGGGCGGAACGAAGAGTAGAGCTGCAATGTTAGAGGTAACAAAAATCCTCATCTGGGCAGAAAGACACGTGGTGGCATTGTCGGCGATCTTCATTCCGGGAGTGGGCAGCTGGGAGGCAGACTTCCTCAGCAGACACTATCTCTATCCAGGAGAATGGGGCCTCCACCCGGAGGTGTTCGCAGAGTTAACAAGCCGATGGGGCGTACCTCAAGTACACATGATGGCATCTCGCCTCAACAAGAAGCTTCGGAGGGTACTGTTCCAGGTCACGAGACCCACAAGCAGTGGCGGGGGATGCTCTGGTAACTCTGTGGGTGTTCCGGTCTGTGTATGTGTTCCCTCCGCTTCCGCTTATCCCAAGGATTCTAAAATTAATAGAAAGAACAAGATTTCAGGGGATCCTCATTGCTCCAGACTGGCCAAGACGAGTTTGGTACGCGGATCTTCTGGAATTATTGCTGGAGGATCTGAGGCCTCTTCCTCTTTGCGATGACCTTCTACAACAGGGGCCGTACGCCTATCAAGACTTATACCGCGGCTACGTTTGACGGCATGGAGGTTGAACACCAGATCTTAGCTCGGAAGGGCATTCCAAAAAAGGTAATTCCTACTCTGATCCAAGCTAGGAAAGCAGTAACGTCTAAACATTACCATCTGATTTGGAAGAAGTATGTGTCTTGGTGTGAATCCAAGAAGTTTCCAACAGAGTTTCAATTAGGACGTTTTCTCCTCTTTCTGCAAGCGAGTGTGGATGTGGGCCTACGCTTGGTCTCAATAAAGGTCCAGATTTTGGCCTTGTCCATTTTCTTCCAGAAACAATTGGCTGCTCTCCCTGAGGTTCAGACATTTTTGAAAGGAGTTCTGCACATCCAACCACCTTTTGTGCCTCATACAGCACCTTGGGATCTTAACGTGGTGTTGCAGTTCCTGCAATCGGATTGGTTTGGGCCTTTTACAGGAGGTAGACGTAAAGTTTCTTACTTGGAAGGCGGTCACACTGTTGGCATTGGCATCTGCAAGACGTGTGTCAGAATAGGGGGCATTGTCGCATAAGAGCCCCTACTTGATTTTCCATGAGGATAGAGCTGAGCTCTGAACGCATCAGCAATTTCTTCCAAAGGTTGTGTCTGCTTTTCATATCAACCAACCTACTGTGGTGCCAGTGGCTACTGACACCTCGATTACCTCAAAGTCCTTGGATGTTGTATGGGCTTTGAAATTTATATGTGAAGAGAACCTCTCATCACAGGAAGTTGAACGTGCTGTTTGTCCTTTATGATCCCAACAAGACTGGGTGTCCTGCTTCTAAGCAGACCATTTGTCTCTGGATCAGACTTACTATCCAGCATGCTTTTCTACGGCAGGATTGCCGATTCCAAAATCTGTTCAGGCCCACTCTACTCGTAAAGTGGGTTCTTCCTGGGCGGCTGCCCGGGGTGTCTTGGCTCTTCAGCTTTGCCGAACAGCTACTTGGTCAGGGTCGAACACGTTTGCCAAGTTCTACAAGCTCGATACTTTGGCCTCTGAGGACCTACAGTTTGGTCAATCTGTTCTGCAGGAACCTCAGCACTCTCCCTCCCGTACTGGGAGCTTTGGTACATCCCCATGGTACTAAATTGGACCCCAGCATCCTCTAGGATGTAATAGAAAATAGGATTTTATATACCTACCGGTAAATCCTTTTCTCGTGGTCTGTAGAGGATGCTGGGTGCCCACCCAGTGCTTCGTTTTCCTGCATTGTTACTTGGTTAAGTATTGTTGGTCCAGCTGTTACTGAATTGTTTCACGTTGGTTAGCTTGGCTTTCCTTTTGTTATGTGTGAGCTGGTGTGAAGCTCACCACTATCTGTGTATTTCCTTCTCTCGAAGTATGTCCGTCTCCTCGGGCACAGTTTCTATACTGAGTCTGGTAGGAGGGGCATAGAGGGAGGGGCCAGCCCACACTATTGAACTCTTAAAGTGCTCATGGCTCCTAGTGGACCAGTCTATACCCCATGGTACTAAATTGGACCCCAGCATCCTCTACAGACTACGAGAAAAGGATTTACCGGTAGGTATATAAAATCCTATTTTAACTATATGTTAAATTGTAGAGTTTATTATTACTCTGATTATCAGTATTAGTGTTTGAAGTGTGCAACTGTATTTTTCTTTTTTCTGCATAAATTTAAAGTGCCCAAGCACTGGTATAGATAGCAGTGTCCACAATGGACTATGAAGAAAAGATTGAACGCAAGTACAAAATTCCCATTACTTGAATATAACTAGGAGGAGCTTTTATAAAATATTAGAAGAATACTAAATAATGCATAACAGCATGTAGTCATTTTATAAGCAGTAACGGTGGAAACACATCCGGTTTTTGAGCACCAAAAGATTGTCTCATTCTGATGCCTCTGTGTGTAGGAATGACCATAAATTGTACATATGTGAAATACAGTAGTAATGGTACTGAAACGTGTTTGAATAAATAAGTGTAAATCTTTGATGAATCCCCCCCCACACACACACACACACTTACTTTGTGTTAAGTGGGGGATCTACTTTATGTAAGAAGTGTTGTAAACTTGTAATAGGGCATATTGAATGTCCTTACAAAGAAATAAGGATCAATTAGGGTTGAGGTCACCATAAGGTTAAAGATAAAAATAAAAAAGGGGGGCAGACTAGATGGGCCGGGATACGGTCGTTAGGTCGACACAGCTTAGGTCGAAATGTACTAGGTCGACAGGTCAAAAGGTCAACATGAGTTTTTCACATTTTTGACATCTTGACTTTTTCATACTTGACGATCCACGTGGACTACAGTTGGGAACGGTAACCTGTGCTGAGCGCAGCGAGGCACCTTGCCCGAAGCATGGCGAGCGAAGCGAGCCATGCGAGGGGACACGGTGCACTAATTGGGGTTCCCCGTCACTTTACGAAGAGAACGACGCCAAAAAGTCCAAAAACCCATGTCGACCTATTGTCCCTATCGACCTAATGCATGTCTACCTTCCATGGTCGACCTAATGACTGTTGACCTGAGTTGAGTCGACCCAACGACCCGTGGGCCAAGTGGCTCTTATTTGCCGTCAAATTCTGTTTTATATGTAACACATACAGAATATTTATTATTTATTTATTAACAGTTTCTAATATAGCGCAGCATATTCCGTTGCACTTTACAATTAGAACAACAGTAATAGAACAAAACTCGGTAAAAACAGACAGACATAGGAGGTAGGAAGGCCCTGCTTGCAAGCTTACAATCTATAGGGAAATAGGCATTGATACACAAGGATAGATGCTACCTATTGCATAATGGTCCACCAGATGGCTAGGTTCTTAATGGGTTGTATGATATGATCACCCAGCAATGTTTGCCAAGTGTCAGGAGGGTGTGAGAGTAAAGAAAGACAAGATATGTGATGTTATGTGGACTGTACAGAGAGGATGTAATTAGATAGGGAAGCACTGAAGGTTATGTGGGTGGGTCTGGAATTTGATAGGCTAGTCTGAAGAGGTGAGTTTTCAGGGAACGTTTAAAGGTTTGGAGGCTAGAGGTGAGTCTTATTGTGCGTGGGAGGGCATTCCACAGAGTTGGTGAAGCCCGGATAAAGTCCTGTAATTTTGAGTGTGGATGAGAGACACAGATCTTGTGCAGAGCGGAGAGGTCAGGTAGGGAAATATTTTGTGATGAGTTAAGAGATGTATGTTGGTGCAGTTTGGTTAATAGCTTTGTATGTAAGTTAAAGTATTTTATATTTAATACGGTAGAATACCGGTAACCAATGGAGGGACTTACAGAGCGGATCTGCAGACGATGAATGTCTAGCGAGGAAGATTAGCCTCGCAGCTGCATTCAAAATGGATTGTAGTGGTGAGAGCCTATGTTTGGGAAGACCTGTCAGGAGACTATTACAATAATCAATGCGGGAGATAATGAGAGCATGGATTAGAGTTTTTGCTGTGTCTTGTGTAAGATATGGTCGTATTTTGGATATGTTTCTTAGATGTATCAGCATGATCTTGAGACAGATTGAATGTGGGGAACAAAGGACAGTTCAGAGTCAAGAATGACACCTAGGCAGCGAGCTTGTGGGGTAGGGATGATTGCTGAGTTATCAACAGTGATAGAGATATCAGGTTGGGAACTACTATTGGTCGCTGGAAATATAATTAATTCTGTTTTGGAAATATTAAGTTTGAGGTGGCGAGATGTCATCCAAGATAAAATGGCAGAAAGGCATTCAGTGACACGGCCCAATACAGATGGTGACAAATCAGGGGAGGATAGGTAGATTTGAGTATCATCCGCATACAGCTGGTACTGAAATCCGAAGGAGTTGATTCGTTTGCCAAGAGATGTGGTATAGATAGAGAAAAGCAGAGGACCTAAGACTGAGCCTTGCGGTACTCCAACTGAGAGAGGTAGCGCAGAGGAGGTGGAATTAGAGAAAAGAACACTGAAGTAGCGATTAGATAGGTTGGATGAGAACCAAGAAAGGGCTGTGTCCTGAATACCTAGGGATTGTAGTGTTTGTATGAGAAGAGAGTGGTCAACAGTGTCAAAAGCAGCAGAGAGATCAAGGAGAATAAGTAGTGAGTAATGGCCTTTAGATTTAGCAGTGACCAAAACATTCACTACCTTAGTCAGTGCTGTCTATGTGGAGTGTTGGGCATTAAATCCTGACTGAAGTGGGTCCAGTAGGCTGTGTGAGTTAAGAAAGTGTGTGAGGCGAGTGTAGGCAAGTCTCTCCAGTAGCTTGGAGGGGCATGGGAGCTGAGAGATGGGATGGTAGTTTGAGAGAGCGTTAGAGTCAGAGTTTTGTTTTTTCAGAATGGGAGTAATCGCTGCATGCTTGTATAGAGAAGGAAAGATACCAGTAGAAAGAGAGAGATTACAGATTTTAGTTAAGGTTGGGATGAGCACAGCAGACAGAGCCTTACTATTTTATGAGGGTATAGAGTCAAGGGGAAAGGTAGTAGAGTAGGCAGATGAAGAGTGCAGAAACTTAATCTTCATTTGTAGGATCAAATGAAGAGAAGGTGTTAGAGTAGGGGTGGGCAAAATACGGCCCGCGGGCCGGATGCGGCCCGCAAACCGATCCTGTCCGGCCCACTGCCTCCCAACAGCGAGCAATGACAAGCGGCCCGAACGGCTGAGCTGCTTGTCATTGCTCTGAGCTGCAGTACCTCCAAGCTGCCGGCGGCGCCTCTCTCCCCTGCTGCTGCGTTGTAGCAGCCTCCTCCCTCCTCCAGAGTCCCCAGTGACAACGACTGGGTTCAGCCGAAAGGGGGTGGGGCTACGTGCCGAGGAGGGGCGGGGCTTCACTGGGCCTCAGTGGGCGGAGCTACACGGGACAAGAGCCAGACTTGTACAGAATAGATCCATCCTTCCTGCCACTGCCAGCCAGCCAGATCAGTAAAGTTAATGGGAAAAGTGAGTGAGAGAAAGAAAGGTGTGTGATAGTGTGCGTATATTTGTGTGTGCGGGCAGTGGCGTCAGTCTGTTTTTAGGTTTGGGGGAGAGATCTTTAGCTCTCGCTGTACCAACCCCTCCCGTGTTCTGTCACCATGTCACCCCCGTGTTCTGTCAGTGTCACCCCCCCGTGTTCTGTCACTGTCATCCCCCGTGTTCTGTCACCGTGTCACCCCCACCGTGTTCTGTCACCGTGTCACACACCCCGTGTTCTGTCACTGTCACCCCCCCTGTGTTCTGTCACCGTGTCACCCCACCGTGTTCTGTCACTGTGTCACACACCCCATGTTCTCACCGTGTCACACACCCCGTGTTCTGTCACTGTCACCCCCCCTCCCCGTGTTCTGTCACTGTGTCACACCTTTCCCCAGGGGCCATAAGACACCGGATAATTTGGTTGCTGCACAATAATTATCCTAAATAAAATGTTAATGTGTAAAAGGGGGCTCTACCTGCTGTAATGTGTAAAAGGGGCTCTACCTTCCATACTGTGTAAAAATAAGAATTTACTTACCGATAATTCTATTTCTCGTAGTCCGTAGTGGATGCTGGGGACTCCGTCAGGACCATGGGGATTAGCGGCTCCGCAGGAGACAGGGCACAAAAGTAAAAGCTTTAGGATCAGGTGGTGTGCACTGGCTCCTCCCCCTATGACCCTCCTCCAAGCCTCAGTTAGGATACTGTGCCTGGACGAGCGTACACAATAAGGAAGGATTTTGAATCCCGGGTAAGACTCATACCAGCCACACCAATCACACTGTACAACCTGTGATCTGAACCCAGTTAACAGCATGATAACAGCGGAGCCTCTGAAAAGATGGCTCACAACAATAATAACCCGATTTTTGTAACAATAACTATGTACAAGTATTGCAGACAATCCGCACTTGGGATGGGCGCCCAGCATCCACTACGGACTACGAGAAATAGAATTATCGGTAAGTAAATTCTTATTTTCTCTGACGTCCTAAGTGGATGCTGGGGACTCCATCAGGACCATGGGGATTATACCAAAGCTCCCAAACGGGCGGGAGAGTGCGGATGACTCTGCAGCACCGAATGAGAGAACTCCAGGTCCTCCTCAGTCAGGGTGTGCCCCTGACCAAGTAGCTGCTCGGCAAAGTTGTAAAGCCGGGACCCCTCGGGCAGCCGCCCAAGATGAGCCCACCTTCCTTGTGGAATGGGCATTTACATATTTTGGCTGTGGCAGGCCTGCCACAGCATGTGCAAGCTGAATTGTACTACACATCCAACTAGCAATCGTCTGCTTAGAAGCAAGAGCACCCAGTTTATTGGGTGCATACAGGATAACAGCAAGTCAGTTTTCCTGACTCCAGCCGTCCTGGAAACCTATATTTTCAGGGCCCTGACAACATCTAGCAACTTGGAGTCCTCCAAGTCCCTAGTAGCCGCAGGTACCACAATAAGCTGGTTCAGGTGAAACACTGACACCACCTTAGGGAGAAACTGGGGACGAGTCCGCAGCTCTGCCCTGTCCGAATGGACAATCAGATATGGGCTTTTGTGAGACAAAGCCGCCAATTCTGACACTCGCCTGGCCGAGGCCAGGGCCAACAGCATGGTCACTTTCCATGTGAGATATTTCAAATCCACAGATTTGAGCGGTTTAAACCAATGTGATTTGAGGAATCCCAGAACTACGTTGAGATCCCACAGTGCCACTGGAGGCACAAAAGGGGGTTGTATATGCAGTACTCCCTTGACAAACTTCTGGACTTCAGGAACTGAAGCCAATTCTTTCTGGAAGAAAATAGACAGGGACGAAATTTGAACCTTAATGGACCCCAATTTGAGGCCCATAGACACTCCTGTTTGCAGGAAATGCAGGAATCGACCGAGTTGAAATTTCTTCGTGGGGCCTTCCTGGCCTCACACCACGCAACATATTTTCGCCACATGTGGTGATAATGTTGTGCGGTCACCTCCTTCCTGGCTTTGACCAGGGTAGGAATGACCTCTTCCGGAATGCCTTTTTCCCTTAGGATCCGGCGTTCAACTGCCATGCCGTCAAACGCAGCCGCGGTAAGTCTTGGAACAGACATGGTACTTGCTGAAGCAAGTCCCTTCTTAGCGGCAGAGGCCATGAGTCCTCTGTGAGCATCTCTTGAAGTTCCAGGTACCAAGTCCTTCTTGGCCAATCCGGAGCCACGAGTATAGTTCTTACTCCTCTATGTCTTATAATTCTCAGTACCTTGGGTATGAGAAGCAGAGGAGGGAACACATACACTGACTGGTACACCCACGGTGTTACCAGAGCGTCCCCAGCTATTGCCTGAGGGTCTCTTGACCTGGCGCAATACCTGTCCAGTTTTTTGTTCAGGCGGGACGCCATCATGTCCACCTTTGGTCTTTCCCAATGGTTCACAATCATGTGGAAGACTTCCCGATGAAATCCCCACTCTCCCGGGCGTCGGAATGAACACTGCTGACAGTGCTATCACCTGATTTTCCGCCCAGCGAAGAATCCTTGCAGTTTCTGCTATTGCCCTTCTGCTTCTTGTGCCGCCCTGTCTGTTTACGTGGGCGACTGCCGTGATGTTGTCCCACTGGATCAATACCGGCTGACCTTGAAGCAGAGGTCTTGCTAAGCTTAGAGCATTGTAACTTGCCCTTAGCTCCAGTATATTTATGTGGAGAGAATTCTCCAGACTTGATCACACTCCCTGGAAATTTTTTCCCTGTGTGACTGCTCCCCAGCCTCTCAGGCTGGCATCCCTGGTCACCAGGACCCTTCCTGAATGCCGAATCTGCGGCCCATTAGTAGATGAGTACTTTGCAGCCACCGCAGAAGAAACACCCTTGTCCTTGGAGACAGGGTTATCCGCTGATGCATCTGAAGATGCGATCCGGACCATTTTTCCAGCAGATCCCACTGAAAAGTTCTTGCGTGAAAACTGCTGAATGGAATCGCTTCGTAAGAAGCCACCATTTTTCCCAGGACCCTTGTGCAATGATGCACTGACACTTTTCCTGGTTTTAGGAGGTTCCTGACTAGCTCGGATAACTCCCTGGCTTTCTTCTCCGGGAGAAACACCCTTTTCTGGACTGTGTCCAGAATCATCCCTAGGAACAGCCGAAGTGTCGTCGGAAACAACTGCGGTTTTGGAATATTTAGAATCCACCCGTGCTGTCGTAGAACTACTTGAGATAGTGCTACTCCGACCTCCAACTGTTCTCTGGACCTTGCTCTTATCAGGAGGTCGTCCATTTTCTTTGAAGAAGAATCATCATTTCGGCCATTACCTTGGTAAAGACCCGGGGTGCCGTGGACAATCCAAACGGCAGCGTCTGAAACTGATAGTGACAGTTCTGTACCACGAACCTGAGGTACCCTTGGTGAGAAGGGCAAATTGGGACATGGAGGTAAGTATCCCTGATGTCCCGGGACACCCTATAGTCCCCTTCTTCCTGGTTCGCTATCACTGCTCTGAGTGACTCCATCTTGATTTGAACCTTTGTAAGTGTTCAAATATTTCAGATTTAGAATAGGTCTCACCGAGCCTTCTGGCTTCAGTACCACAACATAGTGTGGAATAATACCCCTTTCCTTGTTGTAGGAGGGGTACTTTGATTATCACCTGCTGGGAATACAGCTTGTGAATTGTTTCCAATACTGCCTCCCTGTCGGAGGGAGACGTTGGTAAAGCAGACTTCAGGAACCTGCGAGGGGGAAACGTCTCGACTTTCCAATCTGTACCCCTGGGATCCTACTTGTAGGATCCAGGGGTCCTGTACGGCCCCAGCGTCATGCTGAGAAACTTGGCAGAAGCGGTGGAGGCTTCTGTTCCTGGGAATGGGCTGCCTGCTCCAGTCTTCTTCCCTTTCCTCTATCCCTGGGCAGATATGACTCTTATGGGGACGAAAGGACTGAGGCTGAAAAGACGGTGTCTTTTTCTGCAGAGATGTGACTTAGGGTAAAAACTGTGGATTTTCTAGCAGTTGCCGTGGCCACCAGGTCCGATGGACCGACCCCAAATAACTCCTCCCCTTTATACGGCAATACTTCTTTGTGCCGTTTGGAATCTGCATCACCTGACCACTGTCGTGTCCATAAACATCGCACTTACTCTTGATGCCAGAGTGCAAATATCCCTCTGTGCATCTCGTATATATAGAAATGCATCCTTTAAATGCTCTGTAGTCAATAAAATACTGTCCCTGTCAAGGGTATCAATATTTTTAGTCAGGGAATCCGACCAAGCCACCCCAGCTCTGCACATCCAGGCTGAGGCGATCGCTGGTCGCAGTATAACACCAGTATGTGTGTATATACTTCTTAGGATATTTTCCAGCCTCCTATCAGTTGGCTCCTTGAGGCGGCCCTATCTGGAGACGGTACCGCCACTTGTTTTGATAAGCGTGTGAGCGCCTTATCCACCCTAAGGGGTGTTTCCCAACGCGCCCTAACTTCTGGCGGGAAAGGGTATACCGCCAATAATTTTCTATCGGGGGAAACCCACGCATCATCACACACTTCATTTAATTTATCTGATTCAGGAAAAACTACAGGTAGTTTTTTTACACCCCACATAATACCCTTTTTTGTGGTACTTGTAGTATCAGAAATATGTAACACCTCCTTCATTGCCCTTAACAAGTAACGTGTGGCCCTAAAGGAAAATACGTTTGTTTCTTCACCGTCGACACTGAAATCGGTGTCCGTGTCTGTGTCGACCGACTGAGGTAAATGGGCGTTTTAAAGCCCCTGACGGTGTTTGAGACGCCTGGACAGGTACTATTTTGTTTGTCGGCCGTCTCTGTTGACATTATCACGTAATTCCTTGAATAAGCCATCCATTCCGGTGTCGACTCCCTAGAGAGTGACATCACCATTACAGGCAATTGCTCCGCCTCCTCACCAACATCGTCCTCATACATGTCGACACACACGTACCGACACACAGCACACACACAGGGAATGCTCTGATAGAGGACAGGACCCCACTAGCCCTTTGGGGAGACAGAGGGAGAGTTTGCCAGCACACACCAAAAACGCTATAATTATACAGGGACAACCTTTATATAAGTGTTTTTCCCTTATAGCATTTTAATATATATAGTCATATCGCCAAATAAGTGCCCCCCCCCTCTCTGTTTTAACCCTGTTTCTGTAGTGCAGTGCAGGGGAGAGCCTGGGAGCCTTCCCACCAGCATTTCTGTGAGGGAAAATGGCGCTGTGTGCTGAGGAGAATAGGCCCCGCCCCCTTTTCGGCGGGCTTCTTCTCCCGTTTTTCTGAGACCTGGCAGGGGTTAAATACATCCATATAGCCCCCAGGGGCTATATGTGATGTATTTTTAGCCAGAATAAGGTACTATCATTGCTGCCCAGGGCGCCCCCCCCCAGCGCCCTGCACCCTCAGTGACCGCTGCTATGAAGTGTGCTGACAACAATGGCGCACAGCTGCAGTGCTGTGCGCTACCTTATGAAGACTGAAAAGTCTTCTGCCGCCGGTTTCTGGACCTCTTCACTTTTCGGCATCTGCAAGGGGGTCGGCGGCGCGGCTCCGGGACGAACCCCAGGGTGAGACCTGTGTTCCGACTCCCTCTGGAGCTAATGGTGTCCAGTAGCCTAAGAAGCCAATCCATCCTGCACGCAGGTGAGTTCACTTCTCTCCCCTAAGTCCCTCGATGCAGTGAGCCTGTTGCCAGCAGGACTCACTGAAAATAAAAAACCTAACAAAACTTTTACTCTAAGCAGCTCTTTAGGAGAGCCACCTAGATTGCACCCTTCTCGGCCGGGCACAAAAATCTAACTGAGGCTTGGAGGAGGGTCATAGGGGGAGGAGCCAGTGCACACCACCTGATCCTAAAGCTTTTACTTTTGTGCCCTGTCTACTGCGGAGCCGCTAATCCCCATGGTCCTGACGGAGTCCCCAGCATCCACTTAGGACGTCAGAGAAAGGGGCTCTATCTGGTGTAATGTGTGTATGTGGCGCTGTGTGGCGCAATTTGAATAATGGAGACTACTGTGCAGCCTAATATGAATCTGTATTATTTTTTGCCCACACCCCTTCCACATGAAGCACGTCCCTATATTTTTGGCAAGTGGGGGGAGCTGCTATTTTGTATGTGGCCCTCGGATACTGACAGGAAATGTCAAGTGGCCCCTCAGCTGAAATAATTGCCCACCCCTGTGTTAGAGGGTTCAGGCAGGGAATTGAGCAGGTCACTGGCTGTGGAAGAGCATACCATTTTCATTTCGTATCTTATCAATCTTGTCCTTGAAATAGGAAGCAAGATCTTGCGCACTGACAGTGGCTGGTGGGTTGGGTGAGGGAGGGACAAGAAGTGATTTAAATGTATTAAAAAGTCACTTGGGGTTAGAGGCTTGAGCAGAGATGAGAGATTGGAAATATGTTTGGCAGTGTCCAGAGCATTACGATAAGAGTGGTACACGATCTTATATGTGAGAAAGTCACTTGAACTATGAGATTTACGCCACTGGCGTTCTACTTTTACGTGAGAGTTTTTGTAGGTGTCTATTGTGTTTAGAGTGCCACGGTTGACATCTAAGTCTAGGTGGAGTTTGATGGGTAGCTGGAACCACTTCAAGTGCTGTTTCTAGAGTTTGCTTAAGGTGTGATACAGCAGTCTCAGGAGAGGTGAATGTAGAAATTGCTGAGAGCAGTGGTTGCAGTGAGGTAGATAGTTGTTGAAAATGAATAGCGTTAATATTTCTGTGGGTTAGAGGTGGCTTGGTAGACTTCAGGGACATTGAGTTTGAAGTAATGGAGGAGAGCATGCAGGTGATATGGTTGTGATATGAGAGAAGGAAAGGAGTGTTAGTACGTTCAGAAACAGCAAAGTCTGGTAAATACAAGATCAAGGCAGTGGCCCTCCTGATGAGTAGGGGAGTCAGTCCATTGGGAGGGGCCAAGAGAGAGTAGTTTAGAGGCATGGGGAGATTGTGGACTGTCAATAGAGATATTGAAATTGCCCATAATGACGGTGGAGATGTCAGAGGATAAAAAGTGAGGGAGCCAAGCAGAAAAATCTTCCAGAAACTTTTTGGGTTGCCCAGGTAGGCGATAGCTGCAACACGCAGAGAGAAATGGGTGAAAATCCTAATAGAGTGTACTTCAAATGATGTAAATGCGAGTGAGGGAACAGGTGGTAAAACGATGTGAGTGTAAGATTTGGACAGCAATATCCCAACCCAACCTCCTTTACTGTTACCAGGCCTCTCTCTGTGTGTGTGTGTGTGTGTGTGTGTGTGTGTGTGTGTGTGTGTGTGTGTAGTGGAGACCACCATGTGACAGTGCTGCAGAGGAGGCAGTGTCTGATTGTGTGAGCCATGTTTCTGTTATAGCTAGCATATTGAGTTTTTTTGCTATGAAAAGGTCATGAATAGATGAATAGTTAATTTGTTGCAAACAGAGCGTGCATTCCATAAAGCACATTTTAGTGACTTGGAGGTAGATGGGAGACATGTGACGTTTATAAGGTTTGTTGGATTTATATTCCGTTGTGAATCAGCTGAATGTAAGCGTGGTATGTGGATGGGACCTGGATTTGGCGATATGTCACCAGGTAGTAGAAGCAGAAGAAGAGAGGGGTAGGTATAGTTGGGGGAGGTGTGTGATAGTTTCTTATGGTGACAGGTTGAGGATGTTACAGTTAGTATACATAGATAGGTTAAAAGGTCATGAGTGTTAATAAGAGGGGAGTGGATTAATGAGGCTGCAATGTGTACAGAGCGATTAATAACAGGAATAGTGAAGGATGATGCCATTTTATAGAGGATACCATGAAGTGTTATTAGGAAAAACAGTTTGTGGAACATGGTGTTTTAAAAATAAAAGTATAGATAGGTAAGTGCTTAATGAAAATGCAAGTTTAAATTGTGAAATTACCTGATTTCCAATGTTTTTCAGTGTTTGTTCAGCTGTTGGTTTAACTGTTCTTTTAAAAATTTCCTAACTTTGTAATTTCCAAACTTCGTATATTTCCAAACTCAGACAACTGCCCCATAACTGAATGCAAACATATACTAGGTCTAATTAACAAAGGCTTCAGCTAAAGCCAATTGGACATTTAATCAAAGGGCTTAAATAAACACCAGTCCATGTATGCTAATAAACTACACTCCAATGAATGTCTTCAGAAGAGATAATGTCAGCTACAAGAAAGTACTAATATTATACAAATACATTTACATACACTGCTAAATTATACGTTAGTGTGAATTCAGATATTGGGGTATATTCAAATGAAGTGGAAAGCTGCCGTCTGTCGAAAAGACGGCAGTTTTCGACTTTTTTAGGTCGGAAGGGATTCCGAGCTATTCAATATATTCGACAAGTCGAGGAATTCGACTTGTCGAAAAGCACGTGGATCGGCGGAATAGCTGCCGATCCACGTGCTTGTGTCGAAACCTTTTCGACCATCTCACTTCGACTTCAAAAAAAGTCTAAGTGAGTGAGATGCGGGAGCAGTGACTGGGAGATCCGCGGACAGCCAGACGGGAAGAGCAGGAGGATGTCACAGCCGCCGCTCACAGTAGCGTCCACCTGGCTCCAGCAAGCAAGACCTCGCTTGCTGGAGCTGGGTGGACGCTGCCGTGAACGGCGGCTGTGATGCACGGCCGTGGAGAGGAGGGACGGGGAGAGACAGATATGAGGGGGGGTGACAGGGGAGAGCAGTGCTACAGCAGTGGCTATATAGCTGCTGCTGTAGCGCTTCTCTCCCTCGTCTCCCCCCCCCCCCCCTCCCCTCCTGCATCTCAATTCAACTTTCTCTTACGTCCTAGAGGATGCTGGGGACTCCGTAAGGACCATGGGTATAGACGGGCTCCGCAGGAGACATGGGCACTATAAAGAACTTTAGAGTGGGTGTGCACTGGCTCCTCAATCTATGCCCCTCCTCCAGACCTCAGTTAGATCCTGTGCCCAGACGAGACTGGGTGCATTACAGGGGAGCTCTCCTGAGTTTCTCTGAAAAAAAAGAATTTTGGTAGATTTTTTATTTTCAGGGAGCACTGCTGGCAACAGGCTCCCTGCATCGTGGGACTAAGGAGAGAGAAGCAGACCTACTTAAGTGATAGGCCCTGCTTCTTAGGCTACTGGACACCATTAGCTCCAGAGGGTCGGAACGCAGGTCTCACCCTAGCCGTTCGTCCTCCTCGCAGAGCCGGAAGATAGAAGCCGGGTGAGTATTAGAAGAAAGAAGACTTCAAAGGCGGCAGAAGACTTCAGTTCTTCTCTGAGGTAACAGGCAGCGGTAACGCTGCGCGCTATTGCTCCCACACACAACACACACTGCAGGCACGGATGGGGGTGCGCCCTGGGCAGCAATAATAAACCTCTATGACTGGCTAATATATTATATAGGCTGCGGAGGCAGTAGATATACAATCACCCGCCAGTGTTTGTAAATTTGAGCGGGACCGAAGCCCGCCGCTGAGGGGGTGGAGCTTGGTACCACAGCACTAACCGGCGCCATATATATATATATATATATATAAAAGCGCTGTTTATCTGGGAATTGTTTCCAGTGTCAGTTGGCGCTGGGTGTGTGCTGGCATACTCTCTCTCTGTCTCTCCAACGCCGACACCTGACTGGTTGGATATGTGGAATGTTTTAAATGCAAATGTGGCTTTATTACATAAGAGGTTGGACACAAGCAGAGTCCAGAGATAAAGCAGGGAGTCGATCCATGGCTTTAACTGTATCACAGGGCCCTTCTGGGTCTCAGAAACGCCCACTGTCCCAAGTAGCAGACACTGATACCGACACGGAGTCCGACTCCAGTGTCGACTACGATGATGCAAGGTTACACCCAAGGGTAGCCAAAAGTATTCATTATATGATTATTGCAATTAAGGATGTTTTGCATATCACAGATGACCCCTCTGTCCCTGACACGAGGGTACACATGTTTAAAGAAAAGAAACCTGAGGTAACTTTCCCCCCATCTCATGAGCTGAATGAGTTATTTGAAAAAGTTTGGGAGACTCCAGACAAGAAACTGCAGATTCCCAAGAGAATTCTTATGGCGTATCCTTTCCCGGCTAAGGACAGGGTACGGTGGGAATCCTCGCCCAGAGTAGACAAGGCGTTAACGCGCTTGTCCAAAAAGGTGGTGCTGCCGTCTCCAGATACAGCAGCCCTCAGGGATCCTGCTGATCGCAGGCAGGAAACTACTTTGAAGTCAATTTATACACATACGGGTGCCTTGCTCAGACCGGCAATAACGTCGGCTTGGGTTTGTAGCGCTGTAGCAGCTTGGACAGATACCTTGTCAGCTATATTGATACCCTGGATAGGGATACCATTTTATTGACCTTGGGTCACATTAAAGACGCAGTCCTATATATGAGAGATGCTCAGAGAGACGTGGGCCTGCTGGGTTTGAGAGCCAACGCCATGGCGATTTCTGCCAGGCGAGCCCTGTGGACCCGCCAATGGACGGGTGATGCCGACTCAAAGAGGCATATGGAGGTTTTGCCTTACAAGGGTGAGGACTTATTTGGGGAAGGTCTCACGGACCTGGTTTCCACGGCTATTGCAGGTAAATCTACTTTTTTACCTTGTTTTTCCTCAGCAAAAGAAAATGCCACAATATCAGATGCAGTCTTTTCGATCGCATAAGTCAAGAAGAGGTCGGGGATCTTCCTTTCTCGCCAGAGGTAAAGGTAGAGGGGAAAAACTGCCGGCTACGGCTAGTTCCCAGGAGCAGAAGTCCTCCCCGGCTTCTACTAAATCCACCGCATGACGCTGGGGCTCCACTGAGGGAGTCCGCCCCGGTGGGGGCACGTCTTCGACTCTTCAGCCACGTCTGGGTTCAATCAGAGGTGGATCTCTGGGCAATAGAAATTGTATCCCAGGGTTACAAGCTGGAATTCGAAGACGTGACTCCTCGCCGGTTTTTCAAATCAGCCTTACCAGCTTCTTCCCCAGAAAGGGAGGTAGTTGTAGCTGCAATTCAAAAACTGTGTCATCAACAAGTGGTTGTCAAGGTTCCCCTACTTCAACAGGGGAAGGGGTACAATTCAACCCTGTTTGTGGTCCCGAAGCCGGATGGCTCAGTCAGACCCATTCTGAATTTAAAATCCCTAAACCTGTACTTGGAAAAGGTTCAAATTCAAGATGGAATCGCTCAGGGCGGTCATCGCCAGCCTGGAAGGGGGGGATTTTATGGTATCACTAGACATAAAGGATGCATACCTTCATGTCCCCATATATCCGCCTCATCAAGCGTACCTGAGATTCGCTGTACAGGACTGTCATTACCAGTTTCAGACGTTGCCGTTTGGGCTTTCCACGGCCCCGAGGATTTTCACCAAGGTAATAGCGAAAATGATGGTGCTCCTGCGCAAAAAGGGAGTCACAATTATCCCGTACTTGGACGATCTCCTGATAAAAGCGAGATCGAGAGAACAATTGCTGAAAAGCGTGTCGCTCTCCCTAAGCGTGCTGCAGCAACACGGCTGGATTCTCAATCTACCAAAGTCACAGTTTGCTCCAACGACCCGGTTGACTTTCTTGGGCATGATTCTAGACACGGAACAAAAGAGGGTTTTTCTCCCGGTGGAAAAAGCCCAGAAACTCCAGAACTTGGTCAGGGACCTGTTGAAACCGAAAAGTGTGTCGGTCCATCACTGTACGCGAGTTCTGGGGAAAATGATGGCGTCTTACGAGGCCATTCCCTTCGGCAGGTTCCATGCGAGGACTTTTCAGTGGGACCTTCTGGACAAGTGGTCCGGGTCCCATCTACACTTTCATCAAAAGATCAGCCTGTCCCCCAGGGCCAGGGTGTCTCTCCTGTGGTGGCTGCAGAGTGCTTACCTTCTAGAGGGTCGCAGGTTCGGCATTCAGGTCTGGGTTCTGGTGACCACGGACGCAAGCCTCCGAGGATGGGGAGCAGTCACACAAGGAAGAAACTTCCAGGGACTATGGTCAAGCCAGGAGGCTTGTCTACACATCAACGTACTGGAATTGAGGGCCATATACAACGGCCTGCGTCAGGCGGAGAAGCTTCTACGCGACCTACCGGTTCTGATTCAGTCAGACAACGTCACAGCCGTGGCTCATGTAAACCGCCAAGGCGGAACAAGAAGCAGAGTGGCAATGGCGGAAGCCACCAGGATTCTTCGCTGGGCGGAAAATCATGTAAGCGCTTTGACAGCAGTCTTCATTCCGGGAATGGACAAATGGGAAGCAGATTTCCTCAGCAGACACGATCTCCATCCAGGGGAGTGGGGACTTCATCAAGAAGTCTTTGCAGAGATAACAGGTCTGTGGGGGCTTCCGCAAATAGACATGATGGCGTCACGTCTTAACAAGAAGCTGCGGAGGTATTGTGCCAGGTCAAGGGACCCTCAGGCAGTAGCAGTGGACGCCCTGGTGACACCGTGGGTGTTTCAGTCGGTCTATGTGTTCCCTCCTCTTCCACTCATCTCAGAGATATTGAGAATCATAAGAAGAAAAAGAGTGCAGACAATACTCATTGTTCCAGATTGGCCTCGAAGGGCCTGGTATTCCGATCTTCAGGAAATGCTCACAGAAGATCCGTGGCCTCTTCCTCTCAGAGAGGACCTGTTGCAACAGGGGCCCTGTCTGTTCCAAGACTTACCGCGGCTGCGTTTGACGGCATGGCGGTTGAACGCCGAATCCTAGCTGGGAAGGGCATTCAGTAAGAAGTCATCCCTACTCTGATAAGTGCTAGGAAGGAGGTGACGGCGAAGCATTATCACCGTATCTGGAGGAAGTACGTATCTTGGTGTGAAACCAAGAATGCTCCTGCGGAAGATTTCCATCTGGGCCGTTTTCTCCACTTTCTGCAGACAGGAGTGGATATGGGCCTAAAATTAGGCTCCATTCAGGTACAGATTTTGTAAAGGGAGTGCTGCACATACAGCCTCCTTTTGTGCCTCCGGTGGCACCATGGGACCTTAACGTGGTGTTACAGTTCCTGAAATCTCACTGGTTTGAGCCACTTCAAACGGTTGAATTAAAATTTCTCACTTGGAAGGTGGTCATGTTGTTGTCCTTGGCATCTGCAAGGCGGGTGTCTGAGTTGGCGGCTTTGTCTCACAAAAGCCCCTATCTGATTTTTCATGTGTATAGAGCAGAATTGCGGACTCGTCCTCAATTTTTGTCTAAGGTGGTTTCATCGTTTCATATGAACCAACCTATTGTGGTGCCTGTGGCTTCGTGTGACTTGGAGGATTCCAAGTCCCTTGATGTAGTCAGGGCCTTGAAAATTTCTGTAGCCAGGACGGCTCGGGTTAGGAAAACAGAAACTCTGTTTGTCCTGTATGCAGCCAACAAGGTTGGTGCTCCTGCTTCTAAGCAGACTATTGCTCGCTGAATCTGTAACACGATTCAGCAGGCTCATTCTACGGCTGGATTGCCGTTACCAAATTCAGTAAAGGCCCATTCCACTAGGAAGGTGGGCTCTTCTTGGGCGGCTGCCTGAGGCGTCTCGGTATTACAGCTTTGCCGAGCGGCGACTTGGTCGGGGTCAAACACTTTTGCTAAATTCTACAAGTTTGATACCTTGGCTGATGAGGACCTACTGTTTGCATAATCGGTGCTGCAGAGTCATCCGCACTCTCCCGCCCGGTCTGGAGCTTTGGTATAATCCCCATGGATTCCCCATGGATTCCCCAGCATCCTCTAGGACGTAAGAGAAAATAAGATTTTAAACCTACCGGTAAATCTTTTTCTCCTAGTCCGTAGAGGATGCTGGGCGCCCGTCCCAGTACGGACAAAATTCTGCAAGACTTGTATATAGCTATTGCTTACATAAGGGTTATGTTACAGTTTTGATCAGTCTCTGACTGATGCTGTTTGTTTCATACTGTTGACTGGTTCGTATATTCCAGGTTATACGGTGTGGATGGTGTGGGCTGGTATGAATCTTGCCCTTGGATTAACAAAATCCTTTCCTCATACTGTTCGTCTCCTCTGGGCACAGTTTCTCTAACTGAGGTCTGGAGTAGGGGCATAGAGGGAGGAGCCAGTGCACACCCATTCTAAAGTTCTTTATAGTGCCCATGTCTCCTGCGGAGCCCGTCTATACCCATGGTCCTTACGGAGTCCCCAGCATCCTCTACGGACTAGGAGAAAAAGATTTACCGGTAGGTTTAAAATCTTTTTTTTTTTTTAAAGTCGAATTGATAATTCATTGAATAGCCCAGGTCGGATCCATTCCGAGAAATGAATGTCGGAATGGATCCGACTTCAATTGAATATACCCCATAGAGTTGTAGTTTGCAGGGTAATAAACAATAAAAGCCTTATAGCGGTATGTTATATGCAATAATATGAATTGTCATTGGCCCTCATTCCGAGTTGTTCGCTCGCAAGCTGCTTTTAGCAGCTTTGCACACGCTAAGCCACCGCCTACTGGGAGTGAATCTTAGCTTAGCAAAATTGCGAACGAAAGATTTGCAAAATTGCGAATAGACACTTCTTAGCAGTTTCTGAGTAGCTCCACACTTACTCGGCATCTGCGATCAGTTCAGTCAGTTTCGTTCCTGGTTTGACGTCACAAACACACCCAGCGTTCGGCCAGACACTCCTCCGTTTCTCCAGCCACTCCCGCGTTTTTCCCAGAAACGGCAGCGTTTTTTCGCACACACCCATAAAACGGCCTGTTTCCGCCCAGAAACACCCACTTCCTGTCAATCACATTACGATCACCAGAACGAAGAAAAAACCTCGTAATGCCGTGAGTAAAATACCTAACTGCATAGCAAATTTACTTGGCGCAGTCGCACTGCGGACATTGCGCATGCGCATTAGCGACTAATCGCTCCGTTGCGACAAAAAAATAACGAGCGAACAACTCGGAATGACCCCCATTGTCCTTCTGGGAAGGTACTGTGCCATTATATGTCAGCCAGATGTGCATATACCAAATATTTCTAATATGTTAACAGAACCCATCGACATCTGAAGATCGCGAGTCAAAAGAGAATGGATCCAGCTTTTGATGCAGTTTCTACTTTGTTCTGGAAAGAGAAGAAGAATGTTAAATAATGTAATGCAAATCATGCTGTTGGAGTACACACAAGCGGTTTGTAGTTTTAATTGATATTTAATGGAGAAATCTGTATATACTGTAGTTTTATGAATGAGTGCATTGGCCTCATAGTGATTGCCTGTGATAGACAGAGCAAAGCAGAGTACACATTTTTGAATAAATGAAATGTTGACAATTTAAGATAAAATAGATTGTGTAATAACTTCATCCTCCTATATATTTTTCTTTTGGTATTTCTTTCCTTTTTTTTAATGTATATTAAGAAAAATAAATCTAAGATTGGGAAAAGTTCCCATATTTAGCCTGGCTTTTAGTATGCATTATTTCTATCTGTTGTCAGTGAGTATTCTGTACAGAACCTAGGGCCTAATTCAGACCTGATCGCAGCAGCAAATTTGCTAGCTAATGGGCAAAACCATGTGCACTGCAGGTGGGGCAGATATAACGTGCAGAGAGAGAGTTAGATTTGGGCAGGGTGTGTTCAAACTGAAATCTAAATTCCAGTGTAAAAATAAAGCAGCCAGTATTTACCCTGCACAGAAACAATATAACCCACCCAAATCTAACTCTCTCTGCACATGTTATATCTGCCACACCTGCAGTGCACATTGGGGGTAATTCCAAGTTGATCGCAGCAGGATTTTTGATAGCAATTGGGCAAAACCATGTGCACTGCAGGGGAGGCAGATATAACATGTGCAGAGAGAGTTAGATTTGGGTGGGTTATTTTATTTCTGTGCAGGGTAAATACTGGTTGCTTTATTTTTACACTGCAAATTAGATTGCAGATTGAACACACCCCACCCAAATCTAACTCTCTCTGCACATGTTATATCTTCCTCCCCTACAGTGCACATGGTTTTGCCCAATTGCTAACAAAAATCCTGCTGCGATCAACTTGGAATTACCCCCATTGTTTTGCCCAACTGCTAACAAATTTGCTGCTGCGATCAGGTCTGAATTAGGCCCCTAGAGTGATTGTACCAAGCAATAACATTATAGCCAAATGATACATTCAAATTACTGATGTTAGAAAGTTACGGTGTCTATCCTTCCAGATTTTTTTTTTTTTTGTACAAACAAAAATAAGTATTTAATATTTATTGTTTAAATAAAAAGCCAGTATAAAATAATAAAGCTGCAGATAGAGAACGTCGTTGTATGCATTTCTGGTTTCCATTAAGTCCTATTCCCCTGCACTATTGAAGCTCTTTCTTTTTGGAATTACAAGATGACTGTATGACTGGTTGGAGATCCCACAATATATTTAATATTTTCATTGTAATAAACAACTACAAAGATTTTGCTCTGCATATTGGAGTTGTTGCTTCTCTTTCAACCTTGTCTGTGCATTGTCTGATGTTTGCCTGTAGGTGTCACTGTACCCCAGACAGAATTGAAGAACTCTTCTGTCCCTGCTGGTATGGATCCCTGCGGGTATGATCTGTCTCCTGGGCCTGTTGCAACAGTAAAGACATAAACCTCACGGTGGAGAGATCAGATCAGCCCCAATAAGTGGGGAATGCATTCACCCCCCAGTGAAGACCACACTGGGGACTTGGGGGTAGATTTACTAAAGCTTCTAAAAATTAAAATGTAGAAGTTTTGCCCGCAGCAACCAGATTCTATTATTTTAGACAGAATTTGATTGGTTGCTATGGGCAACACTTCAACTTGTCTCTTTTAGAAGCTTTAGTAACTCTACCCTCTTATTCTAACCTGCTCACAGCAGGGACGGGATACGGTTGTTGGGTCGACCCAACTTAGGTCAACACTTGTTAGGTCGACCACTGCAGGTAGACATTGCCGTTAGGTCGACTTGTACTAGCTCGACAGGTCAAAAGGTCGACATGAGTTTTTTTGACTGTTTTTGGTGACGTTTTCTCCGTAAAGTGACGGGGATCCTGAATTAGTGCACCGTGTCCCCTCGCTTCGCTCGCCATGCATCCGGCAGGTTCCCGTTCCAATCGTAGTCCACGTAGATCGTGAAGTATGAAAAAATCCAAAAATTTAAAATAATTGAAAATCTCGTGTCGACCTTATGACCTGTCGACCTAGTCCATGTTGACCTTGTGACCTGTCAACCTAATGGTAATGTCGACCTTACATGGTCGACCTAAGTTGGGTCGACCTAACGACAGTATCCCGTCCCTGCTGTGAGCAGGTTAGAATAAGAGGGTAGAGTTACTAAAGCTTCTTAAAGAGACAAGTTGGAGTGTTGCCCATAGCAACCAATCAAATTCTGTCTAAAATAATAGAATCTGGTTGCTATGGGCAACACTTCTACATTTTCATTTTTAGAAGCTTTAGTAACTGTACCCCCAAGTCCCAAGTGTGGTCTTCACTGGGGGGTGAATACATTCCCCACTTATTGGGGCTGATCTGATCTCTCCCCATGATGTTTATGTCTTTACTGTTGTACTCACATGCCAAAAGGTGCAACAGTTAGGCCCAGGAGACAGATGAGGATTTCCAACTCTTTCATCTGCCGTATTTGGTATAAAGTATATGGTTGTTACTTGAACGCCTTCCCCACTAATTTTTGGTTGGAGTTATCTAACAGCCCCACAGGTAGGAAAGATAAGTGTAATATACATTTACGTACCATGCATGCATATACTAGAAGATTTCTGCTTGCATCCAGCAATCCAATCGTATCATATGCTGTGCTCAGCCACCGAGGCAAAATGCACACAGAGGACTGTCTGCATCAGTTAGATCCTACTGACTGACTCTTTGCAGATCACACTCTCTCTGTGATTGTGCTTTCATATGCACTATTGCTAGATTATGGGGTATATTCAATTGAAGTCGGATCCATTCCGACATTCATTTGTCAGAATGGATCTGACCTGGGCTATTCAATGCATTCTCAATTCGACTTTAAAAAAAGTCGAATTGAGATGCGGGAGCTGAGACGGGGGAGAGCCGCGGCTATATAGCTGCTGCTGTAGCGATGCTCTCCCCCGTCTCTTCCCCCCAAGTCTCTGCCTCTCCCCGTCCCCACATCACAGCCGCCGCTCATGGCAGTGTCCACTCGCTTGCTGGAGCCGGGTGGACGCTGCTGTGAGCCGTGGCTGTGACATCCACCGGCACTGCTCTCCATCTGCCCGCGGCTCTCCCGGTCTCTGCTCCCGCATCTCACTTTTAATTTTTGTTTTAAGTCCTACTGAGATTGTCAAAAAGGGGGCAAAAATTTTCAACACAAGTACGCAGATCGGCACCTATTCCGCCGATCCACGTGCTTTTCGACAAGTTGAATAATATGGGGTTAGATTGAATAGGTCGGAACTCCTTCCGACCTAAAAAAGTAGAAAACTGCCGTCTTTTCAACAGACGGCAGCTTTAGACTTCAATTGAATATATCCCTGAGTGTCTTTGCAAGGTTGAAGACATGTGAACAACCATTCCCATTCATGTGGTAAGGTGACAGTGCAAGGGCTGGTCTAATTAACCTCTTACTGATTTCTTAAGTCCAGTAGGCACATATTTTTAGTAAGCCTGCAAGCTTATCCTATAAGAAGGTTTTTGTGTTATATCACCGGGTGTCCATGGCAGGATGCATCTTTATATACGTGTAACTTAACATACATATATATATATATATATATATATATATATATATATATATATATATATATATATAATAGCAGCTTTTGTATTCTTTGATGCATTCAAGCCCTGTTTTGACTGAAATGGTGTTTGTTTGTTTCCTCCATAGCACTGTATGTCACAGCAGTATTACCTCCATTTACCAGCCTAGAATGCATTAGCTGCAACTGTGTTTACCGTGTGCTGTTGTCAGGGCTATTTTTCTGCCGGAACGCCGTTCCTGAAGATGTTCTGAAAAATGGAACGCACTGGCTACTGCACCAGCAACGTTTGGGAGGGCAGGTGTGGGCATCAGTAAGCATACCACTAGCCCCTGCTGTGGATTAAGACGCGTCAGGGGCTGTGGAAGCGTTCTGTCCGTAGCAGTGGTAAAAAAAACACCAAAAATGGCTGCTACCGAGGAGGAGACAGATTTGACCTCTAGCATCTGTCTCCTCAGTGGCTGGCATTTCAAGAGGTGTTTTGTTTTTCTGTTTTTTTTGTTTTTGTTTTGCAGACGCTACAGATGGAAGCGCTTCCGCAGCCCCCGGCACGTCTCAATTCACTGCGGGGACGACTATTAGTAGTATGCTTACTCACCCCTGACAACGCGCATGAGACCCCTGACAACGAGCATGAAACCCCTGACAATGTGCATGAGACCCCTGCCAACTGTGTGGTATAATTTGTAAGGGGCATTATCATGTGTGGGGCATAAAATGGTGTCATTATGCCACACA
The DNA here is from genome assembly GCF_028390025.1 of Pseudophryne corroboree. Classification (NCBI taxonomy): domain Eukaryota; kingdom Metazoa; phylum Chordata; class Amphibia; order Anura; family Myobatrachidae; genus Pseudophryne; species Pseudophryne corroboree. The sequence continues at coordinate 608,430,282 of NC_086446.1, forward strand.
CAGTATTGGCTCTATGTAATGGGAGCTACAGTGTGTGGCATAACACATAATCGGTGTTACGGTGTGTAACAGAACGTGTAATAGACATTACAGTATGTGGCGTAATGTGTAATAGGCATTACGGTGTGGCATATTGTGTAGTGGGCATTATGGCGTGTGGTGTAATGGGCATTACTATAAGGAGGAAAAATTACAAATATAAGGGGCATGAATCAGTATTTTTTTTTTCCTGTATTAAGCAATGTTTGGGCGTGTGGGTTGCAAAACTGGGGTATAAGGTGTTTTTTTTCCTGCAAGGCCATGCCCCTTGCAGTGAGACCACACCTCCTTTTTTTGGTAGAGCACGTGCAAATTCTTTATTCTTGCAAAGGTGTGTCGTCGTCCCCCACCCCACTGTAGCTCCGCCCACCACTGCCTACCCACGGAAGTTCCTGAACCTATTTTTCTACAAAAATAGCACTGGTTGTTGTAGATGGTTAAATGTAACCCCTGGTCCAGTACAACTGCAAGCAGATCAAGTTTAAACTGTTGAGGTGAACTAGCATTATACAATGTACATCTCTAAATTCCATTCTCCGTTTATGACCTCCTTTGTACATACCCTCAACATTAAGTTGGTACTGGAATGTGGTCATACTTTGATCTGGACAAAATCACCCTCCCCGGGGCATTAAAGTGCTAGTCCTCTCCTCCTAACACCCACTTATTGATGTGTGTTCGGCAGCCATTCACACTGTGCAGTAATAAATGGGACATACTTCCCAACTAATTGGGGACAGTTGGAAGGGATGTAATTATAGTTATGTAGTATGAAGCGCTGCGTCTTTTTGTGTATGTCTGTGACCAGTAATACTTTATATTCCTCATAATAATGTGTATAATATACAGGCAATATATTTTGTATATAGTATGGAATGCAACATTTTTATTTTCTCCAAGTGCGTATCTACACCAGAGTAATGCCAACTTACTCTGTGGATATTTACATACAAATAGGGTGGATAATCCCAGGATCGGGATCCGGGGATTTTGGCAAGAAATTGGGCAGGATTCAGTGCCGGGATTGGGAGATTAGGAAGCCCCTTTGTTTTTTCAATGCCAGGCAGCGTTGAGCTTCCTTAGGAGGCTCAGACGCTGCCCGGTTCCCCTTGCTCACCTGCCCCCAGCTGTGCGCACTGCACAGGGTGACGTGAAGTCAGAGGTCGCGCTGTGCAGCCAGCGATCCACCGCTCGGTACTCGGCGCCTGCACCAGCCCGCAACTCAGCAACAGGTGGGTGGACTCGCTCTCCTACCCTGTCAGACGAGGGTAAATTATGTGGGACTGGGCAGGGCGGGGCGGCGGAGGACAATACAAAGGAAACTATCCCGTCAATCCTGGGAGTGATCATTTTTCAATCCCAATGCCCTGGATTGAAAAAAAGCCCAGGATTGGCCACCCTACATACAATAAATAAATCTGATAATATAATCCAGGAGGTCATTTAATCTATTACATTTATTTATTTTTCAGGGTTTATAGGGCTCCATAGGTGAGACATTGGGGGTATAGGTGGTAAGGACTGGGCACCAAACAGTTAAAGCTTTACATATCCCAGGATTCTCTGGTCCTTCCATCTAAACCCCACCCACAGCTCATGCTCTACAGTTTTTATTTTGTGCTAGCAGGAGCCTGTTCACCATTAAACAGTGGGACTGCTATTAAGCAGCCCAAGCTTTATATTTAATCTTATTTTGTTTCTTTTTTCATACTGGATGAGCTAGCGCTACTGCTCCATCAACCACCCTGCCGACGCCGCAGCTCTGGCCCGCTGTGTGGTACTTACGGCTGGGTGCTTGCTAGCACGACATAAGCTGGAACAACGGGGGGTCAGGTAAGGCTGGTTCTCGGATCATTAACGCAGTCCTACCTCCGGGCTCAGAAGACGGACCGGAGGTGCTGATGTGGACAACAGTTCATCTGGGTCACCACTGGACCACCAGGGCTAACTATACTGGGGCAGGGTTTATTTAGTAAGAGGCCAGGGCACCCTATGGTTGATATCAGCATAGGGGATGGCAGCCCTCTCCCTGTGGCCCATCCCCCAGCTCAGGCACCGTTCCACAGCTGTTTCCCGCTTCTCACTTCTGAGCTGCTCCTCACTTACCCTGCTCCCACTCAAAAGACCCATGGCAGCCATTTTCATTCAGTAGCTACACTGGGTCCAGTCTCCCTCTATACCTCTCCTAGGAGCCAGGTTATACAGCACTATGTGCTACCAGCCACTGCTGTCTGGGTAATTGATTTAGTGCCCATTGCAGTTCATTATATTGTATTCTGCGTTGTCTGTGACTTGTGCTAGCTCTGCTGTCTGATATCTTTCTACTGTCACCTTTTACCTTTCTCTTTTCATACAACCCTAAGAACAGGTGTTTAAGGGTTCAAAATACTTCACAGCTACCCGTGTTTGTGAAGGTTGTCACAGTACAGTTATTGTTGCACACTGCCTAGTGCCATATGGCGTGCTACACTACTATTGCAGCTATGTCTACCAAAGGCAAGGGTCACAAGAGGGGTTCTGCACCTGTGTTGGTCTACTGCTCATCCTGTTCAACAGGATTATCCCCTCAGGACATAGTACAGGATGGTTTATGTGTATAGGGGGGGTGTAGTATGGTATGCCAGGCTCCCGGCGACCAGCATACCGGCGCTGGGAGCCCAACTGCCGGCATACCGACAGCGTGGTGAGCGCAAGTGAGCCCCTTGCGGGCTCGGTGGCGTGCTACGCTATTTTATTCTCCCTCCAGGGGGGTCACGGACCCCCATGAGGGAGAAAAAGTGTCTGTATGCCAGCTGTCGGGATTCCGGCGCCGGTATACTGTGCGCCGGGATCTCGACAGTCGGCATACTGAAGACCACCCGTATAGGGGGGATACACACGGAGCGATTTTTACTTAATTTCTAAGCAATCTGATTAGATTGCGTAGAAATTAAGCACACATCGCTCCGTGTGTAGGGGGGCAGGGCCACTCACCGCCATCGCTATCTCTAGATATGGCATGCATGCCAAATCTGGTCAGGTCACTCACTTTGCTGTGTGAAGCGAGCGCCCCCCTCCTCCGCTCAGCACACATCGCGCTGAGCAGTCTGTGATAGATCGCCCAGCACACATCTCTGTGTGTAACCCCCCCCCCCCTCACCCCCCCACCCCCCCCCCCCCCCTCCCCCCACCCCCTCCCACCCCCCTTATCTTTCTATATCGCACCTTCCCAGCCAGCCCCTCCAGCTCCTGTGCGGGAACCCACTGGGTTTCTTTTTCACAGATAGCTGATCACCTGGCAACCCGCGCAGTGGCTTTTCCTTATGGGATTCCCACTGCATGTGCACTCAGCTATTCCCCCTCCCTGGGTGGATATGCTTTCTAAGTGCAAAGTGTAGCTACTACCTCTACTGCTTTTCAACAGATGCTACAGGGTGAGAGACTTGCCCACTAAAGCCACTAGGCAGGCTGTGTCATCCTCACTGTCTACGCAGCTTTTGGATTCTGAAGGGGGAGGATCAAAGCATCCTGGGATATGTAAAGCTTTAACTGTTTGGTGCTTTTAACCACTACCTATACCTCCATTGTCTCCCCTGTGGACTTCGAAGACAGAGTTAACAAAGGTGAGTCTACCGTAACTCTGTTTTATGTACGGTTGTTCCTACTGTTCTTGTGGATTTCATATTACATTGTCAGACATCAGTTAATACATTAACATTCCCTACACTTTTCTGAATGCAATGCATGCAGCATATGAAGCTGATGGTATACTAGCCAAGATCAGTATTTATTTTTACATAACGTTACCATCCATACTGTTCCATGTTCCTAATTCTATGGATATCTTCGACAATAGAATCTGTTTGCTTCTAAAACAGTGGTTCCCAACCTCAGTCCTCAAGTACCAGCATCAGATTATGTTGTCCAGGTCTCCTCACAGGATTGTAAGTAAAATAATTTGTTCCACCTGTGGGTCTTTTAAAATGTGTCAGTAAGTAATGAATGCTCCTGTTCAACTGCTATGTGACCTGGAAAACATGAACTGTCGGGGTTACTTGAGGACAGAGGTTTGGAACCACTGTTCTAAGAGAAGCCTTTCCCGTGCCCTAGGCTTGTTTATAACTTAGTGCATTGTCCCACAAGTTAATGAATCTGATCTAAAGGGGGGTACTCATGGAGCGATCGCTGCTTAAAAATCGAACCAATCTGACTAGATTGAGAGATCACTGCTTAAAATCTAAGCAGTGTGTACCCCCACAGCGATGCTAGATTGGCCTGAAATGAGTGGCGGCAGCCCCCCCCCCGCTCAGCACACATCGCGCTGTGCTGAGCGGGGGGAGAGACGTGTGCTGAGCAGTTCGCTCAGCACACATATCTCCCCAAATCGGGACGTGAATACGTCCTTTAAATTTCCAAAATTCTCAAACTGCTATAGGTTGGTTAAACAATGAGATGTAAAAATGTTCAGCTATGCTGTGCTAGTTGAATCTTAAGATTAATACCTTTAACAATTTTCGAATGTAAACTTGGCTGTAAGATAATGTTTGCAGTTAGTTATTTAACACAAAGGGGAGATTCAATTACTCGCAGTACTTTACCACAGGTAGCCTGGGCGTATGTCAGGATAGCCTCCCGACTTCTCCCAAAAGGCTTGTTAATGCCTATTAACAGGTTGTCGAGCGTTAACGGATTAAATCTGTAAAAAGTTCACAGATTCTTGTAGTAACGGTCGCAGCCCCGATAACTGCCGAGTTAACCTGGGAATATTTTTTTTTAAAAATCCCCACTAAGTGCCTACGTCAGGCCTAATTTAATAGCCCTTGGGAGATCAATTAGCTGCGGTAAATTACAGTGGCTAATTGAAATCCCCTCAGTGAGAAACCTGAATGGCAAATCATATCAGAGATATATTTATACTCAAAGCAGTGAGCAGTTATGCTGATAGGTCAAATTTTTATGCAGTATATGAATCAGGTGTTATTGGGCCGGATTGAAGTGGACGCAAGTGGGGTTGGTGCTGCATCTTTTTATGTAGTATATGAATCCGGTGTCATTGGGCCAGATTGAGGTGGACGCAAGTGGGGTTGGTGCTGCATCTTCACATGCAGCAGATCTGTGATGTTATGCAAATGCCGCGGGAGCCATCTTTCGTAATGAGACACCCACCGCTGGCTTCTCTGCTCCACTGCAAAAGCGCAGCATTGGGCCAACATCAGTCAAACCATCTGCCATTGTGCACTACAATCACCATGCGTCTAAATATGTACTGCTGCCACCAATGCAAGAGCATCGCGGCACGTGCAGTGTAGCTCAGAAGCATGCGCAGACCACAAAAACAAATCTAAACTGCGTCTACTTCTGAATAAGATCCATTGTCTGTGAACTCTACATCTGCTCCGGTTTTATATAACAGTAACCGCCAGTCTGAACGAAAAAAAATAATTTTATTTCATTTCATTAACCGTATTACCTGTAGATCCATCACTCCTAATTAATTGGTAAATATGCAATATTCCTGTAGTAATTTACAAAACCTGTACTGACCTCAACATTACAATGACTTTCTCCTGTCAGCCCAGGGTTTCCCAAGCTCTGGGGCAGATGTATTAAGCCTGGAAAAGTGATAAAGCAGTGATAAGTTGAAGGTGATAATGCACCAACTAATCATTACAGGTTTAAAACATGACAGGAGCTGATTGGCTGGTGCGTTATCACCTTCCTCTTATCACTACTTTATCACTTTCCCAGGGTTAATACATCTGCCCCCCTGTCCTCAAGGCCCCCTAACAGTTCAGGTTTTAAGTATATATATGCTTATAAACAGGTGACTTAATTAGAACACAGTCACTTTGATTATACCATATGTGCACAAGCATGGATATCCTTAAATGCTGACTGTACGCGTGTCTTGAGTTTGGGAAACCCTGAAATAGCCCATAGTACATAAACTGGGGAGTTTAGGCAACATACTGCTTTGGGTCCCCTTTCCAATTCTATTGTTATAACAAAGAAAAAATAGTTTAGAGTAATCCGGGCCCCTTTGCCTTGGGCAGTAGGTTGCTGAATCCGGGGGTAGGCAATATGGAGCACTCCAGCTGTTGTAGTACTACTCATCCCAATATGCCCTGATGCAGTTTTGCTGTTAGATCCTGCTAAAACAGTAGTGATGCTAGAATGTGTAGTTTCACCACAGCTGGATTGCCACAGATTGCCTAGCCCCAGTTTAAATGATAATCCAGCTATGCTGGATATATTAACCCTTACCGTAGAAGAGATTTGAGGTTCTCCTCCTTTCAGCCAAGGTACCGCCTCCACATTCAGGCAGGGTGTTGTACATCGACAGGCAGGTGTCTGCTGGCTTACCAGATCAGCAGGCAGGTAACTTTTTAATTTATGCTTATTTTCCCAATCTACATCCAACGTTCTCAGCGCAGTTCTTCTTTAAGCGTGAGTAGAACGATTTATCACATCACAGACGGTACAAGGAGTCATCCATTGAAAAGATGTACCAATTTTATTGTGTATAGTTACAATACCTAGTGTGTTTTACTTGATTTTATTGTTAATACAATGTTTGTAGTCCATATCTAAAATATAAAACCAGAGATACAAATGATATATCTTACAGATTATATACATAACATTTACATGAAGATACAATGATATCTGAAAGATTGGACAACCTTGTCCTGATCTTTGTCACATTTATCAAAAATATAAATAGTATTCTTTTTTTTAAAAGGAGTATTTGCTCTTTGGATTAAAGCATAGGACAATAAATTGCTTGTGGCATTTTCTTGAAATGTGTAAGGATGGCGGGGGAAGGTTAGCACTACGCAAATGTCAAAGCTTTCAAATGAATGGAAAATGGCAGTATGCTAAATGCCAAGTGATGCTAATGTAACTTGAAGAACAGCAAGATAACTTTAAAAAATACTAACTAAAAACCAGTTAACAGAAGAGAAGTGAATATGCATTTTATATGTATCATTTTTAAGCGTCCAATAGAAAATTGACACAAAAGGTTAGGACTCAGGCACTTGGAAAAAATAACCATCATATTCCATCATACGCCATAGTTGAGCAGGAAAATCAATGGTGTTGGTTCATCATAGTCTGATGTGCGCAGCCAAACCATGCAGAGAATGGTGTCTCCCCATCAGGCTACTTTCACATAGAGCCCTCAAAGGCTAGCAGGTTTCCAGATAGAAAAAGCACATTTATACTATGGTGACTGGGTTATAAACTCCATTTATACAATGGTGACTGGTTATAATGAAGGGAGAACACTTGTCCCTGCCACACAGTACATAGTATGCTGCAAGCAATGATTTCTGAGCTGTATTACATTCATATTACGCTTCAACTTAACCTGCCAGCACGGAGCTCTTATGAAAGCTATACGTTTTCTAAACGGAAGAGTGCTAGTGGTTTAAAAAGCACCTGTTTTATACGGGATGCTGTTAAAATACTGTCCGTCGTGGTCCCGGCGTTCAGGAGACTGATCAAAAGAGAAACACATTGAATTAATTTCACCTGCTACAACAACCCCCTGAATTAGTCTTGGCATCTTGGGAACTGAAGCACTGTGAAATAGGTTGCCAATTAAATCTTAGAAGTGGCCAGGATAAGGCTTCAGCTAACGAGCCTCTGTAAATTCCTCCACAGCTTGCAAATAGTTTTACAGATCAACAGCCATCAGACATACTACCTTTATGTTGTATTATTGTAAATTCGCCTTTTATGCATAGGGTAGCCATCACAATACAAAAATGTAATATAGCCATGTATAAATCCTCATTAGGGAATCACTTTAGAGCTGGAAAATACTGCATTTTTGACAAGGCAGTTAAAAAAAAAAAACGCTTTAAGACCAGTCCTCTTCATAGTATGTGTATAACATAACTGCAGGAGCAAGGTCACATTTTACTAATGAAGAATGTTTAACTCAGAAAAGAGAGCTGTATAAATAGAATTAGCTTCGGAACCTCATTTAAAAAAAAACAAAAAAAATTGCCACATTGAAGACTGGGTTGTGGCAATGTCTTATACATTCATAGCAGTGGTGAGCTGCATTAAGGAATTAGTAGTAAGTAGTCCTTCTTTCTTGTTACCGACACTGACTTCTAGATTCTGCAAAAATGTCCTTTTCTTCAGCTTCTCAAAAATCACTGAGTTATTAGATGCAAGACTTATACGGGTTCTATTAGAGGGAGAGAAATAAAATGGAACTTTATTTTATATATACACACACACACACACACATGAACAAACAAGTATGATGTGTAAACACTGCGTCTTAAAGGCATGGTTGACTGTAGCCTCATCAGTGTGTGCTCTTACAGTTTAGAATTTCATAGAGTTTGGTCTAGCACAGTGGTTATCACCCTCAATCCTCAGGGCGCCAAACAATTCATGTTTTCCAGGTCATTCAGCATGTGTACAGGTAGATTTACTTATTTCTCTTGTCATTTTGTGAGGAGATCAGGAAAACACAAACTTTGGGTTCCTGTGGACAGAGTTTGAGAACCTATGGTCTAGCACCTGCCACTTCAAACTTGCTTACACATGGACATAAAGGAGTTAGCTATGCTAAAAAGCTCTTATGTGCCTTTGGAAGTGGGTATTCATTTCATTGAGTGGATTCTTGCTGAAACACAGAAAAAGTGTTGTTCAGAAGGACCCATTCAATTAAAAAGAAAACGAAGTCCAACTACATGTGCATTTTCAATATGGCTTTGATGTTAAGATCTTCATTCGCTTAAGTGTGAGATGGCCTGCTCTACACATGAAAAACAAACTTATTTGTGCTGGGACATTCAACACCACTCACCTGCCCATCATTACAATACTGCACCAGAAAGGAGAAATCTAGACAGTGCGCACAGCAGCTAGTAGTGCAGTAAACCACAAGAGGTTCTACCACAAGTAATGCACACGCAAACCAGTAGGATTCCACTCCACCAGCGCTTGATGAACCACTTAGCAATGTAGTTTAGTTAATTCCCAATGCTATTCTCCTCTTGTGGAACCCCATAACACTGGTGTGTGTCGCACCTCAAAGGTATCAGATGTAACCGGAATAAATGGCAACATAGTGTGAAACAATATAATAAAATGTAACATTTATTCAAAAAAAAAAACCCATTATAACATAATAATTCTAGACATCCACAATTGTGCTGCATCCATGTGTAGCAATTGGTGGCCAATTACTGGCTATAGGAGAGAGAACTGACAATGGTCAGTTTTTATTAGAGTTTGTCAAAGAGTCCCACCCTGCTGTAGCAACCGGTCCTCCTGACGCCAGGTCCTTCACCTAAAACACCGGATCAGTCCACAAAAGTTGCCATACACTGTTATTTATTGGCATAAATGTTACATTTCTCTGACGTCCTAAGTGGATGCTGGGGACTCCGTCAGGACCATGGGGATTAGCGGCTCCGCAGGAGACGGGGCACAAAAGTAAAAGCTTTAGGATCAGGTGGTGTGCACTGGCTCCTCCCCCTATGACCCTCCTCCAAGCCTCAGTTAGATTTTTGTGCCCGGCCGAGAAGGGTGCAATCTAGGTGGCTCTCCTAAAGAGCTGCTTAGAGTAAAAGTTTGTTAGGTTTTTTATTTTCAGTGAGTCCTGCTGGCAACAGGCTCACTGCTACGAGGGACTTAGGGGAGAGAAGTGAACTCACCTGCGTGCAGGATGGATTGGCTTCTTAGGCTACTGGACACCATTAGCTCCAGAGGGAGTCGGAACACAGGTCTCACCCTGGGGTTCGTCCCGGAGCCGCGCCGCCGACCCCCCTTGCAGATGCCGAAAAGTGAAGGTCCAGAAACGGCGGCAGAAGACTCTTCAGTCTTCATAAGGTAGCGCACAGCACTGCAGCTGTGCGCCATTGTTGTCAGCACACTTCATAGCAGCGGTCACTGAGGGTGCAGGGCGCTGGGGGGGGCGCCCTGGGCAGCAATGATAGTACCTTATTCTGGCTAAAAATACATCACATATAGCCCCTGGGGGCTATATGGATGTATTTAACCCCTGCCAGGTCTCAGAAAAACGGGAGAAGAAGCCCGCCGAAAAGGGGGCGGGGCCTATTCTCCTCAGCACACAGCGCCATTTTCCCTCACAGAAATGCTGGTGGGAAGGCTCCCAGGCTCTCCCCTGCACTGCACTACAGAAACCGGGTTAAAACAGAGAGGGGGGGCACTTATTTGGCGATATGTATATATATATTAAAATGCTATAAGGGAAAAACACTTATATAAAGGTTGTCCCTGTATAATTATAGCGTTTTGGTGTGTGCTGGCAAACTCTCCCTCTGTCTCCCCAAAGGGCTAGTGGGGTCCTGTCCTCTATCAGAGCATTCCCTGTGTGTGTGCTGTGTGTCGGTACGTGTGTCGACATGTATGAGGACGATGTTGGTGAGGAGGCGGAGCAATTGCCTGAAATGGTGATGTCACTCTCTAGGGAGTCGACACCGGAATGGATGGCTTATTTAAGGAATTACGTGATAATGTCAACACGCTGCAAGGTCGGTTGACGACATGAGACGGCCGGCAAACAAATTAGTACCTGTCCAGGCGTCTCAAACACCGTCAGGGGCTGTAAAACGCTCATTTACCTCAGTCGGTCGACACAGACACGGACACTGACTCCAGTGTCGACGGTGAAGAAACAAACGTATTTTCCTTTAGGGCCACACGTTACATGTTAAGGGCAATGAAGGAGGTGTTACATATTTCTGATACTACAAGTACCACAAGAAGGGTATTATGTGGGGTGTGAAAAAACTACCTGTAGTTTTTCCTGAATCAGATAAATTAAATGAAGTGTGTGATGATGCGTGGGTTTCCCCCGATAGAAAATTATTGGCGGTATACCCTTTCCCGCCAGAAGTTAGGGCGCGTTGGGAAACACCCTTTAGGGTGGATAAGGCGCTCACACGCTTATCAACACAAGTGGCGGTACCGTCTCCAGATAGGGCCGCCCTCAAGGAGCCAGCTGAGAGGCTGGAAAATATCCTAAAAAAGGTATATACACACATACTGGGGTTATACTGCGACCAGCGATCGCCTCAGCCTGGATGTGCAGCGCTGGGGTGGCTTGGTCGGATTCCCTGACTGAAAATATTGATACCCTTGACAGGGACAGTATTTTATTGACTATAGAGCATTTAAAGGATGCATTTCTATATATGCGAGATGCACAGAGGGATATTTGCACTCTGGCATCAAGAGTAAGTGCGATGTCCATATCTGCCAGAAGATGTTTATGGACACGACAGTGGTCAGGTGATGCAGATTCCAAACGGCACATGGAAGTATTGCCGTATAAAGGGGAGGAGTTATTTGGGGTCGGTCCATCGGACCTGGTGGCCTCGGCAACAGCTGGAAAATCCACCTTTTTTACCCCAAATCACATCTCAGCAGAAAAAGACACCGTCTTTTCAGCCTCAGTCCTTTCGTCCCCATAAGGGCAAGCGGGCAAAAGGCCAGTCATATCTGCCCAGGGATAGAGGAAAGGGAAGAAGACTGCAGCAGGCAGCCCATTCCCAGGAACAGAAGCCCTCCACAGCTTCTGCCAAGTCCTCAGCATGACGCTGGGGCCGTACAAGCGGACTCAAGTGCGGTGGGGGGTCGTCGCAAGAGTTTCAGCGCGTAGTGGGCTCACTCGCAAGTGGACCCCTGGATCCTACAAGTAGGATCCCAGGGGTACAGACTGGAAATTCGAGACGTCTCCCCCTCGCAGGCTCCTGATGTCTGCTTTACCAACGTCTTCCTCCGACAGGGAGGCAGTATTGGAAACAATTCACAAGCTGTATTCCCAGCAGGTGATAATCAAAGTACCCCTCCTACAACAAGGAAAGGGGTATTATTCCACACTATATTGTGGTACTGAAGCCAGACGGCTCGGTGAGACCTATTCTAAATGGGAAATCTTTGAACACTTACATACAAAGGTTCAAATCAAGATGGAGTCACTCAGAGCAGTGATAGCGAACCAGGAAGAAGGGGACTATATGGTGTCCCTGGACATCAAGGATGCTTACCTCCATGTCCCAAATTGCCCTTCTCACCAAGGGTACCTCAGGTTCGTGGTACGGAACTGTCTCTATCAGTTTCAGACGCTGCCGTTTGGATTGTCCACGGCACCCCGGGTCTTTACCAAAGTAATGGCCGAAATGATGATTCTTCTTCAAAGAAAAGGCGTCTTAATTATCCCTTACTTGGACGATCTCCTGATAAGGGCAAGGTCCAGAGAACAGTTGGAAGTCGGAGTAGCACTATCTCAAGTAGTTCTACGACAGCACGGGTGGATTCTAAATATCCAAAATCGCAGCCGTTTCCGACGACACGTCTGCTGTTCCTAGGGATGGTTCTGGACACAGTCCAGAAAAAGGTGTTTCTCCCGGAGGAGAAAGCCAGGGAGTTATCCGAGCTAGTCAGGAACCTCCTAAAACCAGGAAAAGTGTCAGTGCATCATTGCACAAGAGTCCTGGGAAAAATGGTGGCTTATTACGAAGCGATTCCATTCGGCAGATTCCACGCAAGAACTTTTCAGTGGGATCTGCTGGACAAATGGTCCGGATCGCATTTTCAGATGCATCAGCGGATAACCCTGTCTCCAGGGACAGGGGTGTCTCTCCTGTGGTGGTTACAGAGTGCTCATCTTCTAGAGGGCCGCAGATTCGGCATTCAGGATTGGATGCTGGTGACCACGGAGGCCAGCCTGAGAGGCTGGGGAGCAGTCACACAGGGAAAAAATTTCCAGGGAGTGTGATCAAGTCTGGAGATTTTTCTCCACATAAATATACTGGAGCTAAGGGCAATTTACAATGCTCTAAGCTTAGCAAGACCTCTGCTTCAAGGTCAGCCGGTATTGATCCAGTGGGACAACATCACGGCAGTCGCCCACGTAAACAGACAGGGCGGCACAAGAAGCAGGAGGGCAATGGCAGAAACTGCAAGGATTTTTCGCTGGGCGGAAAATCATGTGATAGCACTGTCAGCAGTGTTCATTCCGGGAGTGGACAACTGGGAAGCAGACTTCCTCAGCAGGCACAACCTCCACCCGGGAGAGTGGGGACTTCATCGGGAAGTCTTCCACATGATTGTGAACCGTTGGAAAAGACCAAAGGTGGACATGATGGCGTCCCGCCTGAACAAAAAACTGGACAAGTATTGCGCCAGGTCAAAAGACCCTCAGGCAATAGCTGTGGACGTTCTGGTAACACCGTGGGTGTACCAGTCGGTGTATGTCTTCCCTCCTCTGCTTCTCATACCCAAGGTATTGAGAATTATAAGACGTAGAGGAGTAAGAACTATACTCGTGGCTCCGGATTGGCCAAGAAGGACTTGGTACCCGGAACTTCAAGAGATGCTCACAGAGGACTCATGGCCTCTGCCGCTAAGAAGGGACTTGCTTCAGCAAGTACCATGTCTGTTCCAAGACTTACCGCGGCTGCGTTTGACGGCATGGCGGTTGAACGCCGGATCCTAAGGGAAAAAGGCATTCCGGAAGAGGTCATTCCTACCCTGGTCAAAGCCAGGAAGGAGGTGACCGCACAACATTATCACCACATGTGGCGAAAATATGTTGCGTGGTGTGAGGCCAGGAAGGCCCCATGAAGAAATTTCAACTCGGTCGTTTCCTGCATTTCCTGCAAACAGGAGTGTCTATGGGCCTCAAATTGGGGTCCATTAAGGTTCAAATTTCGGCCCTGTCGATTTTCTTCCAGAAAGAATTGGCTTCAGTTCCTGAAGTCCAGAAGTTTGTCAAGGGAGTACTGCATATACAACCCCCTTTTTGTGCCTCCAGTGGCACTGTGGGATCTCAACGTAGTTCTGGGATTCCTAAAATCACATTGGTTTAAACCGCTCAAATCTGTGGATTTGAAATATCTCACAGGGAAAGTGACCATGCTGTTGGCCCTGGCCTCGGCCAGGCGAGTGTCAGAATTGGCAGCGTTTGTCTCAAAAAGCTTATATCTGATTGTCCATTCGGACAGGGCAGAGCTGCGGACTCATCCCCAGTTTCTCCCTAAGGTGGTGTCAGTGTTTCACCCGAACCAGCTTATTGTGGTACCTGCGGCTACTAGGGACTTGGAGGACTCCAAGTTGCTAGATGTTGTCAGGGCCCTGAAAATATAGTTTCCAGGACGGCTGGAGTCAGGAAGACTGACTTGCTGTTATCCTGTATGCACCCAACAAACTGGGTGCTCTTGCTTCTAAGCAGACGATTGCTAGTTGGATGTGTAGTACAATTCAGCTTGCACATTCTGTGGCAGGCCTGCCACAGCCAAAATATGTAAATGCCCATTCCACAAGGAAGGTGGGCTCATCTTGGGCGGCTGCCCGAGGGGTCTCGGCTTTACAACTTTGCCGAGCTGATACTTGGTCAGGGGCACACCCTGACTGAGGAGGACCTGGAGTTCTCTCATTCGGTGCTGCAGAGTCATCCGCACTCTCCCGCCCGTTTGGGAGCTTTGGTATAATCCCCATGGTCCTGACGGAGTCCCTAGCATCCACTTAGGACGTCAGAGAAAATAAGAATTTACTTACCGATAATTCTATTTCTCGTAGTCCGTAGTGGATGCTGGGCGCCCATCCCAAGTGCGGATTGTCTGCAATACTTGTACATAGTTATTGTTACAAAAATCGGGTTATTATTGTTGTGAGCCATCTTTTCAGAGGCTCCGCTGTTATCATGCTGTTAACTGGGTTCAGATCACAGGTTGTACAGTGTGATTGGTGTGACTGGTATGAGTCTTACCCGGGATTCAAAATCCTTCCTTATTGTGTACGCTCGTCCGGGCACAGTATCCTAACTGAGGCTTGGAGGAGGGTCATAGGGGGAGGAGCCAGTGCACACCACCTGATCCTAAAGCTTTTACTTTTGTGCCCTGTCTCCTGCGGAGCCGCTAATCCCCATGGTCCTGACGGAGTCCCCAGCATCCACTACGGACTACGAGAAATAGAATTATCGGTAAGTAAATTCTTATTTTTATTATACAGTTTTACATTATATTGTTATTTATCCCCTTTTTTCTGGTTACATCTAATACCTTTGAGGTGTGACACACACCAGTGTTGTGGGGTCCCAAAAGGGGAAAATAGCATTGGGAATTGAAGAAACTACATTGCGAAGTGGTTCATCAAGCGCTGGTGGAGTGGAATCCTAGAAATTTGTGTGCGCACCATTACAATACTGTAGGTAGTGACCAGTGTAATAGGCATGTGAATTTATGCTAGTGCAAATTAAGATCTAAAGAGTGTGTGTATGTATGTATGTATGTATGTATGTATGTATGTATGTATATACATATATACATACACACACTTTATTATAAATTAACAGCATCAAGATTTATAGAGTTGATCTGATTTTTTATTTTATTTTTAAATACAGAATATAGCAGCATTATTTAACAAACAGTGGCATCTGTCTCGTTTTTGGTGTTAGTTAGACTCTTACCGGGGGGATTCAATTCCACTGTCGCCAGTAGTGCTGTGATTTTCATTCTGATTGATTTCCGACGGTTTACTGCTTGCATTAAATAACTTTAGTGTGTGTTCGTAACATGTCCTCATTTCCACCGACTGTTGCCCAGATGTCTTCACATGATTTTCAGCACTCCCTTTAATGGACATCTGAACAGTTTCTGCCATGGAGTTACAGTCACTGGAAGTGCAGTAGTTAAATATACTACTGTCAACAAGGTCTGGGGATTGATTACATTCAGCAATATCAAGCTTCACTTCTGGATGGTGCAGCACATACTGTGACAATGGCTGTTCCGGACTGGCCTTCACATGTAAGGCAGGACTCGTATAACTTTGAGAACTGTCTGAAGAAAAAATAGACTGAGTATAGTCGTCTTGGATGGTAGAAGAGGTAAACTGATGTACAGAGGACCTGTGAGGATCCCAGTGGCTTGGAGGAGAAGTTCCTGATGCACTATGGCTTTCTTCATGTATATCATTCCAATTGATTATATCCATATTTATGTTTTGCATGCGTTTTTCAAGGTTCTGGCACATGCCAAGGTGTTCATCTGTGTCTCCTTCAAAGTAGAAGGAACTTGAAGCATCATCTTCTACCTTTTTATAAAATGTCCGATTATCTTCAGCAAGTCCAACATTTGAAGAACTGTTAAATGCTGTATATTGTGGAAAATCTTTACCTTTCATTACACTTGTGGAATAACTGTCATGTTGATCAGACTCCGTTTCCTCCAGCGCATCAATGTGGGATTTGGCAAAACTTTTTGAAGAGTTTACCGTGTTGCAATAGGGCCCAACAGAATAAGGTTTGCCTCCATCGTGTTCCCAAGTACCTTCTGATTTTACCAACATCTTTGTTTGAGCATTACCAAACAGAGGACTTCTGTCTTCACCAGATAAACCTACTACAGCGTTGTGTTCTTTAATCTGTTTAAATTTATCATCTATCCTCAGAGTGCTGCATTGTGGGTAATTGGGAGGGTACTCTATCAAACCATCTTTATCATTAGTAGGCACAATCTGATCATTAAACAAATCCTCATTATTATATTCCTGCACAGGCCTCTCAGCTTGTAAATGTCTCGTTTCGGCTGCAGCATTTGACCCTGAACATTCTAGTGACCTTGACCTTGGCATGTTTTTTATGTCCTTTACAAAATTTGACTTCTTAATCTCTTTTATAGTTTTGCGCCCGTTGACGTTATTGTTATCTCTGTAGGAAATACCCTCAAAAGGGTTATGGATTTGCTTTTTGTAGATAACATGTTGATCAACATCTTCAACAGCAGGATTTACGTGGTCCAGAATATGCAAATTGTCCATCGCACTTGTCTGATGTGAAGATTTATTTCCTGCATCTGTCTCTGCTTTAGCAGATAATCTTGCAGGACAAATGCTCTTTTTATGTTTGTCTTTGCTAGACTGCACCTTTTTGTGGTGCTTTGAAATCCGGTTTCTCTTCCTACTGCTGCCCCTAAGGTTATGTCCACTCTTATTTTTTATTATATCTGTTGACGTACCTTTACTAAAGTACTTTTTCTGTTCCTCTGCTTTCTGCATCAGCATTGTATGTTTCATTAAGTTGTCAACAGTGAGAACTGGATTGATGCGCTTGATGATTTCATGCTCTATGTCACGTGGGATATTATCCAAATTGTCTTCATCCCTCACTGGCCACTCCTCGGGTGGGAATTGTGCAGAGAAGCTCACCAACTCTTTCTTTGATTTCTCCTTCTTAGCAACATTCCGCCAGAATAGACTGATGCCAAATTTCTTATTACACTTTTCTTTTTCTTTTAATGACAGTTGCGTCTTTGTTTTAGCACATGTATGATAGTCCCGGGAAGTGGATGTTGCCTGGTTTTGAACAGAGGGTTTGGATTCCTTGCCGCTCCTGTGTTCTTTTACATTGCTCTCGTTAATGGACTGTTGCCCTAGTATATTCTGTGTGGACGTGTCAGAGAAGCAGCTGCAAGACCGACAATGTGATACGGAGGGGGCATTCACTTTGGTTAGATCTGCACAGCTCTCCATGCTGACAATATAGGTGATGGCTGGGGGAGAGGTGGAAATATCCTCCACTGCCCCACATTTGCTGTGCAGAACTGGCTTTCTAGTGATAAAGTAAGTTTGTGGAGTGACAATGAAGTAGCCTTCTCCGGTATGGTAGATTTTTCTTTCTTTGATGAGTGTTCCGAGAGTAGAATACAGAATTTCCTGAGATGGCGTTGCTATACCTATCAAACGGAAAAAAAAAATCTTCAATCTTCAATTCTATATTCTCATTGTAAAACCAATTCATAGGTTTAAAATGGCAATTTAAAAATACCAAACTTTAAATTTTCTTATGTTTTTAATTTAAAAAATATATATTTATTATTTTATATTGGAGGTAGCGTTACTGCCATCTATGAAGCATTTCACCAAGCGAAGGCTAAATATCTACCTTACAGCTAACAGTATTTTATTAGCAGCTAATATGACTTGTGAGCTACAGCGGTGGTCAAGGAAGGTTATTTGGTGGCCAAGCCTAAAATAGGATTTTAATTACCTATCTGTAAAACCTTTTCTCATAGTCCGTAGAGGATACTGTGGATCCATTCAGTACCATGGGGTAAAAATGGGTCCACCAGGAGCCATGGGCACTTTAAGAATTTGATAGTGTGGGCTGGCTAGACTGAAACTGTGCCCGAGGAGAAGGACATACTTTGAGAGAAGGATATAAAAGGATAGTGGCGAGATTCCGAACCAGCACACACAAACAAGAGGAAAGCTAAGCTAACCACACTTGAAACAGGAACAGCAACAGCTGAACCAAACAACAATACTTAACCAAGTAACAGTGCAGGAAGAACGAAGCACCGGGCGGGTGCCCAGTATCCTCTACAGACTAAGAGAAAAGGATTTACCAGTAGGTAATTAAAATCCTATTTCCTCTTACGTCCTAGAGGATACTGGGGATCCTTTTAATACCATGGGGAAGTACCAAAGCTCCCAAACCAGGTTGGAGAGTGCTGAGGGTCCTGCAGAACTGACTGACCAAACTGAAGGTCCTCAGAGGCCAAAGTATCAAACTTTTAGAACTTTGCAAACGTGTTCGAACCTGACCAAGTAGCTGCTCGGCAGAGCTGTAAGGCCGAGACACTGCGGGCAGCCGCCCAAGAAGAACCCACTGACCTAGTTGAGTGGGCCTGTACAGATTTTGGAACCGGCAAGCCTGCCGTGGAATAAGTATGCTGGATAGTGAGCCTAATCCAGCGTGCAATTGACTGCTTTGAAGCAGAATACCCAATCTTATTGGGATCGTAAAGAACAAACAGCGAGTCAGATTTCCTGTGACAAGCTGTTCTCTTCACATACACCTTCAAAGCCCTCACAACATCCAAAGACTTTGAAGTAACAGAGGTGTCGGTAACAACCGGGACCACAATGTGTTGGTTGATGTGAAACTCAGACACCACCTTAGGAAGAAATTGCTGACGAGTCCTGAGGGGTATGGGTCGTTGGGTCGACCCAATTTAGGTTGACCACTGAAGGTTGACATGGGCGTTAGGTCGACACGACAGGTCAAAATGTCGACATGATGTTTTTTTGTGTCGTTTTCTCCGTAAAGCAACGGGGAACCCAAATTAGTGCACAGTGTCCCCTCGCCATGCTTCGGGCAAGGTGCCTCGCTTCGCTCAGCACAGAATACTGTTCCAATCGTAGTCCACGTGGATCGTTAAGTATGAAAAAATCCAAAAAATGAAAAAAAAAGTGAACTAATGTCGACCTATCGACCTAGTACAAGTCGACCTAATGAATGTCGACCTTCAGTGGTCGACCTAAGTTGTGTCGACCTAACGACCGTAAGCCGTCCCGAGTTCAGCTCTGTCCTCATGGAAAATTAAATAGGGGCTCTTGTGAGACAACGCCCCCAGCTCAGACACACGTCTTGCTGAAGCCAAGGCCAACAGTGTGACGGTCTTCCACATAAGATATTTTACTTCTGACTCCTGTAACGATTCAAACCAGTCCGATTGGAGGAACTGCAGCACCAAATTGAGATCCCAAGGTGCCGTGAGAGGCACAAAGGGAGGCTGGATGTGCAGAACCCCTTTCAAGAACGTGTGGACCTCAGGGAGAGAAGCCAATTCTTTCTGAAAGAAAATGGACAAGGCTGAAATCTGGACTTTTATGGAGCCCAGACATGGGTGTGGATGTATGCCTGACTGCAGAAAAAGCAGGAAGCATCCCAGATGAAATTCCACCGCAGAATATTGTCTGCTCTCACACCAAGAGACGTATTTCTTCCAATTACGTTGGTAATGTTTAGACATTACCCACTTCCTGGCTTGGATCATAGTCGGGATGACCTTGACAGGGATGCCTCTCCTGGCTAGAATCAGCCGTTAAACTTCCATGCCATCAAACATAGCCGTGTTAAGTCTTGACAGATGAACGTGCCCTGTTGCAGAAGATCCTCGCGAAGAGGCAGAGGCCACGGATCTTCCAGGAGCATCTCCAGAAGGTCCGCGTACCAGACCCTTCTTGGCCAGTCCGGAGCAATGAGAATTGCTTGAACTTTTTCCCTTTTATTCTTTTCAGAATTCTTGGGATTAGAAGAAGTGGAGGAAACACCTACACCATCTGAAAGACCCATGGAGTCGTCAGAGCGTCCACTGCCTGTGGTTCTCTCGACCTGGAACAATACCATTTGAGCTTCTTGTTGAGTCGAGAAGCCATCATGTTGAATTGTGGACATCCCCATCGACGTGTCAAGCACCTGAACACCTCCGGCTGAAGGCTCCACTCCCCCGGGTGCAGGTCGTGTCTGCTGAGGAAGTCTGCTTCTCAGTTGGACTACTCCAGGAATGAAGACCGCCGAGAATGCCGCAGCGTGTTTTTATGCCCAGAGGAGAATTTTTGACACCTCTGACATTGCTGCTCTGCTTTTCATTCCACCGTTGGTTTATGTACGTCACTGCCGTCACATTGTCTGACTGGACCTGAATGGCCCGATCTTGAAGAAGATATGAGGCCCGCAGAAGGGCGTTGTATATAGCCCTGAGTTCCAGAATGTTGATTGGAAGGAAGACTTCCTGATTGGACCATCTTCCGTCAAACTGCACCTCAACCTCTGAGGCTTGCGTCCGTGGTTAGCAGTATCCAATTTTAAATCCCGAACCGTCGGCCCTGGATTAGGTGAGAAGTCTGTAGCCACCACAGAAGGGAGATCCTGGCCTTTGGTGACAGATGGATCCATTGGTGCATGTGAAGATGTGATCCAAACCATTTGTCCAATAGATCGAGCTGGAAGGGTCTTGCATGAAACCTTCCACACTGAAGAGCCTCGTAAGAGTCCACCATTTTCCCCAGAAGGCGAATGCATACATGCACCGATATCCGGGTTGGCTTCAGGACATCCCGAACCATCGTCTAGATTACCAATGTCTTTTTGCGACTGTGTGTCCAGTATCATTCCCAGAAATGGGAGCCTCCGAGTTGGCGCTAAGTGAGATTTCGGAAGATGTAGAATCCACCCGTGATCCAGGAGTAGTTTGATTGTGAGGCCAATGCTGTTCAACAACCTCTCCCTGGATGGAGCCTTTATCAAAAGATCGCCCAGGTATGGAATTATGTTCATTCCCTGCTTGCGAAGGAAAAACATCATCTCTGCCATCACCATGGTGAACACCCTCAGTGCTGTGGAGAGACCAAAAGGCAGGGCCTGGAACTGGTAGTGACAGTCCTGCAGCGCAAATCGTAGATAAGCCTGGTGAGGCCGCCAGATTGGAATGGGAATATACATATCCTTGATATCCAGAGACACTAGGAATTCCCCCTCCTCCAGACCTGAGATCACCGCTCTCAGAGACTCCATCTTGAATTTGAACACTCGGAAGTACGGGTTCAACGATTTTAGATTCAAAATCGGCCTTACCAAACCATCCGGTTTCGGTACCACAAACAAGTTGGAATAGTATCCCTTGTTTTGGAGATGAGGTGCAACTGGAACAGTGACCCGAGTCTGTACCAGTTTTTGAATGGCATCCTGTAAGGTTATACTTGCCTCTTGAGAAACTGGTAAGCCTGATTTGAAGAATCTGAGGTGGGAGCTCCTGAAACTCCAGTCTGTATGCCTGGGAAATAAGATCTATGACTCAGGGATCCTGACAGGATGCTGTCCTTGCTGGAGCTCTGTTCCTGAGAACCGGCAGTTGCTGGTTTGCGTGGTTTACCTCTAGCGCCTCTGTTGGCTGTAGAAGATCCTCTGACTTTGCCCTTAAAGTTGGCAATCCGAAAGGACTGTAGAGTAGGTCCTGAGTAGGTCTTCCTGGTTGGGAGAGCTGCAGAAGGAAGATATGTGGACTTAACCGCAGTAGCTTTGAAGATCCATTTGTCTAGTTCGTCTCCAAATAATGCCTCTCCTGTGAAGCGTAGGCCTTCAACGCCTTTCCTGGAGTCCGCGTCAGCAGTCCACTGGCGTAGCCACAAGCCCGTGTGCCAACACTGCCATAGCGGTGTTGCGTGCGTTAAGCGCGCCTATTTCCTTTATGGCTTGCACCATAAAGTTAGCAGAGTCCTGTATATGCTGCAGGAGTAAGACAACTTCCCCCCTAGATAAGGAATCTAACCCCTCAATTAGGTTACCTGACCATTTAGCAATGGCTTTAGTGATCCAAGCACATGCTATAGTCGGTCTTTGGGCCACCCCAGCAGCTGTGTACAATGATTTGAGTGTAGTCTCAATTTTACGATCAGCCGTGTCTTTCAGGGAGACTGCACCAGGAACAGGCAATACAATTTTACGTGACAGCCTAGAGACTGATGCGTCCACTATCGGTGGATTTTCCTATTTTTTCCTATCCTCCAGAGGAAAAGGAAAATATGAGAGCAATTTTTTAGGAATCTGAAACTTCTTATCAGGATTTACCCATGGTTCTTCACACAGGGTATTCAATTCCTTTGACACAGGAAAAGTAACTGAGGACTTCTTTTTTACATTAACTACTTGCCTGGCATGGTGGCATCAGATGCGACCATGCCAGCAAGTGCTCTATCTGACCTGGTTGCACAGGATGCGACCAGTCAGATAGAGAGTGTTAGAAGCGGCAGGGAAGAGAAACTTCCCTCCGGTGCTGCCGTCAGAGGGACCAGAAGGTCCGTCTGCCTCCCTGCACTCTCCCTTACTGATTGCCGTGCTGCTGTTCATTGCTGATCGGTCAGCACAGCAGGATCCCCCCCCCCCCCCCCTCCAGTGGCTGCAGACAATGGCAGCCGCTGGGGAGTGTAAATGAACCCTCCCAAGCCACCCTCAGACCTCCCGTGTATACCTGCAGGCTGTCCCGGCTTTCAAAATGAAAGCCGCGATTGTCACTATGTTCCGATGGTCGCGATGTTCCCGATCGATGTTTGGGGGGGGGTATTTTTTTGTTAGGAAAAAAAAATCAAACATTTTTTCCTTTTTTTTTTTTTTTTAATTAACTAAAATCATTTGGGATAGGGTTAAATTCATGTTCTTCACCTAATTCACTCATAAAAAACCACCCAACAATTTTGGTGCGGTTTTCGGCTAAATAAATTGTCAGTTAAATGGTTAAAATAAGATTCCTCACACTCCTCTGACACCTTTATCAGGAATATGCAGAACATCTCTGATAGCCTCTATTCCCTGTGACAGAGCTGAATCCCTTCCCCCTCTGAGTCCACCTCCCCCTCCTCCATGTCTGACCTGTCCGAGTCAGACTGCAGGATACGGGCCAGAGATTGCTTTTGCGTATAATTGGGAGGGGATTGACACACTGTTTTGGGGACTGAGTCTCAGTTCATAAACTCATCCACAGTCTGTTTTAAGTATTGCGTCTCTTTCTCATTCCGGGACAATTTTGTAGAAAGAGTTGAGATCATTCCGTTAAGAGTGGTAAAGCGACGGGGAACCCAAATTAGTGCACAGTGTCCCCTCGCCATGCTTCGGGCAAGGTGCCTCGCTTCGCTCAGCACAGATTACCGTTGCAATCGTAGTCCACGTGGATCGTTAAGTATGAAAAAATCCAAAAAATGGGAAAAAAAGTGAATAACTAATGTCGACCTTTTGACCTAGTACAAGTCGACCTAATGAATGTCGACCTTCAGTGGTCGACCTAAGTTGTGTCGACCTAACGACCGTAACCCGTCCCGAGTTCAGCTCTGTCCTCATGGAAAATTAAATAGGGGCTCTTGTGAGACAACGCCCCCAGCTCAGACACACGTCTTGCTGAAGCCAAGGCCAACAGTGTGACGGTCTTCCACATAAGATATTTTACTTCTGACTCCTGTAACGATTCAAACCAGTCCGATTGGAGGAACCGCAGCACCAAATTGAGATCCCAAGGTGCTGTGAGAGGCACAAAGGGAGGCTGGATGTGCAGAACCCCTCTCAAGAACGTGTGGACCTCAGGGAGAGAAGCCAATTGTTTCTGAAAGAAAATGGACAAGGCTGAAATCTGGACTTTTATGGAGCCCAGACATAGGCATACATCCACACCCGACTGCAGAAAAAGCAGGAAGC
The DNA here is from genome assembly GCF_028390025.1 of Pseudophryne corroboree. Taxonomy (NCBI): domain Eukaryota; kingdom Metazoa; phylum Chordata; class Amphibia; order Anura; family Myobatrachidae; genus Pseudophryne; species Pseudophryne corroboree. The sequence continues at coordinate 608,454,328 of NC_086446.1, forward strand.
GTCCCAGATGAAATTACACAGCAGAATATTGTCTGCTCTCACACCAAGAGACGTATTTCTTCCAATTACGTTGGTAATGTTTAGACATTACCCCCTTCCTGGCTTGGATCATAGTCGGGATGACCTTGACAGGGATGCCTCTCCTGGCTAGAATCAGCCATTAAACTGCCATGCCATCAAACATAGCCATGTTAAGTCTTGACAGATGAACGTGCCCTGTTGCAGAAGATCCTCGCGAAGAGGCAGAGGCCACGGATCTTCCAGGAGCATCTCCAGAAGGTCCGCGTACCAGACCCTTCTTGGCCAGTCCGGAGCAATGAGAATTGCTTGAACTTTTTCCCTTTTATTCTTTTCAGAATTCTTGGGATTAGAAGAAGTGGAGGAAACACCTACACCATCTGATAGACCCATGGAGTCGTCAGAGCGTCCACTGCCTGTGGTTCTCTCGACCTGGAACAATACCATTTGAGCTTCTTGTTGAGTCGAGAGGCCATCATGTCGATGTGAACCCCGAGTACCCAGTAGTGAGCCCCCTGGTGAAGTGGAACATTCTGCGGTACAAGAAACACACTCTTTGCCTGACATAATGTAAATGTAACAGCACACACACACACAAAGGAAAGGTTAAGCACAATTAACCCACAAAGAGCCTTTCAGGGAGACACAGTTATTTGGAGCCAGCCCGCACCGCGCCCTTATCGCTAATGCCAAGCTTAGCCGGGTCGCAGATTAAGTACCCTGATAGAGTACTTAGTACACTAAGTGTCGCTCCCCCCCTGCTATGACCCCATGGTACCGCTGAGGTAATCTGGAGTCACACTGGAGGAGCTGCGTGTCCCTGTCAGCGTCTGCGTCCACTGCAGAGGTAAAATGGCACTGGTGAGCTGCTGGATCCTCTCATAGTGAAGCCCCGCCCCTTCAATGGCGTGCGGTCTTCCTGCTTTTTTTATACTGGCTGAGGAATCTGGTGCTTAAAATGGGGAGAACGTTTTAAGGCTGTTGTGCCAGTATGGGTACTGGGACGCAGTTGTGTACTGTGTCTGGAGACGCATTCCGCCCCGGTTAGAAGCCGTGCGTCTCCGTACCCTCATGCCGCCATAATGGCTGGCACCCCGCTAGCCGGGACGCCAGCTCAGTACTCACCACTCTTCATTCTTCTGGCTCTATTAGGGGTGGCTGTGTGCTGCGGGAATGTACGCTCGCCTTGGTGGGGCTTGCGAATAGTTCCCTCAGGAGCTCAGTGTCCTGTCAGCGGGCAAACGGGACCATTAACCCTTCAAGAGGTTGGGCCGTTCCCCCCTAAGTCCCACGAAGCAGGCAGGCTGGTGCCAACAAGCCCTGCCTGAAAATAACAAACATAAAATAAATGCAGAAAACTCTTCAGGGGCTTCCTTCAGCGTGACCGGCTCCTCCGGGCACATTTTCTAAACTGAGTCTGGTAGGAGGGGCATAGAGGGAAGAGCCAGCCCACACTATCAAATTCTTAAAGTGCCCATGGCTCCTAGTAGACCCGTCTATACCCCATGGTAATAAATGGACCCCAGTATCCTCTAGGACGTAAGAGAAAATATTCTGGAGGTGAAAATGGCAAGATTGGGAAAGGAATGAATGTGGGTGATAAAGACAGTGACATCGGATTTATGGAATGGGAGAGATGAAGGATCCTTGGCTGGAAGGAGTTCTGTTTTTGAAATATTAAGAGTGAGAAACCATTGTGCCATCCTGGTGGAGAAGGCTGAAAGCCAGCCAAGGCCAGAGGTGACACGGGATAGATCAGGGAAAGAAGTACATATTTGTATTGTTGGCATAGAGGTCGTATTGTGGAGGCCAAAGGAACAGATAAGCTGACAGAGAGAAGAGAAGGGGGCCAAGAACAGAACCTTGGGGGCCCTTTACAGGAAGGAGAGGTGGAGATGGGTGTAGATAAGGAGCCAAGAAAAAACAGTCTATAATATCCCTGTATCCTAGTTATAAATTATAGATCAGTATATCCCTTTTGAATTCCCTCAAATTATTAATGGTTGCTACATATCTGGTAATGCTTGACAAGATAATGGTCTTACAACACGCTACACCAATATAAACATTAATTTACATCATTAGAATAACACCAACAATTGATATGTTACACAGTGAATATCATATCCTACACAGTACAAGCAAGCAAACAATCTGCACCTGGATAGTGCTTTATCAGGTGCTCCATCAGAGACTCCTGTGTCACTAGTGTCTGCGCGGTGTTCATATCCGATATAGCACAGCACAGTACTTCTGCCAGGGGAATAAACTGAGACTGGGACACCTGGTTCATCTGTACTGAAGACACATCACCTGCAATGAAACAACAGGATGAGACTCTGTAGTATATCACATCACTCAGTCACAGGGTCAAAATTAAGGTAACATAGTGAAGAACACATTGGGGTCAATTCAATTTGGCGATAGTTGAATGGCGTCGGGAATTAGCTCCCAACGCTATTCAATTCTGCTCATGTTAAGTCGGCAAATGCCCGTTCTCCCGGATTTAACAGGTTGATTTGTCGGGAGAACGGACATACTCCAACTCAAACTGTCCGGCGCGATGCTGATTCCCAACAGATTCAGCATTGCGCCAGCACTTTTGTCGGATTTCTGCTCGCAATCCCCAGGGGGTGCAAGAAGAAAGCCCAACAATTAAGTGTCAGATGGCGCTGTATTGAATTGACCCCAATGCATCAGATTACAATATAGAAATATAGCCACATATAGACTACTAGGAAATATTACAGGAAACTGAATATTCAGTTAAATTTAAGATTTTGACTCATCAGTCCAGAGCACCTGATACCATTTTCTGCTCCCCAGTTCCTATGTATTCCATGCACAGTTGTGTCGAAACAAAGCCAAGCGACGCAGCTATGCACGAAAACAGAGAAACTGGGGTGCAGTTCAAAATGTGAACTATTTGGCTGTAACAGAAGGCAGTTAGTTCGCCAAAGGGCTGGAGAGCAGTACAATAATACGTGTCTGCATGCAACAGTAAAGCATAGTGGAGAATCCTTGCAAGTTTGGGGCTGCATTTCAGCAAGCAGGACTTGGGGATTTGGTCAGGATTAATGGTGTCCTCAATGCTGAGAAATAAAGGCAGATACTTATCCATCATGCAATACCATCAGGGAGGTATCTGATTGGCTCCAAATGTATTATGCAGCAGGACAATGACCCCAAACATACAGCCAATGGGGTTATTCCAGGTTGATCATGGCCCTGCAAAATTTTGCAGGGCTACGATCATGACAATAGACATGCGGGGGGACGCCCAGCACAAGGCTATCCCGCCCCGCATGTCAGTGCCGCCCTCGCCCCCCCTCAGAAGTGCAAAAGCATCGAACAGTGGCGATGCTTTTGCACTTTAGAGTAGCTCCCGGCCAGCGCAGCTTTAGCGTGCTGGCCGGGAGCTACTCGTCGCTGCCCGGCCCGCAGTGGCTGCGTGTGACGTCATGCAGCCACTGCGGCCTGCCCACCCCACGGTCTAGCCACGCCTGCGCTGGCTGGACCGCGACCACGAAACGGCGGCCAAACGCCACTGTTCTGCCCCGTCAGCGACAGCCTCTGCCTGCATGCGCAGTTCTGACCCGATCGCTGCGCTGTTAAGAACTATCTTCAGCTTAAAGAAGAACAAGGAGAAACCTGTGTGCTTTTGCCAGCTGCTCCCCATTTTTGCATAAGGCATGTGAGAAAAAAAAAATCACTGATAAGCTGCAGCACCCACCGGCTTATCGGGGCGAATGCTATAGCCCCTAGCGAGACAATTTCACGCGGTAGCTGGATTCCCCCCATAGTCTTGATCCTGTACAGTAAGTCCAGAATATGCCCCCTCTTCATGGAATGCTAAAAATAATAGAAGTATAAACAAGTCTTTCAATTAAAACTTGTATTACAAGTTTTAAAACATAAAAGTCTTAAGAAATCGGGATCCGGTCTCTTGGTCGACAGTAACTAGGTTGACAATGTTTAGGTCGACCACTATTGGTAGACAGTAACTAGGTCGACAGGGTCTCTAGGTCGACAGGTCAAAAGGTCGACATGAGTTTTTAACTTTTTTTTTTTTTACTTTTTCATACTTAACGATCCACGTGGACTACGATTGGGAATAGTAACCTGTGCCGAGCGCAGCAGTAACGGAGCGAGGTACCTTGCCCGGAGCATGGCGAGCCATGCGAGGGGACACGGTGCACTAATTGGGGTTCTCGGTCACTGTACGGAGAAAACAACACAAAAAAAAACATTAAAAAACTCATGTCGACCTTTTCACCTGTCGACCTAGACCATGTCGACCTAGTTAGTGGTTGACCCAAACATGGTCGACCTAGATACTGTCGACCCTATGAACCACACCCTAACAAATCTGCTAAAACAAATGAATGGGTTGGGCTGAAATGCCGGTGGGCAGAATACCGACCGCGGCATCCTGCTGTTTACAATCCCGACAGAGGTCGGGAAGCAAGCTACCCCTCACTCCCTTACCCCAACCCTCCCTTACTGCAGCCTACCTTCCCCGGTGGTGCCTAACCCGCTCTCCCCGCAGCCTACAGCCTAACCTCCCCACACACACAGCCTAATGTCCCGGCAGTCACTCGATCGGGATCTCTGCTGTCGGGATGCTGGCGGCAGCATTGTGATCCTATTCGGGATGTCGGCGTCGGCATTCTGATCAGTGTCAGGATTCCGGTGTTGATCTTTTGGCAGTCCGAATCACAAATGAACAGCCTGCAAATGTACATGTCCAACACCACTAGTCAAAGGTAATATTTTCATTGGATATTGCAGTCTCGCCACTTCCACTGTAATAACACAAATCTGATTAAAGGGTACTAATGTAGTAGCTATTACTTGTTGATTATAGAAACGACAACAACAACATACAGTGCACAATGATTGTTTAAATCATTTCAGACTAAAAACAGAGCCAATCAGTATTAAAAAAAGACAGGCAATGAAGTAGGATATAATATATTCTATAGTATTGTTTTTATTTGGATTCTAATTAAGAATGCAATTTTTAAATTGTAAACATGTTAATGTAAACTAATGGTGCCCATACACTTGTGTGATTGAGCGCGGTGTGATATCTGAAGAAATTTCCGTGAGAAAAATCGTATCGAAAGTGTTTTTTTGTGCATTTGAAGCGCATACAATCATGCAATTTATCGCATGCCCCTTGCGACCAGGGTGGAGGGGAGTATCCAGGAAGTGAGCTAAATACCTCCAGATCACACATCGCAGTGCGATAAATCGAATGTGGTAAAAACAGCAATATTAAGTGCAGCACATAATATCTTGAGATGCGAGTTTTGACCAGTGTGTCCGCACATCGGCGGGGGGGCACAAGTGTCTCACAAGTGTATGGGCACAATAAGAGTTTTCTGGAATGGTTCCAGACCCAATAGTAGATGCAACATATAAACTTTATTACGTACACCTGCTTATTAATGAAATATCTAATCAGCCAATCGCGTGGCAGCAACTCAACACAAAAAAAGCATGCAGACACGGTCAAAATGTTCAGTTAATGTTCACACCAAACACCTTATTGGGGAAATAAAGTGATCAATCCACGGGTCCATCTTTCTTGTTGTCAGTGGTTCAGGCTAGTGCTGTAATGATGTGTGGAATGTTTTCTTCTCATACCTGAGGCCTTTTAATACCAATTGACAATCCTTTAAATGCCATAGCCAGAGTACCACTGCATACCATGTGCATCCCTTCAGGGCCACAGTTTGCCCATCTTCTAATGGCTACTTCTAGCAGGATAATTTGCTATGTCATAAAGCACATATCATCTCAAGCTGGTCTTAGGAACATAACATGAAGTTCAGTGTACTCCAATGGCCTCCAGTCACCAAATCTCAATCTAATAGATTGCCTTTGAGATACAGTAGAATGTGGGATTCACAGAATGAACGTGCAACTGAGAAATCTACAGGAATTGTGTAATGCTTTCATGTCAAAGTAAACCTGAATTTCTTAGCAAATCCATGCCACAAAGACTTCAGGTTGTTCTGTAGGAAAATAGTGTTACACCCTGTGCTAGAAAAGTGTATGCCATAAAAAAGTCATGCTAGTGTGCAAGGGAATAAAAAATAGGATTTTAGTTACCTACCGGTAAAACCTTTTCTCGTAGTCCATAAAAGGATATTGTGGGAAATCTAGTACAATGGGGTATAGACGGGGTCCAAAGGAGCCAGTGCACTTTAAATTTCTTCAACTGGGTGTGCCGGCTCCTCCCCTCTATGCCCCCTCCCACAGGCAGTTATAGGTAAAAACGAGAACAAAGAAAAATGTATACAGCGCTGATTGACACAGAGTAATGTACACAATAGATGTATTTAATATTTGTTAGAAAATGTTATACATATAAAAGTAAATAAACGAGCATAAAATCTATATCTCACAATTAAATCCTTTTGGTGGACTTTGAGGCCTTGTAGATACTAACACCAGTTAGCATATGCATGCCAAACATAAAGACAGTCATTAGTATGGACCAAGTGCAAAAAAGTTCATCCGATTGGATGTATTTACCACATCTGTGTTCCGGTTAGAAAGACTCCCATAGGCTTAAGTTCGTATAGCAACGACAACAGTTGGTGGGGTCCTGGTTCACAGTTTGATCAATGCTCCGTGTTTCAATGTGTGGAATCTCCTGAAGAGAATAGTGGGCGATGGCAATGCTAACAGTGGAGTCCTGGTCCACGGAGGAGCTCGGTTGCAAGGTCCTGACTGTAGTTAGTTGTTCATTGGTGGTGCTGGTCAACAAAAGTCCACCCAAGGTTTACACCTGACGCGTTTCGCTGCTCCAGGAAGCTTTATCAAAGGTGATATGATATTGAGACTGATATCCTTTTTATAGGGGAAGTGATCTCATAAGTGGAGATAGCTGGTGCTTAATTAGTGTAATAAACAAATTTCTTTAAAAACAATTCTAAAATAAATCATACTCTTACTATTCATAATAGGAAACTATCTGATTAAATATGAAGTAAAAACGAAGCTGGAGACGAGAGAAGGACCCAATGTTTTTTTATTTTTTTATTTATAATTCTTACAATACTTCCGATCATGTGATCCTTAGGTGTTTCTCACATGGAGGAGAGGGCCAATGAGGAAAGTTCTACAGGTCACATGAATATGTCATGTGATCTTTTGATCAGGAAGTAGAGTAGTCTGGGAGGTATTTCGTCCCGAGTTGGCACGCATGACGTCAGACCACGTGATCGGACAGTTGCCGACCACGTGACTGCAGTCACGTGTTGTTAGACACTAATCATGATACTTAGTATCCGGATGACGTTTTAGGTGCGGTTGCGGATATATATATTTCCACATTCACACATAGTCTTTCCGGGCTGCAGTGATGAGTTGTTTTTCCAATTTTGACAACAGAGACAATAGGAGACAAAAATATATTCAGAAATGGGACACAGAACAGGATATGGATCCCCAACCTGAGGAGAAGTCCCTTAGGAGTGACTTCCTCAGGTTGGAGGATCTTTTGAAGCTGGAGACTAGAAATTGGTTAGATGGTACTAACCTACATTAATATATAGACACCAAAATGATCCCACGTGGACTACGGATCTTTAAACCATCTATCTTTGGAGACAATAAGGATTTCCAGGATAGGTGGGAGAATACATTGGACAAATGCTCCCTAGCTCTCATGGAACTAGTAGTACAGTTCCGAAACGAGAATGTTAAAACAGCAACAGGAGAAATAGAATCCTTAAAGAAAAACTAGAACCATTTAGTACAACACAGGAATTTAAAGAATATGATAGGACACTTACTAAAAAATTACTAAAATCTGAACAAACAATAACAGACACCAATTGCAGAAAGTTTAAAAGGGACTTGGACGATTATAATAAAGGAGAAGTTAGATCTTATAGGAAAAGTCAGGGAAAACCCATCTATTATCAATCTCAAGAAAGTTCATCTAACTATATTGGGTCGAAATTTTATAGAAATGCCCCTCCTAGACGCCTGTAACTAAAACAACGAGATTCTTCTGATCAGTCCAGATCCAGGGAATATAGGCCCCAAAATACCAATGTAAGATTTTATCCCCGCTCAAAAGATGAGAGACCTGACGAGCGTCATCTAGGGGCCAGACCCAAAAAGAATCTAAATCAGAGGCCATATCAATCTAAAGACTCTATAGCTTCCCCAGTTTTTTTAGATCAGGATCGCCAAAGATCAAGGTGGAGAAATCGATCCCCCATAGAACAAACTCCAAAAAGAGGGAGAAGCATAAGCCAAGAGGGAGAAGGGGTGGGAAAAAAGAGAAACGTAAGAAATTAATAGCCCAATCTAACAGAGCAGAAACTTTGAATCCCACAGGAATTTTTAATCTGTCCAGTAAAATATTGAGTAAGGATGAAATCTCCCTTTTACAAAAGGGTTTAAAATTCTCTCCGGCAGCTGAACCTAATATTTTCAATCTGTTTGTGGACCTAAACAGGTTAATTCGAACCTTGTGCCGCAAAAGATTTTTTGCACAGAAGGGTTTAGATAAAGTTGAACCAAATCTGTCTCCAATCATTTTAGATGAGACAGATGACCCAATACTTCGAACTCTTGATGAATTATATCAAGAAAACCAAAATTGTACTGTACTTCCTACCTCTGAGCAAAAAATCTTTGATATCAATAGAGACCACTTTAAAACAAAATCTGATTTTTTTCCAATTACATCTAAAAGCAGTAATATAGAATGTTTCTATAGAACCACACTTGACAATTTTAGGACCATGTGTACAAAAAATACAAAAAACAATAGCCGGATAAAAAGCGATAACCTTAGGAAACAGGAGAAAAAAAGCTTTAAATAGGTTAATTAAAGACACTTCGCTGATTATCAAGGAAGCAGATAAAGGTGGCGGACTTGTCATTCAGGACAGAGTAGATTACATAAAAGAGGCCAATAGGCAATTGGAAGATCAGAGCTTCTATAAGAAATTGCCTAGAGACCCATCTGCTCTTTTTTCTTCTGGAAATTCTGGAAATTCTACTTCAAGAGGCGGTTGAGGAGGGGGGTTATATACAGGGAGGAATTTAGATTCTTATTCCCTTCATTCCCCACTATTCCCATTTACTATCACCTTCCCAAAATTCACAAGTCCCTCACTTCACCCCCGGGCCGCCCTATTATTTCCGGCATCAATTCCCTCACCTCCAACCTATCTGCCTATGTTGACAGTTTTCTTCAACCCCGGGTCTCTCTGTTGAGGTCACACATCCGAGACACCACACATTTCCTTCAATTAATACAAGACATCCAGTGGAAACCAACATATGCCTTTCTCACCTTGGACGTCCAGAGCCTTCATTCTAATATTCCACATAATCTGGGCGTTCAGGTGATAAAAGAAAAACTAGATCAGGATGGTGACCTCACAGAGAGACAGACAATTCATAACGGATTCCATTTCACACATTCTCCAGCACAATTACTTTCTTTTTTCTGACACTTTTTTTCTCCAAGTCATGGGAACGGCCATGGGAACCAGGTTTGCGACGGGATATGCCAACCTCTACATGGGAGCGGTCGAAGACCGCCTCATGTGGGGGGGCAACCACGGCGCTCACCTGGTTTTCTATGGCCGTTACATAGACGATCTGTTTTTTATTTGGGATGGGGACTCACAATCAGCACTCAATTTTGTCACTTTTCTCAACACTAATGAATTTAATTTAACTTTCACTCACTCGTAGCACTCCACATCTATCTCCTTCCTGGATGTGACCCTCAACATCATTGACGGCCGCATCCAGACTTCTAATTATACAAAAGTAGTAGGTAGTAATGCCCATCTTCATTTCTAAAGCGCTCATTATAATCCATGGAAGACCAATATTCCAAAAGGCCAATTTATGCGTATAAGAAGAAATTGTTCATTAGATTCCGTTTTCCAGAAACAAGCTTCCGATATGTTGACAGCTTTTGAGACTAGGGGTTACCCTAAAGAACTACTAGATAGTGCCTTAGAAGTAGTAAGTAGAATGGATAGGAATCAGCTTCTTAAAATTAAACCAAAATCTAAACAAAAATCTCAACAACACGAATTGTCCTTTATTTCTATGTTTAATAATTGTTCTAATGAAATTAAACAAATAATTAACAATAATTATAATATACTTAGGTATGATACAATTCTGAAATACCTCTTGCGACCCAAACCACGCTTTATTTTTAAGAAAAATCGATCTCTTGGTTCTTATCTAACCCCAAGCCTTATAAGGAAACCTTCTTTCAATGCACAATCCTTGTCTAAAAACATTAACCTTTGGTTCCCAAAACAAACTGGATTTTATAAATGCGGCAAAACGAAATGCATTACTTGTAAATATGCACTAAATAAAACTACAAAATTACCTAAAATAATTACTGATGGAGATATCAGCATTACCAGCTTTATCACATGAGACAAGCTGGGTAGTCTATGTTCTAATCTGCGGGTGCAATGCACTATACGTAGGTCGAACTACAAGATCGTTAAAAACACGCTTTACTGAACATAGGAGAAATATTCTTAATAAGACAACTAATCACAGCATTCCAAGACATTTTACTAAATATCACCAGGGGAATACGGAAACCCTAAGAATCATCGGTCTTGAGCATATTCCTCTCACTAAAAGAGGAGGTGATAGATTTGGAAGACTCTGTAAACAAGAGATATACTGGACTTTTCAACTAAATTCTTTATATCCTGTAGGCCTAAATCAAGCCCTGGAACTTAATACCATACTATAAGGTGTTTCTGCCACCTCATAACTCCCAAATACTCTTGTTAGATTGAGATGGTGAACATTTATTATGTGTTGTTCTCTTATTTTCCTATAATATTAAACACTAAAGATAAATGTTAGAAATCCTACTATCTATGTTTATACTAGTAGTGTAGAATATCTAAATATCTTCCTTAAATGACAGTTAAGCATTATAACCATTAATGCCCAAATTATTAGCGACCCTAGTAACCTAGCAACCATATCAAATAAGGGTATCGGGCTAATGCGGTTGTTCTTGTAGGTCACATGATCGGGAGTTTACTCGGTCATCTGACCTATTTCTGTATAGCCATATATTTACGTCCTTTAGCCATTTTACTCCATGAACTTACTTAACACTATACATTACCTGTTATGTATGCAAGTCTGGTAATGTGGCCGAGATTAGCCAATTTACTCTATGAATTCACTAAGCACTATGTATTACCCGTTATAGATGTAGGTCGGGTAATGTGGCCAAGATTCCACCCGGTCACATGATCCAGCAAAACTTTTCTAACCTAGCTATTTTTCATTTTTTCTTTTTGTCACGCTATTTATTAATTCTCTAATTATCAGTTTTGTTTCTGGTTTTTTTTGTTTGTTTTTTAAACACTAGTGCTAACTATGATACATTATTGGCATTATATTGCTGATCGATGTGTTTCATTTTGCTTTGTTCTAATATTTATTTTTATATTTATTTTTATCGCTAAGTGTATATCTTCCCCTTTATTTACGTATTCTATAACTTCTATTAAGCGATTAGTACCTTGGTTCTGGGGGAGAATCATATCGTTTGCTACAAGAACGCTAGTGTAATCTTTACAACATCATGGGTTGCTTAGCAACCGCACCGAAAACGTCATCCGGATACTAAGTATCATGATTGGTGTCTAACAACACGTGACTGCAGTCACGTGATCGGCAACTGTCCGATCACGTGGTCTGACGTCATGCGTGCCAACTCGGGACGAAATACCTCCCAGACTACTCTACTTCCTGATCAAAAGATCACATGACATTTCCATGTGACCTGTAGAACTTTCCTCATTGGCCCTCTCCTCCATGTGAGAAACACCTAAGGATCACATGATCGGAAGTATTGTAAGAATTATAAATAAAAATAAATAAAAAAACATTGGGTCCTTCTGTCGTCTCCAGCTTAGTTTTTACTTCATATTTAATCAGATAGTTCCCTATTATGAATAGTATGAGTATGATTTATTTTAGAATTGTTTTTGAAGAAATTTGTTTATTACACTAATTAAGCACCAGCTGTCTCCACTTATAAGAGCACTTCCCCTATAAAAAGGGTATCAGTCTCAATATCATATCAACTTTGATAAAGCTGCCTGGAGCAGCGAAACGCGTCAGGTGTAAACCTTGGGTGGACTTTTGTTGACCAGCACCACCAATGAACAACTAACTACAATCATGACCTTGCAACTGAGCTCCTCCGTGGACCAGAACTCCATTGTTAGCATTGCCATCGCCCACTATTCTCTTCAGGAAATTCCACACATTGGAACACGGAGCATTGATCAAACTGTGAACCAGGACCCCACCAACTGTTGTCGTTGCTATACGAACTTAAGCCTATGGGAGTCTTTCTAACCGGAACACAGATGTGGTAAATACATCCAATCGGATGAACTTTTTTGCACTTGGTCCATACTAATGACTGTCTTTATGTTTGGCATGCATATGCTAACTGGTGTTAGTATCTACAAGGCCTCAAAGTCCACCAAAAGGATTTAATTGTGAGATATAGATTTTATGCTCGTTTATTTACTTTTATATGTATAAAATTTTCTAACAAATATTAAATACATCTATTGTGTACATTACTCTGTGTCAATCAGCGCTGTATACATTTTTCTTTGTTCACCTTGGTCTAAAAGGGCTTGACTACCCCTTATTTTTACAGCTGCTAGGATAAACCACTCATCACAGCGCCTGTATATATACTTGATATATATATTTCCACATAGGTAAAAACGTCCCCGAAGGAGAAAGGACATATGAGAGAAGGAAATATGATAAAGAGTGGTGAGATTTACATACCGGCACACCACTAACATAAACAACCAGCAACGGTTGGTAACAACAACAGCTGAGCAGGTAACCACATAACAAGAACCTGCAGAAAAGTCAACGCACTGAGGCGGACGCCCAATATTCCTTATGGACTACGAGAAAAGGATTCACCCGTAGGTAATTAAAATCCTATTTTCTCCAGCATCCATAAGGGATATTGGGGGAAATCTAGTACGATGGGGACGTCCCAAAGCTTCCAGAACGGGCGGGAACGTGCAGAGACGTCTGCAGCACTGCCTCCCCAAACTGGGTATCCTCTTTGGCCAGGGTATCAAACTTGTAGAACTTCACAAAAGTGTTCGTCCCCGACCAGGTAGCAGCTCAGCAAAGTTGTAAGGCCCACTGATCTCGTAGAATGGGCCTTCAGAGACTTAGGAACAGGTAAGGCTACCGACACATAGGCTTGTTGAATAGTAAGCCTAATTCAACGAGCAATGGACTGCTTTGAAGAAGGACAACCCTTCTTCTGTGCATCATAGAGAACAAACAAAGAATCTGTCTTTCTGATCTGAGCCGTTCTCTTGACATAGGTCTTCAAGGCTCGCACAGCATCCAATGACTCTGGAGGAGCAGAAGCGCCAGAACCAGACGGAATCGCAATAGGCTGATTCAAGTGAAACGCAGAGACAACCTTCGGCAGGAACTGCTGCCTAGTCCGGAGCTCTGCTCTGTCCTCTTAAAAGACCAAGTATTGACTTTTACACGACAAGGCCCCCAATTCCGAGACACGTTGAGCAGAAGCCAGGGCCAGTAACATCACTGTTTTTCACGTGAGGTACTTGTCTTCTACCATCATCAGATGTTCAAACTAGGAGGACTGTAGAAAATCCACAACTACATTCAGATCCCAAGGTGTCGTAGGCAGCACAAAACGAGGTTGGATGTGGAGTACCCCTTGCAAGAATGTCTGAACTTCTGGCAACACTGCCAATTTCTTCTGGACGAAAATGGAGGGGGCTGAAATCTGGACCTTAATGGAACTCAGACGTAAGCCTTTATCTACACCAGCCTGCGGGAAACGCAAGAAACATCCCAAGTGAAACTCAGCAGGCGGATACTTGCGCTCCTCGCACCAAGAGCCATATCTCCTCCAGATACAACGATAGTGTTTTGACGTCACCGGTTTTCTTGCCTGAACCATGGTAGCAATAACCTTTTTGGAAAGGCCCTTGTGAGCTAGGATGTTCCGCTCAACCTCCATGCCGTCAAACGAAGTCACCGTAAGACCGGGTAGATGAACGGTCCTTGTTGAAGAAGGTCGCTTCTCAGTGGCAGAGGCCAAGGGTCTTCGACGGACATGTGCAGAAGATCTGCGTACCACGCCCTCCGAGGCCAATCCAGGGCAATCAGAATTGCCTGGAATCTTTGATTCCCGATTCGCTTTAGCACCCTTGGGAGCAATGGAATCGAAGGAAACCGGTAGACCAGCCGGTAAGGCAAAGGCGACGCCAGTGCATCCACTGCCCTCGCCCGAGGGTCCCTGGTTCACGAGCAATACCAGGAAAGTTTCTCGTTGAGACGAGAAGCCATCATGTCTATGTGCGGGCAGCCCCACCAGTTGATGACCTGCTGGAACACCTGCTGGTGGAGACCCCACTCCCCCGGGTGGAGATTGTGACGACTCAGTAAGTCTGCTTCCCAGGTGTCCACACCCGGAATGAAAATTGCTGACATGGCTCTTGCACTTCTTTCCACCCAGAGGAGTATCTTTGACACCTCTCGCATGCAGGCTCTGCTTCTTGTATCTCCTTGTCGATTGATATACGCCACCGCCGTGGCGTTGTCCGACTGTACCTGGATCGCGTGATCCCTGAGCAGAGGAGAGGCCTGAGGCAGAGCATTGTAGATCGCCCGAAATTCCAGAATGCTGATCGGAAGGAGGCTTTCCTGGGTTGACCACCTACCCTGGAACTGCGCCCCTTGGGTGACCGTTCCCCATCCCGTAGACTCACATCTGTCGTGAGGAGGGTCCAATCCTGAATCCCGATACTCCGGCCTTCCAGTAGGCTGGAGGACTGTAGCCACCACAGGAGGAAAATCCTGGCCTGAGGTGACAGCCAAACCATCCGATGCATCTGTAGATGTGATCCTGAACACTTGCTCAGGAGATTCAACTGAAATGTTCTGGCATGGAACCTCCCGTACTGGCTCGCCTCATATGAGGCGACCATCTTCCCCAATAATCTTATGCAAAGATGGATGGACACATGAGAAGGTCGGAGCACCATGCGGACCATCTCCTGAAGTGTTCTCGCCTTGTCCTTTGGTAGGAACACCTTCTGGGCCCCAGTATCCAGCAACAGCATACTCATCAGGCGTACCTGCGGTTTGCCCTGTTGGACAATCACTTCCAATTCCAGTGCCGGTATGCTGTTGCCCAAACAGCATACCGAAAATAACAAACAGAAAAAAGAATTTGAAGAAAACTCTCTGGAGCTCGGGAGAAGATGTGTATCCTCTCCTAAGGGCCCTTTTTTCTAAACTGCCTGGGGGAGGGGACATAGAGGGGAGGAGCCAGCACACCCAGTTGAAGAAATTTAAAGTGCACTGGCTTCTTTGGACCCCATCTATACCCCATCGTACTAGATTTCCCCCAATATCCCTTATGGATGCTAGAGAAATGTGTATATGTAGCATATGTTCTACAGCACCACCAAAATTGTTACATGGGGGCGGATGTAATGCCGTCCAATTTGTCCAGAGGTATGGATTCTCGACCGAACTCGGATGGGTTTTTAAAGGGGCATTAATTTACAAGGCAAAACCATGCATTGTAAATGACTGCCACTTTAAAAAAACGTCTGAGTTCGGCCAGGAACCCGCATCTCCGGCCAACTTTGACAGAATTACATCTGGCCAATGGTGTAGGGACATTATTTGTGTAGTTTTGGATACCAACCAGTATACATATTAATAAATAAAAGGCTGCCTAGAGACAGAGGGCGATATCCTATATACCGTGGTAATTTATTGTGGCTAATTACCACCATTGGGGCTATCCAATTAGCCCCGATGACGCCGATTATTAGGGATTTGGTTTCACCTGCCTTAGGAAGGCAGAAGGGTGTAGTAGGATATGCCAGTGGCCGGGCTCCCGGCGGCCAGCATACCGGCGCCGGAATCACAACTGCCGGCATGACAGCTGGGCGAGCACAAATGAGTCCCTTGCGGGCTCACTGCACTCGCCACACTGCGGGCATGGTGCCACGCTATCTATTCTCCCTCCAGGGGGTTTGTGGACCCCCAAGAGGGAGAAAAGGTGTCGGTATGCCGGCTGACGGGATTCCGGCGCCGGTATACTGTGTGCCGATATCCCAACAGCCGGCAAACTGAAGACCACCCAGGCAGAACCATAGTTGAAATAAGCTGGCTTTTGTCCGGGAATATACATAGGTCTGCGACTTACGTGGATCCTGTGTATTTTTGTGCTAGAAACAATTTTTTCAGCTGAAAAAAAAGGGGGACGGGGGGGAATTGGTGAAAAAAAAAGGGGGACGGGGGGGAATTGGTGAAAAAAAAAAATAGCAAAAACCCCTGGTTTTCCACAGATGAAAACCTTTCAGTGCTACTGGATAACCCCCTGAGACAGAAAAAGGCTATGAGATGAATGTAGACATTTCGGTTTCTGACAATAGCAAAACGCTACAAAATTAAGTGCGCTTCTTAAAATGAGGGTGCAGCCTAATTTTTCAACAACAACAAAGAAGAAGTTACAGAAAAGGGAAAAGGTGTTTACAATGTGCATGTGAGAACCAAGTAGGACTGCAAACTCTTAAGTGCAGCTCCTGACAGATCTACATCATAGGGAGATTGTTAAATTACTGCTGACCTTTGTGTTACAGCCTACCATTGTGAACTGCAACAAAGCCTGTTTATACAGAACTTTGCAAGAGCCTTTTATCCCAGGTAGTTGCTAGGCTACCACATTCAGGTGTATAAATCAGGAAAATGCCTTTGTAGAGACTTCAGATACCTTTCCCTCCTCTGTGAGCTCATGTCAGCTCTGAAATATAATACCAACAGACCTGAGACAGAAAAGGTCCTGAAAACAGCACTTAAAAATAGGTGCAAGAGAAACAAACCTGATAGTAAAGATTACAAACACATTTACAAATACATTTGGTGGGGAGGAGACGGACACTAGAAGGTACTAGCTGGTACAAACAGAGAGCTCTGCTGGTACATTCTTTACATTAGAGAGACCAAAAAAAAAAAATACATTTCAAGACATGACCGAAGGCAATGAAATCCAAAGTGTATTTAAGCTTAAGTACCAGAAAAAAGCAAATCCATAAGTAGATATTTTTATGTACTGACGCACAAGTGCAACTACTTTTAAAGATGCGTGCCAGTCAGTAATAGTAGCATGTGCATCTGTTTTACACCAGGTGTACATCACATACACTTGTGTCCAGTTTTTTCCCCACTTCAGAAGCTACATAATGTATTCAATATATGACATTAGTAAAATTGCTAAAACCCCTCCAATATAGCAGAAACAACTCCAGTCTTCTGTACAAAAATAAAAAGGTTTTTGATAAGACGCATAATGTATGCCCAAGTGCAGAAGGGTCAGTTGGACATTTTCTATCAGCCAGTCACAAGTGGTTTAGTAGTGATCCTGGAATTGTTTTCAGCAGTCTGCCATTTCTACCTGCCTACAAATAGGACTCACTGATGCATATGCATCTGATTTGCAATTATGCCAACACACTACTACAGTATTCTGCCTACGTTAGCAGAATCCAGATGGCAGCTGGCATAAATGGCAGTATCGGGCAAATCTGCATGGGCCCATATGCGTGTGTGTGGCCACCTTTCTGGTGATGCAGGCTCACTCTCACTTTCTGTCTAGATGAGCACTGTTTTCCCAATTTTAAAGCACAACAGTTTAACCTGGGGCAACCTTGTTCTCCCTATTCTAGGTAATTAGAGAAGTAGACAAAGAATTCTGTAACATAATCGGCTAGCTGATATTAACAAAGATATTATGAAGGTATAGCCTTACAGAACTGTAATACAAACTTGGACGTATACCTACATGGGGGTCTCCTATTCTTGCAACAGAAAACCAGGACATTTGTGCCGCCTGGCATTTGCTTAGTCCGCAAAAGCTGCACCAGACTTCCTTGTAGGTGCCAAATGCAATAAACACAGAGTCCCAGCCCCCTTCAGTTACTCTGGCTGCAACAAGCGTTTCCAGGCTTCCAGCAAGAAGAAACTGGACCATCCCGGGGTATCAGACACACTGGTAAATATACCACAAGGAAATATAGTGGAAACAAACAGAATAGTTCTACTGCGTTTGGTCAAAAAGTGCAAAATGATTTTATGGGTAAAGCAAACAATGTATCAGAAACCTAGTTCTGCCCTGACATACAATGTACTACCAACGTATGGTTACGTGACTGACAGCACTGCATCCATACTGGCTCCGCATCCAGTCACACTGTCAGGACTTGTGCACTTACTCCTGTAACACACTGGGATAAGCAGAACATTCACAATGTATCAAAATGATGGCAAATTAAACAAGCCAGCATTTTTATTTTATTTTTATTTTTTTATTTGAGGTAATAATGCTAAGTAGAATATAAAAATGTTAATTATTTGATGTTAAAAATATTGAATGGATTACAGCACCTACACAATTATTTGGGTTTGGTATATTTTGTGGACATTCATCGTGACAACATTCATAGCGTCGATACGAGAATGTAGACATGTTTGTAATATCGACATACTCAGTATATTGACATTGTCAACATTCTTAATTTTGTCACTGATGAAAGACAGACATGGTTAGATTGTCTACAAAACAGTGCGTTCCAGTTCACAGCATCCCTTGCCTGGTAGTGAGGTTTCAGCAATATCTTCTGGAGCCAGCGGTCAACTGATTGTGACTTTCTGGGCGTCATGTAACTTTACCAGCTGTAAGTAATCCTAACCCTCCCAGTAGGCCAAATGTATTCCTCCCCCAGTGCCTTACCCTCACCATAGCCTAACCTTAAACTCTTCCCCTAGTGCATAACCCTCCCCCTAGTCCCGGCCTGGCCAACCTGTGGCTCTCCAGCTGTTGTAAACCTACCAAGTCCCAGCATGCCCTGCCACAGTTTTGCTATTCGGGAATGCTATGATTGTGGCAAGGCATGCTGGGATTTGCAGTTTTTACAACAGCTGTAGAGCCACAGGTTGGCCAGGCCTGCCATAGTGCCTAACCCTCCTTTCCTATAGCCTAATCCTTTTTCAACAACGTCAACATGACTGTCGACATTGTGGTGTTGACATTATGATTGTCAACATAGTGACTTCATTACAATTATTTTGCTATATCTTTAGCCATGATCCATTTTAAGATACAGTTTATTAAATTAAATTACACACTGGAAAGATTATAGTGACCAATAATTTAAAGTCAAACCATGCGGCCAAATTCACATATCACACTCCTGATTATCAAACTGCAGAAGACTCAATATCTACCTACAATATGGATGTTCATTACAAAAAAGGATATATACATATACGTATATATTATTATTTGAGATTTTTAATATCATCATCATCATCATCATCATCGTCATCGTCTAACTTACACAATTAGAAGATAACTTTACGTTTGCAAAATATACTCGGAACATTGCAGTAAGATGTAAAGGCTGCTTGTAGCAGCAAATAGAAGGACTTGGGCATCTATTAGTCAAACAATTACATGCTACCTGAGATCAGCGCTGCTGGAAAGCAAATATATATGATACCCACTTACCGAATAAACCATCACACAGAAGCCTCATACATGTTTAATATGTCCCCACCCGCACTTGAAATGTTAGTAACAAGCTCATATGACATACCTCTACCAGCTCTGCTTTACATTATTCATAAAATCATTACGGCAGTACAGTAAAGTGATTTCTTACTTTATATAGAGAACAGTGGGGGAGATGTATGAAGCAGAGAAACAAGTGGAGAAGTTGTCCATGGTAACGAATCAGCTTTGAAGTAACATTTATCAAGTGCAATAAGATTATATGTTGCTGCTGATTGGTTGCTCTGGGTAACTTCTGCACTCTCTTCACTGCTTGATAAATCAACCCCATTGTACCTAAGGTGGCATCTAAATATACAAACTTCTATTTAATCCCTTACCTGACAAATAATATTCTATAATAAAAGTTAAAAAAAGGAAAAACGCAAAATAAAAGAAAGTGTTGATGTATATTTAAAAAAGAGGAAAACACCATTTTGCTTGAGAAAATGGGGCTTCTCCGATGGCAGCAGGGCTTTGCGCGATACAGCATCATGGTAGAATTACTTCCCCTTGTTTTAGCAAGAACCTTGAAATGTGGGATCACACCACTCCTCTTTATAAAAGTTACTGGGAAAGTTTGTATTGGAGATAAAATAGTTGATGTATCAAACAGTGAAAAGAGTGGAGAAGGAATTCCCCCTCTTCCAGACCTGCTATCACCGCCCTGAGAGACTCCATCTTGAACTTGAACTCCTTTAGAAAGGGGTTCAATGATTTTAGATTCAGGATAGGCCTGACCGAACCATCCGGTTTCGGTACCACAAAAAGGTTCGAATAGTAACCCTTTGTCAACATGTGCGGTGGTACCGGCACAATGACTTGTGCCTCCACCAGCTTTTGGACAGCGTCCTGTAGCACTGTGCTGTCCTGCAACAGAGTTGGTAAGCCCGACCTGAAAAAACGATGAGGAGGGAGACTTTGAAATTCCAGCCTGTATCCCTGAGAGACAATATCTACCACCCAGGGATCCAGGCCGGACGAGACCCAGACCTGAGTGAACTGTCTGCGTCTCGCTCCCACAGGCCCCACTTCTGGGTCCTCCCATCCACCGTCATGCGGAGGACTTAGGGGTAACTGAAGCTTTTGTTCTTGGGAACCTGCAGCGGCAGGTTTCTTGGACTTAACCTTACCTCCCCTTAAGAAGGTATTGGATGACTTGGCCTTTCTGGTCTTGTTGGGCCGAAAGGACTGCTGCGTAGCTGAGGAGAATGATCTCTTCGGAGCAGGAGCTGTTGAGGGGAAGATACGGAGACTTACCCGCTGTAGCGGTAGAAATCCACGCGTCTAGGGCTTTCCCAAAGAGAGCCTGGCCTGTATAGGGTAGCGACTCCACACTTCTTCTGGATTCCGCGTCGGCTGACCACTGGCGGAGCCACAGTCCCCGACGAGCTGAAACAGACATGGAAGAAATTCCCACAGCTATGAAACACAGGTCCTTCATGGATTCTACTGTGAAACCTGCAGAATCATGAATGTTGCGTAACTACAATGCAACCTCATCCCTATCCATCGTATCCAAATCCTCCATCAAGGCAGCCGACCACTTCACTATTGCCTTTGCAATCCATTCACTAGCAATAGTGGGATGTAATATGGCCCCTGAAGCAGTGTACACTGATTTCAGAGTATTATCAATTTTCCTGTCTGCCGGCTCCTTTAAGGCGATAGATCCCGGTACCGGTAAAACCACCTTCTTTGAGAGTCTGGATACAGATGCGTCAACAATAGGCGGGTTTTCCCACTTTTTCCTATCCTCCTCAAGGAAAGGAAAATCTACCAGAATCTTCTTAGGAATCTGAAACTTCTTTTCAGGGTTCACCCAGGCCTTTTCAAATATAGCATTCAGCTCTTTTGACGCAAGAAATGTTAGCGAGGCTTTCTTGTTTTCAGTGAAGAAAGCCCCCTCAACCTGCTCAGGTATGTTATCATTAACATTTAACACATCGCTGACAGCCTCTATCAACAACTGTACCCCCTTTGCGTGAGATGCGGACCCCCGCAATACATCTGTAGTGTCAGAATCGGTATCCGTGTCGTTCTTTGTTACCTGCACAAACGCACGTTTGTGGGGGTATATTGTGGGGTGACCCGAAGTACCCGACAAGGGCCACACCGACACAGAGGACTGGGTTGCTGACTCATTACTGGCAACCCTGTCAGAAATGTGAGAAATCCAAGTCCTGATAGAGGGAACCACTCTGGTTTCCTTGCTGGAATCTGTGCTAAACCAGTGCTAGCCCGATTGCATGGAATGGGATCATCCTGAGAGGATAAATCCTCTGCAGCATATGACACTGTATCCCTGGACATTGCTGCTAGTGACATGATGGGGTAAGACAGAGTTTCCCCCCAAGAATGGCAAGAGAGAGACAGAGATTGGAGCCAACGCACACTAGCGCCTAAACCAAGGAGAATACCCATTTCCAGCGCTGACTTGTGCACCTTAATAGGACATACAGTCAAGTAATTAGCCTTCCCTCCCTTCTACAACCCCCTGGTACCGTTACAGTAAACTGGAGCTGCTGTGGAGGGATCAGGATCTTCCTTCAGCTTGTCAGCATGTAGGAAAATGGCGCTGGAATGCTGCCGGTCCGCTCTGATGAGAAGCTCCGCACCCTTCCCGGCGCTGTCTTCCCCCTCTTCTGAATTTAAATTTGGTCTGAGGAGTTGTGCTGGCTGGGATCACTGGGGCCCAACAGGCTTGCTGACCAAAAGTGAGGGGTAAGCGCTGGCCCAGGGCGCCCTTCACAGCGCCGTACAGTGTGCCTCTGGTACCGTCCGGAAGCACGGTTAATACCGCGCTCCCTCCCCTGTTGCTGCCATCTTCACACCGGCCCCCCGCTTGCTAAGGGGGTCAGTGACTAACTCACCACTTTCTTCAGCTCTGTAAGGGGTTGGCGGCATGCTGCTGGGGTGAGCGATTCCCCTGCGGCGGAGACCGATCAGCCCCTCTGGAGCTCAGTGTCCAGTCAGCGGAGTCAGTGGCTCAGACCCCGCAGGGCGGTCACTGCTCCCCCCCTTAGTCCCGCGCTGCAGGGAGGCTGTGCCAGCAGCCTCCCTGTAAAATAAAAATAAAAAAACCCTCTAAAACTAAACTTTATTAGGAAAGCTCAGGAGAGCTCCCCTAGCTGTGACCGGCTCCTCCGGGCACATTTTCTAAACGGAGTCTGGTAGGAGGGGCATAGAGGGAGGAGCCAGCCCACACTCAAACTCTTAAAGTGCCAATGGCTCCTGGTGGACCCGTCTATACCCCATGGTACTAATGTGGACCCCAGCATCCTCTAGGACGTTAGAGAAATGGGGCGAAGTATGGTAAAAACTGTGTGTGATAAGGTGGAGAATAATTTACAAAGGGGCATAGGGGCAGATGCATTAACCTGGAGAAGGCATAAGGAAGTGATAAACCAGTGATAAGTGCAATGTGATAAACACACCAGCCAATCGGCTCCTAACTATTAATTTACATATTGGAGCTGATTGGTTGGTGCGTTTATCACCTTGTACTAATCACTGCTTTATCACTTCCTTATGCCTTCTCCAGGTTAATACATCTACCCCAGAGTTACAAAACACACAAAGAAAAAGTGATCACCAACTGGCTCCTTCTACTGTCACTGTGAGGAGCACTGCGGAATAATTACATACTGTACAATTAAAATGCCATGAGCGATGTGGAGTGATGTTTTTAATACTTTGCTTATGAAAACAGCCATTTACTCAAATCAGGTCAGATTTTTCTCCATATGCAGTGTCTGTATCTGTCTAACATTATCCACTTAAAATAAAAATTCCTCCAAAATGGTGTTGATAGTAGAATTGTATACAGTAAGGCTACAACAAAAACAGGGCATTCCCATCATCAGTAAATATAGCACAATAATGTTTAGATACATTGTCATGGAGACCAAACCAGCAAAGGTTAATACAGTAAAATTAATCTAGAACCGGCCACACACAGGCTGTTCCGCCATTCACCGTGAGTGCTGGGCTTTGGATGAGATCTGGGTATTGGCCGGACTATTTAGCGTATTTGGAATACGATCAGACAAAGAGGCCAATAGCTGTTTTTTGTGGTCACCCTAAGACCACAATAACCAACAAACCTGATAATTATCATCTCGACAATGCTCGGGCCACACACCTACACAGGAATCTCTGGCCAGCATAAGTAACTATTAAAATGTCACTTAATCACTTCTAAATAGAGGGTTCTTAATGGGGGTCTACAAAGAAGTGTTTTTCTTTCTTTTTAGGTTTAGTTACAATTGCTATTTTCTGTGTTACTGAGGTTAAAGAGCAAGTGAAACCAACATTTAAAATGAATAACAAACGCTGTTGTTATAATGAACTACAGTAGGTAATATACTTAAAACCTCTGTCTTTCAGATTATTTACTGCACATTGCACTGGCTTTGTATTAATTTGAAAAGCCCTAATAAACAGTTTAATTATATTAAAAAACAAAACAAAAAAAACACACATCTGGACTGTGTATACTAAACTAAATATGTTCCCAATACAGAATTTGTGTTCCCTAAGGTAGTCCATTGTTGCTTACAAGCGAGGTGGTTTCATCACACTGGAGGTATTTCTATGTAAGAATGGGACATGGCCAGTGATTCTGAAGCGCTATACAGCTTCAAACTCCCTTCTCCTATAACATATATTGCCCCAGCTGTTTGGAGAAGTGACCACTGGCAGGTACAGCACCAACTCACTGCAATGTGTGGAACATCTCTTCCAACTAAAATAAGGACTGTCCAACTTTGGATGTAGATGACCACTGGCCTCTTCCACTCCTTCCCCTAACATGGCAACCTACTGCAGAGGAGTTCCTCTAATTAGCATGCAAATTTTGAGAATGTTTTGTAGGCTTGTACTGTGTGGATTGGTGGATTTATAGGTGGGAACTGGGTCATTTATGTTACATTCATGTAAATTGCTTCATTCTCAATCATCTCACCTGTATGAGATACCACCGGGGCGCTGTCCTATAAATGTGGGAGGGGCCAAAGTAAAGTGATTCTTAGAACAGCTACAGTGAGAAAGAACGGAGAAATAATATTTCATAACATGGAACATTACTAAAAATGCCACTTAGGGGGACATTTACTAAGCAGTGATAAGAGCGGAGAAGTGAGCCAGAAGAGAAGTTGCACCATCAACCAATCAGCAGCTCTGTATAATTTTATAGTATGCAAATTATAGATGTTACTTCAGTGCTGATTGGTTGCCATGTGCACTTCTCCGCTGGCTCACTTCTCCGCTCTTATCACTGCTTAATAAATGTCCCCCTTAGCCTTGTAATAACTTATGAATTCCCTTTCATACTAGAGAAAATGAAGTAACATTTAACAATGCTTCTCCAATGCAAATCGTTACTGCTCACTAAACTAACAATAGAGAATGTGTTATTACAACATCTCCAGGCTACAAGCGGTTTATTGTACAGTTCATATAGAAGACCTGCAGGCTGCCAATTTGTTTCTGTTTATCAAACAAACCGCCAGCAGTAATGACATGTAATATTGTGGTGAGCCCGTCCTGCGTGTGTCTTAGGAAGTGAGAGGGCCTATTTTGAAGTTGTGAATAAGCTCCTGGAAACGTGGCTTTAGTGGCAAAACAAAACTGTAGTCTGTGAAATGCTTCTCTAACCACACACAAACCAGTTGTATTCAAAGTACCTGGTGTTTCCCAACTCAGGCTAAGTAGCATGTAGGACCTAGTCATCTGGAGATCTTCCTCTCTTTCAAAAGAAAAATAACCACCAATGGTACTATTCATTCGCATTCTCCTTGATGCCTCCCACTAGTAATCATAACAACACTGCTTGCTGTCCCCGGACTTAGCTGCCACATGCTTCACATTTTTGCACATGAGAAAACAGCTGTAGCCAAATTATGCCTTTTCCTTCCTGACTTCAGCATCTGGTGCCTCTGTTTCTCCAAGTAACCTTGCTCATTTAGTTTTGCTTTGAGAAGGAAAAAACATACATAATAGATTTTGATGTATGGAAACAATGACTGCTTTATTAAGAATAAAGAACAGATTTTACTCATCAAGACTGGTTGACGACAGTATTTCATGGTCTGTAATCCTTTCAACAGGCGCCATTGGTTTTTGGGGCTGCGCAAATATTTGTAACTTCTGCAAAATCTTTTTTTTTTTTTTTTTTCTGTTTTACACAAAATGCAACATGAAAATTTACCAAAAGAGATTACAGTTAGTGGTGTGAAATGTGATACCGTTGGATGGAGTGTAGTATGGTATGCCGGCGGCCGGGCTCCCGGCGACCAGCATACCGACGCCGGGAGCCCGACCGCCGGCATACCGACAGCGTGGAGAGCGCAAATGAGCCCCTTGTGGGCTCGCTACGCGCGCCACGCTATTTATTCTCCCTCCAGAGGGGGGTCGTGGACCCCCACGAGGGAGAAGGTGTGTCGGGATTCCGGCGCCGGTATACTGTGCGCCGGGATCCCGACATTCGGCAACCAGAAGACCACCCCCTTGGATGATGTACCTTCCCGTGACCCTTTACTACAGTGCATGCAGGCTACTTATATTCAGGATACTATGGACCTTTAAGCTACAAGGTTAAATGATAATCAATCATGAAAATGCTGTTTTGAAACACACATTTAACAGGACAAAGCTGCCTTGCAGTTAATGGATATTAACTTATGGCTATAATATTTCAGTTTGAAATTGGGGCATTTTTAAAAAGGAAAGATATGACAATTTTTGTTTAAAATAAAAATAAAAATGAAGACATCTCCTCCAATAGATGAATTAGCAGCAATGACTTCAAATAATCTTATTGGCTGCCTTCCGGTGGAAGATAAGCAGATAAAGTTGTTTCTAGACTGCATACAGTACCACATATTTTAGCTGACTTCTCAATTTGGTTTTTGAAGTAGCCTACTTAGGGTATGTACCCACTTGCATTTGTAATGTTTGGGGGTTTTTTATTGGCCGTTTTGTATTCTATTCATTTATTTATTACCAGTTATTTATATAGCGCACACATATACCGCAGCACTTTACAGAGAGAATATTTGGCCATTCACATCAGTCCCTGCCCCAATGGAGCTTATAATCTATATTGCCTACCACATGTACACGCTAGGGTTAATTTTGTTGGGATCCAATTAACCTACCAGTAAGTATATTTTTGGATTGTGGGAGGAAACTGGAGTAACCGGAGGAAACCCACGCAAGTACGGGGAGGATATACAAACTCCGCACAGTTAAAGCCATGGTGGGAATTGAACCCATGACCTCAGTGCTGTGAGGCAGTAATGCTAACCATTACACCATCCGTGCTGCCCCAATTATATCAATATATGTATACATGTATATTATATAAATATACCATATGGTTTACATTTGCTTAACTTGCGTTAAATACACATATAATGCATCATTTTAAAGTTACTGGGAGAGAAATAGAGGAGTGCAAATGGTATTTTTCACCTCAGATGTAAAGGAGGGAAAAATACATATATTTGCATTTTATCTCAAATCAACTGGGGGAAAAAAAATTGGAAGGAAAAGCCTGTAACTGTTGTGTGGATATGTAGATGCAGGGTATCCAGACTACAGGTCAACAGGTACAAAAGGTCGTCAGGTTCAAATGGTCGACGTAGTACACTAATTAGTGTGCCCTGTGCTCTGACAGTGAAATCGACACACACAGGAGAAACTGTCGACCACTGTGTCAATCATTTTCCATGTCGACCTTTTCATGCGTCAATATTTGGTAACTGTTGACCTTTTACATTTCAACCATTTTGGGTTGACCTATGGACTGTCGACCTAATAATCTACACCCATATGCACAACCACCAAGAGCTACTTACCTATGACAGCCAAAAGAGTGCATTAGTAAGTATGGATGCAGGGTGTCCGTTCTGATCATTCACAGCTGTACACTAATAGCACAGGCAATGCAGGGTGGCAGTGGCTGTGCCAAGTTCTGTAAAAGCTGCAGGAGGCGCCCTGAAGTAAAAAGAAGCCCACTGCAGGCTTCTATGATCTACTGCTGCGTCCAAAGGTACAGCATTGGATCAACTGCGTGAACATCGAACATATGATCAACCAACAAACTACTCAGGATGTCCGGCAAAATCAGGGACACAGCCACTGGCTTTGGCACGCCAAGAAAATGGGGCAGACACATCTCAGTTTTCTTGAGCGCTCTCCGTGACCACCCCCAAACGCCAGTAGCCTGTCAATCATGCTGCAACTTTTAGGACACTGTGATCAATCACAAAACAGAGCTTTACCTATATATCGCAGGTATGTAAATCTCTGATCAGGCCGGTATCCGTTCACATGGTCGACCATGTTATGGTCGACAGTCATTAGGTCGACCACTATTGGTCGACATTGACATAGTCGACATGGACACATGGTCGACACATGAAAATGGTTGACACGTGAAAGGTCAACACATGAAAAGGTCGACGTGAGTTTAACTTTTTTTTCTTTTGGGGAACTTTTCCATCCACGTGGACTACGATTGGAACGGTAATCTGTGCCGAGCGAAGCGAAGGCACCATGCCCGAAGCATGGCGAGCGAAGCGAGCCATACGAGGGGACGCGGTGCACTAATTGGGGTTCCCAGTCACTTTACGCAAAAAACGACACCAAAAAAAGTAAAAAAACTCATGTCGACCTTTTCATGTGTCGACCTTTCATGTGTCGACCATTTTCATGTGCCGACCATGTGTCCATGTCGACCAATAGTGGTCGACCTAATGACTGTCGACCATAACATGGTCGACCATTCATACCGGAACCGATCAGGCCCATTGTGCTTTTAGAGAACCCTGCTTTTCGGCTGTTGTAGGGTTCAATTACAATCCTTAAAGCCAGTGAAGTTTATGTATTATACCATACAGTGCTTATCAAATAAAGTGGAATGCAATGTGATGTGTACTATTCCAAGGCATACATTATATTTTGCATAAAGCGATCTGTCTGCTGTATTGTTAGGACCAAGTTTGCTGCAGTGTTGTTTATAGTATACGACTTTACTACTCTGTAAACCTCGCAGTAAACTGTTCTTGCCAAACAATATAGTTGTGTGAACAGGAATCCATTCTCCACTATCATAAAGTCTACTTGCACTGTAGTGCTTTCATCATGGGAACAATAGCGGGACATAGCAGGGCTGTCTTCAGAAATTGTGGGGCCTGGGACGGACAAAATAGGCAGCCCCCCTTCCCCAAAAACGAAAAAAGGAATAAAAAATATATTATAGATTTAAAAAACAAAAAAATCCTATGCACATATTGGAGCAACACCATATTATGCCCATTGCACCATACTAAGTACTGACAGTAATGCCCCGGCACCATAATATTATGCCCATACAGTAATTATTGAAGTACCTGCTCGTTGTCAAGAGGTCCTGCTCGTTCTCAGACCCGCCCACCCCCACTCTTCTGGCCGCCGCAGCTGTCGCGGGTCTGCTGTTCATGCCTGCCTGCTGCTAATTATTGAAAAATGGCCACTGCCTTAGAGGAGATAGTAAAAAATATTAGAGCCCCATCTATTATCTTTAATAACTGTCTCCTCTGATGCGGCAGGCATTTTTGGAGGGACGTTTTCAAATGAGCACAGCGGTGGAAGGACGGGGAGAGATGGTGGCGGGCAGACAGCGCCATGAGCAGCCCATACCCTCCCCTCTGTCAGAAAGGCCAGGCCCAGGACAGCTGTGCCCCCAAGTGGCGGAACTAGCGAGCGGTGGGCCCAGGTGCGACAAAACCACTATCTACACTCAGGGGAGTAGGGAGGGCGGGGCCGGTGGAGCTCGAACTCCAGGCGCCCAAGACAGTACAGGTCGCCGCAGCTCGACTCCGCCGAAACCAGCTGTCCCTCCTCCCCTCCGTGAATTGCATGTGACGTCACACGCACGGGCGTCTAACGTCAGACCGGCGGAGACACGGCCAGACTCAGAGGGACTGCGGAGACGGAGCAGCAGCAGTCGGGAAGCAGGAGCGGGGCAGGTGAGTATTGTTATTTGTTTTGTTCATTTTTCTTTAGTGTTTGTAAGCGGCGCTACCAGGGGGCACAGCTACAGGGTGCACAATTACTCTGGGCACAGCTACATGGGGCACAACTACTCCGGGCACATCTACAGGGGGCAAAGCTACAGGGGGCATAACTGTAGCCACGCCCCCTCCCCATGAAGCCACGCTCATATTTATTGCTGCGCACACTATGTTTAACCTATGGGTGTGGGGGGGGGGGGCGCAAAGGAAACTTTCGCCCTGGATGCCACAAGGTCTAGAACCGTCCCTGGTGGCCACGCCCCCAATTCAGTACAGGGGAGGGGACGCAGAAACATACCTTGCTCCAGGCACCATGACACCTTGCTACACCTCTGTCCACACCAACACCATGGAAATGATTGAATATCTTGGGGCTGAGATTTTTTGCTTAATTTTTTTTTT
Organism: Pseudophryne corroboree; assembly: GCF_028390025.1. Taxonomy (NCBI): domain Eukaryota; kingdom Metazoa; phylum Chordata; class Amphibia; order Anura; family Myobatrachidae; genus Pseudophryne; species Pseudophryne corroboree. The sequence goes on from NC_086446.1 coordinate 608,484,514, forward strand.
CATTGTACATTTTGAAAGAGTTTTAATGATACTTAAACACAACTTAATCCACCTAATGACATATCACGCCTGCTGTGGTCGCTAGCATTATCTCTAGGTTTGACGTGCGGGCACCTGCAAATTGGCGGGACACACTGAGCGAACAGAACAGACATATCAGCTGAACATTGCGCTAGTGTGTACCCTGCTTTAGAACTATGAATAGCCCAGTTGCTTAACCAGTGGAGTGTTTTATGGAAGGACAAATGAGCTACTGTGATACACACTGGTTTGTGATGGAGCAGAGCTTGTGCGGAGCGAGGTGTCATACAGCTCCCCAACCGGTGAGTGTATGAGGATGCCAGGTAATGGTGCAGGATCACTGGAAATGTGTTTGGAACAGGAATATCGGAGGTCTCACTTGAGCTAAGCGATATACAGCAGTGTACCACCGTATCACTCTTACACAGTTACAAGATGACGCCGTGCATGCCAAGTGCTAAGGACGGTGGTCATCTTGGTACAATCGCTGAAGCAAAGCCTCCCTGTAATGCACTCCATTCTCAACACAAGTTGTCAAGTTGTGACATTCACTACGCTTCTGTTAAAACACAAATTTTCTCAAAGCTTAATCCATAGTGCGAAAAATATTGATTGAGTTAACACTTTATTTCTGCCACACGTCAGCATAACAGCAATACAGCAATAATAGTAGCAGTTTGTTAATACCATTTAAAAAATATAAAACAAAATGCGAGTGGGGTCCCTCTATATGAATTAATAAATATAGAGCGCTTGTAAGGTGTCCCTCTTTAGCCTCACAAAGTTGTGTGCAAAGTGGGCTTATACAGACAAACCTACAATGGGTCTCTCACAAACACTGTGTTTTATTACACTACTCCCTCAGATGCCTGAACAAAGAACCAAAGCCAGTAATGTTGGTTTCCAAGTGCTTCAAAATAAAATCAAGGGTCGGAAGTGTTAAACAGGGACACAAGGTTTACGCACTTCAAAAAGGGCAGTGGCATTACTCCTTAGACCCATCAAATCATTGTACAGAACAGCAATTACAGAAAAACAAGCAACATCACAGAAGCCTCAAGTTTATGACATGTGGTAACTTCTACTTTTACTGCAGTTTGTTTAAACTTCTCATCCTGAACCATTCAGAAAGCTTATTATGAGGTCTTAGAAGAAGAAGAAAAAAAAAAAAAACTAAAGTAAAACAAGATCCACATGGAAGTGGAAAGTCTCCAACATTTAGTAATTTCATCTGAAACACATGCTCACAGCTAGTGTATATCCCAGGAATTCCAGCAGCGGCAGCTTCTGGGCTATCCCTGAGCCACACTCACATGGAGGATGCCAATTGAGAATGGAAAGAGCAGAGAACAGGCCTCCTGTGGCTTTACCACCCCAGAGAGGTTTATATGTTCCTGCCTAACCTAGGACACAAACCACACCAAATGACCCAGAGGACTGTGGTGGGGGCACTGTGTGTGGGGGTGGTGGTGGCTTACGGAAAGCATTACACGTTTCAACAGACTAAATAATATATATTTTTTCTTATATTAGATCATAGAAATATATAAGAAAATACACACACATATATAGGATTTCCTCCCACAATCCCCAAAAAATACTGGTAGGTTAATTGGCTCCCAATAAAAATGAACCCTGATGTGGGTGTGAGAAGTGCTGCAGAATATGTGTGCAATATATAAATAACTGTTAATAATAAATAAATAAATAAATAATGGCTTCATTGGGAAGGTGCGTGGTCACAGAATAGTACCAATTCACTTTACACCGCACGGTAGTGTCAGTTATTCACATTACACCACAGAGTAGTTCCCCTTATACACATATGACACCACACAGTAGAGCCCCTTGTACACGTTATGCCACACAGTGAAGCCTCTTATACACGTTACACCAGGGGTAGCCAACCCTGGTCCTCGAGAGCTACCAACAGTTCATGTTTTCCAACTCACCTAGCAGGTGCACACCTTACTCATTAAAACATTTTAAAAGATCCACAGATGGAGATAATTTCTTCACTTGTGATTCTATAAGGAGACCTGGAAAAAATTAACTGTTGGTAACTCTCGAGGACCAGGGTTGACTACACCTGTGTTACACTATGGTAGAGCCCCATGGAAGTAGCTGTATGTAATGAATTACTTGCTTAATTTAAATAAATAAAAACACACACACACACATATATATATATATATATATATTTGAAGAAACACTGTTTCCCAGGTGCGCTAAAGTAAAACGTATTTACAATAGTTCTTCTAGCGTTATTTTCGTAGGAAAGGATTGTGTGCTGGAGAATGTTTGCATCTGGGGACCTGTAACAGACACCACTCGCCAAATAGTCACCCAAACAAGAGGCCAAAGGCCAATTAGTAAAGTTATTTTAATAGCATACATTTGAACACATGGAATGTTACACATTGTTCATCAGGTAATATTCACAAAAGAATATGTCTAAAATAGTATCAAATAAAACACAACCAGTACGTTTGTAATATGATGTTAACTCTAGATACTCTCTCACCTTTTACAAGGTGCGAGCTCAAGAGGAAGTATCTTCACAAACTTGGTTGAGAATTTCTGACTGACAAACACAACGCGTTTCGTCTTATCGACTTCATCAGGGGTAGCTTGTTTGGGGATAAAAATTATTTTTTGTTTAAAAAGACTAAGATGTCTCAAATTTGGAAAACAAAGGATATGTATGGTATGAGAAATTTATACAATGAATACCTACCGAATATAGAAAACAGGCTTATTTGCCCTTGGTAGGTTTATATATATTGTAAGTGGATAAAAAACACATTATTAAATGTGTTTATTAATAGAATTATTTGAATGATCTTTACACAAAATGGCAGAACATACCTTAGATGTAAGAGTAAATTAAATCTCTTATCAAGCTCCTAATGGGGGCTCAATTGGTGGTTTCTCTTAGGACTGTTGGCAGTCATATATTGGTATTTTAACAGACTACCTGATGAGGAGGAAAAAAGGGGAATCTAACGTAAACAGATAGTTAAAGGTTTACAGCCAAATATATATGCATTCAATATATTATTTGGATGATGAAAAAAACGTACCTTAAAATTAATTATAATTAGCCCTTTGTGGAGCCCCTTGTGGGAGCTAATGATTATGGTTCTTCTTTAAAGGTGCTGACAGTCGTATATCAGTGTTTTGACAAACTGCCTGATAAGATTTAAATATACAGAAAAAGTCAAAAATAGGGCCTGTGATGAAATATCTAATTGAATTTAAAAATAACGAATCTGCTATGTGCACACCTGAGTATGAAATCCAAATCTTATAATAAAGACTGTTTTCAGATTCAGGTATTAATTCCTATGAAATATAACTCTAAAAATATCAAAATTAATTTACTGGTTAATGAAAGGCGTGTCAGTCATTACAGATCACAAACAGAGAATATCTGAATGTACATACCACAGAGTATAGAGCTAGTTTGACAATCACAGAGATGCAAGTATTAGGACTTCCTCAATAAATCTCACAGAATGGATCTTTTTTAAAAAATAAAGACATTATCACTGATTTAAAAAAGCACAATTCTAACAACATCAACAGTAACATCCGTAATAATTAATTCCAGCCTATATGTACTAGTGTACCTTTAAAAGCCATAAGATGTTTGGCAGATACACATTAAACCTAGTGGGCATGTTTGCAGTTATATTATGTGTGACACAGTTGCCAGGTTTTAATTTTTGAGACTTTGTGATAGTGTAGGACCTGCATGAAGGTGGGGTACCTTGGCGAGCGGTATGCAGGCTTCCGTGCACTGGCCAATTCACTAACTAAACCCCCATCATTTATTTATTGATGTTGTGAGGATAAGTGAGCTTGCTATGGTGAGTGCTGAACTTTCTGTTTGTATATATTTGGGTAGGTGGCCATGGGCTGCATGCACCCCACCCTATGAATGGTGAGTACAGACATTGTATGTATGTATGTATGTATGTATATATGTATGTATGTGTATATATATGTATGTATGTATGTGTATATATATGTATGTATGTATGTGTATATATATGTATGTATGTGTATATATATGTATGTATGTATGTATGTGTATATATATGTATGTATGTATGTGTATATATATATATATATGTGTGTGTATATATATATATATATATATATATATATATATATATATATATAAAATCTTGAAAGGAGTGCACTCACCAGACGGTTCACGTAATCAATCAGGTTTTAATGTAGCATAGGCATAATAGTCACACCGACGTTTCGGTCCTTACTGGACCATTTTCAAGGTTTAAATGATACACACATAGTTCACCCTTATATAGCCACAATAGTAATCATAATGTGATATGTAAAACCCGGAGTATCCGTGTATAGCACCACATATTAAAAGATAGACTGGTATATAATACATAGTTTATAGACAAAACCCCCCACCTTTTAACACCACTGAATCCATTGCATATAGTACTTAATCTTAGCAAACTTACCCAGCCGCGCTGCAATCAACCGCCGCAGGTGACACGCACGCTAGCGGAAGCGGAAATAACAGCCCGGCTGTAGTGAAACGCAAACACGTGTAGAGTCACGTGATTTGCTAATCACAGCGTCACGAAAGCATATGATCTCCAAGGCAACCAAATGATACGCAAGGACGTATCAGATGACTCACGGTCTCTTAGTAACCACAATAACAGTATTGCACCAAATCAAAATAGAGAAAAGGATTATTAGAGCAGCATTCAATTAAGTCATCAATACTCCCTGATCATGATTGGTGTGGAGTAATTAGACTATCACTAGGTCAAGTGATTAAGCCACATAGAATATCCTGCACATTTGACAATAGTAATGTTTTGACAAATATAGTATATATGGATCATGTAACAGGACTAGTCTCACCGATCGGAACACACTACAAAGAAATTAATAAAAAAAACAATAAAAAATAAATTGAAAAAAAGGAGAAAACTAGTAAAAAAATGCCCATGAGTGGAACAACCATGGAATATGTAATACATGGTTTGTAAGAAAATACTGAGGTGTAGTGAGTCATTCAGACCCTTGGGAAAAACAGTCTCCAGTCTATGGATCCAATAAGCTTCCCGGCGTAATAGGATCTTCGCTCGATCGCCGCCTCTGGACAATGGTGGTACTCTGTCGATCACCATATAGCGTAAAGCTGTTAATTGGTGCTTGTGCTGCACAAAGTGTCGGGCAACTGGTTTATCAGACCCGCCCGTTTTTAGTGCTTGTCTGATGTTCGAGCGGTGATTAGAGATCCGTTCTCGAAAGGACCTGATAGTTTTGCCCACATAGACTAGTGAGCATGGACATGTCAGTATATAAATGACATAATCAGACGTACATGTCAGGCGATGTTGTATAGATATCCGTTTTCCATCATGTGGATGTGGAAAAGAATTGCCTGTTAGCATACTCCTGCATGTCGTGCAATTTGGGCATTTATAACACCCAAGTTTCTTTGGGGGTAGCCATCCTTCCACCTCTTTCACCACTGATTGGTCCGGACGCATCAACATATTGCATAGGTTTGGTCCACGTCTGTAGGCTATTAGTGGTTGTTTCGGAAGTACATCTTTGAGGGTATTGTCGGTTGCCACAATCCCCCAATTCTTTTTCATAGCAGTTCTCGTGGCAAAGCTACCTGTGTCATAGGTAGTCAGGAACACAAATGGTTTTTCCATCCTATTTGTGGATTTTTTACTGCCCTTAAAGCGGATTTCAGCTTTGCGCAGACACTCTTCAACCACATTGGGGTGATATCCCCTCTCGAGAAACCGATGTTGCATCTCCAACAATTGGTCATTAAGGATCTGAGTGTCCGAGTTGTTACGCATGACCCTAATAAATTGGGAAATAGGTAAGCTCTCTTTGAGTGGTTTTGGGTGGTAGCTGCCATAGTGTAGTAGTGTGTTCCGATCAGTGATCTTCCTGTATAACTTAAATCCATAACCCGTCAGTGGTGAATACAGTCACGTCCAGAAAATTAATACTATTAGGGTCACACTCCATCGTAAAACGAATTGGTGTGTCTAGCTGATTGAGATGCGTTACCATACTCTCCAAGGCAGTTTTATCACCAGACCATAGTAGAAACACATCATCTATGAACCGTTTGTAGTAACCGATACTACCACCAAACATCTGGAATATATATTGTTGTTCATACTCTTCCATGTATAGATTGGCATACGCCGGGGCTATGTTACTTCCCATCGCGGTCCCAGATGTTTGGAGGTAGTATCGGTCACCAAACTTGAAGTAATTACATGTAAGGGTCAACTCTAGCAGTTCCAGCAGAAATTCAATCGGTGGATGACAGTGGTGATTACTTAGCAATGCTCTTCGAACCGCGGCCATACCTGCCTGATGAGGTATGACCGTATACAATGAGGATACATCCATAGTGGCTAGCAGAAAGCCTTCAGTGTCGTCCACAATAGATTTTAACTCATTTATAAAGTCACCCGTGTCTTTAATGTAACTCTTAATTTTTTTCACACATGGTTGGAGGTAGGTGTCAAGATACCGTGCAACCGGTTGGAATAATGACCCCCGGGCAGAGATGATAGGTCTGCCCGGTGGGATTTCCATATTCTTGTGCACTTTCGGCAGTGTGTATATGATAGGGCATATAGGGAAATCTGTGTGTAAAAAAGATGACACAGTTTCAGTAATGATGCCCATATTTAATGCACTCTCAATCACAGTATCCAACCTCCTTTTAAATATTGCAGTCGGGTCACTGTCCAATATCCTATAAGTGTGATCGTCACTGAGTTGGCGTATGATTTCATCATTATACACCGTGGTATCTTGGAGCACCACTGCCCCACCCTTGTCTGCTGGGCGTATAGTAATGGTAGAATTTTATTTTAATTGTTTCAAAGCCATGTTTTCTGCCTTGCTGAGATTAGGCCTACCATGGGTGGAATTTTTCATACAATCAGTGACCGTCTGATCCATCATACGAGAAAAAGTTTTTATATTAGTATTGTTAGATGGTGGATCATACGTACTCTTCTTTCTGAACTGGGAATCGGCTGTCTCACGTGTATTGGACGCAAATTTCTCTTTAAGTCTAAGATTGCGAGCTAGACAATAATTATCAATCCTCCACCTCATGGGATCAAAATGTACAGTGGGGATAAAAGACAAACCACGTGAGAGTACCTTTTCCTGGTCCGAACTGAGGGTAACTGAGGATAAATTAATTACTTCGCCCGTGGATTTTTGGGAGGTTTTTTTGTTGTATTTTTTGTAAGACCCCCTCCTTGGGTGGGGCCTTTTGGGTCTATTTGTTGAGGGTCTAGTTGTGACCGTGTAGCCACCCGAGAAAAAGGTTGACGTTGATAGTTTCTAGAGTTGGAGTTCTCTCTCTCAGAGCTGGAGGCGGTAGAATACTGGTCAAATTGGTATTGACCCCTTCTGGATCTAAAATCTCTTGTTTTACGAGAAGGAAAATCGTTACCTACTAGCCAGCCATACACCCTATGGTCCCTATAGTCTTTTTCTACTTTCTCCAGTTTACTCCGCTTGAAATTGATCAAATCGGTTTTATACTTGTCAATTTGTGTGTTTAACTTAGAAAGCCAATCCTCAGGAAGAGTATGAACAACAATATATATTCCAGATGTTTGGTGGTAGTATCGGTTACTACAAACGGTTCATAGATGATGTGTTTCTACTATGGTCTGGTGATAAAACTGCCTTGGAGAGTATGGTAACGCATCTCAATCAGCTAGACACACCAATTCGTTTTACGATGGAGTGTGACCCTAATAGTATTAATTTTCTGGACGTGACTGTATTCACCACTGACAGGGGTTATGGATTTAAGTTATACAGGAAGATCACTGATCGGAACACACTACTACACTATGGCAGCTACCACCCAAAACCACTCAAAGAGAGCTTACCTATTTCCCAATTTATTAGGGTCATGCGTAACAACTCGGACACTCAGATCCTTAATGACCAATTGTTGGAGATGCAACATCGGTTTCTCGAGAGGGGATATCACCCCAATGTGGTTGAAGAGTGTCTGCGCAAAGCTGAAATCCGCTTTAAGGGCAGTAAAAAATCCACAAATAGGATGGAAAAACCATTTGTGTTCCTGACTACCTATGACACAGGTAGCTTTGCCACGAGAACTGCTATGAAAAAGAATTGGGGGATTGTGGCAACCGACAATACCCTCAAAGATGTACTTCCGAAACAACCACTAATAGCCTACAGACGTGGACCAAACCTACGCAATATGTTGATGCGTCCGGACCAATCAGTGGTGAAAGAGGTGGAAGGATGGCTACCCCCAAAGAAACTTGGGTGTTATAAATGCCCAAATTGCACGACATGCAGGAGTATGCTAACAGGCAATTCTTTTCCACATCCACATGATGGAAAACGGATATCTATACAACATCGCCTGACATGTACGTCTGATTATGTCATTTATATACTGACATGTCCATGCTCACTAGTCTATGTGGGCAAAACTATCAGGTCCTTTCGAGAACGGATCTCTAATCACCGCTCGAACATCAGACAAGCACTAAAAACGGGCGGGTCTGATAAACCAGTTGCCCGACACTTTGTGCAGCACAAGCACCAATTAACAGCTTTACGCTATATGGTGATCGACAGAGTACCACCATTGTCCAGAGGCGGCGATCGAGCGAAGATCCTATTACGCCGGGAAGCTTATTGGATCCATAGACTGGAGACTGTTTTTCCCAAGGGTCTGAATGACTCAGTACACCTCAGTATTTTCTTATAAACCATGTATTACATATTCCATGGTTGTTCCACTCATGGGCATTTTTTTACTAGTTTTCTCCTTTTTTTCAATTTATTTTTTATTGTTTTTTATTAATTTCTTTGTAGTGTGTTCCGATCGGTGAGACTAGTCCTGTTACATGATCCATATATACTATATTTGTCAAAACATTACTATTGTCAAATGTGCAGGATATTCTATGTGGCTTAATCACTTGACCTAGTGATAGTCTAATTACTCCACACCAATCATGATCAGGGAGTATTGATGACTTAATTGAATGCTGTTCTAATAATCCTTTTCTCTATTTTGATTTGGTGCAATACTGTAATTGTGGTTACTAAGAGACCGTGAGTCATCTGATACGTCCTTGCGTATCATTTGGTTGCCTTGGAGATCATATGCTTTCGTGACGCTGTGATTAGCAAATCACGTGACTCTACACGTGTTTGCGTTTCACTACAGCCGGGCTGTTATTTCCGCTTCCGCTAGCGTGCGTGTCACCTGCGGCGGTTGATTGCAGCGCGGCTGGGTAAGTTTGCTAAGATTAAGTACTATATGCATTGGATTCAGTGGTGTTAAAAGGTGGGGGGTTTTGTCTATAAACTATGTATTATATACCAGTCTATCTTTTAATATGTGGTGCTATACACGGATACTCCGGGTTTTACATATCACATTATGATTACTATTGTGGCTATATAAGGGTGAACTATGTGTGTATCATTTAAACCTTGAAAATGGTCCAGTAAGGACCGAAACGTCGGTGTGACTATTATGCCTAAGCTACATTAAAACCTGATTGATTACGTGAACCGTCTGGTGAGTGCACTCCTTTCAAGATTTTATGCATTCAGGGAGAAGGGATCTTTACTCTTGTTCCATGAACTTTGAGTGACACCCCAGCGAGTGTCTGGAATATGGAGAGTGCCAACAACCTGTGATTTATATATATATATATATATATATATATATATATATATAAATAGAAAAGAGGCGGCACTCGGAGGCTTTAAGATGCAAAAGATGTATTCAACGAATGAACATCTTTTGCATCTTAAAGCCTCCGAGTGCCGCCTCCTTTCTATTGGTTATATATATATATATATATATATATATATATATATATATATATATATATACACATATACATATATATATATATATATATATATTATATATATATATATATACACCCCACCCCCCCAGATCTGATAATCTCCTAATGCCTCAGTGAAAAGAATGCCCCAAATGTGACCCCCCCCCCCCTCAAAAGACCTGAAACCCCCCAAACTCTTAATTAAAATACTGCACCAAAATTGTACTCCCCCCCCCCCCAATTTGATAATACCCAAAATGCCTCAATGAAAATAATACCCTAGAACTTCCATCCCAGACCTGATAATCTCACTATGTTTCAATGAAAATAATGTCCCAGAATTGCCTGAGTGGCAGAAAGAGAGAACTGCACCGCAGCAGCCTGAGGGGCAGAGAGAGGTGCTGCACCTTCTAATGAAGAGGTGCTGGGGCAGAGAGATGCTGAAGCATCAGTGTGTAACCGTTCATAGAGAACAGCAGCACATCACATTGCTGCAGGCTATCACTAGGTCAGGGGTGGGCAATTATTTCAGCTGAGGGGCCACTTGACACTTTCCTGTCAGTATTCGGGGGCCGCACACAAAATAGCAGCCCCCCCCCCCTCATGCGCCAAAAATATAGGGACGTGGCTTTGTGTGGAAGAGGCGTGGCCAAAACAATACAGATTCATATTAGGCTGCACAATAGTATCCATTATTCAAATTACACCACGCAGTAGCGTCACTTACACACATTACACCAGGTAGAGCCCCTTTTATACATATTACGCCAGCAGAGCCCGTCACACATTATGCCAGGTAGAGACCCATTTTACAGATTACTCCAGGTAGAGCCCCTATTACACATCACGGCAGGTAAAGCCCCCCTTTACATGACACATTACAGCAGGTAGAACTCTCTTTTACACACTGTAGGGGGGGGGGTGTTGGTTAGGCTGCGTCCAGGTGGGTTAGGATTAGGCTGCGAGGAGGGGAGGTTAGGGTTGGGCACCACCCTCGGAGGGTTAGGCTACGGGGAGGGGGGGGGGGGGGTTAGGTTTAGGCAGCGGGGACAGGAGGTTGGGTTTAGGCAACCATGGGGGGTGGTTAGGGTTAGGCACCAAGGGAGGAGGTTAGCGTTATGCTGCGGGGAGGGAGGGTTAGGGGGATGGGGAGAGGGGAGAACACCCCTTACTCACCCCTGTTGGTTTCGAGATATCGGGATCCTGGCGTCGGTATTTTGACCGCCGGGATCCCAAACGGCGGTGAATCATACTGATCCAACACATACACAGAATTACAGATGCATAGTTACACAGATACATATACAGAGTTACAGACATACAGTATACACAGAGTTACACAGACACATATACAGAGCTACAGACACATACAGAGCTACAGACACATATAGAGTTACACAGAGACATATACAGACACATACACAGAGTTACAGGCACATTATCATATACAGTTACACAGACATAAATAAGAATTTACTTACCGATAATTCTATTTCTCGTAGTCCGTAGTGGATGCTGGGGACTCAGTCAGGACCATGGGGAATAGCGGCTCCGCAGGAGACAGGGCACAAAAGTAAAAGCTTTTGGATCAGGTGGTGTGCACTGGCTCCTCCCCCTATGACCCTCCTCCAAGCCTCAGTTAGGATACTGTGCCCGGACGAGCGTACACAATAAGGAAGGATTTTGAATCCCGGGTAAGACTCATACCAGCCACACCAATCACACTGTACAACCTGTGATCTGAACCCAGTTAACAGCATGATAACAGCGGAGCCTCTGAAAAGATGGCTCACAACAATAATAACCCGATTTTTGTAACAATAACTATGTACAAATATTGCAGACAATCCGCACTTGGGATGGGCGCCCAGCATCCACTACGGACTACGAGAAATAGAATTATCGGTAAGTAAATTCTTATTTTCTCTAACGTCCTAAGTGGATGCTGGGGACTCCGTCAGGACCATGGGGATTATACCAAAGCTCCCAAACGGGCGGGAGAGTGCGGATGACTCTGCAGCACCGAATGAGAGAACTCCAGGTCCTCCTCAGTCAGGGTGTGCCCCTGACCAAGTATCAGCTCGGCAAAGTTGTAAAGCCGAGACCCCTCAGGCAGCCGCCCAAGATGAGCCCACCTTCCTTGTGGAATGGGCATTTACATATTTTTGCTGTGGCAGGCCTGCCACAGAATGGCAAGCTGAATTGTACTACACATCCAACTAGCAATCGTCTGCTTAGAAGCAAGAGCACCCAGTTTGTTGGGTGCATACAGGATAACAGCAAGTCAGTTTTCCTGACTCCAGCCGTCCTGGAAACTATATTTTCAGGGCCCTGACAACATCTAGCAACTTGGAGTCCTCCAAGTCCCTAGTAGCCGCAGGTACCACAATAAGCTGGTTCAGGTGAAACACTGACACCACCTTAGGGAGAAACTGGGGATGAGTCCGCAGCTCTGCCCTGTCCGAATGGACAATCAGATATGGGCTTTTTTGAGACAAACGCCGCCAATTCTGACACTCGCCTGGCCGAGGCCAGGGCCAACAGCATGGTACTTTCCCTGTGAGATATTTCAAATCCACAGATTTGAGCGGTTTAAACTAATGTGATTTTAGGAATCCCAGAACTACGTTGAGATCCCACAGTGCCACTGGAGGCACAAAAGGGGGTTGTATATGCAGTACTCCCTTGACAAACTTCTGGACTTCAGGAACTGAAGCCAATTCTTTCTGGAAGAAAATCGACAGGGCCGAAATTTGAACCTTAATGGACCCCAATTTGAGGCCCATAGACACTCCTGTTTGCAGGAAATGCAGGAAACGACCGAGTTGAAATTTCTTCATGGGGCCTTCCTGGCCTCACACCACGCAACATATTTTCGCCACATGTGGTGATAATGTTGTGCGGTCACCTCCTTCCTGGCTTTGACCAGGGTAGGAATGACCTCTTCCGGAATGCCTTTTTCCCTTAGGATCCGGCGTTCAACCGCCATGCCGTCAAACGCAGCCGCGGTAAGTCTTGGAACAGACATGGTACTTGCTGAAGCAAGTCCCTTCTTAGCGGCAGAGGCCATGAGTCCTCTGTGAGCATCTCTTGAAGTTCCGGGTACCAAGTCCTTCTTGGCCAATCCGGAGCCACGAGTATAGTTCTTACTCCTCTACGTCTTATAATTCTCAATACCTTGGGTATGAGAAGCAGAGGAGGGAAGACATACACCGACTGGTACACCCACGGTGTTACCAGAAACGTCCACAGCTATTGCCTGAGGGTCTTTTGACCTGGCGCAATACTTGTCCAGTTTTTTGTTCAGGCGGGACGCCATCATGTCCACCTTTGGTCTTTTCCAACGGTTCACAATCATGTGGAAGACTTCCCGATGAAGTCCCCACTCTCCCGGGTGGAGGTTGTGCCTGCTGAGGAAGTCTGCTTCCCAATTGTCCACTCCCGGAATGAACACTGCTGACAGTGCTATCACATGATTTTCCGCCCAGCGAAAAATCCTTGCAGTTTCTGCCATTGCCCTCCTGCTTCTTGTGCCGCCCTGTCTGTTTACGTGGGCGACTGCCGTGATGTTGTCCCACTGGATCAATACCGGCTGACCTTGAAGCAGAGGTCTTGCTAAGCTTAGAGCATTGTAAATTGCCCTTAGCTCCAGTATATTTATGTGGAGAAAAATCTCCAGACTTGATCACACTCCCTGGAAATTTTTTCCCTGTGTGACTGCTCCCCAGCCTCTCAGGCTGGCCTCCGTGGTCACCAGCATCCAATCCTGAATGCCGAATCTGCGGCCCTCTAGAAGATGAGCACTCTGTAACCACCACAGGAGAGACACCCTTGTCCTTGGAGATAGGGTTATCCGCTGATGCATCTGAAAATGCGATCCGGACCATTTGTCCAGCAGATCCCACTGAAAAGTTCTTGCGTGGAATCTGCCGAATGGAATCGCTTCGTAATAAGCCACCATTTTTCCCAGGACTCTTGTGCAATGATGCACTGACACTTTTCCTGGTTTTAGGAGGTTCCTGACTAGCTCGGATAACTCCCTGGCTTTCTCCTCCGGGAGAAACACCTTTTTCTGGACTGTGTCCAGAACCATCCCTAGGAACAGCAGACGTGTCGTCGGAAGCGGCTGTGATTTTGGATATTTAGAATCCACCCGTGCTGTCGTAGAACTACTTGAGATAGTGCTACTCCGACTTCCAACTGTTCTCTGGACCTTGCCCTTATCAGGAGATCGTCCAAGTAAGGGATAATTAAGACGCCTTTTCTTTGAAGAAGAATCATCATTTTGGCCATTACTTTGGTAAAGACCCGGGGTGCCGTGGACAATCCAAACGGCAGCGTCTGAAACTGATAGTGACAGTTCCGTACCACGAACCTGAGGTACCCTTGGTGAGAAGGGCAATTTGGGACATGGAGGTAAGCATCCTTGATGTCCAGGGACACCATATAGTCCCCTTCTTCCTGGTTCGCTATCACTGCTCTGAGTGACTCCATCTTGATTTGAACCTTTGTATGTAAGTGTTCAAAGATTTCCCATTTAGAATAGGTCTCACCGAGCCGTCTGGCTTCAGTACCACAATATAGTGTGGAATAATACCCCTTTCCTTGTTGTAGGAGGGGTACTTTGATTATCACCTGCTGGGAATACAGCTTGTGAATTGTTTCCAATACTGCCTCCCTGTCGGAGGAAGACGTTGGTAAAGCAGACATCAGGAGCCTGCGAGGGGGAGACGTCTCGAATCTCTGTACCCCTGGGATACTACTTGTAGGATCCAGGGGTCCACTTGCGAGTGAGCCCACTACGCGCTGAAACTCTTGAGACGACCCCCCACCGCACTTGAGTCCGCTTGTACGGCCCCAGCGTCATGCTGAGGACTTGGCAGAAGCTGTGGAGGGCTTCTGTTCCTGGGAATGGGCTGCCTGCTGCAGTCTTCTTCCCTTTCCTCTATCCCTGGGCAGATATGACTGGCCTTTTGCCCGCTTGCCCTTATGGGGACGAAAGGACTGAGGCTGAAAAGACGGTGTCTTTTTCTGCTGAGATGTGATTTGGGGTAAAAAAGGTGGATTTTCCAGCTGTTGCCGAGGCCACCAGGTCCGATGGACCGACCCCAAATAACTCCTCCCCTTTATACGGCAATACTTCCATGTTGGAATCTGCATCACCTGACCACTGTCGTGTCCATAAACATCTTCTGGCAGATATGGACATCGCACTTACTCTTGATGCCAGAGTGCAAATATCCCTCTGTGCATCTCGCATATATAGAAATGCATCCTTTAAATGCTCTATAGTCAATAAAATACTGTCCCTGTCAAGGGTATCAATATTTTCAGTCAGGGAATCCGACCAAGCCACCCCAGCGCTGCCCATCCAGGCTGAGGCGATCGCTGGTCGCAGTATAACACCAGTATGTGTGTATATACCTTTTTAGGATATTTTCCAGCCTCTCAGCTGGCTCCTTGAGGGCGGCCCTATCTGGAGACGGTATTGCCACTTGTTTTGATAAGCGTGTGAGCGCCTTATCCACCCTAAAGGGTGTTTCCCAACGCGCCCCAACTTCTGGCGGGAAAGGGTATACCGCCAATAATTTTCTATCGGGGGAAACCCACGCATCATCACACACTTCATTTAATTTATCTGATTCAGGAAAAACTACAGGTAGTTTTTTCACACCCCACATAATACCCTTCTTGTGGTACTTGTAGTATCAGAAATATGTAACACCTCCTTCATTGCCCTTAACATGTAACGTGTGGCCCTAAAGGAAAATACGTTTGTTTCTTCACCGTCGACACTGGAGTCAGTGTCCGTGTCTGTGTCTGTGTCGACCGACTGAGGTAAATGAGCGTTTTACAGCCCCTGACGGTGTTTGAGACGCCTGGACAGGTACTAATTTGTTTGCCGGCCGTCTCATGTCGTCAACCGACCTTGCAGCGTGTTGACATTATCACGTAATTCCTTAAATAAGCCATCCATTCCGGTGTCGACTCCCTAGAGAGTGACATCACCATTTCAGGCAATTGCTCCGCCTCCTCACCAACATCGTCCTCATACATGTCGACACACACGTACCGACACACAGCACACACACAGGGAATGCTCTGATAGAGGACAGGACCCCACTAGCCCTTTGGGGAGACAGAGGGAGAGTTTGCCAGCACACACCAAAAACGCTATAATTATACAGGGACAACCTTTATATAAGTGTTTTTCCCTTATAGCATTTTAATATATATATACATATCGCCAAATAAGTGCCCCCCCTCTCTGTTTTAACCCTGTTTCTGTAGTGCAGTGCAGGGGAGAGCCTGGGAGCCTTCCCACCAGCATTTCTGTGAGGGAAAATGGCGCTGTGTGCTGAGGAGAATAGGCCCCGCCCCCTTTTCGGCGGGCTTCTTCTCCCGTTTTTCTGAGACCTGGCAGGGGTTAAATACATCCATATAGCCCCCAGGGGCTATATGTGATGTATTTTTAGCCAGAATAAGGTACTATCATTGCTGCCCAGGGCGCCCCCCCCCAGCGCCCTGCACCCTCAGTGACCGCTGCTATGAAGTGTGCTGACAACAATGGCGCACAGCTGCAGTGCTGTGCGCTACCTTATGAAGACTGAAGAGTCTTCTGCCGCCGTTTCTGGACCTCTTCACTTTTCGGCATCTGCAAGGGGGTCGGCGGCGCGGCTCCGGGACGAACCCCAGGGTGAGACCTGTGTTCCGACTCCCTCTGGAGCTAATGGTGTCCAGTAGCCTAAGAAGCCAATCCATCCTGCACGCAGGTGAGTTCACTTCTCTCCCCTAAGTCCCTCGTAGCAGTGAGCCGGTTGCCAGCAGGACTCACTGAAAATAAAAAACCTAACAAACTTTTACTCTAAGCAGCTCTTTAGGAGAGCCACGTAGATTGCACCCTTCTCGGCCGGGCACAAAAATCTAACTGAGGCTTGGAGGAGGGTCATAGGGGGAGGAGCCAGTGCACACCACCTGATCCAAAAGCTTTTACTTTTGTGCCCTGTCTCCTGCGGAGCCGCTATTCCCCATGGTCCTGACGGAGTCCCCAGCATCCACTTAGGACGTTAGAGAAATATCATTTATGGTCCCTCATACCTTAAACACTGTCACTGCATGGAAACTTTGACAGGTCCATCATCCTATCTGCAAGTGCAGGAGCATCAGGGCTGTGCTCCGTGCTGGGTAGCCCCGCCCCCTGCTGGGACACTGCTTCCTCCTTTCTGGTAATCAGGGATGTCCCATTGAAGGAGGGGGGCCCGGGACACATGCCCGAGAGACCCCTGTGACTGAGAGCCCACCTCTGACTGCAGTGCAAAGCAAAGTACTTCCCCTTGTCTCAGAGGCGGATCTTTGCCTGGCTGGCTGGGACTCGGAGGGTAAGCAGGCCAAGGAGGAGGAGGAGCTGTGCAGGCTGACAAGGAGCAGGAGGGGAAAGATCACAGTGCCGGCTGCGGCTAATAGAGCTGCGCAGCTGCAGGCATCAGCTCGCAGCCGCTGACGTTGACCTGGGCTGGAAGCTGGCCGGGACAATGGAGTCGACATCAGGGCTGGAGCACTGCGGCAAAAGACTCCATTGTCTCCGGCAGTTCCGCCCCTGGACTGGCGCCGGTATCTTGGAGGTAGTACTGCCGAGCAATGACAAGCAGCTCAGCTGGTCGGGCCGCTTGTCATTGCGCACAGGTGGGCGGCAGCGGGCCGGGCAGGATCGGTTCGCGGGCCGCATCCGGCCCGCGGTCCGTATTTTGCCCACCCCTACACTAGGTACTGCTTAGCATGAAAGAAGTGGCAACAGACTGCCATGACAAAGGGGGATATTCAAGTTGCCCCGAAGAGACATTGGGAGTAAACACCCACGATGTTTCTTCGGGTGCTGCGATCGGGCTATTTGATTAGCTCAGCCGGTAACAAGTGCATTTACACCCGTAAACGCAGCAATTTCACCCGTAAACACACAGGTTTCACTGAATTTGTGTTTTCGGGTGAAATTGCTCCATTTTCAGATGAAACGGGGCTGTTATCGGGGGCAGGTGAAACAAAATCCCAGATAAGCCGCGGCATGCGCCGACTTATCGGGGGTAATTAGATAGTTCCCAGGGGTGATACATTACACCTGGACTTGCTGTCGGTGCAATTGAATATCCCAGTATGCCTCTCTCTGATTCCATCTGTAATACAAATGCACAAAGTTATGCAACAAATGAGAACATTATTGTTAAATTCAACTCCAGAACCATCTCTAAGTTATTTGCTATAATAGTACAATACATGCTGTGCACATTGTAGGCACACTTGGGGCAAAACGCATAGTTAATGAAGCTAAAGTACCAGACAATGATCAGCTTCTTATTTTTATGCATTTTGTATTGGGACAATGGAATGTTATAGGCACCTGGCTATATGGGGTGAAAATCTCACCATGTAACACGTGCATTACCATTTTAAACACGTATCATTATATAATGATTGTGATAGCCCTGACGGGTTGGGTAAGGGACACAGGCAGCGGGATGCCAGCGGTCAGAATGCCAATACTGGCATCCCCACTGCCAAAATCGCAACAGGTGTGAGCAGCTAAACTAACCCTATTCCTATCCCTCCCCTCCTGCTGCCTAACCCTAAACCCCACACACACACACACACACACACACACACCATACCCTAACCCTTCCTGGCAGACTTAAGTTCAGGATTCCGGCTGTCGGGATTCTGGCACCAGTCTTCTCACCGCCAGCATCCCGTCCATCAGAAAGCCAACTACAGCTGTCATGAAGAAAGTGAACAGTCATTATTTATTGTTTCCTTCACGCTCTTTAATACTGCTGGTATTTCAGAAAAGGCTGCGTTTCTCTTTATGTACGACCCCTGCACTATATTGCGTGCAAGACAAATGTCACAGTACTTTGAGTCTGATTCATGTTGGTAAGTAAAGCACAATTTAAAAAAAAAAAAAAAGCATGTAAGGTTGTGTCTGGAACAAACCATGTTGTAATGCAAGGGGAGCAAATACATTTATAGTTTTTCTGTGCAGGGTAAATACGGTCTGCTTCTGCATGTAGCGCACAAATGTTAGACAGCTTTATTTTTACACTGCAATTTAGATTTCAGTTTGAACACACCCCACCTAACTCTAAATCTGCCTCACCTACAGTGCAGCATGGCTTTCCCCAGTTGCTTGCTTTACTGACAAACATGAATCAGCCCTCTGTCCCAGATACTCTTCTCCTGGAAACTGGAAGGGGGCATTTGCACTGGTGTACATAATTTTCACCGAAACGTGCGTGACTCTCCCATAACACTGACCATTTTCATGAACACCCTAAAATGTCACTGTGCTTTGGGTCCAATATGAATCTTTCTTGGAACTTTTACATTAAATATTGTCTTTTATGGTTTTAATTGGATATTTCTCATTAGTGACTACACTAAAGGGTGTCAATTCCCTTTATATTGTGTGCCTTTTATGGTTTAAAGAAAAAAAAAAAACATGCTACACTAGATTGTTTATGTTTTCAAATGCTGTTTATCAAAAGTGGGAGGACAACCTGGATATAGCAGTTTCCTCTTCTTGAAAAGATAAGTGTTCATATAATTTCTCTCTTTTTTAAAATTAGAGTTTGAGGTGCTGAGAGAGGTTCTCTATTTCCTTGTTTTTCACATTCATTATCAGGGTGAGGATAACACCCTTATAATCTTCCGCTAGCAAACACAGGCGCAATTTGCAGTGCTAACTTTTTGTCTGAAATATGTCTGCAGGTACAGCCTGCGTCGGAACCAAAGAGTCAGAGTACATACAGATTCGGCTTGTATTCAGTATACCGCTTGTTGGGATCCCGGCGCACAGTATACCAACGCTGGAATCCCAACAACGGGCATACTGACACCTTTTCTCCCTCTTGGAGGTCAACGACCCCCTGGAGGGAGAATAGATAGCATAGCGCGCCACCGTGCTTGCAGCGTGCGCTCGCCCTGTGTGGGCAAGCCGGCGCTCAGGATCCCGACGCCGGTATGATGGCCGCCGGGGACCCGGCCGCCGTCAACTCATACCACAACCACAGATTCAGCAGGGAACCAGAGAAATCAGAACAAGCCAGATCAAACACAAAAACACAAGGGTCAGTCTAGAAGGGCCAATTGGTTCTTATCTGCCGTCAAATTTTCTGTAAGAGAACAGAAAGTCAGGAGAGAAAATACTGGAGGGGTGGAGACTAGACCTAAGACTTTGTTAGCTTCCTGATCCCAGAGAGAGGCTTAACTAGACTGTCCCATCTGTATTTGCTGTCAGTTCTAGCATCGCGCTTACATTACTGCAAGTGCAAAATGCTGCATGCCTGCCTCCAAGGAGTAGAGAGGGATACCAGCTGGGGAGCAAAAGAGTCGGTGGAAGGGTGGACAGCTGCCTGGAGGAGTGGGGACCAGAGACACTTGGGGCCGGATTCAAATGTTATTGCGGCACCCGCCGGCAGCTATTCAAATGTTGCAGCCGACGGGGAGCGAGAAGTTCATTTCCGCTCGCTACCCCCATAGGTGGCGATCTGTAATGCACGTAAAGAGACCCGTTTGGGCGCCCGAACAGGTCTTTTAACGCTCACGCCCATTAGTTTAGTCTGCTTTAGGTGCTTTGCGCGCCTAAACCCATCTCTAACAGGTGCGATCAGCGTGATAAATGGGGACAATTGAATATCGCTCTGTGATTAACCGTCACTTGAGATGGGAAATCATGTGCGATAAAAAAAACTGAATTCTCTCCTTGGTATGGACATCTGGGAGGAAGATTGTTCAGAGATTAAAAAGTACAAACAGGATGGGAGATGGTGTGCCATAATAGAGGGGATTAAATATGTACTTCATGTCTTGCCCCTTTTTTACCCCCAAACAGCTGGACTTTTAGGTGGTATAACTATATTTCTATGTGTGGGTAATAAATAATATCTGTGTATTTGCTTTTGTTTTTTTGTAGCAAATGTCTGGTGTTTTTCATTCTGTGTTTAGATTTCAGGAATCTTTACTGCAACGCTTCCATCAATACTTTATCATCAGAATGACACCATTTGTGCACTTGTCAAATCGTGACAGCTGGACAAAGCAATGTATCAGAGCTTTGTTTTTATAGCTGAAGAATTTCAGTTCTTGTATTACACAGCTATTTAAGACCATCGTGTAAAAGAAACATGGAATATTATATTCAGTAATAAGAAACAGGCCAAATTCTGCCTATGTGATCTTCTCCTGTCTAGAGCTATCTTGTAAATGGAATGCACACCGAGATGAATAGGATTGCCTGAAAGGGAAGCCACTGAGCTCTCAAATGGAACATTACCTATTTTCGGGTATGAAGCTGTAAACACGTATAAACATAGGTTGGTTGTAACACTATAATCAGTATTCGGATTTTCCTCTTGGTGGTTTCTCTCTTGGATTCTGGCCAATATAATGACTGAACTTACTGAAGAAAAGAAATGAGAACATGGAAAGCGGGCATAGTGAGGCAACTGTATTTACAGGAGTAAAATCAACAAGCACCAGCCTTAGAGAGTGACTGAGCATAGGGTCAAATGCACCCTGATCCCACCATCGCCTGGTACCAAGTGCACTCACTACCAAATTGTTCCGATTGCGATCTGGCGTTACTAATACACTCTTAACCCCATGTATCAAACTCCCAACTTCCTATAGACTGCATGTGTGCGAGCAGAACCAGCTTTATCCTTTGTCTGCTGACTAATACCTAGACTTATTTTAGCTTGTTCAACACTAAAAAATGCTGTAGGTATATGTTGGCAATACATAAATAAAAAAACACAGATACATAAATGTATAGTTGTTGTAGTAGAGGTAATAAAAATGATTAAGCTATTAAACATAATTAAGGGAAACCGCTCCTTCAGGGCCGTCTTACCAAAACATAGTATTATCAATATCAACTCCCATCAGTTTTTCTGTTTTCGTCTTCAACATTGCATAAAAAAAAAAACTATTTGTTAACTATCTGCATCTTATTTATACAATACATTACATTGATTTCTCTCAAAAATTGTTAAGGCGCTGAAAGTAAAGTATGATTATGCTGCTTTGGCTTCCACGGGATACGGTCGTTAGGTCGACAGCCATTAGGCCGACATGGTCAATAGGTCAATATGTACTAGGTAGACAGATCAAAAGGTCGACATGAGTTTCACTTTTCTTTTCCCATACTTGACGATCCACGTGAACTACGATTGGAACGGTAACCTTTGCCGAGCGCAGCAGTAGCAGAACGAGGCACCTTGCGAGCGGACACGGTGCACTAATTGGGGTTCCCCGCGACTTTACGAAAAAAAACGACACTCAAAAAAGTCCAAAAACTCATGTGGACCTTTTCACCTGTTGACCTAGTACATGTCGACCTTCAGTGGTCGACCTAATGACTGTCGACCCAACGACCCGTACCCGCTTCCACTAAGAGCCCTTATGGTGAAGGGGACTTCCAGCGCAGACTACAGATAATTTACTTTGCCCTCATCCCAGCTCCTCCCCATACATAGTTATGTCAATTTGCTCCTGATTGTATGTTTCTGAACGTATAGTTGCTACCAATTTACTCTGACTAGCGACCACACTTGTTCAAAGAGTGGATCCTCTCCAGCTGACCCACAGCATTGTCTGTGAGAATGTCCTCTTAACAAGCGGTTCTAGGCCCAGGTCTGGATACTTGCTATTGCTCATTTGGTAGACTTTTTCCGCTATCCTGTGAGTGGGCTATGCTGGGTATTCTAACCAGCCCGTCTCTGCATATAGAGGCTGCATAAAAAAACAAACAAAAAAAACCTACTGTTTCAGCCATGGCCCACAACTGTATGCCTCCAGGTTTAGGCCAAGACCTCTCTCCCTGCTAACCCCACCCCTCAATCTTTTTTCACAACTTGAGAAAGGTTTTTAGTTATAATTATTTATTACCAGCTATTTATATAGCGCGCACATATTCCGCAGCACTTTACAGAGAATATTTGGCCATTCACATCAGTCCCTGCCCCAATTGAGCTTAGTCTGTATACCAGATGTACATACACATACATACACACACACACACACACACACACACACACACACACACACACACACACGCGCGCTAGGGTTAATTTTTGTTGGAAGCCTAATTGTGATCATTTGGGCCTGAGCATTACCTACTACCCTACAATTTTCTTGTATATTACTGTAGTGAATGCCCTATACAATGGATATTAATGTTAGATTTTCTATATTTTTTTTCTCCTGTTTGTGCTTCAACTAATACAAAATAAATTCTTAATGAAGTACTTCAATAAAATATTCTGGAGATACAAAGCAAGATTACTTTAAATATAGTATTACTTAAGCAAGTTTGAATTTAAAGATAAAGTAACATTTCAAATACTTTGCAAATGGTCCTATCCTATATGTATTATTTAATTAAGGGGAAATTCTTGTTTCAAGAAGATTAAATGCATGTGTTAGCACTCAGGCTATTTTTAACAAGCTACATTTTTACAGAACTCTTTTAGCTTAACATGCAGCAGACTGTGATCTGCTGGTGTAACACAGATTGTTTCCATAAGGAGTCTAAAACCCGCCCGTGGGTAAGTCCTTAGCCACTATGCTGCAATTGTCAGGACTGGTACAGTATACATAATTAGCATATATTCACAGCAGTAGGCCAAACAATTAGCTCTCTCCATGGCAGCCCTTCGTCTACAGTAAACACATTTTGACACTTTCCTTTTAGAACCATAGAAAAAGCACTTCATAGGTAAATGCTGCATAAAATGTAGACAAAACAGGCTCTAAGAAACTGAATACACCAACATTTCTCAAGGGAAATGGAGATGCATGCCAGAAATACACACACGTCTACAGAGCACAATTATTCAAAATCACTTTACAACGTAAAGGAAGTGCAAATCGGGCTGAGCTTGAAACTAAATCAGGAGCGTATCACTGTGCCACAAGAATAAAGTTACACGTGAAGATAGATGTTCCCCATGGGTAAACCTACATCTACCCATGTAAAGAAAAATAAATAGAGGTCTTATGAAAAATTCATGTTTATTTGCCTCTAGAAGCAATGGCTCTAGGGCCATCTATCAGTCTCGCCATAGTCTAAAGATTACAATGCAAGGATATATTGCTGTTATACGAAACTATATGTGTAAGCGAACATAAACAAAATAGTTAAATATATTGTTAAATTATTTCTGAAACTCAAAAATAAAAAATATTCAGCTTTATTATGGTTTTATGGGTTTTCAAATGTATAAAGACTTCCATGATCATACAAGTACCCGGAAGAGGCGGCCCCAGGCAGTCACATAGGAAAGCAAGGAGAGGCTCAGTGCTCATGATTTAGAGGAGTTTACCAAAAACACCTGGACATTCTACTAACATTTGGTAAAAACATTTGTATATGTATGGAAATGATCAAGGATAAAGGTTTGCGTAATAAATAACCTGATAAAGACAAAAACAAAATATTTGTCTTAATTGAGCCAGCAATTCAAGATTAACCTGCTTAATGTGTTGGCTCCCGATTGGCTGCCGGACCGCAAGCTTTGAGTGGCTCACGAACCAACTCCTGATTGGAGATACGCACTGCCGCCAGAGACTGAGGGGCAGGAGAGGCGCACCCTGTGCTCTCCTCCCCGCACACACAGCAGACTGAGCAGAGCAGTAGCACGGTGAGTAGCACTGGGGCGGCAGGGGTGTGTGCCTGGCACTGTGGGGGCATATGTGTATCTGGCGCTGTGGGGGCATATCTGGCAAAGTGGGGGCATATGTGTACCTTGTACAGTAGGGGCATATGTGTATCTGGCCCCCCATATGTGTATCACACCCCCATTTTCATTGGCCATGCCTCGTGTGGTATCTGGCCACACCCATTTTTGGCAAGCACGCCTTTCAGCGCACGCACACAGTACCACTAACAGATTTTTTCTACTTGCACCTTTGACTACGGTATTATATGTATGTGGCACTGTACTGGGGCATTATATGTATGTGGTACTGTACTGGGGCATTATATGTATGTGGCACTGTACTGGGGCATTATATGTATGTGGTACTGTACTGGGGCATTATATGTATGTGGTACTGTACTGGGGTATTATATGTATGTGGCACTGTACAACGTGACAAAAAATGGGGTTGCGACACAAGTACATATCCTACAAATGTCATACCGAAAGGTGTGTGCACAAAAATGGGGTGTGGCTTTGTGACCAGGCCACGCCCCCATTTTTGCGCATCCGCCTTCGGCACGCGCATGATAATGTCTCTTTCACTCAACTACAGATCTTTTCTGGCTCTTTGCCTCTAACTGGTTGGCCACCTCTGAATTAGAAATACAGGAGTAAGACGACAGATGCCACCCTGGGGAATTTTTTCCCAAAAATGTAACATGTGACTTAAAGCCTGTCCGAAGTATTAAGCCAACTCAATGAACAAAGGATACTTTTTATAGTTTCTATGGGGTCTGCAAAGCTGTCAGATTTACCATGTGGAGTTAGGGCCCAATAGGCAACACCATCTGTAGAAGGCGTTATGTTATGGTAACCCAAGGTCTACATTCTGCAGAAATCACCCAGAGTTGGTTCCTAAAGAAACCCTCTTTGAAAATGGCCACCGCACAGACTACGAGTATGCAGAAAGGCCCCAACTCCCAATGTAGAAGTGAAATTATTAATTTTGTGCTCATTTCACTTCTTTGCATATTGCAGTAAATATGCCCCTTGGTATTTTGTATTACCAGATAAGCAAATGCATACATTCTTCCCTAAATGAACAGTGGAAGAAACATCCATCTAGGTAGAAACCTCATTTTGAGCACACGCATCTAGGCAGGATCTATGATAATAACAATAATAATAAATAATATTATAGCGCTCTCTCCAACAGGACTCAAGGCACTAAGCTTTACCAGGTGGGAAATGGAAGTCTTGACATACGATTTAGGGCAGGAGGAGGCTCTTTACTTCCAGTAATCTGATCAGATGAATGTAGAGCGATATAAATGTACTGGGGACTGGCATAACACCACCATTACACTCAGCAGCCAGCCTACATGCTCCAAACATTTATTTTAAAATAATTTTAACACTCCATCATTAAAAAGTTGCTTTTGCTGTTTTGAAAGAAAACACGTTTCAAAGAAACAGACTCTAACAGCTATTACTAGCCAAGACGGGATGGTCCTGTTACATATAATATGTAAATGTGCGTCCATGGCAGATTCTAATGTACCTAGGTAGTCTCCTCTGCAAAGAGGCTGGACAGCACTGTATGAACACTTGCAATACCGTAAAACCACCTTCTCATTCTTTGAAGATTTGCTGCTAGAAAGCCAAGTGTTTTTCTGGAATACAACATACAGTCTGCCCTACTCTAAAGGGCTATTCTTTCTTTACACAGATACTAAAGCAATTCACTCAAGAGTAGACTGTTTGTTCCAAAAGCATGTGAAACAGAATGGAAATAAAAATACACTATCTGGTTACTTGACTCTTGGCAAGCTCCTATGTTAAACCAGTCTTAAGGGAACACCTAATTGAGAGATCACAAACTGCAGTTCCAAAGTAGATAGAAAACTTGAGGTCATGTGACTTAAATAGACAGGTAAAGAAACACAGTATAGTATTATATAGACATTCTTCCGTTCTGCTTTGCTGATGTAATATAAAATGTGATTATGCGTAATGCCTACTAAAGATAAACACAATAACAACATTCTTCTTTAAAATATTCACTACTTTGTTTAGGGTTAGGCTGCACCCCGGGGAGGGTGAGTGCTAGGTTTAAGCTGCGGCGAGGGGGGGTTAGGTTTAGTCACTCCACCTAGGGAGGGCATTAGGTTTAGGCTACTGAAACTGAGTGTTAGGGTGCAACGGGGAGAAGGCAAGTATACTTACCTTCCCCTGTCGAGATTCTAATCATCAGGAAGATTAGGTCGGTATTCTGACCACCGCCAAATCATACCCAACACCTCCAAATGATGCGCATAGTGTGAAGACCAAAAAGTTAATTCTTGGTCTTATCAGACCACACAGTCTTCCTCCACCTGTTAGGATTTGTCAAGTGCTTTCTGGCAAAGTCCTGGCAGGATTGCATGTGGGTTTTAATCAATGTTTTTCACCCCAAAATATAGGCTACTGCATTCACATAGACAGTTCCTCTCCAAGTTACTATAGGCCTCTACCTATGAAGTGCCCTTCTTGCATGGATGCTCAGTTCTGGAAGATGGACTGTTCTGGCATGTCAATACTCCATGGGCAAATTAGGCCTGGAAAACCTCTCTTGTCTTTACTAAAAACCCGACTGAGGTAAACAAACAGAAAGCAAGCAGTTTTTCCTGGCATAAGAACTGCAAAAGTTGCACATAGGGCCTAATTCAGGTTAGATCCCAAATCGCCATCCAACTACAATAATTATGTTTGGCCTGCGCCTGCATTTAATGCGGGTAATTCAAGGGGCGGCAACACTCTGTTTAAAAACGGGGGCGTGGTGGCGGCGGCATTATCAGGGCGATCAAAAAGATGGCTGTGCCGGCAGGAGGATTCCATAATTTTTGCGACAGTGCACTAATTGCACTGCTATCGCAATTAGTGCATGGTCGCAGATGTTGGGCGGCGGGTAGCATGTTGGGCAGCCCTGCCCTGTGAATGGCGGCCACCAGAATGCGAGTCAAAGAACAGCCAATTCTGTTAAAAAGCAGAATTTTCAATCCTTACTGAATGAGGTCCATAGTTCGGAATGATCCTCGTCACTAATTGGATCTGCCCCTATAAGTTTAGTAAATCTTATATCATTCTTCTGATTGGCGCTCCTTGTGATTTGCTTTGAATTATTTTATGATCATCATGATGAAGCATGTACGTAAGTGGAAAGGCACTTACTGAGTTTGGAACCTCACAGACTTACATGTAAGGAAAAAAAATTAAGCTTAAAAATATATGGGTTGGGATCGGGTGACCAGTGGTTGGGATCCCTTGTACATCCATTGACTCCAATGACTGATTTGTGTTGCATTTGAAGAAAAATGATTGAAGTAGGATTAAATATCTTTAATTAATTTAGCGATAGGGGTAACTGCTTAGGTAACTATTATTACCTGTTTAGGTTTTGCTTTCTATTTGCAATTAAGACAAGTCATGGCATGGTTTTGATTATTTTGTGATGAATGCTAAGAATTCATACATCTTGATTGATAGATAGATAGATAGATAGATAGATAGATAGATAGATAGATAGATAGATAGATAGATAGATAGATAGATAGATAGATAGATAGATAGATAGATGTTCTAGCATAACTCTGGAATACCTGGAGCAATTTACACCAAACTTGGTACACATATGACTTACAATCTGGAAAAAAATACTGCGGGGGTAAGACAGCCCTAGCACCCCTAGGGTTGGGGGTGGGAAGGGGGCAACATGTAAAAATCCATCATTTTTGGGGTCGCTGAGATGAATAGTGACACTCCCGATGCCGTTTCAGTCCAAGTTCAGCCCCCATCAGCATGGGGGGTGAGAAGGGGTGAAAAATTACTTTATAATTTTGATGCTGTACTTATACTTTTAATTACCTGTAAATAAAATTACTTCGATTTTACACTATAGATAGAATTCATTCCTTTTCTGGTCTAATAGAAGATTGGGATAAATCATAGGTCTGCAAACTCGGTCCTCATTACCCACACACAGTGCATGTTTTGCAGGTCTCCTCACAGAATCACAAGTGTAATAATTAACTCCACCTGCGGACCTTTTAAAATGTGTCTGTGAGTAATTAATACACCTGTGCACCTGCTGGGTTACCTGCAAAACATGCACTGTGTGGAGTAATGATGACCGAGTTTGCAGACCTATGGGACAAATAAACACCTGGGCAATGCCGGGTAAAGAACGTTTGTTTGTTTGTTTGTTTGTTTGTTTGGTTGGTTGGTTGGTTGGTTGGTTGGTTGGTTGGTTGGTTGGTTGGTTGGTTGGACGAGAAACTCAGGAACTGCTGAACGCATTTTTAAAATTGATATGTTCCTTATCTTCTCGCTAATTCTTTTATGGGTTGGGTAGTGAACTTAAACATAAAAGGGGGGTACTCACTGAGCGATCGCTGCTTAAAATCTAAGCAATCTGACTAGATTGCTTAGATTTTAAGCAGTGATCTCTCCGTGTGTACCCCCACAGCGATAGCGATGCGCAGCCCCGTACATCACTATTGCTGGTGCTAGATTGGCCTGCATGCAGGCTCAATCTAGCAGGTTGCTCATTTCACCCACTGGGTGAAATGAGTGCCCCCCCCCCCCCACCCCACGCTCAGCACACGCCTCTCTCCACATCTGCCCGTGAATACGGCCCTTAAGACTTCCATGCGGGCGAAGTCGCGGGCAGAAAGCTAGTAAAAAAGACAAACTAAATTGTCATTCCATGAAGATGCAAAGCATATTTGAAAATCGATCAAGATGCCGAAACTTAAAATGCACCCTGTAGTTTCCTACTGTTGAATGTATCTGTAGAGTTTATAGTTCTAGTAAATGCAGAGAGGTAGTAATGTGTATATAAATGTTGTGCTTGCAATGATACTATAGTGCAGTGATTTTCAACCTTTTTCAAATTGCGACACACCGTCAAGACTTTCAAACTGCCAAGGCACACCATCAGTGTCCCACGGGGCAAAACAAAAATACGCAGTGATCCCCCACAATAATTAAACAAATACAGTTGCCTCCACAGTAATGAAACAAGCACATTTGCCTCCACAGTAATGAAACAAGCACATTGGCCCCCACAGTAGTACAAGCACATTGGCCCCCACAGTAGTACAAGCACATTGGCCCCCACAGTAGTACAAGCACATTGGCCCCCACAGTAGTACAAGCACATTGGCCCCCACAGTAGTACAAGCACATTGGCCCCCACAGTAATACAAGCACATTGGCCCCCACAGTAGTACAAGCACATTGGCCCCCACAGTAGTACAAGCACATTGGCCCCCACAGTAGTACAAGCACATTGGCCCCCACAGTAGTACAAGCACATTGCCCCCCACAGTAGTACAAGCACATTGCCCCCCACAGTAGTACAAGCACATTGGCCCCCACAGTAGTACAAGCACATTGGCCCCCACAGTAGTACAAGCACATTGGCCCCCACAGTAGTACAAGCACATTGGCCCCCACAGTAGTACAAGCACATTGCCCCCACAGTAGTACAAGCACATTGGCCCCCACAGTAGTACAAGCACATTGGCCCCCACAGTAGTACAAGCACATTGGCCCCCACAGTAGTACAAGCACATTGGCCCCCACAGTAGTACAAGCACATTGGCCCCCACAGTAGTACAAGCACATTGGCCCCCACAGTAGTACAAGCACATTGGCCCCCACAGTAGTACAAGCACATTGCCCCCACAGTGGTACAAGCACATTGGCCCCCACAGTGGTACAAGCACATTGGCCCCCACAGTGGTACAAGCACATTGGCCCCCACAGTGGTACAAGCACATTGGACCCCAAAGTAGTAAATCAAACACACTGCCCCCCACATTATTACAAATACAATGGCCTCTCCAGTATTAAAACAATTACACTATAACTAAAGAGAATGTCCCTCCACAGAAAAACAAAACACAACGGCTCTTATTGTACCAGTCTGTTGGGGAGAAAGAAGGAGTTCAGTTGTTACTGTCATTCAGTGAGGGGGAGCTTCAGCAGGCTCAAACAGGTGTGGCAGGAGCCTGCACTAACGGTGAGAAGGGAGCAGCAGCACTAAGCAGGCGCGCGTGCTTGGAGGGGGTGCAATGATGCGGCATGTGTGAATGACCTAGGATGTCTATATGTCATGGCCCGTGCTGCATCTGAGCTGCCCGGGCCCGAAATGAGAATTGAATTGAAGGCTGCAGATGCACACCTAGGGGGTCATTCTGAGTTGATCGCTCGCTAGCAGTTTTTAGCAGCCGTGCAAACGCATTGTCGCCGCCCAATGGGGAGTGTATTTTCGCTTTGCAAAAGTGCGAACGCCTGTGCAGCAGAGCGCCTGCAAAATCTTTTTGTGCAAAACAAGACCAGCCCTGTAGTTACTGTTCGTGTGCGTTGATTCTAATGACGGAGGGACGGCTTTTGACGTCACACAGCCGCCCAGCCACGCCTTTTTTCTGCCACACCTGCGTTTTTCCAAACACTCCCTGAAAACGGTCAGTTGACACCCAGAAACGCAACTTCATGTCAATCTTCCTGTGTTCGGCCGTGCGACTGGAGTGTTCGTTAGACTCTGTGCAAATCCACGATGCTCATTGTACCCGTACGACGCACCTGCGCACTGCGGTGCATACTCATGCGCAGAAATGCTGATTTTTAGCCAGATCGATGTGCTGCGAACAACGGCAGCTAGCGATCAACTCGGAATGACCCCCCTAATCAGCAGCTCAGGTGGCAACACTTAATAACCGCTCACGGCACACTAGTGTGCCACGGCACAGCGGTTGAAAACCGCTGCTATAGTGCATCATAACATCATCATGTATAGATGGGTCCCTGCCAATCACTGGAGACTTCATATCCATGCACTACAAAAATCACGGTCATTTAACAAGACCTACACAGACACAAAACAGCACATAAATTTCATTAATTAAATATTGCAATAAACAATATTGTTTATTATCTGGAGTAAAAATGAGATAACAAAATAGTAAGAGCACTACAATCCCCATGTGAATAAATTAATCTGTGAGTCTGAGACATATTTGCAGAAACTTATAGGATGTCCTGAATACATCTTAACTTTTTAATAAAGAATTTTATATATATATATATATATATATATATATATATATATATATATATACACACATATACATACACATATACATATATATATATATATACATACATATATATATATACATACACACACACACACACACACACACACACATTTTTAAAGCTTCGAATCTAGCATTAAAACCTCTACATATATGTTGATTTTAAAACAGTGAGTAGACACAAACCTGCCACTTTGTATCTTATCTATGTGGGTACCTCGGCTTTAATCAGAGGCAAAATATACATATGTAATTATCAATTGCAAATACACTTTTTCGTAATAAGTGGTATATTGAAATCCTGTGAAAGAGCTGAACCACATGTTATAAGGAAAACATATCATATTTAATAAGCAAGCGGCAACTGACATTCTGAAATAATCTCAGGGCATGTAGGTCTCCAGTGGAATGCTTTTGGAAATAAAAATGTTAAAATCATGATAATTATATTTACACTTTAACCAGTCCCTCAGAGATGAATGTTGGTGCAAGGTCAATCTCTTCCAAAAAGAAGGTCACCACTTTGGTTAGCATATTTTTACAATTACACATGGACCTTCTAAGACTCCTTTATCCAGTGTAATTTTCAGACCCAAATTATAAAGATTGCATTCCGCAAACCTCCCTGGGCAGCTAAATGAGAGGAGTTACCTAAACTTCACACTAGCTGTGCTTCAGAAGCACAAAGCACAAGCTACAAGCTATTACCAAGCTACCATCAGGCACATCATAAAAATATCTCTTAAGCCAAGCTGTTTTCTGAACCCCCTCTTTTCTGTTCAACTCTACCCCCTTTCCTTGTGTCAATCTTCATTGCCAAAATATAAAATGCAGTATATATGTCACCTACATTATTATACAAGCGCTCAGGGCCGGTGCTAGGGTGTTCGGCGCCCCCCTGCAAACTATAAAATTGCGCCCTCCCATATTCCGTTGGCGTGCGCCGGGAAAAGGGGTGTGGTCTCACAAGTAAGGGGCATGGCCACACAATAGTACCCCCATTTAAAATTACGCCACAATGTAGCACAATCTTATTAATCTTATACGTAATGCCCCACCCGTAGTAGTAGCGTCCTTATATGTAATGCACCCCAGTAGTAGTAGCACCCTTATACATAATGCACTCACAGTAGTAGTAGCATCCTTATACATAATGCCCCCAGTAGTAGTAGCATCCTTATACATAATGCACCCAGAGTAGTAGTAGCATCCTTATACGTAGTGCACCCCCAGTAGTAGACGCGTCCTTAGATACGTAATGCCCCCCCCAGTAGTAGAAGCGTCCTTATACGTAGTGCACCCCCAGTAGTAGAAGCGTCCTTGTACGTAATTCCCCCCTAGTAGTAGTAGCGTCCTTATACGTAATGCCCCCCCACAGTACTAGTAGCGTCCTTATACGTAATGCCCCCCCCCAGTAGTAGCATCTTTACATGTAATGCCCCCCCCCGTAGTAGTAGCGTCCTTATGCATAATGCCCCCCCAGTAGTAGCATCCTTATACGTAATGCCCCCCCAGTAATAGTAGCGTCCTTATATATAATGCCCCCAAGTAGTAGTAGCGTTCTTATACGTAATGCCCCCCCCAGCAGTAGTAGCGTCCTTATACGTAGTGCACCCCCAGTAGTAAAAGCGTCCTTATACGTAATTCCCCCTAATAGTAGTATCGTCCATATACGTAATGCCCCACAGTAGTAGTAGCGTCCTTATACATAATGCACCCCCAGTAGAAGCCTCCTTATATGTAATTCCCCCGTAGTAGTAGTAGCGTCCTTATAAGTAATGCCCCCCCCCAGCAGTAGTAGCGTTGTTACGCGTAATGCCCCCCCTGTAGTAGCGTCCTTATACGTAATGCACCCTCCCAGTAGTAGTAGCGTCGTTACGCGTAAAGCCCCCCCTGTAGTAGTAGCATCCTTATACGTAGTGCACCCACAGTAGTAGTAACATCCTTATACGTAATTCCCCCCTAGTAGTAGTATCGTCCTTATAAATAATGGCCACCCCAGTTGTAGCGTAGTTTCACGTAATGCCCCCCTGTAGTAGTAGCGTCCTTATACATAATGCCCCCCTAGTAGTAGTATCGTCCTTGCATGTAATGGCCTCCCCCGGTAGTAGCGTCATTATACGTAATGCCCCCCCAATACTAGCATCCATAAAGTGCGCGTACGCAGACATACCTCACACACACAATTCACACATATATACACACACACATACACACCCACCCACCATATGCACACATACACACTCACCATATATACACACACACACACCACTTACCTAAGCCAGTCTCCCGCTGTGCTGCAGCCTGGTCAGTGTAGCTCCGCCCCTTCTGTCCCGTTTAGCCCCGCCCCCTTTCGCCCCGTTTAGCTCCGCCCCCTTCTGTCCCGTACTCAGCCGCTGTCACACGGGGAGGGGAGGCAGGAGGTTTTTCATTCAGCAGGCGCTGCTGCCAGTGACTGTCATACCGTGACAGACACAGCAGCAGCAGGGGGACAGGACGGCGCAGCAGTGAAGGGATACAGAGCAGGGGAAGCGCCTCTCTGTCCCAGCGCCTCCCTGCACTGCATCCCTTCGCTGAGCGGGTAGCGCCGGGCCTGCAAGCGCTTTAATGGCTGGAATCTTTTCCTTTTAGTGCGGTTTATGCACTTGTGGGTAACGGGGTGTTCCCACACAAAGTTTAGTGAGGTCATGTTGACAGAATGGCAGCCTATGCAAAGTTTGGCGTACGCAGAATTACACCTGTTTTTAGCCAGATCTTTTGCAAGTGCCAATGATAATAATGACAGCTAAGAAACCATGTGGACGTTATTTGTGCGGACGACTTCACTCCCGGATTGCGGTCTGCGGTTACTGATTTCACCACCGACAACCCTTCATACATCTTTCACTAATAGTGTGTGAATGGGGGTGGTACAGTCACAAGGATGTGGAAGAAAATAACATCAGACTTACATTCAACTCTGTATGGGCCCCATAATTACACGATAATCTTTACTACACATATAATTATACAATAAAAAAAATTGAGAGTGCACATTATGTGTCTGTTTATATAGCACAGTATTATATACAATACATAACCTCTATAGTAGGTACACAGCAATTTGAATGCACATAAAATTCTCCAAAAAGAAACGTCTATTTACAGAATCACACTGCCATGCAAGGAGGCATCAGCAGTTTGCAGTGCTAGGGTTATCTACTCCGCCAGCTCCCAACCTTTCCTATGGCTTTGTAGTCACAATAAAATGTTTTTATTCAATTTACTACTGACATTAAGAGTAATGTGCTGCCCTTTTGAAGGATACAGGGCCTCCCAATGTAACCCCTGAAGTGTATTGGGATGCCTATAACTGCAGTATAAGCCCATGGCTGGCTGGCCCATCCTTAATCATAAACACCATCCATCCAGGTAGCTGTTGATATCTAGCTTACGTTAGCAAAATCACTATTTACAATCAGCTCAGGTGACCTTTTATAAAGGAACAATGACTTTAATAACTTCTTCAGTTGGCTGCAGCATTACTTGCACAGTGACATCATGAGCCTGTGCTGAGGTTATCAGATTAAAAACAAAAATCATCTACTAGTTGTTCTCCTATTTCACAATATCTACTCCTGCGAGAACTGTATGGAGTCATCAGCTACATGTCTGCATGTCAGCATCAGTGAAATGAGCCAATTTCCTTATTGATAAGTAAACATTGTGAACAGCAGGGTTTACAGCACCTCCTCAGCTGAACACACAAGAACAAACACCACGATCAGTTACTAACAGAGCAGAATGCGAGTCTCAGTGAGTGGCTAGCACTTCCCACCCATAGCGGACACACTGTAGTCATATGGATACAAAGGAGATTTAACATATAACAATGTGTACATTAGGAGTTTTTATACTGATAAACTAAAAGATAAAAATACATTCTGGAGGCAATATTGTTATTGATGACTGCTCCCCACTGCTAGGAGTTGGACATCTGAAAAGGCAATAGTTGCAATCTCACGGCATAGGGATTTATTTATGGGGAGAAGCCAAATAACTTCTTATTCAATTGAGAGAAGCCTAACTTTTTTGGCGCCCCTTATCTACATCCTTCTAGATCTCTATGGAAACTGCGGCAACAGTCAAATTAAAAGACTATGGGAATGGTAGCTAGTTAGCAGCACCATCTCAGGATGGCATTAGCCGAACCTGACAATTGGGGACCAGCGAACTCAGTGAGACTTTGGGCTCTATTTAACCTTCCTAGGGTGTTGCAATGGAGCATACACCAAAGGTATTCGGGTCAAAAATGACCCATGGTGTAATATTCAATGTTATGGAATTATAGTCACATTTTATTTAATATTAGTAATTTAAATTATTTAGTTTTTTTTGTTTGTTTTTTCCTTTTTGTGTGTGTGTATCATTTTACATCACCTTACAGATAAGTTTTTATAACCATAAGGTAGTATGAATTTAATGAACCACTCTGTATTTATGGAATAAAAATGCTGTAATTCAATCATTCACCCCTGAAAATCAGTGTAAACTTTAGAACAATACAATGTACGACATATTTTTCCTGTATTTATATTACGTATATTTATTTTTACATTCGTTTGATTGAACAAGAAAATTTGCACTTGTGTATATTATTCATTTATTTTCTAAACTAAAATTATACAATACAGACAACATTTTTGTGAAATATTTAGCTTACATCCAACAATACAATTTTAGACGTTTGTACAAACATTGAAGGGCAGTCATAGAAAATGTGTAAATTCGTTAGTCTGAAAGTTGTACCGTTATATACAATCGTTACACACTTGAATGAAATGTGTCTTACAAGTGAACTTTCCACATTTGAAACACTTTACAGAACTTTTGTTGTCAGTCTGTGGGCACAAGTGACATCTTCCCCTTTTGCCAGAATTTGCTACACTTCCGGATGTTTCAGGTCAGGGTTCAGGTTGTCCCGAGTTTTGAATACTCACCGCCAATTCTCGGGCAGCCCTTGCTCTTGGCAGATGCTTTCTTCCTTCAATGTGGTGGGAAACCAAAGTCATGCCAGGCTTCTCAATGAAGATTCTCCTTTTGTGAAACGAGGTCATATTCCATACGAAAGCATTATACACGGAAAGGTCTAGGATGTTTGAAAAAACTACAATGGGCCATCGGTTTGTCTTCCTCCGACAGGAATAGTGGGAGGCCAGTTTATCTAACGTGTCTACTCCTCCTTTGGTACTGTTATAATCCAGAATGATTTGAGGTTTCTTTGTATCTGTGTCTGCTATTTTTCTATCATGATGAAGAGTACTCTGCAGGACTACGCACTTGCCTTTCTTCGGGATGTATGATACAAGAGTCGTATCCTCCGTGAATGCAAATGTCAATGTGTACTTTGGGGCACCTTTTGCAAGCAACTGCGGAGGAATTGTTGGTTTGTTCCAATCTATGTCCGTGGTTTTCTTTCAGAAGAATCTGTCCAATGTCATAGGATGTGAAAAAGTTATCACATGTTACATTATGGGGTATATTCAATTGAAGTCGGATCCATTCCGACATTCATTGGTCGGAATAGATCTGACCTGGGCTATTCAAAGCAATCTCAATTCGACTTTAAAAAAAGTCGAATTGAGATGCAGGAGCTGAGATGGGGGAGAGCCGCCGGCAGAGAGGGAGCAGCGTCGGAGGAGACGGGGGACAGGGGAGAGCCGCGGGCAGACGGGGGAGTGCAGCGCTACAGCAATGGGCAGCGTAGCCGGAGGATGTCACAGCCGCCGCTCACTACAGCGTCCACCCAGCTCCAGCAAGCGAGGTCCCGCTTGCTGGAGCCGGGTGGACGCTGCTGTGAGCGGTAGCTGTAACATCCTCCAGCTACGTTGCCCGCTGCTGTAGCGCAGCTCTCCCCCGTCTCCTCCTTGTGTCCTCCGGCGCTGGTCTCCAGCTCTACCTGCGGCTCTCCCGTCTCCTCCGACGCCGCTTTCCCAATCTGCCCATGGCTCTCCCGTCTCCTCCTCGTCTCCTCCGGCGCTGCTCTCCCCCTCTCCCGGTCTCTGCTCCTGCATCTCACTTCAACTTTTTTTTAAAGTCGAATTAAGATGGTCGAAAAGGGGGCCAAAACCTGACGTTTTGGCCCCGTTTTCGACACAAACACGGGGATCGGCAGCTATTCCGCCGAACCACGTGCATTTCGACAAGTCGAATTCCTCGACTTGTCGAATAATTTTGGGTTAAATTGAATAGGTCAGAACCCCTTCCGACCTAAAAAAAAGTCAAAAACTGCCGTCTTTTCGACAGACGGCAGCTTTCGATTTCAATTGAATATACCCCTATGTCCTTTCAAGCCTTGAACAAGATCGATGAGAACCCTGAGACCTTGGTTTCGTTCCGGTGTAGACCTAGGCTGCTTTCCAAAATACGGCTGTATATTCCAGTCATAACTGGAAGCATTGTCATAAAGTACCCAAAATTTTATACCGTACTTGGCTGGATTGCTGGGCATGTACTGGCGAATAATATATTGAAAATTGCAGTACTCATACATCCTATGCACAACTGACCCGAACAACTTATGTGTTACAATTTTTACTGTACAAAAATTACCATTTGAAATAAAAAGTTACACATAACTCAGTTATGTGTAACTTTTTATTTCAAATGGTAATTTTTGTACAGTAAAAATGATAACTGAATGTTTACTAAGACTATGGAAACTAAGTCACAAAATATTTTAGAAAAATTTCACAAAATATAATAGATCTAAAAGAAATAAATTTGATATGGGTCAAAAAAGACCCGAACATCCTAGAAAGGTTAGAAAGGAAGTAAGCCCTTTCCTCCTGCTTTTAGTAGAAGAAGAGAGTCATTAGTATTAAAACACAAAAACAAAAAAACAACACAGAAACTGCGGAGAAATCATCAGATCTCCGCTGTTTCGCTTTGCGCTGTGTGAAAGTGCCAGCACCATTTGTAGCTTACAAAGGGGCTCTGGCAATTCCTACATTTAAAGAACACATAGTTTTGCATTGAAGATGGCGTTATTCGCACTCGCACGGGAGAATAGCAGAAAAAGATCGTTCTCTTCCTGTTTTCTACCACAATGCTACTGGCTTCTCAGAAAGAAAAGAAGGTTCAGACGGCAAGAAAAGAGGCCTCTACAGTTTCCATTTCTCCTCACTAGGACAGATCTATACCACAAGGTCTGAACAAGAGTTACAAAATAAAATTTATAGGAGATGTTCAATGAAAAGTATTTTTTTTATATATGCTGTTTCGGGTTTCTTTTTAAACCACACCCCATCAGCCTAATCTTCTTTGGGTCAAAGGACCGGGTCTGTGTCTAAACGCTAATGCAGAGTCTGAGACGCCCACTTGCAGCGCCTTGCACCTATGGAAATTGGTCTCTGTGCATCTTTAGATGCACCAATGGTATGAGCAGTTTCCCCAACGGAGTATGGAGTATGGAGTACTGTGTGAGCAGTTGTGCACCTAGATACACAGCTGCTGCCAGCGACAAACCCACATCTGCTTAGCACCCCGGGTATGCCCACTAAAATTCACACACCCTGCATCCAAATTCATTCTGCGTCTCTGCGCAGTAACAATGTGCAGTACTTAAAACATCAACCAACTGCGCGAATCAGGCCCCAAATCTCTATGTGCAGACACAGACTTCAGTTACGTATGCACATATCCCGGTCACCCTTTGCTGGGCAGTGTTCAGCCTCTGAGGGGAGAAAAGCTCTGCTTGTGAGGAGCAATGTTTTCACCAGGGCTACAAGAGGAGCTGCGGGATGGTAAAGTGCATCCTGACTGCATTCTGTATTGCGGTGGCATGCAGTGATAAATGGTTGTTAGCACAGTCACTGAAGACCTGGATGATAAACAGAAAGACCTCTTAATCAATGAACACACTGGGGCTTATTTGATAACATGATGCAAATGTGCCAAAGAATGACATGAAATCCATAATTATATTTGTGATTTTTCTAGCAGTGTAGGAAATTAGAGCAAATATATGATAGCCTTAGAGTTACAGCATGTTTACACAGTACCATTTTATTAACTAAGAAGACCAGTTCTGTAATCGCTGAGTGTTTTACAGTCCTTTTAGTGAAGAACTTTCCATTAATAAACAGAAATTGCCATGATCCCTGTGACAGCTGTCACCAGGGAAGTGGGAAGGGAGGGTCATAGCCCGTTTCGGTTATTACACCATCACCGGACCATACGGGGAGGCTGCAATCCCTTCCTACCCATCTCCCTGGTGATAGCTGTCAGTAACACCACCTGCCAGGGACAACCCAAGGACTGGGACACAGCAGAGTTTGTTGCAGGGAGCTGGTCCGGTCCGACATTCCGGGGTCTGGACCTATCTGGTTTTTACCCAATGCCCATGTTTGACATCAGCTTACAAAATATAGAAGTCAAGATGTTCTATAAATATGCGCAAAAACAGTTCTAGAGATGCAGCACACACACACTGAAAGGAGGTTCATCAACTTACAAAAAGTACAGGATATATAGGTCATGAAGGCACAGTATATACTACATATTAAATAGTTACCTCTAGCTGTGCCACATTAGTGTTTGACACATTGGGGCAGATGAATTAACCTGGAGAAGGAATACGGAAGTGATAAACCAGTGATAAGTACAAGGTGATAAACGCACCAGCCAATCAGCTCCAATGTGTAAATTAACAGTTAGGAGCTGATTGGCTGGTGCGTTTATCACCTTGCACATATCACTGGTTTATCACTTCCGTATTCCTTCTCCAGGTTAATACATCTGCCCCATTGTTCCAACCACAATGGCACAGTAATGATCATGTGCATTGGTCCTGTGGTAACAAATGAGTCTTATGGCAAATCCTGCTTCCTTATCACCTGGGAATACTTTAGCTGTAAGCATGTTGCACTTTCACATTAGGAGAAACCTTCACATGACAGAATAACAACTTGTAATGACAGAAGTCTCATTGTCCAATCTAATATATTTAGACCAGTAGGGTGGGAGATATTGGGGGTCATTCCGAGTTGATCGCTAGCTGCCATTGTTTGCTGCGTAGCGATCAGTGAAAAAAATGGCTGATCTGCGCATGCACCGCAACGGGTACGAAGTCCATTGTGGTTTTGCACTGGTTCTAGCGACGATTCCAATCGCACAGCCAAACGCAAGGAGATTGACAGGAATAGGGCATTTGTGGGTGTCAACTGACTGTTTTCTGGGAGTGTTTGGAAAAACGCAGGCGTGGCCGAGCGTTTGCTGGGCGGGTATCTGACGTCATTACCGTGTCACTCGTCGCAGCAATCATCGCACAGGATAAGTAACTACAGGGCTGGTCTTGTTCTGCACAAAATGTGTTTGCAGGCGCTCTGCTGCACAGGCGTTCGCACTTCTGCAAAGCGAAAATACACTCCCACGTGGGCGGCGACTATGCGTTTGCACGGCTGCTAAAAGTAGCTAGCGAGTGATCAACTCGGAATGACCCCCATTATCCTGGTCCTACAACAGAGTGTCTTTAGGAACAGCCCCAGCAATTTTCAGTAGAGATCTGCGGGAGTGGGTTTTTCCCTGTCAGGACCAGCAATGAGGTCTGTGTCCATTTGTTACTTTTTTGTTTGTTTTTTTATTTTTATTTTTTTTATTTTTGGGGGGGGGGGGGGGGGGGGCGCTTAAATACAAGTGAAATTAACTGGAATTCATTATTTTTTTAAAGCCAAAATGCAGCCAAATTATGGCAGATACTATGTTTATATGAAGCCCCATAAATTGTAACAAGTAGTTTGGCATGTGTTTGTGTGTGGTTGTGGCAGGGGGCAAGGAGCTTTTGTGAACATGTTTGTAGATACATAAACAAGTAACAGATGTGTTCATTATTTTTAAATAATATATCCAACATGTGGAACAGTTTTAATCTAGATATATTACTTTTTAGGCATAACGGAGGTGGCTTAATTCAATTGCAGACACTACTGGCCAGATTGTCGAGAAAACTGCCAAAACTAACTGCTCCTCACAAACCTGTAACTGCTTTGGTTCAGCTGCAAGTTCTGGTCGCACAACCCACTATTCATATTTGAGGATTTTAGACACCCAAATGTGAAAGCCAGAGATCTGTAATTCCTGACTGTCCAGATAAAAACTGGTGGCTGTTGACAATTCTGTGCCTGCTTTTACTGATCAACAGGAGCATATACTATTATATTAGAACAGTGCAGCTACTGTACACAATCTCTGAAAGCAAAAATAACCTACAGCTGACTATGCAAGCTCAGATTATATAGGCCAATTTTCATCACTTTGCCTAGACTGAACTCAGAATTTGTGTATGGGTCCAAGAAGACCAACCTGCCTGATCAATGTCTGACCAGCTTGGGCAGAAGACCTGGCAAGTCATATCCCTTGCCATGTCTGGGGAGTCATCAGCTGTTAAGGAAGTGCAATATATTTGTGAGCCAGGTGTGCAGTCCAATCATTGACTAATTAAATCTGTAAAACCTTTCCCTCCATATGTGCGGCTAAACTGGACACTCATCTGATAGCTTGGCGATAAAGGTGGAATTACTGGCTTGCCTTGCACTAGTTGTGCCAGTGTTGAAATCAAATACTGAGAACACCTGCATCCAAAGTGGAAATTCTTACATACAATACGATAGAAAATAGAATTGATTACACAGAATGAATAAATAAATAAATAAATAAATAAACTATTACAAAAAAAAACTGGGGAAAAAAACACACAGACACACACACACAACAAAAGGACACCTTTTCTAAAGGTGGGTACGCACTTGCCGATAAAGTAAACGTCGACGCTCATTTTGCCCTTCCTAAGCAACTACGTTTACCATATCGACCAGTGTGTACGCTGCCCAACGACGAGCGATGCGCGGCCCCGCAGGTCCTTAACGAGCCTCGCTGTCGCCCGCGCATGTAGCTCAATTTGGACTGTCGTCCAAAAACCGCAAGCACGACCCACCACGGCTTGACGTCCTTTGCATATCGCTCAGTGGGTGCGCACTGCCAACGACCGTCCCGGCAGGGAAGGGAACACACTAGGCGACGTCACTCAGAGCACATCGCCTAGTATGTACCCACCCTAAGGCTACACATTGTATACAAACCTATTTAGTGGACACAATGACAACAGGGGTCCCAGCACAATGAAATGTGTCTGTAAGTGGTCAGTTGTAGAGCTGCACACTGTAAGATAGGAGCTGCATGTACAGTTGTCGTAAATCGCTTATCTCCCAGCAAATGTACATGTTGCAGGCCTCTGTCCTGACCATACAGTGGCCAAAAGGTAATATCCTACGAGTTGTGGGCAGCGCTGAGATTTCGGCAATGTGTCCTCAAGGCTTAAACCAACAATTTATTTATTTTAAAGGCAAAATCAGCCTAGATTTACCATAAAACCATTTTTTGCCAATTTAAGTCTTGAGAACAAATCACCATAATATCGCCACTGTCTGCAACTCGCATGAGATTACATTTGGGATAGAGGGTTTTAGCTTACAACAGAAGAGTGCTTGTGTAATAAATGTGCTACTAATATATATTGTATGCGCTACTTAAGACCACAATACAGTAGCTCTGCTTACTCAAGTCAATAAGTGAAGAGAAAAAATAAGTAAAAGGACGTGAATTCCCTTGGTAGTTACAAAACTGACAAATTGTATTAAAGAAAACACACACACACACACACAAAACTACAGTGAATTCTAGCTGTCCAAACATA
Organism: Pseudophryne corroboree; assembly: GCF_028390025.1. Taxonomy (NCBI): domain Eukaryota; kingdom Metazoa; phylum Chordata; class Amphibia; order Anura; family Myobatrachidae; genus Pseudophryne; species Pseudophryne corroboree. The sequence goes on from NC_086446.1 coordinate 608,528,009, forward strand.
CCTACTACTTCCATGGTTCATACCTATTAGGGGGCATATTCAATTAGCGACTGGGCTTACCGTGGAAGGACAGCCTCAAGCTTTAACGAATGGACCTATTACATTTTAAGCCCATTACATACTGTGTTAACCCAAAGGTTCTGGGATAGGTATCCAGAGCTATGGGTTAGCTTGCTCACGGCAGCCTCAGTAAGGGCAAAAATATCTACCTACCATGGATTTCTGTTTACACCTGAGGAGGGTGGAGGCAGATATCTGCAGAGCCAGGTATTAAAGAGTGTATAGCTACATCCAAGGAGTCACTTTTTACAGTTGACCCGGGCCCCCTGCTGGGCCCTTCCAACAAGCGTGGGACAAAGTAATTAGTACCCGCTGCCCCCTCTTGGCATCCTGACCATGGGCTGCAAAGCCCAGAGGTGAATGGAATATGCTCCTATGAGTCTAACATAAAACACAGAAGAGTAAACACTATTAATCTCATATTTGTCATATCTGATAAAATGCGCTTTAATGCCATACATAGGGCCCGATTCAGAGCCGCAAGCAGAGCGTGTATGCACCAGAGACAAGTATATGTATATCTATAGGCTATTTAGAGTCGCACACATCTGTGCTGCATCTCCTCCTGCGGATATAAATGGGCGTAAGTGGGCATAAAAGGGGTGTTTGCTCGTAGGATACATGTCCTATGGGCGTGTAGACGAGATGAGAGGTGAGAATATACAGAGCTCCTGCTGATTTCAGACAGAACTTTTGCGCTGAGGACAGGGTTGATACATAAGCGCTCATTACGATGGGAACTACTTTCACAAACAGATGTATTAGAGAGGTGTGGCGCATAACTGAAGGCAACTCTGGATACAGGTGAAAATCAGCCCCATATCGTGTAAAGACATCAATACATACATAGGCAGATGTACCAACGTCCAGTGTGGCCGTATGATAAATTTACCACAAAATAAAGTGACACTTATAAGACTTCTCTCCAGAAACAGTGGAAAGAACGTGGCTTTTCACTATCCCCAAAGTCAAGTCACATGCTGTATACACTACACAAACACTGGGGGTGATTCAGATTTGATCGCTGTTGTGCGTTTTCACACAGCAGGCGATCAGGTCATAACTGCGCATGCACCGCAATGCGCATGTGCGTAGGACAACAACGGGCATCGCCGGTCAGCGACAGGATGTTGCAAAAATTCCGAACGCACGGGCGTTAGCAAGGCGATTGACAGGAAGAGGCCATTTGTGGTGGTAACTCACCATTTATTGGGAGTGTCCGTAAAAATGCAGGCGTGCCCAAGTGTTTTCAGGGAGGGTGTCTGATGTCAGCTCCAGCCCCGATCAGCCTCATCTCATCGCACTGGAGGAGCAAGTCCTGCGCTGCGCAGAGACTGCACACAGTGGATTTCTGCAGCTCGGCGAACACATAGGATCGCACACTCACATGGGGCGAATTTACACTCCCCCTGGGGGCGGCGACTATCTGAACGCAGGACAGCAAAGTTAGCAGCCCAGCGATCAGGTCTGAATCACCCCCACTGATGTACAGTGTACAGAATAGTAACTGAACATTTGTTAAACCAGCTTCACTGGTACAATGCTGGATTACATACTACATATAGTTAAGAAGAAACAGCAGCTGTATGTATTCCACTATATTGTGCACAGTCTTCTTGTAAAGCATTGCATAGCCATCGATATAGCATGCTTATTCAGTTATAGGAGAACAATTTGCAAACACTGATTGAGCAGCTGGTCACGAATTTGCATAAAATAAGCAACCTCAAGCTAATAGTAAGCTACAGATGGAAGGTGTACCTGGCATGTCATAGAAAAGCAAAAAGTAAGAAAAAGTGGTGAAAGACAAGGGGGCCATTCAAAGTCCACTTCTATAAGTAGCATCATGGATTGAACAAAAAAGAAGAACATTGTGCCCATTTGAAAGTGTTTCAAGTGCCCCATAGTCAGTCAGCAGGCACAGAGAGAAGTGGTGCTAGACACTGTACAGTACATGGCAGGGGCACAGACAGAGGTGTAATGCACACAGGGATATACAGGGTACTTACCCAGCGCAGTGATGAGGAAGCCCCTGGGGGGTCTCAGTGCCCTCCTGACCCAGGCATCTCTCAGCACCTCCAGGCTGGCACTCTGACCCTGGACCAGCAGTACCCAGCTCTCCAGCCAGCCTTGGAAGGACACCTCCAACACGGCCCGGACTAGCCTCCTGTTCCAGAAGCACCTCGCATTTGCAGCCTGAAAATCCTGGAAGATGTGGCTGCCTCTCTCCACCTCCTCTCCCGGGCCATCCAGTCTGCACAGGACTAGGGCAAGGGAGGCAGGGGCCAGCTGAAGCACCCTGTCCCGGGACATGCTGCACTCACATGGGACACTGCCACCCACAACTCAGCGGTACTATCTCTGTCTCTCTCTATCTATACACAGTCACACTGACTGCTGCGGCGGCGGCGGCTGCTGCCTGGGTAACTGGGGGCGGGATCTCCACGCATCAATCATCTACACCACGACAAATGGGCAGCCGCTGAAGACGGGGGGAGGATCTGTTTGTGGGCGGAGTTTGAGTCGTATAATGAGCTTAATGACTAAAGGTGAAGTTTTTTTTTTGGACCATCCATGCTTAGTAAATTGTACACGTTCTTCGGTCAGTGCTAAATACAGTACAATGGCCCTCATTCCGAGTTGATCGCTCGCAAGGCGATTTTAGCAGAGTTGCTCACGCTAAGCCGCCGCCTACTGGGAGTGAATCTTAGCTTCTTAAAATTGCGAACGATGTATTCGCAATATTGCGATTACACACCTCGTAGCAGTTTCAGAGTAGCTTCAGACTTACTCGGCATCTGCGATCAGTTCAGTGCTTGTCGTTCCTGGTTTGACGTCACAAACACACCCAGCGTTCGGCCAGACACTCCTCCGTTTCTCCAGCCACTCCCGCGGTTTTTCCGGAAACGGTAGCGTTTTTAGCCACACGCCCATAAAACGCCGTGTTTCCGCCCAGTAACACCCATTTCCTGTCAATCACACTACGATCGCCGGAGCGAAGAAAAAGCCGTGAGTAAAAATCCTATCTTCATAGCAAAATTACTTGGCGCAGTCGCAGTGCGGACATTGCGCATGCGCACTAAGCGGAAAATCGCTGCGATGCGATGAAATTTACCGAGCGAACAACTCGGAATGAGGGCCAATACTCAGGGTGCTGCTGAGATGCGAGTAATTACTTGTGACGTGTGAGAGATTTGATCATTTCATTATTTCTGTGGTTTGTTGGAGAAGATTTCATTTTATGTAATCACAGAGACAACTTACACTGCGTGACCTAAGGCAAGATTACCCCTTCATACAAGTTTACAGAGCCCAACAAGCGCTCATTTCAAGCACTTACTTGAAGAAAATCGCGAGGTACACGCATGCACACCTTTGTTGTATGTTGTATTTGACCACACCTTGGGGCTGGCGCAGAGTTGGCCACACCTTGGGACTGAGGCAGTGTTGGCCACACCTTGGGGCTGTGGTAGAGTTGGCCACACCTTTGGGCTGTGGCAGAGCCGGATTAAGGCCCCGGGAGGCCTCGGGTACTAAAGAGCAGGGGGGCCCCCATGGACTAGAAAACAAAAAAATTTTTTTTTATATATATATATATATATATATATATATATCGCTAAGAATCCCTCCTCCTTCAGTTCAGTGTGCGGCGCGCCAATGACTGAGCCGCAGGCTTGCTGAGCCGGACAGCAATTGGACAGCTGAGCCGTCGCTCAGCTGCCCTGACTACACCTGTTAGAGCACTCTTCTTAGAGCTGTAGTCAGCGCAGATGAGCAACGGCTCAGTTGTCCAATTGCTGTCCGGCTCAGCAAGCATGCGGCTCCGTCATTGGTGCGCATCACGCTGAACTGAAGGAGGAGGAGGGACAGGGCAGCGGGGAGCCGGGGCTCGTGAGCGCAGCACCGCAGATCGGATTGAAGAAAGATCCGATCTGTGGTGTGGCAGGGGGCCCTTTTGGAAAGGGGGGCCCGGGGTACGTATCCCCGGGACCCCCCCCCCCCCCTTAATCCGGCTCTGGGCTGTGGTAGAGTTGGCCACACCTTGGAGCTGAGGCAGAGTTGGCCATACCTTGGGGCTGTGGTAGAGTCACCTTGGGACTGAGGTAGAGTTGGCCATACCTTGGGGCTGTGGTAGAGTTGGCCACACCTTGGGGCTGTGGTAGAGTCACCTTGGGACTGAGGCAGAGTTGGCCACACCTTGGGGCTGAGGTAGAATCGATCACAAATTACTCTCAAAAGAAAAACCTGCGTAAAACCAGTGGTTTTCAATCACCAATATGTAGTTCTTGAGATGCTTTCCGCTCACAACAGAAGCATATATGTCCAGCTTGTAGAAGTGGCTGATCCAGGAAGTCAAGAAAAGAAGTTAGTTTCTACTGATCATTTTATAAAATGTACTCAATGAATGTTAGCAAGAAGCTTATTGGGGTCAGTTCAATTCACCGTAGATTGAATAGAACCATAATGGAGTTCCCAGAGTTTTTCAATTCAGCGTGATGTGATGCCCAACGAAATCCAACAAAAGAGCTGGTGCAATGCAGTTTTCTGCCCTTAGCACAGCGGAAACAGCATCACGCCGAGCTCTTAAGTTGGAGAATGTCAGTTCTCGCGACTAAACACCCTATTTAGTCCGCGAGAACCGGCCTTCTCCGACATAACACTGTACTGAATTGAATAGCAATGGGATCTCCTTCCCGGCGCTATTCAATCTGCGGTGAATTGAATTGACCTCAATGGATGCTATGTGCAACTTCTCCACTTGTCCAATATTTGTAAGACCATGCATCTCCTGTGCCCCTCAATCGTAACTCCGACTCTGTGCATACAGAAACTTAGACACATGCACAGAAGAAACAAATCAATACACTGCGTCCGACATTGCGTCTGCATCCGAATCAGGTTTAAGATGTAAAATAAAAGTGTGCATAAAATGTAATCTCCTGTTTCATCTACAGTAACTTGTGAGAGGCTATCACATTCTTTTCAAGAATTGTACATTACTGAGTCATGTAACTGTTTTTTTTTTAAATAAAGTATTTTTATTTCGAAGGAGAGTAGTTTGCATACAGACATTGCATAACAGGAACACATTAAACACGTAATGACATGTCCTCATCGGGGAACAGCATTCACTTTCGACTTATTTTCAAACTATGTCATTTGCTCATAGGCGCATAGGAATGTACAGTTATATATACCATTATTTTGCATTATCCGTACACTCTAGTATTCATGAAATCACATTATACTTTGTTTTGTTCCCCCCCCCCTCAAATATAACTCTTACGGACAATCCGTCCGAGTAAAACCCTTTAAAAGAGAAGAAAACAATCAGAAACCAAACACAGAGAACCCCAGAAATAAAAAAATTAAAAAAACAAAGAGACAAAAAACATTATGGGGAAGAGGACGCATTGGGGGATACTAGCACTCTAAATCCTACCCTGTCCAGATGGGCACAGAGCCACTCTCTCATTCACAACCCATTGGGTGAGAGGGAAGCCTATGGCCCTAGAAGATCATAACTTGGCAAATCCAGGACCTGTTAGTAACCCTATCACCATTAAGTTGTAGGGTCTGGGACGGAGTATATGGATTCCAGCCATGGAGACCAAATTCTTTCAAATTTAGCGGAGGCATTGTGTTTCATATAAATGTATCGTTCCTTAAAAACAGTGTAGTTTATTAGTGCCTTAAGAGCGGGGAGTGTAGGGCCCTTAGGGGCCATCCATAGCCTCGCAATGCTCACCTTCGCCATTGCACATATGTTGCGAGCATATAGGCCCTCTGGACCAGACACAAAGTCAGAGCTATCCATTCCCAGGATGCAAAATTGCGGAGTAAGCATGGCCTCGTCCACCCCTGTGTTCCCCAGAATCGATCCGACCCCCGCCCAGAAAGCCCGCAGCACCGGACAATCCCAAATGAGGTGCCAAAAAGTACCTGCAGTCATCCCACACTTAGGGCAGTCACCCACACGACCCGTCCCGAATTTGGCCAGTCTGGCCGGGGTCATATATATTCTATGCAAAAGGAAGTATTGTATCTGTTGACACCTGATGGATTTGGTAACCGTGCACGGAGTTTCCAAAGCAAGGGCCCAGTTCTCTTCATCTATGGGGCCCAGATCCTGCTCCCATTTGACACGGAGACGTGTCAAAGGATCTATATGGAGTTTGGCGAGTAGATAACCATAAGCATGGGAAATCATCTTAACTCGACCCAGCATACTTACAAAGGTCTTAATGGGAAATGGTATAATTTTAGGGGGGGAATTGGCGAATTGGGACTGCAAGGCATGTCTGAGCTGGAGGTATCTAAAAAAATAGGAGTTAGGCAAATTAAACTCATCTTTTAGTTGTTGGAAGGATTTGAGCGTATTATCCGTATAAAGGTGATTTATGGAAATCACTGATTTAGGGGCCCAAACTTCCCTCCCCTCGAGCGCATACAGTTCAGGGAGCCATTTAGAATACCAGAGGGGGGTGTCCGGGTCCAATCCATCAAATTTCAAAAGAATTTTTAGTGCCTGCCACACCTTCATGGCTTGGTATATAAGAGGAGGGAGGAACCGGGCCAAGCTCCCACTCAGCAACACCTGCAGGGGGGATAAGTCGGGGAAGTAGCATTGGACAAATACCCAGTGTAGAGAAGTGATGCCAGTATCCTGTACCCATGCACTAATATGAGACAGCTGAGCGGCATAGTAGTACATCTGAAAGTTTGGCAAGGCCAGACCTCCGTCGCTGCGCAGCCTGGTGAGAGTGTTCAGTTGTATTCTAGGACGTTTGCTAGCCCATATTAAAGAAGACAGGACACTATTCAATTTTCTAAAGAAGGATGGATGAATATATACAGGGGATTGCAGAACCACATATAGAAACTTAGGTAGGGCAGTATTATCATTTTTACGAGGCTGACCCTGCCAGATACAGTCAATGGAAGCTTACACCAAGTCTTGGATTTACGAGTAATTTGTTGCATGATCGGATCAAGGTTCAAAGGTGTAAAGTCAGAGGGGTCATTGGTTACCTGAATCCCAAGATATTTAAATTTCGCCGTCCAACATAGCGGTAGGGAGATTTTAGGAGCAGCAGGGGGGGGGGGGCAATCACAGGCATAATAGAGGACTTAGAACAGTTAATATGAAGGCCTGAATATACACCGAACTCCTCAATCAATTGCAACACTGTAGGCATAGACCTGGTGTAATCCTGCAGAAACAACAGCATGTCGTCAGCGTAAAGGGCAATCCTATCCTCACGAGGGCCGGTATGAATGCCCACCACGCCTGGGTGGGACCTTATTAGACAGGCCAAGGGTTCGATGGCCAGGGCAAACAAGGTTGGGGACAGAGGACATCCCTGCCTGGTCCCGCGAAACAGGCGGAACGAGGGAGAAATATAGCCATTCACTGAGATCCTGGCAGTCGGGTGCTGATAAAGCAATTTAATCCATTTTATAAAATTAGGCCCGAAACCCATAGCTGTCATGACCTCCCATAGATAGGACCACTCGATACTGTCAAATGCCTTGGCGGCATCCAGTGAGACCACTACCGAGTCAGAGGGGAAGTCATATGGGATTTGTAAGATGGTATATAATCTACGTAGGTTAATAGAAGTGGACATCCCTGGCATAAAGCCGGTCTGGTCGGAGTGGATAATGGAAGTAATTATGGTGTTGAGTCGAACTGCTAAAATCTTTGCCAGGATCTTAGCGTCAGTGGGAATCAATGATATCGGTCTATAGGATTCTGGGGATCTAGGGTCTTTTCCGGGCTTCGGGATCACTATAATAATCGCCTCCGCCATAGAGGGGGGAAGTTGATCATTAACAAAAATATCAGAATACAGGGCGTGAAGCCTAGGACCGAAGAAATCAATGTGGGTCTTGTATACCTCTGAGGGGATGCCGTCATAGCCCGGTGCCTTGCCGCTGGGAGACAAGCCAATAGCCGCCGTTACCTCTTCCAGAGTTAAGGGTGCCTCCAGCATCTCAGAGGCCTCCGGGGGGAGTGTGGGTAGGGGAATATTACTTAAATAAGCGGAGAGGTCTGATGTCGAGTCTACCAGTTGTGAACTGTAGACCTCAGCATAGTAGGAGCGGAATAGCTGCGCTATTTCCGGCGTGGTGTTCACAAGGGCGCCATCGCTACCGGTCATCTGAGCAATTGTAGAACCTGGGCGGTCACTGTGCACCAATCGAGCCAACAGGCCACCTGGCCTATCGCCCTGCATGTAAATATTAGTAGCCTGAAATAGAAGCGAGCGCGAGTTTTTATCAGACAGATGAGCCACCCATGCCGACTGGGCCGCCAGCCAGCGTACCTTCAGCGCAGGGGTGCCATCCACCAAGTATCTAGATTCCAAATCCCTGGCGTCACTCTCAAGGGCTCGCTCTCTCTCCCTGGAGGACATTTTGAGGGCAGAAATACGTCTAATATACGTTCCCCTTAGGAATGCCTTAAATGAATCCCAAACCACTGTTCCGGGGGCCGAGCCTACATTGTCAGTAAAGTATCCCTCCCACTGAGTCACCTGGTCAGAGCAGTCACCTATTTGCAGCAGCCAGGAAGGATGCAGTTTCCAATAAGATTGACCCCTCTGGCTCACCATAGCGAGAGTCAACACCATAGGGGAGTGATCAGATATACCCCGGGCCTCGTATTGGACGTCAACCACCCTAGGGAGAAGAACAGGGGAGAGTAGGGTCAGATCGATCCTGGAGAACGAACCATGTGTGCCAGAGAAGCATGAAAACTGTCTAGTCGTAGGGTGCCGAGCTCTACACACATCCATCCACTGCAAATTATTCAGAAAATCAGCAAATTTAGTAGGACTAGAGCGGACCCCAGCAGCCTGCGGAGAGCGCCATCTGTCTAAAGCTAAATTCATGACATTGTTAAAGTCACCCAAGCAGATTACCGGGGTGTCCGGAGAGGAGGCTATGAATGAAGCGGCCTGCTGTAGTACATCGTACGAGAATGGGGGGGGGATATAAACCGCCAGTATGTAGTAGGGTTGGGAACTTAGTCTACATTCAAGGAACACAAATCGACCGTATTTGTCAGTCTTGACCGATACCAGCTCAAATTGGACCGATTTCTTTATCAGGATTGACACACCCCTGGAGGAAGAGGAGTGAGAAGCGTGATAGGCCCAGCCCACCCAGGGTCTTCTAAGTGACAGTAACCTATTCCCCTCCAAGTGAGTCTCGCAGAGACATGCAACATCCGGGCCATATTTCCGAAGTGTAGTTAATACTAAGGAACGCTTTATCTTATTATTTAAACCTCGAACATTCCATGTCAGAAATTTCAAATTAGCCATAGATCTGGTAATATTCTATGTAGTAACCTAAAGATACAGTCCAGCGAATATTCCTGGAAATTGTTAGTGAGGGTAATAACAGTGCTATACTACTCAATCCCTGATTCTTAATCGACAGTATCCAATGCATCAGACATACTTCCCACATCAAAATGAATGTACTCCAAAACAAATTTAAGCATGAGAAAAATAACAAACTATAGAAAGAAAAAAACTTGTGTAAGGCACAGCAACAAGCTGTTCGCTGAACTCTCCCCCCCTCCCCGTATACCACCCCTAACTTCGGCATACTTAAATCCCAAACTATCGTTTCTATCTCTCAAGGGCTAAATACTAAACAAAACCCTTAACCAAAGTCAA